>NC_054886.1:0-1367076 GCF_018320785.1 Cheilinus undulatus
TCAAAACAAGTTTAAACAGGGGCCTAGGCTCACCCTAAGCTTCGCCTAACTGAAGCAGGTTACACGTTGCGATATGATACACTTTATTGTCCCCTTAGGGAAATTTGACTTGGACTCCAAATAATCCAGACAGTTCTGTTCAAATTCCCTCTTCCCAACCACAGACAGCAAGGTCCTGATTAACTAATGGTTCTAAAGATCAGCTTGACAGGTTCCCTTATGTTTATGTATTTAGTATTTGTAGCGTTATCCTGACAACGTTTTTCATGTCAATCAAGTTCAGTTTCACCATTGAGGACTAAAAGGGAAAAAGTTACTCTAGTTTAGATTTAGGCAATCCAAAACATGCCAGATTACATCACTACCCAGAGTGCACTGCACAAAAGTAGCAGCCCACATCTGACTCTCTTTTTTTTTAATTTTCTTCTACATGTTGAAATCTATAGATTCTTTGCACAGCATCAATATTAGTAAAGGGAAGTCCATATGTCTAAATATTCAAGGTTACACAAGTCAAACATAAAAAGGATTATGCAAACTGATAAGCAAATGTCCAAACCTCACATAGGCAAATCATGGATTAGCTGTTCTACCAGCAGTCTGCAAACACTTCAAAACATGTGGAGTAAAATGATGGCATCAATAAATGTTCAATCTGATGACTCAAAGCTGGAAAACCTTACCTGTTTATTTTCAAGATGAAATTCTACTCCAAAAAAAAGGGGGTCATTGTTGCTACAAAACATTGCTTATTGATTCTTGGTTCAAAATTGTCTTCAAACTTTCAATTCAAACCAGTGTTTGCGTTCAATATTGCTTTATGTGCTCAGATTTTCTCTGTTTGCGCTCAAAATGCCTGATTTCTTTCAAATTATTAGTTGCTAGGACAAATTTCCAGTGCTCATGCTCAAACCATTCTCTTCTGCTTGTGTGAAAAACTTCCACTCCAGTTTTTCTTTGTGCAATGTTCCTTTTGTGTGCTTAAAACTTCCTCTAGGAAACATTTGCTTTTGCCTTACTAAGACAGTCACAACATTCTGTCACATACACACATCATCAAGTCAATGTCCAAGCCCAATAACCCCAACTCAAGTCCTCCTACAGAGTTTATTTTTGCTTAGAAAAAGAAAAAATATTTAGCTTTTTTATGCTGGATGCACTTTTTCCTTAACCTGACTGACTGTTTAATATATCATCGTATTCCAAGGTGGACTTGTGTGATGACAGACATGAAGACGGGCAATGTCTCAGTATTACTTGTTCCTACCTTATACAGATATTTAGTCATTACAGTTAAAGTTTTATAGCGTTTTTTGGCCCTCAGTATTTTACAGTATATGTGTATGTGACAGAATGTTGTGACTTCTAGTGAGATCAAGGCAAATCTCTCCTGGAGAATACCTGTTTCCTGTTGGTTTGGTTAAAACATAGGTAGGGGAGAACAGGGTTGGTTGTCACACTTTTTACTACTGTGACACAAAAATTGGTTATAAGTGGCAAAAAAAGTTCCAGAAACAGGCAAAAAGAGGAAAAATGTGCAAAAAGTGGAAAAAAAACAACTGGCAAAAAAGAACAAAAAGTGGCAAACAGGGGTAAAAGTAGTATGAAGAAGTGGCGAAAATGGCAAATAAAGGTAAAAAGGTGGCAAAACTGGGCATAAAGGAGTGGTAAAATAGCCTAAAAAGGAAAACGGGGCAGAACTCAGCATGAAGTGGCCAAAAAAAGCAGCAAATAGGCAATAACGGGCATCAATTGGCAAAATGTTTCCAAAATGAGCTAAATGGGAACAAATGGGTTTGAAATGGCAAAAATTGGTTTCAAGTGGGAAAAAGAAGTTGCAGAAATGGGCAAAAAAGGCAAAAATGTGCGAACCATGGGAATCACATTACAAATATAGCAAAAAAGTGTGAAAAATTGGTCAAGAGTGGCTGGGGGGGAAAGTAATGAGGTCGCCAAAAATGAGCAAAGTGGGGCAGAAACAGGCATAAAGTGTTAAAAAGAAGTAGCTAAAATGTGGCCAAAATGAGTAAAATGAATCTAAAGTAGGCATAAAGTGGCCAAAAAAAAGAAAAAAGGAGTTGCAGAAATGGGGGAAAAAATGGGGAAATGGCAAAAAAAAGTACACAATGGCCTGAAGTGGACAAAATTGGTTGAAAGTGGCACAAATGGGCAACAAAGAGAAGGAAACTGCCCAAAATGAGCAAAAAGTGGCAAAAAGGGAGAGAGGTAGCATGAAGAAGTGGCAAAAATGACAAACAAATTTAAAAAGGTGGCAAATATGGGCCAAAAGGAGTGACAAAGTGGCCAAAATAAGCAAAACAAGGCAGAACTTGGCATGAATTGACAAAAATATGGGTAAAAAGTGGCAAAAAAAAGTAGCAAAAATGGGTATTAAAAGGCACCAATTGGCAAAAAGTGGCTAAGATAAGTAAAAAAGTGCCAAAAATGGGTAAGAAATGGCAACAAGGTGGAGAAAAACCAAGAGAATAGGCAAAAAATGGTGATTAATGGCAAAAAATGGCAAAAAGTGACAAAAAAAAAAAACAGGCGAGAAATGACAAAAGAAGTGACAAAACAGAATTTAAAAGATTTTCAAAAATTTGTGGAAATGGGGTAAAAGTGGCAGTAATGGATGGCGAAAGAGGTGAAACAGGCAGCACAAATAAATACTTCCAACATCAGAACCCAAATATAGCTTGACAATGTTTTCAGCTCCAAAATGAGGAAACTGTTAGCCAGGACGCTAGCACCAATGCTACGATCCAACACACATGCATTGACATCATCAATAAATCACAACTGGGGAGGGCCCGTTCTCTGGGTTTGTCAGGGTCCCAGCTAAATCTGAGGGCCGGCCTGGCTGGTAGCTGTGTTTGGAAACCAAACAAATAACAGGAAAATGCCCTGGAAAAACCCTCAAGCCTGCTGCTGCTGAGAGTTTGTTTTTGGAACATTGTTCTTGAAGTAAATGAAATACTCATACATCAGTAAGTTTCATGTCATGACACTTTTATTTCCAGATAAAAAAACAAAGAACATTTCGACACAGAGTACGGTTCTGCAAAAAGCTTTTTTTAATATATATTTACACTGAACTTCACTTGCAAAATACTGTCACTGATCATTTATGGCCCTTAGGAGGCATCACAGAAAAGGTATAAAAGGTTAAAAACAGATGAATTATGGAGCATTCATGTTGATTAAGATGATGTCAGTAAACACTGAGTTTGAGCTCTTCACACTTTCTTCATGTTGCTGTGTTGACCAGTAGACGTTTAAAGATCTCTGGCACAGACGAATGAGTGATGGTCAGAACACCAGAGATTGTCTAAGCACCTTTGACCTGTTATATAAAAAGAACAAAAGTATTTGAGTCATTCTGTGCACCAACATCACTAAACACTGAGTCAGATAGATGATTAAACATCCTGAATACTGTTTGAACCCATTAATTGACTGATGGGCAAAGTACTGATGTTTGAAATGTTTTTAAGAAGTATTAGTGTATTTACTTCCATAGTTCATCTGTAGACAATGCTGGTCACCACCATTACTTGGCTCTCCAGGATACCAGTTGATGTTGGAGAAACGTGATCCATCACTCCACAGCCAAACACCCTCCTGAACAAAACAATTTAACACGTTATATTATGCACACTGGAAATTAAAGTGGTATTTCTTAATGACTTCTTACACCATGTAATCAGCTACATACGTGTTGTGCGTCTGAGCCTCCAAGCCATGCACTTGGATACCTGTTAGTGCTCCTGTATATCATCCTCTGGATGACCTGATACTCGTTCATGCTGTGCACTGAGGCGAGGTTTCCACCTCGATCCTGGCAGTTTCTCTGCAGAAATAGACATATTTTTGAGGCCACACTCAGAATACCCATTTTGCCACTTTTCTCCTGGTGTTTTCCCCTTTTTGCCTGTTTTTGCCACTTCTCACCAATTTAAGCTGCCTTTTGCAATCAAACGCCACTTTTTGCCCATTTTCCCACCTTTTTTTTTTATTTTTGCCCATTTTCGTCACTTTTTACTCTCTTTGGTTGAGCAGGGTTGAGTAACACTGCTCTTTATAATGTAATCTGGGTAATAAAATCTGAGTTCTTTGTTTTTACGAGAATATGAACAAAACTCACCTTCTTGGACAGAAAGTTCTCTTACTCACGCTCCTGGAACAGCTGAAAGGTTAACCACAGCTCTCAGAAGACTTGCTTTGCCTGCTATTATACTGCATATAAAATAATTACACTCTTTTATTTCTCATTTTTCTGTAGAAACTCACCAGCAGCATGAGTCAGGGACATCACAGTACAGAGAAGCAGAAATATGGCCAGCATCTTCACAGCTGAGTTGATGCAGGTACTAAAAGTAATGAATGAGGTATAATGTCTCTTCTTTCCCAGCTTTTTTTTAGTGGATATATTAATCAGATCAGTTCTTATATGCCGCCGATTATGTCATCATTTTGAATAAATACCTAAACCTCATGCAGCCCAGAGAGTTGCAGGGTTAAACAGTAAACAGATTTCTGTAAATGCTTGTTTTGCGATTCATTGCATGAAAAGTCTTCACTCTGCTCCACCACTGAATGCTGACCAAAGATCAACAGATGAGCAAGAAAAAATTTCCTCTGGCGCAAGCCAGCCAGTGAGCTGCATATTCAAATAATGTGGCTGAACTTTTAAGCCAAGGAAACACTTGTATTTTTTATTTGTGTCAGAGAATATAAGGTCATGTAGATCATGGATGGCCTGGTGAAACACTTTCAAACCCTGGTTATGGTTAACATTAAGTTTAAGCGTTGTTTATGCCTCCATGACTGAAACACACTGGGGACAGTTCATCTCAACATTATGTAAAAGCTAGGGCTGTCAAAAATTAAGATTTTTAATCACCATTAATCTCAGAATTTCTGTAGTTATTTTCGATTCATCGCACTCTGTTTATCTCATTTTAATATTTCACTGTTTTCCATTTGGAACTGTTATTTTGTCATTTTGAATTATTCTACTATCTTAAAGGGATATTTCTGGATATTTAAAGTTGGGTGGTATGAGGTGCTTGGCTTTAGTCGTGGCTTTAGCCTCAGTGATTTCTATGAAAGTTGCTCCAGTGGTTATTACGAACTTAGAGAGATCCACGGCGTAGCGGCTGTAGACGGGAACGTTCTAACTGCGAGTTTTATGTAAAAATGGGCCAAAAAAATATGTTGGCGCTCCTCGCTGTGTTGAAAACATACAAAGCAGTTCAGTTGTCTCCAAAAAACTCCTCTGTGTTAGAGGATAACAGTGCATGGAGGCTGAAGGAGACAAAATGCCTAAAGCTGCATCATTAATTAGTGCCAGACACAGAGGGGTTGTTTTGGAGAGAAACTGAGTGCTTTCTACAACTACAGCTGTGATGTACTTTAATGTCCAGCTCTGGTAAGCCAGTGTCAGTAATGTAATATCGAGATGTCTGGGCATAGCGTGGATCCAAACGCTCAAGAAGATGATAAAAACTCAAATTCTCCATCAGGGAGATGGACTTGTTGAGTCCAGAGTTGTAAAAATGTTGACATTACACGTTAAAACCTGTAAGAAAAAAGTCTTAAAAAGGAGAGATGAAAAATAGGCAGTGTAAACGATAAATATTTTATTTATTTGTGTAAAAAATATTGACATATTGTAAACCATGATGAGTTATTGATGTTTTGTTGCTTTACAATAGTTGTTAGAAATACCTGGTGATTATTTTGATGCATTTCCTTGGATTATGGTTATACATCATAAGATACAGTGTATGAAGAAAAGTTAATGAGGTGTCTTGTTTAGAACAGAAATAGAATAAAATAACTCACAGTTCTGCTCTATTTGTGTTGTTTTGTCTTGTGAAGAAGCAGAACATAGATGAACTTGTGAAGGAGAGCCCAGCCCAGTGAGACTGAGGACGGTGAAGAACATGGTGTGTCCAGCTGTATGACCTGCCCCAGAGGATGCGGGATTGCTGATTCACTGGTCCAGATCCAGATAAGACACACACTCTATGAACTTACCCTGGTAGTAACAGAACTGACACTGAACACATATGCACATCCTGACTCTTCTGACCAGAACTGAACTCTTTGTGTGCTTTAAACCTTTCTCAACCCTCCTGACAGAGGAGCATTCAAGTTGGGAGGCTACAATTACATAAATGAGTTTAGTACATGAACTGTATTTACTTCTTATCCTTTTCTGTGTCTTGTGTATGGTTGAACACTTGAGGGCGCTATTGTCAAATATTCACAGCAGCCTTGACACTGAGGGATGAATAAGAGAAACAGACCTAACTGGGCAGGAGGACAAAGACTAACATGTTTATATTTTACTGTAAGAATCTGGCATTTAGTTTCTTCAGGAATTAAACAAAGACCTATTCAGTAACAAACACAGTGTCACAGTTCTTCAGAGATCTGCTGATACAGAGTCCTGATATCATACTCATAATTACCTAGATTAGAGTTTCAATTGTTTTTGTTTACAAAAATAACTGAAGTAAACAGAATAACTACTGGATGGCTCAAGCTTATTCCATTTAACTTAGTTAACATTGTTGTAAAAAACATAAAATCAAATTCTACTCAGAATGGTGTAACAGGTCTGTTTCACTTTAATAATCTGTCAAAATGTAAAGTCACATATTTACTTAGTGCAATGTTTAAATTAAAACAGACCATAAAAAATCCACTTAAAGAGGTCAAACAGCTGACAGACCTGAGCAGTCAAAAAAGTGAGCTCAAATAACCTCAGTTCCACTAATAGGTGATAAAAACAGGGTCAATAGTCACAATAACAAATTAATTCAGTAAATGAATTTGAAAAACACTTCTACCTAGAAGTGGTAAATAACTTGTCTATATTAGTCACAACAAAAACTGAACTTAAAAAATGATTTCAAAACATCCCAACTCCAATTTAAAGTGTTGTAAACAGTTTAACTTGAATAGGATCAAAAACATATGGATCAAATAGATTCAAAACAAATACTCCTGTTGGGAACCCCTTGAAAACGAGATGATTCATCTCAAGGGTCTATCCTGTCAATAAATAAATTTACAAATCTATTAAAATGTAGCAGCTTTATCTGAGGCATGAACCAAAACACTACATTGCAATCAAACCCAAATATCAAACACAAGGAACTCTTGTTATTACAGAGCAATTTCTAAAGTGCAGCTGGAGCTTCTACATCACTTTTTCCTTCCTCACTTTTATTTCTTTACCCACTGTTACTTTAAAATGAAGTGAAGTTTCCTGTTTAGGGAAACAGCCTGCTTTACATGCTCTGCTTTGTGAGACCCATGGAACTGGTGTGCATGTAATACTGCATTCTTTGACTCAATCCAGTGTGCAGTGAGGCTCAGCAGTGACAATGGGGCAAACATCAGAGCTCCAAATGTCTGTAGTGATGCTACAGAGCTGTGGGGGGCGGGAGGATTCATGAAAGTGTGAAAGGTTCAAATTAGCATGTGTTAAGCTGTATAGCCTGGCTGGACTCACTCAGTTCTCATCAAAATGTTCTGTGATTGGATAAAACCACAAACATTTAACCAGTAAAACAATGTGTGATTGGTGAAGCAGAACTGTTACTATTGGTCAGACAGTACACCCACATGGGTAAGCCCCACCCTTTTCATATTGTTCTCATATTTTTATATTCATATTTTATCATAATGGAATAATATGCACCCACCCTTCCTTCTGTACACATCCCTTCTACTTTTTAAATAAATATTACTAGGCTAAATGTTTCAGGTTCTAAAGATTATATTCATATAATTTTATTAAACATGGCAATTGAAAAATAAAAAAAAAGAGAAGGCCAATCAGAAAGAAAAAAGCTTTTGCACATAGAAGGATCACAAGCATTCAGCCTTTAACGGTGACAAACTCAGGAGAAAACAGACTTTTCTGCACAAAGTGAGGGAGAACAGTTCATATTTTTTTGTCTCATCTGATGCTCCGTCACTGTATCATCTCCTCTGGTCTGTGATGCTCTTCGTGGCTCCCAGCCAGGGGCGGATTCAGAAAAATATTCCTGGGGTGGCACGAGGTTGGTAGGAAATTTTTTTAGGGGTGGCATCCCATGGCAATGTGTATTTGTTGGTTCAATCACATTATCAATTGATATTTACCTGGAAAGCCTCCAAATTAAGTTATGTTGACTCAGTAAAGTTTGGCTCCCTCATTGTGGAACATAAGTGAAACTATTAATCAAAATATACAAGATGAAAAACAATAACTGAGTGAATTACAACCAGATAATTAGATTATGCTGCTTTACAACAAAATACTACTTTTTACACTATTTCACCAGCAGTGTGCACCAAGTCTTTGCAAAGGCTGATACAAAAAGGGTATTGATTACAAAAAAAAAATCACTGATGTTTGTCAGTGTTAACATGGGATATTTCTATCAGCTATGAATCATTAGTCCAACTTGAGTGCAACAATCATTTTATGTACAGACTTCATTATCATACATCCAGTTTAAATTAAAAACCAGCTGATAACTGAAAATATGGACGCATATAAAAGTAATCAGATCTGACATGAGCACAGAGACCACTGTCTTTGAGTTTGGTCTTATTTTAATCACAGCACTAACCACCTGAAATAAAAACAGTCTTCAGGTCAGGGAAAATGTCAGAAAGGGAAACAATGAGTCCCATCTTTGGACTGTGGAACCTTCTTTAGTTTCCTTCATGAAGGTTCTTTGGGAAACGGTCGTGTTTCAGCTGAGCTGGCCCTTCACACCTGGATTTGGATGTCTAGAGGATGAGAGAAAATGATTTAAACTTAATTAGAGCATTACTGATTAAAATATATTTACATGAACTACTAATAACACCATGTGAAGCTGTCACTGATCAGACATGTTTAACTCAGGTTGTATGTCAGCACACAGCAGAACATTTTGGTCTGGCTGTGCATTTCTTTGTTGATTTTGGAGTTTCAACCTCAGATGCCATTGTAGTTCTAAAACACAGTGTACACAGAACACAGTCCCTCTCCTCTGAATCACATATTTTGTACTAAATCCCACTAAAAGCAAAAACTTTAATTAGAATGAGTTTTCCCTTGTTGCTCAGTCTCTATCACCTTAGTCTTTAGTGAGAGAAAAATGACATCGACATCTTTTCTATTCTATTCTATTCTATATAAGTTCTAAGTTACTTTACTGTAGTTTTCATTTAATTTAACTGTAATGTATATATTTATATCAATATGGTCTTCATTAGGGGTGCACCGATTGCAATTTTCTGGCCGATCACCGATCTTTAAAAAGCCTGACCTGCCGATTCCGATTTTGGCAGATACCGATTTTTTTAATAACTGACAGCATACACCTTCAATGTTCCAATCCTATTTTATTGAATAACATTGAACAGTACCCGTGAAGCAATACAAACTTGTTTTAACTGCACATGAGGTAGTTCTCTCAAATATAAATGAAAAGTTTAAAGCATTGCTGTCCAAACTACTAAATTATATCAGTTCCATTAGTCTTTCATTTTTCACATTTTAGTAAGTAGAGGCATATGAAACCGATCTTATCCACCGATCTTATTTACAAGGATTGGCCGATCTCCTAAAATTAATGAAATCAGCGCCGATACCGATCTTGGCCGATCGATCGGTGCACCCCTAGTCTTCATCTTAACATTAAATGCTGGGTGTGTAAATAGCTGTTGTTTTCCCACTTACTGTATGATTCCACTGTCTGTAGCGTGAGCCTGCGGGATCAAGATGTAGCCTAGCAACAGGATGATGGAGTCAACAAATGATGTAGAAAAGATCCGATACGTTTTTATTTTCCTTCACTGCGAAAATTCGTAGAATGTGGCGAATACTTTCGTACTACCAGCCTGCGTCTCTGTCACCCCTCTAAAATTCTGCTGGATCCACCCTGGCAGGGAGCTTCATTCAGCACCTAACCATGTGTCATAGCGCTGAGCTACGTTAAGGAAATAGAGAGAGCAACTTTATAATTCTGTCTCTGGCATGAGCTGTGAGTAGGTTACAACGTATGCCTTTATCTGTTATATTTCCATAGCTGTTATCCACATAATGCATCGGAAAACTACAGTGATTGCAGCGAGAGTTCAAGAGTGGGAGAGAGAGAGGAGTTGGACGGGGGTGAGTGAGCGAGAGAGAACAAAGCAACAGGCGCTGATCTGAATCATGAATCACCCATCTCTCTGTTATATTTCAATGGTTTATATCCACAGAATAAATGAGCAAACTTTGGTGTTTAAAGTGAGGTTAGTGTGAGAGAGAAGGAGAGAGAGGGGGAGGAGGGGTTGGACGGGGGTGAGAAAGTGAGGAGGAAGCAGCGGGCACTGTTTTGATTCATCACTCACTCATTTAAATGACTTGGACTGATGCGGAATTTCGCATAAAATCGAACCTGTTCCGAATAAAAATATGACGGATGAATATTTCAGCGTCAGTCTGCAGATGTCATTAGAACAACATGAGCTTGTTTTTCTTTTTTAACGTCCGAAAAATTTGGACAAAATAATCAGACCCAGTGTGCAAAGGCCTTTAGAGTGGCTGAATGAGCTGTCCTTGGTGCTGAAACGCAGCAGATTTGACTGAGAGCTGCAGCTCAGAGAGAGAGTGAGGGAGAGAGATGCTCTCTGTTGATGGGTGATTGTACGTGCTTTTCTGCTGCTCATTCTTTTTCTTAATCGTTTAGATTAATAGGTTGCACCCACATGGCCCATGTTTGCACAAGGCACTGTTTTTCGTTTTTGATTTATTCCGTGACACTTTTGTTTCCCTTTTACCGCCGAACAACACCAGGTCTGAATCTCTATTAATGGCCTATAAAATAACGTGTTTTCTCCTGCGGATGCATCTCTATTACTGTGCGGGCATGAATTCTCAGGGTTTAGCGGGTGCGGGCAGGAGTGAACATAAACATTATGGGTGCGGGCGGGAGTGAAACACACACGTTGCGGGTGCGGGCGGTAATGGTCAGAAATTCAGCGGGATGAAGAAAACAGTCCCGTGCAGGGCTCTAGTGCAGTCTCAAGAAAAAAAGAGAAGGAATCACGACTGTGCTACCCAACGCCAAGAAGCTGAATAAACCAGACACAATCACAACAGAACCCGAACTTACCTTTATCAGTGATCACTGGATAGCTCCATTAGCGCCGCTCCCCTCCTCTTGGCCACAAATGAGGGTCCATTCTTCTTCTCTTTTCTGTCACTTTCTTGCAATGAGGGACAGAAAATGTTACACACCCCACTCGTTTGGTTGATAAATGCAGCAGTAAATAACGCAAATACTTGACATTTTCTTTAAATGCCCCCACTCTGTCTACAGCACCGACTCGCTCTGAAACCTGCTCTGAACGCGCAAATGCAACAAAGCCTTGTGGGAAATGGTGTTTTAGGTGTTAACTTTAGGCTGACAGTGAATGACATTAAAGACTACATTTACAATATACCACCTCGTCCCTCACACTACTTCTTCTTCTCCGGTGTTTTCTGCTCTTCCTATGGTCTCCAACCTGTCGACCCTCACACACCAACTGACCCCTCTGTTTTGGATTTTTTCCCCTTCTTTTGTAGGGGAATGAAGTTTCTATTTAATCAGTAATAGATGTATGAACAAATATGACACATTACGTTTTATTAGCGGGAAAGCAATGAAGTATCTATCTATCTCTCTCTCTCTCTCTCTATATATATATATATATATATAGTATGTTAACTCGCTGTCCTTTTAAAAATGTTTCATGTAAAAATTTCACAAAAGTTACTGTCATCCCTGGAGATTAGCCAAAAAATATCACAGGGTTTTGGGACACCCCTGACACTGGACCTATGTATTTAATTATTTACCTCGAAACAGGCTGTAAACATTTAGCTACAGTCATGGACGAAAATGTTGGCACCCCTGGAATTTTTCCAGGGGTGCCATGTTTGTTGCAGTTACATACGTTTTTGGCATACACATGTTTATTGCCTTTATGTGTGTTAGAGCAATAGAAAAAATCCGAAGAAAAAAGCCAAAATTGACATAATTTTAAACAAAACTAAAAAAATGGGCCGGACAAAATTGTTGGCACTCTTTTAAAACTGTGGGTAAATCATTTTATTTCCAGCATGTGATGCTCATTTAAACTCACCTGTGGCAGTAACAGGTGCTGGAAATCTAGAAATCACACCTGAAGCCAGTTAGAATGTATAAAAGTTGACTCAACCTTTGTGTTGTGTGCGTCACACCAAGCATGGAGAAGAGAAAGAGGAGCCAAGAACTGTCTGAGTACTTGAGAAGAAAAATTGTGGAAAAATATGAACAATCTCAAGGTTACAAGACCATCTCCAGAGATCTTGAAATTCCTTTGTCCACTGTGTGTAATATAATTAAGAAGTTTATAACCCATGGAACTGTGGCTAATCTCCCTGGACGTGGATGGAAGAGAAAAATGGACGAAAGAATGCAACACAGGATAGTTGGAATGGTGGATAAACATCCTCAGTCAACTTCCACACAAATTCAGGCTGTCCTGCAGACTCAGGGTGCAAAAGTGTCAGCTCGAACCATATGTTGTAATCTGAATGAGATGAAGCTCTATGGCAGGAGACCGAGGAGATCCCCACTGCTGACAACGAGACATAAAAAAGCCAGACTGGAGTTTGCAAAAATGTACCTGAGTAAGCCTCAATCCTTCTGGCAGAACATTTTGTGGACAGATGAGACTAAGGTAGAGCTTTTTGGAAAAGCACATCATTCCACTGTTTACAGAAAACAGAATGAGGCCTACAAAGAAAAGAACACAGTACCTACAGTCAAACATGGTGGAGGTTCAAGGATGTTCTGGGGTTGTTTTGTTGCCTCTGGCACTGGGCGCCTTGACTATGTGCAAGGAATCATGAAATCTGGAGACAATCAAAAGATTTTGGGCCGCAATGTAGGGCCTAGTGTCAGAAAGTTGGGTCTGCGTCAGAGGTCATGGGTGTTCCAGCAGGACAATGACCCCAAACATACTTCAAAAAGCACTAAGAAATGGTTGGAGACAAGGCGCTGGAGAGTTCTGAAGTGGCCAGCAATGAGTTCAGATCTAAATCCCATTGAACATCTATGGAGAGATCTCAAAACTGCTTTTGCAAGAAGGAACCCTTCAAATCTGAGAGACCTGGAGCAGTTTGCAAAAGAAGAGTGGTCCAAAATTCCAGTTGAGAGGTGTAAGAAGCTTGTTGATGGTTATAGGAAGCGACTGGTTCCAGGTATTATTTCCCAAGGGTGTGCAACCAAATATTAAGTTGAGGGTGCCAAGAACAATTTTGTCCGGCCCATTTTTTGAGTTTTGTGTAAAATTATGTCAATTTTGTCTTTTTCCTTTGGATTTTTTGTGTTGTTCCAATGCACATAAAGGCAATAAACACATGTATACCAAAACATTTGTTGATTGCAACAATTTCTGGGAGAAATGATGTATTTTCTGGAAAAATTCCAGGGGTGCCAACATTTTCGTCCATGACTGTAGCTGTGTGATCTGCATTTGTGTAGATAAGAGCTATGCCATTTACACATGAAATACTACCAGGCACAGGGACAGGAGGGGGGCCTTTCTCAGCTTGAAACTGCAACTATATGTCCGTTTCTGGCATTTTCTGGCAGTTTTCGGTGCTTGCCATGAATTTCTGTGAAAAGCTGGAATGTCTGAAGTTCCCTGGAATGTCACAGGGCCGAGAATTGTTGGGAGTCTCTCTTTTCATGCAGTGACAATTACATAAATGAGTTTAGTACATGAACTGTATTTACTTTTTGCTATCCTATGTGTTTTATCTGCAGACATTTAGCTCCATAATTTTAAATTGCGTAATGCACTCTAGTTTATTACCTATTTTTAATAGGGACATAATTTTTATTTAGTTGATTAAAATGTCAGATTTGACAGTTTGTCAAGACATTTATCATGGTAAAAGTGAAGAAAATCTCTTTAAACCAAAGTATGTGGGTTCTTGTTTTTGGTGTGTTTTGTTTGGTACATAAATGTTCTAGTCATAGAACAGTAAGTAATAGAAGAACAAAATGACAGTAGTAAAGTCAGTACTATTCTTTGATTTTTGATGTAAACATGAGTGATGTCAGTTAGTGATGGGTTATAAATCTCTGTTTACTACTCCCAGATGTGCATTAATAAATAACAAACTTCTTTTTAAAATCAACAGTTGAAAAAAAAAAAAATATATATATCCGGAGTAATCTGTTATCAGTCATCAGGCGACAGAAATTATCAACATTGGTTCAAACACACTTACTATGCATCACTAATTAAAGCTATTAAAAGCTAGTTAACTTCTGTATTTGTGCTGTAAAGAACTGACCAATGATTCATGGTTTGACCTCTGATCTGATCACTGCAGTTCTGAGTCCAGAAAAACAGACTTTAGATGAACATGGAAAACAGTGGAAATATCTCCCATGATGATAACTTTATTAAAACTACAACATAACATGGACAAAAGCTGCTGAAGTCATTGAGCTGATTATGATCTTTATTAAATCAGTTGGCAGGAGTATATTTGTTGACATCACACCAAGAAACATTATTCACCATAAATTTAGAAATGTAAACTATCTGAATCTTCACCAACAAACAAAATAGAACAACAAAGTGTAAATTCAGAGTTAAAGGATAATAATGACATGATACAGCAGTGTTTTTGAATTGCTAATCCAATAAAGCATCTTGATTGAATAAAAATGAAATGATTTTATCAAGAATTTATTGAAGCAAATTTCTGTCATGTTTATATGTTAACTAAATCAAACATAGAAGATTTTTTCGTAGAACAATACATGAAGAGATTTAAAGAACGGTCTTTAATTTTTTTCTATACATGCAGATATTTAGGATGATTTTTTAAATGTAAAAGTTAACATTCTCTTGATAAATTTCACAACTTAGGAAAAAAAGCTTTTAAATGTCATTGAAACGCAGATCAGAAAGTAAGAAAAGGTGTTAAAGTTCAACACGTCTAAAACTTGACTTTTCATAGCAAAAATGTTTTTAAAATTTCAAAATATAAAAAATAATAGAATTGAAATTTTTTTTGTTTCTTTTGATGACAAACATTCTTCTGGATTGTAATGACATTGAATCATAACAACTTTAAGAAATATAACAGCATCTCTAAAAATATGTATTGGGTTCTTGACAAAAGGAATTTAAAAAATTATCATAGAAAACGTGTCTTTGGTTACCTCATTGTATTCGCCAAGATGGTCAATCTTTTCATCTGCCATATTGCAGTAATAATGGTCACACAAAATCCTGTATTCAAATAAATTGAACCACCAGAACATGATTGTTTTACATCTTCACATGTGCTCGGATGCCACAAAAGTCCTGATCAACACAAACAGTATGATAAAGAATCAGTCTCTACTTATGCAATGATTTTTTTTATATTTCCATACTGTTAGCCTTAGTGATGGCTTCTATTTTTAGCTTCCTTTTCCCCATAAAGAACACAACCATGTTCATGATTGTCCTCCACTTTCACATCGAAGTCTCAAAATCCATGAAAGGAGGATGTTTTTCTCTGTACACTGAATGTCAGAGAGGGACATATTAATACTGTCTTACGACTGCCTCACTACTGCCTCATTGACATTGAATGACTTTTTCAGACTCTCTTTAGCCTTTTCTTCTGTGATCTCTTCCCAAGTGTCTGGAATTTCAGCCGGCTCTGCATCGTATGCTTCAGCAAACTCTCTGTTGAACCTGTTCAGTACATATTTCCAGTAGTCTGAAGCCTGAAGGCTGGTATCTGGAGCAATCCGCCACTCAGGGTAAATCTTGATGTACTCTTTGTAAGGGTGTGGTTCATCATTTGTTTCTTTACAGCGAAATGAAATGTCACTGCACACCATTGAAGTGCATATGTCAGTGCCGAGTTTTTTTGTCTGTGTCCATCTGTAGCTGCCCAGACCATCTGGCCGATGCATTGAAGTTTGGTGCTCTTTGTGCTCAGGTCCTCCTGCCTCACAGGGAGCTTTGCAAAATGGACACTGCTGACCACATCCAACGACGCTTTGGAAAAGCTCATTCTCTGGCTTCACATGAAGATTGGAGAGCTTGGTTTTGATTTTAGTGTTTTTAAACTGCTTTCTAAGAGCTTCTTCCATGTCCTTCACAAACACAGTGAGCTGCTGAGCAAATTGTTCCTGTTTGACCTTCTTCAGGATCATGAAAGGACCGAGAGCATCCTCAGAAATGACCAATTTTTCACCAAGTTCCTGACGGATATCCTGAATCAGTCTCTGCAGGTTGCCACTTTTCTTTGCTTGAGCTGTGCGTATTGCTTCATTTATGCTCCTGATACTTGACCTGAGATGCTGCTCCTCAAACTCAGATATTATGTCAGACTCATTGGTCAAGAGTTTAAACATCTCATCATGGATCCATTTCTTAACAAACTGCCTATATGAGCAGATGTAGTTCAGGTAGTGGTCAAAGTTGTCCTTTGAAAGCAGATCCAGTAAGACTGAATACTGGAAGAACATTCGTGTTCTGAATTGGAACTTCGTCATCATTTCTCTAGTGATATCGGGACCCAATGAACGGTTGATAAAGTCGTCAACAGCCGGTCTCAGGCAGTGCTCTGTGAATTCTTCTGCCTTCTTCTGGCTCTGGTCTAGTTCATAGAACTCATCCTTGAAGTTAGCACGAAACCTCTCTTTGTTTTGATTGAGACATCTGGAGGGATCATTCCTTTGAATGAAATCATCATGCATTTTCTGAAACTCTCTGGCTGCATTTGCACAGATGTGCCGTTTCAAAGAAACTTCAAAGTCTATCTTGATCTTCATATTCTTGTGGTTTTTCAGTTCCTTGTCAATCTTGCGAAGGATCTCCTCAATGAACATGTTGTGGTAGTAGTTCTTTCTTTCCACCTTTTCTTTTACAAACAATGCGCAGTCACGACTGATTTCGTCAGCTATTTTTTGTAGCACCATTACATGTTCGTCTCCAGATCTGAACAATTTGCCAAACCACTTCATGAAACCTCCTTCAGCTGTCCATTTGAAAGAAATCGATCCATATTTTTGCTGTGGTTTTGTACTCAACAATTCACATGCTCGACTCCCCTTGTGTTCAAGATTTTTTCTCAGGTAGTGGGTTACCTCCCCCATAACATCCAGTGTCTCTTGTTTGTGAAACGTTTGTTCATTTAGCATTTTAGTCCACATCTTGTCAAATTCTTCATCCAACTTTCTGTCTGTCATGTCCACTTTTCTCTTTCTGCATTCATCGATCAATGCTCTCACTCTCTCTTCTAATTCTTTTGTGTGCTTGGCCTTGATTCTGTCGACATCTGCCATTCCCTTTCTGTTGTTTGTTGCAACTGTGAGTTGGTTGTATACAGAGCTTTCCATGTCTTCACAAAGTCTCCTTGCACTGATTTTGAAGTCCTCTCTGTATGCTTCAACAAGACTGACATGACCCTCAGTTTGCTTGAAGTACTTCTCCAGATTTTCAAGAAGCTTTTTCTTCCATTCAGACACCAGTTTACTTGCTTCCTTTTTCAAAACAGTGAGTAGTTGTTCAATGGTTGGTACCTCAGATTTAACTTTGCCAAAGTTAGAAATCTTAGTTTCTGCTGTTGTTGTCCATGAGTACATGACTGTTTTGAATTCCTGTTCCCATTTATTGAATTCTGCGCAGAGTCTCATGTATGCCTCAGCCACCAGGCTGTTTCTGAAGCTGAAGATGAAGTTCTCATGTTTGACAGAGTTCCACAGGCTTGTTATCCACTCTGTAAACTCCAGGAGATTGTTGGAAGAAGACTCACAATTTCCCAGGACTTTAAGGATGTTTTTCTTGAGCTCATAAGTGACCTCACTGTAGCCTGCATTAACTGGTGCCATTGGTGGGCTCCCATTCCAGAGTCCTGGGACGTAGCAGTTCCCAGTGTCTGGACTGTACTCCATCACATCAGTGAAGCTCTCGTACTCGTCCTTGTTCTCCATTTTGGCAGCTGCCTGGGTCATCTCATTTAACTGTTCCAGGAGCAGTTCTCTTTCTCGTAAGTTCTTCTCAGGGGCTGATACATCTGCCACGTTCTGGTGAACAAACTGACATCTGGGTTTTTTGCCCACAGATTTCATTCTGAGAAAGGCATGCACAACTATCTGCAGGATGTCCTTCATTTCTGTGGAATTCTCCATTGCAATGTTGATGATAGTGATGTCACTCAAGCCCACAACAAGTGTTGCCAGCTCATTGTCATGCTCATAGCTGTTGTCTAGTTTTGAAAGCTCTGGTGACTTTAAGCCCTCAGTGTCAATGATCACCAAGAAGTCACAGTTGAGTTCTTGTTTGATGTCTTCATTTACTTTGAGCAGCAACATGAAGGCACCTCTGGTGCATCGACCACTGCTGACTGAAAACTGTACTCCAAACATAGTGTTGAGGAGAGTAGACTTCCCGGTACTCTGAACTCCAAGAACTGTGACCACCAGTATCTTGCTCTTAGGAGACACCAAGTCATTGAGCTGAGTCAGAACATCAGTTACCCATGTGAGAGGAATGTTTGAAGCATCACCATCTACAAGCTCAAGAGGAAATCCATCAAGCAACAACCCTGCACACAGTCTGGGCAGATGAGCTAACTGTTGACGTGATGGGTTTGTTTCTGGGAGAGAAACTGAAGCTTCATAGATCTGACCCATTTCACGGAAGAAGTGTTCAGTCCCAAGTGAGCTGTTGGAGAGTTTTTCATCGATTTTCTTTATCACCTCTTTGTTTTCAGGACTTTTGTTTATATTTTTGTAATCCTCTCTGAGGCCTGACAGTTTCTCTCGAGACAGATTATCAAGGTTCATTCTCATCCATTTCAGGAAATAACATCTCTCAATACCTGGTCTTGATATTGCGTTGATGAAACATGTCATTGCATCAGACATATCACCAGAGTTCTGTTGTGCTCTAAGTTTTTCTTGCTTCTTCTGAAGATCACTTTTGTACTTTTCTATTTTTTCTGACCCAACTTTTCTCAGCCTGAACATTTCCTTCTCATTGCTGGTCAGTTCCTTCCATATTTCTCCCTGCAATGGTAGCTGATCTTCTTTGTATTTCAGGATATCTTGAATTTGTGCAGTGATTGCATCTGCATTTTCCTTTGCTGTCTGACACTCTTGACGGTCTTCATCAACCCAGATTCCCAGTTTATGGGCAATGTCAGCCATCTGTTCAATGTTCATCTTTTTCTCTGAGTTCTCCACCACACTGCTGACTGTTTTGCGTAGATTTTCAATAAAGTCTGCATCATTCATTCGCTTAGTCTGTAAAAGGATGTTGTTTTTTGTCAGTTTCATCTTGTTTGCCACCTTCTTCAGAGCATCCATACTGAATTGCTGGCTTTTATGGTTTCCCACCAGGAAGATCTGTGCCTTGTGGTTTTGGTTTGTGAGCAGGTTGCACTCAGGGTCCAGATTGTCAAAGAACACAAAAACTGCTGCAGATGTCTGACACAGAAAAGAAAACTGTGTCTCAAATGAAGCAATGTCTCCACGAAGGTTAGCTACAGCTACTGGCTCACTGAAAACATCCATGTTTTTGTTCCCACCAGGTAGATACCAGGTGATTTCAGTCAGTCCATTAGATATTCTTCTTGGACAGTCACCATTTTTCATGTTACGGTGAACAAATGTATCATGGTACTGCTGAGGATTACTCAGAAGCTCATTGAGGATCTTTGATTTAGACAAGGAGCACTCACCCAGTCTCACAAAGGAAACCACTGGAAGTTTAGAGACAACAATCCTGTCTTCAAAAAAGCCCTTGGATTCTGAAAGTGACGAAGGTCTGTACTTTTTCACTATGTCTCTCATGGCCCAAAGCATAAGTGTGCACTTCTCTGTGCCACACTTAGGAAGCAGCAGAGGCACAGAAAACTGACACATGGACATTTTGAGGGCCATTTCTTGTTGTACAAAACCATCAGAACACAGAAAGAGAGCAGTGATTATGTCAAGAGGGTTCAGCTTGTCACCTGACTGCAGATCACCAAGAAGATCATCAAAATCTAAATCTGTTCCTTCTGATTCAGCATCACAGGCATATTCACATTCAGATGTAAACTCTACATTCCTAGCTGTCGCATTAACCATCATCAGTTTCTTTAGAAAATACCATGGAAGATCTGAATTACAGCTGGTGGGTTCATCAGTGATGGTCTTCTTATTGATCTGGAGTATTTCACTCAGGGATAGCTTCTCCTTGAAGTGATGCTCCAGTCCCAGATCCTCCAACAGGCTCTTCAGTTGTGTCTCTGTGGAAATTAATATTTTTGTTAAAACAAATCAATCCTAACATATATTTTCCATGTTCCATTAACCAATCCAATTTATTGATGTATGCTTTAAGGCTTCACAATAAACCAAATTTAAATACCAATCATAATTTTGGCTTTCTTTTGATCAAAGAAACATGATCACAGGCAATTTTTCTTCTTTTAAATGCAGGCTCCACAAAGAAAAATGTCAGTGTTCATCCACTGCTCATTTGATTATTTTCTAGCAATTTTCTATGGTTATTAACAACTTATGAAACTATATTTTTGGCTGACCGCTGAGGGCAGCCATACATATGGCACTGTCCGTATACTGACTGACTGAGTAACTGACTGAGTAACTGACTGAGTGATGCTTTTGTATGAGCCATATACTACAGAGTTGTGTTTGCTTGGACTGAATGCTGGCAGTGATGGCTGCCTCCGCTGTGTTAACTAGGCTCCAGTTAACATTATGTATGGCTCATCCATACAGAGTTGCTCTATGGGCGGAGATTACTTGGGCTGAAAGTCCTCTAATGGCTGCCTCCACTGCTCTAAATACTCAGATACAGCTGTAGCCTCCGTTTCACCAGAACTGGGCCATATTTCTGTATGACAAAGAAGAAATCAACCCTATAAGCTTTCCATGTTGGGAATGATGTTTTTACTCCTCTGCTGAGCTGCTTTGGCATGATTATGTGATAGTTGAGGGGGAAAAGGGAACTTGTGTAAATTCTAGCCTTAGCCAGAACAACACATTTCCTCATCACAGCTAGCGCTGAGAGAAACACAGAAAGCTTTCTGCAAAAGAAAACAAAGATGCCGCTCTTCTGCCCCCTGCTTTGGCATGACAATGCAATAGTTACAGGGGATGGGTTAGTTGTTTTTATATACAGCTAATGAGTTGTTGTGTCCCAGATAACGGCTAGCAGTCCTGTCATTAGTGGGGACTGAACTGCAGCGGAGCTTCTGTCTGAACCAGACAACGTGTCTGAATCCAAACGCGCGCAGGGAGCAACATTGAAAGCTTTCTGTGACAGAAAAAAATGTTGTATCTCCACTCCCTGTCTGATTCGGCATAGCTTTCTATGACCTCGACCGCTGTTAGGAGCACATGCTGATGAAGAGTTAGCATGTGGCTACCACAAAGGGTTCATGGGGAGTCAGCACGATCTCATCTAATAAAGAATCCAAGACATATCAAAGTGATCAGAACGGCTCATTTCGAAGATAACACCCACATCCAGCTAACTAAACCAATGAATTGGGGAGTTATAGCCATATAGCGGAGAATGATGAGGAAATGTTCAATAATGTATTTGGTGAAGCTAGCAGACTGCTGCTGCTGCTAGACTAACAGTAGCCTCACTTTAAAGCATCCAAACACTGCAGTTGTCCCCAAAAACAGCGATCAGAGGGCATAATCAGATGATCCTATGCTGTCAGAGTATAACACAGCAGTGTGGGGCTGATAAGTTAGGAGTTCTGAGAGAGAAGTACTATTTGACGCAGCAGGCTGTGAATAGCGTGGCAATTAACTTGTACAAACACAGAGTCTGCAGCGTCAGAGAGCGGTGTTTAGCCAGCGTATTTGACAGCATGAAGCAGATGAGGATCAAACACATCCACTGTGGTCAAAACAACTGAGGTTGGTCATTAAAGGGAAACAGTTTGCCCCGAGGAAAACACAGGAGATCCACGGGCAGGTAATGACGGTCTCAACAGGTGTCATGGCTGCCGCTATTTTGACATCAACAATGAGTGGAGAAAAACCCCAGAACACCTCAGATCCCGGTGTTACGCCGTAATCAGGTGTACAAAATCACAATCCATACTGGTCCAGCTAATAATGGTCACTAACAGGGCACTGATCAGAGGAGGCGCCATGGAGTAATGGAGCATTGAAAAGTTGAAGACTGGGACAGCTGCCCAGCAAAAAGACGCGCAGAAGGAGGTGACATTTGTCTCACCAACGCCCTCTGGGAACGTAAACGAACAATCATAACAAAATCACTGCCAGAACACACATTTCAGTCAGGCATTTCAACAAGCATCCCAGATAGTTGCGGTCAGCCATATACTAGGTTTTTAACCTAGTCTTGTTGAAAACTATTTGCAAATGTGTACAGAGATCTGTAAAAAATCCACAAATGCATACAGAGATCTGAAATGCATACACAAATCTGCAAATGTGTTGACCAATTTGTAATTGTGGACTTGGTTGATTTTGTGTCAAAGAACTCACTCTGTTGCTTCAAGTTGTCAAAATAGATATGAAATCTGCCTCTCAGTTGACTGTCATACACACATGACTGATGCAACACTTCTGCCCTGCACAATCTGTAATTGTGTACTTAGATCTGTAAGTGTAAGCACTGGGGTTTGTTTGCCCTCAGCACAGTCTCAGCAGCAAGGCTGCCTTCCTCATCACAAAGGCATCACAGGAAGGCAGCAGTTCAGACCTAATAAAAGCTCCATACAACAGTTAGCAATACGGAGAGAGAGTGGTCTGTAACATTTAAATTTTATATTCATAACAGATAAAGGTAAAGAAAGCCGTTCCTGAACAAGTACGCTAAATGGCACTTAACAATGCCAATCCATTTAAATAATATTAGGATGATGGAGTATTGAAGTAGATGGGATGACTCAGAGGTAGCATCGTAACCCTTGGATCAGACACACTGGATTCAATTCCAGCTGCGTCCGAAAACTTTTCGTTTTTATTTTTTTATTTTTTTATTTTGCTGGTGACTTTTATGCACTTCTCAGAAATGTAATCAATCAAGCCAGGAAATATGTATGACTTGAAAATTTGCTTCAAGCTCTGATCAGAAAGTACCAGCTCACTGCTGTTTTTTTCACCATCATGTCTCATCTGGCCTTTTTTTCTTAAAAGCTTGTAAAACATCAGCCCTGTGGTGCGCAGTCAAGTTCTGTACATCCTTGTTTTTCAGGACAACCTGGGCTTTAAGAATATGTCTACAACAGTAATGTCACTTGAACTATGAAAAAGTTATAAAACTCTAAAGACAAAATAAAAAAAAAAACAAATTGGAATATGAAACTCAAAGATATTCATTGATAACACAAAGTAAACAATAGTGACAAAGCATTTTCTTTGCATAGACTTGTTCTCCCATCTCTTGGGGACAAAATAGTGAAAAAATAAATAGAGGTGTCCTGATCTGATATTGATATTGGATATCGGTCTGATATCAGCAAAAAAAAAAAAAAAAAAAAAAAAAAAACAACTATCGGATTATATTGGATTACATCTAAAATCTCCGATTTAAGCACTCCGATACAAGCAGTCCATTCCAGACTCCGCTCCAGCTCTTCTATCCTGCAGCGCCACAGGTTCCAGCATGTAGAGCCCACATGATCACAACAACAGCGTGCTTGAGTGTTAACCGGTGCTAACTGCTAACACAGTAGCAAGGAGTAGGAGTGATGTCGGCCATGTCGCAGTATTTTTCGTTAAAGTCAGATAAAGACGTTGCAGCTGAGTGCAAAACTTGTCATGCACAAGTTCCCCGTGGTGGCAAAGAACCGGGGAAGTTTAATATGACCAACCTCATCGGGCATTTGAAGAAGCATCACAAAAAACAGCATGAGGATTTTCACAAGACCACGAAGAACAACAAGGCTCTGGCTCCTTCAAACAACCGACGCTGTCCGAAACATTTGGAAAGCGTGATAAACTCCCACGGGACGGCAAATAGGCATTAGCTATAACAGAAAAGATCGATGACGAGCCCCTGTCAGTGGTGAGTAATGTCAGGTTCAAGCGCTTGATTGAACCTGGAGCCTATTTTTAACCATTGGGTTACATAAATTTTGACCTTAAACAGAAGCATATTCTACAATTGAATAGAATACATCAAAATAAATTAGACAAGCCTGAAAAATGACCTCAATAAATCCAATAAAAACAAATCATACTTTTAAAGTGCAAAATAACAAATGAAGTTCACCTCAGTTATTTTTTACTGCCAGTATATGGTGGGAACAACTGAGGGCAGGGAAAGAAAAAAACCCACAATATTGTCGATTGTCCAACTGCTGAAAGTTAAGAGTCCACAGCTCCAATTTCAAAATTAACATCTCACTCTAATAACAAGAGTAGAAAACAAATAATAATCAGTTAACTAAATTCCTAACAAAACCCTTCCTACTCCTCCATCTCCACTTTCTGCAGTCTGAGTATGATGTGGAGATTCTTTTTTAAGAAGATAAGCATTTTGGCTTTTCACACCCTGTCCCCACACATTCATGCTCACAGAAAGAAGCACAGTATAGAGAGGCTTGTCTAATTTATTTTTGATTTATTCTATTTAATTGTAGAATGTGCTTATGTTTAAGGTAAAAATTTATGTAACCCATTGGTTACATACATGGTTGCAGTTGGATTCATTTGTGCCATTCCTTTAAGCAGTAGAGAAGCAACTGATCAACTACGACTCCCACAATGCTTTGCATCTAAATTGTGCCCTCAACAAATATGGCTCTGCCCACCGAAGAAAGCCAAAGTAAGTGATCGAAAACGGATTAAAAATGGACAAAAAGACGCTTATTATTGGATCTAACGCCTTGGATTTAATATTTAAAGACCCTGAAAAGTCACCAAAGTTTTGGGCTCTCTAGAACATTTCACTTAAGGGCTATGGAGACATTGAGGATAGCAAACGAATGGCAAAATGGTCAGCTTTCAGAGAAAAAAAAGGATGTCTATGACATATGGTTTGAAAGTTATTAACGTTTTTCTGAACTGTCACTTCTTGTTGTATATGACAACCCTGTCTTCAGAGACCCCAGGAAGTCAGCCAAGTTCTGGGCTCACTAGAAAATGTTCTGTAAGAGCTACGAATGCATGAAGGACATATATAGAAAGGCACAAAACACAGCTTTCACAGGAAAAAAACAAGTAAGTGCCTCTGACTTATGGTTCAAAAGTTACCAAGCAATTTACAAAGGGGTGTGCCTCTGGCACGGATCCATGCCGCTGGAGCTCTAAGGGTTAAACAGAAAATCGTTTTGCAGTCCTGTGAGTAAAAGAATACCTACACAAAATACTATTGATTGCTAAATTTCTGCTGTGGGCTGCCAGAGAAAAACACTAAAATACAGACCTCAAAGTCACCTACCTGGCTCTGTCCAATGTGCTGATCCTGCATCTGGAGCACAAACGGTGTCAGTGTGATGTTTAATAGCTGACATTACTAGAGGTAGCTACTAACTCTGTTAGAGCTTACAGAGTCAATGAGTCCTTATGCATTCAGCTACTATTTTATGCTTAGTCGAGCTCTGAGGTTTGACCTGTGCATCGCTAGCCTACCTCTCTTGACTGCTGATAAAATAAGTGAACAATATCTCTACCGCATCGCCTGTCATCCACTTCCGCCCACACATGCACATATTCTGGCCTGATGCTGATTCACTGAAAGCATTCAGGATAACAAACACTGAGTTCAGATAATCACCACACATACAAATAATGTTGCCCAGTGGCAGACTTTCTCTCTCTATCACACACACACACACAGCATCACCATCTGTGTCAGCTGCAGGTTCACAGTTAATGTTTCCTTTTTGTTTATTTCTTTATCATAGCATGTATGTGGGGGCATCAGAAAGTCATTCCAGTTGTTGTCATCCTAATTTAGAACGTTGCCTGACATTTTTCAAATGAAGAAATCCCCCAAAGTTGTATTTCTGCTCTCACTGAGAAGTGTCTGGAGTTGTACAGCCAAAATATCAAACATGTCAGAAATCCATCCCACCAGTGGGAGACTGCTGGTTGGGCTGTGATCAGGTCATTAGCTGGGTTTCCATTGCACTTGAAAATGCGCAAAATCGAAATAGCGCAATAAAAAACTGGTAATGGAAACACCTTAATTTAGAAAAAAAACCTAAAATATCGCTAAAAAGTTTTGCGCTTTCATGAGGAGGTATTTCAGGCGTTTCATCATAGAAATATATGCAAAAGTGTAATGAAAACACTTTCTCTGCATTTTCTCTGCACAAGTCACGGGACGTGACGTACGGTGTCACATGACCAGTCACTCCGAGACAACATGGTGATGTATGTGTAGATAGAAGTAGAGACGAGACTTTTCTTAACATCATACTTCTACCCTTATACATGGCTTTTGCCACACATACGGACTTTACCTCTGAACTATTATCCGTTGCCTTCGTCTTTTGTTCAACATTATCAAGGCAGCCGCCGTAGATGTAACTAAAACCGTACCAACACGCAATAGGTTTTGACCGTCAAGTTTCCCTGCAACGGATTCATGCAAGATGAGATTTTACGAGAATTGCAAGGCCTATGCCCAAAACTCCCCTCAATGGAAATGCATTCAAAGCACAATTGTACTTAATCGAAATTTAAGAAATATCACTTTTACTTTGTGAAAAACTGTAATGGAAACCCAGCTATTGTCGGCCATCGTATCTTCCTGTATACAGCATGACAAATGACGCCCGATCGACTGAAAGTCAGCGTGACTTCCAAGTGCCGGCTCAAAGTTTATGGCTGAGTCAAATTAAGTTTGCACAGTGTATGCCTGGCTTAAGGCAGTGGCTGCAAGACATGCTGCCCTTTTCTCCGTCTATTTATCTCTGCAGGTTTTTTTAAAAAGCCTCTGTATGTGAAGCAGCAAGGTGCAAACATTATCCCTGCTAATACATTTTAAAGACCATTTATGGACCTGTAGATGCATAAAGCACTGACAACAAATGTGTTTTTAAGTGATATGCACAGACTTCTTGCTACGTCCCTTCCTGAGTTTACATGAACTAGTCTGGGATCCTTCACTGTCGAACATGAGTCAGGATGTTGCGCTGGTAACCACTGCACCGACTTTTAATTAAAAACAAAGTGACAGTGCACTTTATAAATCATAAATATGATTGCTTTAAAAAACATGCAATTTAATATGCATTTTATGTTGTGTTCAATATATTTATTTTTTTTTAAATCAGGCGATATAGGCCTAAATTCTGTCTTGATTTCCTTTAGCATGTTTATTATTTTCCACTTTTTGTCTCATGTTTAATATATCACAGGCTGTACCAACTATCACTAATTGTTCTAAAAAACACTAGTTGGAGTAAAGAATTTATTGATTGAAATGTATGTTGCAAACATTTTACAAAGGTAAATAAAAATAATGATAATTACAATAATAACAATTCTAGGTGAGGGACATCTTGAATTATAAATCTGGGACATTTTTTAATCGATGAACCCAAACCCGTACCAAACTATAACCCCAAATAAAGAGGTACAAACTGAATCGTGATCTCTGAGAACCATTACACTCCAAGTTGTAACTGATGTTTTGTATTTTGACAACTTGAAGCAAAAAAAAGGGTGAGTAAATAAGAGGGAGATGGTAACTTGTTGTGTGAATGCTGGCATTTAATGGCTGCTAGTGGAGTGATTAGCTTGGACTTAGCCACAGCAGCACTTTTGTCAGAACTGGACAGCATTATTTATTAAAGCAACTGCTGAGAGCAACACGGAAAGCTTTCTGTGACCGAAAACAATGTTTACACTCTCCTGCCAGCCTGCTTTGACATGAGTATGTGATAGTAGGAATGGGCGGTAATACGGTAATACCGTATTCCGGGGTATAAAAAAAGCCACGCAATTGCTCTTATTACCACCATTAAGACAGTGCCATGTGATGAGTGCATGTTTTTAAATAAATGCCTTGAAAATATGTGTCCCTCTCCACCAGCAGCACCACTGCTAGTGCGTGAAGATGCTTTAACATAATAGATGAAACCCTGCTTGTGATTTCATTTCAATTTGGCAAATGATGAAGGAGCTCAGAGCTATACCGGTGTATTTGAAGTGCGCGGAGTCGTCAGCTCCCTGGCACAGTGGTGTGGTCCTCTGTAAACCCATATATTATATAGACTCATTACACATTGAGTAAAATATTTCAAGCCTTTATTTCTTGAAATGTTGATGATTATGGCTTACAGATAATGAAAACCCAAGCACCAAGGTAACAGCTAACATAGGACGGGAAAAGCCCACTGCCATGGTCAGGAGGCCATGCCGAAACAGACTGGGAGTGGAGAGAGCACATTTTTTTCTTTCACAGAAAGCGTACAGTGTTGCTCTCTGCGCTTGTTTGGATAAGACACGTCCTCTGGTTCAGACAACAGCGCCGCTGCAGCTCAGTCCCAGCTAATGACTAGCAGGGCAACTAGTCACTAGTCAAATTCAATGAATGACCATTTTTAGTTCTTTGCAAACAATAAAATCTTATAATACCCTGTTTTGTATAATAATGTGGAACAGTGCATTTTGAGGTTTTTATTTTTTTAAAACTAATGGTTATCATTATGAAGTTTGTTCAAAAACATTTGAATTATGCTCTAACGGCTGATGACTTGAAAAATATTCTGACTGTCATTTGCATTAATTTTTTGGAAAATAAGAGAAAAATGTCATTTGCACAATAATGTGGAAAGAGGTGTACAGTGATGCAGTGAGACATTTATACCCCTTCTGCTATAAATAGTGAAGTATGTGTGATTTTGGTGTGACTGTGGTGTGAATTGAATATGATTTATTTAAAATGCTTTGAGTTTCATGAAAGGTTCCATATAAAATTCATTATTATTATAATCATCAACAGCAGACCAGCAGCCTTCAGGAAAAACCGCCTGGTAAAAGGCTGGACAGCATGCACCTGCCTAAATACCAGCACCCTCTCCCTGAATTCTTAGACCATCCCATTCTTATACAGTTTTTATACATATTTGCTATTATATTATCTTAATTTTTTGACACATATTTGTTATGTATGTTTTTAATGTATATTTGCTATTTTCAGTATTTTAAGTGTATATTTATTTGTTTTGTCTTATATTGTTACATATATATTTGGTGTTTATGTTATAGTTTTATATAACATATATGCGTGTAAGTGTGTGTGTCTGAGAGAGAGAAATTAATATGTTTGATGGAACAAGTTAAAATTAAATTTTCCTTCAAGTTTTTATATTCCATATTTGGTCACTTCATTGATCATGATTTTCTACATGAAAATGAGAAATCTTCAAAAATGTAGCTAAAGTAGATCAGTATTGTGTTGCCCTGAACACAATTAAAAATTAACCTATGGCTAAGTCCCGCCCTCAAACGTGATGAGCCAATCACAGTGTGTATACCACTCCAATACACTCCGACATTGGCTGCCTGGAAGTCCATTGAAATGAATGGGAGAAAGTCTGTTTTCGTCCGGTTTTATGAGTTTTTTTTTTTGAGATTTTAAGTTTAAAAATGGTCAAACGGTGTTCATGGGGTACATGCGACTCTGACACAAGTTATCTTTAACATCTCTAACGTTAGCTAAAGTTAGCCTAACGTTAGCTCCTAGCTGCATTGTTCGTTGTGTCAAGTTTGTTGGGAGTTCATTGACATTTTTTGTTCTAGTTTTTGTTCTTTGGTGGTCGTACATCATTGTTAGCTGTTGTCCAAAGCGCTCTAGTTAAACTAACGTTAGCTTCTGGAGCTTAGCTTCATTCACTTATCTGTAATAGCCGAGGTAACAAAGTTTGGCAAACGTTATGCTGAATGAGTCAATGTAAATATACTATAGCACCAAACTACCGGAGAGACACTCTTGGTAAAGATGGTAAAAAGGCCGTTATATTTTTCTCATATTCTGAGCCTAAAACCTTAACTTCAGTGGCACTTTGATGCTGATCCTCTATCTTGTGGTCTGAGATTGTGATGGCAATGAGATGCAGTTTATCACGTTTGCACTGGGACCTGTAAGTTTGGGCTTGTAACTGAAGCTTTTTATCGACCTTTTCAACAATAAAATGATTAATAGATCCTTCCAGTGCGTAGTTTAGACCCTTTTGGTGACTTCTAGATTATATGTGATCTTTCTGTCTCCAAAAATCATCAATGGCCTCCAGTGAAATGTCTCCTACTGTGACAACTGCAATAGTGTCTGTCAGTGAATGTTCATTGTTTGTCCGAGTGAGTGGAGGGGGCGTGGCTTAGCCATATGTCAATTTTCAATGTCCAGGTATTTCAATGAGTGCCTGATAAAGGGTTAAACAGAGGCTAAAGATTTATCTGAGTATTTAGAGCAGTGGAGGCAGCCAATAGAGGGCTTTCAGCACAAGTAAACCCCACCCATAGAGCAACTCTGTATGCATGGCTTTAGTTAACACAGTGGAGGCAGACATCACTGCCAGCATTCAGTACAAGCAAACGCAACTCTGTTATGTTAGGGCCCTCAAAGTAGGCTCACTCACTCAGTTACTCAGTCAATCACTTAGTCAGACATGGACAGAGCCATCTGTAGGGCTGACCTCAGCGGTCAGCCAAAAATCAATACAGTCAATACTTTACTACATATCCACGTGTCTCAAAAATGAATTAAATTCTGTGTTATATTTGTATTTTCTTTTTTTGGCAGTCTTTAAACAAGGCTGAATGAAATGTGATACTAAAATGCATATGGACATGCTACATGTTTAAAGCTTCAGCTGTAAAAATTCTGTCTAAAGTCCACATGCTTATAATTTAAAATCAAAGTGTTAAAATGTAGGGCTTTTGTCAACCAAAGAAAAACTTGGTTGACTAAAAACGCACCAGATCATCAATTAATCGATTGGTCGTGGGACGGACCAAAATCATCGTTTTTAACAAAATTTTGCCACACTGCTGACTTTTTCGACATGTTGTCAATTAACAGGATATGGAGTATATGTGCTTCACATATGTGCTCTCCTCTAAGGTGGGAGGATCCTAGTGACGTTGTTTTGACTTTCTGGGTATTTAAACTGTAATTAATTACCCATGAAGGCATGAGTAAATTATATTTGAATAGTTGAATTCATTAATTAAATTAGTTGGGATTTTTTTTTGTTTTGTTTTGTTTTTTTTTGTAAAATTTATTTTGTAACGCTGTATAACTGAAAAAATAAAAAACACACATGCTGTCTCCCTTCTCACCCCTGCAAAAAATGGATTCTTCCAATAAAAGAAGCACATGCAATTGTTCGACCAATTTGATTTGGTCGGACATGAGGTCATCGACCAATTAATCGATTAATCGACTTGATGCTGTCAGCCCTATTGAAATGGTGTAGCTAATAAACACTAAAGTAGATGTAAAAACACAAGAGGACACAGACATAATAATTCTAAAGTGGTGCAGAATTTGGTTCCAGGAAATAGATCAGAACACAGGAAAACAAAGGTTTGGAACTTAAACATATTGTGGAAGAAGACCTCCTGACCCCCTTAACTGTTGGTCAAGGGGTCTGTTAATTTACAATTATTTTTTAAATATTAAGGCATTTGCCAACAGGTTGGTGCAGAAGAAAAATAGAAAAACTGGATTTGTTGACAGAGTATTTGAAAAAGTTCACAGAAAATAGTTTGTTTTTTTCTGGTTATCAACTGAAAAATTTGTCTTAAAAAACTGAATGAAAAAATAGTGATTAAAATCAAAATCATGATCTGGCCATAAAAAAAATTTTGATACGATTTTTTTTTTTTCATATTGCCCACCCTTGATAATAAGGTTAAAGTCCCACTCGTTGTCTTAAACATGCATATGTGAAATTGATTGTCTGCATTTGACCCATCATCTGTGGAGCAGAGGGCTGCACATTCACTAGAGGTGAACTTACCCCACCTTTCCAACCCTTGATCCTGAGTGCCAAGCAGGGAGTTATTGGGTCCCCACTTTTAATGTAATTTAATATATAAGTTATGTTATGAGCCAAAATTAAGCAAACAACAAAAAAAATTAAGGTACAATAATATAACCTTTAAATCTAAAAATGGTGGTCAATACTGAAACAGTGTAGTCACTACCGAAACACAGGTTGTTTGTCAAAAATAAAATATGTGTCATTGTCAACCAACATTTTATTACAATGATTGTTTTAGTAGTGGTGTAGAGATAATCTGACATGGATCGGTTAACTGATCTTGACATCAGCAGTCCGAGTGCATCGGTCCATGGAGCCTTGGATGCCCTGAGGCTCTGCTGTTTGTTTTCATAGGCCATTCCGCCATGCTTTGGCTCAGCGTCTGTAATCTCACGCTGTTACCTTTTCTCGCTAGGTAGCGAGATGTGTTTCACCAGTCATCGCCTAACCGTCTTTCAGTTCTGCACTTCAGGAAAAATCATGTGGACTTTATATGAAGGAAGGATAACTTTCGAAATGTCTGCCCGTCTGTACGCTTTGGAGAAATCGATTAATAACTACAGAAGCTCATACATCTCACCTGTTGAGACAGCGGAGCTAAAGTTTAAAATGAGTTAAAACTCTGAGAAGTCGTCAGTTATTACCACAGCAACAGCCCCTTTATTCACAGGGTTTACAACCGTAACGTGTTGTTGGGAGTGATTAATTTGGTGACATAATAAATACATCTGAGCCCACTGATATGATATTAAACTGAGGACTTCACTGAGCTGGAGATCAGCTGGTCTTCAGTGAATTAATTCAAGAATGAAAACAATAGACAACGATCAGATACACAGAGAAAGGAAAAAAACATGTTTTTGCCAAATGTAGACCGAATACTCACATTAAGAGGAATTATGAAAGGAAAAAATGTATAGAAAGCTGTTTTAATTTGACTGTTTTCAATATTATTTTAACCCCTTGTTCTCCTGTACTAGCAGACACACACAGCTCTGTCTATCCAAATCTCCTTGTGACTTTAAATAATTTTTAATTCGTGCTTCTTGGGAAAATTTAATATTTAGTTTGTACTGGTTTTGGGATTAATAATACTAAGGAAGTTACAAGTACAGAAGGATGAACATGTACCAGTAAAAACTCATTTTAATACTTATCTCCCAATTTAATGTCAAAGTAAGATACCTGGGCACCTGGGTGTGATGAAACTTTCTTAAACATAATTTCAGGATGTTAGCACAGGAGGCCTGGCATTTAGTCAGTTTTATAAATAAGATAAAATAAACTTATTATTATAAAATTATCTTGTTTTCCCCTCTTTTTTTTTTTGGTAAGTTTTGTTAAAGCAAAATGATAATTTGATTTTATAATCAGATTGTATTGAATCGAATCGGACCGAATTGTTCTGTATTTTAATGAATTGTCAGTGAATTGAATTGTAATCTGTAAATCAAGATTCGAATCGAATTGTCCTGAGAAGGAGAGATTCACACCCCTACTGTTTAGGTGTATGTCTAATTTCAACTATCAAAAATTCTTAAGGCAAATAATCAAATTAACAAATTTTTCAAAGAAAGATAAGATGTAGATTATAATGAATCTAAAAATCAACATTAAATGTTTGTTTAAAAAAAAAAATCATTCAGTTCTATTTTGCTATGAAAACCTGCTAAATTAGTTTCAGAAAAAACGTCTGTACAGGGGGCTGAAGCAAAATTCACAAAGGTAAAACAATGACTTTTATTCTGAATAGAAGTCTATGTTGCAGTAGTGACAAATTTGGGGAAAGTTAAGTTATTAAGAGATAGTTTGAAAATACAAAATGAACATTGAGTGTACCTTCACTAATTGTTTATCCTTTAGATATAGTGCAACAGATGAATTTGAACCAATGCGGCAGAATGGCCCATATGCATTTTAGTAACCAGTAACAATAAACTACTTGTAAACAAGAACTGGTACCAGGTTGTGTAACATAGCTTTTATACATAACTGTATGTAAAATTTGGTCATTCTTTGATTTTTGTGGCTTATTTATTGTCCCCATGCTCCATTTAGGGTTTTATTTATTTGGGAAATATTCTGGCAAAGCAGTTTTATTTATTTTATTTTTTATAATTATTAGTGATGCACCAATGCATTGGTTACACATCGGCATTGCCGGTGTTTGGCTTGTGAGCTGTCATCGGCACACCAGCAGAAAAATTGACATTTGCCGATGATAGTAGCCACTGCAGGGCTTGAAGTTCTTCGGCGTGGTGCCAGATTTCCGGCTTGAGGGAAGTTTTTTTCTCGTGAATAAATTAGGAGAAAAGAAAGCCCGCATGGCCTTTATTTACATTGTAATTCAACATATGAATTCAACCAGTCATCTTTAGCAAAGCAAAGGGATAGTTCCACCTACCAATGGTATATCACATTGCTCAAGCCAACCAACGAGTTCTAGCCAATCAGAGGCAGAGTTGTAGGGCCGGCTGTGAGGGAGCTGAAAAGCATCTCCCTCACTGAGGTGATAAAGATCACACAAGCTGCAGAGACTGTTAAACCTCAATTAATTAATACAGAATGTTATTTTATTTTGCAACATTATTTTATTTTGCCAACCCACCTAACTCTTCCTGCCTTCAAGGTCTACTTCCTGTGGGAGTCTAGCTGCCAATCACCTTGTTAAGTTAGGTTTGAGCAGGGAAGAGACAGGAGGAGGGAGGGGGGAAGTTTATTTAGTTATATTAATCTTTAGTTTACATTATTTGGGGTTATTTAGTTATGTAGATTCTGTATTGATTACTGATCTTTTTGCAGTGTGTTGATTAATTGTAAATATGGTTAATTTGTAAACATAGGACAACAGATTTCTCACTTAGGGGGAGGGGTTAGAGTAGAGTGGGCCTCTGCTCAGTTTAAATGGGTAGCACCTGTGTGAGTGTGAGTGAGTCAGATCCTGCAGTCTGCTGCTGCTGTGAGGGAGACAAGAATTCTGTTGTGCCATTCTGATGTCCTTCAATAAAACAAGAAAACTTCAAAGCTTTGAACCTGCTGTTTGGGACCATCATTCATAAGTCTTCACTTTCGCCGGTCTCTGTCCAAGATCAAGGTTCACTACCATCACAAACCTTACACCGGCCTTAAGAAGTTTGATTGAGTGTAGTTAGAGTGCGGTCCACGATATGTTTTTGGCAGCCTGCTAGCCCGCTAGCTGGAGAGGAGATTACCAGTAGCTACTATGTTTGCCAAGCTTCTTAAACCTGGAGAAGATACAGCCATTATTGAGCGAGAGGTAAAGAATAAATGGCGCTGGGCATGGATAGAGGAAAGTGGTGTAGACGGGAAGCCTTTTGGGACGTGGTGCCACAAACTGAGGGAGCCGGGTGCTTGTTTCTGTACGCCATATTCAAACAAACTACTCTACAGCAGTAGTGGGAAGAAAGTTATTGCGCGACATGCCTCAGAATCCTTTCACCAAGTTTTGGTTCAAGCGCTTTCTCATACAACTACCTTGCCGGGAGTGACAGCTACCACAGGTACCACTGTATTCTCAACGACCGACTGTGTTTGTGAGCAAAAAATCAGCATGTGTGCTTTCATGGCACTTTGTTCTCTGTTTGTAAATTCTGTAGTTTTTCATTGTTTATGTGGAAGAAAAGACCGCTCTGTTTCCCCTCTGTTCTCCTTCAAGCTTTATGGTAGAAATGTCTTTATTTATGTGTCTAAAATTGATTAAGTTATCTGTTGACTTACATTTTGTGCATGAAGCTCACATTTGGAATACACAATACAACTGTACTGTCTGTTGTTTAATATTAGAAGCAAAAAAAAAATCACAGTTTAGTTGAATTCTCTTGGAGTCCTAAGAGATCAGTTACAGACTTTAATCCTTCTGCCTCTGTTTCTCACTGCCCCATGAAATTATTTAAAGTTTCAGAGTTTCACATACAGTTTCACGTACATGCACATTTGTGGAGGTTTATCATTTAGGTCGCCCTTAACAAACAAAAAATATAGAGGCAGTATTAATCAAGCAATATTTAGATACACTGTATACCCTAGCTCGCACGAGTAACAGAGAGACACACAGCTGGAGCACACGCATAAATGGCACTGACGCACTGATCCTCTAATTTAATCCAATAATTTTGTCCGGCCCATTTTTTTGTTTTATTTTGTTTTGTCTAAAATTATGTCAATTTTGTCTTTTTTCTTCAGATTTTTTGTGTTGTTACAATGCACATAAAGGAAATAAACACGTGTATACCAAAGACATTTGTAATTGCAATAATTTCTGGGAGAAATGGTGTATTTTCTGGGAAAAATTCCAGGGGTGCCAATTCTTTTGTCCATGACTGTACGTCACCAACCCCTCAGTGCATGTGTGTCAGTATTTGTGTGTGAATGTTACGTTTATGTGTCATACAGCATCAAAGCCCTTGGTGCTGCGTAAAATACCCATGAATGGATGAAGAGACCAGCCACTTTTCAGTTATTTTAAGGGAAATTTGAGGCTTGTATGTGCCTCTCTGCAAGAAGCCTAAATCATAAGGGCAAACAGACAAGCACTTTCAGAGTGAAGCAGAAGTTGTGACACTGATAAATTCAACCCGCAATTGTGGCTAGTTAGGGTCACTCTGTTACCCACCATGGCTGAAATTTACCTGCATTTGGCTAGTTGGTAGTTGTAAATGTCAAGCCGTGATCCTGGGGTATTAAAAAATAGCCATATTACTGTCATGAAGGTGGTGCTGTATGATAAGTGCACATTCAGAATAAATTCCTCAAGAATTTGTGTCTTTTTCTACCCACCGACCCATTGCCTATATGAAGAAGATATAGAAGTGATTAAACGACTCCTGTTAATGATGTCGGGACAGTTTTGTGAAAGTCGAACACACATATACACCGGCTAGTTTGGAGACAGCTGTGCTATTTTTAGTCAAACTTAAAGAGAGCTGATGTTTTACATAAAAATCCAAAGTATGCTTGATCATGAGTCTTAAAAAAGGGAGGGCTAAAAATGTGAAGTACATTGTTAAACAAAAATATTAATGTTTTTGATAAAACTGATTTTGCTAATGTTGTCAATCAGACTGTAAATGAAACTACAGCAGACAGAGCAGACAAGACCACGTCTGAAGGCGGCCTTACACCTAACAACTTTCCTTCATTTTCAAAGTCACAGAAAAAATTCAAAAGTCTGAGTAAAATCATGGGAGTCTTGCTAAAGTCGCAGCTTGCTCCCATTGTCTCAGGTGATCAAGGTGATCATAAAACTCAACTGAAGTGTTTTTGAGGCGGTCTGTCTTCAGTCTTGGTGTTATGGTATCAAACGTGTTTGATATTGGGGTAAGTCTTAAGTCTGGTCTTATGCAAATTATGTTTCTCAGTGAGGCCAATGTGAGCCGTTGTCCTTAAAAACATTAATTAACTTCATTCTTCAAAACATGAAAGTGAGCGTAGATCAATCAAGAGCCACTGAATGTCGGTTCACAACTCAAGAGCTTGAAAAACTTTTCTGCTCAGAGCTGCAGTCAGATCTCTGCATCTGTGTGTTTGTGTGCCTTGTCTGTCAATTCATTCTAGGCTGACTTGACAGGTATGGTGTACCTCCACCCGGATTTTCAAAGTAAAAGCCCGATCAGTTTGGTTCCAGTTTGGATTCAGTGGTAAGGAGCCGCATTTCCAAAAGCGTTACCCTATCCGCCAGAGCTCCAAATAAACATTATATACACGTACCGTTATCAGTGAAGGAGGACAGGAAAAATGTGAACACCTGGCGGACAGAGCACAAAAGGCAGACACAAAAGCAGAGGCTAAGCTAGGCTAAGTTGGGGAAGAAGAGGACAGGGTGGCTAAGAGAAAAGCAGCTAACCCGCGAGGGTGCTTGTTGTCATGTATATATATGCATAAACACACAGCAGCGATGAAAAAGTAGCTGTAGGGTTTTTTGTTTTTTGCACAAGCTTGTTTTCTTTGGGACTAAAGCATGAAAAAATAATTCGAGACATAAAGTCTTCAAAATATTCACATTTTAAAAAAAAACGGTGCTTGCACTTTTGGGAATTTTAGCCTTTATTTAAAATGCAGTGACTCCGAGGGACGGATAACAGCCTCTTTATATCTGTTTCTCTGTATTATGAGTCGTTCAGTCTGTCTTCTTCAATTTCTAAGTCCGTGCACACGCGCATGATGTGACAAACAAACAGCTCCCATTGCTTGCCACAGCCCACTCGCAATGCATTGTGGGATATAAGAACAATATGGTGGCAGTGTAGCCAGCTAACTGTAGGAATGATTGAAACATTGATTATAAATGGATAAAAAGACGTCTATTATTGAATTACTAGTGTGGATGTAATCTTTAAAGAACTCAAGGCTCAATAGGCCTGCTATAAAATGTTCTGTAAGACCTATGAAGGCATGAAAGGTGGGATTAGAACGGCACAACAGAGGGCTATCAGAGGAAAATCAAGTAAGTGCCTACGAGTCACAGCTCTGAAGTGATTTAACTTTAAATAAGGCAAGTCTTTTCCTGTCGTGTAGGACAACGCTGTCCTCAGAGTTGGAAAAAAAAAAAGTGCACAATATAAAATTAATCATAACTCTGACTCAATAACACACAAGAAGATAAAAAATGTGTTTTGTAAAGCCTGAAGATGTGACCTATGAACACACACCCAAAGGATATCCATACAAGGAGTTGTGTATTGTTCCCACGGCAATTTATCAAGGGTGTGACCGTGTGAGCTCTAAGGTTTAACTACTGTAAATCTTACAGTAGTTAAGAAGGTACCTGGCCTTTAAAGGAGGAGGGTTCATTATTTTTAAACATACAAAATAATAATACAGTTCTCTCATTTTACGTTGGCAGTAACAGACGACAAGGGTCAGAGAATTTTGAATATTGTGTCTTTGATAGACACCTCAAGAAGCGCAATAAAGTGAATGAAAGTGAATGTGCCACAATCCTGACATGCACAAAAACCCCTAGGTGTGTGAAGGCGTGAGGGCCCTTCAGTGCTGCTTGCAGCCCTAGTATATTTTTCAAATTCATAATTTAAAAAGACGTTTATTTTAGATATTAATGCACATCTGGGGGTAAGAGGAAAAAAAAAAGAAGAAAAAAACAGTTCTTCCTTGTTTTTAATTCCTGATTTTAAAAACCTAAACTAGAACATTTCTGTTCCAAGCAAAGACCAACATAAACTCATGACTGAAATTGTTTTTCTCTTGTTTGTTTTTTTTTGTTGTTGTTTTTGTTGTTTGTTTGTTTAATTTTGCCATGATATTTGTAGAGTGGGCAAGGCAGAACTGTCTTGACCTTGACACCACCAAAAACAGAGGAACTGGTTGTATCCTTCTGGAAAGGTCCTTCCTACCTCCCCACTCTGTCAACAATCCGCCCATAGAGAGGGTGTTCAAACAGATATTTAGGGACAGTAATGGACTACAGGCTCACCTGACAACCTAACATTGAATCAGTTTGCCAGCAATGTTTCTTATTTCTTAGAAAACTCTGTAAACTTTAATTCCTGACAACATTTCACAAATATTTCAGTGAATCAGTTTTAACTTTTAACATAACAGCTTTGGTTGCTTGTCTAGTAGTGACAGCAATCCATTAAACAATGGCAAAAATGTGTAGATTTGTTTTATGCTACAAAGTTCAACAATAAAGGCTGATGCACTGATACTAGATTGATGTCTGAACTTGAGATAAATGTAAAGTCAGGATTATTAGTGTTTGGTGCAAAATTTCTGTATTGAAAAATAAAGCTGAACTTACTCTGTTGATGGTCATCCTGATTGTCAGTAGACATTAGAGATGGACTGTTTTCTGACTCCTCACAGTTTTTCCCAACATCTGAATCATCACTGGCTTCCTTCATTGAATGAGAATAACAAACAATGTAATTAGATACATTTTCTAATGATTTCTGACTCATTGTAGATGTAGATTGTTTACTTTTGTTTCACATCTTTGTAAGAAGAAGTTGTTTACCTCCATTGTGTTAGCCCAGTCTGTCACGTCACAGTCAGGATTACTCTGACATCCGCTCACTGAAAGTAATGAAACAAGATTTTTACCACAGTGTACCTTACATTTTAGATCTGGAAGGGCTCAGTCATGTAGTAAGTGGGTTCATGACTCTGGACTTAGTGACTTAGCTTTGGCCACATTCTGATATAACTGAAAAGGTGAAAAGACTCTAAAAATAACAAATAGAAATACACATAGCTTGTCAAAACTAAAAAAAAAAAAAACATCTTAAATAGTAAGACACTTTGCTTATGTTGCAAAATGTCATTTTTTTGTGGACATATTAAATCAAATCGAAACTGGGTAATTGTAAGCAAACTTCTTATTTATAATAAGTCAGATCTACCCTCAGTCGGTCACATGCCCTCACTGCCCTGACTTCACGTGCCCTGTAGCTAAGCGCTGCTAAGCTGCTAGAAACGGTCAGGAGGGAGAACTTCAACAACTGATGGTCCAGTGCTTGTGCATGGCTTCCCTGTCAAATAGATATGAATTAAAAAAAAAAAAGAAAAAGAAAAGAAAACTCAAAATAGCTGGTCCGGAGATGACAAGCTCCGGTGGCTCTGTAGGACGCTCCCTGTCCCCTCTCCCTTCTCCTGCAGCGTGGCTGTGAACACAAAGACATGGCAGCAGCAGACCCCAACCCTCAGCACAGTTTGGCTTTTGTTTCCGGTGTTTCTACTCTTGGAGGTCATTAAGGAAGGTCTTAAGTTCACAAATGAGAAGCCCAAACATAGTTAACATGTGTTGCTAACGTGCACATATGAGCCACTAGCTGATGTAATAAGTTTGGTTTAGCTAAGGCACTTCATCATGGTCTTACAGGCTAACATGCTGTACTAAAGGGGAACAACTACAGATGAATGGAGGTACGTGTATCTAAAAAGCTATCATCAAGATTGCCACATTGATATGATAAGTATGTGCTTTTTAATTAAAATGTGCTTGTTTGCAGACATTTACCAGGGCATTGGAGGTGAATAGGACACAAGGGAACTTAATCAGATCACCATCAAACTTGCCCAGTAAGTTACAGACAGTTTTTCCCCTGAAATGTTTAAATATGTAGAGGAGCTTGTTTGGAGGATTCAGTGGAAATCTACAGATGTAAACAGACAGAGGAAAGTCAAAATAAACACCATCTATGTGCATTTTTGGAAGTTTTCTTTCTTTTAGAGTGAAAGAAGACATGGATGCAAAATAGACCAAAATCTCTAAACTGACCAGAACATGTAAACACAATGTTTTAACCTGTAGAGTCCTGTCTGAAACAGCTACTGCATCATTCTGACTGTGGGCTCCTCAGGTAACCACTATTGACTGATTCTTGATATTTAATATTTATTACCTGACAGACGACCTTCAAATGTGGAAGATACACTGAAGCTAAGATCATGTCACCATCAGTTGGTATATACTTGTTTGGAGAGATAATACGGATTATAATGATAGAAATAATAATAATAATAATAATGAAAGAAATAATAATAACAGATCATTAATATAAGGATATTCTGTATTCTGTTGCTTGGCTATAGAAGCTCAAAGTCATAAATTTAAGAGAACCAAAGCTTAGAATTTCTGAGATTATAAAGTTGAAAATAAATAATTTCTTGAAGAAATTCAGACCACCTGAAGCTGTTTCCATTTGAGAGCCTGATCAAATTTTGCTTTTTGCTTGGACTGATCAATGATAAACTGTCTGTGATTTTAGCTCAAAAACATCACATTATCATCAGCATCTGGACTTACAGGTCAGGTATGGGAGCATACAGCCACAGTTTTTGGTTTGGCTTCTCGTAATTTACTAATTTTAAATGTCATTAACTTATGGCTTTAAAAACTTGAAACTATACTATACAATACCAACTATATTACTGTTACTTTTATTCCTAACCTTGTGCTGTTTTGAGGCATAGACATGTTTCTTTTTTTTATATTAATTATTATTACTTTTTTAAATCTCTCTCATTTATAAATGCTTTTGATATGCAATAGGTAGAGTATTGTGGGAGGAGGAAGGGGTGTAAGGGTAGACTCACTGGTTGAAAAAAACTGAAATACTATATCTTAAATCCTACATGCAATTGAATAAAATTTGGTTACAGCAAAAACTTCATGTTTGAGTTTACTTTGTCAAAATTTGCGACTTATTAAACTGAATACCTGAGTTTTTTTTTTTTTTTTTTAATAAATAAACAGCTTTGTAATCTATGAAGATATGTCATTTTTCATTTCGTTCTTAATAATTATTGTAAAAAATATAATATGCACATCTAATTATGATAATGAGCAGTCAAAGTCCCCGCCCTCTCCGAGATCTTTGAGTCCCCCTAGGGGTGCCTGGACCACGGTTGGGGAACCAGATAACTAGAGCACAAATAACCTGCTGCTTAGACTAATAATATGCATGTTTACCTATTTATAAGCTTGGTGATTAGCTGACTTTACATCAAGACTATAGGTCTACTCAACCTGTGGACATAAACACTTTTAAAGCAGTTTGTAAAAAAGTAGCACAATCATGCAGTAAGACTTCAGACTTGACAGCCCGAAAGTAACTCACCTTTATGACTAACGTGGAGATGGTGAACAGCATTCTTGAATTCATGAGTTTTGTTTTCAGTGCAGAGGTAGGCTTGTGTGTTCCAGACCTGCACTTCAAGCAGTCAGCCTCTAACTAACACCACCCTGCATGCACACTCCTCCTTTTATCCTGCTGAGTAAAAATCTTTCACTTTTGGTTTCAGCATGAGATTCTTTCAAGGATCAAGGATATCTTTATTATCCCTGAGGGGCAATTTTCTTTACAGCCAGCAATACCATACAAACCATTCCTCAAGCCATAGGACTAAAAGAAAAGTTCAGACACAGAAAAAATGATAGCAATGGCTGTAAAATAAATAAATCATTGACAAATTTTACATTGAGCTATTCAAAAGGCTAATGGCAGTTGTGATAAAGGAATTTTTCAGTCTGTCTTACATGATGGAAGGACATATCTACATCCAGAATGGAGCAGCAAGATCTCCATAAAGAGTGGATGGACTGGTTGTTTAAGGATTCACTGGGCTTTTTTAGGACCTGAGTTTGAATTTATCAGTCAGATGGCTCAAGAGTTGAGCCTGCAATTTAGCAGCACATTTTGTCTAAGCCTAACAGCCAGTTCTTGTTTTTTTTTACTGAAGTGAATCATGAAAACAAATAAAAGAGAATGTAAAAACACATTTAATAAAACATTTTCAGAAAAACAATATCAATGTTAAAACTACAGAGCTTAAAGTGAAAATGCTATCTTTATTTTACTTTCCTTTAGACAACATCTTCAGTGCCATAAAAAAGTAATTGACCCCTTTACAATTCCAGATGTTTATGCAAATTACTCACACTTTAATGTTTTGAATCATCCAACCAATTGTTATATTTCACAAAGAAGACATAAGTGAATAGAAAATGCAGTTTCTGAATTATCATTGAATTTTTTTAAGTGGGGGGGGGGGGTTAAACCTATAATTGCTCCCCTTGTTAACTCATGATTTAACTGTGAGTAACCACAGTTTTTGCAAAGCTGAGTTCAATTTCACTGGCCACACCCAGGCCTGATTGCCGCCAGATTAGTTGAATCAAGAAATCTCTTAAATAGAAGCTGTCAGACAAAGTGAAATAGGCTACAAGATCTCAGAAAGAAACACATCACGCTACGATCCAAAGACATTCAAGAACAAATGACAAACAAAGTGATTGAAATCTATCAGTCTGGAAAAGGTTACAAAGCCATTTCCAACACTTTGGGACTCCAGCAAACCACAGTCAGAGCCATTATCCACAAATGGAGAAAACTGGGAACAGTGGTGAACCTTCCCAGGAGTGGTCGTCCAACCAAAATCACTCCCAAGAGTGCAACCACGACTCATCCAGAAGGTCCCAAAAGAACTCAGAACCACATCCAAAGAACTGCAGGCCTCACTGGCCTCAGTTAAGGTCAGAGTTCATGACTCAGCCATAAGAGGGACACTGGGTAAAAATGGCACCCATGGGAGAGTTCCAAGGCCAAAACCACTGCTGACCAAAAAGAACTCAAAGCCTCGTCTCACATTTGCCAAGAAACATCTTGATGATCCCCAAGACTTTTGGAGAAATATTCTGTGGACTGACGAGACAAAAGTTGAACTTTCTGGAAGATGTGTTACATCTGGAGTAAAAATAACAAATTATTTGATGAAAAGAACATCATGCCAACAGTCAGACGTGGTGTCAGTGTGATGGTGTGGGGCTGCTTTCCTGCTTCAGGACCTGGACCACTTGCTGTGATTGATGGAACAATGAATTCTAGGGGTGGGACAAAAAATGGATACACTGAAATATCGCGATACTTCCTGACGCGATATTGTATCGATATTTTAAAATGCAGTGTCGATATTTAATTAATTAGCTAATTATTCACTTTGTTGGTGCGGTAGTTTGTGGTGTAATTTCACCCCCTGACCACTAGTTGGCGGCAGGCATCGCTAGCTGGCAGTTGACTGTTGCCTCTTCTCTCTTGAGACAACGAGATCACACGAGACTTCCGGTCTGCATGAGCTGGTTGCTTGTACCTACCCAGCAGAGCGACTTCTGCCGCATTCATAGTGGATGTGTGGACTTATTTTGGCTTCCAAAACATTAAAGACCGCACAAACTTAGACAGGAGTTAGACAGTCGTTTGCAAGTGTTACGGCCTCTGATAAGGCAAGTGGACCCTCTTTCACCCTGATTGTGTTGCAGGTCTGCCACACCTCCCCCGCCCCATTCTGCCACACCTCAGGAGTCTACAGCAGCTGAGACTGATCTGGCTCATCTGAGAGCTTACAAAAGACACCTGAGATAGAGCTTCAGTCTCTCTCCCTCCACTCCTGGGCCATGATGTGTGTTGACCTAAAGGTTGTAAGCTTGCTCCTGTTTGCCACTGACTAAACCAAACAATTTTAGTTAAAGACAGAGGAAGGGTAGGGGAATCTCTGCCATTTTTGTTGGGTTTTGGTTTTCTCCTGTTTTGTGGTCAGTTAGGTAGTTTAGAATTGTATTTTAATTTTGTTACAGATAGTCTAGGTTGGTTCTTTTGTAGTTAGATTTGGGGTTTTTGTTTGTTATTTTGGCCTTTGAGTTCCCCGAAGTCAATACTTCCATTTTCGTTTTTCATTAGTCAACTCTTTGTTAGAAGGTTTTTTCCTTTGTTCACCTCTAGGTCAATTAAGGGTTAATTTTGTTATTACTTATTGTCCTTGTAAATAAATAATTGAAACTTTTGTTCCTAGTCGGGAGTTTTTTGTTAGTTACTCTTGTTTGGTTTTATAAACTTATTATGTTACTCCTTTTGGTTACCCCTAGATCACAAAAAAGGTCGTAACAGCAAGATATGCCACGCCATAGTAAAATACTGAGACAACACAACGAATCTACTAGTTAGGCATCATCGCGTTAGCGCTACAGCTAACGGCTAACGGCTAACTTCAACAAACAAGCCCGTTGAAGCTACCGCTGGTCTACTCATGCAACCATAATCACAGTCGTATTATTTGTAAGGACCTGTCCCGTGTAGTGTCGTTAAGAATGACGGCTTCAGTAACACAAGAAAGAAACACTGACCTGTCACGTCATGCCCTCCGAAAAACACAGTACATCAGTCTGAAAGCTGGACGTGACGATCAACTCTTCTCCCATAATCTCCCTCCGCAAACACATTATGTGATGACATAAAAAACTGATAAAATATGAAATATAAAGGATTGGAGTACATTCACTCTATAATAATTTATTCCCCTTTTCTTAAAAAAAAAAAAAAAAAAAAAAATCACGGTAGCATTTTAATTCAGTGCAACAAATGGGGAAAATCCTCGTCTTCAGATTGAACAAAGATAGGTAAAATGCGAGATGATGTAGGACTATATATTTTTTAAATAGTTTAATTCTACATTGTTAAATTCACTTAAAATTACATAATAAGTTATACATATATTTACTACACACATATGTATAGACTTTATGCACTTCATATTCAGTATTTAGCTCAGTCTGTGTCAAATTCTGTGAAATTGATACTAAATTGTTGTGAATAAATTGAGAAATCCTGCACTTGACCATTTTATAACTATTTTGTATTCTCTAGTTAGACATATTTTGTGATGTATCGTTATACACATGTGATGTGTATTTTTCCTGATATAGTCTGTAGGCATCATTATCATTCATCTTTTCACTGGTGTTTAAAAAGCTAACTAAAGATTGCAAAAATCGGCAATATCGTAGAATCGCAATTTAAATCGAATCGGCACCTAAAAAATCGTAAAAAAATCGAATCGGGAGAAGAGTGAATCGTCCCAGCCCTAATGAATTCTGCTGTCTACCAGAAAATCCTGAAAGCCAACATGTGGCCATCAGTTCATGACCTCAAGCTCAAGCGCTCTTGGGTTATGCAGCAGGATAACAACCCAAAACATACCAGCAAGTCCACCTCTGAATGGCTCAAAATAAACAAAATTAAGGTTTTGGAGTGGCCCAGTCAAAGTCTGGACTTAAATCCAGTTGAGATGCTGTGATGTGACCTGAAATGGGCAGTTCATGCTGGAAAAATCTTTCACTTTTGGTTTCAGCATGAGATTCTTTCAAGGATCAAGGATATCTTTATTATCCCTGAGGGGCAATTTTCTTTACAGCCAGCAATACCATACAAACCATTCCTCAAGCCATAGGACTAAAAGAAAAGTTCAGACACAGAAAAAATGATAGCAATGGCTGTAAAATAAATAAATCATTGACAAATTTTACATTGAGCTATTCAAAAGGCTAATGGCAGTTGTGATAAAGGAATTTTTCAGTCTGTCTTACATGATGGAAGGACATATCTACATCCAGAATGGAGCAGCAAGATCTCCATAAAGAGTGGATGGACTGGTTGTTTAAGGATTCACTGGGCTTTTTTAGGACCTGAGTTTGAATTTATCAGTCAGATGGCTCAAGAGTTGAGCCTGCAATTTAGCAGCACATTTTGTCTAAGCCTAACAGCCAGTTCTTGTTTTTTTTTACTGAAGTGAATCATGAAAACAAATAAAAGAGAATGTAAAAACACATTTAATAAAACATTTTCAGAAAAACAATATCAATGTTAAAACTACAGAGCTTAAAGTGAAAATGCTATCTTTATTTTACTTTCCTTTAGACAACATCTTCAGTGCCATAAAAAAGTATTTGACCCCTTTCGTATTCCTGATGTTTTTGCATATTTCTCACACTTTAATGTTTTGAATCATCCAACCAATTGTTATATTTCACAAAGAAGACATAAGTGAATAGAAAATGCAGTTTCTGAATTATCATTGAATTTTTTTAAGTGGGGGGGGGGGTTAAACCTATAATTGCTCCCCTTGTTAACTCATGATTTAACTGTGAGTAACCACAGTTTTTGCAAAGCTGAGTTCAATTTCACTGGCCACACCCAGGCCTGATTGCCGCCAGATTAGTTGAATCAAGAAATCTCTTAAATAGAAGCTGTCAGACAAAGTGAAATAGGCTACAAGATCTCAGAAAGAAACACATCACGCTACGATCCAAAGACATTCAAGAACAAATGACAAACAAAGTGATTGAAATCTATCAGTCTGGAAAAGGTTACAAAGCCATTTCCAACACTTTGGGACTCCAGCAAACCACAGTCAGAGCCATTATCCACAAATGGAGAAAACTGGGAACAGTGGTGAACCTTCCCAGGAGTGGTCGTCCAACCAAAATCACTCCCAAGAGTGCAACCACGACTCATCCAGAAGGTCCCAAAAGAACTCAGAACCACATCCAAAGAACTGCAGGCCTCACTGGCCTCAGTTAAGGTCAGAGTTCATGACTCAGCCATAAGAGGGACACTGGGCAAAAATGGCACCCATGGGAGAGTTCCAAGGCCAAAACCACTGCTGACCAAAAAGAACTCAAAGCCTCGTCTCACATTTGCCAAGAAACATCTTGATGATCCCCAAGACTTTTGGAGAAATATTCTGTGGACTGACGAGACAAAAGTTGAACTTTCTGGAAGATGTGTTACATCTGGAGTAAAAATAACAAATTATTTGATGAAAAGAACATCATGCCAACAGTCAGACGTGGTGTCAGTGTGATGGTGTGGGGCTGCTTTCCTGCTTCAGGACCTGGACCACTTGCTGTGATTGATGGAACAATGAATTCTAGGGGTGGGACAAAAAATGGATACACTGAAATATCGCGATACTTCCTGACGCGATATTGTATCGATATTTTAAAATGCAGTGTCGATATTTAATTAATTAGCTAATTATTCACTTTGTTGGTGCGGTAGTTTGTGGTGTAATTTCACCCCCTGACCACTAGTTGGCGGCAGGCATCGCTAGCTGGCAGTTGACTGTTGCCTCTTCTCTCTTGAGACAACGAGATCACACGAGACTTCCGGTCTGCATGAGCTGGTTGCTTGTACCTACCCAGCAGAGCGACTTCTGCCGCATTCATAGTGGATGTGTGGACTTATTTTGGCTTCCAAAACATTAAAGACCGCACAAACTTAGACAGGAGTTAGACAGTCGTTTGCAAGTGTTACGGCCTCTGATAAGGCAAGTGGACCCTCTTTCACCCTGATTGTGTTGCAGGTCTGCCACACCTCCCCCGCCCCATTCTGCCACACCTCAGGAGTCTGCAGCAGCTGAGACTGATCTGGCTCATCTGAGAGCTTACAAAAGACACCTGAGATAGAGCTTCAGTCTCTCTCCCTCCACTCCTGGGCCATGATGTGTGTTGACCTAAAGGTTGTAAGCTTGCTCCTGTTTGCCACTGACTAAACCAAACAATTTTAGTTAAAGACAGAGGAAGGGTAGGGGAATCTCTGCCATTTTTGTTGGGTTTTGGTTTTCTCCTGTTTTGTGGTCAGTTAGGTAGTTTAGAATTGTATTTTAATTTTGGTACAGATAGTCTAGGTTGGTTTTTTTGTAGTTAGATTTGGGGTTTTTGTTTGTTATTTTGGCCTTTGAGTTCCCCAAAGTCAATACTTCCATTTTCGTTTTTCATTAGTCAACTCTTTGTTAGAAGGCTTTTTCCTTTGTTCACCTCTAGGTCAATTAAGGGTTAATTTTGTTATTACTTATTGTCCTTGTAAATAAATAATTGAAACTTTTGTTCCTAGTCGGGAGTTTTTTGTTAGTTACTCTTGTTTGGTTTTATAAACTTATTATGTTACTCCTTTTGGTTACCCCTAGATCACAAAAAAGGTCGTAACAGCAAGATATGCCACGCCATAGTAAAATACTGAGACAACACAACGAATCTACTAGTTAGGCATCATCGCGTTAGCGCTACAGCTAACGGCTAACGGCTAACTTCAACAAACAAGCCCGTTGAAGCTACCGCTGGTCTACTCATGCAACCATAATCACAGTCGTATTATTTGTAAGGACCTGTCCCGTGTAGTGTCGTTAAGAATGACGGCTTCAGTAACACAAGAAAGAAACACTGACCTGTCACGTCATGCCCTCCGAAAAACACAGTACATCAGTCTGAAAGCTGGACGTGACGATCAACTCTTCTCCCATAATCTCCCTCCGCAAACACATTATGTGATGACATAAAAAACTGATAAAATATGAAATATAAAGGATTGGAGTACATTCACTCTATAATAATTTATTCCCCTTTTCTTAAAAAAAAAAAAAAAAAAAAAAATCACGGTAGCATTTTAATTCAGTGCAACAAATGGGGAAAATCCTCGTCTTCAGATTGAACAAAGATAGGTAAAATGCGAGATGATGTAGGACTATATATTTTTTAAATAGTTTAATTCTACATTGTTAAATTCACTTAAAATTACATAATAAGTTATACATATATTTACTACACACATATGTATAGACTTTATGCACTTCATATTCAGTATTTAGCTCAGTCTGTGTCAAATTCTGTGAAATTGATACTAAATTGTTGTGAATAAATTGAGAAATCCTGCACTTGACCATTTTATAACTATTTTGTATTCTCTAGTTAGACATATTTTGTGATGTATCGTTATACACATGTGATGTGTATTTTTCCTGATATAGTCTGTAGGCATCATTATCATTCATCTTTTTCACTGGTGTTTAAAAAGCTAACTAAAGATTGCAAAAATCGGCAATATCGTAGAATCGCAATTTAAATCGAATCGGCACCTAAAAAATCGTAAAAAAATCGAATCGGGAGAAGAGTGAATCGTCCCAGCCCTAATGAATTCTGCTGTCTACCAGAAAATCCTGAAAGCCAACATGTGGCCATCAGTTCATGACCTCAAGCTCAAGCGCTCTTGGGTTATGCAGCAGGATAACAACCCAAAACATACCAGCAAGTCCACCTCTGAATGGCTCAAAATAAACAAAATTAAGGTTTTGGAGTGGCCCAGTCAAAGTCTGGACTTAAATCCAGTTGAGATGCTGTGATGTGACCTGAAATGGGCAGTTCATGCTGGAAAAATCTTTCACTTTTGGTTTCAGCATGAGATTCTTTCAAGGATCAAGGATATCTTTATTATCCCTGAGGGGCAATTTTCTTTACAGCCAGCAATACCATACAAACCATTCCTCAAGCCATAGGACTAAAAGAAAAGTTCAGACACAGAAAAAATGATAGCAATGGCTGTAAAATAAATAAATCATTGACAAATTTTACATTGAGCTATTCAAAAGGCTAATGGCAGTTGTGATAAAGGAATTTTTCAGTCTGTCTTACATGATGGAAGGACATATCTACATCCAGAATAGAGCAGCAAGATCTCCATAAAGAGTGGATGGACTGGTTGTTTAAGGATTCACTGGGCTTTTTTAGGACCTGAGTTTGAATTTATCAGTCAGATGGCTCAAGAGTTGAGCCTGCAATTTAGCAGCACATTTTGTCTAAGCCTAACAGCCAGTTCTTGTTTTTTTTTACTGAAGTGAATCATGAAAACAAATAAAAGAGAATGTAAAAACACATTTAATAAAACATTTTCAGAAAAACAATATCAATGTTAAAACTACAGAGCTTAAAGTGAAAATGCTATCTTTATTTTACTTTCCTTTAGACAACATCTTCAGTGCCATAAAAAAGTATTTGACCCCTTTCGTATTCCTGATGTTTTTGCATATTTCTCACACTTTAATGTTTTGAATCATCCAACCAATTGTTATATTTCACAAAGAAGACATAAGTGAATAGAAAATGCAGTTTCTGAATTATCATTGAATTTTTTAAGTGGGGTTAAACCTATAATTGCTCCCCTTGTTAACTCATGATTTAACTGTGAGTAACCACAGTTTTTGCAAAGCTGAGTTCAATTTCACTGGCCACACCCAGGCCTGATTGCCGCCAGATTAGTTGAATCAAGAAATCTCTTAAATAGAAGCTGTCAGACAAAGTGAAATAGGCTACAAGATCTCAGAAAGAAACACATCACGCTACGATCCAAAGACATTCAAGAACAAATGACAAACAAAGTGATTGAAATCTATCAGTCTGGAAAAGGTTACAAAGCCATTTCCAACACTTTGGGACTCCAGCAAACCACAGTCAGAGCCATTATCCACAAATGGAGAAAACTGGGAACAGTGGTGAACCTTCCCAGGAGTGGTCGTCCAACCAAAATCACTCCCAAGAGTGCAACCACGACTCATCCAGAAGGTCCCAAAAGAACTCAGAACCACATCCAAAGAACTGCAGGCCTCACTGGCCTCAGTTAAGGTCAGAGTTCATGACTCAGCCATAAGAGGGACACTGGGCAAAAATGGCACCCATGGGAGAGTTCCAAGGCCAAAACCACTGCTGACCAAAAAGAACTCAAAGCCTCGTCTCACATTTGCCAAGAAACATCTTGATGATCCCCAAGACTTTTGGAGAAATATTCTGTGGACTGACGAGACAAAAGTTGAACTTTCTGGAAGATGTGTTACATCTGGAGTAAAAATAACAAATTATTTGATGAAAAGAACATCATGCCAACAGTCAGACGTGGTGTCAGTGTGATGGTCTGGGGCTGCTTTCCTGCTTCAGGACCTGGACCACTTGCTGTGATTGATGGAACAATGAATTCTGCTGTCTACCAGAAAATCCTGAAAGCCAACGTGTGGCCATCAGTTCATGACCTCAAGCTCAAGTGCTCTTGGGTTATGCAGCAGGATAACAACCCAAAACATACCAGCAAGTCCACCTCTGACTGGCTCAAAATAAACAAAATTAAGGTTTTGGAGTGGCCCAGTCAAAGTCTGGACTTAAATCCAGTTGAGATGCTGTGATGTGACCTGAAATGGGCAGTTCATGCTGGAAAACCCTCCAGTATGGCTGAATTAAAACAATTTGTGAAGAAGAGTGTGCCAAAATTCCTCCACAGCGATGAGAAAGACTCATCACCAGTTATCACAAACGTTTGATTTTAGTTATTGCCGCCAAGGGTGGAACAACCAGTTATTAGGTTTAGGAGGCAATTACTTTTTCACACAGGGCCAGATAGGTTTGGATTTTTTCATTCTGTATTTACTTGGGTTGTCTTCCTGAAATATTAAAATTGGTTTGATAATTAGAAACATTTAAGAGTGATAAATATGCAAATAAGGCAGGAATCAGAACGGGGGCAAATACTTTTTCACGGTACTGAACCTGAGGGTCAAAGCTCAGCTTCTATCATCTTTATCCAGTGGTTCATTGAAAGAGGGTTCAGCTTTACTGTAAACTGGATTCAATTCAAATTTGTAATCACTGAACAACACACATTAAAAATCAATATTATCAAATAAAACAGAATCCAATAAGAAAATGTTGTTCACCTTTATTTTAAATATCGCATGACTCTCTAACAATGAACTACTTGAATCCATCAGATCAAGATATGTGCAAGTCACTTAATGCAATTCCAAATGAGATACAAGTCATTGTTGGAAAGGTCAAGTTTCTTTTGTTTCTAATTAATGAGAATTAAAACGACTCTAACCAATATGAACTAACATTTTTCAGGGCAACAGTGGCAAATTGCTGGTATTATTGGATATGCAGTACAACTTTTATAATTTTGAAAACATTTTTCTGTATAACTCACAGTTAATGTTTAAAATTTACTGTCAGTAAAAATAAATCCCTGAAGCCTCTCAGACACAACGTACTGTAACATAAGTTGGTAACATCTAATCTTTATGGTCCATGATAAACCTTTGACATAAACCTGCCCTTGGACATGTTAATAGAAGCAAAACAGTTATCTTACTTTCACAATGTCAGCACATAAGTTATATGGTCCATATGACCTAGTCACGTGGTTTACTGGAATCCAGGTCCTATTTTACAGTAAATTAGTCCCCTGAGGTTCATTTGGTCCTCTAGTAACTTATTCTACTTAATTCTTTTAACAGACGAGAGTGTTTTCTTTTTTACCTGACAGTTTCGACTGCTCACTTGCAGTCTTCCTCAGAGTGGTCACTGGATGTTGCTGTGACGTGTCTCGTCAGCTGATTTTATACAGGTTTTGGCGCTGTCTTCCTAGGACGACAGGCAGGACGACAGCGCCATCTGCAGTCTGACCTCTTCAGGACAGCATCCCAGGTGTGTGAGAGCAAAAAAGCCCCCTCGTCCTGGTTGATAGTCCTGTGGGCACGCTTCCGTATTTCTATTGCCTCTTTTATCCAGCGTCAGTGTTTGTTGTCCTCTGTCCCAATGATGTTTGCTCCATCCGTCGCTGGATAAAAGAGGCAATAGAAATACGGAAGCGTAACGACTTTTGTTGTTTTTGAAAAGAAAACAACTCACTGTTGTTCTTTGTTCTTCTTTTAACAAAGAAATGTCGTCAAGCTCTGATAAAACTGGCGCTTTTCCAGCATCCATGCTAATGTCTTCTGCCATAACTGCACCGGCCTCTCTCGCTGCTTGTTTACACCCCGACCTTGCCACGCCTGAAAGTACTGCGTCCCTCGTCGCTGATTGGTCTTGTCACTTTCTAACTGGGCCCAAACGGTTCGGACGGGAGCTTTGCGAGATGGTTTCGCCAGTGAGAAACATGGACACGGGCGAATCCATCTGCCTTGCAAGGCTTTGCAAGGTTGTAGATTACCTAGTTAAATGTAAATGTTTTATTTGATTGTACCGAAAACACCTCTGTAATTCAACAGGCAAGGGGTTATGAACAGTTTATCTATTTTTTCACAACAAATGGCCAAGTGAGGATGTCAGTTAACATGGACGTTATACTGAGGAGCTTGATCAGGGCAGTGGTACTCAGTAGTGGTGTTGGAAATAATAATTTCCAACACTGTCTGCCTTTTGATGCAGACGCAGAAAATTCTGCTTCTTTGCGTAGGCAGCTCATAATTGTTGGAGACAGACCCTGCTTGTTTGTTTTTCTATTTTCCCTCTGCAGTGGGATCCACCATAGATACTCCAATAATACCCTGTTTCCTTTCCAAATGAGGCTGCTTTCCAATGCATTTCAACTGTGTTCTGTTTTGAATGGCACAGCTTTCCTGTCTTTATGGTAGCACCAGCCACACACGACACTTCACAACCTATCAACTCCTCTGTTATTGCATGGCCAGCATAAAAGACAGAAATGCCTTGAAATGCTAACTCTTAAGGAATGCAGTAATGCTGTGAGACTGAGCAAGTCAGGGAGAATTAGAAAAAAAATACAGCAAAAAGAAGTTAATTAACAGCTAAAAGATTAAAGCATCAGATAACAGAGTGGAGGGCAGAGAGCAGTGCAGCATCAGCAGTTTTGCAGGTGCTTTACCATACCATTGTGGTGAAGAGGGAGCTGAACAGCTCAATCGTTCTTTCTGTTAGGAGTCAACCAATAATCGGTCAGGCTGCTTGTGTGAGCCAACATTCTGCCAACTATCAGCATCAGCATTTTATTCCACCAATCTTTGATCTGATTAAGTAATTTGAGTCAGATTAAGTCAGATTCTTTGACTCCTCTGCATGTGTTTTCTTCCCTCTAGCTCAGTTCTCTGAATGAGAACACAGTGTCCTGCCCACAACACAACCTGACTGGCTACAACGGCACAAGTTCTAGCCAAACCAGCAGTTCTTGTCAATATGAAAAAAATGTTTACCTAGAAACTTTATTTTATATATTGAATGAGTCTTGAACGATGAACTACCTAAATCATTCAGATAAAGAAATGGGCAATTCATTGCTTCATGCAAGTCTAAATGAAGTATCAAGTCATAGTGGGGAAGGTCAAGTCTCTTATGTTTCTAACTAATGAGAGTTAAAATGGCTCTAACCAATACAAAATAACATTTCTCAGGGCAACAGTGGAGCATTGCAAAAAGAATAAGAAAATGGGCAAAAGTGACCAAAAAAAAAAACCTTACAAGTGGCAAAAAAAAAAACATTGAAAAATTGACAAAAGTGGCATCTTACTTTTCAGGAAAGAGTGAGGGATGGAATTTTTTAGAATTGACCAAAATTCAAACAATCTGGAAAAACAGTTTTAGTCTCATTTATTTTGTGGGTTATTTGTGTAATAACTGTGTGGATATAAAAGAAAGAGAGGAAGAAATTCCAGTCTAGTTTTAGAGCAGCTCACAGCACTGAGACGGTCCTCCTCAAGGTAACCAAATTATTAACTTTAAGCAGGTGATAGAGGGAAAGGAGCCATTTTTATCCTTTTAGATCTCATTGCAACTTTTGACACCATTGATCAAAGTATTATTTGATTGTTTGATTGATCATTTGATTGTCTTTGGTGGACATCAGGGACACTGCTCTTAGCTGGTTTCATTCTTATCTTTAAAAGCGAACCTTTGCGGACACCATAGGCAATCGCTCTTCCTCTCTACCTCAACCATTGTCTGTGATGTACTGCAGGTTCAGCTTTAGGTCCAATTTTATTTTCTATTTATATGTTGCCTTTTGGCAAAATAATTCATAATAACAAAGCTTCCTCCCACTGCTACATGGACGACACACAGATATACCTGCCTCTTAGACCTGAGGACCCCGGAGGCCTGCTGTCAAAAGAGGTTTAGATGATATTAACTGCTGGAGGCCACACAACTTTCCAACAACTCAAAATATAAAACTACACTGCTCAAAAAAATAAAGGACATACATAATCATCGCAATGTAACTCCAAGTCAGTGACACTTACTGGGTGTCAACCTGTCCTTATAGGCTTACAGCAGCCTAGCTTACAGCAGTGTTAGTCTATATATCTTACCTTTTTTCTTTATTTTTATTTTTATTTCTTCTTTTTCATATTTGTAAGGATATTTTTGTGTACAGTGTACATTCATTGTGTATTTTGGTAATACAACTTTCTTTATATCACAAGTCTTCTTGTTTATATTGTTCCATTTTATACTTTAATATGTTTATACTTCTTAGTTTTTTCTAGAGCTGACTAGAGAAGCAACGCACAAAAATTCCAGTGTACCTGCACTGTCCTGTACCTGTGCAAATGTCAATGAACATCTTTTAGGGAAGTAACGGTATCAAAATCTCACAGTAAGGTATTTACCTCTGTGACAAGTCCGCAGTATGGTATTTATTGCAGGATTTACAAAACTTGGAAAAAAAATGGCATCAGCATTTATTAAAAAACAATTGCACTTTAATTATAAAAATATGTGAAAATAAAAGTGCTGTCGGTGTGCAGTCTTAGAAATGATTGAACATTTTGAAAGCTCTATTACTAACTTAACTGCATGTTAAATTTGTTATTTTTCTGATGTATAATGTTACTGGAATTTTTAGTCCCTCTTTCACATCATATACTATATTGCCAAAAGTATTCGCTCACCTGCCTTGCCTCGCATATGAACTTCAGTGACATCCAATTCTTAATCCATAGGGTTTAATATGATGTCGGTCCACCCGCTGCAGCTATAACAGCTTCAACTCTTCCGGGAAGGCTTTCCACAAGGTTTAGGAGTGTGTTTATGGGTATTTTTGACCACCTTCCAGAAGAGCATTTGTGAGGTCACACACTGATGTTGGACAAGAAGGCCTGGCTCTCAGTCTCCACTCTAATTCATCATTCAAAGGTGTTCTGTCGGGTTGAGGTCAGGACTCTGTGCAGGCCAGTCAAGTTGATCCACACCAAACTCTCTCATCCATGTCTTTATGGACCTTGCTTTGTGCACTGGTGCACAGTCATGTTGGAACAGGAAGGGGCCATCCCCAAACTGTTCCCACAAAGTTGGGAGCATGAAATTGTCCAAAATCTCTTGGTATGCTGAAGCATTCAGAGTTCCTTTCACTGGAACCAAGGGGCCAAGCCCAGCTCCTGAAAAACAAGCCCACACCATACACTGAAAGAAAGGCAATTGGCAGGTCTTTGAATTTACTAAGATTGAATGAGTTTATGTAACACAATAAAATCACATTCCTTATGTGAACATAATTTAATCAAGTAGATGTAACATGTTAAAGAAGAATGTATAATCTACATATTTTTTTTGAGTTGACTGAAAGTGATTTAATCAAAAACCATAAAAGCAATATAAACGAGTTTGATCAACACATAGCCGATTCAGTGACTGCCAGGACGTGCCATTGGACAATTCTGTGTGGTGGGTTGTGGTAAATAAAGGGGCACACCCTTTATCAAGATCTGTTAACTGCGAAAGTCACGGAGCATTCTGGACTCACACAAGCTCCCTTTCCAAACAGAATAACTGAAAAAGTAAGTAAATAAAGATATTGTGGCGATCCAGGAAGCAGTCACCTGGACTGCTGGGATTGTTTTGTGCAAGGGAATTCACTCTTCTGATGTTCTATAATGTTCATGTTTCATTGTGGGGTTGTAATTGTGCATGTTTTGTTTGTTGGTTCATGTTTTTGGGGGAGGGTGTTCTTTTCAAGTGTCACACCACGAGTGAGGGGGTTAATGGTGCAGACTATCCTGTCTGTATAGATATATGTATCCATGTATAGAAGAAATAATAGCTGCTCATGCTCACTGCATGACGGCTTGTTAAATTCATTCAGTTTGTATATAAGCCATTCTTCACTACAGCTCACCACAATATTGTTCTGCACTGATTTTGTTGCCACTTGCGATGCAGAGTTTGAAACAAATTTACAATTTCTGTATGCACTTAATCTACTGTGAAGAGAAGTTTATATTGGGTTAAGGAATGTCTTTGCAGTCATTAAAGACCCTGTAAAGTAAAAATAAATCTGTGTTTAGTTTTGTCGTATGATAGATCACTGTGTTATGAACTCCAAGGTCAAATTTCAGTCACATAAAGCATCTCCAAGTTTATAAAATGAAGCTTCAAATCATGAAAAATGAGGCATCGGAACTTGTCACCTCCCGACCTGCTATTTAGAGTTTTTCTACATCTATGTTTCTTTGACGGGAAAGCTGTGCGCAAACAGGAATGTACGGTAAAGAGAGAAAGAGAAGGGATTCATTTATTTAAAAAAAAAAAAAAACACCCCAGAAAAAAAGGGCACTTTGTCTCCTGGAAGAAAAAGGGCAGGTGCTCAAGCCCCCTTTGATGTCTATGTGTGCACGTGCCTGTCTTCTGATGAGGCCTGAGTGAGGCTTCAGGTGAGGCCTGGAAAACTGTAGAAGTGGCCTGCTGAGGAAGACAGGCCTTAGATGAAATCCTCTCAGAATCTCTCTTTGAGTTAGCAATCCGCTAGAAGTAACACACTTGACTGCTGGTATTGACAAGGCCTGTATTGGTAAAGCTGTATGCTCGGTAACGGTGGTCTCAGCAGAGCAGAGGCTTCTTCTTTGGGGCTTAATGACAGACCACGTACTGTTTTAGAATGTGTATTCTCATACCTTTATTATCAGTGGATTTTATAAGTTTGTATTTTACATTGTAATAATAACATTCCATAAAATAATTGCAATATCAGCTGATAATTTATAGGTACCAATAGTCATCATACAGCTCTAGCTTTAATCGCTGCTCTAAGCAGAAGGTTTTTCTGTTGCTGTATTTGTATCACAAATCCCACCCCACATCATTCTTGTATTATAACAGGTGATTCTTGTACTACAACCCTCAAACCAACAAGCACGAAAATCACAAACTGAAGCCTTTTATTTGTTTTTATTTTTTTGTTATTTGAGACAGCTGAACCCAAAAAAGCTTCTCAGGCTCTCTTGACAGAACTCACAGAGTCACATGGTAGCAGTAGACATGAAAACAGGACAAAGTTTTTTAAAAAAACAAGTGACCTGTTTATGAACCTGTCTTGGGCAAACTGTGACACTGTATTTGTTATTGAATAGGTCTTTGTTTAATTCCTGAAGAAACAAAATGCCAGATTCTTGAAGAGATACTTAAACATTTTGGCAAATTCGCCCATTGCCATAATCCTGCCCTACGAATTAAACACGGAACATTACGAGACAGAGATGTTTTAATGTTAAATGCAAAGCCGGAACTACACTCCAGACATGCCTGCTGCACTGTCACTCCGCCCAGTGGTTTACTCAAGAAATAGTTCTGAGTATTTGCTTCGTGAGTCGGAATGTTACATAATTATACGTTATTATTTCATAGCGTGGTGATTGTGGTCACAACTTGTCCACGAGAGCGTTTTGGAGTTGTTGGATTGTGTATTTGATGAGTTTGATGAGGGAAAGCAAAAACTACCGTCTGCTTCCATAGCATTAGCTGTGCAGCTGGTTTAACGGTCCCCCCAGATCTAGAAACAGCTTGCACCAACAACTAAAGGAGACAAACCTATTACTAAGACTATAGGAATTATGGCAATGGGCGAATTTGCCAAAATGTTGAAGTATCCCTTTAATAAAATATAAACATGTTAGTCTTTGTCCTCCTGCCCAGTTAGGTCTGTTTCTCTTCTTCATCCCTCAGTGTCAAGGCTGCTGTGAATATTTGACAATAGCGCCCCCAAGTGTTCAATCATACACAAAACACAGAAAAGGATAACAAGTAAATACAGTTCATGTACTAAACTCATTTATGTAATTGTAGCCTTCCAGCTTGAATGCTCCTCTGTCAGGAGGGTTGAGAAAGGTTTAAAGCACACAAAGAATTCAGTTCTGATCAGAAGAGTCAGGATGTGCATATGTGTTCAGTGTCAGTTCTGTTACTACCAGGGTAAGTTCATAGAGTGTGTGTCTGATCTGGATCTGGACCAGTGAATCAGCAATCCCACATCCTCTGGGGCAGGTCATACAGCTGGACACACCATGTTCTTCACCGTCCTCAGTCTCACTGGGCTGGGCTCTCCTTCACAAGTTCTTCTATGTTCTGCTTCTTCACAAGACAAAACAAAACAAATAGAGCAGAACTGTGAGTTATTTTGTTCTATTCTGTTCTCATTAACTTATTTTCTTCATTCACTATATTTTACTATATTATTTTACTATATTATTTTACAATGAATAACCATAATCCAAGGAAATGCATCAAAATAATCACCAGGGATTTTTAACAACTAGTGGTCAGCAACAAAACATGACTTGTTCATCATGACTTACAATATGTCAATATATTTTACACAAATAAAAAAGATATTCATCATTACATACCAAGGTATACAGTATTAACACCAGGTCTTTAAAAATCACCAAAACTAAGAGCAAATAGGTGGAATACCCTTTAAGGCTTAACCACAATGTCTGTGCTTCTTTACTGACCAGAATTAGCAAAAAAGATGTTACATTAGCATTCATTAGCCTTAACATAAAGTGACAAAGCATTTAATTCAGAATAAACACTAAGGATTAGTATCCTGCACTAGCACTTAGCATTTTCTTACATTATTGTCTGATGCTAACAATTACCATGGTGTGCTAGCAGTGGCTAGTGTTGCACACTAACAGTTAGTCTTTCTGATCTCTGAAAAAGCACTAAAACTTGAAAAAAAGCCCCAAAGTACAATGACAACATTGGAGGGAAGAACTCTTAAATTAGCTTGATTTTATAACAACAGTTGGGAACTTCACCACTTTAATTGTCCATTTTCCTTCACAGTAACCTTAACTTAACTATTACTCATCATTTAGTGCTCTCTAGGGGACAAAGTGAGCATTTTTAACCCACAGGCCCCCATGTCACTTTTCAGATGTATTTTTTCCCTTATTTTGACAGTTATTGTGCTGAGATGACGAACAAAGATGTTTATTTATAAATGAATTTTGAAGTCTCAGTATCCATACTGTGTTGATAAAATTTTCCACTTTGTCGCCAAAATCAGTCCTCCTCCTGTAGCCCTTTTAGGCTGCACTGACTACCATTAAAACCACTTTTTCATTCTATTGCTATTGCAATACAGAAATATGAAATCTGTCTATTCTTCTCTAACCCTGTCAAAAATTGCCCGATGTTGCAACACCAGATGTTGCCATTTTTCCATGTTTACAGAGAGGCATTGTGGGAGATAATTACCGTGTTTGAACTGATATAACAGTTGCCAAGGCCAGTGGACTAAATGATTTCAACTAAAACTATTTTGGGTGTTTTCTATGGATGTCAGAGTCTGGTGTGTATGTGCATTGAGAAATTAGTGTGTGTTAGAGTGAGTGTGTTAGTGTAGCCAAAACACACACTGAAATCTGTGTTGAAAATAAAAATATTGATTAAAAAACAAGAAAAACTGTATTTTTTTAATCTCCTATCCATTGTATAAATGTGAAAATGAATTTGTTGGGAATGCATCTGGGACATATGCCTTCAAAGTTGTAGTTTTTAGTGTTTTTATATGATTGCCTCATTTCTTCTATACTTGATTTACTGAGAAACAATATGGTATTTCCAATAGATTACATCATGCTTAGATTAATAGATTATCATGCTTTAATTATTTATGAAGGCTGTTTCTTTATGTTATCCATTTTAGGTCTGTAGAGGGGCAGGTGTATATATATATATATATATATATTTTTTTTTTAATTAATATTATTTCTTGTAATTGCACTAAAGTAACAAGCTATAAAAATCAGTATCGTTGTTACTCATTGAAATATACCAGACTTATAATCCCAACACAAAATGTAAGACTACATTTTTCATTCAAGGTGAAAATTTTTTTTTCAAAATTTTTATTAATTTTCAGAAACAATAACATAAACAGAGGGCAGCAAATACAAAACAAAACGACATTATGACAAGACAGCAATAAGTCATGACTCACAAGCACAAACATCACATAGTGAACCATTTCAGTAGAACAAGAGGGTACAGGAGTTCACAAGAAAAACAGGAGAGAGAATAATCATTTCAGTCAGTTCAGTTTATTTTTTTTTCCCCTTTACTGGCGGTGTGTCTAATATTGGATAGTTTAATATTCAAGCAGCCTATAAATCAGTATTTGGTGGTACTGATAGTCCGACTGCAGGATGTCTCATTGAAGCAAAATAACCAAAATGAATTTGACACTCATGATTTAAAAGGTGAATACATGTTCGACATTTAAATTTCACTGTGGCAAACTACTACAGAACTACTTCATCCGGCGGAGGAAGCCTGTGCACCTGATAATTTGAACGGAGGCGGAGTGATTCAGGGGTACTGTGATGCAGAAGGAGCAGACCTACAGCGCCAGGATTTCAACGTAAGTTATACATTTAGTTATTTCAACAGTTCTCAAACACTTTTTGTCTCATTACGTAACTGAACATTATAACAGTCATGTTGTTAATGTTGTCACATGTTGAATGTAAGGTTCACAGTTTCCCTCGTTCCTTCATGACATGGTACTAGCTTGTTTGCTTGTCCTTGTTAAAAACGCTAGCTTAAGCCAGACAGCTAAACGTCATAACTAAGCAGAAATACTATTAATACATCATACTTTGAAATTTTATCAAGTTGTCTTTGTGAAAATTATTTTCTTTTAAATTTTATCATCACGATTTGAAAGAGACTGAATGAAAGCTCAGCAAACTGCAGATGTTAGACAGAGACTAGAGCTCCTCAAACCAGTTCTGACCGGCTCTAACGGACTTTCTGGCAGTTTTTTTTCCCTCTCTGCTGCGCGTGAACGTTTGTGTGTGCGTGTATGCTCTATTTAAATCATACATTACCAAGCTAATACTCTGTTCTTAAATGAGACCATTGGAGTGAATCAAGACTCGATTTCTCTCTTTGTATTCAGACAGGTGGAGCTGTAAACTACTGAATTCCCAAAGCAAATGTTCAATTTGTTCAAAAATACAGCTAAATCTAATAACTGAATTGTTATAGCGCCATTTTAGGCTAAAACACCTCTTTACCATTGTCTTGAAACTGATGTGATATTTTTCAGTCAGCAGTAGATGAAGGCTGACATAATTATTGTTAATAATGCTAATGTGCTGTTTAACAGTTAAATTAAAACAACAATAGTTTACCAAAACCTGAAAAGCATTAGTATTATTTTTATTTTATTTTGTTTTATCCCCCTTATTCCTATGGTACTTTGTGAAATGCCTACGTGGCTTCGAGTCCTTTATGCCCCTGGACTTTGCAAAATGGTAAATTGTTAATCCTGAATATTAACTTAATTTGGAGAATAAGATATGTAAATGTCATCTCTTACAAGTTAAACAGGATGATATTTTTCCTCCACCTTCTGCAGATGAAAAAATGATCAAATTACCTCAGACAAAGTACACAAGCATGTTGTTAACTTAATTATCTCCTTAAGAGTATTTGCATAGTAATAGCAATAGTTAAAGGAGTTTGGACACAACCTCATATACTTCTCAGAAGATGCTGAGCCCAGTCAGGGCTTTAACATTTCTCTCTTTTGTAGTACTTAAACCAGAGACGCACCTATTTCACTTAGTTTGAACTCTGATTTCAAACTGTTTCCTGGTCTGTTCTCCTGATAAAGAATTTTTGTCCTTAAAAGCTGTTATTAAAATCAGACAGCTTTATGGTTTTTTTTTTACCCTTTCTTTATTGGATGTTCAGTTTTAGTCCATAGTAAGTAGGGTTGTCCTGATCAACATTTTGACCTCCGATCCAATTCCAATATTTCAATATTGAAATCTACCGATACAGAGTCCTGATGTCACATTCATAATTACCTAGATCAGACTTTCAGGTTTTTTTTGTTTGCAAAAATAACTTAAGTAAATAGAATAACTACTAGATGTCTTAAGCTTATATCATTTAGCTTAGTTAACATTGTAAAAAACATAAAATCAAATTTCTACTCAGAATGGTGTAACAGGTCTGTTTCACTTTAATAATTTGTCAAAAAATAAAGTTACATATTTACTTAGTGCAATGTTTCAATTAAAAGGGCTCTATGTAAGATTTTTGCTTTAAAACTTCCCACTTTTGAGTATATAATGGTGCACACTTTATCCCAATGTGAAGAATGAGGCTCTTTATGTCTTCCTTGTTTGCATGTATAAGCCTGTGGAGTCGTTTCTCTGTGAAGAACTCGGGCAGAATTTTCCGCAAAATCTCAACGGAAGTGACGTCGGGTACTACGTAATGCGTGCACCCTGTTGCTCTGTTTATACCTGACAACGGCGTGTTGAATGGAGAAGGCCGCTTCCGCGAGTAAACGACCGGCTAGCTCAGACCAAACACCCACACAAACTCCTCGAAAACATAAAAAACTAAGAGTTTTATCTGCTGAAGCCCGTCAAGCTAAAAGAGAGTGTGACCGATGCAGGGGGAAATGGAGGATAAATATCGATACACATTACACACGTAAAAAGACAATTAAATTGGTCAGTGCTGCACTAAGTCGCTAAGTTGTTCATTCATAGAAATGGTCGCGAAAAAATCGTCCTTTTTTAATAGCCTTTGTCTGCACTAGAGGTTCAAATATGCTTTATTCATTTTCATTTTTAGTTGGTGGAACTTTTAAGTGTTACTTCACTTACCTCCTCTGTATACAGGATGCCGGTGAATCACCTTGGTCTGCGTGTGTATCAGCTGATAAACCGGAGGCTCGTTCATGAGCAAGGAGCATGCCGTCGTGGACGAGCAACACAATATTGTTGTAGTTCGCCTAATGGCCGGCGGTGTCGCTACACTGATATTTTTCTAAATCTTGCGTAGAGCCCCTTTAAAACAGACCATAAAAAATCCACTTAAAGAGGTCAAACAGCTGACAGACCTGAGCAGTCAAAAAAGTGAGCTCAAATAACTTCATTTCCACTAACAGGTGATAAAAACAGGTTCAATCGTCACATTAACACATGAATTCAGTAAATGAATTTGAAATACACTTCTACCTAGAAGTGGTAAATAACTCATCTATATTAACTCAAAAAAATGATTTCAAAACATCCCAACTCCAATTTAAAGTGTTGTAAACAGTTTAACTTGAATAGGATCAAAAACTGATCAAATAGATTCAAAACAAATACTCCTATTGGGACCCCCTTGAAAATGAGATGATTCATCTCAAGGGTCTATCCCATCAATAAATGAATTTATATACAGTATCTATTCAAATGTAGCAGCTTTATCTCAGACATGAACCAAAACACTAACATTGCAATCAAACCCAAATATCAAACACAAGGAACTCTTGTTATTACAGAGCAATTTCTAAAGTGCAAAAGGAGCTGCTACATCACTTTTTCCTCCCTCACTTTTATTTCTTTACCCACTGTTACTTTAAAATGAAGTGAAGTTTCCTGTTTAGGGAAACAGCCTGCTTTACATGCTCTGCTTTGTGAGACCCATGGAACTGGTGTGCATGTAATACTGCATTCTTTGACTCAATCCAGTGTGTAGTGAGGCTCAGCAGTGACAATGGGGCAAACATCAGAGCTCCAAATGTCTGTAGTGAAGCTAACAGCAGTGAAGCTGCGTTTTAAATTCTCTAGTATGCTGTCAGGTTCTTTAATGTCCAGCTCTGGTAAGCCAGTGTCAGTAATGTAATGTCGAGATGTCAGGGCATAGCATGGGTCCAACAGCTCAAGAAGATGATAAAAACACAAATTCTCCACCACAGAGATGGACTGGTTGTCTGTCATCTTTTTTGCCTTATCACTCTCTCTAGGGTATTTGTCTTTCCTCTTAGAGTCCAGAGTTGAAAAATGTTGACAGCACAAGTTAAAATCTGTAAGAAAAGAGGTTTAATAAGGAGAAATGACAAATAGGCATTTAAATGATAAATATTTTATTTATTTGTGTGAAATATATTAACATGCTTAACAACTGTTGTTAAAAATCCCTGGTGATTATTTTGATGCATTTCCCTGGATTATAGTTATACATCATAATATTCAGTGAATGAAGAAAGTTAATGAGGTCTCTTGTTCAGAACAGAATAGAATAAAATAACTTACAGTTCTGCTCTATTTGTGTTGTTTTGTCTTGTGAAGAAGCAGAACATAGATGAACTTGTGAAGGAGAGCCCAGCCCAGTGAGACTGAGGATGGTGAAGAACATGGTGTGTCCAGCTGTATGACCTGCCCCAGAGGATGCGGGATTGCTGATTCACTGGTCCAGATCCAGATAAGACACACACTCTATGAACTTACCCTGGTAGTAACAGAACTGACACTGAACACATATGCACATCCTGACTCTTATGACCAGAACTGAACTCTTTGTGTGCTTTAAACCTTTCTCAACCCTCCTGACAGAGGAGCATTCAAGCTGGGAGGCTACAATTACATAAATGAGTTTAGTACATGAACTGTATTTACTTCTTATCCTTTTCTGTGTCTTGTGTACGATTGACCACTTGAGGGCGCCGTTGTCAAATATTCACAGCAGCCTTGACACTGAGGGATGAAGAAGAGAAACAGACCTAACTGGGCAGGAGGACAAAGACTAAGATTTTTTTATTTTACTATAAGAATCTGGCATTTAGTTTCTTCAGGAATCAAACAAAGACCTGTTCAGTAACAAACACAGTGTCACAGTTTTCCCAGGAAGGTTCATGAACAGGTCTCTTGTTTTTTAAACTTTGTCTTGTTATCATGTCTTCTGCTACCATTTAACATTATCAGTTCTTTCAAGAGGACCTGAGAAGCTTTTTTGGGTTCAGCTGTCTCAGATAACTAGAATGTCAGTTTGTGATTTTTGTGCTTGTTGGTTTGTGGGTTGTAGTACAAGAATCACCTGGTATAATAAAAGAATGATGGTGGGGTTGGATTCTTGATATTTAAAGTACAGCAACAGAAAATCTTCAGCTTAGAGCACTGATTAAAGTTCAAGAGGCCGGATAATTATAGGTACTGATAAATTAACAGAAAAAATTGCAAATATTGTATGGAATTGTATTATCTAATAAAAATAATAATACAAACTTTAGCTGATAAAATAAGAAACTCAAATAACATATGAAAGGCATTCGGTGATTCCCTTACGAGACTCCATATTCCTGTCATTAAACCCCAAAGAAGAAGAAAGACTGAAGACTAATGCTGACTGAGTTCTGATCTGTCAAGCAATCAAAACTGCAGAAAGTTTGTTGGAGAGCCAAAAGACAAATCTATTAATGACAAAATCACTCTCTGATTATCCTGATCCACCGCTAGTTTTTCGACATGATCCCGGCTGCTCTGTTTGATTTGGTTTTATTTACAGTCTGATCCACATCAACAGTCACAGTTTAACAGCGGAGGAAAAGTTCCGACTTAAAGTTATACAGCTGTTCCCTAACCTCTCCATTTATTAACCCTTATGCCCTCCTCGGGCACTTTTGGCCATTTTTCGCAACTTTTTTTGTTTTGATTATTTTTAATTCATGGTCATTTTGTCAGTTTTACAGCTTGTGGCATGAATTTTTACAGGAACTTTTCTTTCTAGTTAAATTTTTTAAATCCAACATGTTTTACTCTAACATGTCATTTATACTCTCAATGAATTTTGTACCCTCTGGATACCTTCGAGGCAAAAATGTATATGTACAAAAAACCTGCTATTAAATCACCATACATCATGTTTTTTTCTACTTTTTCATAAATCTCTTTAACAACTTCAGACTTGCTCAAAACTACCAAACATTCAGTAATTCTCAGAATTTTAACCCTTTTAATGCCAGTTTGATTATTTGAAAAATGTAATTTTTTTCTGCAAAAAACACAAAAAGTGGAATATTTTCTATATAATAAATAGTAGAAAGGTAGAAAATTATTATTAAATTACATAGTGCCAGATATACCCTCTGGACATCTTCGAGGCAAAAATGCCCCCATTGACTTCCATTAAAACCACATTTTTTAACCTTTCGATGCACAACATGGGTCAAAAGTGACCCAGATGAGTTTCTATTATCTATATCTTTGGAATAAATTAATTTCATCATTCAGTCCTCCAGGTATTCCTCAATTAACTCGTTTTTAATCATCAAACATCCTTATTTAATTTTTAACTTTCTTACTTTTTTAGTTAAACCACATTTTTCATCACTACCCCTCTAACGCGCAACATGGGTCAAAAATGACTCGTATCTATTTCCTGTGTTATTTCATGTATATGGCTAAGAGTTTCTATGATACTTTGTTCAAGATTTATTTTTTATCAGTTACTATTCCAATTATGCAGTATATATCTTGTTTTTGTAATGTACAAATCATCATTTTTAGTTTCCCTTCCTTTCTTAATGAACAATCAGACCTTTTGTATTTCTACATCAAGTTTACACACATCAGTAACAGTATCCCCATTAGTATCCCACTAAGTACTTTGGTGTACGCCGGTCATGCAGATAGTGATCCAGATCAGCTGATTACTCCCTCTCTAGTGGGAAGGAGACATGGTGAGGCAAATTATTGGCTTTGCCACATGTGGAAGTCCAGATGGAAGGATTGCCTGCCGGTGTCAACAGATGCACTGACAGTCTCACCCATGGTTTTTTGAACATTTTGAAATAGCACCTCCCCTGTAAGAACTTAACATACTAAGTTATCTCAGCTTAACATGATCATTGCATCGCATCTTTTAGCTGAATAGTACAAACAACTAATTTGATTTAGTAATGTCAACGTTTTTTGTGAGAAAACATAAAAGAATAAGGAATGATTGCTAAAAAGTTTAGTAGAAACAAAATCTGGGTTTACAGTGTAGTCTGTACTAACCCTTGAGCACTAATAACTTCCTTACCTAAGTACTTTACATAAAGGAATTTAAGTTATTTGAACTAAAGTGCAATTGTTTCTTACTTAAAAAGCCTTTTTAAGTACAATGCAAAAATCTCTATTTTACTCTACTACGGTCATAAAGTTAAAGTTACATGTTTTTTTCAAGGCAATCGGTTTGCTTGATTTTTTTTTTAAGTAAGGTTAACTAATTGGAATTTATAGTGTACTTGTAGTAAACATGGGCAAGCCCAGGTGGGGCCAACATGGAACCCATGGACAAACCCACATGGAACCCATATGGGTGCCCACATGGACATGCTGGCTGGGATTGTATGGCATGAAATGATGGAAAAGACATTTAAGACTGTGGCAGAATAAGTACAATGAACTGATAGGGGTATTACAGATACATCTGCATTAAAAATACTATTTGAAACATGGAAACATGGCTAAACATTTCAATATTTGAGGGTGAGGATCTTCTAATACCCATGTTTTCAACAGCCCTTAAAGAACTCCTTCTTCCAGAAGGGTTCTCTGTATTGAAACGGTTCTTACAGGAACCCTTAGTCTTACCCTTTTGCAACCCTTAATTCTAAGAGTGTATTCAACAGATCCTTTAGTGTCTCAATTAATAACTCCTCCTCCTACTCTGTCCCCTCATCCTCCGGTGTCCCCCAAGGTTCCATACTTGGCCCAATTCTCTTCTCCATCTACTTGCTCCTGTTAGGTCCGATTATTCAAAAACATAATATCTCTTTTCACCTTTACGCAGGTGATACCCAGATCTACCTTCCGCTTGAACCCAAGGACCACAAAAAATTACACGACCTCAATAACTGTCTCCATGATGTAAAAACCTGGATGGCAACTAACTTCCTTCAAATAAATGAGAAAAAAACAGAGATAATCATATCTGGTCCACAGCATCTCACTAACAGTATCTCATTTCATCTTGGTCCACTATCCCTCTCTGTTAAACCACATGCAAAAAAATCTTGGTGTTATATTCAATTCAGGTTTAAAATTTGTCAAACAAATCAATCACGTAGTCAAGGTTAGTTTTATGCAGCTCTGTATTATCTCCAAACTCAGACCAATTCTCTGCACCTCTGACTTATAAAATCCTTCTGTTTGTCTTTAAAGCACTAAATGGCTTGCCCTCCCATCACTGAGCTCCTGTCCCCATACCACACCGTCAGAGAATTGAGGTCATCTAACAAACAACTCCAGTCAGTCCGGAGAACTGAGACAAAAAGTTATGGAGACAGGGCCTTTTCTATCTGTGCCCAAAAACTTTGAAACTGTCTCCCCCTACATCCAATTCTCTGTAAATATTGAGATTTTCAACAGCCATCTGAAAACTCATTTTAACTCATTGGCTTTTAACTGTGCCTAACTGAATCACTCCCTGGCTTTTTTCCTAAAATTTTATAGTATTGTGATCATAATTGTTGTTGCCATAATAATTACTATTATGAGCAGTTGTTACTTTTTATCGCTTTTAAATTTGACTCACTTTCTTCTGTTTCTTTTCATTCTTTGAATGCTGTCTTCTGTAAAGCACTTTGGATCATTTGTGTTGTGTGTAAGCTGCTATATAAATAAAGATGATTTGATTTGATATGAAATGAAAGATTTTTTCATAGAACAATACATGAAGAGATTAAAAGAACAGTCTTTGATTTTTGTATACGTGCAGATATTTGAGCTGATTTTTTTTAAATGTAAAAGTTAACATTTTCTTGAGAAATATCACACATAAAACGAAAAATGCTTTTAAATGCCATGTAAACACAGAGCACAGAGTTAGGAAAAAGTGTTACATTTCAACACCACGTCTAAAACTTGACTTTACATACTTTCAACCCATGACAAAAACGTTTTTGAAAGAAGTATTTTCATTTATTTACCTACAAAAAAATTCTTCTGGGTTGTAATGACATGGACACAAAACTTAAGGGAATGTAACAGCAGCTGTAAAAAATAGCTATTGCATTCTTAACAAAAGGAACAAAAAGAAAAAATAAAATATTATCACAGAACAGGGGTCCTCAAATGGCGGCCTGTGGGCCACTTTTTTTGGTCTTGGTGCAGAGCTCACAGCCATAGTTACGCACGGATTCATAACGCGCTCAGGAAGGTCAGGGGGATTCAGAGAAAATGGACATGCATAAGAACGACTGTTGTGGCTCAGACGTGTACTTTTAAGTCAAGTTTTCACTCAGTAGGTGAGGGGAGGACTCTCTTTCTGTACTCTGCACTGATCCTAGGTCGGGTGAAATAATCACTCAGTAGGTGAGGGTTTATAGCTCTTTGAGCAGTATATAGCAGCAGTCAGGGCAACATCTCAGCAGAATCCTACTCCCACTCTCTTTGTAGCATCCCTCCTGAGTGAATAACGGTTGACTCTCGTACTGATGGTTTTCGTGGTTTATTTTAACTTGAAAAGTCAAACTGTAGTTGCAGAAGTCACAAAAGCACAAAAATCCACCGTAAGAGCTTAATGCCTGCACAGGAGGTGCTAGGTTTTCACTTTCTACCGTAGCTCTCTTTATTTACGTTGCTCCACTAACTGTTCTCACCGTAGTCAGGTTACCTTGTGTTACTTTAGTCACTTCCTTTCAACCGCCTTCAAAGTAAAAGTCTGCTACTGTTAAACAGGAAGTAAAGTTACCTCAGCTTAAATCAATAAAAAACTTACAAAATAAACCATTACAAAAAGCTATATCTGTAGAAACGCTTAAGGCTCAACATTTACACTAAATTTGGTTACTTACACTCTTTCTGGACTCTGCACTGATCCCAGGTTGGCTGAAATAATCTCAGGGTCTGATCAGACATTGTGGACAACAGGTTGCCATTTTAAAGCCATTAACAGTTATGCTGTATGACTGTTTATAATGAATATTCCAGTCTTGTAAATTTAGCACCAGTGGGTCTTAAAAACGTTAAAAATGCAAAAAAAAAAAAAAAAAAAATGTCACCTGATACAAGGACAGCATGACTGACCTGTTTAGATTACTTGCAAATAAATCCTCTGTCTACAGTGTAGCTGATTAAGCCATACTCTGAGTGAGGGTATGGGTATATATATATATATATATATATATGAACATCCAAGAAATCATGTCTGGCCCTTGGCTTTCTGTCCTTGAAAAATGTTGGCCCCCAGGAAAAACTAATCAAGGACCCCTGTCATAGAAGAATGTTTTTTTGTTACCTCATTGCATTCATCAAGATGGTCAATCTTTTCATCTGCCATATTGCAGTAATATTAGTCACACAAAATCCTGTATTCAAATAAGCTGAGTCTCCATAGCATGATTGTTTTGCATCTTCACATGTGCTTGGATGCCAAGATAGTCCTGATCAACTAAAACAATGTGACAAAGATTCAGTACTACTGTAAGGTTGTTTTTATATTTCTTTACTGTTAGCCTTGGTGATGACTTCTATTTTAGCTTCCTTTCCCCATAAAGAACACAACCGTGTACATGACTTTCCTCCACTTTCACATAGAAGTCTCAAAATCCATGAAAAGGAGGATGTTTATCTCGATACACAGGATGTAAGAGAGGGGAATTGTTTATACTGTCTCATTTGACATTGAATGACATTTTCAGACTCTCTTTTGCATTTTCTTGTGTGATGATTTTCCAAGTGTCTGGAATTTCAGCCAGCCTTGCATTGTATGCATCAGCAAACTCTCTGTTGAATCTGGTTAGTACATATTTCCAGTAGTCTGAAGCCTGAAGGCTGGTATCTGGAGCAATCAGCCAGTCAGAGTAAATCTGAGTGTACTCTTTGTAAGGGTGTGGTTCATTATTTGTGTCTTCACAGCGAAATGAAATGTCACTGCACACCATTGAAGTGCATATGTCAGTGCTGAGTTTATTTGTATGTGTCCATCTGTATCTGCCCAGACCATCTGGACAGTGCATTGAAGTTTGGTGCTCTTTGTGCTCAGTTCCCCCCATCTCACAGGGAGCTGAGCAGAATGGACACTGTTTACCACATCCAATGACTCTTTTGAAAAGCTCATTCTCAGGCTTTACATGAAAATTGGATAGCTTGGTTTTGATTTTAGTCTTTTTAAACTGCTCTCTAAGAGCTTCTTCCATGTCCTTCACACACACAGTGAGCCACTGAACAAACTGTTCCTGGTTGACGTTGTTCAGGATCATGAAAGGACCGAGAGCATCCTCAGAAATGACCAGTTTATCACCGAGTTCCTGACGGATATCCTGAATCACTTCCTGCAGGTTGTCACTTTTCTTTGCTTGAGTTGTGTGTATCACATCATTATTCTCCTGATACTTGACCTGAGATGCCGCTCCTCACACTCAGATATTAAAGCAGACTCACTGGCCATGAGTTTGAACATTTCATCATGGATCCATTTCTTAACAAACTGCCTATATGAGCAGATGTATTTCAGGTAGTGGTCAAAGTTGTCCTTTGAAAGCAGATCCAGTAAGACTGAGTGCTGGAAGAACATTCGTGTGCTGAACTGGAACTTTGTCATCATTTCTCCAGTGATATCAGGACCCAATGAACAGTTGATAAAGTCTTCAACAGCCGGTCTCAGGCAGTGCTCTGTGAACTCTTCTGCCTCCTTCTGGCTCTGGTTTAGTTCATAGAACTCATCCTTGAAGTTAGCACAGAACCTCTCTTTATTTTGATTGAGACATCTGGAGGGATCATTCATTTGAATGAAATCATCATGCATTTTCTGAAACTCTCTGGCTGCATTTGCACAGATGTGCTGTTTCAGAGAAACCTCAAAGTCGATCTCTATCTTCAAATTCTCGTGGCTTTTCAGTTCCTTGTCAATAATATGAAGGATCTCCTGGATGAAAGTATTGTGGTAGTTGTTCTTTCTTTCCACCTTTTCTTTCACAAACTGTGTGCAGTCGTTAATAATGCCGTCAGCTACTCTTTGTAGCACCATTTCATCTTCAGGTCTGAAAATTTTGCCGAGCCACTTAAAGAAGCCCCCTTTAGCTGACCATTTGAAAGAAATCAATCCTGATTCCCTTTGCTGTTTTTTACTCAACAATTCACATGCTCGACTCCCCTTGTGTTTTAGATTTTCTCTTAGGTAGTGGACTACATTTCCAATGATATCCATGGTCTCTTGTTTATAAAGGCTTGGTTCCTTCAACATTTTATTCCACATTTTGTCAAATTCTTCATCCAGCTTTTTGTCTGTCATGTCCAATTTTCTCTTTCTGCATTCTTCGATCAGTGCTCTCACTCCCTCTACTAATTCTTTTGTGTGGTTCACCTTGATTCTGTCAAGATCTGTCATTCCCTTTCTGGTGTCTGCTGCAACTGTGAGTTGGTTGTATACAGAGCTTTCCATTTCTTGACGAAGGCTCCTTGCACTGTTGGCAAAGTCCTCTCTGTATGCTTCAACAAGATTGACATGACCCTCAGTTTGCTTGAAGTACATCTTCAGATTTTCAAGAAGTTTTGTCTCCCATTCAGACAGCACTGTGCATGCTTCACTTCTCAACGCAGTGAGTAGTTGTTCAAGGTCAAAAACCTCTGATTTCACTCTGCCAAAGTTAGAAATCTTAGTCTCTGCTGTTTTTGTCCATGAGTACATGTCTTTTCTGAACTCCCATTCCCATTTATTGAATTCTGTGCAGAGTCTCATGTATGCCTCAGCCACCAGGCTGTTTCTGAAGCTGAAGATGAAGTTCTCATGTTTGACAGAGTTCCACAGGCTTGTTATCCACTCTGTAAACTCCAGGAGATTGTTGGAAGAAGACTCACAATTTCCCAGGACTTTAAGGATGTTTTTCTTGAGCTCATAAGTGACCTCACTGTACCCTGCATTAACTGGTGCCATTGGTGGGCTCCCATTCCAGAGTCCTGGGACGTAGCAGTTCCCAGTGTCTGGACTGTACTCCATCACATCAGTGAAGCTCTTGTACTCCTCCTTGTTCTCCATTCTGGCGGCTGCCTGGTTCATCTCATTTAACTGTTCCAGGAGCAGTTCTCTTTCTCGTAAGTTCTTCTCAGGGGCTGATACATCTGCCACGTTCTGGTGAACAAACTGACATCTGCGTTTTTTGCCCACAGATTTTATTCTGATAAAGGCGTGCACAACTATCTGCAGGATGTCCTTCAATTCTGTGGAATTCTCCATTGCAATGTTGATGATAGTGATGTCACTCAACCCCACAACAAGTGTTGCTAGCTCATTGTCATGCTCATAGCTGTTGTCTAGTTTTGAAAGCTCTGGTGACTTTAAGCCCTCAGTGTCAATGATCACCAAGAAGTCACACTTGAGTTCTTGTTTGATGTCTTCACTGACTTTGATGAGCAACATGAAGGCACCTCTGGTGCATCGACCACTGCTGACTGAAAACTGTACTCCAAACATGGTGTTGAGGAGAGTAGACTTCCCTGTACTCTGAACTCCAAGAACTGTGACCACCAGTATCTTGCTCTTAGGAGACACCAAGTCATTGAGCTGAGTCAGAACATCAGTTACCCATCTGAGAGGAATGTTTGAAGCATCACCATCTACAAGCTCAAGAGGAAATCCATCAAGCAACAACCCTGCAAACAGTTTGGGCAGATGAGCTAACTGTTGACATGATGGGTTTGTTTCTGGGAGAGAAACTGAGGCTTCATAGATCTGACCCATTTCACGGAAGAAGTGTTCAATCCCAAGTGAGCTGTTGGAGAGTTTTTCAGCGATTTTTTTAATTTCATCTTTGTTTTCAGGACTTTTGTTTATGTTTTTGTAATCCTCTCTGAGGCCTGACAGTTTCTCTCGAGACAGATTATCAAGGTTCATCTTCATCCATTTCAGGAAATAATATCTCTCAATACCTGGTCTTTCTATTGCATTGAGGAAACATGTCATTGCATCAGACATGTCAGAAGAGTTCTGCTGTGCCCGAAGTTGTTTTTGCTTTTTCTGAAGACCACTTTTGTACTTTTCTATGTTTTTTGACCCAACTTTTCTCAGCCGGATCATTTCCTTCTCATTGCTGGTCAGTTCCTTCCATATTTCTCCCTGCAATGGTAGCTGATCTTCTTTGTATTTCAGGATATCTTGAATTTGTGCAGTGATGGCATCTGCATTTTTCTTTGCTGTCTGACACTCTGGACAGTCTTCATCAACCCAGATTCCCAGTTCATGGGCAACGTCAGCCATCTGTTCAATGTTCATCTTTTTCTTTGACTTCTCCACCACACTGTTGACTGTTTTATGTAGTTTTTTGATAAAGTCTGCATCGTTCATTTGCTTGGTCTTCAAAAGGATGTTGTTTTTTGTCAGGTTCAGCTTGTTTGCCACCTTCTTCAGAGCATCCACATTGAATTGCTGGCTCTGATGGTTTCCCACCAGGAAGATCTGTGCCTTGTGGTTTTGGTTTGTGAGCAGGTTGCAATCAGGGTCCAGGTTGTCAAAGAACATAAAAACCGCTGCAGATGTCTGACACAGAAAAGAAAACTGTGTCTCAAATGAAGCAATGTCTCCACGAAGGTTAGCTACAGCTACTGGCTCACTGAAAACATCCATGTTTTTGTTCCCACCAGGTAGATACCAGGTGATTTCAGTCAGTCCATTAGATATTCTTCTTGGACAATCACCATTTTCCATGTTACGGTGAACAAATGTATCATGGTACTGCTGAGGATTACTCAGAAGCTCATTGAGGATCTTTGACTTGGACAAGGAGCACTCACCCAGTCTCACAAAAGAAACCATTGGAAGTTTAGAGACAACAATCCTGTCTTCAATAAAGCCCTTGGATTCTGAAAGTGATGAAGGTCTGTACTTTTTCACTATGTCTCTCATGGCCCAAAGCATAAGTGTGCACTGCTCTGTGCCACACTTAGGAAGCAGCAGAGGCACAGAAAACTGACACATGGACATTTTGAGGGCCATTTCTTGTTGTACAAAACCATCAGAACACAGAAAGAGAGCAGTGATTATGTCAAGAGGGTTCAGCTTGTCACCTGACTGCAGATCACCAAAAAGATCATCAATATCTAAATCTGTTCCTTCTGATTCAGCATCACAGGCAGATTCACATTCAGATGTAAACTCTACATTCCTAGCTGTCGCATTGACCATCATCAGTTTCTTTAGAAAATACCATGGAAGATCTGAATTACAGCTGGTGGGTTCATCAGTGATGGACTTCTTATTGATCTGGAGTATTTCACTCAGGGATAGCTTCTCCTTGAAGTGATGCTCCAGTCCCAGATCCTCCAACAGGCTCTTCAGTTGTGTCTCTGTCAAAAACAATGTTTAATAAAAATCAATCCAAACCGTCCTCTTAACTTTCTGTCTATGTGGTTAGGGCTGGGCAATTTACTGCAAATTAGTTTAAATCACAATATGGCCTGCTGCAATTTTCAAATCACAAAAGTTGCAATATTTCTTTAACTTGAAATGTGTCAAAGTACCTGTTTAATAAATCAAATTTTTTTCACCAGCAGAGATTTTATACACATTTCACCAACATTCAAGTGTCCATTGTTTTAATGGTTTACAAGATCCTCTTTTTGTGTTTTATGTATGTTTTTCTTAATCAAAATGAGCGACATAAAATGATAATGTCCTTAAACAAAGCAAATGACATCACATTTGCAATATGAGCAAAAGTAGTTCGCTAATTCTATCTTAAACTAATGAAGCCTAGTGTTACTTCACGAAAGTCATACCCCACCTGCAATCAGCTGGTAGCCAGCCTCACCTCCTCCACCCCAGCTGCCTCCTTTATAGCTTAAAGCTTGTTGCACCTTCAGATTCAGATTCACGCCTCTATGGATTAATTGCTTTGGCAACAATTTCATTGTTTTTAATACACATGGTCTTATTCATTGAATTATTTATTGCTTGAATTTGTTGAAAAATACATAAGATTAACCCAATAATAAACACATATTAAATGGCAATGACAATATTTGGAGAAAAAAAATTGCAATTACATTATTTTTGAAAATTGTTCAGCCCTATATGTGGTGATAGCTGTTCAAATTCGTAATCTACTCAGGAAAATTCTCCGTTATCCTCTATTGAGAATTTCTCTTCTCGGGAATTAGCCAAGATTATTTTCTCTGAATGTTCTCTGTCTATTGTCTTATTTTGCATGTTCACGTAAAACTTCCTTCAGTTTCCTACTCATACCCATACACATGCATGCTAACAAATATACACAGTCTGCACCTCTCACTCAGCAGTCTGTCTCTTTCTCTTTACCTTTTAAGTAAAACACAGAAGTACTGAAGCAGGTCAAAACTATTGGGGTAACTACAGGGCCATGAAAAAGTATTTGCACCCTTTCTGATTCCTGATGTTTGTGCATATTTATCACACTTAAATGTTTCGAATCCTCAAACCAATTTTAATATCTCACAAAGACAACCAAAGTAAACAGAAAACGCAGTTTCTGAATGACTATTTTATTTTTTAAGAGGGAAAAAAATCCAAACCTATCTGGCCCTATGTGACCCCCTTGTTAAATCATGAGTTAACTGTGATTAACCATAGTTCTTAGAAAGCTGAGCTCAATTTCACTGGCCACACCCAGGCCTGATTATCGCCAGATTTGTTGACTGAAGAAATCACTTAAATAGAAGCTGTCAGACAAAACGAAGTAGGCTACAAGATGTCAGAAAAAAACGCATCATGCCACGATCCAAGGAACCTCAAGAACAAATAAGAAACAAAGTGATTGAAATCCATCAGTCTGAAAAAGGTTACAAAGCCATTTCCAGGGCTTTGGGACTCCAGCGAAACCACGGTCAGAGCCATTATCCACAAATGGAGAAAACTGGGAACAGCCAGCTCCGGCAAACCAAATGACTCCAAGAGTGCAACGACGACTCATCCAAGAGGTCACAACAGAACCCAGAAACACATACAAAGACCTGCAGGCCTCACAGGCCTCGGTTAACCCTTAGAGGTCTGAGCCTATTTTGGCCGTTTTTGAGAACTTTTGATTTTGCCTTTATATACCCCACAAAAAAGTTTGACCATACCCATGTTCGGTATCTTTTTTTTTTTAATAAGAACTGTATGTCTTACTTGTGCCTTAAATAAATTAATAATCGTTAGTTGTTATGTAGAAAGACTGTCTCTATCATGGGCTAAATGTCTAATTCATCTCCAGCATTGTATTTCTAAAAAAGTGGACAACAGCATGAGCACATCAATCTTGAGTTTTGGTCTTGAGTAATAGCCTAAATGTTTCAGTTGCACAGTGAATGCTGAGATTAGACAACTACTGCTAAAGAGTTGTAGACAGTCCGAGCTGAGACAGGGATAAGATGTTTTTACCTGTAGGCTGAAATGTTGAAGGAAATGTTTTTTTATTGAAGGCAGGACGAGAGCCAGAGAGTGGGAAAAGAGCAGCACTGTCAGTTTAATTTTTCCTTTACAACAATGGAAAATCAATCAGATTAGATAGTGTAGGGATTAGACTGTGGTAGGGCTGGGCAATATGGCCTAAGATTTATAATGCGATATATTTTTGCTATGTCTCAGTACACGATATGTATCGCAGTATTTTGAAATGTTGTCTAAGTAGCTGTATAACGTTTAATTCAGCTCCAAATGACACTAGTTTGGTGATTAAAATAAACTGTTCTATTGGATTTTAATAAAATTGTTAGCAGACTGTTTTATTTTGAAAAAGACATTATTCAATTTTTTTCAGTAATAAATAAAAAATACATAAACTGTGAAATACTTGGTCTTTTATGGTGTGTGGAGAGTTCTGAAATGTTCTTGGAGGGGGGGGGTCAAGCAGGAAGCAGCGGGAGCCGATCTGAATAATCAATCATCACACTGCTTCCTCAAACTAGAAGTGTTGCCGTGGTAAACATTGAAATTTATGTCACAGATATTGCAACCTTTGATCGCTTTCTATCAGCCATGCTTGTTTTGTTGATTCAGTGAGCTGCTACCAACATCATTACTCATGCGGTGCAATACTGCATTCATGTCCGGCATGGAAAATTGACTAGTCTTCCACTCTCTTGCAATCACAAGGATGCATTTAGGTACAGAAACATGGTACCATTTGATTTTATGTGAAGCTGTACTCGGGATTACTGACGGAATTCGGTCAGTACCGGAATTGGGTACCCATCCCTAGTTTCTGACAAGTTCATAGCATGAAAGTGTCTTTACAGCTTATGTAAGAAACTCTCCTGTGGGATCATTGGGGGGGGGGGGTTGTAATCCTTGCTTTTCAACAACACTGTGGCCACGTCTTTACTGACATGTTGTGTTACTGCCACCGTTATCTTGGCATCAATGAGTTTTACTTGGTCCAGCACTTGGGTTCTGTCTGAGTTTAGTGCCAGCAGTACCAGGTTGCTGGTCGCTGGAGAGTCTCCGCTGCTGTTCCTCAACTCATTCTTTAAACAATGCAGACATCACAGATCACTGATGGGACAGGAAGGGTCAGAGATATGGATAGGAGTTTAAATAACTAGTCTATAAAGGCATTTAGAGGTTTTTTTGCCGTGTAAAATGAAACTTCTCCTGAGTGGGATTAAAACAGCTGTGCTCAGGATGACAAATGTTTTCCCTGCGTAACTGTGCCACAAACGCAGACATAGTATCTCGTTTTGGTGAGTGACTCAGTTTAATCTCTCGTCTGATTTAATCCCTCATTATTACAATCTGTAATGCCAAACTAATACCAACTATTTTTATTTATGTATGATTTAATTTTATGTCAATAAGAAGTGAAATTGTGGTCTTGATCACTTAAGTTTGAACGGGACATCAATCCTGTGTCGTATTTAACTCAAGTTCTCATCAAAAAAATTCCTCTCATAACGATAAAAACAATTAATTATAATTGAACATTTATTCCTAATCTGGACACAGGCTGTTTTATGACATGAGAGGTCAGCATGTTTCAAAATTATTCAAAATTAAAGATCCCCATCTCTAGTTCTCAGGGTGGTGGTAGAGGAACCCTATAGCACTTTCCCAGGGTTTGCATTTGGATGTATCACTGTTATCCTCATTAAACATAATTACCCATTGTTAATTGTTCTCAAAGTTATGGCAAACAAATAGGTCTGTGGACTGATTTCATTTACTTACTTTTGTGTTCAGATGTTACAGCAGCCTCAGAGGTGTCTATCTTGAATTCTGCAGATTCCTGGATGAAGGTGTACAGCCCTGGTGTGTCCTTTGTTTCCTGTCCATCTTCTCCCTCTGTCCCATGAATCTTGGTGTAGCTCTCCACTTTACCAGCATGCCTCTCTACTTGGGAATCCTCCTCGATGCTGTAACTAAAGACTGATAACTTTATAGCAGTGCAGGGCTCTGTGGAAAAACAGATGATTCATTAAGGCATTTGTTTTCACTGAAATCTTCATAAAAACTGATATTATTTTATTGTTCTTGTATTTTGAAAACTTTCTACCTGATAAGTGAGAGGTGTTCTGATACCGTTGTTTTCCTTCCCAGTATCATTCTGATACCAAGGTGTTGGGTATCAGCTGATATCGAATACTGATCTGATCCCAGTGTGATCTTTCTGGACTAGTTGTCCAGACTAGCAAATTATTTTAGACCTATATTTGACTCAGAACATGGCTCAACAAATGAATCCTAATGTACAGCATCTCTGTGAGCTTAAAGTTGTTTTTCTGCTGATTATTGAGTTTTACTGCCAAATATTAAAATAATAATACAGGGGCCTTCCTCACATGCTCTCTGCCACTTTCTCCATTATGCTCTATTCGGGCAGCATGACATGGTTATGGAACAGCCTGCCATTGGCTGACAGACCCTCACAAAGGGTAAACAATATGATGGTTAGCATTCAAGCTAGCAGTAATAAATGATTGGTATTGGATTAAAATTAAAGACGTTCAGTATCGGGTTGATTGGTGTGGATTTAATCATCAAAGTCCCCAAAAGTCCAATGAGTTCCAGGCTCGCTTAAAATGCTGCCACTAGGGATTCAAAGGCATCAATAGCATCAATAAGAAGGCACAACAGCTAGCTTTAAGAGGACAAACAAATAATAGGAAACGATTTATGGTTCAAAAGTTATTTAACTTTTGATAAGCCATGTTACTTCTCTGTGAGTACAGCAGCGCCCGTCTGGAAGGCATTTAACGATCACAGAGAAAAAATGTCACATAGCCACCATGCTTTGCTGCTGCAGTGGGTCCTGTGGTTCTTCTTCACTGCTCTTAATACGGTAGCACATGCATGCAGTGTTTTCCGGCAGCAGAGAAGGATTGATTTCTGGCTATAAGCGCTAAAATTTAGTATGGCTAACCAAAGCAAAATATAAAGTTAAATCAAACGGTATCTAATTGGTGCATAAACTTGTGTACCTTCCGATACCAATACCTGCATTTTAAGCAGTATCGGACGTTTTTCTGATACTGTTATGGGAATCAGAACAACTCTACAAATAACAAAGCTAAACTTTACCATTTGCTTCACTGTGATGACAGTCAGCCTTGGCAGTCCATGCTGGACGTGGACGCTCTGCTGCCTTCTCACAGAGTGGTTCAACTACTGAGTCATCACTGGTTTCCTTCATGGAATGACAAACATAAAATGTAATGAATCAATCTTCTCATGATCAGGTTCTCATTGGAGCTGGAGGTGATTTACTTCTATTTAGCATCTTTGTCAAAGACATTTACCTTTGTTGTGTTTGCTCTCTTCGTTACTCCACAGCAAGGACTACATGGACAGCATCTGACTGAAAGGGATGAGACGAGGTTTTTATCCTGTTTTACTGAGCCAGTACAGCTCGAATCTTTCTAGTGTAGTTACATGTGATTCAGCTTGTCAATTCACAGACTGTTGGATTGAGAACGTTGCTAACAGACAAATGTGAAAAGGGGAAATATTATTCTCACTTTGAGGTCTATAAATAAAGCGAAGCACTCAGTCAACTTGAGATACACCAATCACATTCATCATATGTCATATTCACATTCTCATTCATTGTCACAAAGCTTCCTCTTCTTCCTCTGCCACCCTTGCCATGCCGCCTTTGCCAGTGCTGCTCTTAAACCCCCCCCCATCCACCTGTAGGCTCCAACAGGAGGTTTTAAGTGTAGAACACCACTCCTTTAAAATCCTCCATATACATATGTTAGTTGTCTGAGCAAAATGCCAATTTTGTTAGACAAAGTCAAGCTGTTCATTTTGAAAATAATTCCATCTACCTTTCTTTCATCGATCATCAAGCTAATCACTGTCATCACCGTCATAGCATGGCAGTGAAATTTCATGGCTCATATAAACATAAAACTGCTCTGCTGGATCAGTCTTGTTGTAACACAGACACATGCTGAGAATAATTTTCCACTGACAAAGTAAGCTCCTACAGCCTTTAGTTTCTCATGTATTTTTCATAAGGCGCAGCACTTCCTGCTTATGAAGGCGGTCGTTAAAAGAAGAGCCTTTTCAAACGATATGTCTGTTTCCCCTTTTTCAAAAATGTCTGCTTCTTATAAATTATTCAGCCTTTTTTCTTTCTTCTTAGGTTGAAAAAGATAGCTGTAATCACCTCTCAGACTTTTATATAACTATATAAAAGTTTTATATAACTTTTATAGATTCAAGCTCTTTATGGTTGATGTTCTACTGAAGATTTCCATTTTTATTCCAGCTTTGTTTTTTTGCTCTTTTTTTCCTTCTATTTTTTTTATCTCCTGAACTTTTTGGGGCAGAGGAACGAATCATTGTCAAGGAGCACACAAACTTAGTTTGAGAGTAAAACTGTTGGGAGATGCAGAAAGAACAAGGAGTTATGAAGTTGTTAGGGGTAATTCTACTCTTGGTGCCTCTCTCTCTCAAGTACAGCTTGTATGCTCTGTTTACTGTACACTGGCCCTCACTGCCCTGAACCCAACCAGCCTACGAAGAAGACTCCTGACTCTCCAGATAAAGCACTACAGACCAAGCTGTTACCATCCTACTTTTTAAATTTGTGCCATGGAAATATGATCAACAAAAGCATAAAAGTAACTCACCTCTGTTGAAGAGTTTGTTGATTGTAAACGACATTCTTAAATTCAAGAGTTTGTTTTTAATGCAGCATCCCCCTCCCCACTTCACTGGGAAGGAAAACAAGTATGTCCACTTCACACCTCAAGCATCGTGCTGTAAATGCCACCACTCTGCATGCTCTTTCTTTTTTATAGTGCTCAATAAAAACTTTCATTTTCAGTTTTCAGGATAAGATTCCTTATGACATGGCTTTAAATGGAGCACCAGTTAAAATTCAATAAGATCAGATGATGCTGAATCATTTTTTAATCATTAGCATAATGCACAAGTCTTTAACAATAAACTGCCAGAATCCATCAGAGATATGTCTCAAATCAAATCCATATGAAGGTATAAAGTTGTTGTGGGTAGGGTGAAGTCAAGTTTCTTATGGTTCTAATAAATGAGAATTAAAATGAATAAAACTAAATAAAGTAACACTTCTCAGGGCAACAGAAACATCATTGCTGGTATTTTTGGATATGCTATTGAAACTGTAAGTGTCTGAAAACACTGTATGGTAGAATTCACTGTAAATTAATGTTTAGCCGTAAGTGAAAAAATCGCTAAAGCCTCTCAGACACAGAGCAATGGTAGCCTAACAAGCTGGTAACATCCTGTTTACATGGTTCATCATAGAGCAGTGACCTAAAGTTGCTTTTGTACATAATGATGATGAGCAAAGTAGATATCTTGGCATCTGTACATTAACATAGTGATATGGACCACAATAAACCTCTGAATTAATATGGTTAAGTCAGAGGAACTTTTATGGTTTATTGGAATCCAGATTCTAGTTTACAGTAAATTAGGTGAATAAAATCATAAATGTCTCTCCTCATTGCAGAAGTAAGCTGATATCAGGGCAACAAGAGTCACATGTTCATCAAATCCTTCATAAAAATTAGAATTAATATACACCGAGGAGATTGCATTTTTAAATAGCTTTTTCTTTTTTCAAAAGCAGTAAAGAGTAAAATCTTGATCTAATCAGATAAAGCACAAACAATTACACATTGCTGTACAGCCTGAATTTTGTTTGGCAGACTCAGGATGTTTTAGGGGTAGAGGTGAAAATTAAAGGGCATCTATTGTATGCAGTGGGCGCCAGCTTACAAACATTTTTAGTGAAATTGTTCAATATCCTCATATTTGATTGTTCGAACAACAGCTCTGTGATAAAACAGGCTATGAGTTTCAACAATTTATGCATTTATTTTTAAAATGATCTTCATAAAGAGGAGCTTAGTCAGGGCAGAGGTGGTTAGGGTGCTGACATTAGAGCAGAATTCTTCTTATGGCCAAGTGTTTGAAGATATCAGTGACCTTGTTTGGGACAGCTGGGATGTCCCTCTCAATGGATAGCAGGATAAAATCAAAGAGCCTGTCTTCTTCACTTCTGTTCCTGGATGGTGTCTTGATAGGCCTCACTTTAGAATGACTGCAGTCACTGGAGATATTATATACATTAATTTGAGGAGCATGGTCAGGGTAACGAGGAGTACTTTATCACATTTTGTTCACTGAGAGGTCACCCTGGAAGGCACTTTGTCATCTGTCTGAAACAGTACCTTAGAAGGCACTTTATTACACTTGTCCACTGTAGTAGTACTGGAGGTGCTTTATCTTGAATTCTTCTGCTGGAAGGGCACCCATTGAGTTCATTTTATCATGTTTTGTTCACTGGAGGGGCACCCTAGGGGGCAAGTCTCTCACACACAGTGCAATGGTAACCTAACAAGCTGCTAGCATCCCAGTTACATGGTTCATCATAGAACCGTGACCTCAAGTTGTCTTTGTACATGTTGATGATTACCAAAGTAGTGATATTGATATCTACACTTTAGCACAGTGATATGGTCCATAATAAACCTGTGACTTGAGCATATGGTTTACTGGAATCCAGATTCAAAAGTGATTCAGAATCTATACAACTATCTGAGAAGATTACTGATTTACTGATCTTAGGGTCAAAAGCTAGAACAAGGTCCAAGATGTGGTTAAAACAGTAAATAGGTTTATTAACACCCTGTGTAAAGTCAATTGAATTAAATAAAGCAATGCTAAGGCTGTCAATTTTAACATCCATATAGATATTTAAATCAAAAATAATAATCATAGCTATCATGTTTTTACATTCAATAAAATTATTATTTTATCAGTGCTAAGGACGGAGTTGGAATGCAATTCAGAAAATTCAGATAAAAATCCAGCATATGGGCCAAGAGGGCCGTAAACTGTAACAAATGAAACTGACTGAGAGGGTTTTGAAACTGGATGAGAAATATTAAGAACAAGGTCTTCAAAAAAACTATAATTCAACTGTACAACACAACTTGACGGTTGTTCTTGCTCTTGCTGTTACATGACGATGTGTCCTTCGACGAGACACTGAACTCCACTGCTGCGTTGCTCATTTCAAATGTGTATGTACGCCTTTGATTGGGATTAGCTAATACAAATGTTCATTTCTGCATAGCAACCTTTGCTGTCAGTGTTTGAGTGTGGAGTGAAAGGGTGTGAATGTGTACGTGTGACCTGCGGTTAGTAGTGTTTTGAGAAGTCAGGGGGCTAAGATGGTGCTATACAGCACTGCTCTATCTACTGTTTACCATTGTAACAGATGGACTGCAGTCTACACACTGAAGGATCAAGATATGAAAAAAGCATTCCCACAGTGGATGGCTGAGTAGAGACACACAACATCTAGAGGAGGGTCAGATTGTACATTTACAAGTCTAAGACTCAAACAGATAAAATAATTGTAAACATCAACTTTATGTTTTCTTGTTTTTAGACAAGTAAATGAATGAAATGCTCTTTTGTTACAACAAAAGACAAGAGATGCATTTTACTGTCATCAGTAATCTCTGTCCTCAGACAAATCCATCTTGAAAAGCTCCAGTCTACTTAATTTGTGCCGAACCGAACACTGTTCAGACCAATCAGTGTCATATGAAGAGAACGAGGCGGTAGCTAAAGCCGGGTATACACCATGTGATTTCAAGCTGACCATACGACAGTCATGGCAGAATGTCATCTCATACTGCATGAGTAAATTGGTTCCAACACACGACCATTGCGCACGAGTAGTGTGCTCACACTGTACGATCCGACAGTCGTGCACCAGCTGAGTGCTCACACTGTGCGACTGAAATCGGGACGGACTGTGACAGAAACCCCCAGTTTCCTTTTTAAAAAGTCTCACATGCCAAGAGTGAAGTCTTTCTCTCTCTCTCTCTCTTCCACCATCTCTCTCTGTCTCTCACACACACACATACAACCACCACACACACACACACACACCGCATCACCTCTGAGTCAGCTGCAGGTCCGGGTATAGGAATATTTCCTGCTTGTTTATTTCCTTTATCATAGCAGGTATGCATCAGAAAGTCATTCTAGCCATTGTCATGTTAATTTCGGACATTGTCTGACAGTTTACAAAGGAAAAAAATCCCCCAGAGTTGTTTATTCTGCTTGCGTTTCTGTGCTGACCGTGAAGTGTCTGGAGTCCTACGGCCAAAATATCAAACATGCCAGAAATCCTTCCTACCAGTCGGGAGCAGGTCGTCAATCGTAGTCAGGCCGTGGTCTGCCGTCGTACACCCCTGTACACAGCACAACAAACAACGTCCAGTCCGACTGAAAGTCGGCTTGACTTCAGAGTGAGTCGTGCAAGTCAAAACTCATGGCTGAATCGGAGGAAAATCGCACAGTTTACACCCGGCGTAAGGGTGAGGTTTAGTTGGACTCAAAGCCGTTAGTGATGGTTTCCACCAGTAGCCACTAGGATGAGGTTGTGTTAACCGAATATTCTCTGTCATTGACAGATTTTTTTGGAAGGATGAAGAATTTTGAAGGCTGTCCGTCATTTTGACGGACTGGAATGATGTGGATGAGCCAGCATTTCAACACACAGACAGATGCATAGACCTTTTCCATTATGCACACATGGACTATCAAGGTTATTTAATCTATTAAAAATCTTGTATCCAGTGAGCTCTCTCACTGACCTCGACACCATAGATTAGTAAAAGGACATCGGTCTCCATTCTGACAGCGCACTGAGAGGCTGCTGCTGGTGTCTCAGTACGTCACAGAGGGATACAGGTAGGCATGCAGTGTTAAGGGCTTTGCACAATGAGCCCGTTTCATGTTGTTATAATCATGTATGCACACTGAAGCCAAAACTGTCGGCTTTTGTCGTTCCATTTTTTTGGAACAGTTTCGGTTTTATGTAAAATTTCATGTCAGTCCAAGTCATTTAAATAGGTGTTTGATGATTTAAAACAGTTCCCACTGCTTCCACCATGCTTGCTTACCACTGCCCGACCCTCCCCTCTCTCTTTCTCTCGCACCAAAACCTCACTTTAAACACCAAAGTTTGCTCATTTATCATGTGGATATCATCCATGGAAATGTAACAGAGAGATGGGTGATTGATGATTCAGATCAGCGCCTGCTGCTTTATGACCTCCGCCAAGGAGGTTATGTGATATGGTAGGTTTGTTCGTTAGTTACTTAGTTTGTTTGTTAGTTTCTTAGCAATGTAACTCAAAAAGTTGTCGACGGATTTTTATGAAATTTTCAGGAAATGTCAGAAATGGCATGAGGAAGAACTGATTAGATTTTGGGAGTGAACTGGATCACCGTCTGGATCCAGGAATTTTTTTAAGGATTCTGTACTATTGGAAGATAGGGCTAATGGCGGAGGTCTGCACTGTTACCACTTTACACCAGGAGATGGCGGACATGAGTAACTTCAATCCCAGCAGCAGTTTTTGGGTGTGTTTCTGTTCAAAGTTTTGGAGTTTATAGAGCTTGAAAGACACAGGCCTGGTCGAGGAGATGAGTCGGAGCGTAACAGAGAGAAAGACAGCGAATTGTAGCAAGAATACTCACAATGCTGGGAGGAATGGAGGAATATTCACCCTCTGCCATGACTAACTGAAAGTATGAGATAACATTGTACTAGAGTATAAGGGGTAGGAGCAGATAAGTTTTACTTCTTTCTACTCCTTTTCGAACATGAAAACTATGATGGACGATGCATTTTTATTATCTTTCTACTCTTTTGTTTTTTTCCTCCTTTGTCCTTTTTCTCTTTTTCTTTTTATTCTGTTTTGTCTTTTCTGTTTCTTACGCTTTACACTTTAGCTGTTAACATGTTCGAAATAAAACCATAAATAATAATAATAATAACCGGGGTGGGCATTTCCCTGCACCTTATAAATTCAGGTTGGTTGGAATCATGGCCAGGAGAGGGTGATGTTAGAGTGGACATCACATCAAATATAATGCTGGGGTCCCTCAACAGACCCCCTAGTATGTCTTTAGTCTGTTGAGGACTCAGAGCTTGAATTCTGGTCTGCAAGACAGTAGATGAGAGAAAAATACATTTTTAAATAGACATACTATACATACATCATGATATGGAAATGACGCCATGTTCTTCCTCCCACGGGGGGTCTGTGCCCTGATGGTGATGTCCTCTTCCTCAGCCAACAACTCTGCCACGGCCATGACTTCCTCTGCGGCCACGGATGGTCAAGTGTGAGTGCTTCCTAGCTCGTGTTCTTGCTCTGTCCCTTCTCATCACTGACTGTTCGGGGATGTCCAAGTCAGCGGAAATCTTGCTAAGCCTGGTGGTAGGGCCACTAGGGTAGCCTGTCGGTGGGCCACCAGCAGCCCATCGGTGGCCTACCATGTTTTTGTAAAACAAACTGTTAAAAGTCGACAGAAATATGAAATTATGACAATTCTGCCTTTTTGTCAGATATTTATTAACAAGACCTACACACCAACTATAGTCTTATAAAAAAGGCACACTGAAATACTGTTTTAACAAACACAATTAAAATAAATATTGTCTTAAAAGTAAAATAAATTTATATAAATATAAATGCAAACATGGCCAAGTCCTGGGCAATGTTCCTTTTAATTAAAAAAAAAAAAAAAAAAAAAGAAATTTACAGCTTTACTCTTTTCAGCTTTAGTCTTTTTTACTCCTGTAGAACTTTTCTATGCTTGGCTCCTGTCTGCCTCTGTTTCTCTCTGCCCTGCTGATCCGTTATTAGGGTGTAAGAGATTTCATAGTTTTTTAATTGGTTTATTATCAATATACAGTAAATCTATAATATTTCCTGCAATGGGTCACCTATAAAATGTTTTGATAACGAGCTCAATACTGATGTTTAATCAGTCTTTGTCGTTGTGATAAAATATAGAAGTAGAATGTTAATGAAACGATCATTTAACAGTCTGCAGCTGCTGAGGAGAGAGAGGGAGGAAAGAGAGAGAGCGGTTATTCATATAGACGCACACATGCGCCATGGTGAGAGAGGAGCCTAAAGCAGGAGAAAAGTTCAGCTTTGTGTTGAATCCTTTTCCCCTATGAACCACCAACACGTTAGCTTGTATTTGTCTGTCTGTGAGGGGCGTTAGTGTTTGCGTCGCTGTGTGGACGGCATGAAGCCAAAAGTGTCCGCGCAAATACGCACGACGGATGCACCGATATAGACTGGGCCATATGGCAGTTTTTTTGGGGGGGGAAAAAATCCTCCCTTTATGTGTAAATCAGTCATTGAAGCAACCATCCAGCTCCTACACACTGGCAGTGAGCCGAGCACAGTTAGAGGAAGGTGGAGTTTATGACGCTGATAAATTTAACTCACCAAAGCGCCTCACTGAGGAACCCTCCGTGGCTGAAATCCACCATCCATCCATTCAGTGGCTGTGAATAACAGGCCCTGCCATTGGCGTGTGGGCTGTTGCATTATCTGGTAGCCACACTTAACATCTCTCAGGTATGAGGCACCCATGGAGGTGGAAGCCCTAGGCTACAGTACCAGCTAGCCTGTGCGTTACTGCGCCTTTGATCACAGCGTACATTAGAAAATAACAGTGAAAACTTGTCGGGGAAATGTGAGTGCGCAACTTTTTTTTCCTCTGTGCAGAGAGGTGGAGAGCAGTGCACAATTGTGCAGAAAACCCCCTTAGCTCCACCCACACATAACTCTTCAATACTCGTCTTGCAGAGCGGGGCACGCTGTTGGATAAACCGAAGCGCACCCCAGTCTGCTGCGCTCTGGCTTTCATGACAGCGAGGCGGGGAACATTTTCAGCAACGCTTAGCCTGGCGTGGGGGCGAGCAAAGCCTGGTGGCCCGCCAGGCCCATAATGCACTGGGGGAAACCCTGTATCATTATCAAACCATGGCTATGGTAAAATTGTAATTTATCTGTGCTGAGCAGAGACGCTAACATTAGCAAGACTGTGTTAGCGTTAGTTAGCGATTGCTACATGACTAGGCATAGATTGTTTGTTAGTTGTTTGGTCCTATGTATAATTTGTTCATGCTGAGACAAAGTGTTTTCTTACCTGTGTTTTGGCCATTGTTTTCAGTGGAAAAACGTAGCAAAATCACTCCAGGAGAGTTTTGCCACCATCAGTATTCCCTTCAGCAGTGCTGCAAGTTCATGAGGAGGTATATGAGAAGAGGGGCGGAGCTACAGAGCTCAACCAGTGAGAAAAAGGGGAGGGGAGTAGAGTTGATTCTACACGGCTCTCATCGAATATTACATACTGCAGCTTTAAGCTATGAGATAACAGTCAAAAATGTGTTTTGAAGGGTATATATGACAAAAATTATCAAAACCATGGGATTTAAAGATCAAAATATAAGATAAAATTTAGCATTTTGAGGTTTTAAGTTCAAAATACATGATAAAATTCAGAATAATGTATTCTAGGGGTCAAAAAATTAGATTTTTGCCCAAATAATGTTTTCAATGGTCAAAATATGACCAAAAAAAAAAACAAAAAACAAAAAAAAAACATGAGTTTAAAAGTCAAAATATAAGATAAAGGTTGAACTACTGAGTTTTTAAGCACAATATATATCTGTCCAAATAATGTTTTGCAATGGCCAAAATGAAAACAAAAAAATCTAAATTGTGAATTTTAAAGACATAAATATATACATAAAGTGTGTTTAAGGTTAAGATATGAGATAAAGATCAAAATAATACATTTAAAAGGTTGACATATGAGAATTCAGTCCAAATGTTTTCAAAGGTCAAAATAATACAAAAAATTCAAAATCCATGAGTTTTAAAGGTCAAAATATGAGATAAAAATTGAATTATAATTTTCAAAGGACCAAATATGACTTCAAATTCAAAAATTGTAAATCTTTAAGGCAGAAAAGATCTATAGATTTAAGTCAAAAACCACACATTTTAGTCATAATTCTGAGATCCAAAATTTAAAATACGAAATGACAAATCAAGTTTCCTTTCCCACATTCTTAAATTTTATTTTACCATTTCTATTCTTTACCTCTTCTAATTTTTCTGATTTAACCAGGATATTTTAAATCATCAAGTTTAAGTTTACATTTTTACTCTGGAGAAATCTGCAGACCTCATGCCAGTGGGCCAGTTATAATAATAATTTGACATGATCCTGCTATGCCACAGCCTGGATTTGGCACCTGGGCCTTGAATTTGACACCCCTGATGTAGTAGTTTCCCTTTAATGTTCAACACAGAAGATAGTTCCACTTTTTGACATGATTAGTCTAAAGTCTTTGTTTCCTGAATTCAACACTGCAACGATCAGATCAGAGGTCCAGACCTGTCAGTTTGAAACTGCTAACTGAACCCTCAGAGTTCAAATTCTAGAGCTAGTAAAGGGGAGCGTAGTGGTTGGGGGGCTGCACAGTTTCCCATAGCTGGTGTATCCCTTATTTTGGGCAACGAAAGTTCTGTTAAATGCCAATCTAACTGCTTTCTTTTTCTCACTGCCTATTTGAGAAACAGAAACAGCCTGGAGGAGACTTCAGTTTGCACTGTCACCAGCACAAAGTCAGACTGGTTAAATAGTTCAGGAATTGTTTTGGTTAAGGTAGTTTTAGTTAGGGGTGGTGACTGGTCCAATGGCCCATTGCGTGGTTAGCCACGTTCACCACCCCTCTTTTATCTTTTTGGTAGGTGCCTATAGCCCTTTTTATTTCACTGATTTCATTTATTAGCTGATTGATTTTTTTGTGTTAAATAAAGCTTGTATTTTCATTTTGAAACTCAAACTGTTTGTCCGTGTACTTTTGTCACTGGTCCTTTTTATGTTCGAGCCTTATTTGTTAATTAATTCATGTAAGAGGCTGTAAAAATGACAGAGAGTATAATTTTATTCCTAAACAACATGCATGATGTGATGACAAAACAGCCTGCCTTTGGTTGTCACAGCTCAGTCACAATGCATTCTGGGATACAAACAGACAAAAGGACAGAAGGTTTAGCATGAGCAGCAAGAACAATCAAAAAAATGGTTAACAAATGGATAAAAAGATGTCAAATCAGAGTAATTGGTGTGGATTTAGTCTTTTAAGAGCTGGGAAAGTCAACCAAGGTCCAGACCTTCTAGAAAATGATCTGTAAGAGCTAAAAAGGCGTCATTAGAATGGCACAACGGAGGGCTTTCAGAGGAAAAAAACAAGTGCCTACGATTTACGGTGTCAAAAGTTTTTCAACTTTGAATAACACATGCCTCCTCTTGTCTTGTATGACAATGCCAGTGTCAGAGGGTTAATATCGTTTGTGTTTCAACTCAGAGTTGTTCCTCTTTTCAGAATTGTTGCAGAGCATGTTTTACACACACAGTCCTGTTATCCTCCTCTGAAACACTGAAAAACTCCCACACTAGTAAAGTAAAGCCTGATAAAGTCTACTGAAGCTTTAACTGTGGTCATGGTGCAGCAGAAGCTTTGTCTTTGGGGCTTAATGACAGACTAGGCACTGTTGTAGAAGGTGTAGTCTCGTGCCTTAATTATCTGTGGATTTTATAAGTTTGTTTTTTAAATTGGACTAAGAAAAATTCCACAAAATCTTTGCAATATTGGACGATAATTTTCTCTGTACCAATAATCGTCATACAGCCCTAGCTTTAATCAGTGCTCTAAGCTGAAGATTTTCTGTTGCTGTATTTGTAAGTATCAAGAATCCCACCCCACATCATCAAACACACCCTTTTATTAAAACAGATGAGTCTTGTACTACAACCCCAAAACCAACAAGCACAAAAATCACAAACTGTTAACACTTTTTTAGTTATTTGAGACAGCTGAACCCAAAAAAACTTCTCAGGCTCTCTTGACAGAACTCATACTGTCACATGGTAGCAGGAGACATGATAACAGGACAAAATTTTAAACAAGAGACCTGTTCATGAACCTTCCTGGGAAAACTGTGACACTGTGTTTGTCACTGAATAGGTCTTTGTTTAATTCCTGAAGAAACTAAATGCCAGATTCTTACAGTAAAATATAAAAATCTTAGTCTTTGTCCTCCTGCCCAGTTAGGTCTGTTTCTCTTCTTCATCCCTCAGTGTCAAGGCTGCTGTGAATACTTGACAATAGCGCCACCAAGTGTTCAATCATACACAAGACACAGAGAAGGATAACAAAATAGTAAATACAGCTCATGTACTAAACTCATTTATGTAACTGTAGCCTCCCAACTTGAATGCTCCTCTGTCAGGAGGGTTGAGAAAGGTTTAAAGCTCACAAAGAGTTCAGTTCTGGTCAGAAGAGTCAGGATGTGCATATGTGTTCAGTGTCAGTTCTGTTACTACCAGGGTAAGTTCATAGAGTGTGTGTCTGATCTGGATCTGGACCAGTGAACCAGCAATCCCACATCCTCTGGGGCAGGTCATACAGCTGGACACACCATGTTCTTCACCGTCCTCAGTCTCACTGGGCTGGGCTCTCCACAAGTTCATCTACAGTATGTTCTCGTTCTCCACTAGACAAAAAAAACAACACATAGAGCAGAACTGTGAGTTATTTTATTCTATTTGTGTTCTAATCTAGTGACCTCATTCACTTGTTTTCTTCATTTACTGTATCTTATGATGTATAACCATAATCCAAGGAAATGCATCAAAATAATCACCAGGGATTTTTAACAACTATTGTTAAGCAACAAAACATGAATTACTCATCATAAATTACAATATGTCAATATATTTTAACAAATAAATAAAAAATGTATTATTTACATTCCTTATTTTCTTTCATCTCTCTTTTTTAAACCTATTTTCTTACTGGTTTTTCAACTAGTGCTGTCGAAATATTTAAATGCTTTTCATCAATTAATCAAAAAAGTGAAAAATTCAAAAAAGTATGCTGAGTAATCACACTGATGCCATCAGACCATCAGCTAAAATAACTTTGTAACTTTGATTAGAACATATGTAAAAATTGTCTGTTGTTTATTTCAAGACTTTTTTAGATAAAACCATAATCTACAGATCTGAACCATCCTAGACTGACTAGTAAGTGGATGATCTGCCCTTTCTCTCCTCTTTTCCTGTTTCAAAAGCTAGTAGAAAGTAGGACTGGGGGGTATTCATTTTTTGATACAGTCATACCCTCCACAGATTTTACCAGGGTACACAGTATTAACACCAGCGCAGTCCTTAATATCTTTGGTGGTTTCTTCTGGGGATCCATCAAAGAGCACATGCACGATTGCTGGGCTCAGTCCAACAAGGCACGGCCCACCATGTAGGAAGGAATGCCCAGTCATTCGTCCAGCAACAACAAAGAGGTCGCTCTCATGGAGGAAATGGGAAGTAGAGGGAATCAAATGGTTCCCCTTAAACAGAAGAGTTCCCCTGATGTTTAAAATAAAGGGGAAAAAGATCAATCCACACAGAGGTCAATACAGAAGAAATTAAAAGTCTGCTGTCACCATTAATAAAAAAAAAAACAATGAGTCACTGATTACCTATGGTGACCACCATATTCCAGTTTACCAAGAAGATTTCAACACACATTCATATGGACATTTATTTATGTAGGTTATGCAAGACTGTAAAATTACTGAATTATTTTAAGATCTACTTTAGACACAGGACTGGCTCCTAGCATAGGTAGTAATAAATTAGCCTAGATACAGTGAAAGAAATGCATCATTATAAATAATAAAAAAAATCATAAAATAACAGCTTTTACTTACTAAAATGGATATCAAACCCATGCTGAAGTTTGGACATGGTTGATGCAAAGAAATGTCGAGTCACACCATCACCAGCAGCTGGATCTCCTATGCAAACAAAACACACCGCACAAAAACCCAAAAGCTGTGTTTCTATGATTTGCTGAAGGGTTCAATTCTACAAACAATTCATTCCTAAAATCTTAAAAGATTTCTCTGCAAGTTTGATTTGTTAGGTAGAAAAGAAATTTACCTTTCAGTGTGCATGTCAAAGGAGAGGCCCAATCAACATGAGCCATCTTGTAAAAAGAAAAGATAGCTCTGTCCCTTTCCTCTGCACTGTCTCCAAGATCCATGACCACACTTAATGGTTTTACAGTTGAATGCTGATTTAAAATCTCCTCTCTGAACATTTTTGCCGCATCTGTGGGATCTTGCTCTATTTCCAATCTAAAACAGTGAGAAAATGTACAAAAAAGCGTTATAACTTTGAGTAGAAAAATTAGTGATAAAATGGAGCAGTTTCATGTAACACACCACAGAGGTCTCTGTCCTCACTGGGATCAAGATCAATGATCTGAGGATGGAAATGTTTCCCTGATGTGGCACTGAGTCGTCAGCGTTGCCCTCAAAGTATGACCTTCCTGTGGTCCTGTCAATGTGCTCACAAATCTACCTTCACTCTGAGAAGTGTGTGAACTTTCTGCAGCTACCTCCATTGGCTCCTCAACGCCTCCCTGAAATTGTCTTTAACATGAATAGCTAATTGTGTTTGGTTTTTGGTCAAACTCCAAACTCACAATTACAGAAGACTAAAAAATGCTGTAGTTGACAGTCACATTTAAACAGAAACTAAATCCAACAGGAACATTCAACTCAACCTTTTTCAGATTTTTGGCATCAAAAATTCTCTTAAAGTTTTTACCCAGTTATACACTAGCAAGAGTCCCTACATCTGCATGCTCTCACACCGCCACACTTCTAGTTTTGATAAAATTACTCTAAAATAAACTCAATATACCTGAAAAAGGGAATTCTTCTCCACATCTTACACATTTCTGAGGTGGTCCAACCAGCTCTCTACTGCATCCTGGTTGAGAAATCTGTAGGGAAGGACAGAATTGTGTTACGAACAAAAATAAGAACGTCACTGCCACTTAGTCTGTACGAGCAATATAAGATCAAGAAACCCACAGGCTCCAGATCCAGATTATTTTTGAAGTGGTTGAATGAAGATTGCAGCATGTCCAATCTGAGTTTGAGGGTCTTTGAGATACTGGGAGCCAGTATTAGGGCATGGAATAGGAGCAAGAAGGCGACGTCTTTTTGTTCCCAATATTTTAAGTAACTTGAAATCACCACCATCCCTCAGCTTTGGAAATGATGTCAAAAGGAAATCTTTGAATTCTTCTGGGTTTGTCTGGAGACCTTAAGAGGGGAGAAATGATATCACTATATATAACAGCTGATTTTGCTTAACAACTTGAGATCGAGTCAAATGAATCATGAACTCAGAGAGTGAAAAAGACTAAGATCACATAATGGTAATGTTATACTGGCCTTGAAATGTGAGACGTCTCTCCCCCAGTCCTGCTGCAGACAGCTTGTCCTTGCCAAACCTACTAGGCACAAGCTCTGGATTTTTACTCGAGGCAGCAGAAGTCATGTATGTGGACAGATGTTGAGTGGCCACCACAGCCGAACGTCGCACCGTCAGCCGCCTCCCTCCCCTTTGGATAAGGCCTGGGACACCTCGGCTAGAATCAAACAGTAATCCACATTAGGACGTTTTATTAATGTTATTTAAGTTTGTTAATTTTTTATTATGAAGATAGAGAATCCTGAAACTTACTGTCCACCGGGTGTTGGAGTGTAGTTGAAGGTGAAATTGGAGAATTAACCTGACCAGCAAGGTTTACAACACCCGGTGCTGCAAGAAAATAAACAATGAGTTGGATCAGAGAGGTGAAATGTTATAATTTCATTAAATAACCGCTCATGTAGTTGTGTTGTTCACTGGGTCACTCAGAACTTTCTGTTTTCCAAACGATTCAACAATTCCTGCAGCATGCGAGGCAAATGGTTCCCGCTAGACGCCATCAATGTGAGAAACACACAGCAGTTGATACAGTGATCGATTGCTTCTGCCTGGTTTTAAGATGTAATCAATCATGCTTCGATGTGATGCTGCACCTGAAGTAAGGACCACCCACCTAATTTACATATTTCCTTCCTCAAACCCAGCATGGACAGAGAAATACAGAAAATAAATACATGTGGAAATAAATAAATGAATAAATGCAGAAATACAAAAATGAAATAATACAAATACATAAATAAAAATGGAAATGAATACATAAATATATAAATGTAAAAATACATAAATAATAAATATGGCCTTAAATACATAAATAAATACATAGCATCTTTAATATGCATTTAGCCTATTTATTTATTCATTTATTTATATCCGTAATTATGTCTGTATTTATTTCTACATTTATTTATTTATTAATTTTTAGTTTTGTCATTTTTGGTCCCCCATAAGTAATAAGTACACGTCACTGCCAAAAATACGAGCTAAATGATAATTAACCCTCAATATAGACCACTACAGTGGGTGTGCGTTTCAAACGTTTGTACTGAAATATAAAAATTTAAAATAATAATAATAATATTTACCGATATAAAAAGTTATATCGGTAAATAGTGCTTACCTGAAGTGTAGGTACAGGTCTTCAACCTATGCGTGTGTTTTGGTCGTCCTTGTAAAAAAGTCCTGCTTTGGTAAAACAGGCACTGCTAACGATAAACTCTTTCAGTGCAGAAGGTGAGGTGTTTACATCCATGTTCAGTGCAACAAGCCAAAGTTGGTGAAGACCGAGGTCACGTAGAGGAATACTGCGAAATATGTACGGGGTCCAGGTGGTGTGCTTGTTTGAACAGCCTGGATAAACGCAGGTACGCGGCATCTTCTGAATCTGCAGAAAACGGATTAAAAAACTCAACACCCCGTTGTAGTAACCGCGGATTGACCCCGCTACACTGCGACTCACAGCTCACCAGCGGATCACAGTGAGAGTAGGCGGAAGGATACAAAATGGCGAAAGCTTCATTGTAAACTAGTACCTGAGATAGAGGGGATTTTTGGGGGCCCAACTTAAATATTTAAATATATATACTTGATACTTAAAAGTCCCTTAGGGGGACCTCTAGTTTAGTTTAGTTTAGTTTTTCCGATTAGCAATTACTTAAATATCTCTTTAAGTGACTGCTCGTTTCTGTCTGATGGATTCTGACAATTTATTGTAATGACACACACAATATCCCAATGAATATTTTTTTAAATTGGGTTTTGTTCTATTCTGCTTTTTTGTGCTGCTTGGAAAAGAAACTAATTTAATTTACTACAAAAGTAATAAGTTAATCACGTGGTAAAGGATCTCATCCTGAAACCGAAAGTAAAACATTTTTACTGCGCAGTAAAAAATAAGTGTGCATGCAGGGCTGTGGCAGTGAGAGGTTGATTTCCTGAAGCTCCAGACGCTGCACTGAGAACAAAACTCCTGAAATCAAGAATGCTGTTTACAATCTCCACACCTCATCTATAAAGGTGAGTGACTTTCAGGACTGTCAAGTCTGCAGTCTTTCTGCATGATCGTGCTGCATTTAACGTACTGCTTTTTACTTTAGCCAGTTAGATTAACGAACCAGATATGATGCTTACATTTTCAGTTTATGAAGATCATCCTTATTAACAAAACGTGTAAGTTTCATTAACTTTTATTGGACACAGATCTTATTTTCAGCGATAATACAAAAACCCTTTGAAAAATCCCATAGGCCTGACGCCGAGGGAACCCATGCGACGCAAATTTTAGGAATTGCGTACAAAATTACGCCACGACTGCGCCATTCCTTTCATCACAACATCACACGCACTGATAAGTATAAAGGAGCACAAAGTAAACATAAGGTGGATTGGGAAAAAACACAAAGGCGGAAATGTAATACTTCAGAATAAAACAAATCATATGTTTCCTTAAAAATCAGACAAAAATAAATGTTAAATGAATTCTATATGTGGATGATGACAGTAAGGATTAAACAAGCATGTAACAGACTGCTCTCACTGCTGGTGGGAGTTACATAAGTCTCAAAAAGAGCGTTTTTTCATCTGTTGCAGTAAAACAATGTTCACCTCTTTATTTACCATCTAAGTGGCCTCTGACATTTTTAAATACATATGAAAATTTGATTGAGTCGTAACATAAAAATTTACGCTCTATTTTAATGTACTGTAATGCACCCTGAACCCATTATTTACATCCAGATATATCAATACATGCACAGTTGATACACACATGCTGTCAATAAACATATAGGAAAATGATCTGTGTTTGAGAAAAAGGTATAGGTGTAGCACTAGTTTATGTTTAAACTCAGTTTAGTTTAAACTTAGTTTAGTGTAAACTCATTACAAACTTAAAAATTAAGGCAGATTTAACTCTGAAAAAGTATTGACTGGAAAGAAGAAAGAAACAAACTGATATCAATATTCAATAAAACTCAGGAGACTTGAAATAAGGTTCATCAAAATTATCATGTGTTAAAAGTTGAAACAAAATAAATAACCACAGACTAAATTTTAGCACAATAACAAAAATCAACAAAGTTTCGGCTCACTCGATTGCTGCTCTGACGACTCTGTGCCTCTCTGTGTCTGTGTGGTACTTCCTGGATAAAAACATTGCATGTGAGCTACAATGGGCTGGTGTAACCATGCAAGATTCAAAACAGGATAAAACATGATTTGGTTTTACCAGTGGTGGGTAGAGTACAGTTACAGTACTCAAGTAAAAGTACTGTTACTTAACAATAATTACTCAAGTAGAAGTAAAAGTTCTCTCAAAAATAAGTGCTTGAGTAAGAGTAAATAAGTATTTTATTAAAAGACTACTCAGGTAGTGAGTAACTTTTTGAGTAACTTCATTTTGTGCAATTTATTAAAGCGTATTGCATTATGACATATTATTCAGAGGTAGTAAAGTAAACTGCACACTGTCATAAATAAAGTAGCATAACTTACCAAAAGTAAAAGAAAAAAAACTTAATACATAAAGCAGCAGTCAAGTTATGTTTGTTAATCACAATTATGGGATGAAAAGTTTAATCAAATGAGGAAAAATCAGACTCTTTCTCTCATAACAGTTATCTTATTTCTACACGATTTTAACCTCACATACATTCATGGATGAAAGTACTGACACACCTGGAATTTTTCCAGAAAATACACCATTTCTCCCAGAAATTGTTGCAATTACAAATGTTTTTGGTATGCAAATTTTTATTTCCTTTATGTGCATTGGAACAACACAAAAAAGACGAAGAAAAATGACAAAAGTGACATAATTTTACACAAAGCTCAAAAAATGGGCCAGACAAAATTGTTGGCACCCTTTTAAAACTGTGAGTAAATCATTTTGTTTCAAGCATGTGATGCTCATTTAAACTCACCCGTGGCAGTAACAGGTGCTGGCAATCTAGAAATCACACCTGAAGCCAGTTAGAATGTCTAAAAGTTAACTCAACCTTTGGGTTGTGTGTCTGTGTGTATTACACCAAGCATGGAGAAGAGAAAGAAGAGCCCAGAATTGTCTGAGGACTTAAGAAGCAAAATTGTGGAAAAATATGAACAATCTCAAGGTTACAAGACCATCTCCAGAGATCTAGAAATTCCTTTGTCCACTGTGTGTAATATAATCAAGAAGTTTATAACCCATGGAGCTGTGGCTAATCTCCCTGGATGTGGATGAAAGAGAAAAACTGACAAAAAGTCCTGCAGTCCTGCAGACTCAGGGTGCAAAAGTGTCAGCTCGGACCATACGTGGTCATCTGAATGAGATGAAGCGCTATGGCAGGAGACCGAGGAGAACCCCACTGCTGACAAAGAGACATAAAAAAGCCAGACTGGAGTTTGCAAAAATGTACCTGAGTAAGCCTCAATCCTTCTGGGAGAACATTTTGTGGACAGATGAGACTAAGGTAGAGCTTTTTGGAAAAGCACGTCATTCTACTGTTTACAGAAAACAGAATGAGGCCTACAAAGAAAAGAACACAGTACCTACAGTCAAACATGGTGGAGGTTCAAAGATGTTTTGGGGTTATTTTGCTGCCTCTGGCACTGGGTGCCTTGACTGTTTGCAAGGAATCATGAAATCTGGAAACTATCAAAAAATTTTGGGCCGCAATGTAGGGCCTAGTGTCAGAAAGCTGGGTCTGTGTCAGAGGTCATGGGTGTTCCAGCAGGACAATGACCCCAAACATACCTCAAAAAGCACCAAGAAATGGTTGGAGACAAAGCTGGAAAGTTCTGAAGTGGCCAGCAATGAGTCCGGATCTAAATCCCATTGAACACCTATGGAGAGATCTCAAAACTGCTGTTGCAAGAAGGAGCCCTTCAAATCTGAGAGACCTGGAGCAGTTTGACAAAGAAGAGTGGTCCAAAATTCCAGTTGAGAGGTGTAAGAAGCTTGTTGATGGTTATAGGAAGTGATTGGTTTCAGTTATTTTTTCCCAAGGGTGTGCAACCAAATATTAAGTTGAGGGTGCCAATAATTATGTCCGACCCATTTTTTGAGTTTTGTGTAAAATTATTTCAACTTTGTCTTTTTTCTTCTGATTTTTTGTGTTGTTCCAATGCATATAAATGAAACAAACATGTACACCAAAAACATCTGTAATTGCAACAATTTCTGGGAGAAATGGTGTATTTTCTGGAAAAATTTCAGGGGTGCCAATACTTTTTTCATGACTGTACATGAATTTGTACCTTGCAGCTCTTACTTTTTAATCACATGATATTTATTTTATCATGTCTGAATAATTTCTGGCTCATATTTAAGAAATAAATCTTATGAACTGGCCTCATTTCTGGCTTTTTGCCCTTTTTTATTTAATTTTTAGTTTTTAGCTCCAATTTATGAATTTTTATCCTGATTATCACTCGGCAAATTTGGCCAAACTAATACATATTAAAACCAAAGACAGCTTTGTCCCACTAGCCCCATGTTATAACCATGTTAGGTATAATCACTGTTATCAGAGATATGCCACACACACATGATAATAGTATCACCTACGACGTAACGTTAAATAATGCCGTGTAAAATCACATTTGTGGCAGAGTTGCAGAGGTGGTTGGACATATGACATAATTTATCACTGACACAGCTGTGTCTCTGCAGTCTGCAAGTTAAAACAGGGATTTGAACTTACACGTTGAGCTAACTAGCAGTGCAGTCGTTAGCTTGTTTAGCTGTCTTACCATAACGTGCTTTCTTAGATTTGACGTGCTATTTTTGGAGCTTAAGATTTCCACTGATTTAGGTAGACATAGTAGGCAGCTCATTATGTGGCTGTTGTTCCTCGTCGTTTGAAACAAAGAGTCTTGATGTTGGTCCAGGGATGAACATGATCCTCTGAAGGAGACGCAGGTATTACATCTTCAGCCATTATCTCCAACTGTTGATAGTTAAGGGGGAGGGGTCACTCCTCCGTTTACTCTGTGGTGCTGAGGATTTTACCTCATGCTGCTGTGAGAGCTCAGCTGAGTGTAAAAAATACTTGAAAATAAATTATAGACAAGTAAAAGTAGCAACCAGTGTATTGCCCAATGTAATGGAGTAGAAGTATAGTTTTTAATCACAAATGTAACAGAGGAGAAGTTAAAATTACTCAAAACTACTCTCAGAAGTAGGATTTTTCAAGAAAACTACTCAAGTACATGTAACGGAGTAAATGTAACATGTTACTACCCACCTCTGGGTTTTACAATTTGAGATTTTAAGACATTACGAGTTGAATACCATGACATTTAGTATAAAAAAGTGTCACAACTAACAGCTTACATGTAAAACATTTTCTTCATTTTACAGTACATTCTTTTTACACCACATGTATTAATCATTTTATCTTTTTCACCTTTTAAATCCTTTTTAAAAATAAATCTGGTTATTTTGTGTCCTAGGTTATACATCATGACACTAACACCTAGTCCTACTATAACATGCTTTCTGTAGTCATATTTAGATCTAGTTTGATCATCAGTAGTCTGTAGGCCTACACTGTTTATCTCTCATCGTCTGCTGATCTTCTCTCCCTCTGTCTCTCTTCATCATCTGCAGCTGTCTGTCTGAATAATGAAAGTAATCATGCAACTGCACGTTTAATATTAGCGTCAATTTTAAAGAAACACTGCCTCAGTAGTAACATTATCAACCTCCTCTAAGTTTCTCTGCTCTATTTTCTCACTCACATGCTGATTTGTAACAATTAGAAGATATGTAGCTGATCATTTTCAGACAGTCTGAACTCTGAAACCTTCCCTCCACCCTCCATGAGCACAGAGAGATTGAGCAAATCAGAGAAGGGGTGGGGGCTGTGCAGAGAGAGAGGTAAAGCAGGGAGGATGATGAATGGGGAGGTTGTCAGTCTGGTTGTTGTTTAACATGTGGGGCTTCTTTCAAAATAGTCGGGGCTCATGCCGACGCCCCCTGGAGCATGTGGCGCCTCTAGCAGGGCCAGCTATGGCACAGGCAGTACAGGTGAATGCTAGGGATGCCACATGCTCAGGTTCTCAAAAAATTGAAGTTTGGAAATCACGCAAAATGTCTTATTTTAGATGTTTTTTTTTAAGGGTGAGAGTGTATTCACTTATTCGGTTGAAGCATATTCTGTCTTGTTCCAGAAGGTGATGAGAGCTAAGTCACTAAGTCCTCACTCATGGATCCACTAACTGCATGACCAACCCCTTCAAGATCTAAAAAATGCAAATCAGACAGCCTTAAACTGTTAGAAAAATGTGAAGTACAATGTGGTAAAACTCTTGTCTCATTACTTTCAGTGAGCGGATGTCAGAGTAATCCTGACTGTGGAGTGACAGACTGTGCTAACACAATGGAGGTAAACAACTTCTTCTTATAAAGATGTGAAATAAAAGTAAATCATCTACAGAGACAATGAGTCAGAGATCATTAGAAGATTTATCTCATTACATTGTTTGTTATTCTCATTCAATGAAGGAAGCCAGTGGTGATTCAGATGATGAGCGATGCTCTGAGAGGTCAAAAGACACTCCACCTCTAATGTCTCCTAGCAGCAAGGATGACCATCAATGGAGTAAGTTCAACTTTTTTTTGAAACATAAAATATCTGTCCCTAAATATCTGAATCAATCTCTCTATGGGCTGAGTTTGCAGAATCAAGTTTGTTTTTTTTCCAATAAAGTTTCTTGGCATGTTTTATTTTGAACAGGTCTTTACTCTTTTTACATTAACTGAATCCTACGTGTCCACTCTTATGGCCTGTTGTTGGGATTGCTCTTTCTCACTCAGCAGCAAACTGGTTGAGGGGCTGCAGAGGTGATCTTTCACACTCAGTTCTGCGAGTACTAGCAAAGTGTTTGTGTGTATTGTATACTTAAATATTGTTCTAAAGGCCATTAAATCAGACAGTTACTTGATTTGGTTAATAACCTTGGACGGTTGTTTAAACAGTTTATGCTGTTATGTGTTGAACACCTGGTCCTGCTAGCTTACCTGTATCATCTCCACCTGGTGCGTTTACAGCGAGATGTGAGCTTGTGATAACAAAATAAATTTGCATATTTGGCAGCTCCCCGTTTTAGTCGAGGTGTGACGAGGTCAGAGCACCACAAGATGTCTCACTGAAGTGAAAATCATCTTGCAAGATCAATATTGCCCAGACACCAGGAGCAGCAGCTCTCCTGACAAAAAACAATACCTGACTGGAAGTTAAAACAGATCACAGAGATGCCCTGGAGACTTAAAAAATAGTGGTGGGACTCGATTAAAAAAATAATTTAATTACATAATTTGCACACAACTGTGCTTCTATCCAGGTTTCAACCCGGTGGTTTTTTAAAACCAAATTTTCACCCACCAAACCCAGCAGCGACTTCTCATTGGTTTCCATGTTGTTTCTCCTGTCGTGTCCTGTGCATCAGTATTACGGGTATACCGGGAACTCGCAGAAAGAGAAACATTCCACACTGTTTGGAGTGCAAAAATAAATTGCGAATAAATACGTTTTTTTTTTTTTGCGTTATTTTTTCTGCACAATAAGTCCATCATAACCTGAGTGTGTATCACGTAGACTCGCTCATAGTGGCGCTGTCTGTGACTTTGTAACTTTGATTCAGTCGCTGCTTTGTCATGTCTCCTTCTTGTCTCACCGTCTGTCGGTCAAACATCCATCAGCTGTTGGCTGTACGATCATCAATGTGCAGCACGACGGGTTGTTGTGTACTGCAATGGTAAACTTGGCAAAACAAGTTCTGTCTGAACACCATAGAGTCCACTGTTGGCTCCAAAAAGTGAAGTTCTAGCTCCAGTTAAACGATCCCTGTTTGTTGTCAGACAGCAGACAGAGCAGAGACACACACTCGCTCACTAACACACACACATTAACACACACTCTCATCTGTGTGTCGTGTCGAACACTGTCTAAGCTCATATGAGAAAAAGAAATGATAAAATAATCTTTTTCTCTAAATTACTGTAAAAAACAAACATGTTATTGACAGAAATATTTTTTTTGTGTGTTTTAAATATGGATGTCCTTAAAGAAGATGAGAAATAGTTTGCTGATGCAGCTGTTTAGATTTCAGTCTGTTGTAAACAGTTTTTAAATTACTTTCAAAATAATGTAAATGCTTTTATTTTTATTATTGTAACAGTAGCAATAAGTGCACAGAGTGGTAAAATAAACATCTGGTAGACTATAAAAGGAAAGGTTTGATTTGTAGAGCATTAAAATGTACAGTTTGACTCAGAGTTAGACAAGATACACTGTGTATAAGCATTGATAGCCTACTCAGTACAAGAGGAGTTTAAACATTTCTGAACAGACCTGAATGCCTCACAATTATGACTTTCATCCGTATAAAGGACAAATATTTCACTCCACTATATTTTTTTTTCCAATATTAAAAAAAGTATAAAATCCCGTCTCATCTCGTGGCATAAGCGTCTCCTCACACCCCTACGTTTTAGACTAACTTTTTCACCAGTTTCACTCTAGTTATTATTAATCTTTCCCTCTGGATTATCACCTTGACTGTCTCAGGTTGGAGGGATTAACCATTGATGAGGTGCATGAGGAACCTCTATGACTGTAGTGCTCCAGTCAGACTGACACAGACGGGACGCAGCTCAGGTTTGGGGAAGTCGTAACCGGTTAGCTCGCGGGAAAATTCTAGGGGTGGGAATCACAGGGTACTTCACGATACGATACGATACGATACGCCATACATGGTCCACGATACCGATATTATCACGATACAGTGATACTGCGATAATCGATATATTGCAAGAAAATTGTATAACGATACATCACAAACTATGTCTAACAAGAGAATACAAAATAGTTTTAAAATGATCAAGTGCAGGATTTCTCAGTTTATTCACAACAATTTAGTATCAATTTCACAGAATTTGACACAGACTGAGCTAAATACTGAATATGAAGTGCATAAAGTCTATACATATGTGTGTAGTATATATATTTAACTTATGTAATTTTAAGTTAAAATGGAATTTAACAATGTAGAATTAAGCTATTTAAATAATATGTAGTCCTGCATCATCTCGCATTTTACCTATCTTTGTTCAATCTGAAGATGAGGATTTTCCCCATTTGTTGCACTGAATTAAAATGCTACCGTGATTTTTTTTGTTTTAAGACAAGGGGAATAAATTATTATAGAGTGAATGTACTCCAATCTTTTATATTTTGTATTATATCAGTTTTTTTTGTAATCACATAACATGTTTGTGGAGGGAGATTATGGGAGACGAGCTGATCGTCATGTCCAGCTTTAAGGACTGATGGACTGTGTTTTGCGGAGGGCATGACGTGACAGGCCAGTGTTTCTTTCTTGTGTTGCTGAAGCCGTCATTCTTAACGACACTACATGGGACAGGTCCTTACAAATAAAACGACTGTGATTATGGTTGCATGAGTAGAGACCAGCGGTAGCTTCAACGGACTTGTTTGTTGATGTTAGCCATTAGCTCTAGCCCTAGCGCGATGATGTCTAACTCGTAGATTCGTCTTGTTGTCTGAGTATGTTACTCTGGCGTGGCATATCTTGCAAACGACTGTCTAACTCCTGTCTAAGTTTGTGCTGTCTTTAATGTTTTGGAAGCCAAAATAAGTCCACACATCCACTATAAATGCAGCAGAAGTTGCTCTGCTGGGTAAGTACAAGCAACCGGCTCACGCAGACCGGAAGTCTCGTGTGATCTCGTCTCAAGAGAGAAGAGGCTAGAGTCAACTGCCAGCTGGCGATGCCTGCCGCCGACTAGCGGTCAGGGGGTGAAATTACACCACAAACTACCGCACCAACAAAGTGAATAATTAGCAAATTAATTAAATATCGATACTGCATTTTAAAATATCGATACAGTATCACGCCAGGAAGTATCGAGATATTTCAGTGTATAGATTTTTTTGTCCCACCCCTAGAAAATTCAAACTTTGTTTATCGTTTAATTGTTCAGTGCCTTATTCCTTGTCATTGTGTAGTAACTTTGGATTTTGAGGTCGCTGTTTGGAGTACTGCGGTGGGCAAGTGTGGGAATATCGACCGACGGCCTGTATAGGTCCGGACCGGTGTTCCTACTCTGTTTGTTGCGGTCCCTGGCAGTGGCTGTGTGCGTTATCTGAGGCGGTCGGGAGTGCACATGTGAATGATATTAATCTTTATTTGTTCCTTCTCTGCTTCTGTTCTGTATACTCTCTTTGGGCCTGGTAGCCTCTTTGATTCATGGCTTCGGCCATGGGGGTAATGGGGGGGGAGTGCAGGACTGGGAGCGAGGCGAGGACAGACCTAGGTCTATGGGGAAGCGTGATCGCTCTGACACTTCTCTGGAAAAAGAAGATAGGAGACTGAAAATGGCTAAGCCTTTGGAAGAGTTTAAAAGTTTCTACAAAATGAAGGATCAGGTTGCTGGGGGTTTTAGAGCTGTGAACCCGCTGAAGGTTGCTGAGTCTCTAAGGTGTATTGGAGAGGATATAGATGCACGAATCCTCCCCAGTGGGGTGCTTCTAGTGAAGTGTAACACTATAGATCAACTTGGGAGAGCAAGGAAAGTTGGGAAAATTGGAGGAAAGAAAGTAGAATTCTCAGTTCCGGAAAGGAAAAACATGGTTAAAGGTGTTATCTATGGTGTCTGTGCTGATGTGACAGAGAGAGAGAAAGAAAATATTAAAGGGGGAGAAGTAAAGGAAGGGAAGCGGTTTAAAGCCAAAGAAGGTGGAAACCCAAACTCCCCAGTCTTGATAACTTTTGAGGGGAATTTTCTCCCAATAAGGGTGTTCATTGGCTGCCTGTCATACCAGGTGAAGCAGTTCCAAAAATCTCCACTTCAGTGTTTTAAATGCTGTGTCATGGCTGTGTCATGCAGAGGAGATAGGCGGTGTGCCAAGTGTGGAGGTGACCACGGTGTGGTGAACTGTGGAGCATCAACTCCTAAATGTTGTAATTGCGGAGGAAGTCAATTGGCATCATTTAAGGAGTGTGGCCACTTTATAAAAGCAAAGCAAGTTCAGGGGGTCAGAGATGAGCACAAGATCTCTTATGCAGAAGCTCTAAAGAGAGTGGAAAGAGCTGGCGATACAAGCACCCTTGGAAAAATGAGAGCAGGTGGGCTCTTGGTGTCTCATTTGCCTCCATCCACCATAGCAAAGGATGAAATTGTGATAAAAAGAGAATCCTTGATGGCATTCATTGTTGATGTACTGTACGGAGCTCGAGAAAAGAAGTCCAGATCTGATATAATTAAATGTGTGTCTGAAGCAGCAGTCAAGTTTCTCAAGCCAAGAAAAGACAAGTTACATTGAGAGGGAGGATGATGAGGACGGAGAAGATATGGATGAGGGTGACTTTGTTGAAGATTATGATGATGTTTAAAATATTTATGATGTTCTGCATCCTTCAATGGAATGCAAGAAGTTTAATTGCCAACGGACAGGAACTCAAAAAGCTAGTTCGAGATTGTGAAACAAAACCTGATCTAATTTGTATCCAGGAGACATGGTTAAAGCCTTGTCTAGATTTTGTTATCCCGGGATATGTGTGCCTGCATAAAGACAGGGATGGCAGGCCAGGAGGGGGATGTGCTACTTTTGTCAAGTCAAATATGCAGTATAGGATTTGTGAATGTGATTCATCTTTTGAAAGTTTAATTATTGAGGTATGGAGGTATGAATTTTTATAATCCTTGTAAGCCCCTCATTCTATCTGAGCTTGAAAACATAATGAGTAAGGCTAGCAGCTCACAAGTCATCTGGGTCGGAGATTTCAACGCCCACAACCCTCTGTGGGGAAGCAAGGATAGGGATACAAACAGGGAAATCATTGAAGAAATGTTAGATAATTCTAATTTAGTTATAATAAATGATGGACGACCAACCCGCTTTGAAATTAAAACCTCTAAAATGTCATGTTTAGACCTGATTCTGGCTTCACCAGCTCTTGCAAGGGTAGGGGAGTGGAATGTCTGAAGTAAAGACCCAATGGGGAGTGATCATTTCCCAGTTTTAACTAAGTTTGGAAGACCTCTAGTAAAGAAATCAGAGGAAAGAGTCAAATGATTTGATTTCTCTAGAGCAAAGTGGGATAAGTTTGAAGAGGGGATAGCTACAGGCTTAGAGAGTGTTTGCAGTGATGGGTCAATTGATGATTTTAATGATTCTTTAATCGCAATGATCTTGACTGCTGCTTCAGAGGCAATCCCCTTTAGAAAGGTCCCTAAGGAGAGAGCCATTGTTCCATGGTGGAATAGTGACTGAAGTAAAGCTATAAGCATGAGAAAACAAGCGTTTAAAAAATTACGTAAGAACCCTTCTCAGGAAAATATCATAAAAAACAAGTGTTATTGTGCTTTGGCAAGGAAAACTGTCAAAAATGCAAAAAGGAAATGTTGGAGAACTGTGGGACGTTAGGACCTGACACTCCAGCCAAACAAATATGGGCTAGAATTCACAAAATGTCTGGAAAAGTTGTTAGAACAACAATTCCAGTTCTGAAGGATGGGCACACTGAGGCCATTTTTAGTAAAGATAAGGCAGACGTGCATTAAAACTTTCCAAGATGTGCATAATTCAAAAAGCTTAGGAGATGAAGTGTTGAGGAAAAGAGAGGAGCTATTGAAAGCAGATGAATGGAAATTAAATTATGTATGTGAAAGAAATAGATCATATAATGCGTTTTTCTCTTTAAAAGAGCTTAAAGATGCCGTAAAGGCTGGGTCAAATACTACTCCAGGTCAGGACGGAATAAGCTATGAACTGCTTAAACACTTAGAAGAGGGAGCACTTGAAGAAATGTTGGCGCTCTATAATTATGTTTGGGAGGCCGGTATATTACCAACAAAATGGAAACACGCTTTGGTTGTTCCAATTTTGAAGCCTGGAAAAGACCCATCCTCTCCATCATCGTATCGACCGATAGCACTAACATCAGTAATGTGCAAAGTAATGGAAAGAATGGTTACAAATAGGTTGGTGCGCTTTCTTGAGTCTAATAATGTTTTTGTTAATTATCAAAATGGCTTTAGAATTGGCAGAAACACGATGGATTCTGTTGCTGTCCTTGACCAGGACATAAAGAAAGCTTTTATTAATAAAGAAGCTGTGATTGGAGTTTTTCTAGATATAGAGAAAGCATATGACTCCATGTGGAGGGAGGGTGTGCTGATGAAGCTGCACGATGCTGGCGTTCATGGCAGAATGTTTTATTGGATTAAGGATTTCCTTAATCACAGAACTATTCAGGTGAGAATAGAAGGTACTGAATCTGAAATAGTTGAGGTTGAAAACGGTACACCGCAAGGTTCAGTCATTAGCCCAGTCCTCTTTAATGTTATAGTAAATTATATTTTTGGAAATGTCCAACAAAGATTTGGTAAATCATTGTTTGCAGATGATGGTGCCCTCTGGAGGAGAGGGAAAAACATACGTCACCTGTTCTGTCAAACACAACAGGCCTTAGACCAGGCTGTTAAGTGGGCAGACAAATGGGGATTTAAAATCTCTTCATCCAAAAGTAAATTTATGGTTTTTGGCCTAAAAAGGAAGGTTCTTTATAAAGAGTTTGCAACTTTAAATTTTTGGGTGTGTGGTTAGACTAGAGGCTAACATGGAAGACTCACATCGATAAAACTATCTTTAAATGTGAGAAAATAATCAACATCCTTCGAAGCTTAGCAGGATGTGACTGGGGGGCTGAAAGAGAGACACTGCTAATGATTTACAGAGCAATGATAAGGTCTACTTTAGACTATGGGCGTGTCGTATTTGGCTCAGCCTCCAAATCTGTTCTTGAGAAGCTGGATCAGCTTCAGGCTAAAGCCCTTAGAATTTGTTGTGGAGCTTTCAGAACAACTTCTAAAAGAAGAAGAAGAAGACTGACACAGACGGCCCTCCCTGCACAAACAAGAGCAGATAGAGAGAGAGAGAGAGTTTTGAGAGAGAAATCATAACAATGAGCGCTCCTACCTGCCTGCACACAGCTGTCTTGCTCAGTGTGTTTTTTTTCTTACACTCATGCATGCCTGTGAGTATGTGCTGTGTAAATCATGGACGAAATTTTGATTTCAGAGGTGGGGGGGACACAACTGGTTTGAGTATGGGGGTATGGTCAATAGACCTCATTTACATAAAATTATACCTAATGAGTAAAAATAAGCTATAATAAGCTATATTAAGATATAAAATTTGTCACAATGCTCAGTCTCATGACTAACATATCTTTATTCTTTCAACCTCACCTGTGAGCCTCCAGCCTCTCCTCCTCCATCTCCTCCAGCCTCTCTTGCTCTACCTCCTCCTGTATCTTCTTCTGGATTTCTATTATCTGTCACCTGACAAAAATATATTGATGGATGACATATGAACAGTGGGACAATTTGGGATGCAACAATCATTGATTTTGATGGTATCGTCTGAAGAAAAAACTCAGTTTCTCAATTATTATGTCTAATTTATTCACAAACAATATGGATGTATAAAATCACATTTGTAATCCAAGGTTTTATTTTATTTTTCCCCACAAACTTTCATTGTTAGTGTTTTTAAACAGTGGCTGCCTTTCAAAACACAAATAATACATGAAAAAAAAATCAAAAAGTGTATCTCTTTGGCTTTAAATATACGCTTTTTTAAAATCTCTGTGTTGTTGAGGCTCTACAGTAATAATAATAATAATAACAATAATAATAATAATGATAATAACAATAATAATAATAATGATAATAATATTTTATTTGTCAGCTCTTTAAATAAAACTCAAAGACACTTTACAAGAATAAAACAATTACATTATGTGAACATATAAATTGCAATACATAAGTTTATCATAAAGTTAAATAATAGAATATTAAAAAAATACAGGTAATACTATTATTACTTCTACTACTATTAATAATAATAATAATAGGAGGGGAGAGAGTCTGAGTTTCTGATGATGAGGGGAAGGAGTTTGTGGTGTAATGTGTTCCTCTGAGTAACTTACACTTTGACTTCTAAAGAAGTCTCTTATATCCAGTTTTCTTTTTTTGACATCTTGCCACCTGGCTGCGCCTCATTACCAAACACACATACACATGCACGCACGCACACACACAGACACACATTCAATGTTAATGTAAACAAAACCTCTGATACTAAAATCCGTCTAGCTGACGTGACCCAGGCAGAACAAATGCCCAACATGTTAACAACTTACAGTGGCAGATGAACGTGGACTCATGACCAACTAGCTAAACACTGGTGTGCTCATGTGCTATAGTCCAGGCGCTGTTTACAACCAGATGGAGTGACAGCGGGGACAGCCAATCATACGTTAGCAAGAAACGGCAGAGCCAATCGATGAGCTTGTGGGCCAGTGGGCGGTCTAAAGGGAAACAGGCTTCAGCTTGAGCAGCCATTTTCCACTTGGTCCTAGTGCTCAACTTGTCTCCATTTAATATAGAGTAACATTGTTTTTGGATGGTAAAAACTGCAAGGGACCAAAACTGCCTTTTTTAAAAAGTGCAGGGGACATGTCCCCCCCTGCCCCCCCGCCCAAATTACATCCTAGGTGTAAATTCTGGTATAAAGGTCTCTTTGTGTGCGAGTTTGTGTGTGTGTGTGTGTGTGTGTGTGTGTGTCGAAGAAAACTACAGGGAGGAAAGTTAAGCACTCTGAAGATGCACATGGAAATATAAATGAACATGGTAAATGGGCTAGAGCTTATAAAGCGCTTTTTGAGTCCCACCTACCCATTCACTCCATATTCATGCACTGATTGCAGAGGTTGCTATGGAGATCGGCCATCAGGATCAGCTAATCGTATTCATATGCATCACATTTTCACTCCATTAACAAAGCAGGAGGGGAGCAAATTGCTGTAAAGTGTCATAACAAGGACAAATCAACATGTGACTGTAGGAGCTGGGGATCAAACCCATTACCTTCTGATTGTGAAACACCCAACTCTACAAACTGAACCACAGTAGAATAAGCAAAAACATTTATATTTATTGATAGAAAAATAACATGAGCATTCTTATTTGACGAAATATTCTCAGTAGATGACCACAGAGGGGTTTCTAAGGGGAGCATGCATTTGACAGAATAAAAAATGCCTGTGATCATGTTTCTTTGCTAATAAGAAGACCAAAATTATGATTGGTATTTAAATTTGATTTGTTGTGAAGCCTTTTTGCTTGGATGGGCTAATGAAACATGGATTCATGTATATGTTAAAATATTCAGGTTGATTTGAATTAACAAGCATGTTCATTTCCACAGAGACACAACTGGAGAGCCTGTTGGAGGATCTGGGACTGGAGCATCACTTCAAGGAGAAGCTATCCCTGAGTGAAATACTCCAGATCAATAAGAAGACCATCACTGATGAACCCACCAGCTGTAATTCAGATCTTCCATGGTATTTTCTAAAGAAACTGATGATGGTTAATGTCACAGCTAGGAATGTAAAGTTTACATCTGGATGTGAATCTGCCTGTGATGCTGAATCAGAAGGAACAGATTTAGATTTTGATGATCTTCTTGGTGATCTGCAGTCAGGTGACATGCTGAACCCTCTTGACATAATCACTGCTCTCTTTCTGTGTTCTGATGGTTTTGTACAACAAGAAATGGCCCTCAAAATGTCCATGTGTCAGTTTTCTGTGCCTCTGCTGCTTCCTAATTGTGACACAGAGCAGTGCACACTAATGCTTTGGGCCATGAGAGACATAGTGAAAAAGTACAGACCTTCATCACTTTCAGAATCCAAGGGCTTTATTGAAGACAGGATTGTTGTCTCTAAACTTCCAATGGTTTCCTTTGTGAGACTGGGTGAGTGCTCCTTATCCAAATCAAAGATCCTCAATGAGCTTCTGAGTAATCCTCAGCAAAACCATGATACATTTGTTCACCGTAACATGGAAAATGGTGATTGTCCAAGAAGAATATCTAATGGACTGACTGAAGTTACCTGGTATCTACCTGGTGGGAACAAAAGCATGGATGTTTTCAGTGAGCCAGTAGCTGTAGCTAACCTTCGTGGAGACATTGATTCATTTGAGACACAGTTTTCTTTTCTGTGTCAGACATCTGCAGCAGTTTTTGTGTTCTTTGACAATCTGGACCCTGAGTGCAACCTGCTCACAAACAAAAACCACAAGACCCAGATCTTCCTGGTGGGAAACCCTCAGAGCCAGAAATTCAGTATGGATGCTCTGAAGAAGGTGGCAAACAAGCTGAAACTGACAAAAAACAACATCCTTTTGAAGACCAAACAAATGAATGATGCAGACTTTATCAAAAAACTATGTAAAACAGTCAACAGTGTGGTGGAGAACTCAGAGAAAAAGATGAACATTGAACAGATGGCTGACATTGCTCATGAACTGGGAATCTGGGTTGATGAAGACTGTCCAGAGTGTCAGACAGCAAAGAAAAATGCAGATGCCATCACTGCACAAATTCAAGATATCCTGAAATACAAAGAAATCAGCTACCATTGCAGGGAGAAATATGGAAGGAACTGACCAGCAATGAGAAGGAAATGTTCCGGCTTCGAAAAGTTGGGTCAGAAAACATAGAAATGTACAAAAGTGATCTTCAGAAGAAGCAAAAACAACTTCGAGCACAACAGAACTCTTATGATATGTCTGATGCAATGACATGTTTCATCAACGCAATATCAACACCAGGTATTGAGAGATGTTATTTCCTGAAATGGATGAGGATGAACCTTGATAATCTGTCTCGAGAGAAACTGTCAGGCCTCAGAGAGGCTTACAAAAACAAAAACAAAAGTCCTGAAAACAAAGATGAAATTAAAAAAATCGACCAACAACTCTCCAACAGCTCACTTGGGATTGAACACTTCTTCCGTGAAATGGGTCAGATCTATGAAGCCTCAGTTTCTCTCCCAGAAACAAACCCATCACGTCAACAGTTAGCTCATCTGCCCAGACTGTGTGCAGGGTTGTTGCTTGATGGATTTCCTCTTGAGCTTGTAGATGGTGATGCTTCAAACATTCCTCTCACATGGGTAACTGATGTTCTGACTCAGCTCAATGACTTGGTGTCTCCTAAGAGCAAGATACTGGTGGTCACAGTTCTTGGAGTTCAGAGTACAGGGAAGTCTACTCTCCTCAACACCATGTTTGGAGTACAGTTTGCAGTCAGCAGTGGTCGATGCACCAGAGGTGCCTTCATGTCGCTCATCAAAGTCAATGAAGACATCAAACAAGAACTCAAGTGTGACTTCTTGGTGATCATTGACACTGAGGGCTTAAAGTCACCAGAGCTTTCAAAACTAGACGACAGCTATGAGCATGACAATGAGCTGGCAACACTTGTTGTGGGGTTGAGTGACATCACTATCATCAACATTGCAATGGAGAACTCCACAGAAATGAAGGACATCCTGCAGATAGTTGTGCACGCCTTTCTCAGAATGAAATCTGTGGGCAAAAAACCCAGATGTCAGTTTGTTCACCAGAACGTGGCAGATGTATCAGCCCCTGAGAAGAACTTACGAGAAAGAGAACTGCTCCTGGAACAGTTAAATGAGATGACCCAGGCAGCTGCCAGAATGGAGAACAAGGAGGAGTACAAGAGCTTCACTGATGTGATGGAGTACAGTCCAGACACTGGGAACTGCTACGTCCCAGGACTCTGGAATGGGAGCCCACCAATGGCACCAGTTAATGCAGGCTACAGTGAGGTCACTTATGAGCTCAAGAAAAACATCCTTAAAGTCCTGGGAGATTGTGAGTCTTCTTCCAACAATCTCCTGGAGTTTACAGAGTGGATAACAAGCCTGTGGAACTCTGTCAAACATGAGAACTTCATCTTCAGCTTCAGAAACAGCCTGGTGGCTGATGCATACATGAGGCTCTGCACAGAATTCAATAAATGGGAATGGGAGTTCAGAAAAGACATGTACTCATGGACAAAAAAAGCAGAAACTAAGATTTCTAACTTTGGCAGAGTAAAATTTGAGGTTTCCAACATTGGACAACTACTCACTGCGTTGAAAAGTGAAGCATGCCTCAAGCTGTCTGAATGGGAGACAAAACTTCTTGAAAATCTGAGGATGTACTTCAAGCAAACTGAGGGTCATGTCAGTCTTGTTGAAGCGTACAGAGAGGACTTTGCAAACAGTGCAAGGAGCCTTTGTAGAGAAATAGAAAGATCTGTATACAACCAACTCACAGTTGCAGCAGAAACCAGAAAGGGAATGGCAGATCTCGACAGAATCAAGGCGAACCACACAAAAGAATTAGAAGAGAGAGTGAGAGCATTGATCGAAGAATGCAGAAAGAGAAGAGTGGACATGATAGATAAAAGGTTGGATGAAGAGTTTGACAAGATGTGGAATAAAATGTTGAAGGAACAAAAGCTTTACAAACAAGAGACCATGGATGTCATGGGGGAGGTAACCCTCTACCTGAGAGAAAATCTAAAACACAAGGGGAGTCAAGCGTGTGAATTGTTGAGTAAAAAACAGCAGCAGGATTGTGGACTGATGCCTTTCAAATACCCTGCTGAAGGACATGTCAAGAAGTGGTTCTATCTTTTCAGCTTTGAAGATCCTGTAAAGGCACTACAAAGAGTAGCTGATGGTATCATAAGGGATTGCACACAAATTGTGAAAGAAAAAGTGGAAAGAAAGAACAACTACCACAACACTTTCATCCAGGAGATCCTTCACCTGATCGATGAGGGACTGAAAAACCACAAGGATGTGAAGATAGAGATAGACTTTGAGGTTTCTCTGAAACAGCACATCTGTGCAAATGCAGCCAGAGAGTTTCAGAAAATGTATGAAGATTTCATTCAAAGGAATGATCCCTCCAGATGTCTCAATCAAAACAAAGAGAGGTTCTGTGCTTATTTCAAGGATGAGTTCTATGAACAAGACCAGAGCCAGAAGAAGGCAGAAGAGTTCACAAAGCACTGCCTGAGACCGGCTGTTGAAGACTTTATCAACCGTTCATTGGGTCCTGATATCACTGGAGAAATGATGACAAAGTTCCAGTTCAGCACACGAATGTTCTTCCAGCACTCAGTCTTACTGGATCTGCTTTCAAAGGACAACTTTGTAGACTACCACAGCTACATCTGCTCATATGAGCAGTATGTTAAGAAATGGATCCAAGAAGAAGTAAAAAAACTCGTGACTGATGAGTCTGATAAAATATCAGAGTTTGAGGAGCGGCATCTCAGGTCAAGTATCAGGAGCATAAATGATGTGATACACACAGCTCAAGCAAAGAAAAGTGACAACCTGCAGGAAGTGATTCAGGATATCTGTCAGGAACTTGGTGATAAACTGGTTATTTCTGAGGATGCTCTCGGTCCTTTCATGATCCTGAACAACGTAAACCAGGAACAGTTTGTTCAGTGGCTCACTGTGTGTGTGAAGGACATGGAGGAAGCTCTTAGAGAGCAGTTTAAAAAGACTAACATCAACACCAAGCTCTCCAATCTTCATGTAAAGCCTGAGAATGAGCTTTTCAAAAGAGTCATTGGTTGTGGTAAACAGTGTCCATTCTGCAAAGCTCCCTGTGAGGCAGGAAGAACTGAGCACAAAGAGCACCAAACTTCAATCCACCGTCCAAGGGGTTTAGGCAGATACAGATGTACAGATAAAGTCTCCACTGAAATTTGCACTTACTTAGTGTGCAGTGACAGCTCATTTAGCTGCAGTGCCACAAATAATGAGTGGCACCCTTACAAAGAGTACACCAAGATTTACCCTGAGTGGCGGATTGCTCCAGATACCAGCCTTCAGGCTTCAGACTACTGGAAATATGTACTAACCAGGTTCAACAGAGAGTTTGCTGAAGTATACAATGCAGAGCCGGCTGTAATTCCAGAGTCTTGGAAAATCATCTCACCAGAAAATGCTAGAGAGAGTCTGAAAAGGTCTTTCAATGTCAGATGAGACACTAAGAAATCTTCCCTCTCTTAAACTCAGTGTTCAGATAAACATCCTCCTTTCATGGATTTTTAGACTTCAACATGGAAGTAGAGGAAAATGTCAAACTCAGATGTGTGTTTATAGGAAGAGAAATCTAAAAATAGAAGTCATCACCAAGGCTAACAGTCTGTGAACACTAGAAAAACTCACAGCAGCATTAGAGACTGACTCTTTGTCTCATTGTTTTAGTTGATAGGACCTTTTGAAAACCACACATGAAGATGCAGAACAATCATGATACAGTGATTAAGCTCAACTTGATATCAGGATTTTTCTGACCATTATTGCTGCGATGTGGCAGATGAAAACATGAACACACCTTTGAATGCAATGAGATGACTAAAGTTTTCCTGTTAATGTTGTTTTTTATTGTTTATTGCTTTTCTAAATAGTAGCTGTTTTTATCTGCAGTTATATTCCTTTAAATCTTTATGTTTGAACGTCATTACAAACCAGAGGAATGTTTTTGAATCCGACTGAAGAAACTGAAATTCTTCTCTGTTTATTTTGTTATGGGTTTCTTTCAACTACAATATTTCTACAGAAAAACTTTGATATTCAATAATCATCTTAAAATATGAATATATCTATGAGAATTACAGACTGTTGTGTTAATTTCTTCATGTATTGTTCTATGTAAATATCTTTCTTTTATATTTGGTGATTTTAACATGTAAACATGAAAGAAATGTCAAATCTGGATGAAATCAGTTCATTTTAAAGATGTTTAACAGGATTAGTAATAGAAGAAAATGTCATTATGTCCTGATGTTTGTTGGTGAAGGTTCAGATTCTTGAATTTTAAATGTTTGTTGAATGTTTCTTGGTGTGATGTCTGCATATAAACTCCTGTGAATTGATGTAACAAAGATCATAATCAGCACATTGACTATAATTTCCTTTTGTCCATGTTCATGTAGTACAGGGGAGTCAGACTCAGTCACAGCAGGGGCCGGATTCTGAGTTTAGCTCTGACCTGAGAGCCTAACAGGGTCAACATCCAACCACAAACTGTCAACCTCATTTTACCAGGAAAGAATTACAGGAAAAACTCAGCACTGATGAAGAATGATCAGAGATTAATGAAGTCAAAATGTTGAGTCTAAAAATCTGAGAAAAAAGTCAAACTTATTAATTTAAAAGGTCAAAACATTAAATATAAAGTCAAAATGTTTTGTAAATTTAAAAATATGACTTAGAAAAAGTGTCATCATAAGTTTAGAATGCCAGTGTATAAAATACAATTCAAAATCATGAGTTTTAAAGGTCAAATATGACATTAAAGTCCAAATACTTGTTTTGATGGTCAAATGTGACAAAAATAATCAAAATCATGGGTTTTAAAGATCAAAATAGAAAATGCAATTTAGTATTATGTGGTTTCAAGGTCAAAATGTTAGATCAAACTCAGAATAATGTATTTTAAAGGTCAAAATATGAGATTGCTGTCCAAATAATGTTTTAAATGGTCAAAATATGACAAAAAGGAAAAAAAAATCATGAGTTAAAAAGTCAAAACATAAGATAAAGGTTGAACTAATGGGTTTTTAAGGACAATATATGAGATTAAAGTCCAAATAATAATAAAAATTTGCAATGGCCATAATGACAACAAAAAAAATAAAAAAAATTAAAATTAAAAAAAAAAAAAATCAAAATTGTGAGTTTTGAAGATCAAAATATGAGTCAAAATTCAGGATTCTGAGTTTTTAAGGTTAAAATATGAGATAAAGATGAAAATAATGAATTAAAAAGGTTTAAATATGAGAATTCAGTCCAAATAATGTTTTTCAAAGGTCAAAATAATACAAAAATTAAAAAAACATGAGTTTTAAAGGTCATAATATGGGATAAAAATGGAATTATTGGTTTCAAAGGTCCAAATATGAATTAAAATTCAAAAATATTTCATCTTTAAGGTGTAAAAGGTCTGTGGATAAAAGTCAAAAACCACACATCTTAGTCATAATTCTGAGATGCAAAATGATGAAAATATGAAATGAAAAATCAAATTTCCTTTCCCACATTCTTGAATTTTATCTCACCATTTCTACTCCTTACCTTTTCTAATTTTTCTGATTTAAGGAGCCTTGAGTTTGACATCCCTGACCTAAATAAACTAATGGTCTATAGCAGTGTTACTCAACCAAAGAGCCAAACTGGTGAAAAATACTTTTGCCAGAGCAGAAATGTAAGTGGTGAAAAGTGGCAAAAAATATTAGTCAGAGGTCGTAAAATGGGGAGAAAAAGTGGCAAAAAAAAATTAGAGGTGGTACAAATTGGTAAAAATGGGAGAGAGGCAGTAAAAATGAAAACAAGGGGCAACAAACTGCAAATACGGGCAATGGAAATATACAGACAAAAATAAAGGTTGACCATTAAAGCCTGCTGTAGAAGTGTGGGAAACAAACTGACTAATGGGACTTACAATGGATAATTTCTGAGGTCAAAGTTTCTCTTTTTTAAGGTTTTCTGGGGAAATAAAATTTCAAATTAAGACATAAAAGAGCCACAAATCACCACAGAAAGACAAAAGAGAATCTGAGTCACCAACCAGTTTCTGTAATCAACATATTTAGAATAAGAAGACTCGGTTAAACCCCAGTTTAAGGTGGACTGGAACTATCTGGGATGTCCGTTGAAAGGCCAGACTGAAGTGTGTGTTCTAGCAGAGTGATTGTTTTTGAGTGTGTGATTGTTTGGTCTGTTATGCAGCTGCAGGCTGGATTTTATTAAAGATGTCATGAATGTTTGTTTTTTTTTACTCTGCTGGATGTATTTTTATATTACTGTGAGTATAAATGATACACACACCTCTGGTATGTTCTGAATACTAGTTTAATCCTGAATATTTAAAACACACAGAAACACACACACTGACTTTTGACTAACTGTGACAAAGTTTAAATATGAGAGAGAGATGGAAATGTATTTTTGCCATATTTCACACATATCACACACACCCAGACACTTAACAGCAGAGACAGCGCTAAAAAGCAGAAGTGAATGCATCACTCTTTATATGCTGTTATCAGTCACATATTTGAGAAGAAAATGAGTGAACTAAACTCACGACGACCAGCAGGTGTCAGTATAAACCTTTAACACAGACAAACATGATTGTTTGAACACAGACGGTGACTTCCTGTCTTCACAGTGAGCACAAAGACATTTATAAAAACATTTTATCAGCATTTAAACATTTCATGAACACAAACTAGGTCTGCTTTATACATAAAATAAAACATCAGTGGATAGTTATTATAGGAGAGAGCTGCAAATAACAAATTATACAAACCCCAATTACAAAAATGTTGGGACATTAAAATGTGAATAAAAAATGCAGTGGTTTGCAAATCCTTTCCAACCTATGTTAAATGAACAAGAGAACAAAAATAATATAGTTAACCCTTTGACATCCCTTTAAACGACTACACACATATATCCCTAGGGGACGTTTCTGCACCTGCTTTAAATGATAAAATTCCCAATTTGTATTAAAAAAAAAAAAAAGAAAAAAAAACAAACAATATTTTCCTTTTTCTGTTATCACGTCCAGCTCTGATCATGACATAGCAAATCTTTGGTCATTGTCATGATTTTATGTGTTTTTAACCCTTTAAATGCCAGTGTATTCAATTTTCAATTCAGCAAAATGATGTATTTTCCACATAAAAAATGCTAACTGGATATTTTTTAAAATTATTTTTTATCAAAGATGGTCATTAGTCGTCAATTGCCGCCAACATCAAGTTTGGTCCATTTATATTTTTTGTACAGTCTCCAGAAATGGTTGGAAATTATGCAAAAGATGGACTCTGAGGAAACGTTTTGACCCCTACTTTAGATGGTTATGATCATAATTTGTTTAATGTTTTTGATTTATTGATTGATTTTTTTTGTAATCACCTCCAGTTCTGATCATGACAAAGCAAATCTTTGGTTGTTTTCAGGATTTAAATTAATAATTGATCATTTAATCAATTTAATTAAGTAATCAAATACATTTTCAGTGCCTTATTAACAGTCACTGCGTCATTTTCACAAGTGTGAAGTGACAGCCCTCCTCTCAAAGCAGATCATATTTATAACTTTTGTTGGAAAAGCACAAACAAATGCTCTGGGATCCTAGACAAAATAATGCTGAACTTTTATTTTCCCTACAGGTGCATCTTTGAAGAATTATTAGATCATCTCATATTTATAAAATATAATTTAATTTCTTTGAACAAATATAAGATCATCAGATGTCAAGTGAGGTTACGATATGGTATGATATGATGTGACTGATAAGATAAGTAGACGTTATTGGGGCTTTCATAGTGCGATCTGACCCGCAATATCCATAAACAACATCTGCGCCATGCTCCATAGCGCCACGGTTTTGCTGCAACTGAAGGGGAGTGCATATAATGTATATAATGTAATAATTTCCTGAAAATGTAATAAATTTTGCACTTAACTCGATTGAAAATGTAATAAAACCCGATAATGCAATAATTTAACCAATAACCTAATAAAATATCCTGACTGATATTGTAATAACATTTTTTTCAAAACTGATAATCTAATACTTGACAGATAATGTAATATATATGTTCATTTTCAGTCCAGAGTTCTACATTTTGTGTTTTAAGAATCTAAAAATGTTATATACACTGGATTTGAAACAACAGAATGACTATTGGGTAAAATTGCAGACCCTGAGTACCACACAGCCATATGAACATGTGCAAATACTCAGGGACATGCAACTACATCCTGGTCTCACTGAGTGGGTGATGGACTTACCTCCTTGGGAGACCAGAATTCCAGCTCAGATAAGCTTCTGAGCAGCACTGGAGACCCCAGGTAAGTCTTCCCTAAATGTACCTCTTCACTTCACAGATTTCCAACAAATCACTACCTCATGAAAACAACCACAAACCAACAGAACAACTTTCAGTAACACTTCATTTGAAGAGGGTATACATCAGCATTCATAACACCTACATACACATTACATGACACCTGACATAAACATAGGCCTACATATCCACTCATAAACTGTTATTATGTCACTTTCAATGTCAAATTGACATCTTACTCTGTGTCAAGTAACATAGTGGTCAGCTGACATACTGTCATACTTATAGTATATTATGATACTTACCTGTATAAGACAGTCAGCTCTTTTACAGTCCAACAGGAAGTTCAGCTTCTATGTGGTCAACGCTGAAACAACTGGTTATTAGTACTACATTACTGGTGAACAACATGATGATGAGTAGCTTACAAAATGAAACAGAACTGCTTTTGAACATTAAAGGGATACTTCAACATTTTGGCAAATTCGCCCATTGCCATAATTCCTATAGTCTTAGTAATAGGTTAGCTTCCTTTAGTTGTCGGTGCAAGCTGTTTCCAGATCTGGGGGGACTGTTAAACCAGCTGCACCGATAACGCTATGTTAGCAGACAATATTTTTGCTTTCCCTCATCAAACTCATCAAATACACAATCCAACAACTCCAAAATGCTCTCATGGACAAGTTGTGACCTGTACATTCACCACTCTATGAAATAATCATGGAACATTACGAGACGGAGATGTTTTAAAGTCAAATGCAAAGCCAGAACTACACTCCAGGCATGGCTGCTGCACTGTGTCACTCCACCCAGTGTTTTACTCAAGAAATAGTTCCGAGTATTTCCTTCATGTGTCGTAATGTTACATAATTATACGTTATCATTTCATAGTGTGGTGGATGTGCAGGTCACAACTTGTTCACGAGAGCGTTTCTTGGTCAGACTCAGTGGTCTTACAGTGGTCAGACTCTCCCATCATCAGTACAAGATTTTGGTGAAAAATTAATGCAACACTGGATGGAAATAATTCTTGTGACATTGCAGAAGCTTATCGAAACAATGCCACAGTTGTAATCAAAGCTAAAGGCGGTCTAACGAAATATTAGTGTGTGACCTTTTTTTGGTGACGACTTTTTTTTTTTTTTTTTTGGCCAGGCAGTGTATTTCTTTGTAGTTCCGTAATAACCAGTTGTTTCAGTGTTGACTACATAGAAGCTGAACTTCCTGTTGGACTGTAAAAGAGCTGACTGTCTTATACAGGTAAATCTCATAATATACTATAAGTATGACAGTATGTCAGCTGACCACTATGTCACTTGACACAGAGTAAGATGTCAATTTGACATTGAAAGTGACATAATAACAGTTTATGAGTGGATATGTAGGCCTATGTTTATGTCAGGTGTCATGTAATGTGTATGTAGGTGTTATGAATGCTGATGTATACCCTCTTCAAATGAAGTGTTACTGAAAGTTGTTCAGTTGGTTTGTGGTTGTTTTCATGAGGTAGTGATTTGTTGGAAATCTGTGAAGAGGTATGTTTAGGGAAGACTTACCTGGGGTTTCCAGTGCTGCTCAGAAGCTCATCTGAGCTGGAATTCTGGTCTCCCGAGGAGGTAAGTCCATCACCCACTCAGTGAGACCAGGATGTAGTTGCATGTCCCTGAGTATTTGCACATGTTCATATGGCTGTGTGGTACTCAGGGTCTGCAATTTTACCCAATAGTCATTCTGTTGTTTCAAATCCAGTGTATATAACATTTTTAGATTCTTAAAACACAAAATGTAGAACTCTGGACTGAAAATGAGCATATATATTACATTATCTGTCAAGTATTACATTATCAGGTTTGAAAAAGTGTTATTACAATATCAGTCAGGATGTATTATGACATTATTGGTGAAGTTATTACATTATTGGGTTTTATTACATTTTCGATCAAGTTAAGTGCAAAATTTATTACATTTTCAGGCGTTATTAGATTTTCAGGAAATCATTACATTATAAGGTGCTACAGGGAGCAACTTCATCCACTGGAAGCGTGTCTAGAGCGCTGTCCTGTGGCGTTCAGCCCTGATCACAGGGCAGAAATCACCGGAGATCTGCGAGTTCACATGGGAATAGTATGTCAACAGCGCATTATTTGACCTTTTTGGTGTGAAACAAAAAAGTTAACTTTTCCTCTTCAATGGCACTGTTGTAGCTCTGTGACCCACTGACCTCTCGGTGACCCTTTGCTCTCGCTGCAGGATGAGACATAATATTGATATAGTGATGATTTATGATTGAGAGTCTGTGCATTGTGTTGTAGTTTGAATTAGATACTCGGCGCTTTTTTGGAGCTTTCTGATCGATGGGTATTGACGCGGTTTGGCCAGCGCTGATAACAGACCTGCAGTGTATCCCCAACGATGCACGTTGAAGTGGCGCTTCAGAGATGCAATTTCTCATTACTAACATGCACAACCCAAGTTTATATTCATATCAACACCCACAGACATTTTTAATTCATTTCTTCATGCCTTTATTTCACAGAGCTATTTAAAATCCCACCGTTATAGTGTCTTTTCAGTGCCTACGGGTACACGCTTGGCCCAAAAAGGATACTGGCGCCATCTAGTGGCTAATAGTAAAAATTGCAAGTCTAAGGTTCCCATTCAAAACTGCAAAATGGTGGTAACAGTGACACATGGTATTGCAAATTTGCAATCAAAATAAGCAATTATAATGGGTTTAAATGGGCGAGTTTTGTCCCCTAGGGACACCAACGTGAGTATTTTTCCTATAGACAATACCAAACAGGTCAATGTAATGGTTTGGCTTAAAAAATTGAAAATGAGCAAAAATACACATCTTTGTGCAGTTTCATGCCAAACATTTCACACATCCATCTGGAAAACCTTCAATACTAAGTGTACGGGAAAGGGCAGAGGATTTGAAAAAAACTCTGAGGGTGATTGGATGAAAGTTCTGTCCGTCACATCTTTACAGGCCAATCAGAGCAACAAAACGTGACGTGGCTGCGACCGAGGTGCACATGTGCCCAACCAAGGAATAAAGTGAACCATGGCCACTGTAGACATGTCAGTACACAACTTTTGTCTTTTTTGAAAAGAAAACAACTCACTGCTGTTCTTTGTTCTTCTTTTAACAAAGAAATGTCGTCAAGTTCTGATAAAACTGGCGCTTTAGCAGCATCCACGCTAATGTCTTCCACCTTAATTGCACCGGCCTCTTGTTGCTGCTTGCTTACATCATGACTCAGCAGCGCCTGAAAGTACTGCCCCTGGTTGCTGATTGGTCCTGTCACTTTCTAACCGGGCCCAAACGGTTCAGACGGGAGCTTTGCAAGATGGATTCGCCAGTGAGAAACAAGGAAACGGGCGTATCCATCTGCTTTGCAAGGTTAGCCAATCACTTCAACAGAACACAAATTAGGTCAAGAATTATAAAACAGAATGCAAGAAATGTGGCCAGGTCTACCAAAGGGTTAAAGTTGTTTGTTCCTTGTTTCAGTGGGTAGAGTCACTTCACTTTTCTGCATTATGAAAAACTATAACTACCATGACAGTATTAAGACCCTCTTCACTTTGCTCATTCATTATGTTTCAGCCTGATGCTACAGTATAAAAGAAGACAAGAGGAAATGTATGAGTTAGTGTCAGGTGGGTCCATATAGAAACAGGTCGCCCCTCCCAAAGATCCTAGTGAATCAATGCATAACTAGGCCAGGAAGAACCCATAGAGACAGCGACGACAGAACTAGAACATAAAGACTCACAGCACGTAATATGATGTGAGTACATGCAGAGATAAAGACAGAGAAGCTCAGTGTGCCATGACCCCCTGCCAGTCTCAGCCTATAGCAGCATAACTAACAGACTGGTCCAGGTCTGAGCCAGTCCAAACTATTAGCTCTATCAAAGAGGAGAGTTGGGAGCCTAATCTTAAAGGTAGAGAGAGTGTCTGCCCCTTGATTACAAAGGCAAGAGGCCTGATTTTTCAATATCTAAATGAGCCACAGACCATTTTGGTGGTGCAGACTGTCATGGAGGTTGTAGGCAGAGCTGAAAATGTTCCCCTGCAGTCCATGTATGTACAGTCTGTATTAAGTAAAGCATAGCCACTTTTGTCAGATCCTTCTCACATCCCCGACCCTGGGTATGAACTTTTACTGTCTGGCAGGGATACAGGGTCCCCAAATGTGAACTGAACTGCTTTAAAAACTCATTTGTGCCCAGCTAATGTTTCCGGAAGATGTAGCCGGATTGTGCAATAATGGTTTTATCTTTTTACCTCATATTTTATCTTGCTGTATTTTATTCTTTGTCATTGTTATCTATTGCCAGCATTTTTTTTTTTTACTATTTCTACGAGAGTCTTGTGCAATAAGTGGGTTATGTGGTTGCATCTTTATTGATATGAGCAGCTCTGTTCTCAGGGTCATTGTGGCTATTGTTCTAATTTCTTACTTAAGTTATTATCTAGCAGCTTCATCTGTGCAGCTCTTGGAGTCCAGGACAAATTTCCCTACGAGGACAATAAAGTGTCACAGAAGGGGTTACCAGCTGCAATACTGGCTTAAAAGTGGCAGGAATGGGCAGAAAAGGTGGTGAAATGGGATTAAAAATTGCCAGAAATGGGACAACTGAGGCAGCAAGTGCCAAAGGCAACAATAAGTGAGTGTTGAAATTATTTCAGAAATACTCTTTGTCTATTAAAAGAATTTGGCGACCCCCTCTCAGTGTCTTTTGACCTTCAGTGGGTCTTGACCTCCATGTTGAGAGCCACTGTGTTAAAGGTGTGTTTGAACCAATGTTTTACTTTTGGTAAGTCCAAGGTTGTCAAAGCCTGACCTTCAGCAGAAAACTGCAGAAATAGTGGAAAAAAAATTAAAATTCTAGTGAGTCTGACACTTGTAAAGCAGGAAAACGCCTGTGATTTTCCAGTCTCCTCTCAGGAAGCACAGCAAATTTTTGCAGTTTTGAATGCAGGACAAAGGAACTGATAAACAAGGTTTAAAATGAGTGAAAGTTTAGGTCGTTTATGCGCCAACTCTCTTCTATGAGAGAGCCTTTAACTTTAAAACGATAATCCTTGATTACTGTATAATAAAAAAAATGGCTGGCAAAAATGTTTGTGGCTTGCAGATTTTTGAATCCACCAGCCACAGTGGCAGCTAGAAGAAGATGTTAAATTTCAGACCTGGTCCATAGGGCCAAAAGATTCAAAGAATCTAGAGAAATCTCTGCACATAAGGGAAAAACAAAAACAACAGTACTGACTCCTTACGTGGCACTGCATTAAAAGCCAGTACCATTCTGTTATGGATATTGAAACATGGGCCCAGGAACACTCTGGAAAGCCGTTGTCCCATTGGTGCTTCTGCAAAAAAATTGAAATTCATACATCAACAACATCCAAAAACTGCTGTCCTTTCTGGGCCTGAGCTCACCTGAGCTGACTGAGATTGGCCTAAAGCTCTAAAGTGGGCTGTGGTCTGACAAGTCCTAGACTAAAGACAAAAGGAGCATCTAGACTGGTCACAAGACAGTTCAAAACCCAGCATCTGTGATGGTGTGGAGGTGTATAAGTGCCCATGGCACAGGTAACCTGCACATCTGTAAAGACACTATTAAAGTCCCTGTAAAAAGCAAAAAATAAAAATAAAATGTTTTAGTTTTCTGGTATGACAGGCCACTGTGTTCTGAATCACCAGGCCAAATTTCAGTCATGAAAAACATCTCTAAGTTTAAAATTAAACTCCAAAATAATGAAAAATGAGGCATTAAAATCTGCTCCAGTATGGTGTGGGTGTGTCAGTGGAATGAACTGAAGCCACGCCCACTTACGAAAAATGCTTCAGATCAGAGCGCAGCTACCTGGCTCTTTGCCAGGGCGACAAGACACAAGTTGGGGATTCAATTTACTGTTTTCTGGCACAAATCTCTCTGTTATGATACTTTAATAACCCGTAGTACACCGTAGCTGATAGATTTGGGAAATTTACCTCAAAATGAACAAAAACACAGCATACAGCTGGCTGCTAGCTTTCAATGTAGGCAGTGACATCTGCTGACAACAGACTGTACTGAGATGAACTGCTTCCCCATCAATACTGGTGATGTCATGGGCTCATGTATTTGCCCTGCTCAAATAAAACCCAGCCAGGAAAGAGTGGAACTACTTTCTAATGGTCTAATTATAAAATTCAGTCACACTTAGATCAGTGTTTTCATGTTTACTCAAACCAAGCCACAATCTGCACCAGTTACGACAGCCTGGTTTCACAGAAAAAGAAATGTGGTTACTAGACCTGCATTCAATCCAGACTTGTCTCCCTTTGAAAATGTATTGCACTTGGTGAAGCCTAGAATACAATGAAAAACCAGCTTTGTTGAGCAACTTCAGCAGCATCAAACATGACTGGGAAAGAATCCCTCTCTTAACATTTCAAGTTCTGGTGTCTTCAGCCCACAGGTGCCTAGAGTGTTGTTAGAAGAAAAGGTGATGGAGCACAGTGGTAAAAATGCTCTCAACTTTATTGGTGTGCAAATACAGAGGGAGTGTACATTTAAAAAAAAGGAAGCAGCATCTGTGGCCATTAGGTAAACACACAATGTAGTACGGAAACTGGTGAGCGTGGAAACCAGTAGGGAGGTGACACTGGCAGCAAACAACGTGAGTTTGATTTTTCCTTTTTACTCACACTAAAGGGCTCATTTTTATTTCTGTGAGTCTGAGCCGCTGCTGCTGGACTTTGTTAGAGTCTTGAGGATTTCCACCTTCTAACAGTAGGTAGGCGATTGCCTTCCTTTGCCTAATGGTAAATTCCACCTGTGCATGACGTATGAAACTTTTCCTTTATCATTAAAAGTGTAAACATGGACCAGCTGTGTCATCTACAGCTAGCAAAAGCAGGAAGTAATGCTACAGTGCAGCTACCTTTACCTTTGTTACGGCATGTGCTGTTTCACCAAACTTTATGTGAGCTATTGTTGCAACCAGAACGAGCCAGGTCATGGACACGCCAGTTGGAGGGGAAGGTTGCACTTCACACCAATGAAGACCATCAGTAGAGTTCTAAACCCAAGCTCAAAATCATTCAAGATTTTAAAATCTAAGATATGGAGGACAAAACACTAACATTTCTCTAGTTAATTTGGCTCATATGACAACAGACTGTTTCACATTCATCTGCATTTGGGAAGGGAAGGACTTTTCAAAAAAATTTTGATGGGTAATTGGAGGAACGTTCTGTCTGTCACCTTCATGACGGGCCAATTAGAGCGACAAGGCATTAATGCGGTTGTGGGCATGCGCTACTCCTGAGCTGTCAGGTTACCGCTGTCATACATTGTTAAGACAGAGCTTCTTGGTGAATAAAATAAATGCCAAAGCTGGAAGTGAAAAACACCTTCTCAAACAAGACGAGGTGTCAGTGTGGCTCTGTGCCCTTGTTTTACAAAGAAATGTGGTCCACTTCGGATTAAACTGCCACTTTTCTACAGCTACATCCGAGCTAAGTGCTTCCATGGCAGCAGCCACTGAATACACCCTCAAACCCATGAGTGAAGTGAAAACATCTTTTCTGTCGTGAGGAGCTTTCTGTGTTGCTCTCTGTGCTTGTTTTAAAGCAGACATATTATGCAAAAATCACTTTTTCAGGCTTTTCTGCCCCGAGCCCGTCCACAATCCCCTCAAATACCAGAAAAATCCATTCCCCTCCTCCTTCTCTTTCTCCACCTTTCAGAAAATGTGTGCTGAAACAAGCCGTTCTCGGATTTTTCTCTCATGACCTCATGTGGGAAGTAAGCACCACCCCCAGGTTTGGTTAGCCCTCCCCGCTTGGACGAAAGTTCCCCCCTCCTCTCCTTATCTTCCTCTCAGCTGCCAGCTGAGATGCTGGATAGCTCAGTGGGTTACCCTGTTGATTTTGGTCTGCGAGATCGATGGTTCAAATATCAGTCAGAGCCTTAACTGGATAAAAAGTGACTGTAATATCAGAAGTGCCACATCCATTTCCTGAGAATGGTGTGGTCAGAGGCGGAGTCAGACAGCTCAGTAACATTGAAAGCCACAGACACAGAAACAGCTTGCTCTGAGAAGGGCTGAAACAGAGGGGGTTTTAGACATGCAAAATTCTTATACTGGGGTGTTTTCTCAGCAATAAACTTCACAGGCATGTTTTGGGGACATCTTAGAGCAATATAAACTTGTCTTAAAAGAACAGAATATGTCCCCTTTAATAAAGATATGTTTTCTAGCTCTAACAAAGCTATTGCTGTGGCTAAGTTGGAGCTAATCACTGCACGAGCAGTCATTGTACACAACTACTTGCACAACAACTAATCTTTCCCCCCCGTAACTCTCACAAACTCATGCTGAAGCAGGTTGGCATGAGAGCAAAAACATCCTTTCCATCATAATAAGCTTTTAATCTTTATCTCATACAGAAATGAGGTCCAGTTCTGGCCAAAATGACGCAGTACTAGAGCTACATCTCAGCTAATCATTGCACTAGCTGTAGCCATTGTAATTGGCTTTAAGTACAACTAATGCCCGCTCATAGCTACTGCCTCAATCTCCTAAAATGACGCTGATTGGTCTGAACAGTGCCGGCACCAATCGACTGGAGCTTTTCAAGATGGATTTGCCTGATGACAGAGATGGATTCTGGCAAACCCATCTGCTTTGCAAGGTTAGCTCATGAAACAATGATGAAGAAGCTTATCTGTGGCGTAGGCAGCTCGAGAGCTTGTTGTGGTGTTTTTGTTTTAGTGAGTGTTTGAGAGCAAACACTCACATGGCATGGTGGTGATGTGAAGTGTGAGCGGTAGCACGCAAATAAGCAAGCAACTTCGAAGCAGCAGTACCACAAAACCTTGGGCAACCTTACAACAAAATAGGCCAACAAAGAGGAAGGAGTGGTGCCACGAAAGCCACCTGTAGTGGTGAAATAAGAGCAAAAAGGACCGTACTGGGGAAGTCCTCCCCTGAAGTGTGTCATCCTGAGGTTGCACATTCCTGCACAGTAGGTGGCGTATGCACCTTTGCAAAAAGGTTGCAAACCACCAATAAGTCAGAGAAGAAAAAGAGGAAGTCCATGAATGATAACTTGGTGCAACATTTCAGGAAAATAAAGAAAATCTGTACATATTTATGATCTTTTTATGGCATTAGTTTCGACCCAGTACACCCAAAAAGTCTTCTGAGAAGTATTGAGAACAATTAGAGCAACGGCATGGCGTGCAAACCAAGACAGACACACTGTTAATTATAGTAGTAAGATACACAGTGTGGTTTAAAGTGTGATACTTCGGCAAAATATATGTACAAAAATACTGAAAAAGTAGAATGTTCTGTAGAAGGAGGAGCTGCATTGTTGACAACCATTACACATTATTCTTTGCTATTATAATTAGTGGATATTTGACCTGTTATTTAAGCATTTCTGGTATGTGAATGCTCTTGCTGTCGTTGACAGGGTTTTGGCATTTGGTCATCTGACAGCTTGTTGACACCAAAGAAGAAAAACATAGTTTTTGCAGTAGGATCTTGATAATTTCTGTAATCCTGAAAGAAGTCAAACAAAAAAAGTCACATTATTGTGATAAAATCTTTCTAAAGTACACTTATTTCCTTACAGAACACAGCAGAATTTAAAGATAATGTTAGATAAGGCTGAGTGTGACACCCAGCTGCGTTTGTCTTGTGTGAGTACTTCAGTTCCTTTTGAGGTTTTTTGACTTCCTATTATTGCTGCTTAACCTTCAGTTCTTTCAGTTTGATTCAGCATTATAACAACAGAAGGACTCAAAGAGACCTGCCAAGGACACAGGAAAAGGTAAATATATGTACTTATATTGCAAGGATGTTTGTATGCTTGCATGAAGGATCTGCATTAACAGAGTCAGCTTCACATGCTGTTTCCTTCAAACAAGTCCACAGAGTCTTGTTACATTTATGGCTTAAAAACTTGGAAAATGTGCATTAGAATATTTTTTAGTGTTGTTTTTTTTTTTTTAATTCAAAAGGGCCTTTTATGTGGACAAGACACCACATTTAAAAAGCTCAGATTGTTTCTGCATAAGAAACTGAGGCAGTTTAGCCGTCTCACTCATTTTTTTCCTGTCAAGAGAAGAAAAAACAAATCAGCATCATGTTTTTTTAAAATGAACATACATGTCTGCAGATTTGGTTCTCTATTTGCAAAACTTCCAGGAAAAAAAAACAAACTGTAATGCCCTTGATAATATGAGCATTAGGTCTGTAGAGTTGAAATGTTGAAATGTTGAAATGTGAGTAAAGTGGCATCATGGGTAACATTATCACAGCAGACATGCCACCTTTTATGGTAAACTTTGCAAGAATTTGGAGGATGTGGCAAATCTTAAAGATAAGGGTGTTAAAAGAGAAACAAACAGAACTTAATTTCAGCCAGAGAGCTGCTAAAAAAGACAGAAATAATGCAGTTTATATAAGGAACACAAATGATTTAAATACTTGTTCTATTCAGTTGAGTATTAGTCAAAGATTGCAAAGATAGACAGCTATTCAACAGTGACGTGCAGCTATTAAACACTAGTTTTATGGAGACACACAAGCAAAATAATCATAGGAAAAAGCAAGTTTGATCACTGAAGATCCATCAGCAACAATCAATAAAAGTTATTATTATCGGATATTAATGATGATAAATGAGATGGGCACAGCGGCAGACTGAGGCCGACAGTAGGGCACCAAAGGTCTGCAGTGGGGCACCAGTGCATAAAAGTTAGCAAACATTTGTGGTGAAATAGGCTGGTCATTGAGCAAGGCTATATATACACAGCGTTGACTAAACATAAACTTTACCAGGGCGACACACAATAGTAAATGAGCCCTCATGATGTCTGTTTTTTGAGACCGGTGCCATTTATGATCACATTAATGAGTGCAGTGTCTGCTGGTTCTGCCTTTCTGTCACTCTCTTTCACACTCTCTGCACAGAAACTTTCCTCACTTATGAATCAGCTCGTTTTTATGCAGCCTCTCTTGTCAAGAGTCAACTCTGGCCATTGTGTAGTTTGTGAATAATTAAACACCGTAAAGTTCCCCTGGTTCTGCTCAGAAATTAGCCCCATGAACATCAAACTTCCTCGTGCAGATCAGCTGTTTTAACCCTTGGAGGTCCACGGCTATTTTGCTGTTTTGTTAATACTTTTCTTTTGACAATATAAACCACTCAGAAAATGAACCTCATGCTCATGTTTGGTATTTTTTCTGCACTACCTCAACTTAAGTTGAACTTATTGTATTACATATAGCAGGGGTTCTCAACCTTTCAGCCCCTGGCCCCCATCATAAAGATGCCAGAGACTGGGGGCCCCACTGTACTTAAAGGTGGGTGAAAACAGCCATGGACAATCAAGAATAGCATGTGCAGATAGGGCTGTCCATAAAGGGGGATGAAGGGGAGACCTTTCTGGGGCCCAGCCAAACTGGGGGTCCATGGAGGTCAGCAAAACCACGGTCCATTGTAAAGTTAAGCTGTGATGACCATATTCTATATTTACCCTGAATAATAACCACTCTCATTAAAGCAAAAATTTATTTTTTAGTCATTTGTGTCATAGTAAATAGCCTTCTTTAAAATGGACATGTCTTTCCCTATAAAATAGACTCAAAATTGGTTGAAAAATGACAAAAAAGGGGGTGAAATGGGAGTTTAAAACAAGCAGAAATGGCTCTAAGTGGCAAAAAAAAAAGTTTAAATTTAAAGTGGTAAAAAGAGGCACAAAAAGTGGTAAAAGGGTTCAAAAAGTGGGAAAAAAAATTGGTTTAGAGTGGCAAAAATGAGCATAACAAATAGAATGTGGTTAAGATGGGCAAAATGGGCATTAAAAGTGAATAAAAAGGTGTAATAGTGGCAGTAATCTGTCAACAGAGGCAACAATAGGTGAAAAGAGCAAGAACTGGTTTGTAAGTTGCAGCAGGTGGAAAAAAAGTGTTTTACTTGGCAGACTGACATCAAAGAAAAACAGAACCAAAGGTTAAAAATAACACTTTCCACACTGAGTAATTCCTGTGTAAAATGTGCCCTTGTTTTCGTGTTATCATGTGACAAAAATAGATGATGAAATCCTTTAACCTTTAATCATAAAGGTTAAAAGTTAAAATTAGCATGTGAGAGAAAACTAAGAATGATGTTAGATGTGGTGGGGAGTTGAACCCAAAGGCAGACGAGGATGACGAGTTTCAACAGATTTATTGACAATAATGAAGTGTGTGTGTGTGTTGGGGGGGGGGTCCACAAGTCCAGAGTAGTGAGGGGAATACAGTGAGAGGGTGCGCGGGGTTTGGGGCTGACGTGAGGCAGGAGTGAGGCACTGGAAAAGAAGAGGAGAATCACGGTTAAACACTGGTCACAAAAACCTGGAAAATTACTTCAATTAATCCAGAGTGTGAGCCTGAGCGAGTCAAAGTACCTCTGTGAGAGGTAGACAACTCTCTGGCGCTGAGGCATGAGACTGCAGCCTTCTTCAAGGGGAGCTTAATAGGTGGCTGCATATATGAAAAAAAACCCCCACCTAATCCTTAAAAAGTTCTAACAAAAGGTTTCTCAGATGTTTTTGCAGTAGTAGGTGTCCTTATTAACATACTAAAAGTTTACCGAAGTTTGACCACTAGAAAACTGTAATTTTCAAGATGGCGTCCAAGATGGGCAGGAAGCCCTTAAAATATCCTAACTCCTTCATTATTTGACCTAGCCAGTCTTGGTGTCTAACCCCATGTTTTCCGGGTCTATAAAACTATTGGACTTGTCTAAATTGCACAGACCTGACATTCAATGTAAATGTTATTGCACCCAAAAGTAACTTAAATTGGAGTTGTATAACTTTTGATCTTAAACAACTCTGAATTAGCCCGAACAGAGGCCTGTGTGTGAACCCTCTAAAATGGTCACTCATTTCCATTTGAATAAGGTGATACATATGTAATGCATCCTCTATAGATGTTTTTGAGTATAAAGGTGGCATTATACTAAACCCAACAAAACTAAATTCACAATTTCCAGCAATTCAGAAGATGGTAGAAGAGAATACTGACATTTGAAATTGCTTGCCTCATTGACATGTTGTTGGCAGCACAGTGTAAACCATTCTGCTCAAACAAACTTCATCCTTGACTACTTACAGTCAGCATCCCAGAAAATTGTGAATGGTGAATCAACCATCCAGTCCTGTGCAAATGTGTTTCTGCTCCCACATCAAGCAAGCAATGTCATAGAGGACCGTGGGACCAAGACAATGGCAGTGTTGTTTGGTGGAAAGAGTACAGATTCACTTGCCTCTTTGCGCTACAACCTTTTTAGCAAGAAAATCGTTTCCGTTAAATCATTTGTTACCCCAGAATGTCTGCCTCCAACTGAGTCCTCAACCAAATACCACTGCCAAAGAGATTACTTCCAGATCATGGTGTGGATTGGAAAGGAAGGTGACATGAACAAAGTGGATTGGGGATGGAAACTGGGGGATAACCGGTTCCTGCCAGTTATGACCAGTAAGACTGCTGCCCCAGAAAGCCTCCTGCAGATGATCCACTGTAATTGCACAACTGCCTGCCGAACACAACGGTGCAGTTGCAGGGCATATGGACTACCATGCATGCCTGCTTGTGGACCATGTCAAGTTGGGAATTGTGAGAATCACTATAATCAACCTCTATGGGAGAAGAGTGTGACGACTGATGTTAAATCTAGTCGTAAATAAACCAGAATAAGAGGAAACAACTGAAGAAACTAGAAAAAGATATGTATAAATAAGAAAAGGATTTAAAAAATATTTTAAAAAGGCACAGAAAAAACACATTATAAAAAAAATATTAAAAAAAAAAAAAAAAAATGAAAGGGGTTAACAGCACTGAGCCTTCCCGTGGCATCCCTGTTTTGACTAATTTTACAACACTTTCCACATTATTAAGCAAATGACATTGTTCTCTTATGTTCCTAAATATTAATGCAAATGACAGAATATTTTTCAAGTCATCAGCCATTAGTGTAGTGATTTGTGGTCTATTTCTTTTTATGAGGACCCAGGAGCAGAGCTGGAGGCAATGAAGCAGTTTTAAAGGTTTTACTGAGGGACACACAGGAGTGAGGGAGGGGGGAATCCAGGTGCGGGGAGTGAGACATGAGGTGAGAGGATGCAGGTGAGCGAGGGAATCCTTGTGCTTGAGTTCGGTGCGAGAGTTAGGCAGCGTGGCAGAGGCAGGGCGAACACTGAGGGCACGAGGAGGCACTGGGAGAGGTGGAAAAAACAGGTGAATTAGTCACAGTTCAAAAACCCTTCTGTAGGTTTACAAGATTAATCTTAGATCTCGTGAGTGTGTCTTGAGACGGCCTAGATACCACTGAGAGCGGGAATCATCTGGCGTCTGCTTTCTCCTCGAGGGGAGCTTAAGTAAGAGTGTGGTGATTGCAGTGATTACGTGCAGGTGCGATGGTGCGGAGGTGCCAGTGCCAATCAGTGCAGGTGCGCCCAGCCTCTGTGAAGAGAACCACAGAAACTCGCAGCAGGAGGTGGTTCACAGGAAGTTATCAAAATAACAGAACAAAGTGCAATCACCACAGTTAGAGCATAATTGAAATGTTTTTGAACAAACTTCATGATGATAACCAATTTTTTTTTTTAATAAAAACCTCAAAATGCACTGTTCCACATTATTAAGCACAATGCAGTTTTAAAACTTTTTTTTTTGGTTGTAAAGAACTCAAAATGATCATTCATTGAATTCCATGTCAACATAGGAGCCCTTCTTTGATATCACCTTCACAATTCTTGTATCCATTGGCTTGTGAGTTTTTGGAGAGTTTCTGCTTGAATTTCTTTGCAGGATGTCAGAATATCCTCCCAGAGCTGCTGTTTTGATGTGAACTGCCTCCCACTCTCATAGATCTTTAGCTTGAGGATGCTCCAAAGGTTCTCAATAGGGGTGAGGTCAGGGGAGGATGGGGACCACACGCAGCCAGTGACACAGAGGTATTCTTTGCAGCATGAGATGGTGCATTGTCATGCATGAAGATAATTTTGCTACAGAAGGCACGGTTCTTCTTTTTGTACCATGGAAGAAAGTGGTCAGTCAGAAACTCTATATACTTTGCCGAGGTCATTTTCACACCTTCAGGGACCCTAATGGGGCCGACCAGCTCTCTCCTCATGAATCCAGCCCAGAAAATGCTCCCCCCCTCCTTGTTGACGTCACAGCCTTGTTGGGACATGGTGGCCATCCACCAACCATCCACTACTCCTCCATCGGGACCATCCAGGGTTGCATGGTACTCATCAGTAAACAAGACTGTTTGAAAATGAGTCTTCATGTATTTCTGGGCCCACTGCACCCGTTTCTGCTTGTGAGCATCAGTTAGGGGTGGCTGAATAGTAGGTTTATACACGACTGCAAGCCTCTGGAGGATCCTACACCTTGAGCTTCACCTTCCTCATTGTGCCTTTATCTGCACAAACCCATCTGTGCTCTGAATCAGACACAAATTTCTTCACAGTATGATGATCACAATTAATTTTTCATGAAATATCTAATGTTTTTATTCCTTGTCCAAGGCATTTCACTATTTGACACTTTTCAGCAGCAGAGATCCTTTTTCTTTCCCACATTGCTGAAACCTGGGGCCTGCTTAATAATGTGGAACATGTGGAAAAGTGCATTTTGAGGTTTTTTTTTTTAAATAATAGTTATCATTATGAAGTTTTTCCAAAAACATTTGAATTATGCTCTAACTGCTGATGATTTGAAAAATACTCTGACTGTCATTTGCATAAATATTTAGGAAAATAAGAGGAAAATGTCATTTGCATAATAATAAGGAAAGCGATGTACAGTACCAAACAGTTTTAATGAATTTATTCTTTATTGGAATCAAAAGAATTGTTATGAACCACAGAAACCACCAACACTCGGCAAAACGATATGAGAAAGATGAAATATGCAATTACTTAAGGGAAACTGTATTTATTTTTTGCATAAATATGCTTGTAACCAATTGCTTTAATATATATTTCTACTTGTAATCACTTATCTATCATGCAAATATGCTAATTAGAATATTACATGGCCAAAACATGTATCAAGCACCAGTATTCCTGGTCTAGGAAGAACACAAAGTAGTAATGGTCATTTTAAGGACCTGACGCCACCATTTTGAAAATGGGGGCTTTTTTGGAGTCAAACTTTGGTAAACTTTTAATATGTTTTTAAGTACATGTGATACAACTGTAAAGCACTGCGCAACCTTTAGTTAGAATTTTTGGGGAGTCGAGCCATAAATGCAGCCGCCTATAATTGAAGAATGGACTCAGGTGTGAGTGATTAGCCTCAGCACCGCGGGAAAGGGAGCACCTCAGGAGAAGCAGGGTGAAGTTAGCCGCCATAACCCAGGGAAACGGAACCAGAAGTCACCAAAATAAAACAAGAGTAACTGAAAACACCACAAATGAAGACATAAGGTGATTTTATTAGACTGATCAAGGCAACCCATAACAGGGGGATAAAGGGGGAGAGCTTTCTGGGGCCAAGCCAAACCAGGGGCCCATGGAGGTCAGCAAAATCAGGGTCCATTGTAAGTTAACCTGTGATAACTATATATATATATATATATATATATATATATATATATATATATATATATTTAGTATAAAGCCTTTTTGAAAATGTAAAACTCTTTTCTAAAACAATTTAAATATGTTTAAAGTAGCAAACATGGATAACAGGCAAATAAGTAGAAAAGTGGGTTTAAAGTGGGAAAAACTGGCAGAAAAGGTGGTGAATAGGATTACAAAGTGGCAAAAGTGGGTTGAAACAGTCAACAATAGCAAAAAAAGTGGCAAATTGGGCACACAAATACCTCAGTGTGGTTAAAAGTGTTAATGAGCATAAAAAGTGGTTAAAAGAGGTCAGAAGTGGCAAAATGGAGTTAACAGGGGGAACAATGTTGAATAGTGGCAAAAATGGGTTAAAGTGGCAGATTGTGTTTAAAGTGGTTTAACAGGTTAAAGGTTAAAACAGGTTGGCCAAAATGGTCCTAAATTTGCAAAACAGACATAAAAGTGCACCAAGACAAGCACTAATCCTACTGTTCCAACACACATACAGTGATACCTTCAATAATCCCATCCTCTGGGTTTGATAGCAGCCAAAGCCAAATCTGTAGGCAGGCCTGGACATGACTCTCTGTCCTGTACTGTAATTGTTTCAGAGTCCACTTAGTTTGCACCCAAGACCACCTCCCTAAGTTGCCCAGGTGCAGGGCACAGTTGCATTCACAGTGACCATGACTGAACCAATCTTAAGGCTCAGATGTGCTCAGATCTGGGACCGGGCCCTTAGTGTGAAAGCCCCCTATGCCCCGCCTCAGCACCATCTTTGCCTGTCACTAGTTTGAACGACAGTTGGGTTCAGATGGCATTTCAAATACAGTGACTGCCATTATGAGGCTTCACCAGGCCTGCCCACAGGAATGGCACTACGTGGGCCCTCTCATTAGCACTAGCACCCTGTTCCAGTGGCTTCAAACCTTTTTTTCCTTGAAGCAAATGATTTGACTCCTGTCTGGTGTGAATGCAGCATAAGAGCTTTAAATGCTTTCAATGCCCTGGGATGGGGCTGTAGTCTCCTTGCCAGTCACTCTGGTGCACAGACCCTGCACCCACACATCGCAACCAAAAAGAAAGGAAGCATACATCCTGAGACAATTAAAGGTGCTAAAAAACATTCACACATTTAAGGGGAGTTGAGCTGCAGGGGATGAGCCCTCCTTAACAGCTTTATGTGCTCAGACAACGCCCGAACAACTCACTCTGCAAAGCTCATACAAGCCATCCACAAACGCAAGTTAGAGCTGTATCATTAAAGAAGTCACATGTGAACAAAATCCAGAAATGCTGCTGTCTTCTCTGGGCTGAAGCTCATTTAAAAAAGACTAAAACTAAATTGGAGAACTGTTCTGTGGTCAGATAAATTGAAAATTCTTTTTGAAAACCATACAGTAGATGCTATGACCTCTGGGCTAAAAAGGAAGAGGGACCATCCAGCTTATTATTCTGGCATAGATCATCATCTCTGATGGTTTTGGGTTGCGTCTATGGTGGCAGCTTACACATCAGGAGAGGCACTGATAGTAGAGGTTTAAGGGTGACATATGCTCCCATCCAGATGTTTGTTTGTTTGTCTAGTGTCAATTATTATCATTTTTTTAATAGGTGATGCAAAACAGATCATGACAAGTGAAAGACAACACGCTTGCAATACATACAGACAATGGAAACGAGACAAGGAAGAGACAAGCAAAGCAGGAACTCGTAACATTTAGGTACACTATACTGACAAAAGTATTCGCTCACCTGCCTTGACTTGCATATGAACAACACCCCATTCTTAATCCATAGGGTTTAATATGATGTCAGTCCACCCTTTGCAGCTATTACAGCTTCAATTCCACTGGGAAGACTTTCCACAAGGTTTAGGAGTGTGTTTATGGGAATTTTGGACCATTCCTCCAGAAGCACATTTTTGAGGTCACACACTGATGTTGGACAAGAAGGCCTGACTCTCAGTCTCTGCTCTAATTCATGCCAAAGGTGTTCTATCAGATTGAGGTCAGGACTCTGTGCAGGCCAGTCAAGTTGATTGAAAAACAAGCCCTCACTATAATCCCCCCTCCACCAAACTTTACACTTGGCACAATGCAGTCAGACGAGTACCGTTCTCCTGGCAACCTCAAAACCCAGACTCGTCCATCAGATTGCCAGATGGAGAAGCATGATTCGTCACTCCAGAGAACTCGTCTCCACTGCTCTAGAGTCCAGTGGCGGTGTGCTTTACACCACTGCTTCCAACGCTTTGCATTGCACTTGGTGATGTATGGCTTGGATGCAGCTGCTCAGCCATGGAAACCTATTCATGAAGCTCTCTACGCACTGTTCTTGAGCTAATCAGAAGGCCACATCAAGTTTAGAGGTCTGTAGTGATTGACTCTGGAGAGAGGTGGCGACCTCTGCTCACTATGCGCCTCAGCATCTGCTGACCCCGTGCCGTCATTTTTCGTGGCCTACCACTTGGTGGCTGAGTTGCTGTCGTTCCCAATTGCTTCCACTTTGTTATAATACCACTGACAGTTGACTGTGGAATATTTAGGAGTGAGGAAATTTCACCACTGGACTTGTTGCACAGGTTGCATCCTATCACAGCACCACGCTGGAATTCACTGAGCTCCTGAGAGCGAGCCATTCTTTCACTTTCAAATGTTTGTAGAAACAGTCTGCATGCCTAGGTGCTTGATTTTATACACCTGTGGTCATGGAAGTAATTGGAACACCTGATTTCAATTATTTGGATGGGTGAGTGAATACTTTTGGCAGTATAGTGTATATTGATTTCAGGTGGTCCAACCTAAGTCACTGCCTGACCCTGAGGAGGGAGCCGGCTGGTGGGTTCACCTGTAACAATTTTTTGTACAGCTGAGCAACTCCCAGACCCAGAGGGAGGGAGTCTGCTCATATGGGACATCTTGTCTCTTCATTAATCCAACCAGCTGAGGGTAGTCAAAGATAAGGGGGGTGGGTGCCAGGAGGGAGAATTTAGGAAGGACCAAGCATAATTATGAAGTCTAGATGCATTATACACAATGTATGTTAATGGACAATAACAAAAAAAAAACAAAACAAAACAAAACAAAAAAAAAAAAACTAAGTGCATAACTGAACAAAAGAAAATGAAGAAGAGAAATGAACATTTATACATATATACATACACATACTTATATATACATACACATACATATATATGTATACATACAACATTTAAGGGAGAATAAATCATTAAATGAAATATAAAGGGGGGAGAAAATGAGTGTTAACACTGGTATGGCTGTATGTTGTGTATTGTACAGAAATATTGGTAATGACAAATGTAATAATAGTAGTCGCTTTTTTTCAATTATTGAAATAATAATCCAGAATTCATAATTAAATATAGTAATTTTATGTCAATAATGGTTTTATTGGGGTTCAAATAATGATAATAAATTGTAATAGCAACTGTGATAAAAGCAGTTTGTAGGAGTATAATTGATTTAAAATAAATTACCATAATTATTTACTGCTATTCCAACAACTTCAATATATAATCACCACCATCTTCATCAAATATTGTATAAATTGTATAATAGTGTAGTATAAATATAATATACATGGTATAATAGTGATCTAAGTTATATATTAATAAATTATAAATATAATACATATGGTATAACACCATTTAAATGATATAGTGATAATATAATAGTAATACCATATAAATTTTATAATGCTAAATAGTGTAATAATGATGTAATGATAGCAGTATCGTAATGATCATACCATAACTGAGGTAGTGAAGAAAAAGAAAAAAACAACTATATAATAATTCTAATCATAATTATAAAAATAGACCATAAAAACTAAATAAAACAAATAACTAAATAAAACATTAATTAATAAAATCAAAAATCAATTATATATATATACATAGATATACACATATATACAGTACATGTATATACAGATATAACATAATAGTTATTTCAATGATAACAATAAAAATAACACAACAATAAAATAATAATAACTTGTAGATAATTATAAGGTAGATATATTTAATAATGAATGAACTGAGGTCCTTGTCTGTGTCTCTAAAGTGTGGAGAGGAGGGAGTGTGTTTTCAGGCAAGTTAAACTACATCATTGTAACTAGTAATAATAAAAAGTACCCTTAACAATAATACTAATAATAGCAAAAATAATGAACACATATCATTATCATTATCCTGTTCTTTAATAGTTACAACAGTAATAATACTACCAATAATGATAATAATAGTTGTCATTATTATTCTATTATAATGGCTAGATAATAGCATGAGTTATGGGATGGTATTGGAAATCAGGTGACAGTCTGAGTTAGATTGTTGATGAATGTAGACCAGGTTTCATTAAAGTCAGTTGATGTGTGGGTGAGAGAGGTAGTCATTTTTTCCACAGATTTGTGTTCTGTTAGAAGATTTCTCCATTGTGCAACACTGAGGCCAGACTTTGATTTCCAGTTTAGGAGGACTGACTTGTTGGCAACAGAGCTGTAGAGAGTGAACTGGAGGTAAGATTATTGAGTTGTAATGGTGGGAGGATAAAGGGATGCAGCTGCCCGGTATGTGAGGTAAGTGATCTGTGACTTGGACCCAAAAGTGTTTGACTGGAGTTCAGTGCCAGAAAGCAGGCATGAGGGTGCCTGTTGTGTCGAGTGAACAATGGGTGCATTTTTCAGATTTGCAGAGGACCATTTTGTGTGATTTATCACCTGTGTAATGTGCTCTGTGGAGGATTTTATACTGGATCAGTTGTAAGTTTGTGGTTTTACGGATGACAAAATTGTTTTTACAGATTTGGGTCCAGAAGTCAGCATTGGTGTTGATTGAGAGATTTTTATCGCATTTGAGTGTTGGGAGTGAGATTGAAGTATCTATGGTGCAGAGGAGGCTGTCAATTCTTCACAGTATTTTTTCATTTCCAATTATTTCAAGAAGGTTTTTTATTGTGGCAGAGTGAGTTTGGTTGGTAATGATATTAGTGATTTTCTAATGGTGGATTTTAATTAAATGTATTTGAAGAACTGATTATTGCCCGTGCTGAACTTCTGGACTAATAGGTGGAAACTAACAAAATGTGAGTCTTGGATGATGTGGTGAAGGTGCGTGATTCCATGGTTCTTCCAGGTGGGGAAGTTTAATGTTTTTTTGTTGATTGTGAGGTCAGGGTTATTCCAGATTGGGGGGTGGGTAGATGGTGCAACTGCAGAACTTGTGCCAATTCATAACCGTAGTTATCTCAAGACACTTTAAGGGAGGGGATTTATTATTCCAGTAAGACAATGCTAAACCACCAACCATCACAGTAGCATGGCTTCACAGTAGAAGATTCCAGGTGTTGAACTGGCCTGCCTGCAGTCCAGACCTCAGCATGATCCAGCAGAAAAAAGAACTATTGCCTAAATTGACATTGACATGGTTGGCCTGCTAACTCTTTGCTTCATATGCAATCAGAGTTTATATTTTACTAAATGTTCTCAGAAGGATAAGGTACTTATCTTTCACCCTACAGACCACCCTCAGTGTGTAGAGGGCAACCATAAGAAGCTCAATTCTCTTTCTAATTTTGCACGTTTTTGTTTATCTCTGTTGTAGATCTTTGTGGTGTGAAGCTGAAGTCTACATTTTAAAGACAATACCCTTTCACAACATCACTTGTTTCAGCTGTATTCTCCAAACAAGATGGCTAATTCCAGCAGCAGCCCCTCCAACAGCACAGCCGAAGACGGCTCTTTGAATTATTTTGCCATTACCCTCCATGGCTTGTTCTCGTCTGTTGGCATCATAGAGAACCTCCTCATCCTCGGAGTGGTCGGCTTCCACGTTCGCCGCTCCGTGATCAGCATCTGGATCCTGAACCTCGCAGCGTCGGACCTCCTGGCCACCGCCTCGCTGCCCTTCTTCACTCTCTACATGGCCCGCGGAAACACCTGGACGCTGGGCACCACTTTCTGCCGGATCCATTCCTCCATTTTCTTCCTTAACATGTTTGTGAGTGGCTTCCTGCTGGGGGCCATTTCTCTGGACCGCTGCCTAGTGGTCCTGAGACCAGTCTGGGCCCAGAACTACAGGAACATCCGGCTTGTTGGGAGGATCTGTGGGGTGATTTGGGCGCTGGCTGTTGTCCTAACTATCCCCTTCTACATATTTCGTGACACCATGCCTTGGAAAGGAAAGATCATGTGTTATTACAATTTTGCTCGACTCCTTCCTAATAATTCCCATGACCGTGAAAATCTCATTAAGCAGCGCAAAGAAACCCTAGCCTTCATGAGGCTCCTACTGGCCTTTGTGATCCCTCTGCTGATCATAATCTTCAGCTATGCCGCCGTGAATCAACGCTTGGCTCGCAGAGGCTGCCGCCGCTCTTTCCGTTTTGTTCGGCTGGTCATCGCTGTGGTGGTGAGCTTTGTACTCTGTTGGGCTCCGTACCACATAATCATCACCATAGAGGTTTTTGCACCAACTGAGCATCCTGCTAATAGTTTTGCAAAGAAGGCGCTCCCGACTGCAGCAACCATTGGCTTCTTCAACAGTGTCCTCAACCCTATCCTGTATGTCTTCAGCTGCCCTGACCTGCGCAATAAAATCAGACATTCTCTGGGCGCCGTGATGGAGAGCGTTCTGGCGGAGGATCTGGCAGAGCTGAGCCGGCGTCACAGCACTGCTCGCTCCCTCAGCAGCACTGACATTTTGTCAAAGCAGAGAAATTCCATCAATGCCTTGAGTGTGAAAGAAGAGGAGCAAGGGCAAGGAGACAGTCTTACCAACCCAGCTCAGATTGAAATGTAATAACTTCCTGTTACTGTGGCTTTCCGTGCATTTTACTCCACATGGGAGCAGCTTTTCTAAAAACAGACTTTTATTTTGTGTTGTTCTCTCAAGCCTGGACTCTGCACAGATGTCTGAGATAAGAATATCTCTTGGAGCATCTTTATGCTGGGTGTAGGGTGTTTGCAGACCTGTACTTCTAATGACACACCAAAAGTCAGATGAGGACAGGAAGTAGGAACACTGGTGGACTCAGTGACAGTGTAGGGATGTTACTGGTCAAAGCTGTATATATATGGACCTGCATGCTGCAATTTATTACAAAATGTCCACATGCACTGAGTACGATCCTCACACTTTATGAAAAGGTGTCTCCTATGATTTGACCAGTTTACCTGGTGTGGAGGTGATCGTCTTGCAGACGTCCTACCAGATACCAGATGGAGGAAGACAAGAGCCTTGAGGAGTGTTTTACAGAGTTAAGAGGCTTGCTGCATCCTTTTAACAGCTTCTCTCCCTTGTTTTGTTGAAAACATACCTTTAAAGGAAACTGTGATGTATTATTAACCAAAACTTGTCATGCAAACCAAGTACTGATGTTTTGTTCACAAATAAACCTGTTTTACTAAACAGCTCTTTTAAGTGCTGCTCACCCTCTGAACGCCAGTTTCCTTTCTCCCAGTAACGCCATTATCTAAAGTGCAACTAAACCCTCAGACCATTTTTTTGCAGGTGAAAACATTTATAGGTGTTTAATATTTGTGGGTATTTGGTAGTACTATTCGGCTAGGCTTTAAATCTCAACATATTAGCACATGGTATTTCAATTCTATTTGAGTTAAAAATCTGCACACGATGGATTTGAAGACAGCAGGGATACAGAGCAAGATGAGGATGATTAGAAGAAAGCAGGGACAGGAAGCAAAATAAGGATGGAGGAGAAGATTAGATAAAGAGAGCAGGATGAAGACGGAGGATTAGGAGAAAGCAGGGATAGAGAGAAAGATGAGGATGGATGAGAAGAAAGCAGGGACAGAGAGAAAGATGAGGATGGATGAGAAGAAAGCAGGGTCAGAGTAAAAAATGAGGATGTTGGAAGAGAGGAAAGCAGGGAACATTGAGGTTTTTTTTACATAGGGTTGGGAAGAGACTGGCTTATTTATAGTGACAGTGGGAGTGGAGAAGCCCTTTATTGCATGCCATGCTTTCTGATCACTCATCGGGTGTCAAAACTATGCAAAAGTGCATCACTGAGCAGCAAGGATGGATTAAAGGTAGAAAAAAATTAAATGGCAAAACAATAATGCAGAAAGTGTTGTCTATTTTTCTCAGTTCAGGTCTTTAAAAGTCTTAAATGTAATGTGTAAAAGTGTAGGAACCCTGTGCAAAAATGTATGAGATATGTTAAAGTCTAACATTTATACTTTTGTTTAAATTAAACAATTATTTTTGTGCTTTCATTCTCATAAGAAAGACTTCATGATAAAGAAGTGCATAAAAGTACGGTAGAATACAGGAAACAAAGTTGTAGACCTCAAATTTTTCAAACCCCGCTCTCAAAGAACCAACCAAAACCTTGACTAAACCTAAACCCACACCCATGTGACTCAACCTCTGAGCTTACAGTGGAAAAGTGTGGCTACGAGACCCATTTATTGGCACCCAAATACACCCAGCCACAACTTCCTGTATTTAGAAACCTAAATGTTCACAGGGCAGCAGTCATTACTACATCCTTAAATACTTCATGAGAGCTACATGACATAAAAGAGTATTGACTGGTCTAACAGGCTCACTGGCAGTCTGTTAGTAGCTGTAGGAGCTGACATGCTCATTCTTGTAAACTGTGCTCTTTATACTTCTGTATCTGCACACATTGGCCTTAAAAAAGAATGAGTCTCAACTATTGTACACCTGTCTACACCTGCTCTACTTTTCATGTTTTGGTGTAACATTTCTCAACATTTAAATGAAGAGAAAAAGCTCTGTGGTGTTAAAACGTGACTCCTCTTTTGTGAAAATCAACCACAGTCGGGCCTTTGTTTCCTTTCATTTTTTTTTTTTTTCTTAGCTTAAGTGACAGCAAACTGTTAAGAGCAAAAGACAGGTGCTAAAATGGATGTGATGGTTTATTTTCTATTCATAACTAAGGCACTGGTAGATGAGTAAAAGTGGTCGTAGATACTGCAGGTTCATGGCCTACTTCACAGCCAGCACTGGCTTTAAAATTAAACCCTACCTTTTCAAGTTGCCCATATCAGAGTCGAGTCAAGATTTTCTTAAAAAGCCCTAAGCTAACCAGGAAACTATTATTCTCTTACATTTTATGCTAATGGACATCAAAACAGCAGGCTTTGAATTATTCTTCCTCTAAGAGCAGGGTTTTTAACAGACAGATGTAATTCTTGGTTTCACCAGCAGGTGGGGATGATGTGAAACTCATGCTAGTATTTTGTCTTCATGTTTCTAGAAGGATGTGATTATTTCATCTGGTCCTGTGGCCTTTCTTTTACAGGCATATAAAAGGTGATTAGACTTTTAAAGGGCCAGTCCGTCACTAAATATCCTGGTCCATGACAATCATGCAGTGTTTCATATACATCATGCAGAAAAGGACTCGTTCTTATTCACATATTTACCAAAAAAGTGTGACACACACGACATGAACATAACAGCTTGTTAATTATTGATTTTAGGTGTTTAAATCAGACCTGTTGCCACAAAAATAAAGCATGCAGGCTGCATTTGCAAACATTTGTAAAACGAAATGTGGAAATTCCACAGTCAACTGTAAGTGATATTTTAAGAAAGTGGAAGATTTTAGGAACAACGTAAAACCACAGAGCAGGGTGAATAACCGCAGGGTGAGTAGAGTCACCAACACTCTGCTGACTCCATAGCTGTAGGATTCTAAACTTTCACGGGCGTTTTAACACTTAAACTTTTTCGGGTGAGTGTTAAACACATAAGGGGGAACTTTTAAGTGAAATAGAAAACCTTTATATGTAAAGAGTATTAGACAATGAAATAAACAACAACTCTGAACAAATATAATCAATAAAGCTCTCCAGAGAACATCATAAATTCAAAGCGTTTCACATTTAATTAACACCTCCACCAGAACGAGTGCACACATCATGAGTAAAGTTAAATGAAAAGTTGCAACGAAACCTAAGATTTACTATCAGTCTATATAAACCCAAAATAAACTAAAGACCCAATCTAACAAAAACACAACACAACCACAACCAAGCTCTTTTAAACAGTTTTTAGGTCATTTTAAAGTCCGTGACGCATGCAAACACACTCAAGTCCACAGGAAAAACAGAATATCTCCTCGTGAGCACAAAAAACAAAACAAAAAATTGCGATGGATCACTACACTGGTACACCAGGAAATTACAAAAAAAGAGACGATCTCACCCAGATCCAAAAGGAGATAATCCAACAAGGGAAGCTCCTTTCTCTGCTACTCAACACCACCCCAGCGTCAGTGGACAGAAGCCCAGTCTGGATACTGATCATTATCTTAAGGAAATCATTATACTTTTCCCAGTCCTCCGTTCTCCGCTTCTTCCCCCACGACACATCCTCCTTATATTATCGCGTCTATTTTTTCTCATCATTTTAACCATACATCAATATACAATGACAGCAGGAGCCCACATACCCAGATGGGTGGGATGGATGCAAGTCATCATTAGTTTTTGCTGTTCTTGGCCCATTTTTGCCACTTTTGTCCTGCTTTTTTTCTATTTGCTATTTTTTCTACTTATTTTACCATTTTCTGCCACTTTTCCCCCTTACAAGCTGCCTTTTGCCATTAAATGCCACTTTTGTCCAAGTTTTGCCACCTTTTTACAGCTTTTTGCCCATTTTTGCCACCTTAATGTTGCTTTGTTGCCCGTTTTTGTCACTTATGACTGTTTTTTTTGCTAGTTTTTTGCCACATGACCATTACTTATTTTTTTGACACTTCCCAACTATTTTGCTAGTTTCTACCTGTTTTTTCTACTTTCTCCCCCCATTTTTGCAATTTTTTTTGCTGATTTTAGCCCATTTCTGCCACTTTTGTCCTGCTTTTGGCTGTTTGCTCTTTTTTTCTACTTCTTTTGCCATTTTCTTTTTCCCATATAAGCTGCCTTTTGCCATTTAACGCCACTTTTGTCCAAGTTTTGCCACCTTTTTACAGCTTTTTGCGCATTTTTGCCACCTTGATGTTGCTTTTTTGCCCATTTTTGTCACTTGTGAAGGATTTTTAACAATGGATTTAGGGGACGGTACACTTCCATTTATGCTGTGTTGAGCTGATTAAGGAATAAACTCAGTCACATCAACAGAAAACAAAATATACAGACATATATCTCCACTGGGTGGCACTGTTGCTCTAGTACAATGTTACTCAACCCTGCTCAACCACAGAGCTAAATTGTTGAAAAACGCAAGAACCACAACCTAAGTGGTGAAAAGTGGCAATTAGAATATGTTAAAGATAGCAAAAATGGTAAAACTGTGGCAAACGCTGGGACAGAAAGTGGCAAAAATGGGCAGAAAGTGGCAAAGATGGGTGGGAAATGAACAAACAATGAGTTAATGGTGGCAAAAATGGTCCAAAAGTGACAAAAACATGGCAAAAAATGAGTGAAAAGTGACTAAACTGGGGAAAAAATCAGTAAAAAGGTGGGAAAAATAGGAAAGAAGTGCCCAAAAATGGGCTAAAAGCGGCAAACACTGGAAGAAAGTGGCAAAAATGGATGGGAAATGACCAAAAAAAGAAGAAAAATGTGGCAAAGATGGTCCCAAAGTGGTCTGCAAAACGTGGGAAAAAAATGAGTGAAAAGTGACTAAAATGGGCAAAAAGCATCAAGGAGTGGCAAAATGGGGAATAAGGGGCATTTAACTGCAAAAGGCAGCTTAAGTGGGCGAAAAGTGGCAGTTCAGCCTTGCTCAGCAGAGTTTAATAGTCATTATTCAAAATAAAAGCATCTTCTTCATGTCATTCTGCACTTGTTCTGATTTTCCAACATTACTTCATTCACAATATCACAGATAATACATTGACAAATAACAATAATGCTTACTTTCAAAATAAAACAACATAATTTCCTTAACTAGAGTTAAGAGTTTACATTTAGTTCCAAAACTAATCAAGGTAAAACATTAGGAATAAATGAACAGTTTTATAGGTTGCTGAATAACCATTGCTTAGCATCAGTCACAAAATAAATAACAAAAACTAGCAGAAATTTAGCTAGAATCTTACTCAGGGCGCACTCACACTAGGCCATCCATACCGTGCCTGGGCTCATTTCAGCCTAAAGTCTGGTACTTTTGGCCAGTGTGAGCGTAATCGTTCCTTGCTTCGGTGTGGCACGCTTCGTGGCCCTGGCACGAAAGACGAGGTGGCCCTAGGCATGGATGCAAATGAAGAAGCACAAGCGCAGGAATGGGATGTAGCATGAAGGAACAACAAAAGGACCTGCTTCAGCGCAGAGGGCACACCAGGCAGCAGCTTTATGCTAGAGACAGCAGGATTTTTCTAGAGGGATAGAGAGAACTATATATTTCATCTCATTGTGTTTCAACAAGTTAAAGAGCTGAAGAACATAACAAACTTCGCACAGCTCCACTACGAACTCGTTCCCAGTTCAGTCCACATGTCTGACCAGTTTCTTGCAAAATCTGGCTTTTACCACTGTGAGAAGATTTTTGGTTTCAGAAATAAAGCATCTTCCCTTGATTGAGTCACAAACAGCAGCTCACAGGATAACAAACACCTTTCATCCTCCATTCATAAAGGAGAGTGCCAAATACACAGACAAGTGTGTGCAGGGGTTAATCTCACAGCAGATTTAAAACCTCTTATTATAAAATTATAATGCCAAACTATCATCCACTGAATTAACTTACCTCTAATTCTATTTGTCACCAAGAAGTAAAATTGTGATCGCTGACATTTGAAAGGAACATCGTATATTAATCCTCCAGCTCTCGTCAGATGGTTAAAATTGCACTCATCACAGTAAAAAAATTAAAAAATAAAATAAAAATAACATTTAATCCTGCTCTGGACACCAGCTGTCCTATGACATGACAGCTTGTTTGGTGCAGCAGGCATCCAAATATACGCAGAGAGATGCCACAGTTCATAGCGCATGAAGAAATACCAGGGGGTTCAGATAGTTCACGGACACGCAGAGGAATGACTGTAGGGGCTCATACGAGTTAAGAAGTCCAGGTTTCATTCAGCAGAAGTGCTAGGAACTTTGATCATTCTCAAGATTATATGCTGTGAGCGATAATTTTCCGCTATGAACCTCTCTCTCTCCTCACAGGGCTCTGTATAGTTAATGCAGCTACTGATCCCAGGTCAGCTGAAATAACTTTGGTGTCAGATTTCATATAAATCTGTTGCTATTTTACAGCCTAAAAAACAACACTTATGTATACTGAGTCATCGACACGTATTCATTCATCAGCGGTGGATGCTTTTTGAGACAACGTCGGCGTGTGACGTATCCGTGCCCAGGTCTGGATGCGTTGAGCAGTGTGAGTGCGGGACAAAGGGAGACAGGGGAGGGGGGTCGAATGGGCTTCAGCACGGTGAGAATATGGCATAGTACGGATGGCCTAGTGTGAGTACACCCTTAGAAACAAACAAGACTTCAGGAGCCATTTTAGCCAACATAGAACAGAAAGGTAAAATAAAGTCTGTACTTGTTCACAAATTGACAAACTTAAACCACTTTAGAAACGTTTTGTAGCTTATTTCTAGTGTTAAACAGCATATTTGTACATCTACACATAATTTCTATGAGCGTCCATGGGGAGAAGCACAGCGCCACACTGCCATCTGCTGGTCAGACTGAGGTACACTGGATTAATCACACTGAATCACATCAGTTATAAAGCAAACACATTACCGTGCATAAAGGCTTAAATTACTTTGTTCTTTTTCACAGAAAATAATTTCCACAATTCAAAAAACATAAAATGTGATGACATATTTTGTATGTGTCACAGTTACATACCTTAAATTGAATATATTTTCCCCTGGCTTCTCTAATATATTTTCCACAGCTGGCAAGAATCCTCTCCCATATTTCATCCTAAATCTCTCTCTCCCAGATCCCTTTATTTAAAAGTGGACATATTTAATACCACTTTACTACTTTAATAGACATTACAGGAAATACTGTGAGTTATAATTTTTCTTTTGAAAAAAATAAGTGTTTTTTCCTTCTTAAACTTCTCCCTCATCCTGTTTTAAGAGAGAAAATTGCCATTCTCAAATAGATCAGCAAGTATTTACTTTGTCTAAGCCACTGAGCCCCATACACTGATTACCCATTTTTATTTTAGGGTTGTAAAAATATATACTCAAGGAAAACTATTTGTCCTGCTTTGTCCTCACAGTAATGTAATGGCGCCCTCAAGTGTTCAATTATAGACACAACAAGAAAAGGATGAAAAATCTTTTTTTATGTAAACATCACAGGTGGTAGGAATAAAGTAACACAGTACTCATATAAAAGTAGATACTTAGATAAAGGTGGACTTAAGTAAAAACAATGCTCTATAAAACTATTAAATTAAAGTAAAAAGCATTTTCTTTACATTTTATTCAATGTACCAAGTAGTCATGTGTTTTTTTTTTCTTGTTAGAAATAACTACAGAGTGGAGATGGTCGAATAAACTCTATGTGCTCATCCACTTTTTGTATTTGAATTTTTGACATTAAAGGCTAAAGCTTTTCTAATCTATCAAAAAAAAAAAAAAGTCATGAACTGCACATCAGACTAAGGGATGGTAATGAGCTGTGGCTTTTTAGTTACAGGAGGGCAAAAATGCATGGCCAAGTTAACAAATATTAGCCTATCTTAACTCAAATGCAAGCAGAGATTACAATTCATCCATTGTAGATACAGATTCTGTGTGTGGTCTATAAGGCAGAAAGAGAAATCAAATCTAGAATATAATAATAGGACACTTTCATATTTTACAGCTTCTGTGGTTTCTAAATCTATGAATAAAACTGGCCTAAAGGACAAATACACATCAGGTCAAATGCACTGAAACACAAACAGACACATAAGCAGAACAGCTTCTTATGAGACGGTGTATGAGATAATTCTGCCACCTGTTGGTGAAAATGCATTATATACTCAACACTAGTGTTGTACTATAAAAAATGCAAGCCAAGGTTGAACACTTAAAGAGCGTTCTCTCTTTAATTTTAGTTTTCTTTTTAATAAATCTGACAGATAAACATGGTGTCTACCAAAGCACAACATGCAAAATCTCAAATCTTATTTTTTTCAAAATTAAGTTCTTGTAAAAATTAAATCCTTGTATGTATTTAAAAGCCACTGAAAAGTCTGGAATTATTTGAAAAATCTGAAAATGCCATGTTTCTCTAGATTTGAAGGTGAATGAGGCCTAAAGTAAGTGTTCAGAGGTATTTCTGACTAGAAATAAGATGGACTGGCGTATGAGTTTTTGCAGGTGTTTGACACATAAGACACTCGAAAAGATTTCCAAGAAGGCAGAACAATCAGTGAGCTAACGGCAGCTGCTTTAAGTCAAATTACATTAAATAATCAGGAACAGTTCAAAGGAAAATTTATATCATATGCCCAGCCTAGGGGACAAAACAGTAAAAAAAAAAAACACTCAGAAATCCAAACTCACCATCATGAGCAAAAAAAACATGTCCTCAAAAGTCCCATTTCTTTTACTGGGAAATGAAGATTTAAAGAAGAGTTTAGTTGTATTTAACAAACATAAGAGACTGCAGCATGTTGTGACCAAAACGTGGACGTTGGGGTCTCATTATGATGAGGGAAGGGGGTCGTTCATGTTTACTGAAACTGATACTGTTATCGCTAAAATGTCATCATTCAGTCTGTAACATCTATTCTTTATCCCTCAAATACAAACAATTTCCTCATATTCAAAGCTGCATTTATTGTTGTTTCCTATCAAAACAAAATTTTCCTATCTTTTATGGGACATTTGAACATATCATACCATATAGGATACAGTTGTCTAATTTACTGAGGTTACCTGAATGCAATTGGGAAATTATATCTTTTTTATGGACATGAAGAGAAACAATTCAAATAAGAAACAGTAGACTGCAGCCAGTGATGACTTACCTCAGCTCAGGAAGGTGTTTGGCTGGGCTGGGCAATACAGAGAACTACTATGAAGTGAAAAAAACACTTTTACTCAGAATATATTCCTCCATGTAATCAGATTATCATTGTTAACACGTATTATTTATTCCAATTACTTTGGCATAATGATAGGATTATTTAAAGTGAGATTGCTTTATTACAGCTGATGAAGGCAAACTATCTCCAACAGCTGAAATGTAAAGACTCATGCAATCTGCCAGAGAAAATAGTTTCTGTGTGTACAGCATTTTTATTCTGCTTCATCTGATCCTGTTGATTTGTTTTTATGTGTGCTGCAAGAACAATGTAATCTGATCCCATTTACTGTTAAACTGGACTCTCGTTTGTTAAATCAAGAGTAAGAATCTATTCCTGGAAAACGAAACTGTTAGATTCTTACCCCCAGGATAAAAATGTAAATTAAGGGCGGTGGCATTTGACGGTTTAAGGCTTGTAGTTCAGATACAGGAGGACAGACCCACGCTGCTCTGAAAACTCCTGAATAAAGATTTACAGTCTACACACCTCGTCCATAAAGGTGAGTTACCTCGAGTTTTGTTTTCGTTCGTGGGTTGAGTGGACCTTTTTGATGTCAGGTATCCTAGATGAATGATTGTACTCAAAATGTCACTGAACTACGAGTTTATGTTCAGATCTAACGCTGAATCAACGAGCTGGTGAGCAGGTATATAATGTTATGTTCCTCCACTTACTAATAAATGAGTTGAAGATAAAGTTTTAACGTTTCTGTACTGTTCAACTGCCCGTTGAGACACATTTAAACTTTCCTCAAAATGTATTCATACGTCACAAAAAGTAGTGCATGTCTACTCAAAATATGGCTTTTATTTCTAAATATGAGCTTAGAGTATTAACACATTCTCAGCTCCGCAATGTTGGCAATCCCTACCTGTCCTGCCCTCGTTTCAGGTAAAGAGGGAAGAAAAACATCCACGGCAACAATCATAAGCTAGCCAGCAAAACAATGACAAAGGGATATAGCCTGCTGTCTGAAGTTAGCGAATCATGAAAAGAAATATGCAAACGACATTTTAAGCTTTTTTGTTTGAAATTAATGAATTAAATACATAAGAAAAACGGCTCATATAGTGTTTTTTAGCAGCACAGGCTGCTCTATCAGGGTAGCAACTGCCACCCCATGAAATCCCCTTCCCACCTGTGCTGGGGGTTGCTTTGATTGCAATGAAAAGTTACGGCTCACCGCCGATGAGTCATCGGACTTTTTTACGCAAGCGAAGCTCTAATGTCCAATTACAAGTGAACGCAGCTCTCTACTCACCCCTCCCTTGAGTCCTCATGGCGGAGGTTGGTTTCGTTTCTTTGAGCAGGATTGAGGAAAGCTGCAGAGGGAGGAGGTGGTGCAGCTGAACACACACGAAGTGAACAAGGTAAATGAAGATTAATCATCAGCAGAGTTTATGGCTAAATGAGTGTTAATGCTGATCCAGACTTTGGTTAAATAATTGGAAACACTTTACTACATTTGTGTGAAATATCAGCTAGGTGTGACGTTGGGTCTGTTTAACAAGAAGGAAAGTTTTCATGCATTTTCAAATGTTATAAGTCACTGAGCAGAGGCAACAGAAAGCATTGTAGTGAAAAATTTTAGTCTGTCAACTCTGAAATGAGAGAAACTCGGTTTCAGAAAAGAAGGGAACCAAAACCAGAGCGAAAAGGCGGATAACGCCTGCTTCTGCTTTCTGGTATTCATTCATTCAGCACATATCAGGCACGTTAACACAGGGAATCTAAATAAACATATAATCATAATAGAAACAAGTCAACTATTAAACTTAGCATAAAAAGAAAGAACACGTTTTTTTTTCTATTTTGTAGATTATTATTATTATTTTTTAAACAATGCTTCTCAGCAATAAATCTATAAAAATAAAAGTTCCATCAGCTAAATAATTAACATGAATGTTTTTGAGAACCTTAAGAAAAAGTGCATTTGGAATTCCTGTCACTACAAATAAAGATTAAAGATCTACAGATATTGGACCTAATTGTTCCTTACAGCTGATAATGTAGGCCATCTCAGCTGGAGCATGCAAAACTCAGGAACAAGTTTTTTTTGTGACCTTGAGAGTTGTGTGATATTCTTAGTGGAGAAATTTAACCTGAAACAACAAAACAGTACAAGCGATTTTTTTAAATTAATCTGAGTGTAGCTTGATCCACAAACGTATTCAGTTAAAGCTCTTTTTTTGTTTGTTTTATACGGTGGTCAAAGCTAAGTCCCACAGTCCACACTCTCAGACTCACACACTGTATAGATGACACCTTCAAATCTAAAAAATGCCAAGAAGGCAGCTTGGTACCTTCATCTAAATAATATGAAGTAAGATGGGATCAAAATCTTGTCTCATCACTTTCAGTGAGAGGCTGTCATAGTAATCCTGACTGAGGAGAGACGGAGAGCACCAACACGATGGAGGTAAACAACGTCTTTGTTGAGTGCTATATAAATTCCCAACATTTAACACTACAATGTGTAATGTTTCATGAGAAACTGATCCCATTAAATTGTATGTTCTTGTCATTAAATGAAGGAAACCAGTGATGATTCAGGCGTTGAAGGAAACTGTGAGGAGGCAGATGAAAGTCCACAACCAGCATGTACTGGCAGCAAGAATGACTGTCAACAGAGGAATTCAAAAGGTTAAGTTCAACATTTTTTTAAACAGTCTTCAATGCAAGGGCAATAAAACAAGCACAGTTTATTAAAAGCTCTATCTATCTATCTATCTATCTATCTATCTATCTATCTATCTATCTATCTATCTGTCTGTCTGTCTGTCTGTCTATTAAATAATTTGATTTAAACTAATCCCTGCTCCTCTGCAAAGACAGCAGTCTGTTGTGCCAGTGTTGAACATGTTTGCCTTTTAGAAACCTCTCTAAATTACACCATGACTGCTTGTACAGAAGGAGAAGTTGGGCATGAGACAACGGACATGACCACATCAACGCCAGAGATGCAGCACTTCCTTCAGGAACCCAAGAGAGACATTACTGAACAGACAAGTGGGTAAATCAAATCAGTCCACAAAGTCCAACGTGAAAACATTCAAACAAAAACACATCCGTGTGTGGGATTTAGTCATATGCCATCTTGTAATCAATCCAGGCAGTGCACAGGTGTGTTTCTGGACTTGCAGTCCTGGGCGATATCCCTGTCAACCAGTAGCTTGTGCTTGGCTCTTCCAGTGCCAATTCTTTTCTCTGCTCTGCTCATGTGCCCACTCATTTTGGCCGCTATGATGCTTCCATGTGATACTGAGGCAGAATAGGCTGGTAATTTGATGGTACTGTTCCTTTCTGAGGGTTCTTCATGATGAGGACTGTCTGGCCTTGGGTAAGCCACTCTGGGTGGATCCTCGATGTTAACTGCTGGTTCATTAGTACTGCTAGGCTTTCGTGGAGTGCAGTTCATGCCAGGCCCTGGTCCTGTCCATTCTTCATTTTTGACACTCTTTGTTAGATGTCTGCTGCTGTGATTACTACTGGGTCTTGCTCTAGGGGTTTACTGTGTTCTGCTTGACAGTTCACTAGCCATTGGGCCCTGATGTTATGTGACACCTACTTCTCCAAGAAACTTCTCCAGTATTGCTCAGTCTCGGCCTTGAGTGGGTCCTCTGTCATCTTACTGCCTTGCCATTGAGAGTAGACCTTGGTCAGGTGGTCAAGCCTCTACTGGGGCTTTCCCACTACGACTTTTGGCTGTGCTGAGCCAAACCAAGCTGTGCTGATTTACTTTCCCATCACTAGTTGGCCTAGACAAGCTGTGCTGAGCTGCGCTTCAATGGCCCTGCTCATGAGCATGGCCAAAGTGAGCCAGCCCCACCTCGAAGTGGTTCGTTACAGTGTAGTTCTGTTACAGTGAGGTCTAATGTCAGCATTCAGTGTACGACTTAAACATTTATGACACAGGACCAAAACTCTAGATTTACGTACTCATACTACGGTCTGAAAGTCTTGCAAGGCTGGAGTTCTCACTCTGATGAGTGATATCAGGAGGGACCAAGCACAGATCCAGGATTACAAATAAATTCTTGAATTCTAAAAAAAAATAAAATGCTGGAGATGTTCAGAACATTTAGCCCATCATAGAGTCAGTCTTTAATTTATTAACTGGTGTTAAAGCATGCATTTCTCATTGCCCAATCCAATGCAGTATATGGATACAAATACAATTGTATCCATATAAATATGTAAGAAGAATATATATATATATATATAAATAAAAAATAATATAAATAAAATATATACGAAGAATAAAGTACAACTTTATATCCTGCTATCTAGAGACACATAAATCAATAATCATTTCACTGTTCTTTACCTTTGTGCAGGAAAATTCTATCCTTTTGATGATATATATTTTTTTAATTGATCATGGAAAGAGAGAGAATATGAAAAGAAAGGGCTGTCGGTCTACAGTTTAATTTTTGCTTTTAAACAATGTAAAGTCAATCAGATAAGATCAGGTTGTGGTGGAAAAGCAAATCACCTGCAGCGCTGGGCTGCTGTGCCAAGTAAAACCAAGTAGTGATGTAATGGAAAAGCCCCATACTTCTCTAATGTACCTTTTTAGGTAGCTGGCTGTATTTCTTCGGGTAGTTCTGCAAGACCAACTTCTCTCCATGTTGCCATTAATTTTGCCTCTAGACTTCTTTTCCATGGCGTTCCACTGCTGTTCATCTCGTAGCCGAGCATCTCTAGGATGGCTGTTGCCACGTCATATATCAGCCATACTAGTGGGGATAGCTAGCAGTGCTGTGTTCACATCCTCGGGTAGAGACTCTGATTCTATCTTGTTTTATACTTAGCCTTGTTGCAATGGTAAGAGCTTCCTCTCTCTTTATGGGTGCACAAGCCACAACAAGATCTAGGTCTGAGAGATCTGGTTTTCATAACTGCTCTATTTTTAACTTTGTGTGCACAAGCAATTTTTTGAAAGAGATGTTAGAAAAATTCTGGACTTTTTTTCGATTGTTATTTTTTTTAAGTTTTTGGTCTTTATTTGATCACATTTTACTTAAAAAGTGATACATTTGATATTATTTAGAATGATTTACTGATCAGGGCTTGGCCTGAGAGAGCCAGTGAAGTATCAGCAACTTAAATAATCACTCCTGTTAAAAAAATGTCTTCATTTAGACAAAAAAAGAAACAACCACAAAAGACAAATCATAAAACATCTGTGCCAGTCACTCTGCTTGTGTCAGAGGTGATGTGGGCTACCTTAAAATCTGATTTGCAAAACCAAACTCCAATGATTAGCTGTTTGCCCTGTCAGAGGCCAGATTTGTTTTAACACCATCCAGTTAGGCTACGTTGCAACAGGCTGCAAGTATGTCGCTTTTTTTTTTGCCTTTCAGTGTTGCACTCCTTTTTTGTTCACAGATTGACTTTGGAATCCTTAGAGTGAAGCTAGTAAGTTTTCAAGTTGCCATTGTGTTTCTTTTCAACCTCAAACAAAAATACACAGAATATATACATGTATATTTTATGTGCTTCAGTACCTGCTAGAGGGGATGAGATTAACTTTCCATTTTTCAGTGTACTTCAGTGTAATTAAGTGAAGCAGATCCCTTTTTTGTTTTTTTTTAATGGGTTCAAAAGCTAAGTCCCAAAGTTCACATTGATTCAACTATAGCACACCTGTCACCTTCACAGTCATGAGTGTTTGGTGTTCAGGCTTTAGAGAGGAGTTTGGGTCAGGCTGGTGTGCAAGATACTGTCATGTATTTCAAGTCTTATTTTCAAACCTGACATGAAAGTTGTCTCATTACTTTCAGTGAGTGGATGTCTAAGTTCTCCTGACTGTGGGAGGACAGAGAGCAAAAACACAATGGAAGTAAGCAACTTCTTTGAGCAACAATGTTACAGTAAATAAAAGCAAATCACCTACACTTAAAATAAATATGAAATCCTGAGATTTATTTTATGACATTGTATCTCCTTGTCATTTAATGAAGGACAACGATGATGATTTGTACCTTTCCTGTGAGGAGTCAGAAGAAAGTCCACCTCCAACTTGTACTGTCAACAAGGATGACTGCCAACAGAGTAAGTTAAGCTTTGTTTTGTTAATTAGGGCCCGAGGACCCGACTGAAACTGTAGGCATCCGTTGTTATTTTTCTCTCAAAACAGATGGCATTTTGGAGGCTTTAACATGCTCAAAAACTTACCAAATTTGGTGGCTTGTTAGATCCTTGTGAAAAATTTTGTATTCTGGTGGTTGCATGCATCTCACTCAAAAAATGGCTGCTCATGGGCCCCAAAACCTGGTATTCAGGAGCCCCGCCCACAAGTTTGTGTGACATGCATGAAAATCGGTACACGTGTATCATGACTAGACGAACAAAAAATCCTCTTGGGACCATACTCTAAAATGCACAGGAAGTGACATCATCAAGGAAAAGTGTCCAATTGTCCAACCCAAATGATACTTTAAATGCTAAAATAGAATTACTATTGTTATCTATGAATTTTCAAATCAACTGTTTTACAAAAAAAAACTGAAAAAATAGTAAAGCACATTAATATTTCTTGATTAATATGTCAAATTATAGTTATTTACTTGCATTCCTGAACAGAAAAATGAGTTTTAGTGGTTGAATGTTATGCTTGATTAATTTCTGACTTCTCAGAGAAGCCCAGTGAGCCGGCTTAAATTTGGGTGAATTCAGTTTGAAATCCCTCATTCCTGTTCAAAATGGTAAAACGTGGAGAGCTCAATGAAAATGAAAGAGTCCGCATTAAAGCACTTCATGATGCCATGGTCTTTGAGACAAATATGACAGGTTGTCTAATAAATTTGTTAAGCACTGTGTATATATACACAAACACCTACAAAAAAGCCTTTTGGACCCATGCCAAAATCCTGACAGGAAGTCCACCAGCTTGGCCCCAATTTTAAAATAACGCCTCTTTTTGGACATTTATTCAGTGAAAACTGATGTAATTTGGGGGGACATCATTCTATGGTCTTCAGTATGTTATGGCAACACATCAGTATCACACTGAACATGCTCACATGAAAACGGCCCATCATGGCGCCCTCCTCTGCCAACAGGAAGTGATGCAAATGGGTCATTTCTGCATTTTTCTTAGTGTGTTGAACCTATCACACTCTGATTTGACCTGAAGTCCTAAATATCTGTCCCAACAATCACATGTTTCATTAACAGACACCCCAGTGGCCATTTTGGCCATTTTGATCCTTTGCCATTGGAGAGGAAGTGGGTCGTTTCTGTGTTATTACCTCCACCAAGGAGGTTATGTGATCAGCTGGGTTTGTTTGTTTTTTAGCAACATAACTCGAAAGTTATGGACAGATTTTGATGACATTTTCAGGAAATGTCAGAAATGGCATAAGGAAGAAGTGATTACATTTTGGGAGTGATCCGGATCACCGTTGGATTCAGGAATTTTTTAAAGGATTCTTTACTATTGGGAGATAGGCCTGGGCTGCCTTGGTGGAGGTCTGCGCTCTCTGAGTGCTTTTCTAGTTCTTACTGTATTCAAGCTCTGATTATGACCTGACGTCCTCAATATCTTTCCCAACATGGACATGTTTCATTCCTGGATGACCCAGTGGCCACGGTGGCCGTTTTGATCCTTCGCCACAGACAGGAAATGGGTTATTTCTCTAATTTGCTTACTGTTTTGAACCTATCATGCTCTGATTTTCACCTCAACTCATCTATATCTGTCCTAATGTTGACATGACTCATTAACAGATGCCCCAGTGGCCATGGCGGCCATTTTGATCCTTCGCCATCTTACAGGAAGTGTGTGTAACTCTTATGTGAAACACCCGATTGCCTTCAAATTTCACATGTATGATCAGGGTCCGCCCCTCTACAAATTCCAATGTTAATTTCATGGATTTGCTCTAGCGCCCTCTACTGTAAGATACCATGAGCACCTCCATTAGTTCTCGGAGGGGACTTATCTCTTGGACTCTAGAGTAGTATTTCCTGAAACTAGACAAGATGGAGATCTCAGGTTGTGCTCTGCATGATCAGGGTCTGCCTCTCTACAAATTTCAGAGTTAATTTCACGCTTTTTCTCTAGCGCCCCCTACTGTAAGATGCCATTAGCACCTGAAAAATAAAAATTACAATCTTTTTATGATTTTACATGATAAATAGTCCTTCCCTCATTACCTCTACATATCAACATCCACCTCTGACATACTGTCACCTACTGTTGAGGGGCAGTACTACCTCATAAACAAAGTGCACTGTGCTGATTTTTTTTTTTACATAATGACGCTCAAAGAAGGACCGCCCTGGTCTCCCTGCTGCGCAGCAGCACACCACACGGGTTCGCCTACAGCCGACTATTGCCACGCACTGGCGGTTGCATCACACCCCGACCTGTGCCTGGATGCGAGGGCCCTTCAGTGCCACTTGCAGCCCTAGTTTAATTTTATTTTTTATGAAGTAATGCAAGAGAAATCAGGACAAGTGAGGGAAATGACCCAAGTAACACTTTACAGAATAGAACAACAAAAAAGCCAAGGGTAACATTCGTTATGCTTACCTTGTATGCTGACAGCTTACATCTTTGTGTGTCTGCATAAAGATGCACTAGCCCACAAAGAAACTGAGTCACTTTGCAGTTATTTTTGGGGATATTTGCTCCTTGTATGCACAATTGACATCATTACAACAACCATTTAAACCATAAATACTGGTGCTGACAGTGGATATGACACAGTTTCATTCAACCAGCCAAAGTGGCTGTTGTACCCACCAGGGCTGTAATCCATCTGCATTTGGTGGTGCCATGTAAAGGTGAGTCATTCCCTTTTTGGAGTACTGTAGTGATCACCCTCTACCTTGATTAAAGGTAGCATAGAGCCTAAATGTGAGTAACTACTGTATGAATTGATTTGAATATGGTGAGACAAGTGCAGAACATGTTGAAAGATGTCCAATACAGATGTGCTGACTTGCAGACTGTAACCATGAGTAATGCCTAACTGTGAACAAGGGTGGATGTCTAGTGTAAAAACAGGAAGGTGAAGTTTAAGAATTAATTAATAATAGAATTAATAATTCATAAACTAAGATCAGATCACAAATATTGCCAACATTTGATAGGTTGAAAAATACACCAATATGCAAATGACTTTATGTAAGAAAACACAGTTATAAAATCAGAAGAACAGAACAGAACCATGACCTTCTTCCCCTGGCACCTTGGGAGCACGATGGAGAGTGCAAGAGGAAGCATAGGATCACTTCTCTACAGTCTCTCTCACTCTGATTTGAGTATGTAGTCTAAAAGGTACTTTCCACTGAGCAGTCCGGTTCACTTTGGTCGGCACACATTTTTCTTTTTGGATTTCCATATAGCAAAAGTTAAAAAAAGGGTCCCAAAAAAAAAACCTTTACCGTCCCACTTTTTTGGCACCCTTCTGTATTGGTACCAGTCTTACCTATCGGTCCCAAAAGGTGGGGCTACACACCACAACAGGAAGGGTTTACACTGATGTCCCTTTCAGCGCACAACATTACTGGTCGGCTCCAAGCAGAAAAACAAAACACAGAAGTTAGCTCAGGACATTTACTTAATCTTTATTTATTTATTTATTTATTTTTAATTTAACCCCAGCGAAACATTTAGTTAACTTTTTTTGTGACAAATTCACATGATACAGCTCTAAATGTTATTATTTTGTGGTATAAATTGTGGTTGACATATAGTATATTCGCATTTTAACGTGCCATTATGACTCAAAATATTTCTGTCCACAGTTGAGGATCTGTATAGGGCTGGACATTGTTAAGAACCTCACAATTCAATATCAATTCGATTAGATATTGATTTAAATGCTTCAATGTCAATTCAGTAAGAAGAAGAAATACACAAATAACCTGTTGACAATTTTTAAATAATTATTTTTCATGCCCATATGAACATATTTGGTAAGTCACCTCATATTTTTGAGCAATAAAACATCTGAAAATAAAAATTTGCACAATAATAACTTATTTGTGCATATGAAGAACAAAAGTAAAAAACATGACAGTAACATAACTTAAATATTTCTGTCCTCTTGGAAATTGTCATGGTTTGTTATTGTTTGGTCAAGTGCGGCCTCCGTCCATACAATGTGAATCACACGCACAGCGACCCCCACTGGCCAGGAGGTGAATCAATTCAGAGGATTTGCTGAATCAATATTGAATGGGGGGGGGGTATTGCGATGCATCGATTAATCGATATTTTTACCCACCCCTTGAACTGTACTAGCCACAGTTCACATATTAGGAACACAACAGTTAATCAAGTCTGGATCTGCATCTGTCAAGACAAAAATGGAAACCCATCAGCAGGAAATTGCAAGTTTGCTGTTGTTTGCACAAAGAAAAAAATATCAGCTAGTTATTAAATACCTGCTATGGTGGAAGAATTTCAGACTAGCACCTCTTTTTGTCCGCTAGATTGTTGTATGTTTTACAGGACATACTGTTTAAACACTCATGGTGCTGCTGTTGGTTGTCGATTTCTGAGGCCCATTTTAATCCATGCTTCATGATTAGTATCATCACTATAGTTGTGTGTGCTTGACTCCGCAAACCTTCTGTCTTCCACCAAGGAGGATAATCCCAAAGACAACTACGAAGAACCCATTGCTGTCCCCTTCCCAAGCTGGTGCCAGCCGGTTGAGTTCGTCTGTGTCGTGTAGCAGATATGGAAGTTTTCATGAGACTCTGTGTGCATGCTGAAATGTGGAAGAAGTTTCAGGGACCTTCATTTGTGCCCATGATAAGCTGATGGGGGACAGAAGCAAGGTCTAACCAAACCAAGTATAGGTCTGATTTGTGGCTTTTGGCTAACAAGATTTGCTTCCAGATAGTGGCCGAGTTTTCCACACAGCCTGGAAAACCTGGGATGCCTGCTTTCTGCCAACTGGTATCAATGAAATGGTTTGCCAGAGGGTAGTAGGTTACACACTTTGCCATTTTTGCAAAGAAAATCTGCCCCTCTACATTCAGCAGGACAATGCCTCTGAATTTGTTGATGTCATTGAAGTCCTTGTTTTTCAGGTTGAAAGTGGTGATTCCCCAGGCGATGACCGTAAGTCTTAACAGGGGCTTAAGGAATCATGGGCAGTTTTTATACACCCTGTATGGAACACCATTTGGTGCTGATGCAGCTCTGGCCTTCTCTACCACTTGCTTGACCTGCGACCATTTGGGAGGAGAAGACTCAAATGGTGATGAGGGTTCAGGTGGGCAGAGCACTGTGTCCTTGAGATGCTAGGGGGTACTTTCCCTGAGTGTCACACAGTAGATTTTGCATGTGCATCTCCAGTTTCTTGCTCAAAGGCTTGCAGAGTTTCAGATTTTTTCTCTCCAAGGCAGCTTCGGGCATATTTGAAAGGACCACAGAGAAAGCTTGTCCGTGCCTTCTCCCAGTGATTCCTCAATTCCCTGATCCTTTCACCTTGCCTCAGACGTGTGAGCCTCACTCTAGTCTGGCTCTGCAGGTTTTTCAGACCCTCCTTCTCCTAAGCTGTGGCTGTCCTCCATGCTTAAGGTGTTTTGAAGGATGGTACAAAGGCTCTGGTCAAAGTTCATCCAAGCATCTGGTGTGGTTTTTTGGGTTCTCTGTTCAGTTTTGTGCAAAGTTGCTTATGCTGTGGGTTGACCTGGGTGCACTGTCCTAGGGAGACTGAATTTCCTCTTTCTCACCGGATACTGTTGAGTGGTAAGTAGCACAGTGGTGCTCAACCTGGCTATGACATCTCCTTGTCTTGTGTGGATCTGTGTTGCCTCCATATTTTGTCTTCCACTGGTGGATTCTGAGACCTAAGAAGGTTGTAACCTTGGCCTACCCACAGCTGCACTCTCTCAGGGTCCTTTGCGTGGGTCCATCTTCCAACTCGCTTTTCTGTGGACTGTTGGGTTGTTTCTTTCTGCTTGTAGTTATATGAGGGTGTCCAAGAAAAGGCTGTTCCATGAATGTGTGGGATGGGTTACTAACCCCTTCAACCCTGGTCCAGCCTTTCCTGCCTCCAGCCAGTCTTCCCTGGCAGCCCGCCAGGCTTTCCTGGCTGTAAACTGCTCCAACAGGTTTGCTAAATTTGAGGACAGGTGTGTTAACCTGCAGGGCTTTCCTGCCTGATACGCTATTGGAAAGGCTGCAGGGTCATCAGCTAGGAGCTGATATTATTTAATAAACTTTTGATAAAGAATCCCATTTCATTCAATTAAAAGCTGTAGATTAGCTGCTTCTCTTGATGTACATGAAATTAGGAGTTAAAAATATCTTTAACAATGAACTTTATAAACACAATGAGTCTCCTAGCAGGGTAAAAGCACATTGGTATAAAAACTCAAACTTTATTTTTGTATGTTTTATACTTAAGTTTTTCGTAAATTATCATTTCCAAGTTTCAAGTATTGTTTTAGTATGCAGTAGCATGATACTAAACTAGAATCATGAAACACGGGATGTAATGTTAAGCTGTCCGTTGTGCCAATAGGTGGCATTCACTTACCTGAGGGTTTCCTTGATGTTAAGAGTGACTGGGAGTCATCCTGGTGGTTCCTTGATGCTAAGAGCGCCATTGGAGGTGCGTCTCAAATATGGACGGATGTCAGTTTGGGACACATCATCAGTAGTGTACCTTTGAGTCATAGGGTGTTTCGGCCTTTTAAACACTAGACACCCTCATCAAAGGCGGCCAGTTACAGGGTGATCAAGCCTGAGCTTGTGTCCCATGCCCAATCACGAGATGCACAGATGTTGTTCATGGGGGGGTTCTATTCTGGGTTCTCAAGTGGGTAAGGGGGTGGTGGTGTTAGTGAGTGGGTACTCTTGCTGCTGTTGGAGCCCAGCACGGGTCCTTCCACTTGAGCCATATCCACTGGCTACTCCTTTCGGCTTCTTTGGACACAGATCTAATGATCTGCCGCAGAGCCTGTCCATGGCTTCCCAGGTCCTTTAGCAGTCTGATGGTGGAAGTAACGACAAATCCTCTGCATCCCACTTTGACTAGATAGACTTTTGTCTTCCATCCTCCTTGTTTTGCGTTGGCTGCTAGTTCAGTGTACCGCAGTTTTTTTTTGCTCATAGGCCTCTTCAACCGAGTCCTCCCATGGTACTGTGAATTCTATGATGTACACAGACTTGAGTGAAGAGGACCAGAGGACCATGTCTGGCCTAAGGGTGGTGGATGCAGTCTCAGGTGGAAAGACTAACTGTTGGCCAACGTCCATAAGCATCTTCCAGTCACGGGCCAGGGCTAGTTGTCCAGTTTCTGGCTTGGTGGCAGGATGTTTGGGCTTTTCCTGTCCCTCCCTGATGAATGCTGGTACCTTGATGGTATTGTTTGCTCTCAGGGGAAGGGAGTTGGCTGTACTCCTCCTGATCTCAAGTGCTGCTGCCAGGCTCTTGAGGACCTGGTTGTGCCTCCAGGTGTAGCTGTCTTGTGTGAGGCTGGTCTTGCCATGGTGTGCTTGAGAGATACTGGACTTTGGCAGAGGGCGCAGGCCGGATCTTCACCATACCACTGGTGGAGGTTCTTTGGTGATGGGAGCACATTGTAGGTGGCGCTGATGATAAAGCTGATGTTGCTGGCCTCCATTTCCCAAAGCTCCCTCCAGCTGGTATTGGTATCAAAGGTACAACACTAGTGCTTACAGGCTCTGCTTTGTGTGCTTGATATCAGGGCCACATAAATGTAATAAAACCCTATTTGGGGCCACACAGCAATATCCACAGTCCAGTACAATATGGACCTTTGCTGGGTCCAAATATCCTAATTTCAGCAGATAATAGCCTATTTAGCCTAGTTTTCACCCACTCCTCATAGAGAAGATAGCTGGGTTTAGAAGCCTGCCTGAGCAGTCGTGTTGCATGCTGAGAGTGACATCAGTGCAAACCCCTAATGCTGTGTGTGTAGCTCCACCTTATTGGGACATTTAGGTAAGCTTGACACCCCTACGTGCAAAAAGTTGGATGGTGGGGAGAGTGGGGTGGGGATGGGACCCTTTCCTACTTTAGGTAATTAAAATGCAAAAAGCACGTACCATGCCATACCAAACTGAACGGGGCCGCTAAGTGGTAACAACTTTTATGTGACCCTGCAAGAGCTTTTTAACTTCACTCACGACTACAAAATATCCAAACTCGATCTAAGATGTGTAAAACGTGAATATAAAAGAAAAAACACAAAGTGGTGTCAGTTCAGCATCATGCTGATCAGCTGTTCACATGAAAAAATTGTGAATGAAACAGGGCTGGGGTTTTATTTGGGGGGGGGGAGTGACTTTGTGTAGTATACTGCTATACTTTGTCAAAAGGCAAAAAAGTAGACTGTGCTATGTCAAAGATGCAGGCTAAGTGTGTTTTTTTTTTTGGGGGGGGGGGTTCTTTTTGTGTGAGAATATACAATTAAGCAAATATGTTATATTCCACAGAGACACAACTGGAGAGCCTGTTGGAGGATCTGGGACTGGAGCATCACTTCAAGGAGAAGCTATCCCTGAGCAAAATACTCCAGATCAATAAGAAGACCATCACTGATGAACCTACCAGTCGTAATTTAGATCTTCCATGGTATTTTCTAAAGAAACTGATGATGGTTAATGTGAGAGCTAGGAATGTAAAGATTACATCTGAATGTGAATCTGCCTGTGATGCTGAATCAGAAGGAACAGATTTAGATATTGATGGTCTTTTTGGTGCTCTGCAGTCAGGTGACAAGCTGAACCCTCTTGACATAATCACTGCTCTCTTTCTGTGTTCTGATGGTTTTGTACAACAAGAAATGGCCCTCAAAATGTCCATGTGTCAGTTTTCTGTGCCTCTGCTGCTTCCTAATGGTGACATGTCAGAGCAGTGCACACTAATGCTTTGGGCCATGAGAGACATAGTGAAAAAGTACAGACCTTCATCACTTTCAGAATCCAAGGGCTTTATTGAAGACAGGATTGTTGTCTCTAAACTTCCAATGGTTTCCTTTGTGAGACTGGGTGAGTGCTCCTTGTCTAAGTCAGAGATCCTCAACAAGCTTCTGAGCAATTCTCAGCAGTACCATGACACATTTGTTCACCGTAACATGGAAAATGGTGACTGTCCAAGAAGAATATCTAATGGACTGACTGAAGTTACCTGGTATCTACCTTGTGGGAACAAAAACATGGATGTCTTCAGTGAGCCAGTAGCTGTAGCTAACCTTCGTGGAGACATGGCTTCATTTGAGACACAGTTTTCTTTTCTGTGTCAGTCATCTGCAGCAGTTTTTGTGTTCTTTGACAACCTGGACCCTGAGTGCAACCTGCTCACAAACCAAAACCACAAGGCACAGATCTTCCTGGTGGGAAACCATAAAAGCCAGAAATGCTCTGATGCTCTGAAGAAGGTGGCAAACAAGCTGAAACTGACAAAAAACAACATCCTTTTGAAGACAAAACAAATGAATGATGCAGATTTTATCATAAATCTGCACAAGGCCATCAACAGTGTCATGGAGAACTCAGAGAAAAAGATGAACATTGAACAGATGGCTGACATTGCTCATGAACTGGGAATCTGGGTTGATGAAGACTGTCCAGAGTGTCAGACAGCAAAGAAAAATGCAGATGCCATCACTGCACAAATTCAAGATATCCTGAAATACAAAGAAGATCAGCTACCATTGCAGGGAGAAATATGGAAGGAACTGACCAGCAATGAGAAAGAAATGTTCCGGCTTCGAAAAGTTGGGTCCGAAAAAATTGAAGACTACAAAAGTGATCTTCAGAAGAAGCAAAAAGAACTTCGAGCACAACAGAACTCTTATGATATGTCTGATGCAATGACATGTTTCATCAACGCAATATCAACACCAGGTATTGAGAGATGTTATTTCCTGAAATGGATGAGAATGAACCTTGATAATCTGTCTCGAGAGAAACTGTCAGGCCTCAGAGAGGCTTACAAAAACAAAAGCAAAAGTCTTGAAAACAAAGAAGAAGTTAAGAAAATTGATGAACAACTCTCCAACAGCTCACTTGGGATTGAACACTTCTTCCGTGAAATGGGTCAGATCTATGAAGCCTCAGTTTCTCTCCCACAAACAAACCCATCACGTCAACAGTTAGCTCATCTGCCCAGACTGTGTGCAGGGTTGTTGCTTGATGGATTTCCTCTTGAGCTTGTAGACGGTGATGCTTCAAACATTCCTCTCAGATGGGTAACTGATGTTCTGACTCAGCTCAATGACTTGGTGTCTCCTCGGAGCAAGATACTGGTGGTCACAGTTCTTGGAGTTCAGAGTACAGGGAAGTCTACTCTCCTCAACACCATGTTTGGAGTACAGTTTGCAGTCAGCAGTGGTCGATGCACCAGAGGTGCCTTCATGTTGCTCATCAAAGTAAATGAAGACATCAAACAAGAACTCAACTGTGACTTCTTGGTGATCATTGACACTGAGGGCTTAAAGTCACCAGAGCTTTCAAAACTAGACAACAGCTATGAGCATGACAATGAGCTAGCAACACTTGTTGTGGGGTTGAGTGACATCACTATCATCAACATTGCAATGGAGAACTCCACAGAAATGAAGGACATCCTGCAGATAGTTGTGCACGCCTTTCTCAGAATGAAATCTGTGGGCAAAAAACCCAGATGTCAGTTTGTTCACCAGAACGTGGCAGATGTATCAGCCCCTGAGAAGAACTTACGAGAAAGAGAACTGCTCCTGGAACAGTTAAATGAGATGACCCAGGCAGCTGCCAGAATGGAGAACAAGGACGAGTACGAGAGCTTCACTGATGTGATGGAGTACAGTCCAGACACCGGGAACTGCTACGTCCCAGGACTCTGGAATGGGAGCCCACCAATGGCCCCAGTTAATGCAGGGTACAGTGAGGTCACTTATGAGCTCAAGAAAAACATCCTTAAAGTCCTGGGAAATTGTGAGTCTTCTTCCAACAATCTCCTGGAGTTTACAGAGTGGATAAGAAGCCTGTGGAACTCTGTCAAACATGAGAACTTCATCTTCAGCTTCAGAAACAGCCTGGTGGCTGATGCATACATGAGGCTCTGCACAGAATTCAATAAATGGGAATGGGAATTCAAAACAGACATGTACTCATGGACAACAACAGCAGAAACTAAGATTTCTAACTTTGGCAGAGTGAAATCCGAGGTTTCTGTCATTGAACAACTACTCACCAATTTGAAAAGCGAAGCATGCACAGTGCTGTCTGAATGGGAGACAAAGCTTCTTGAAAATCTGAAGATTTACTTCAAGCAAACCGAGGGTCATGTCAGTCTTGTTGAAGCATACAGAGAGGACTTTGCAAACAGTGCAAGGAGTCTTTGTAGAGAAATGGAAAGCTCTGTATACAACCAACTCACAGCTGCAGCAGAAACCAGAAAGGGAATGGCAGAACTTGAGAGAATCAAGGCAAACCACACAAAAGAATTAGAAGAGAGAGTGAGAGCATTGATTGAAGAATGCAGAAAGAAAAAAATGGACATGGAAGAGGAAGAGTTGGATGAAGAATTTGACAAGATGTGGAAAAAAATGCTAAAGGAACAAAAGCTTTACAAACAAAAGACCATGGATGTCATGGGGGATGTAGACTACTACCTGAGAGACAATCTAAAACACAAGGGGAGTCAAGCATGGGAATTGTTGAGTCAAAAAAGGCTACAGGACTGTGGCCGGACGCCTTTCAAATACACAGTTGACGGACGTTTCATGCAATTTATGCACTCAGTGAACAAAATTTTCAACATTGAAGATCATGTAACGGTGCTACGAAAAGTAGCTTGTGGTATCATAAGTGATTGTACACAACTTGTACAAGAAAAAGTGGAAAGAACGAACAACTATCACAACACTTTGATTCAGGAGATCCTTCATCTGATTGACAAGGGACTGAAAAACCGCACAGATGTGAAGATAGAGATCGACTTTGAGGTTTCTCTGAAACAGCACATCTGTGCAGATGCAGCCAGAGAGTTTCAGAAAATGCATGAAGATTTCATTCAAAGGAATGATCCCTCCAGATGTCTCAATCAAAACAAAGAGAGGTTCCGTGCTAACTTCAAGGATGAGTTCTCTGAACTAGACCAGAGCCAGAAGAAGGCAGAAGAGTTCACAGAGCACTGCCTGAGACCAGCTGTTGTTAACTTTATCAACCGTTCATTGGGTCCTGATATCACGGGAGAAATGCTGACAAAGTTCCAATTCAGCACACGAATGTTCTTCCAGTACTCAGTCTTACTGGATCTGCTTTCAAAAGACAACTTTGAAGACTACCGCAGCTACATCTGCTCATATGAGGAGTTTGTTAAGAAATGGATCAGTGACAAGATGTTAAAATTCCTGACAAATGAGTCTGATAAGATATCAGAGTTTGAGGAGCGGCATCTCAGGTCAAGTATCAGGAGCATAAATGATGCAATACACACAGCTCAAGCAAAAGAAAGTGAAAACCTGCAGGAAGTGATTCAAAATATCCGTCAGGAACTTGGTGATAAACTGGTCATTTCTGAGGATGCTCTTGGCCCTTTCATGATCCTGAACAACGTCAACCAGGAACAGTTTGCTCAGCGGCTCACTGTGTGTGTGAAGGACATGGAAGAAGCTCTTGGAAAGCAGTTTAAAAAGACTAACATCAAAACCAAGCTCTCACATCTTTATCTAAATCCAGAGAATGAGCTTTTCAAAAGAGTCATTGGATGTAGCAAACAGTGTCCACTCTGTTCAGCTCCCTGTGAGGCTGGAGGAACTAAGCATAAGGAGCACCAAACTTCAATGCACCGGCCAGAGGGTCTGGGTAGATTCAGAAATCACTGGTCACAAAGACTTGTCACTGATATATGCTCTTCATTGGTGTGCAGTGACTGCTCATTTTGCTGCAATGCCACAAATGGTGAATGGCACCCTTACAAAGAGTACATCAAAATTTTCCCAAACTGGCGGATTGCTCCAGATAACAGCCTTCAGGCTTCAGACTACTGGAAATATGTACTGAACAGGTTCAACAGAAAGTTTGCCAAAGCCTATAATGCAAAGCCGGCTGAAATCCCAGACACTTGGAAAGACATCACAACAGAACTTGCAAAAGAGAGTCTGAAAAAGTCATTCAATGTGAAATAAGACAGTATTAACATCTCCTCTGTCTTACATTCAGCATGCAAAGATGCACTTCTATGTGAAAGTGGTGAATGACAAAAACGGATGTGGTGTTTAGGGAAAGAGAAAGCTATAAATGTTAGTAGCACAGCAGTGGTAGAGATTGACTTTTTTACTTAATTTTTGATTGATCAGGTTTTTTAGGTGTCCATGTACATGCAAAGATGCAGTACAATCATGGTACGGGGCTTCATGCTGTTTTAAGATAACCTGAAATCTGTATGACCTGGTCACTGCAATAAGTCAGCTAAAAAAGACTCAGCTCATGAATCTGATAAAATAATTAAAACAAAGTTTACCTATTTGTCCTTTTTTGTTTATTCCTTTTCTGAAGTAACCAAAATCTCATTTTTACATTTACAGTTCTGTTCCTTTCATTATGTGTGTAACTGTCATTATGGTGCAGGGGACTATCTTTTAATCTGACTTAACATTTTAAAATAATAATTCTTTATAATATTATAATAAATAATATTCTTTTTTTTTCTCTTCTGCGATCAGTTTTTCTTTTCTTGTGTGATCTCTCATGAAAACTGATTATTTACCCTAAAAAATATCATCTTAAAAGTCTGCATGTGTACAAAAATTACAGATTGTTATGTTGATTTAATGTATTATTTTATGAAAATCTCTTTCTTTTACATTTGGTGATGTTAACATTTATACATGACAGAAATTGAAGTAAATCAAATCTGGATCAAATCAGAACAATGTTGTCAGAGCTATCGTCGTTACTCTTAATCTCAGAATTTACACTTCATTGTTGGTTTTTATTTGTTGGTGAATGTTGAGTTTTTTGGCATTTGAAATTTGATAAGTTTATGTTGAGTAATGTTCAATGGTATGTAATGTTCAATGGTATGTTGTCAACATGTATTCTCCTGGGAGCTGATTTAATAAAGCGGTCGGATGACCAGAAAAGCAGTATACAAGCTAATGTCCATGTACCAATAAAGATTATACTCAACACATAGGCTTCAGTTTCCTTTTGTCTGTGCTAATAGTTTCACTTTAGTAAATTACTTATCATAGAAGATATTTCCAGTATTCCACGATCAGATCATAGGTAGGTAGCTGATCTTTGATTACTATTTTCTGTTGCTGTATGTGTGACACAGATCATGCCCCACATCCTGTATATTTTTGCAGTATGTAGTTGCATTATGATGTGTTTAAAACTTTGACAACAATGCTAAATGTCCACCTTTGTCCTCTAGTACTTTTGTTCCCAACCTGGGGTCTGGGACCCTCCATGGGGGGGCGCCAGAGATCTTAAGGGGGCGCGAGGCTTTGTCTGCTCTGAGGCTGCCAAAAATAGGTTTGCAAATATTGACTAAAACCATGATAAAGCAGTCATTAAGTACTTCATAAAAAGGTCTTTTGTCAAGAAAAGTATGCATGGACCTTTTTTAGGGTTTTATCAGTGGACCAATTCAAATCTATGTTGTTTTTTGGCAGCAATGTGTCACTTTTTCTTCTCTCTTGGGTCCTTGGGGGGGGGGGGGGTCCTGCTTTTCTGTGGAGCGTGTAGGGGGGGCTCCAAGGACAAATGATTGGGAAAACTGCTCTAGTACAATCCCCCTATAGGGGGAAACTGCTGTGAATGTGGGATAACGGCTCCCTCAAGTGTTCAGTTATACACAAAACAAGAAAAGAATGACAAAAAGTAAAAACAGCTTCTGTTGTAATCTCCTTTTATGTAAACATCATAGATGGAAAGAATATGAATCTCCAAACTAGGAAGTTTAATTAAAGGCACACATTTATAAGAGGAGGAATGAAAAAAAACACATTTTTAATATAATGTGGATTCATTCTCTCATAGTATTTTTTCCTCAAAGTCATTTGTTCATGCATCTACAACTGTAACATGCCAAACACCTGCCCTGGTCCAGGGCAGCTGACGGAAAGCTTGGACATTCTGTTTTGGCCAATGTTTAGACTCAACTGATGCTGTGTAGATTTAGAAATTTAAAAAAGCATCTCCAAAGTTATACAGAAAGAAAATGAAACTAACTTATCAAAAGAGTCTAAACTCAAGTAAGTATTAGTACACAAAGAGCTACTTAGTTACAGTAACATGAGTTTAAGTATTTTGTTACTTTTTTTTGTATGGTAAATGTATGCTATGCATGTGTGGTTTTATCGCTCACAGCCTTCACCGCCCTCTAATCCAAAAGTGTAAGTACGAGGTTTTTATATAGACTAAAGCTTGTGGAGATGGTTCAATATACTGTAGATGCTCAACCCCATTTTTGTATGAATTATTCCATTAAAAGCTAAGCTTCTCTAACCTCAGAATTGTCTATCTGTTTTCATTGCTGTAATTTGACTAACAGACACACGTAGAACTGACCTTTTTTAGTTATAGAAAGCTTAGTTGACAAATATCTCTAATTTCACCAAATGCTCACAACTTATCCACCAGGAGACACGGGAACATATAGGTGCTATAAATGCATTTACTTGCCATTCTTCTATTTAGCATGCTAACCTCTAATGCTAATCGCAGATGATAATGCTAAGCGCTAATTCTTTACTTCTTCACATGAAGCATAATCATCATAGGAACTAACTAAGAGCTCTTATTACTTACTTGATTCTTGTTAGTTACAAAAGTTATAAAAAGTTAGCCTGGCACTTGCAGTGGGCTGTCAGGTCTGTTTAATGAAAAACAATTTAACAGTCTGAGCAGAAGCAGTAGACTGCAGCCAGTTTTAAGTGAAATCAGTGAAATTTTACTGAACAGGACAATATAAGGGACAACTTTGAAGGGAACTAACTCACTTTCTCTTAAAGGTTTGAACAAAATTTAAATATCAGTAACATTATCAATACCAGCTAAAGTTTATTCCTAAATATCAGCATATCGGATATCAGCAAAAATCTAAAATCATGCATCCCTGTGAATTGTTGTATTGATGAGAATGATGACTTTACATCTGTCTTGTTTCTGTAGTCTGTGTACAAAAACAAGAGAAGCAGGATTTTTTTTTGCAAACTATTGAAATAAACGGGCACTTCAGTGTTTGCATGTGTCGAGCATAACATCTCCGCTGCAAAAAAATAAATGTGTTAAATTGGTGTTTTGAAACACACTTTCAGGTCAAAGAAATGTTGCATCTACTGTGATTTCAAAGTTGCAGTAGGACATATTGCAGTAGGCAATAGGCCAGTAAAATAAATGTTATATGTTATAACGGGCTTGTTTTACTCAAGAGAGTCCAGGATGAAGTCCGAGGGACAGCTGCCTTCTTCAGTGGCCACCAGGAAACGATAACAGCTCTGTTTCAGCAAAAGGTCCGTGCACTAGGAGGTAAAATACTACATGAGCAGATGATATGAAGGAAGAGGTACAGAGAAAAGAGAAGAAGCACACAGACTCCCTTTACTTCTGCTGCTATGGCTGTCTGAGCTTTTCTCAACTCGATAAGCAAAAACATTTACCCTGTTCAAGGTACAGAAAACAAAGAGTAACTCACTGTATTTTACATGAAGAATCAAAACTTTCTCTGTAAAACAAAGAGTTAAGCTTTACCAAATGAGATAAAACGGTTTAGTGAAACTTAGCCTGCTATACTGAACAAAGGCAACATGTACATCCACCTAGCATGGCTGCTAATTAGCGCTTAGCTTAATTAGCGATTAGCATGCTAACTACATTGATTCTGTTAATGAAACGTAAGTTTTACACATGGAGCATAAACCACGGTACAGAAAACATTTCATATGAATTGTTAACGCTCACCAAGCAGAGGAAATATGAGCAGGTGGTCTGGAGCAACAGATACAGAGCCTGGAGAAGCAGAACTCAGCTTCTTCTACCTTCTTCTTCGGTTTTATGGCGGTTGGAGTTAAAGGCTCCGTGTGTGTGACGTCACAGCCCCTCCCTTCCTGTGTTCATCCCTGTCTTACTCAGAGCAGATGCAGCTGTGAGAGGTTCAGAGTTAGAGGCTGTTTGTCTTGTTACTGAGCTGAGTGGTGAAGGGTGTCCACGAGAATCAAGTAAGTAATAAGAGCTTTTAGTTAGTTCCTGTAATGATTATGTGAAGAAGTAAAGAACTAGTGCTTAGCATTAGCATCCGCGATTAACATTAGCGGTTAGCATGCTAGCTAGAAGAATAGTAAGTGAATGCATTTACACCACCTATATGTTCCCTTAATATTGCTAACATGTACACTCTTATTTGTCTGAGTTATACTGACATTCTCAGCGTATGTTTTGTCAGTAGGGGTGTAATTTGGGTTCTCCTTGCTACTGTATGCTAGCTTATAAAGTGTATTGTAGAGACAGCAATGGAAACAGACAGCACCTGATTTGTGTTTATTGTTTTACAGACCACACAGGCACTCATAGTTATGACCCAGGGTTCATATACAATGTTCATCCTCAACTGTTGCAGTGAAGTGGAATTAAATGAGTAAACTCGCGAAGGAAACTGCTCATGTAGGCGTTGGGCCGAGGCCGCGTACCTGCTTTAGTTTTTGACAATAACGATCTCCACCGAGGGAGGAGCCAGATTTCTCTAATTATGAAGATTATTTTACTACTGATCAGATTCTATTTGTTTTCACTCGAAACACTTGCTTCTACAATCGTAACCTAAAATTTGTTAAATATTCAGGCAAATGCTTACTATAATATTTGGCTAATAGCAGGCTACAATTCATACGGCGTGGGCGCTATTAGCCAATCAGAGAGTGCGTTACATTGAGAACTGGTGTTCAGCACGAAAGGATGGTGTGAGGGACACCTATAGGCCTACCTGCAGAATCAGTCACCTGAAAGTTGTGCTGCTGTCCGTATACTCGACAAATAAAAGGTAAGTATGTTATTGCAGACAGTGACTATGAAGTTCATTGGTCTCGTAAACGTTATGTTCAAACGTATGTCAGCTCATTGTGAGAGTAAAGGTAGTGTGAGCTAATGCCGTGCCTAGCATAGCTAGCATGATGCTAATCCTGTTGCCGATGACTAAAATGGTAAAAATACCAGAAAACGTATTAGCTTTAGATTTAAAGGTACGACAGGGCTGTACAGTGCGACATATATGTCACAGATGCTACAAGGAAAATGGTCTGTGCTAAGAGGTTGTCACTCCTCATCCAAAGGTGCTATGACAAGGTGAGAGAGGTGTGTGGATGCCGATGGGATACGATTAACTTATTGCCTTAAGAACTTAACTTCCCTTCACTTTGATTTGAGTTTTAAAATTCATGCCCAGTCCATTTATCTGATATTTCTCACACATTTTAAATTCAAGTGAAATGCTATTTCCCCTCATCATGCGCAATCATTCGTGTGTGGAGTGTGAGTGGCCTCGCTCTGCAGCTGATACGATGGTGAGAAAGTGACCTGGGGAGCGCTGCTTTAATCCCAGGTGTTTTATTAAGGCACGTAGGCTAGACGATGTTAAAAATGAGTATATGCTAGCTTACTTCTCCGTTCTCCTCGTCCTCTCCAATTACGCGCGGATGGTCACAATGAGTAAACTGTCTTTAAGATGACAGAGAGTCTGCGCTAACTTAGGATTAAAGATTAATGTATAAAACCATGCAGTTTCCCTTCACCATCGTAGCTGCTGTTATGTTAAGTTAATACATGTTTAAATGTTGCATACAGGTCTGATATGAGATGGACAGACAGACAGCAGTGCATCAGAGAGAGAGAGAGAGCGAGAGACAGGAGAACCGAGGAGTAGATCAATACATCCAACACTGCATCAACTTCATTTGCATTGTCAGGGTAAAGACACAATTTGATGATAGATTTTTAGTTATATTTACCATTTAGTAACTCCGATAGTACTGCTGTTATCATTACAGTTAGAGAGAAAAGAGGCATTTATTCATTTACATTAGCTCTATAAACATCAGACCCCAGTGTGATACTACAATATGGACCAAACTCTAACAGTGTTTAATGCATTTTTAATAATGTTACAAATATTTTCTATTAGTCTGAGTATCAGTTCATATATAAGGGGTGTACAAACTGTGGCCTGTGGGCCAACTGTGGCCCTTGGTCTTTTTGAATTGGCCTGCAAGAAATCCAATAAAAAGGCCCACATAACATAAAACTTTACTATATTTCTTAGTTTGACTAGGAATGCACAATATTGGAGTTTATACAGTATGGCGATATTTACAAATTAAATTTAGCCAATGTTAATACCAATATATAAATGTAGTTTAGACAAAACACTTCAGTCCTTGAAACACAGTTTTAGGATGAACAAGGAAACAAACTTCAGTCTATAGAACACATTTTAAAGTTTAAGTAATTCAGATGAACTCAGAAAAAGACTTCAGCTGTCAGTTAGTCCTGCCTAAAGTTAAAAAAAAATGAATGATAAAAGGATTACAGCAGCAAATAGCAGCATGACTGAAGCTCATTTTCTCCTCTGTCTGATCTCAAGGTCTGATTTCTAAATCATACTGCCTTAATCATCTTCAAGCACCAAAACTTCTGTTACTTTAGTCAGCTTACAGCAGGTTGCTCTTGTTTTGTTTCTGAATGTGGAGATGAACCGTCAGCGTCTTCTTCTCTGCTGCACTCCTAAATCCTTAACAATGATTGGCTCTTAGCTTTGATAGACAGTAATTAAGAGCTGTCATTTAGGCTGTTTTGGGTTTTGTTTTTTTCAAGTACTTACTAAGCATATATATCTAAGCATATATTTGGTTACTGGTTGGTTTTAGAGCTGTAACAGACATTTTGTATGCTGTGCTACAGGTTTTTGCTCTGTGCTACAAGATTGTCGACCTCTTAAGCACCAGTGCTACAGGCAAAAAAGTTAATGTACAACCCTGTACTAGGTAATGATGTCCTTACAAGAACATTAAGACATTCTTTTTTCTGCTCTTTGTTAAAGTGACCTCAACTTGTTTATCATGTTGTGATGTTGACATTTCTGATGCCCGTGCAATGAAGTTAATAAATCGATGTGCTACAAAATCTATGGTATTTACAGCTGTAAAGTCACTGATGTTTGTGTTCAGGGAGTTTTTGGCTTGTTTTCCTTGTCCTTACACGTGACATCTTTTAGTGTCAGACCTGTATTTATGCTTGAATTTCAGTCAGGATTAATAAAGTATCTAGTTCTCTGTATAAAATAGAAGCTTTGACTCATCTGTGGTGATTGTGGAATTATTAAGCAGTATCTCACTTGTCTCTGGCATTTTTCCTTCACTATCATAGGGATGAGGACCTCAAGGATCATCTCCTCAGCTGTCAGATTGTCGACATAAACAAAGAATGTTGTTGATATTTTTTGAGACTTAAGAATGGATACATTTTGTCTTTAAAGAATGAGACTTGTTCATCCACTTTTTTTGTTTAGCTGTGTGTTTTGAGACAGTGCTTTAAGTGAAAAAAGTGCTGGTACTCTCCTTAATCACCAGTTGTCAGAGTGCCACACAATCTCAGAACTAAATTGGGCGATATGGAACAAAAATTCTTAGTAGTAAATTAGCTGAATTGCATTACATGATTTATATTTGGTTGTTTTTTGCCTACAAAAACTAACAAAAACAGTCACCACTAAGTCAAATCCACATGGATCAAACGTCCCACTTTTATTAACAAGCTCATCAGTGTCAACATTGACATGGAAAATTACATAAAAATAAACAAAATGATCGTGGGGAAGACAAACTATTTAACAATAACGCTCCTTAAATTAAATAAGAAAAATAAAAATGCTATTTCCCCACTAGACTAAGCATTTAAAATAAATTATTTTATGGCCAGTAAGCCTGTTACTATTAGTGATTCGTAGGCCTAGTATTCTTAACTTTTTAGAAGTACTAGTACTGCATACTGGTACGTACCGGCCCACTTAAAGCATTGTTTCAAGAGCATCTTGTTGTTTTGACAGGTAATGTGTAAAAACTCTGTAGCAGCTGAAGTGATGTCATACTTCTCTGGCCACTGGAGCTGCATGGAGCAACTTTCCTGCAATGGTGTTTCAACTGAACTAGTTTTTCTTTCATCTCTTTTTTGACTGAGTTTCTCATGTTTGTATTTTTCTGGTTGGCAGACTATACACACTATTGGAAGAAGGTGTGGGGCCTGTTATGATCTTCAGAACTCTACAGTGCAGGTACATCTAAAAAAATTAGAATATCATGAAAATGTTCAATATTTTTTATCACTCATTTCAGAAAGTGAAACCCATATATTATATAGACTCATTACACATAGAGTGAAATATTTCAAGTCTTTATTTATTGAAATGTTGATGATTATGGCTTACAGATAAGAAAACCCAAAATTCAGTGTCCCAGAAAATCAATAAAATCATGGTGTCACACCCTAATCAGCTAATGAACTCCAGACACCTGCAAAGGTTTCCTGAGCCTTTAAATGGTCTCTTAGTCTGGGTCAGTAGGCTACACAATCATGGGGAAGACTGCAGACTTGACAGATGTCCAGAAAACAGTCACTGACATTCTCCACAGGGAGGGTAAGCCACAAAAGGTCACTGCTAAAGAAGCTGGTTGTTCACAGAGTGCTGTATCCAAGAATATTCATAGAAAGTTGACTGGAAGGAAAAAAGTGTGGTAGGAACAGGTGCAACAGCATGAGGGAGAACCGCAGCCTTGAGAGGATTGTCAAACAAAATCTGTTTCAGAATTTGGGGGAGCTTCACAAGGAGTGGACTGAGGCTGGAGTCAGCACATCAAGAGCCACTCCACACAGACCAATCCTAGACATGGACTACAAATGTGGCATTCCTCGTGTCAAGCCACTCCTGAACCAGAGACAACGTCAGAAGTGTCTTACCTGGGCTGTGGAGAAAAAGAACTGGACTGTTGCTCAGTGGTCCAAAGTGCTCTTTTCAGATAAAAGTGCATTTTACAATCAAGGTCCCAGAGTCTGGAGGAAGAGTGGAGAGGCAAAGAATCCACGTTGCTTGAAGTCCAGTGTGAAGTTTCCACAGTTAGTGATGATTTGGGCTGCCATGGCATCTGCTGGTGTTGGTCCACTGTGTTTTCTAAAGTCCACAGTCAACGCAGCCATCTAATAGGACATTTTAAAGCACTAGAGCTAGTAACCTTGACCTTTTAACCTCTAGTTTTTTCATCCTTGAGTTAGAGTGGAAATTCCTGCAGAATCCGGAAAAAATCCCTCAAAGTGTTCCTGAGTTATTGCACTCACAAGGATTCTATGGATGGTCATTCAACCTGTAAACAAAAGCCTGGACGCTCCAGCATGGAGGCACAACAATGGAAGGAAATGATCGTGGTTATTGAATAATTGTCCCGCTGCAAATCATGGGATTTTACTCTAGACAGGAACTATGAGACTGGCAGCTTTCAGAGATGCTGTGCATGGATGTGAAGGATTTTTAACAATGGGTTTAGGGGACGGTACACTTCCATTTATGCTGTGTTGAACTGATTAAGGAATAAACTCTGTCACATCATCAGAATACAAAATACAGACATGTATCTCCACTGGGTGGCACTGTTGCTCTAGTACAATGTTACTCAACCCTGCTCAACCAAAGAAGAGCCACAACCTAAGTGGTGAAAAGTGGCAATTAAAATAGGTTAAAGGTTGCAAAAATGGTAAAATTGCAGCAGACGCTGGGAGAAAAAGTGGTGAAGTAGGGCAGAAAGTGGCAAAAATGAGTGGGAAATGACCAAACTAAAAGGACGACAAGTGGCAAAAAAGGCAAAAGGGGGGGGGGGAAGCTGGGGGAAAAAAGTGTCAAAAATGGATGAAAAGTGTCAAAAATAATTGGCAAAAATGGGCTAAAAGCAGCAAACACTGACAGAAAATGGCAAAAATGGGCGGGAAGTGACCAATAAATGAGTAAACAACAGTAGATATGGTCCCAAAGTGGCAAAAACATGGCAAAAAATTAGTGACAAGTAACTGAAATTGATATTTAATTGCAAAAGGCAGCTTAAATGGGCGACAAGTGGCCACAAAGGCAAAATGGGGGTAAAAATTACAAAAAACAGGATAAAGTGTCAAAAAAGGGTAAAAAGTGTCAAGAATAAGTGGCAAAAAGTTGCAAAAAGCAGAAAACACAGGCAGAAAGTGTCCAAAATGGTTGGGAAGTGATCAAAAAAATGAGTTCACGGTGGTAAAAATGGTTCCAAAGTGGCAAAAAACATGGGCAAAAAAGCATCAAAGAGTGGCAAAATGGGAAATAAGTGTTATTTGTTGCAAAAGGCAGCTTAAAATGGCAAAAAGTGGCAAAAAAAGGCAAAACGGGCAAAAAATTGCAAAAAGCAGGATAAAAGTGTCAAAAAGAGTGAAAAGCTACAAAAAGAAGTGGCAAAAATGAGCTAAAAGCAGTAAAAATGGAATAAAAGTAGCAAAAATGTGCAAATAAGGGCAATGGAAATATACAGAGAAAAATAGAGGTTGACAATTAAACTGTGCTGTGTAAGTGTGGGAAGCAAACTGATTAATGTGACTGGCAATGGATCATTTCTGAGGTCAAATTTTCCTTTTTTCAGGTTTTCTGGGGGAATAATATTCAAATTAAGACACAAAAAAGCCACAAATCATCACAAGAGAGCCACATGTGGCCCCAGAGCCGTGCATTGAGGATCACAGCTCTAGTATAATATCAGTCTGTGGAGAGTCACAGCTATATTACTAGGGGATTATTATGTCCTGTTTGACTTTCCCTCTGAGTTTCTGGTTGAGCTCTTACACTCAGAGTTATCTTTTTAGCCCCGCTCTGCCCCCTCCCCACACAGGGCAAGGACCTTTGCAGCTCTAGCCGAGCATCGGGGCACAGGAAGATGTAGAAGAGGGGATCCAGCAGTGTGTTGAGGCTGGTCAGGCCATAGCAAATACGATAGATAAGAAAAATGGAACGCTCCAGTCCACATGGCTCATCGGTCAGCAGCAGGGACACAAATCTGTATCCACACACCAGGTGATAGGGTCCAAACACCGCCATGAAGTTGACGGTTATCACAACCAGGATGCCCACGATTCTGTGGCGTTCGTAGTCGGAGAGGGAGGGAGATCGCCGTAGAGTCACTCCAATGTGGGCAGAGGTGTATCTAAGGGAGAAGGAGAAAAATGATCAGCCATTACAACACAAACTGGTCAGGACAGTGATATTAAAGGTAGTCTGTGAACACCTGCAAACAACATACTACCTGTATGAGGCCAGCCCTGAAGATATCTTCTACATCCAGTGTTAAATATTGAGATTTTCCTGAATAAAAGACATTTTTTTCCTTTGAAATGCATCTGAAAAAGTGAGATCATATTTTTCAGGGTCTCGACTTTTTAATACGAAAATACTGAATGTCCACAACTACAGACGGAGTCATTTTTACTAGTGCACCACTAATGACTGGAATTATTAGCTTTGGCAAAGAGATACCTGTTACATTGGCACGTCTATTCCAAGGAAAACAAACATCAATTCTAAAAAGTTGGGACACTGTGTAAGACATGAATAAAAACAACCTACGGGTATTTGCAAATTCTTTCTGACTTGCATTCAACTGATTACAACACAAAATGTATTGTTTCTTTGTAAATATCCTCACACTTATGTGGCAAGAGTTGGTTTAGAAGTGGCAAAAACAGGCAGAAAAGAGGGGTAGAAAGGGTTTAAGATGACAAAAATAAGTGTTAAATGGCAAAAACATTTTAAAATTTTGGAAAGAAAATTATGAAAATGGGTTAAAATTTAGCAAAATTGGTGTAAAGTAGCAACAGTGGAATGTAAAAAATATTCTTAGTTTTTCTTAGGGAATCTGGAGACCCTCTTAGTGCCTCGCGACCCCAAGGTTGAGAACCACTGCTCTAATGAATAAAGCATGTTCTCACAAACCCACAATGACATGAGAAATAACAAAACCTGCAGAGTTTCACCAGACACAGCGGGGATATGGAGCCTGGCAAGCGCTCTGTTAGACATCATTGCTGCCTTGGTTACAGAGATTAGACGGTCCTTCGCTGTAGCCCTAGATATACTAGATACACTCTGCTGAGAATGTGGCCAAGCTTTTCTCAGACCACCGCCAAATATGGTGTGACTGGACGTCTGCTAGTCCCAAAGCATGTGCATGCATTCTTACCTCTACCAAAGGCTGTCATTATGTGATCAGATCGTTTAAGTACAGGGATGTAATGATAAACTCAATTCAAGATACAACAGGCAGCACTGGCATTATTGTTTGATTTTATCATGCTTGTTGTTTACAGTTTTCTAATTTTTTTATGGATCAAAGTGAATTCAAAATATCCATTTATCTATTTTTTTTCCAGAATTAACAATGATACTTTAATCTACACCCTCAATTCCAAAAAAGTTGGGACAAGGAAAAAATGTAAATAATAACAGAGTGCAAATCTTATATACCCATATTCTATTCAACATACCAGATGTTTGAATTGAGCCTTTTTTTTTCATTTCATAAAGAGTTTAACTGTAGCAACAGATCTCAAAAAAGTAGGGACGGAGTAGCAAAAGGCTTGAAAGTAAGTGGTGCTAATGAAAAACAGCTGGAGGAGCTTTTTGCAACTAATTAGGTTAATTGGCAACAGGTCAGTAACCTGAGTGGGTATGAAAGGAGAATTTTAGAGAGGAGGAGTATCTCCAATAGAGAATGAAAATGGTTCAATTTCAGATAACTGTTCCTCAACATAAAATTGCAGATTCTTTACTGGAAATCACTGCATGGGCTCAAGCATACTCCAGAAATCACTGTCTCCCAGCACATTTGGCTTTGCCATCCACGAATGCAAGTTAAAACTGTATCATGCAAAGAAGCAGCGATATGTGGACACATTCCAGAAACACTGCCATCTTCTAATAAGGACTGAGGCAACGTGGAAAACTGTTCTGTGGTCAGATAAATCAAAATTATTTTTGGACACCATGGAGGCTGTGAGAAACCATCCAGCTTGTTATCAGTGCATGGTTTAAAAGCCTGCATCTCTGATGGTATTGGGTTGCATTAGTGCCTATGGCGTGGGCAGCACACATCTGGAAAGACACTATCAATGCTGAAAAGTAGAGAGAGGTTTCAGAGCAGGGGTCATCAAGTACATTTGCACAAGGGCCATATTTAGTCGCAACAGAAACTCTGGGGGCCGGACTTTCAAATACACAAAAATTAAATAAATATCTTAGTCTGATTGAAATATTATTGTTGTTTTATTTGCATTTTCCTTTAAAATACAGGACATTTCTACTCTTCTATCCTTATTATCTAAAATGCAGCAGGTCACAAGGAGACAGGCCTGACAACAGAATCAGCCGGGACCCTGAAATCCCAGAGGATGGGCCCTCCACAATTGTCATTTAGCATTTGGCACCAATATTAACCTGTTTTGACACTTTTAACCCTTTTTTGCCCCTTGTTGCCTGTTTAACCCACTTTTTGTATGATTTTAACCCCTTTTGAACCAATTTTCCTGCGTGTTTTATCCCCTTTGTGCCACTCTTTTATTCCTTTTTTTCTAGTTCTCTTCTATTTTTGCCACTTTAAACCCCTTTTCACTATATTTTTTCCAACAATTTTTGCAACTTTTAAACCAAATGTTGCCACTTTTAACCCGTTTTTGATACTTTGTGCCTCTTTAACCCATTTTTTGTCATACCGTAAACCATTTAGACCACTTTTCCTGCATGTTTTACCCCCTTTGTGCCACTCTTATAAATTTTTGCCACTTTTCTTATTTTTTGCCACATTTTAACCTCTCTCACAACTTTTTCTGCCAATTTTTTTTCCACTTGTGCTACTCCACAACCCATTTTGCCGCTTATCACCCATTTTTGCTACTCTCTAACCCCTTTTCACCACTTTATCTGGTCATTTTTGCAGCACTTCTACCGACCTTAACCCTTTTTTAAGTATCTTCTAATTATGACAGTCAATTTTTGAAAAAAACGGATCAAATGTTTAGTCATTCTAAAACTATTTCAGTGTTAATCGTTTGAAGGGTGGATTTAAAAGCTGCAGACATTTAACACCAGAGGATACTCTTAAAACCACAGCATCTTCTATTCCTCCTTTTCAGAATTTAATGACCTACGGGGGCCAAAATAAAGCTTTGGGGGGCCTGATGTGGTCCCTGGCTGCCAGTTGATGATCAGTGTTTTAGAGAAACATATACTCCCATCCAGGCTATGTCTCTTTTAGAGAAGGCCCGGCATATATCAGCAAAACAATGCTAAACCACATGCTATATCCATCACAACAGCATGGCTTCACAATAGAAGAGTCTGCCTGCAGTCCAGAACAGAAACAACAGAAAACATATGGAGTCCCATAAAATCACAACTCCAAGGGAGAAGACCCAGGACTGTTCAGCAGATATAATCCAACATCAGGCAAGAATGGGACAACATTCATCAACCAAAACTCCAACAACAGGTCTCCTCCTTTTCCAGATGTTTACAGTAGGTTGTTAAAAGAAGAGGGGATGCTACACACTGGTAAGCATGGCCTGTACCTACTTTTTTGAGATGTGCTGCTGCCATTCAAAATGAGCTACTGTTTTTTATGATATGGTAAAATGTCTCAATTTCAACATTCTTCTTGTTTTTAAAAAAAAAATGAAAAATGGGTTTATGAGATTAGTAAATCATTGCATTCTGTTTTTATTAACATTTTTTACTGTGTCCCAACCTTTTTGGAATAAGGGTTGTAGCTGAGGTGTTTTATCATGCTAACACATCGTATATACCAGTAATACTCAAATCAACTCTTTTGTGATTATTTGTTGCTCTTTTAAGTCTTAATTTTAAATATTATTCCCCAAAAAAAAACTTTAAAAAAATGGGGTTTTTTTTTGCCCTTTTTCACCCTTTTTGCCACTTTTCATCCATTTAAGCTACCTTGTCCCATTAAATACCACTTTTTTCCCTACTTTTTTGCTGCTTTTGCATTTCTTTCCCAATTTTTGCCACTTTAATCCCGTTTCTGCCCATTAAAGCTACATTATGCCATTAAATACCACTTTTCCTACTTTTTTGTCAATTTTTTGCCACTTTTTCCCAATTTTTGCCATTTTTATCCCATTTTTGCCCTTTTTCACAATTTGTTGCCACCTTCTGCCCATTTAAGCTACCTTTTGCTATTAAATACGATTTGTTTCCTCTATTTGCCCATTTTTGTCTCTTCTGTTTGACACTTTTGTCCAATTTTTGCCCTTTTTCATCACTTTTCACTGATTTATGCTACCTTTTGCCATTAAATACCACTTGTTCCCAATTTTTTTGCCAATATTTGCCACTGTTGACTGCTTTTTGTCCATTTTAGTCACTTTTCACTCATTTTTTTGCCACTTTTTTTTTGACACTTTTCATCCATTAAAGCTACCCTTTGTTATTAAATACCTCCTGTTTCCTCTTTTTTGCCCTTTTTGTCACATCCTTTTGCCACTTTCATCCCATTATTATTACCTGTTTCATCACTTTTCAACCATTTAAGATACCTTTGCCATTAAATATCACTTGTTTCCTATTTTTTGCCAATTTTTGCAGTTCTTGACTGCTTTTTGCCCATTTTAGTCACTTTTTCAATCATTTTTTTGCCATGTTTTTGTGACTTTAGGACTATTTTTTACCACTTGTAACTCATTTTTGTCACTTGCTTCTTTCTGACTCTTTTTCCACATTTTCCTCCCCATTTTCACCCATTTTTGTTGCTTTTTGACCATTTTTGCCAAATACTTGTTGCTGTTGCTACTTCAAGCTTTTTTTCCTACTTTTCACCACTTAGATCGTGCAAAGGTATTTTTCAACAGTTTGGCTCATGCAAATGTTACCAAAGAAGTCTAAAGTGTTTGACATCAGTTGTAGATTCTCACCATGCACGCTGGACTCTACTCACCCTAGTATGGTGCATGGCAGCAGAAACCCCAGGGCCACAGTGGTGAGCTTGAAGCGAGCATATGAGGGACTGACAGGGTACTGCTCCAGACACAGCAGCCTATCTTCATCAAACACTGTAGGCAGAAGCCCAGTCAGGCAGAACAGGAAGGTGAGGGTCCACACTGCCACCCCACACACAGCTGCCACCCTGACGGTCCGCACCCTACGGCTACTCAGCGGGTACACGATGGCGAGGCACCGGTCCAGCGCTATCAGGCACAGGAACATGACGCTGGCGTAGATGTTCACATAAAATACGTAGCCCACCAGCTCACAGGTCAGCTGGCCGTAGGGCCAAAGATGCCCGCCTCGGAGATAGAGGATCCACAGCGGCAGTGTGAGCAGCTGGAGGAGGTCTGAAAGAAGCAGGTTGAGGATGTAGACCAGCTGGCAGCCTCCGCCACCTGAGCGGCCCAGGTGGTACAGTCCCCACAGAGACAGTAAGTTGCTGGGGAGACCTAAGGAGAAGATCAGGCTGTAGATACAGGTCAGCCCCAGAGTGTCTGTGTCCAGGGGGAGGTCGCAGCTGGCATTGGACATGTCTCTGATGATCAAGCACCTTACATGGAAAATGTCCAGAAGATTTTACGCAGTGATTGGACTTAGATCTGGAGGATGAGTCGGGGTGTGAATACCCATTCCTTATTGGAGGAAAAAACAAGAAATTCCCATCTAAAGATTCCACCCATTCAGCTGATGCAAAAGTTCTCCAGCAGAAAAGTTTATCCAGGATCCATCAGGGGAAGCAAACACCTGTAGGGGACAGAGAGAGCATTTTCAGATGGTGTAGCGTCAGCAGCTACATGAAGAATTAAATCATAATATTCAGACATAAATATTTCATTCACCCATTAGGATGAGGAGACTGCCTGCTCCCGACTCTGCAGCTGTGCGACCTGTACTCGAGAAATCCTGGGAACAAAGAGTCTCGACTAAGCCTTGTCTTTTCTGTGATCATTTCCTCGACAGGAAACCCACTTCTTCAGCTTTAAAGGCAACATCCTGAGGCAGGAGAACGCCTTTCTGGCCCCGAACAAAAACATGCACTCTCTCTTTCTGCCCGTGTCAGACTAACTCCAGCAGTAGACAGGATGATGAAGGTGGACAGGGGCTGTGAGAGGAGGAACTTATAGAGGGTTTCCACTAATGGCCTTTAGGTTGTGGTGTACTGGCTACATGCCATTAAACACATTAACCCTGATGTTTTTCTTTCTTTAAACATGCATTTCAGCACATCAGAGGTGACGCTTACAATCAGGTTCACCAACACTGGAAAGTTACCTCATACCTTATAGCAGTGGTTCTCAAATGGTGTGACCAGGCACACTAGTGTCCCTTCAGGCAAGTCAAGGTGTGTCTTCTGGATCTGGCTGGTCCCTGAAAACCCCCAGAGTATGGGTCCTCCCCAGTTGTGACCAGTGTTGGGGGTAACGCCTTACAAAGTAATCCCTTAGTGTACTCAGATTACTTTTTTGGAGTAATGAGTAACGTAACGTGTTAGTTTAACAATTCAAGTAATCCCGTTATTAGTTACATTTACACAAAAGTATTCTGTTACTAAAGGAAAATCCCAAACTTCCTCTCTCTTCCGTGGCTTCAAAAAGAGAGAAAGAAATAAAGAAGCTCCTTGAAGCTCTGTTTGTCCTTCTCTCTTCCTGTAGTCATGTTGGCACGTGCCAGCGGAAGGTAAACATTCTGTGCCATTACACGCGCATTGTTAGCTTGTTGAGCCAGTGAGATGTCAAAGAGGACAGCAGGCCACTGTGGAATTATCCCCATTAGGATGGATTTTTGGATGAAAGGGACAAGAGCAGCATCCTGGTAAAACGTAAGTTTAAAAGCTCTGTTTGCTTTCATTGAATCAGTTGTTCCAATTACGCGCGGTTATTACGCACAGCGTTGGAGTGATCCTGTCTGCCTCTGCTCAGCTTGTTGTCAGATTGTGAACATGTTAAAGAGCTGTAAAGGTTTTCCTGTCTGTTAGCGGTGTTCTAAGGCTTCAAATATACAGATAATCGGCTGTAAATTAGGCTGTACATTGGCATTAGAGTCTGCACATTCAAATGCAGACATGCATTCGTTATCTGTCGTTTTTTCAACCGCCGAGTAGAACGAGTGGCTAAAGGGTTTTAATATTTAGTAATGCAAAAGTACTCTAACGCGTTACTTTTAGAAGTAGGTAACGCAATAACGTAACAAATTACTTTTCTCAATATGTAACGCAGTAATCTAACGAGTTAGTTTCAAAAGTAACACTACCCAACACTGGTTGTGATGTAATGATGATCAGTGTATGTGTGTTGGATCAGTAGCATTGGTGCTAGCATCCTGGCTAACAGTTACCTCATTTGGTAAGCTATTACTGAGTTGAAATTGATGTTGCAATAATTAATTCATGCTAATTTTAACCAAGTTAACCATTTTTTCTCCCCATTCTGCCACTTATTTTGACAACTTAAACCATATTGATGCTTTTTTTTGCAAAACTTTTTAAAAATACTAACTACCCATTTTTGCAACTTTTTTGGAACTTTTTGCAACATTTTACCCATTTTTGCTACATTTTTTCTGTAGTTTTTTGCCTACTTTTGCTATTATTTGGGCATTTTTTGCTCTTTTTTTATTACCTTTAACCTTTTTTAACCTTTTCTTTTAGCAACTCTAACCCTTTTTGCCACTTTCAACCCATTTTTGCCTCCTTTTTGACACGTTTAATCAATTTTTGCCACTATTTGACACTGAATCCATTTTTGCCACCTTCTTGACACTTTAAATCCATTTTTGCCACCTTTTTGCCAATTTTTGCTCACTTTGCCTTTGTCTGGCCACTTTTTGCCCAATTTTGCCAATTTTTTATTCAATTTTAACCTGTTTTTAACAACCTTTTTACAACATTAACCCTTTTTGGCCACTTGTAACCCATTTTTGCCACTTTTTGCCTATTCATATCGCCACCTTAAAGGTGTAACTCCCTTTCCATAGAAACAGAATAAAAATGGGTGAAAAATTGCTAAAATGTATTAAAAATAGCAAAAAATGATCACAAAGGTGGGGAAGTGGGATTTTAAAAGGAGCAAGAATGGGTTAAAGTGGCAAAAACTGGCATAAAAGATGGTTAAAGGGGATTAAAAAGTGGCAAAAGGGGTGGGAAGCAGGACCAGAGTGGGACTCATTTTCAGCCCTGGAGTTTCATGGCTCAGACCAGCCCACTTTAGCTAAAAACTGTTCACTCAAGTTATTCAATTCAAAGTTTACTTTTAGCATTCAGGTAGAGATATTCTGGAAACAGTTTAACTGTGTGTATTTGTTCACACTATAGAACATCAGCTAGTCTGGGCCCTGTGTGTCACTGACAGCAACAATCACACTGAGCTCTATACTGGGGCTGCTGATGCAAAAATTAAGTTTAAAACTTTAAGAAGTATTATCTCAAGTCAATGAAAGCCAGTTCCCACAATTAACAAATAAAAGTTGATATTTAGACTGTATCATTATTATGTTCTTCTATGCCCCTTAATTTCATAGTACAGGTTTTATAGCTGTATGAATCTTTTGTTGTTTTAATATTTTTCCCTTCATAAAACCCCTTTACCCCCATCATTTGTTGACCAAGTTAGTTTTCTTTACATATGCACTCCTTTCTTAACATTAACTGAATCCTACTTTTCCATTCTCATGGCACATGAAATGGTGAAGGCTCTTCTTTTCAGCAGCAGGCTGGTGGAGGGGCTGCAGCTGCAGAGGTGATGTTTAACACAGCTGCTGTTTGCATAGAGCTTGTGTTGTCTACTTATAGATGTTGTATACGTCGGTCTACAGGCTATAAAATCATACAACTCATTGATATGATTCATAAACTTTGTCAGAGGTTGGCAGAGATAATGCGGTTATAGCTGAACACCTGGTTCAGCTAGCTTACCTGTGTCATCTCCACCTGGCGTGTTTACATTGAGCTGTGAGCTTGTGATAACATAAATTTGCATATTAGCTCACAGCTCAATGTAAACACGCCAGGTGAAATTTGTTTAAAATGGGCATAAATGGGTGTAAAAGTGGTAAAAAGGGTTAATAGTGGCAATAATGGGTCAACAGATGAAACCATAGGTGGAAAATGCCAAGAATAAGTTTGGAAAAACAGGCATTAAAAGTGGTGGAAAGGGCTTAAAATGGACAAAAATGGTATTAAAGAGGCAAAAATGTGTTAAAGTTGGCAAAGAAATGGTGGAAAAAAGTAATTAAAACAGGTTAAAATGGTGTAAAATGGCAATAATGGGTCCAAATTGTGGACAAATTGAAGATAAGTGGCAAATAATTGTGGTGTAATGGTGAGTGGGAAAAGTGGTTAAAAAGTGGCACAAAGTAGTTCTTTCAACTTTAGATCCCAGTAATAGTTTGACGCACTTTTAAGCTCAAAAATGAGTGAACTGTTATTCAAGACGCTAGCACCAATGCTACTGATAAAATACGCATTCACTGACATCATCAATAAATCAGAGCTGGGGACGTTCTCTGGGTTTTTCTCAGACAAATCTGAGTGCAGAATGACTTTTAAGCTAGGGGCTAAGCGTGTTTTACAGCCTAACATACAGCTGCACAGGTAAAAATTATTATCTAAATACTCTCAAAGAACAAACTAGAAAATTCAGAGAAGGATGGAAATGTGGCGTTTTTTTCTCAGAACCAACTCTACCTCTTTTTCCTTCCTCAAACAAAACTATAAGTGACTTTTTAAAGCTCTGCTGCTGTGCTGTTTGAATGGAATAATAACAAACCACAGTCCTCTATCTTGTCTGGCTAATCTGGGTGTAACTACCAACTAAAGAATCCACCCATGGCTTCCAGACCAGCCACACAGAAGCAAACATATCTGCTGCAGAGATGCATGCAGTGAATCAGGCTACATTCATTTGTAAAGCTTGTAGGCAGTAAAACTGTTGGACTTACCCGCGGTGAACTTTGTTCAGGCACCACTGGGAGGAAAAAATCTAAACACAATTGAAATTGTTTGGAGGAAGAATGAGTACAGTGAGACAATGGGTACCAGGCAGTATTTTTAAAACATGGTCTGAAAAGTAGGAGGCTTGGATCTCTCACTTTGTTTCCTTTCCAGTGTCAAAAATCTCTGATTTATTAAATAATCCAAGACTAAATCCATAAAACTGGCCAACCCCATGAGAAACTTTTCCAGCCTACTGCTACATAATGATAACCTGACACGCCAGATGGATTTGTTCCACACATCCATCTGGGAAAGCTTCAATAGGAAACGTTTGAGAAAAGGCAGAAGCTTTGAAAAAACTCAGAGTGTGATTGGGGGAACGTTCTGTCCGTCACATCTCTACGGGCCAATCAGAGCAACAAAACACGTGACGTAGCCACTATTGAGCTGCGCATGTGCAGCTACTGAGGAATAACGCGAAACATGGCAACTATAGACATGTAAGTACTCGACTTTTGTCGTTTTTGAAAAGAAAACAACTCACTGCTGTTCTTTGTTCTTCTTTTAACAAAGAAATGTCATCAAGTTCTGATAAAACTGGTGCTTTAGCAGCATCCACACTAATCTCTTCCTCCATAACTGCACCAGCTCTTGCTGCTGCTTGTTTACGTCACGACTCTGCGGTGCCTGGAGGTACTGCCCCTTGTCACTGATTGGTTTTGTCACTTTTTAACCGGGCCCAAACGGCTCAGATGGGAGCTTTGCAAGATGGATTTGCCAGGAAACAATGAAAAGGGTGTGTCCAACTGCTTTGCAAGGTTAACATAATGATGCATTTGGCTTTAATTTAGTCACACAGACACAGACACTAGTTCTATACTGCATACACATCCAATGAGGAGGCAGCGCTGTCGGCTAAAGTACTGGTGAAATTCATCCAGTAAAAGGGGTCAGTGTATCTGGTGGATCCATTTCCTGTTTGAAACCAGACTCAAAAATCTCTTCAGTTTTTCATTTTGGGCACATAAACAGAAAAAAAAATAAAAATGTTTAAAAATGGGTCCAATATTTTGTACTTTAAATTCTGTTATTTTGTTTTCTTGTTTTAATGAAACACTTGAGGAAAAGGAAATCCTGACACAATGAGAAAGGTGAACGTGTCAAAATAAAAGCCCTTGTTTCAAAATTTAAGCCATCTAAGCCAACATTTACCTATTAGACTGACTGTTGGTTGTTTTTTGCTTTGATTATTCATTTCTTTATTTATTTACTTATTTATTGTGCATAAACACTAACAAATAAACCTTTTCATCAAACAATACAATCATAAATTGAAAATCTGACTCCTGCTGTGTGCATGGATAAATACCTCAAGCAGTCCAGGCTTATTTATCCATATTAATTTATTTTCCTCCTAATATTAATGTAGTGCATTAAAACACCAGTACTTTCAGCATTGGCATTATTTTAGTACATTGTATAGAACAAAAAGACCTATTACTAGTCTGTAAAAAACACAGTGAATGGCTTTATCCTCCTGAGACTCTGCGTGCACAACGGTTACAATTTCTGAGGTATTTGTCCAGAATTTTCATAAAAGTTTAAAGTTATTTGCTTGGAATATCTGGAGAATTAATTTTGGGAACTTTTATAGAAATGTAAGGATTTTATTGATCAAATTTGGGTTATTTGATTGGAAATGTGTGGAGGGGATATTCTTTGAATTTTTCCTGAATTTTTATGGAACTTTTAGGGAATTTGCTTGGATTATGGTGGGAACATGTTTGTAATTTTCCTCAGAGATGTGGGTGGAATTTATTTGTAAATTTCTTTTAATTTGATTAGAAATTCTTCGGCAAATTTCTTCATTTTTTTTCAGGAATTTTCTTGAGATTTTAGGTGAAAACTTTATGTGAATCTTTAGGCCTTTTCAGAAAGTTAACTGAAACATTTGAGGAGAGTTGGGGGAATTTTGAAAGAATTTTTAAATTTTACAGAAATCTTTTGGTAATTTAGGGGATATTTTTATGTTTTTGGAATCACTCATTATTTTCAAAAGATTTTTTTTTTTTTTTCCAGGATCTCCAGAACTTTTTGTCAAAATTTAGTTTATACCTGGCCTTAACCCATTAAAGCCTGAAAACACAAATTATATTCAAAAAATTATGTATTTTTTAGAACTGAAATGTTTATTTCACTCTTTACTGATATCCAAATAATCCAAATTTACATAAAATTTAACATATATATTTAACTGATAATCCACTTGAGGGCATTTTTATCACTTTTCAGATTGTATTCAGAAGATTTTTTTTTCTTTTTTGTAATTTATGATCATATTGATTAGATAGAGGTATCATAAAAAGTATGTATCAAGTATGGCTTTAAGGGGTTAACTTATTAAGGTCAGGTATCAGGTCCATTATCAGAAAAAGGACTTTACTGTATTTTCCTGAATGACGATACCTTTTCTAATGAGCCTTGAACTTGGGTGACTTTTCAGGGCATTTAAATATTAAATCAACACTAGTAGTTCTGACATTGAATGCCTCTTTTATCCCTTTTAACCCATTTTCAATCGTTCCTGCCTCTAGCTTTAGCATTTGCCACCATAATGTTTGACACAGTGCATAGTTACAGACTGTGACAACCAATGGCAGGCTGCTCCATCGTCACGTCATGCCTTGCCAACCTGAGCATGCTCTAACGCTTAGAAACTGGATGAGACAGCCTGAGGAGCTCATAATAGAGAGAAAGAGACACAGAGAGGCTGTGACGTGTTCCTCTGTGGCACAGCAGACAGGAAGTGCTTTGAATAATCACTCAAAAGAAGCTAAGTACATATACTTCAAGCCCAGGTTGTCCTGGAAAAAGGGATGTTAAGAGCTTGATTGTGCACCACATGGTTGATGTTTTACAAGTTTTTAAGACAAAAAGTCCAGATGAGACCAAATGGTTCAAAAGTAGCTCAGAGCTCAAAGGGTTAAGATAAAGTAGCTACACTGGCTTCCATAGTAACATTAACAGCATAGCTAGTTTAGCTACATTAGCTTGAGCCAAAAGTGATGAAGCTAAAGCTAGCCACTGTTAGCATTTTCTGTTTTGTGTATAAGATATTGCTTCGTCTGTGATGGCTAGACTTTGTTTATGAATGGAGTTTATTGTTTTCTTTTTTTTTTTTTTTCTAAAATGGGAAACATGCTGTACAGGCAAATGTTGTCCCTTCTGACCTGACAGAGGCAACATTTATCAGTAGTGGTCTACAAGAGGGCTTCTGAAGCTGGACATCTCTTATTGATTAAAGCTAAAATATTGGGTGATTTGCTATTCATATTATATTAGAGTCTGGTTCAAAGACATAAAAAACAAGCAATGAGAAGAAATACAGCCAGGAACTGACATCTTTTTCTCATTTTTCATACCAGTGTGTGATTTTGGAGGTTTTCTGTTATTCTGTAAGCATAAAAATATTTCTTGACTTTATCAGAACTTTGTTGTATTATTTTTCTACCAAGAATGTGTCCAGAGTGCAAATCCATCAGAGAGTCACTTACTCTGCTTTTGTCTTCCTACGGGACCGTCGGCAGCAGAGAATTCTGCAGAATGAAACTGAAGCCCAGACAAATGCTACAATAAGAACGAGGAATAAGAGCGCAACGTCCAGGCAGTAATAAGAGTACCAAGGCAGACTAAACCCTGCTATCTGAAGGTGACCTGCTCCCTTATTCCTGATGACATACTCGATCCAAAAGATGGCTTTGTCAATTTGTGACACTGGAACGTCCCGGTGCAGCGTTGACATATGCTGCATGTTCTGTCGGTATGAAGGGGTCTCCAGGACATCCTTCAAGGCTTCAAGAAAGTCTTTCTCGTTAAGGGTCCTGGCCTCAACCATCCTAGCAGCCCCACGGACCTTGAGTCGGAGAACATTGTCAAACTGGTCAAAAAGGAGAGGAATGCCTACAACAGGAACGCCGTGGTAGATGGCTTCATACATGCCGTTGGTGCCACCATGGGCAATGAAGGCACGAGTCTTGGGATGGCCGAGGAGGTCATTCTGAGGCAGCCACTCCACCAAGAGGGTATTGTTCCCCAAAGATGAAGGCTTCTCTCCAAGAAACTTCCACACCACCTTCTGAGGGAGTTGAGCAAAAGCAGCAGCGATGGCTTCTGTAACCTCACGAGACAGAGCTGACACCAACGTCCCAAAGGACATGACCACCACCCCATGCTCCCCAGAGCTCTGCATGAAGGCCTCCAGGTCAGCAGGGAGGGGCTTTGCCTCTTTGCACTGGAAGCCCCCTATGTAGACCACATTGGGCATTGTTGGGCGAGGAAACTCAAAGACAAAATCGGCCCTAACTAGCCAGAGATCAGCCGAGCGCTCCAGGGACAACAGGTCCGATCCAGGAGGGTAGTGCCGCTGGAGCAGATCTGAATAGTAAGGGTTTATGATAAAGTACTGCTGATAAAGACTTTGCAGATAATGCAGCATATTCTTAGTTCTTTCCCAAATATCCATCTGATCATGAAGTTCACTTCCTGGCACAGGTACATAGGACAGAGGAGAGGGAGCTATGGTGAAATGAACGTCCCCTGTATTCATCCAGCGTACGTTGTAAACCATTGGCAGCTTGAGGTAACTACCCAGCAGGACCCCAATACTCAGGCCAGGATCTGTTAACATCAGGTCAAACTTGGCATCTTGCAGCGTCTTCATAAAAACAGGGTCATCCAACATTTCAGCAGCGGCTTGAGCAAGAGCCATGTGGCCTAAATCCAGCATAGATCCTACTAAGTTGTTCTGACAGAAGGTGCGCAAAAACTGTGTTGACTTGCGGCATTCCATATACTGTAAAAGCATGTTATTGTAGAAATCCTTGTCTTCATCATCCAACATTTTAACATGGATAGAAGTGTAAAATGTAGAGTTATTGGGGATGTACCAGCCTGTGGGAGAGTGCAGCACACTGATGCTGTGGCCTCTGGAGTGCAACTCTTTAAGGATTATTTCCATGTTGAGCCAATGGCTGCCATCAACAGGAACTACCAGAATCTTACTGCCATCACAAAATGTGGGCCTGTGCAACAGTAGAAAGAGACCTGTCAGGAACACCTGGATCATCCTGAAAGTTTCCTGTGAGAGACAGAAAGGTTTGACATGTAATAACCCCACAAGTTAATAGTATGTCCAACATATCCTACTAATGGTTGCTTCAACAAACAACAGGAAAGAATGTCTTATTTCTGCTATTCTTATACTAACTGAAAATGGAAAAGTTCTCTGGCTAGAGTAATCTAATGCCTCACCTGGTTGTTGTTCACAGAAATGTAGCCAAAGCTCCAGGTTCTGAGAGAGGTAGAAAACAGTGTGATCCACTGTTTAACACAGCCTCTAGTCTAACAGGCCAAAGTCTAGCTTACTCTGTATACAGGTGACTCTGTATAAATGGTCAGTGTAAAAAAAACAGGCTATAAAAGGTGACATTTATGGTTGTGTGTGTCCATGCAGTCCCTTAGTTCACTGAGAGCTGGAATGAAATAGAGACAGCAATGTTTGGGATTGAAATAGAGACAGGAATGTTTGGGATTGAAACAGAGACAGGAATGTTTGGGATTGGCATAGAGACAGGAATGTTTGGGATTGGAATAGAGACAGGAATGGTTGGGATTGAAATAAAGACAGGAATGTTTGAATTTGAAATAGAGACAAGAATGTCTGGGAATGAAATAGAGACAGGAATGTTTCGGATTGAAACAGAAACAGGAATGTTTGGGATTGGAATAGAGACAGGAATGGTTGGGATTGAAATGGAGACAGGAATGTTTGGGAATGAAATAGAGACAAGAATGTTTGGGATTGAAATAGAGACACGAATGTTTGGGATTGAAATAGAGACAAGAATGTTTGAATTTGAAATAGAGACAAGAATGTTTGGATTGAAATAGAGACAAGAATGTCTGGGAATGAAATAAAGACAGGAATGTTTGGGATTGAAAAAGAGACAGGAATGTTTTGGATTGAAACAGAGACAAGAATGTTTGGGATTGGAATAGAGACAGGAATGTTTGGGATTGAAATAGAGACAGGAATGGTTGGGATTGAAATACAGACAGGAATGTTTGGATTTGAAAAAGAGACGAGAATTTTTGGGATAGAAATAAAGACGAGAATGTTTGGGATTGAATTAGAGATAAGAATGTTTGGGATTGAAACAGAGACAAGAATGTTTGGGATTGAAATAGAGAAAGGAATGTTTGGGATTGAAACAGAGACAAAAATGTTTGGGATTGAAATAGAGATAGGAATGTTTGGGATTGAAATGGAAACAGGAATGTTTGGGATTGAAACAGAGACAAGAATGTTTGGGATTGAAATAGAGACAGGAATGTTTGGGATTGAAAAAAAGACACAAATGTTTGGGATTGAAATAAAGACAGGAATGTTTGGGATTGTAATAAAAACACGAATGTTTGGGATTGAAATAAAGACAAGAATGTTTTGGATTGAAACAGACAGGAATGTTTGGGATTGGAATAGAGACAGGAATGTTTGGGATTGGCATAGAGACAGGAATGTTTGGGATTTAAATACAGACAGGAATGTTTGGGATTGAAACAGAGACAAAAATGTTTGGGATTGAAATAGAGATAGGAATGTTTGGGATTGAAATAGAGACAAGAATGTTTGGGATTGAAACAGAGACAAGAATGTTTGGGATTGGAATAGAGACAGGAATGTTTGGGATTGAAATAGAGACAGGAATCCTGGGAATGAAATAAAGACAAGAATGTTTGGGATTGAAACAGAGACAGGAATGTTTGGGATTGAAATAGAGATAGGAATGTTTGGGATTGAAATAGAGATGGGAATGTTTGGGATTGAAATAAAGACAAGAATGTTTGGGATTGAAATAGAGACAAGAATGTTTGGGATTGAAATAGAAACAGGAATGTTTGGGATTAAAATAAAGACACGAATGTTTGGGATTGAAATAGAGACAGGAATGTTTGGGATTGAAACAGAGACAGGAATGTTTGGGATTGAAATAGAGACAGGAATGTTTGGGATTGTAATGGAGACAGGAATATTTGGGATTGTAATGGAGACAGGAATGTTTGGGTTGAGTGGAACAGTGCAGGGAAGCATCACATTGGTCATATTTTGAAACCATCCTGTTACTTTGTTAGGAATCAGAAATCTTTATCAAACTAAATCTTTACAGCCAGAATCTGTATAAAAATGAGAAATTCTACAAGAGACTAAAAGACACCTATCTAACAAACTTAAGTATTTTAAGGGAATATACACACATTCTGCATCTGACATCCTGAACACATTCCAAAATAATTGGGACAGGTGTAAGAAAAGACTTGTAGTTGCTGTGGAATGCTCATTCAACAGCTGGGACATTCCCCATGATCATGGTTAAATGGTAACAGGTTATAGTACCATGATTGGGCATAAAAGGAGCTCTTCTGAAGCTGTCAGTCATTCACAATCAACGATTTAGTGAGGCTCTCCGCTTTGTAAGAGACTACCTGGACAAATAGACCAGCAGTTTATGAAAAATCTTCCTCACCCTAAAATTGCAAGGAATTCAGAGAGTTTACGACCTACAGTCCAAAATATCATCAAAAGATTCAGAGAATGTGGAGAAATATGTACACCTGAGGTTCGGTCAGGTATGGGAGCATATGCACACACTGGTTCAGCGTGGTAACCTTGGACCTGGACTCCCTATGTCCATTGTCAAACCTTTTTGGAACTGTGGTTTATGTTAGCTATATGAACTTTTTTTCAGTAAGCATTGTAATAAAACGTTATTCTCACTTTTTCTCCAGCTCTGCACAAAATCGCTGCTCCTTGAACTTCTTCAAATGTCAGCGTCCATTCTTTCAAATCCTGCGATTGTGCTTGCAGGCTACTTCAATGCACACGCTTTACAATGTGATGGATGTGGAAAACTTCAGCTAGAGCTGGGCAGAGAGCCAAACTGGGACACAGAGAGTGTGAGACGGGAGTGGCAGGCTATGGGGGACGGAGGAAGCAGCGAGGTCACGCAGCGGAGGGAAAATAAAGTGAGCAGTGGTGATTAGAATAACCAAACGAGTCACAGTTCAACAGTCATATCAGTGAGCTGCAGCCTTCCCCTCCTCCTCCTCCTCCTCCTCTACCTCTGTGGAGTTAAACAAACGTGAGCCAGGGAGCAACAGCTGGAGTAAATGTAATCCATAGATTTACCACTCTAGAGTCTGTTAAAAGCAGGTTAAACATTATCTCTGAGAATAAACACAGAGATTACATCTAAGGTCTAAGGTGAAGCTCAATAACACACACATATCACTTTTACTTACAGGGAAGTGCAACAGGAACCTTTGAGAGGAGCTTCAAATAGTCACATGACTAATCACATGCCTGTCTGTGCAAGAATCAGCCAATCACAGACAGAGGATTTTTATCTATAGCAGTGCTACTTAAAGTGGCGATAATATAGTTAAAGTGGTGAAAAAGTGACAAAGAATGGGCAAAAAATGGGTGAAAGTTGGCATAAATGGGGAGAAAAAGTGGCAAAAATTGATTAAAAAGATGAGTCACAGGTGGCAAAAAGGGTCAAAAAACAATGTAAAATGGGCAAAAGTGGCATTCCATGGCAAAAGGCAGCTTAAGGAAGCAAGAAGGAGCAAAAAATGGCAAAAAGGGGGGAAAAATGGACAGTAACAAAAGCAAGCTAAACAAGGCAAAAACTGGTGAAAAATGGCAAGAATTTATAAACAAAATAATAAGTTACAGGTGGCAAAATTATTATAAAAATTATAAAAATTCAGCAAAAATGAGAAAAAAGAGACTAAAGTGGACCAAAGTGGCAAAAATGGGGAAAAACTGGCAAAGACGTGGCAAAAAATGGGTGAAAATTGGCAAAAATGGGGAGAAAAAGTGGCAAAACTGAATGAGCTTACGGTGGCAAAAATGGTTAAAAAAAATGAAAATGTGGCAAAATAAAATGAGTGAAAAAGGACTAAAATTGACAAAAGTTGCAGAAATGGGAAAAAGTGGTGCTCAATTGAAAAAGGCAGCTTAAGTGGGTGAGAAGACATGGCAAAAAAGTGGAAAACATTCAAAATAGCAAAAAGCAGGACAAAAAATAAAACACAGGTGTAAGGGGCAAATTAATGGCAAACTTGGGCTTAAAAGCTGTAAAATACATTAAAAGTGGCAAAAAGGGGGGGAAATTGCAAATAAGGGCAATGGAAATACACAGACAAAAAAAATAAAAGATGACAATGTAAGCCAACTGTACAAGAGTGGGAAACAAACTGATTTTTAATTGTTATGTATAATTTCTGAGGTTAAAAATGACCTTTTTTAATTTTCTGGGGGAACAATATTTCAAATTAAGAAATAAAAGAGCCACAAATCATCACAAAAAAGCCACATGTTGAGTATCACTGCTTCAGAGCTGTCAGCATCTATGTGTCATTCACAGAGTTTCCAGCAGGAGGAGACAGAGACACTATTGAAGAGTACCAGTGATGTTGCAGGGTGTGTCGGTGTGTTTGAGCTGTGACATGTTGTAACTTGCTCATTCTCTATTTGTAGGAGCAAAATGATCTCAACATTTTTCAAAGAAAGGTTAGGTCATTAAAGAATGAGCCTATGGTTCAAATACCAAAACTTTAAAATACTTTTTAAAATTTATTCTTAATATTTCATAACTAAGCTACCATAAAAACTCTAAACTTTACTTTAATTGAAATGCTCATTGAACAATACTTGTTTTTCCCCATCTTGTTGCTATTTTTTCCAATTTTAGTCACTTTTCACTCATTTTCCCACACCTTTTTGATGCTTTTTGCCAATTTTAGTTACTTTTCACTGATTTTCCCACACCTTTTTGTTGCCTTTTTGCCAATTTTGGTCATTTTCAACTCATTTTCCCCCACTTTGTTGCTGTTTTTAGCCAATTTTAGTCACTTTTCACTCATTTCCTTCCACCTTGTTGCTGCTTTATGCCAATTTTAGTCAATTTTCACTCATTTCCCCCACCTATTTGTTGCCTTTTTGGCAATTTTAGTCACTTTTCACTCGTTTTTCCCCACTTTATTGATGCTTTTTGCCAGCTTTTAGTTACTTTTCACTTGTTTCACTGCACCTTTTTGCTGCTTTAGCCAATTTTAGTCAATTTTCACTCTTTTTCTCCCACCTTTTAGCTGCCTTTTGCCAATTTTAGTCACTTGTCACTCATTTTCTCCCACTTTTTTGCTGCTTTTTGCCATTTTTTTTCTTCGTATTTTACCCCGTTCACCCATTTTTGGCCACTTTTTTTTTGCAGCTTTTTCACCTATTTAGCCAGCTTTTATTGCCACTTTGACCCATTTTTCAACAATTTGGCTCTTTGGTTGAGCAGGGCTGAGTAACACTGCTCTACAGAATGAACGGGCACTAATTCCAAAGTCTTGAAGAGTGGAGGCTGTTACGGTAAAAGGGCGAGTAACTCCATCTTAAAGTATATGTATTTGAATACAATGTCATGATAATTCCTGATGGTGTAATGGTCATGCGAACACATACTTTTGTCCAAATAGCCATTAAGAGATGATTAGTTACACAAATCATCACAAGGTAGTTACACAATGTAGCGTCTGGTGCCAAACGGTAATCGTTGACACTGTTTTTGATTGCTAACACACAGGAGGTGTAATCCAAACTCCCACAATCCTGCAGAGAAAGCCAAGAAGAAACCACTGAAGCAGCCAGAGCTTCTGGTTCTGTTCTGGTGAGACTGGGTAGAGGAACACCTTTGTTGCCATGGTGATCTCTTGAATAAGGCAGGCCTGAAAACAAAAAAACAATCTTTTCTGATTTGTCTCATGGGAGTCTTTCTACATTCATTGCACCTTTTCAAAGTTGAACTCATTCCCAAAAACTTGAACAAAGCTCCCGGGACGCTCGCTGCCTCCGAACCTTTCCTTCCCTCAATTGTTCTGTGTCATGATATGGCTCATTTGATTTCTCAGGACAGTGTTCACACCATTCACTCACATGCTCAGCATGTACTATCACATACTGACAGCTGTGTACTTACAAGCAAAGCACATTTTCAAGGTCTTTCTTGTAAACATGTTAAATAAGGCTTACTTTCTCAGCATGCACTCTTCAAAAGCCGGCCTGAAGAGAGCAATAATTAAAATGAAGTTACATAACACCAAAAGATTTGCACCTGTGTGTGAGAAAAATACATTATGAAACCAGAATGAGAAAATGATCTGTCCTTAAACCTGATTCGAGGTCTTCCAAACCAACTGACCCTGTTGTTTTTGTTTTAGCTTTGGATATCAGTCCATGTGTGTTGGATCAGTAGCATTGGTGCTAGCATCCTGGCTAACATGTTGGAGTTGAAAAGTGTGTCAAACCATTTGGTTCTGGTGTTATTTATTTGTGACCGTTTTTGACCATTTCTACCGCCCATTTCTACCTTTTTTATTTGCCCATTTTAATCAACTTTGCACATTTCCCCACCATTTTTGCCTCTTTTTCACCCATTTTTGCCACTTTACAACAATTTTTGCTACCTTTAAAAACCCATTTCACCACCCTTTCTGCCCATTTCTGCCACATTCAAGCCACCATTGAACCCTTTCCACCACTCTTAATTTTAACCACATTTTGTATTTGGCTATGGCCAGTTTTGCCTCTTTTTACTCATTTCTGCCATTTGACAACACTTTTGGCAACTTTTTAAACTATGGTTTCATCACGCTTTCTGCCCATGTCTGCCACCAGTGAACCCTTTCTTACACATTTTCTTTCAATCTTTACCAATTTTTGCTCATTTTAGCCTCTTTAGTCTATTGTTGCTCTGTTGACCTATTTTGCGGAGTTTAACGCATTTTCACCACCTTATACCCTCTTTTTTAACCCATTTTTACCAGGTTTTACAATTTACTTTGTCCATTTTTGCTGAGTTTAACCTATTTTGCTAATTTACACAAATCTTCGCCCACTTTTCATCACTTTTCATCCCTTTTTCCACCGGTTTCCCCCATGCATAACCCATCTTTTTTTTTTTTGCCATTTTTGCCTTTTCTGCAATTTTCAGCCATTTTAACCCATGTTACCCTTTTTCCTATCCATTTTTGCTATTTTTTAACCTATATCCTACTTTTAAATCCAATTTCACCACTCTTTGCACCCATTTCTGCCACATTCAAGCCATTTTTGCCATCATTGTACCCTTTTCACCACTTTCTTCTGCCCATTTTTACCACTTTTTACCCATTTTTGACCTCTTTGGCACACTGTTGCCTCTGCGACCCATTATTGCTTCTGTTAACCATTTTTTTCACCACCTTGTTCCTCATTTTTTGCTTCTTTTTACCACATTTTTCAATTTGCATTGGCCATTTTTGGCCAATACACTACTTTTTACAACTTTCTGACCAAGTTTCTTCACCTGTAACTTATATTGCTATTTTCCTACCCATTTCAACCATTTTTGCCACTTTTAACCATTTTTTAATACTTTTGAAAATTATTTCACATCTTCTCTGCCCATTTTTTTTATTTTTTATATTTTTTAAACCCTTCCCACCTCTTTTTCTGCCATTTTGCATCTTTTCACCCATTGTTGCCACTTTTGGCCTATTGTGTCCTCTGATGACCCATTATTGCTACTGTGAACCCATTTTACCGTCTTATACCCTCCTTTTTTGCCAATTTTAACCACATTTTGTATTTTGCTATGGCTAGTTTTGCCTCTTTTTACTCATGTTTGCCACTTGACAATACAACTTTTAAACTACTCTTTCACCACTTTTTCTGCCCATTTCTGCAGCCATTTTGGACACCACAGAACTCTTTCTACCACTTTTTCTTTCAATCTTATCCAATTTTTGCTCATTTTAGCCTCTTTAGCCTATTGTTGCTCTGTTGATTACTACTGTTAACCAATTTTCACCACCTTGTACTTCTTTTTTAACCAATTTTTACAATTTACTTTGTCCATTTTTGCTGAGATTAACCTATTTTGCCAATTTACACAAATCTTTGCCCAATTTTGACCACTTTTCATCACTTTTCACCCTTTTCTGGCATATTGTTGGCTCTGTGACCTATTTTTGCTACTGTTAATCAATATTTCATCACCTTGTACCTCATTTTTTACTTCTTTTTACCACATTTTCAATTTGCATTGGCCATTTTTGGCCAATTTATGCTATTTTTCATAACTTTCTCCTCCAGTTTTCTTACCTATAACTCACTTTGCCATTTTCCCTCACGGCTTGGTTTTTGCTCTGATATCATTGTCAGCTGTGAGGCCTTATAGAGAGAAATAAGTGCCTTTCCAGATCATGTCCTATCAGGTTGACTCCAGTCAAGGTGTAGAAACACGTCAGCAAAGATGCAGAGAAATGGGCTGAAGCTGAGCTAAATTTATGGTGTTTTTGCCGAGGAGAAAAATAAAAGTGGCTATGATTTATGGTTCAAAAGTTATTTGACATTTCATAACCTGTGTCTCTTCTTGTCGTATACAGCGTTGAACTCAGAGGATTAAACTCTTTTTTAAAATTTAATGCATTTTTTGAGCACATGCATGAGCATGAAGACAGATTGATAAAAACCCCACTGATATGGCAGACTGCATCCACCTCTTTAGCTCTTCACTCATTTCTCCTGCTTTCAGCCACTTCCAGTAAAACATCAGTGGACAATACCATTCAGTCCCAGTTGCATGCGGGGATTTTTAAAAGAATCCAAAAGTGAAAATCAGTGTAAGTAATGCACATTTAAAGGAGTTAATGTCTGCAGTTTACTCAGAGATATGTTTGTTCATGCTGTGCTTGGAAAGAAATAAAAAAATCCAGCACAATTGAGATTGTTTGGAGGAAGAATGGGTGTATTTAAACAACAAGGGTCCAAAGGAAAGAGGGTTGAGTCATGTTGTTTCCTTAAAATGTCACCAACCTATTATTGAATTATCCAAAAAATACCCATTCTCCAAAGTATGGTCTGTATTTTACAGCTTAGTCCACGTTTTAATAGAAATGTAGTCTTTCTTCAGCAGGCTGACTGAATCACCTGTGAAATGTTCCACTGGAGTTTATCCGTGGCTCTGAAAAGCCCGGTTAAACTGCCACCTGTTTGTGGTGTAACCGAGATAAAAGTCTGGTAAAAAAAAAAACATTTTTGCAGGTTAAAAAATGATACAAATATATTGTGTGATAGTAATTTTTTCCAGCTTTAATGCAAACTATAATAGTTCCAATTCATTTGGAGAACAACCAAAATCTTTTCAGCAGGAAACAATAAAAAATGACAAATGAAAACCTGGAGTATGCTCTCCATTAGACTCAAACTTTGTTTTTAAAATTTGATAACAGCATTGAGCCAATTATCAGGACCAGCCTACCCTCCATCCAGGACTCGTACCGTTCTGGGGTCATGAAGGTCACATCTCTGCAGTCCCCACTCACCCCTGACACACACTCCTCACTTCTGAGAAGCTTACAGGGCCAAAACAGCCCAGCTTTAACAGACAGAGTTGAAGGAAGTTGGATATTGAACCCACAACCTTCTGATTGTGGGACAACTAGCTTGATGTAAAGGCGCTTTAATGGTCAGATGACCAGAAAAGAGCCATACGAGCTCAAGTCCATTTACCCCTTTACCATTCCAGTAAATACAACCCAGAATTCAGTGTCTTTATTCTAGATCAGTGATACTCAATGCCTGGCTCTTTTGGGATGATTTGTGGCTCTTTAATGTCTTAATTTGAAATATTATTCACCCCGATAACCATAAAAAAGAGAAACTTAGACTTCAGAAATTATCCATTGCAACTCACATCAATCAGTTTGTCTCCAACAATTACACAGTTGGCTTTAACAGTCAACCAATAATGTTTGTAAATTTTTTTCCCCTTTTTTCAAAATTTTGCCACTTGTAAACCATTTTTACTGCTTTAAACACATTTTGACCACTGCTTGTTGCCACTTTGTACCCATTTTCCAACCTTTTTTCATTGCTTTTTGCCTGTTTTATTTACTTTTCACTCATTTTTGCCATGGTTTTGCCGCTTTTTGGTCATTTTTGTCACTTTTATCTCATTTTTTTGTAACTTCTCAACCATATTTGCCGCTCAATGCCAATTTTGTCCCTCTTCACCAGTTTTTGCCCTTTTTATCCTGCTTTTCTATATTTTTCACTCTTTTTGGTGTTTTTTCCCCCAACTTTAAGCTCATTTAAGCTGCCTTTTGCCATTATAAATGCCACTTTTACCCAGTTTTTGCCAGTTTATGCCCATTTTCCCACCTTTTCTTGCCGCTTCCTTCCTTTTTAGCCACTTTCTTCATTTTTGCTGCTTTTTGATCATTTTTGTCCCCTTTATCCCTTTATTGTCACTTCTCAACCATTTTTGCCACTTTATGACAATTTTACCCCTTTTCACATTTTTTATCCTTTCTGCTCTTTTTTGTGTTTTTATCCCAACTTTAAACTCATTTCAGCTGCCTCTTGTTATTGAATGCCACTTTTCTCCAATTTTGAACTTTTTGCCAATTTTTTCCCACATTTTTTGCTGCTTCTTCCCTATGTAGGTCACTTTTCTCTCATTTTTGCCATGTTTTTATGGCTTTTTGATCATTTTTGCCAACCTTTGTCTCATCTTTTGTCACTTCTCACCCGTTTTTAACACTTTTATGTCTATTTTGCCCTTTTCCAACCATTTTTGTCACCTTTTCGCTGCTTGTATTGCCACTTTTACAGATATTTGCCACCTGTTACCGCTTAGATTGTGGCTCTAGCAAAGGCTTTTTTCAACAGTTTGTCTCTTTGGTTGAGCAGGGTTGAGTAACACTGCTCCAGATCTCTATGCTGCAACTACAAACCATACCTGGATAATGTTTAACTAAAGTCTGTGCTCCGGGTACGTTGTGGATGTTATGTAATCTCACATCACCATGTCCTGTGTCACTGTGTTCTTGATCTCGTCTTTTTTGGTTAAAATAAAGCAGAAAAAAAATAACTCAAGGAATGCAAGGAATAATGGAGCAAATGCAAGGCTTTAATGATTCTAGTTTTCATCATCTGCACATTCAGCTAAAGAGCCAGACCAAGCGGCCAGGCTAGAACCTTAACAAACATCGACACCTGCAGAGATAAGAGGCCTATGAGCAAACACTGTGACATACAGTAGTTGAAGTGCTGTCAGAGGTCATTTTTAAGACTTTCTGTCTTCTAAAGTAACCAATCAGAGACTCCAGATTGTCTGCAAAAAGAAACACTGCAGTTCTATTTGTTCCAGTTCAGACTAAACATTTGAGATAACTGGAAAACTGCAACCGCTTTCCACAGGCCACTCTGTGATACTCCCAACATTTTTAGGTTCAGATGGAGACGATGGATCGTTTCCACAGGAGTGAAAGTCACTCAGTCTGAAATGATTTGTTTCTGAAGTTACTGTGCAATAAATCTGTCTCTGCAAGAGAGACAGTGCTGCACATTCACTGTTACTCTAAGGCCATTATCTTCTTAATAATGCATGAAATCATATTGAACTATTCCTGCTCATCACCACTGTGGGGTAAATTCACACACATAAAAACACAACAATACTGTGCTAAGCTGAGAATGATTGTTTTTCATGGACAGATTCAGCTCCTACAGCCTTGCATGTCTGATATATTAGCTCATATAGCACCATGTGTCCTGCAGAGGTGCACAGCTTGCGGAGGGAACAGGAGTGTTTATGGGCTCGAGTTCCTGAGAGAAAAGTTTAAGGAAAGAGGGGTGTAATCATTTCCAACCTCCACAGCATGAGTTCTGAGGAAATATTCTGCTTTGAACATTTTTTTTCTTGTTATAGCCTTTCAAAATAAGATCTTCAGTGAACTTCTCACATTTATCTGCTTGCATTGTCTAAAACAGGGATGTTAAACTCAATCACAGAAGGGTCCTTATTCTCAATTTGGGTCCAACCTGAGGGCTGAACAGGGTCCACATTTAACCATAAACTATCAAGCTAATTTTCACCAGCAATGAACTATGGGGGAAATAACCTTAGCACTGATGATAAATGATTTTGAAATTGAAAAAAGTCAAAATAATAAGTTTAAAGGCTTCAAATCTGAGATAAAAATTCAAACTTAATAGTTCAAAAGGTCCACACATGGCATTTAAAGGAAAAAATGTTTTTAAAAGGCAAATATATGAGCTAAAATTTAAAATCATTGGTTTGAAATGTCAAAGCGTGAGAGTTTTAAGCACACTGTGTTTGTCACATTAAAACTTAAATAAAGGTTTGGTTCAGGTCCACTTTGATCACATACTATAAAAAGTTCAGAGAAGTCTCAAAAGCTCCCAATAGTCATTTTGAGTAATTCTGGTGCTTCAAACTGCTGAGATTTTTGAGTTTTTCCCCACACAATTCAGAAAACGTGCCAGCGTATTCTGCCCTCCGTTTCCCTCCGGACTTGCGGCAAAAGAGAATCCTGCAGAATGTGACTGATGTCCACACGAAGGCCCCGATGAGGACCATGAAAAGAAGAGCCACATCTAGACAGAAATAGGAGTACCAAGGCAGAGAAAAAGCTTGTGACTGCAGATGAACCGCTCCTTTGTGTCTAATGACATACTCGATCCAAAAGATGGTGGTGTCCATTGGCGATGTTGGGACGTCCCGGTGAAGCTCTGATAGTTGTTGAATGTTCTGACGGTACGAAGGAGTCTCCAGGACATCCTTCAAGGCTTCAAGGAAGCCTTCCTCTGTAAGAGTCCCTGCCTCAACCACCCTAGCAGCCCCACGCACCTCTAGTCGGAGAACATTGTCAAACTGGTCAAAGAAGAGGGGGATGCCTACAACAGGAACGCCGTGGTAGATGGCTTCATACATGCCGTTGGTGCCACCATGGGCTATGAAGGCACGAGTCTTGGGATGGCCGAGGAGGTCATTCTGAGGCAGCCACTTCACCAAGAGGGTATTGTTCCCCAAAGATGAAGGCTTCTCACCAAGAAACTTCCACACCACCTTCTGAGGGAGTTGAGCAAAAGCAGCAGCAATGGCTTCCGTAACGTCACGGGACAGAGCCGACACCAACGTCCCAAGGGACATGACCACCACCCCATGCTCCCCAGAGCTCTGCATGAAGGCCTCCAGGTCAGCAGGGAGGGGCTTTGCCTCTTTGCACTGGAAGCCCCCTATGTAGACCACATTGGGCATTGTTGGGCGAGGAAACTCAAAGACAAAATCGGACCTAACTAGCCAGAGATCAGCCGAACGCTCCAAGGACAACAGGTCCGATCCAGGAGGGTAGTGCCGCTGGAGCAGATCTGAATAAAGAGGGTCTATGTAAAAGCGTTTTAGAACAAAGCTTTGAAGATAATGCAGCATGTTCTTGGTCCTTTCCAAAAAATCCATTTGATCATGAAGTTCACTTCCAGACATAGGTACGTAGGACAGAGGAGAGGGAGCTATGGTGAAATGGGCCTCCCCAGTATTAGTCCAGCGCACATTATAAACCATTGGTAGCTTGAGGTAACTACCCAACAGAACACCAATAGTCAAGGCAGGATCTGTCAGCATGAGGTCAAACTTGGCATCTTGCAGCGACTTTATAAAAGCTCTGTCATCCAGCATTTCAGCAGCGGCGTCAGCCAGGACTGCATGGCCTCTCTCCAGCATGGTTCCAACTCTTCTGCTCTGACAGAAGGTGCGTAGAAACTGTGTCGACTTGCGGCAGTTCATGAAGTCAAAAAGTATTTTATTATAGAAGTTCCTGTCCACTTCATCCTCCATCATACGTCTGGTAATAGAAGTGTAGAACGATGAGTTAGTGGAGATGTACCAGCTTTTAGGAGAGTGCAGGACTGTGATGTCATGGCCCCTGGAGTGCAGCTCTCGGAGGATTACCTCCATGTTGATCCAGTGGCTGCCATCAACCGGGACTACCAGGATCCTACTGCCTTCACAAGTGGACCCAAACAACAAGGACAGTCCTATCAGGAATACTGGGATTGTGTTCGACATTTTCTGTGAGACACAGAAGAGAAAAGGTTAAACTTGTACATCCCAGTCATCTTTGGGTATAGCTTACATGACCTCCCTATAGTACAAGGATCAGCTTGACTTTGACTTAAACAACTACTATTATTACTTGTCGAGATTGTTTTCATTGCAAGGACCTTACTAGAATTTAAAATATTCTTTGGCCCATGCACCGAATCTGAGCAAGGATCTCTGTGGAACTTATTGGAAATCCTTTTTAGTTAAGATGGTTAAGGCTGAGAAATCCTGCTAGACTTCGCCTCAGAAAACCTGAGAATGACTTTTCTTGCACTTGCCTTTGGATAAAGCTACATAAAACCTAACATGTTGTAAATTTTACATTGCCATTCAATCTTTCCCAAATTATAGACATCAGACAAATCCAAGCCTGAGCACAGTGACATGCAAATACTTGACTTTACTCAGTCTGGTAGAAATTAAAAAAGGACATATTTTCTGGAAGCATCAAGGGGGATCTCATTGCAGAGAGTCCTCACTGGTGTCCTGTCAGTGGACAGGGCTTGGCAAATTGCTCTCGCTGGTACCTTCTGTGGACAAAATTTGACAGTGCCTTCTACATTGACCAGTTAGTTATAAAAATTTGGCAAAAGGCCATCACTGGTGCCATGTACAAGGACAAAACTTAAAAAATGCCTCTGGTGCCCTGAAAGTTGACAAAAGTTGATAAAATTCCATCTCAGGTGACTTCTAAGTTGACAGAACTTGACAGCGTGCCATCTTTTGTGCCCTGTAATGGACAAAAGTTGTCAACTTTGGTGTCCTCTAAGTTTACAGAATTGGACAAAGTGCCTTCTTTAGTAACAATAAAGTGGACAAAATTTGACAAAGGGCCATCTTTGGTACCTTGTATATGGACAAAAATTTACAGATTCTATTTTTTGTATCCTAAATTGTCAGTATTTGACAAATTGCCAACTTTGGTGTCTTCTAAGCAATGTTCCCTCTAATTTTCAAAACTCCTGAGCAGATATTCGACTCCCCTGAGAACCTACTTCATCAACTGCAGGCGACATCTGATGCATACGCTACATCCACATAGCAGCACCATTTCTTGTTATTTGTGGACTATGCAAATGCATGGGGCCCCACAAGCCACCAGGGGGCCCCAAAGCTGAATGTTCATTCTCATCTGAAGAGAATTAAAATGACCTCTCTTTATCCCTTAGCTATATGCTTAAAAGTATGTCAGGTGTTGTTGTGCAGATGTCTGCTATGCCGTTGTCCAGTGGAAGTTATTTCTCAGATATTTGCCACTTAACACAACTTTAAAATAACTTACGATTAATTTATGAAGTTGAGTGTGTATTTTATAGGCCTTAAATCATAAGCAATAGTTATTCATTAAGTGACTGATAAATATCAGGCCTATTGTTAATTATTTCTGACTACTGTGGGGAGGAATTATTGCTAACTCAGCTGAGTTAGTTGCAGCCTCCCTCGTTGCCACATTTATTAGAATATTTATTGTGACAATACAGCTCCCTAGTTTGAATAATCCTGCCTCTATTGCTACAGCTGAGTTAAGTTTTCTATGTAGTAAAGCTTATGACTGTAGCCTGTTCTGCTCATGAAGTGTTATAGATTGTGGCGTGTTTGTGGATCATCTAATAGATAAGATATCTTTCCATTCAGCCAGCAAACTAGGGGCCCCCAAACAGCATCTTGCATATGGCCCCGACAAAGCTACAAATGGCCCTGGTGCCATGGCATCACCTCTCCAACCCAGACAACATTACAAGTGACTAAAACTATAATGATTAATAATCACTGTTCAAGTCATGAATTTCACCATTCATTCATTCAATTCACAAGCCACTCTCAGTTTTAGCTAGCCACAATTCTGATGTCTGGAAATCCTTTTTAATATAATCAAGGTTCACAAGTAAACTGTGATTCTAACTTAGAAGCATTTGTCCACATTTGAAAGCAGACATTAACAAAGTTTGCAGTTTTATATCACTAAAAAAGCACTCAGAGATCTCAGACCTCTGCCATTAGCCTTATCTCCCAATAGTAAAGAATCATTTAAAAAATTCCTGGATCCAGACGGTGAGCTGGATCACTCCCAAAATCAAATCAGTTCTTCCTTATGCCATTTCTGAAATTTCCTGAAAATTTCATCAAAATCCATCCATAACTTTTTGAGTTATGTTGCTAACAAACGAACAAACGGACCCGATCACATAACCTCCTTGGCGGAGGTAAAAAGGCAGAAAGCTTAATGAGATGAAACACATACTCTGTTCTCATGCTTTATCAACCTAATCACAGTCAAGTCTCCTAAAGGACTTCTATGTGCTCAAATTAAACAGCACACGAGAAATCACACTGTTATAAACATCAGGGCTTTAATCCTGTTATCAGTCCATTATAGGAGATCAACTCTTTCCTGGTCTCATAGATCATTTTAGCCAGATTCATTCTTAGAAGCACCGTATTTAAATAAAAATGGACACCCACTTAATGTTAAAAAATATTGATAATTGTTTATTTAAATAATAGGTTATTTGAATGTGTTAAATTAAGTTCACACATGGGAACGATGTAATCAGCTGATTTAACTCTCATTATTGTAACAGAATGATAAAAATAGAGAAATTTACAGCTGTACTCGCTTCAGCTTAAGTCTTTAACTCCTGTAGAAGTTTTCTATTCCTGGCTCCTGTCTGCCTCTGTTTCTCACTGACCTGCAGATCAGTTATTCAGATGTAAGAGATTTTAGGATGTATTTGATTGGTCAATTATCAATATAAATTTATAATATTTCCTGCAACCTGGCACATATTAAATGTTTTAAAATGAGCTCATATACCATGGTTAAATCATTGGGATGTATCTTCATGATAAAATATGGAAGTGTAATGTTAACAAATGATAATTTAAGAGTCTGCAGCTGGCTGAGGAGAGAGAGGGAGGAAAGAGAGAGAGCAGTTATTCATATAGACAGCATTGACACACGTATACGCCATGATCAGAGAGGAGCTTCAAAGCAGGAGAAAAGTTCAGCTCTGTGTTGAATCCTTTTCTCCTCTACAGAAAGAAACCTCAGGTCTACACCACCAACACTACATTGCGTTTGTCTGTCTGTGAGTGGCGTTAGTGTTTGCGTCGCTGCATGAGCAGCGTGAAGCCAAAAGTGTCTGCGCAAAGACGCACAACGGACGCATCGATAGACTCTGCCACATGGCACATCCATCTGGGAAAGCTTCAATAGGAAACATTTGAGAAAAGGCAGAGGCTTTGAAAAAAACTCGGAGTGTGATTGGATGAACATCCTGTCTGTCACATCTCTACGGGCCAACAAAACATGCGACGTAGCCGCTATCAAGCTGTATGAGGAATAACGCGAAACATGGTGACTATAGACATGTAAGTACTCGACTTTTGTCGTTTTTGAAAAGAAAACAACTCACTGCTGTTCTTTGTTCTTCTTTTAATGCAGAAATGTCGTCAAGTTCTGATAAAACTGGCGCTTTAGCAGCATCCACGCTAATCTCTTCCTCCATAATTGCACCAGCTCTTGCTGCTGCTAGTTTACGTCACGACTCTGCTGCATCTGAAAGTACTGCCCCTCATTGCTGATTGGTCCTGTCACCTTCTAACCGAGCCCAAACGGTTCAGATGGGAGCTTAACAAGATGGATTCACCAGTGAAAAACAAGGAAACAGGCGTATCCATCTGCTTTGCAAGGTTACTCCATGGCTGGAATCCATCCACATTCGGCGGCTGTCAATATAAGGCCTTGCCATCGATGAGTTGGCTGTTGCATTGTGTAATAGCCAGAGCATGTGAGCGGAGTGGAGCGATGAGATTTCCCGCTCCTCGCTCACAGAGCTGTTCCTTGCGCCTGCTCGTCCGCTCAGAGGGGATCCACGCCGCTCTGCTCATTATCGCTCCATCTTCCACTCAAGTTTCTTCCCGCTCCACTCAAATCACTCACCGCTCACTCAACGAAAAACACGGAAGCGCATTACCATTACCATCTTCTCGGTTTCAGACACTGGGAAATACTGATGTTTTTAAAAAATAACGATGGTGTTAATATTAGTATATCAACACTGTGCAGGCATCTCAAGTCTCTCGGATTATTCCGGCGGAAAGCCCAGTCTGACGTGCTGGATGTCGCTGTCTCTCTGCAGGAGCAGTGAAACCAACACGGGATGCTTCACGGATACAAATTCTTGCAGATGCATTCTGAGTGAGACATGCTTCAGACGCATGGTGTGAGCGTAACCGGAGCGGGATGGAGCACAAGATAAGGTGCCGGTCCAGCTTTTTTTGAAAAAACCGCTCCGCGCTCTGGCCAAAATCCTTCCGCTCACACTCCCCGCTTGCTCCCGCTCACATGCTCTGGTGATAGCCACACTTTACATCTCTCACTTATGATGCCCCCATGGAGGTAGAAACCAGAGGCTACAGTACCAGCTAGCTGGCACATTAATGCGCTTTTGATGACAGCGCACGTTAGAAAAAAACAGTGAAAATTCGTTGGGGATATTTGAGCGCGCAACTTCTTTTTTCTTCTGTGCAGAGAGGGGGAGAGCTACGGAAGAGGATTAGGGACATTTTCAAAGGAGGAAATCATTTTGGGCAAGTCGAGATTAAAGTTGAAATGACGAGAAAAAGATGAAACTTGTTAATACTAACAGCGGATCTTAGACATCGTGGACATGGTGTTCTGCAGGTGACATTTTCTTTATGTATCATACACAATACTGTTAACTACAGTTTCTAATTGACATCATGTGTAACGTGTTCCTCTTTTGCCTTTTTTTTTACATTTTGTACTTTGCAGCAACTTGTCTATGATCAATAAATGAGCAATCAATCTCCCTTCGCTCTCCCATTACGTAACATCAACTGTGTGTAACGGGTGATGTGTCTGGCCTGCTGTGGTTCTGAACCTCACTAGAAACATGTCTGTCATGTAGTGTCATCTGTGTTGTGTTCTGTTGTGCTGACTGAAGGAGGACTCGGACCACAAGTTGCAACTTGTTGCTCATTTAATTGAACCGTGCTTGCAGCATCTGTACAAGTCAAAAAGAAAAAAACAAAGGCTCTGTGACATTCAGTTTCTCCCACACACACGGGTCTCCAGTCCCCTGTTAGCAGATAAACACATGGAGAAACCCTGAAGCACCTGGAAACACGTGTGGGCTAATACGTTTCTCAAAGTGCACTTAAGAAGTTTATACTTGTCTGACACAACTTTTCTGCATGTTAACATCCTTATGAGTGACTTATGATTACACACTGCAATATTTTTCATTGTTTACTAAAAGAAATAAATGCTAACAGTCAGCAGAGAGCTAGAATGCTTACCTTCTGTCAGTGAACATGGCGCCAACTGAGAAAAATGCTACACTGACATGTAAACAAAGACCTCTTAAAGTGACAGTACAGGTATTAACAACACTGATAGATTGAGCCATGAAACGTGTTTTAAACATTATAAAATTGGAATATTCTCCCTTTCTGTCAGGATTTGGTGAAGTTTCATTCATAAAAGACATTATTTTAACCTGGTTACATTTGCGTCTCTGCAGGTGATCAAACATTTAGGAAAGAGACACAAGCGCTGTTATGTCCCCTCTGTTGATTTATGAGTATTTAAGACAATAACAGTGAATCTTCCCTTATGCCTCATATCAATGAATATGTGAAACTATACCTCATTATTGGATTAAACAACAAAGGGATTCTCTCTCATTAGCATTTAAACAGTGTCTAAGATCCGTTTAAGTAATAGCATGTGTACTTTTTCTCACCATTTCGACTTTTTGTTGAAACTGTGTTTCAACTTTATACTTGAAATTCCAACTTTATTCTCCTCATTTTGACTTTAATCTCAACTTGCCCAAAATTATTTGCTCCCTCAAAAATGGCCTTAATCCTCTTCCGTAGGACAGCAGTGCGCAATTGCGCAGTAAAACCCCTTAGAGCAGTGTTACTCAACCAAAGAGCCCATTGTTGAAAAATACCTTTGCAAGAGCCATAATCTGAGTGGTGAAAAGTGGGTGAAAGTGGCAATAAAAATAAGTTAAAGCTGGCAAAATAGTTGAAAAGGCAGACAAAAAGTGGCCAAAAATGGGTGAACAGGGGTAAAATAGGCAGAAAATGGCAGAGACTGGGTGAAAAGTGACAGAAAATGTGGAGAAAAAGTGGTAGAAATGGGTGAGACGTAACAAAAAAAGGCTTACAGGTGGCAATAATGCTAAAAAAGTGGCAAAAATGTGGCAAAAAAAACAAGTGAAAAGTGACTATCAATTGGCAAAAGCAGCAAAAACGTGGGGGAAAATGAGAGAAAAATAACTAAAATGGGCAAAAACAGCAAAAAGGTGGGGGAAAATGAGTGAAAAATAACTAAAATAGGTAAAAAGCAGCAAAAAGTTGGGGGGAACATGGGAAAAGTGACACATAATGGCAAGAGGCACCTTAAATGGGCAAAAAGTGGCCAAAAAGGGAAAAGACGGGCAAAAAAATGCAAATAAGGGCAATGAAAATATACAGACAAAAATATAGATTGACAATGAAAGCCTGTTGTATAAGTGTGGGAAACAAACAAACTTTTTATGGTTTTCCAGGGGAATTATATTTCAAATTTAGACAAAACAGAGCCATGAATCCTCACAAAAGAGCCACATGTGGCTGTAGAGCCACGCGTTGAATATCACTGCCTTAGAGGGAACAGTGCTTCTAAGTTGTCAACTTTGACAAAGGGCCCTCTGAGGTGCCCTGTATTGGGACAGAACTTGACAAAATACCCTCTTTGATGACAAAGAACTTGATACAAGGCCATCTTTGGTTACCAGAAAGCAGAAAATGGAACAAACTTGACATGGAAAAATTGCAGCCGGTGCCCTCTAAGATGACAAAAATTGACAAAATGCCCTCTATGGTGCCCTGTATGTTGACAAAGGGCCTTCTTTCCAATACTGGAAACTCCTTGATACCTATCCTCCTTTGTGTATATTTGCAAAATAAAAGATAAATAGTTAATAACTCCAGCTGTTCTTTTACAGTGATGCTGTAGGTTTAATAACCTTATTTAAAAAACATTTAATCTAAGCTAGAATTTCCAACAATTTCACTTAGACTGTGAGACAGCTTCTCTGTGCTGGTGCCCCACCACATACAGCAGGTGCCCTCTTTATGATTTTCATCCCTGCCCCTCAAACATCCTGAGTATTCCACTGATCTTTTAGGAGTTATAAAGTTCTTGTTGAGGTACCGCTCTACCAGCTTGCAGGTCTTGGAATGGCTACCGTCTAACATTTAAAGCCCAACAGTTGAATTGAACTGGCCTCCACACAATGTTAACATATGAATTATAAATTATACATGTACTTACATTATAAAAAAAAGGATCACATCATTTTAAGAAAAAACAGGGCTTTCATTCCTGGCATCTGCAGCTGCTGTAGACCTGGGAACTTTACCTTTGAAAGGTGAATCTTATGTATTATAAGTCCCACGCCTTTTTGACTTTAATCGGAGGGAGAGTCAGGGTAAAAGCACACCTGATCATTCACTCTGCAGCAGGAGTTATTTTCTACTGATGTGTTTGTCTTCTGCCCTTGTTTGCAGTTTGTAAATCTCAACCAAAAATACAAGTAAATGGTAGTATTTTAAATGTTAATTTATAGCTCATAATAGTAATAATAATAATAATAATATAATAATAATAATAATAATAATAATAATACTTTTTTTAAATAAAAAGCGCTTTCAAGGGGCTGTACATTAAGTTAGAATAATGAAAATAAACACTTGATAATATGAATGTTTAAAATCTAAAAATTACTAAAACTAGAGAAATGCTGTGATTAATCATGATTTTTTGTTTGGCACAGATAAAGAAAAGATGGTTGTTAGATTAAAAAAAATCCACACTATGCAGGATCATAAATACTTGTCCAGTTATGCAATGAACAGGTAGCTATTTAGAAGCTGCCAAAGCCTGGACTGTGCTTGTCCTCTTGGATTTGTGCTGATATTTTAACTTAGAACTAAAAATGAACCTCAGAGCTTCCTACTCTCTCTCTGGAAAGCAGATTTTTATAGCAATAACAGAAACATAAAATCAAGCTTATCATGACATTTTTATCTGGAGTTGACACTGACCATGCTCCAAAGGCTCATAGATCACACAGGACAGGAAGGGAGAGGTGGATAAGACTAACTGCACAACTTGTCAACAGCACAAGCTCCTTCAATCATACTATCATTTTTAAATCAACAGGCTCCTGTAACACTAATATCATAAAGTAACCCAGACTCTCAGACTCTATGTACCTGCCTGATGTGTGAAGTCTTAACAGTAAATAATCTGAAGCTGTGATTTCTTATAAAAATGCACACACTTAATTTGATATTTGATCATCATTATTACTGTTATTCCTACACATTTTCCTGTGAAAATGACCAAAAATCGGTTGCATAGAATCTGTTCATTTAAAACTGCATGGCACAAGTTTTTATCCTTTAAACTCATGAATTAAAAGAAAATAAAATACCTTACCTTGTTATGTCCACAAGCTGGGCAAAGCCCCAGGTCTAGAGTGAGTGCAACATCTGCAAAGCTTTGTTAAAGAGCTCCTCTTCACACAGGCCAATGTCCATGCTCAGGTGTACAGGTGACTCAATAGGGAACAAAGGGCAAAGCTAACGGTGAGTCCAGTTCATAAAGGCCAAACATCACTGATTAGATTTACAACAAAGATCTATTTTACGCACATCTTTGATCATAAAAAAGTATTTCTAGTGTGTTTTATACCCTCTTTTGAAAATACTTAGAAGATTCTTTATGTAACTTCAAAAAGTTTTTTTTACTGGCAGTGTGATTAAACAGCACCTCTCTGTTATGGCAGGGGAAAGCCAGAACTCTTCAAAGCTAAAGCTTTTGTTGGAGCCTTCAAGGAAATCATATGCATTTTAGTAAAGTATTAGTAAAGTATTCACACACTCATCTAATCAATGCACAGCTTTTTTCAAAGCTTTATAACATAACTCCTTTGATTTTCTGTAGGTCTAACTTTGATTGCAATTTTAAAGTGTTTAAATTCAAAAGTTTTCCTGCATCATTTTGTCCTAATTGAATAGGTTTAATTTGACCTAAAAGAGACTTTAGGTACTCATACACTAAAGAATGCTGGGTAATTTTAAAAACCCACATGCTGGGTCAAGGCTGCTGGGTCACAGGTTGGGTAGTTTTAACATGATGTTGGATTAAAAATGATGAACCTGCAAAACAGGTTGCCTAACAGGCAGGGGAACAGGGAGGGACGCTGCCATTTCCAGTCTGGAGGGTGGAGTTTCCCATCATGCTTTTGGTGGGTTGTGTAGATGTGTTTCAGATGCATTTCTATGTGTTTAGATGTTGTGTGTTGTACAGTGATCATTGTTGGGATTCACTGTAGCTCATGGTTTTGGTGAATTATTGTTGTTTCTATGTTAAACCCTTCTGCACCATGAGTAAAGTCATCCACTGAGTCGGCCGCTTCCTGACTGTGGAAGGGGTCGGCCTGATTCAGAAAAGACAACGTAGACTTTATGTCTGGCTGGAAGGAGACTTTATGAAAGACTCCAAATGTACTGGAGGGATTATATATCCACTCTTGTCTCGGAACGCCTCAGGATCCCCAGAAGAAGTCTAAAGTGTTGCTGAGGAGAGTGGGGATGGGTAGCCTTCATATTTGAATGGTACCGATTCCCAGAGAGCTGTGAACCAGTACTGATACACAATGGTACCCATTTTTGGTACTTTTTTTGTGTGTGAATAATATGCAATACTAAATGTTATATAACCTCAGAACTTCTGGAATTCAGTCGGTACCTAGCCTTGCAAAGCCTATGGATTCGCCCGTTTCCTTGTGTCTCACTGGTGAATCCATCTTGCAAAGCTCCCATCTGAACTGTTTGGGCCCGGTTGGAAAGTGACAGGGCTAATCAGCAATGAGGGGCAGTACTTTCAGACCCGACAGAGTCATGACGTAAGCGAGCAACAACAATTATGGCGGAAGAGCTTATCGTGGATGCTGCTAAAGCGCCAGTTTAATCAAAACTTGACGCATTTCTTCGTTAAAAGAAGAACAAAGACCAGCAGAGAGTCGTTTTCAAAACATGACAAAACTCGTTTACTTAAATGTCTATAGTCACCATGGTTCGCGTTATTCCTCGGTAACTGCGCATGTGCACCTTGGTTGTGGTTAGTCACGTGTTTTGTTGCTCTGATTGGCCCGTAAATGTGACAGACAGAACGTTCATCCAATCACACTCACACAAGTGTTTTTTCAAAGCCTCTGCTCTTTACCAAACACTTGGTATTGAAGGTTTCATAGATGGATGTGTGAAACATGTCAGGTTAGTCGGTACCTATAAAAGTACCGAATTTGGTACCCATTCCTAGAAGAGAGGGATGTCTGGGTCTACTTGCTCAGTCTGCCACTGCGACCTGGCCAGGCTGATTATTCATTTTTTTCAAATTTTATTCATTTACATATAATTGATTTTGGTATTCTTACTTGTACTTTTAAATTTACATTTTACCCAACATCCTGATAATTTTTGCCTAATTTTTTGGGTCAAACCCATAACCCAACCCTGCTGAGTTGAAATAACTCTGAGTTGGGCCGGTCCCTTTTGGGCCAAGCACTGGGTTACCAAAATAACCCAGATTGGGTTATTTTTAACCCAGTAGTGTTAAGAGTGCAGAAGCTATAAAGTAAGTTAGTCAAACTGCATTCACGAGGCTCTTATAAAACAGTTACAAAGTGCTTAACAAACGACTAAGCACAAACTATCAGCAGAAATGCTACATAAGAAAGTCAAAACCTGAAACAACAAAACCAAGCACAGGACAGAAACCGTGAGTGTGCTACAGCTTTGCTACACCATCCCTGACAAGAAGGTCAGAAATGTATCCGGGCACTTCTTTATGTTCTATCACTGGAAGCCAATGGAGAGATGCAAGAATAGGTGACTTGCAGGACTGATAACTGGTTTGAGTTATTATAAACAGAAGAAAAGAGAAAATGAAAGTGTGCATCAGAAGTAAGCATTTGTTTGGTGAAACTTCATAAATGTAGAAAGCAGGTATGTACAAACTTAGTGGTGTGTTTTCAAAGGGTGTTCATCAATGCGGATTTTAGCTGTAGGGTTGGTTTTGGATAGTTAGGGGCTGCTAAATTTAGCTGATGAGGTGATCAGGTCTGACTGTATTACTGTATTTTCTTCAGGGTCATGGCGGAGGACATTTAGAGACAGCCAGTCTGTGATAGTGGCTTAGCAGTTAGGGAGTGATGAGAGCTGATTATGTGGTTTAGCAGATAAAACAAATCTGGGTATCATCAGCGTAACGGTGATATGAGACATCCTGAAATAGATTGATCTCATCAAAACCTGATTAAATTCCTGAAACATTTACAGACTTTTTTCAAACAAATGCACAATAGATTAACACAATTTAAGAGCTTCAAATTTAAAGTTTAAAGGGATGTTTTTACTTTTTTAATCAAGCCCAAAACTCCAATCTTCACAGTCTGTTTGAAAGGTGCCAAGATGGGAAAGAACATGATAAAGTTTTACATCGAATTTAAAAGTTAGAGAGTTTCAGAGCTGGCACACTCCTGGAGGATCCATACTATTATTTTGGTTGAATCAAGAGCTCAGATTTTGAATCAGAGATAAAAACAAACCAACTCAGAGCAGGAACAAAGAGCTATTTCCTGTAGTTTCCTACACAGCAGATATCAGTCCCTGTTAGGGGAGCTGAATGCGGTGTTCGATGCTTATGAACCCGATGCTCATAAGTCAAAATGAGATCACATTCATGCCATGGCAGGAAGATAGTTTAGCAATAAAAGTCTATGTTCCATTTCTAACCCTTCAAACTTCAGGAATTCCTAATACTTTACTTTTCACTGATGTAAAGTTATGTTTTAACACATTCATGAGACATCTGAGTTTTAAGCTCAGCTGATGTTGGTCCTCAAAATAAATGTCTTTAATGATGATAAGAAATGGAGACTCTTATCACAACAAACTTGATGGGAACAGAATGTGTCTATCGTCGGATACTTTCCTGAACTCCAGCATCATGACTCTAGCAGAGAGCAGGGATTTACAGCTGCTGCTTTGAGAGAGACAAAGCCACAGTGGGCTTCTTTTTATCATCCACGACTTAAGACAAGTGAGATTTCTATTAAAACATACCAGCCAACTCGCAACGGACAAGTGGCCTGCCTTTCAATATTACCGTCTCTGTGAAAAAGTCTGGCATAAACATTAACATTTTTTTTGTCACAAATCACTCTGTTATGTTACTTTTGATAACCTGTAGGCTACTGTGACTGGTAAGTTGGGCAAAGTCCCCTCACACTGAACAAAAAGCATTTAGCATTCAGCATCTGCCCTGCCCAAAATAAACCTACAGTCACAACAGTGGTGAAAACCTGAAAACTGATTTCTAACTTCAACACGTGACACATCTCCTGTTTAATCTTGTTTAACATGAGCAGGAGTGCTTCAAAGAGAGCCTAGTTAAATTAGGGATCATGGAGCAGGTGTATTATTACATCCCAACATGCCAGTGAGTGTACATGTTATAACTGTGAAGTGACATAATGGGGGACGGGAATGGGGGCAAAGTGAAGCGAAAGGCCGACAAATTTAGATTTTATTAAAAAACCTGTACATATTTACAGTTTTTTTATGGCACCAATTTCAAACCAGTACACCAAAGAAATCTTCTGAGAGGTTTTAAGGACATTTGGAACAACGGTGTGGCATGCATATCCACACAGACAGACACACCTCCAATAATAGTAGTCAGATTTAACCCTTAGAGCTCAGGCGGCATGGATCCATGCCAAAGGCACATTCCTTTATGAATCACTTTCGTTTGAACCGTAGATCGTTGACACTTCATAGTTTTTTTCTCTGAAAGCTCTCCGTTGGGCCTTTCTGATTGTGCTCTCCATGCATTCGTAGCTCTTACAGAACATTTTCTAGTGAGCTCTGAACTTGGCTGACTTTCCGGGGTCTCTGAGGACAGTATTGTCATAAATAACAAAAAGTGACACAGTTTAGAAAAACGTTAATAGCTTTTGAACCATAAGTCACATAAGTTTTTTTCCTCTGAAAGCTGACTTTCTTGTTATTCATTTGCTACCCTTGATGTCTCCGTAGCCCTAAAGGACGCCATTCTAGCAAGCCCGGAACTTTGGTGACTTTTCGTGGTATTTAGAGATTGAATCCACATTGTTAGATCCGATAATAAGCGTGATTTTTATCCATTTTTAATCCATTTTCAATCATTTACTTCGGCTTTTTGCCCAGGGCATCGTCATGTTGTTTACTGCAATGCATTGTGGGAGTTGCAGTCAACCAGTTGCGTCTCTACTGCCCTGAGGAATGGCACAAATTAATCTAACTGCACAATGGACTTTTCTTTGTATATATATGTAGATATTTTGAAAACTGTTAGTCATAAAATGTTTATATTTTTCACCGTTGTGTCCACAAGAGATGGGAGAACAAGTCTGTGCAAAGAAAAGGCTTAGTCACTAATGTTTTCTGTGTATTATAAATAAAAAATCTCTGAGTTCCAAATTCCTAATTATTTTTTTCTTCTGTCTTTAGAGTCCAATAACTTTTAAAAAATTCAAGTGACATTACAGTAGTAGATATACTCTTAAAGCCCAGGTTGTCCTGAAAAAAAAGATGTATAGAGCTTGACTGTGCACCACAGGGTTAATGTTTGTTAAGCTTTATAAGACAAAAAGTCCAGACGAGACATGATAGTGAAAAAAGCTGTGAGCTCTAAGGTTAACTAGGGCTATATTTGAACTCATGTGTTGTTAATGAAACCCAGTGCAGAGAAAAAGAGTATTAGATCTTTTTATTTTTTTATTAATTTGGTTATTCATTCTGTATTAAAATGCAAAAGTCATAGGCAATGGTAATGTAATAATATCATGAACCCAGTATAATTAAACATTTTTTATCCTGAGTTTAGCTTTTTAAAAAGTTATAAAACACATATGCATTTGTCTGCCTAGTCTCTTATGCAAAGATTTGCATGTTTTATTTTCTTCCTGTATACCGGACTTTATAGCAGAAACATGTTAATCACATGGCATGCAGTTGAGCAGCAAAAACCAGCATTAAAATATGCATTAAGATAATCAACACTCAATTTAAACATCTTTAGAGGACATTCAGGTGTGATGTAAGACAGCTGTTTATCTCATGTTTCCATCTGTACATGATGAAACATTTATCACGCTCATGCGCTGATCTCTAATCAGTTACTAAGTCACATTCCTTACATGGAAACACGATGCAGACAGGCTTAGAGCAGATCAGGGACAAAAGTCTAAGTAGCCGTGCTTTAACCAATGAGAAAAGCCTGAAAGCCCTGATGCTGGCGGTGAGTAGAACTCCAAGAACCGTGATGATTGTGATGGAACTTGTGCGAATAATGACGTCATTCCATCATGACTTGGTGGCCAAGGTAATAGGGCTCGTCCTTGTTTTGATTTCTCTCGATATTTGACACCAGGTGCAGGGCCCGCAGAAGAAGGCGTACACACAGTCGTTGCAGACCGTACCCTGTAAGGCAGACACAGTAAAGAGTTATGAAGAGGGAGGATTGACTTAAACCCCAGCCCTCACAGAGGACCACAGTGTACCAGAAATATCTTGAATGATCTTGCTACGTGAGCTGGATGTTCTCTGTGGACATACCAGTTTAATCCGATCAGATTTCTGTCTTTTCTTACCTCAATGCCGTATCGCTGGCGTACAGACACCCTGAGGGCTGTGGTCATGGGAGGGATGACTCCAAAACCATCCAGCAGAGGTAAACACAGACACTCCCCGGCCTCACGTGCTGTTATACAGGTGAAGCAAGGAAGACACCAAAAGGCGAAGCAACCTAAAATAAACCACATTTATGCTCAGCTGCAGGAGTGATCTGAACTTCAGTGAAATAGTGCAAGAGAACATGTCACAGAGGCTGTAGGTTCATTGTTGACTCTTATAGGTCAAAAATGAAGGAAGGGAGTCAGACTAGAAAGTATGTTGTAAAAGGAGAGGGCATGGACCTCTGAAGTTACATAAGCAGTTCTGGATGTGCCTTAAATTTCCTTTGCAGTCATTTCTAATGGTCTGTAAGAGAGGATGTAGGTTGCAGGATGTTATTCCCACAGGACAGCTGGTTCCAAATACAGGAAACTGTACGATATAGATGCAAATCTTCTAAACATGTACCTACATCTTCTCTCAAGGAGTTTATGATCTCTGATCTGTCACACCAGATAGACTGTTTCACATATCCATGGCTGGGATGTATGTCGCCTTTAACAACCTATAGGCAGTGTTTGAGAGGGCTGGAACCTTTAAAAATCCCTTAAAGGGGATTAGATGAATGCTATGTCTGTCATATTTATTGTATATTCCGGAAACCTCCCATCCAAAGTGTTTGGGAGGGGCGGACACTGGTGGTCAGGTCTATTCTTAGACCTGGCACAATAGTTTCACATTAAAGAACTTACGGTATGCACAGTCTCTCTGTCCTCAAAGTTAGTGCAATAGGGATCACCTGAGTGCAGTAAATGTGTCCCAAGTGACTTCAGTGTAAATACACCTGCATCTGGAAGGTCCAGTCCTGGCTACCATTACACCATGAAGACAAAAGAACACTCCTTGCAACTCAGAGAAAAGTATGAGTCAGTGGATGGATGTTAAATCATTTCCAAGGCACTTAACATCCTCCAGAGTTCAATTGAATCCATCAGCAAGAAATGTAAGGGATATGGTACATGAATAAATCTGCCTAGATCAGGCCACTCACAAACTGAGTGAGCATGCAATAAGGAGACTAGTGAGAGAGGCCACCAAGACACCTGTGACTACTCTGAAGGAGTTCCAAGAATCAGCAGCTGAGATGAGACTCTGCAGACAACAACTGTTGGCTTTATGGGAGAGTGGCATAGAGAATTAAATTACATCTCAACTAGAGTTCACCTAAAGGCATGTGGGCGAGTTCGTGGTCAAGAGGAAGAAAGTTCTTTGGTCTGATGAGACCAAAATGGAGCTTTCTGGCCATCAGACAAGACGCCAAACACTGCACATCACCACAAACACACTACTCTCATTGTGGAGCAAGGTGGTGGCAGCATCATGCTATGGGGATGCTTCTAAACAGATTGTAAAGGTAGAGGGTAAAATAATGTTGCCAAATATAGGAAAATCCTATTTTCTGGCAAAACACTGACCCGAAGCATACAGAGAAAGCTACACAAGAATGGTTTAAAGCAGTGGTTTTTAACTGGTCAAGCCTCAGGACCCACCATCAACTCCTCAATGAGAAATTGTGACCCAAACTTCTGATAACTGAATCTGATTCAAAAAGGTCAGTTTAAATTTGACTTGTGCTGTTCACACTGTCAGAAAAAAATCCAATATAAGTCACATGAGCAAAAAAACAGATTCGGATCACTTTTAACTACGGTGTGAACGCAGTCTTACATATGTGGTTCTAAATCAGAAACACTGATCTTTTGGAATTCAACTGCAGTGTGAACAGGTCAACAAAGGAATATAGAGAAAGATCAGAATTGGGTATTAAGGGCAGCCATGTAAACATAGCCTAAGACAGTTCAGTGACTTGTGTTGGGTTGGCCACTAGGGGGCAGTGCATGTTTCTCCGTGTTTCCACTTCCGTCATGAAGCCAAGGGTCGAGAGTGTTTCTGATTTTAGGTTTTGATTGGTGGACACCATTGGTTTGCACTGGCATAACAAGAATATATCAAACAAGACATTTTTAAATTCCTGGCTTGTTTACAGTTTGCCATCTGGTCCTGACCAAAGATCAGTCTGAATGATAAAGTTGTTTTCATCATCTTGCACGAGAGAGGGAATAAAGATGAAGAGCATAGCAATCGACTTGTGCTTTCTGTGTGGGCTGAAAGTCCCTGATCTTTAAGACATGACAGGCATGCCTTGTCAGGTTGCATTAGGAGAGGCCTTACACTGGGGCAGGTCCTGTAAGCAGTCACAGATACCAGACGTCCACTGGTTGGAGGAAGACGTTGGGATGAAGGGCCTCGGTTGGTTCACAGCCATTTTTTCAGACATGACCGGAGTCTCTGACAGAAAACACACAACAGTGACTGTCGTTATGACTTTGTGGTTAAACATGGCAGGTTCAGCATGGACAAAGACTTTCCTTGCTGTGGTTAATATAATGTAAAGAAATATTGAAAAGAGCCTTAATCTCAGAGTCTATTTGATTTATTGTAGCTTGTAAATCTTCTTTATCTTGAATACATATTTTCACTTATTTTACTTTCTGAATCCCCTAAAGCCGACATATTATTGATTAAAACTCTGAAGAATATTTCAAAAGCAAATATTAAAGGCAGGCAGATAAAGTGGAGTCATCCCTTCTTTATGCAATAAAGATGATAAAAATGATGTGAGTTAACTAAACGATCATCCAGCCATCAGTTATCTACACCAGTGGTTCTCAAATGGTGCTCCTTGAGGCAAGTCTATGTGTGCCTTGGGAATTTGTATAACCATACATTATTACTACAACTATACAGCAGCTAGAGCAGGGGTGTCAAACTCAAGGCCCGGGGGCCAAATCCGGCCTGTGGAACGATTATATCTGGCCCGCAAGATCATATGATATTTTTATTTTAACTGGCCCCCCAGTATGAGGTCTGCTGATTTCCTCCAGTTTAAAAATGTAAACTTCAACCTGATTATTTAAATATCCTTGTTAAGCCATTAAAAACTTGAAAAATTAAAGAGTAAGAAAGATTTCATAAAAAGTCGAGAATGTGGGGAAAGTGTTTTTTGACTCTTAGTGTTTTTATTTCATATTTTCAGTTTTGCATCTCAAGATTACGACTCAAATTTATGATTTTGACTTTTTCAACTCATAATTTGGACTTTATATGTCACATTTGTATCTTTCCAATATCAAATTTTAAGTGATATTTTGACCTTCTCAACTCCTTACTTGGCTTTTTACTCCCATATTTTGACTTTTAAACTTATAATTTCAAGTTTTTTTTCTCATAATTTAATATTTTGAGTTAATATTTTTTGTACTTTTTATATCATATTTTGAACTTTTAAACTCCCAATTTAAAATTAAAGTCTTATTTCTTTAAACTTTTTAGTATTTTGAATTCTAGCTCATATTTTGACATTTTAACTCCTAATTTTGACTTTTAATCTCATTATTTCAATCTATTCTCATATTTTGACATTTAATGTTAGTTACTTTTACTTTATATATTATATTTCTACCTTTACCCATTTTAAATTTAAGTCATATTTTTAATATTTTAAGTCGTCATAGTTTCAAATTTTTTTCTCATATTTTGACAATTGAGATGAATTATTTTTACTTTTTAGATCATATTTTTACCTTTTAGTCTCCCAATTTTAAATTGAAGTCATATTATTAACTTTTTAAGTCATCATTTTGAATTCTAGCTCATATTTTGGCATTTTCAACAATAATTTTGTCTTTTTAATCCCATATTTTGACTTTTCAACTCATAGTTTTAATTTTTTTCTAATATTTTGACATTTTAAATTACTTTAACTTTTTCTGTCATATTTTGACATTTTAAACTCCCAGTTTAAAATTTAAGTCAATTTTAACTTTTAAGTCATCATTTTGAATTCTAGCTCATATTTTGATATTTTCAACTATGATTTTTGGCTTTTTAATCCCATATTTTGAACTATCAGACTCACAATTTAAAATTTTAAGTCATATTTTGACCTTTGAACTCATGATTTTAAATTTGATCTCATATCTTGACCTTTCAAACTTATGATTTTAACTTTCTCCTCATATATTTGCTCTTTAAAAACATTATTTTTTATTTTTAAGATCGTGTTCTGATCATTTGAACTAATAAGTTGGAATTTTTATCTCAGATTGGGCCCTTTAAACTTATTTTTACTTTTTTGAATTTCCAAATGATTTATCATCAGTGCTGTTTTTTTCTTCATATCTTACTACTGCTGAAAATGAGACAGTTATAGTTTAATGTTGACCCTGTTAGGCCCTCAGGTTAGACCTAAATCCAGAATCCGGCCCCTGCTGTGATTAAGTTTGACACCCCTGAACTAGAGATTCTGTAACCCATGTCCTAACCGCATGCAAGCATCAGACATCACATTAGGTCATGCAGCATTGCATACTCTCTGTCCATCTGTTATCTGTTAAATATGCAATGGTCTTGAAAAAAATCTCACAATATCACTACCATTCTCCAAGTCATGATTACAAAAACTTATGTTTTTCTTTGTGCAGATATATCATTTAGCTTAAATCACAATCATCTACTCTGTCCTGCTTGTCCCACCACTTTTTAAATTCAATTGCACGCTTCGTTCACGTCCTACCTTATTCTCCTTTCAGGAAGACGGCTCAGCTCAGACATGGATCTGCAGGACACTGATGCTTCTTATAGACCGGCTGCAGAGACGTGATCGTGACAGGAGAGAAGAGGGTGAACATCACCGACTCGTCCGTCCAGTCTGATGTGTGTCAACACCTTCTACAGTCAGACATCAGACTATCTGACCTTCACACATCATTTAAACCGCCAAGATGCCACCAGGTGAACGTTAGACCTATTTAAAAGTGTGTCTCTGTTTGCAGACAGAGGTATGTGATAAGAATCAAAAAGAATGTCTAGCATGAACTCATGACGTGTCCTAAAAAGCTGTTTTTGCATATGGACTGTTGAAAGTTACTTCCAATATTCAGGGCAGCTTGATTCTGAAATCCTTCTGAGTTTTTGTCCATGCCCCTTTTAGCATGAAGGGGTGAGGGGGGATGTCTCTGGAGGCCAGACACTACATAAGAACTAATGCCAGGCAGTTATACCTCTGACCTTATCAGCCATTGTTGGAGCTTTGTTGTATGTCTCTTCAAGTCCATGTTAGTCTAGAACAATGAAAAATGAAATTACTTGTATTTGAGCAGATGCAGGAAAAAAGTACAGCTTCTACAGGCTGCAAGGTCACTGCAACCTGAAAATATGTTATCTGGCAGAGTGGCATTTGACCTCCATGAGCTGATTATTAAACCCTCAATATTGTGCCAAATTTAGCAAAAATCCCTGATGCACTCTTGTGCACAAGGTTTAATGTCAGAGTGACCTTGACCTTGCAGCCCCAAAATCCTATTAGTTTGTCCTCCAGTCAGAGTGGATAAAGTTTGAGAAAAAATACCCTTCAAAGCATTCTTCAGATTTATCATTCAAAGCAAGGGACAGAACTGAGGCTTTGAGCTTGACCTTGACATATGACCCCCAAAATCTACTTAGTTCATGCTTAAAGGTGACATGAAAAGTTTTACATTATGTTCTGTTTTTTTAAGATGCACCTGAATTTTCTCATGCGAATCCTGCAACACATTTGCATTTTCAGGTGCAACAGAGGTGACAGCTCTACTGAAAACAACTGCTTTCTTTTCAAATCAAGTCTTTAGAGTGTTATTCAACCCTGCTCAACCAAAAGTCAAACTGTTGAAAAATACCTTTGCAAGAGCCACAATGTAAGAGGTGAAAAGTGCCAAAAATGGGTTAAATTGTCACGAAGAAGACATTAAAGACCCTGTAAAGTGAAATCCAAAGTTTTTGTCTTAACACTCTAGAAATGTTGGAATATGGTTGCTGTAAACATGTGAAAACTCTGAGATCTACATGAGACTGAATTCTGGATTTAGGCCATTTCATCTCTTTCCTGGCTTGGTTTCATGTGGGCGGGGCCAGTATGTGGGCTCACGATGTCATGAGCCCACAGTAGAGAGTGACCCCGCCCCTCTAACACTACAATGTTGTGGAAGGAGGCAGTCACCTGGAGCAGGGGCTTCTGGTTCATTTTGTGCAAAGGAATTCAGTCTTGTACTCTTGTAGCGTTCTATAATGTTCATGTTTCATTGCAAAGTTATAGTTATGCATGTTTTGTTTATTGGTTCATGTTTTTAGGGGAAAACATTTTTCCAAGTATGACATCATGAGTGAGGGGGTTAATGCTGCAGACTGCCCGTGTCCTGAGTGGGCGTGGTTTCAGCTCATTCAACAGACACGCCCACACCATCCTAGAGCAGATTTTACTGACACATTTTTCAGGATTTGAAGCTGTATTTTATAATTTTGGAGATGCTTCATGTGATTGAAATTTAACCTGGTGGTTCATAACACAGTGATCTATCATACAACAAACCTAAATACATATTTATTTTTACTTTACAGGGTCTTTAAAGGTGGCAAAACTGGGAGAGAAGTGGCAAAAATGGGTAATTTATATGCATGAAATGGCAAAATCTGGAAGAAAAGTGGCAAAAACTGAGAGAAAAGTGGCAAAAAATGGATGAGAAGTAACAAAAAATGAGTAAAGGGTGGCAAAAATGGTCAAAAACATGGTAAAATATGAGTGTAAAGTGATTAAAATGGGCAAAAAGCAGCACAAAGGTTGGAATCAATTGGCTAAAAGCAGCAAAGAGTGGCAAAAAAGGGTAAAAAGCGGCATTTAATGGCAAAGGCATCTTAAATGGGCAAAAAATGGCAAGGAAGGGGGAAAAAAAGGGCAAAATAGCAATAAGCAGGATAAAAGAGGTCAAACCTGGTGAAAAAGGGCAAAAACTACATGAAAGTTGCAAAAAGAAGTGGAAAATGTGGGCTTAAAGCCGTAAAAATGGATTAAAAGTGGCACAACATTGAAAAAAGGCCAAGAATGCAAATAAGGGCAATGAAAATATAAAGACAAAACATAAGGGTGACAATTAAAGCCAGCTATATAAGTGTGGGAAACAAACTGATCAATATGTCTAGCAATGGATCATTCTGAGGTCAAAGTTTCCCTTTTTAAGGTTTTCTGGGTGAATTATATCTCAAATTTAGACATAAAAGAGCCACAAATCCTCACACACATTGAGTATCACTACTTTAGAGAGAAATAAATCTCTGTTTTTCATTATTATTATCAGAAGTTTATCCATATCATTTTTTGTAATGATTTTTTTTTAATACCACAACTTGCACATGTTGAGGAGAGACTCAGGAAACAGATTATTACAGTTCAGTCAGGAACACTCATCATACATTTTACCATTTTACTGCAAAATTGATCTACAGATTTACTTGGCAGAGGAGGCTCTGCTCTAAAGACGCTCCCTGGGTTTGACAAGCGGCATGCTTTGACTTTCTGGGGAGTGCATGGCTAGAGACCCCCATATGGATAGATACATGAATGACAATGTGTACTGAATACAATAAAATTAATTTAAAGTAATCAATCATGTCATATTTAAATGCATTGTTGTGTTGAGAGAAAGAGCTGTGATTGGCTGTGGGAGCTGGGAGGTGATAATTGGGATCAGCTGGCTGTCAGCTGATCACGGCTGGACGTATGACTACTATGTCCTGAATGAAGCTTCATAATTATACACACGAGGTGCCAAAATAAACACAAAATATCCCTAATAACAACATTAAGAGTGCACAAAATAAAAGTAATAAATGCACTGAATAATGGCGCCTAAGACTGAGACTGGGGTGCCATAAAATCATACAGGAGAGATTTGGAACAGATCATCTGCCCTGAATAGCTGTCTTTAATTATTTTTCTTCTTTTTCATGGTAGTCTTCATCAGAAAGAAGAAGTGATTATGTCTGGTAATTTAAAAAGTGTAGTAACAGGTAAAGCAGTGAAAGTATGGAGCCATTTAAAATGAGACAGTGCAACACTGAACCAGACCAGGAAAAGTTTTAGAAAGCCATTTCTATGATACTATGATAATTGTATTCATTTATAGACTCTTATCACACTCCTTTCTCTTTATCTTGGGTCACGCTGCTCCTCTGTGCTCCTGCTTTATTCTCCGAGGTAACGGGGGAGAGTCTGCAGGCTGGAGGAAGTGTGATTAAATCAAACCCAGTCCTCTGGAGGGAAAGCCACAGCTCAGTCCAGCTGAAAACAAGAGCTGAGTGTATCTAGACCAAGTGCGCCCCCTGCAGGGAGGTCAGAGCCGTGTATCTGGCTGTGGACGAGGAGGAGGCGTGGGATGCTGCCCTTCTCTTCAGCTCTCTGGAGATCTGGAGCCAAGATAAAGGATAGCAGCAGCATCCGTACAGGCAGTCGCTCCACACACTCCCCTGTAAGACAGAGAGAGAGAGAGAGGCATGAGCACAGGTGGGAGGCTCGAACAAAAGGTGAACATTTGCATTCAGGTTCAAAAAAGACACGTTTACTTATATATATGATGCAGCAGTTCTGTTCTTTTCTTCTCCTTAACGTGCCCTGGTATGGGCTTAGACTTAAATCCTTTATAATTACTATTACATGAGATATAATCATAAATTTGCTCAGGTTAGATTAGACTCATTTTTGTATGAGGCTATATTAACAACTGCTCCAAAAGTGCAAATTTTATATTAAAATATTGAAAGAGCAAAAACTAGCCTAATATAAGCTATCAAAGGTCAAAGGGTTAAATGGTAGCAAATCGATCAGTGTAACTAATAACTGCACTTCTTTCTGCGTATATGAGTTTGCCTTCACAGGTACAGCCAGAATAAAGCTTGTCAGTAAAGTTGAGATGGAAACACAGGTGGTTGAGATTTGATATATCAATAAAGTCTGAGAATCCCAGTTAAAGGTCATTTTCTAGTTCTTCCATTTGCAGCGTGAGCATCTGATTTCTGCTCTATGATGCTGAGTCAGCAATGCAACTAAAATACCTCAGAATCTGTCAGTTTTGAGCATTTACTTTTACTTCTAATGCACCACGCTGCTGCTGGTTGCAAAGCTTTACCTCCTCCACCCCAGCCTCCTCCTTTATAGCATAAAGCCTGTTGCACCCTCATTCAGACTCATGCTACTGTGGGTTAATTGCTTTAAACTATTTTTATGGTACTAATTGTGCATTGTCATTAATGCATCCATCCATATGGGGGTTTCTAGCCATGCACTCCCTAGAAAGTTAAAGCATGCTGTTTGACTGACCCAGAGAGCATCTTTGGAGCAGAGCCTTGGTGTCAAAGATGGGCAGGAATATTGTGAAAAGCTGTTAAAAAGTGGCAAAAATGGGTTTAAGAGGCAAAAGGGGGTGAAGAATAGCAATCAAAGGATGGGAATGTCATCAAAGGTAGGTAAAAAGTGGCAAAAATTGTTTAAAAAAGGCAAAAAGGGGTGAAGACTAGCAAAAAAATGGGTGGGAATATGGGGAAAGGTGGTTGAAAAGTGGGGAAAAGTAAGTTAAGAAAGGCAAAAAGGGACAAATACCGGCTGAAAATGAGTGGTTATGTAGTGAAAAGCAGTTTACCAGTTGCAAAAGTGGGTAAAAAAAAACAGGTGGGAATATGGGGAAAAGAGGTTAAAAGTGCTAAAAAAAAAAAAAAAAAGGTTAAAAGAGGCAAAAAAGGGTCAAGAATAGCAAAAAAAAAAAAATGGGCAAGAGTATGGTCAAAAGCAGTTAAAGAGCAGTAAAACGGGTCAAAAGAAGCAAAAAGGGGTCAAGAATGGCCAAAATGGGCAGGAATATTGTGAAAAGCTGTTAAAAAGTGGAAAATAGGTTAAAGAGGCTAAAAGGGGTCAAGAATAGCAAAAATAGGTTGGAATATGGTGATAAGCAGTTTAACAGTTGCAAAATGGTTTAAAAGAGGAAAAAAGGAGTCAGGAATGATAAACATGGGCTGGAATATGGTGAAAAAAAGGTTAAAAATGGCAAAATGGGTGAAGAAAAGCAAAAAAACAGGTGGGAGTTTGGTTAAAAGGGGTTTTAAAGTGGCAAAAATGGGTCAAAGGGGGGAAAAAAGGGGTCAAGACTGGCAAAAATTGGCAGATATACTGTGATTAGCTGTCAAAAAGTGGTAAAAATGGGTTTCAGAGTGGCAAAAATGGGTTAAGAATATTTCAAAAAATGGGCAAAAATACAGAGAAAAGTGGTTATAAAGTGGCAAAAGTGGGTTAAAAGGCAACAAGGGACCAAGAACGGCTTAAAATGGGCAGGAATTTTGTGAAAAGCAGTTTAACTGTTGCAAAAGTTGGTTAAAGAGGCAAACATTAATCAAAATATAACAAAAAACAGGCGGGAATGTGGTGAAAAGTGGTTAAAAGTAGCAAAAATTAGTTAAAAGAGGGAAAATGGGTCTAGAAAAGCAAGGAATGGGCAAAAATATGGACAAAAGTGGTTAAAGAGTGGCAAAAATGGGTTAAGAGAGGAAAAAAGGGGCCAAGAATGGCTGGAAATGGGCAGGAATATGGTGAAACTCGGACAAAGGGTAGCAACAATTGTTCAAAAAAGGCAAAAAGGGGTCAAGAAAGGAAAAAAAGTGCAGGAATATTGTGAAAAGCAGTTTAACAGTTGCAAAATAGGTTAAACAGGCAAAAATGGGTCAAGAATGGCAAAAAAAAAAACAGGCGTGAATATGATGAAAAGTGGTTAAAAAGTGGCAAAAAGGGTTAAAAGAGGCACAAATGGGTCAAGAATAGCAAAAAATGGGCAAAAACATGGAGAAAAGTGGTAAAAGAGTGGCAAAAGTGGGTTAAAAAGGCAACAAGTGGCCAAGAAACTCAGTTAATGAGTAGCAAATATTGTTCAAAAGAGGCAAAAAGGGGTCAAGAATAGCAAAAAGGGGCAAATAATGGGTGGGAAAATAGTGAAAGAATTTAATATATCTGCTAATACAATAATTAGCTGTTTAGGGTAATATCTGATATCATGTTGATATCATGAGGATCCTCACTTACTAACTAACACTTCACAAATGTTTAAACCCAAGAAACCTTGAGCTGTGATATTACGGCTAAAAATACTGGAGTCAATATTGACTCATTAAGTAAACATAAAATATTTCCTTTATAAAAGAGAAGTTCTCAGAAATACAATCTTTTCAAACAATCTGTACCGCCTCCTTCCACCCATAATTGCCTTGCTTTACAAACTGCCTACATGCTTGGACTTGTTTACTTCTGGCACCTTCCCTGCTCCTGCTCTGCAGTATTGACAGCAATCCGCTGCCCACTCCACCTCCAGAGAAGCCAACATTACCAACCACCTCCTTCTCTGATGGCAGCTCTCCAACCTGTCCTCCAACCACTCCCACCTGCAGCCTTATCTCTCCTTCTCCTCACTGTCCCAGAAACGACTGGCTTGGCTTATCATGCATCAGATTCACAGCCCTGGTCCTGGTATTTGCTGCTCGCTTGTTGAATGTTTGTGTTGGTTTCGGTCGTCTGCACTGGCTGGTGATGAAGATCTGATGTCTGTTGAGCTGCGGTCATGCAGGCAGATGTTTGAGTGTTTGGTGGGCAGGTTTCACTTTGACTTGTTAGTCTGTTAAAAGCACTCTGTTTGTTCTTGCTTCATCGCGGCAGCAGCACAGATGTATCAATTTAATAAACAGCCCTGATTCCACTGCATCATCAGCATATAAATAAGCTTCATCCATTGCTGAGGTAATAACCAGTGTCGTTAGGCGTCTTAATGTGGCATCTTTTTCTCCTGTGTGCAGTTTTTGTGCTTCATCACTCAGACGTCTTTATTATCTCAGCGGTAATCAGAATCATTCAAAGCTCCAGCAGCTCTGTGTTATTGAGCTGGGGACACAGTGTGGCACCTGTGGACGCAATCAGAGCCATATTTATCACAACTTCACAGCGACAGGGGCCAATTAACTCGGCTAAAAGAACAAAATTCAACGTCCTAGACACATCATTTCTTAGACAAATTCAATTAAAGCCATAAAATTAAAGCCATCATGCTTCAAAAGGGCTCAAGATATAAGGCCATCTATAAGGAGGGATAAACGCAAGAGCTTCCTGGAGCCCAGCCAAACGAGAGGCCCATGGAGGTCAGAAAAATCCTGGTCAATTGTAAATGTAATCTGTAATGGTTTATGTTGCATGATAACACTCTTATCCAAAAAAGAAACAAATGAACCTTTGCTGTACAAAAAGAACAATGTAGCCTGATTCAAAATTTTAAATCCCTTTTCTTAAACCAAAATTACCTGTTTTTGTTTGTTTGTTTGTTTGTTTGTTTTGTTTTTTGCAAATGTAAAGAATGGGGGAGGGAAAATTGAATGAAATATTGTCAGACTTCATAGCCATGATGTGCACAAATATCAGGATGCTTACGGATAAAGTAGAAACATCTAAAAACACTTGAAAAGAAAAATAAGCAAATAATTGGAAAAGGGGGAAAAAAGGTTATTGTTATAAAAGAGGCAAAAAAATGGGTCAAGAAAGGCAAAAAATGGTGAGTAATATGGTGAAAAACGGTTAAAAAGTGACAAAAATGTGTTAAAAGAGGCAAAAGTGGGCTTGAGAAAGGCAAAAATTGGGCCCGAACTGTGAAAAGCATGTAAAAAGTGGCAAAAAAGGGTTAAAAAAGGCAAAAAAGGGTTTAAGAAAGACAAAAAATGGGCAGGAACATGGTGAAAAGCAGTTAAAGAGTGGCAAAAAACAGGTAAAAAGAGGCAAAAATTGGTTTAATAAAGGCAAAAAATGGGCAGGAACAGTGAAAAAGAGTTAAAGAGTGGAAAAGAACAGTTTAAAAGAGGCAAAAATGGGTTTAAAAAAGGCAGAAGACGGGCCAGAACATGGTGAAAAGTGGTTAGAATGGCAAAATATGGGTTAAGAGAGGCAAAAATGGGTAACAAAGGCAAAAATTGGGCAGGAACACAGTGAAAAGCGATTAAGGAGTGGCTAAAAATTGATTAAAAGAGGCAAAAATGGGTTTAAAAAGGGCAAAAAATGGTCCAGAAGATGGTGAAAAGCAGTTTAAGAGGGGCAAAAGCGGGTTAAGAGAGGCAAAAATGGGTTCAAGAAAGGGAAAAATGGGCAGAAACAAGGTTAAAAGCGGTTAAAAAGTGGCTAAAGTGGGTCAAGAGGCAAAAATGGGTTCAAGAAAGACAAGGGGTGGGTGGGTAGGGGGGAATGGGTGCAAAATTGGGCAGGAATGTTGATAATCAACTTTACTCAGAGTACTAAAAAATGCACCTCATATGCATATTTCTGTTATTAGTCTCCTTTCTGTACTAATAGATAATTTTAATCTAATTACCACACAAATACTGCAAGCAATTTATATATTCACCGTAACTCAAATTTTGCAAGGAGGCTCTCTGTAGTAAATTTTTTCACTTTTTATGCATAGCTACACTAATCTGCTTACCACACTAATAACTAACTTACAGTGAATAGAGTAATTATACTTGCAGCATTGAGTAAGGGTAATCAAGTAAGTCAAATGCTGTAAAAGGGCTCTCTGTGGTAAAATGCCTACTTTACACTAATCCATCCATCCATCCATTTTCTATACTGCTTATCCCCTTGGGGGTCGTGGGGGGCCTGGAGCCTATCCCAGCTGTCATTGGGCGAGAGGTGGGGTACACCTGGACTGGTCGCCAGTCAGTTGCAGGGCTATTACACTAATAACACTAATAATCTCTAGTATTTACACTTGTAAATACTAGAGATAATACCTAACAACCTAATGCTTAATTCCTGCACATTGAGTCAAAGTCAAAGTCCTTGTTTCCTGAACAAATACGGCCAATAAAGCTGATTCTGATTAAAGGAGTTTAACTGGGGAGGGCCCGTTCTCTGGGTTTTCCAGGGGCCCTGCAAAATCTATGTGCTGGCCTGTCAGGACATCCATCCCTGCATGCACAGATGAGGACATTACATTTCAGCTTTCCTACAACAAAGTGATACTTTCTGCTATTGGAACTTTGAGAAAATTATCTGAAATGTCTGTTAAAGTTTAAGTATGTTTGTTTGAAATGTTTGGAGAACTCTCCCTGAAATTCTGTTTGTTTCTTTGGAGAGCTTCATTGCAAATTTTTAGTAAAAACTGATTCTTTTGATGGGAATTAGGTCAATTTGTTTGGATATTTGAAGGATTTAATTTTGAATTTTTACATGTTTATTGTCTTTTATTAACCCCCTTAAATCTTAACTTCCCTTTTTGAGTCCAAAAGATTAAAAGTGAAAAAATGAAATGCTGCTCAGTTGTGCCACTTTTAAAATGTTAAAGACACAAAACCCCTATCTGTTTGTGTTATATTTCCTTTTGTAAACTTGGAATCAGTACTGCACAGACCTTTATGCCGTAGCGCTCCCTTACAGACGCCCTCATGGCGAGCGAGGCCGGAGGTACACAGCCGATACAGTCTAACAGAGGTAGACAGGGACACGCGCCCACAGCACTGGTCACCTTACAGGTGAACACTGGGAGACAGCACAGGGCAAAGCAACCTGCAAACATGCATCCACTTTTAGCACGCATCAGCACGGCTGTGATCAAGTTTGAAACACAGTTAGTCTTAAAATTGACAATTAAATCATCTTTTGATACTCACAGTCTCCCACATCTTTATAGCATTCACACAGGCCTGTGCTCCACTGACCCTCAGACTGAACCCAGCTCTCCGGCTGGACCTGGATCACCTGGCGGGACATAGCTGAGAGAGAAGTCTGTTCTTATAGAAAAGGGAGGAAGTTTGATATTATGAGCGGGGGTCTCCAGATGCCTTAAGAAATTAAGAACATTTTTTGAATTACATGTTGCCACTTACACCAGTTTTGCCAAGTTTTAACCCATTTTCATCACTTTTTCCCACCAAGTTAATCAATTTTAACACAGTTTTGCAGCTTAAAACCCATTTTTTTGTCAGTTTTAAACCCTTTCCTTTCCTTACCTATTGTTGGCTCTGTTGATATATTATTGACAGTATTAACCTACATTTCACGATTTGATATGCCCATTTTTGCCAGTTTCTGACTTTTTCTGCCTGAGCTAACCTCTTTTGGCCTGTTAACATCAATTTTCATCTCATTTCACAAAATTTCGACCTATTTTTGCCACTTCAAGGTCATTTCAGCCACTTTTGGATCCCCTTTTATCATTTGATATGCCCATTTTTGCCACTTTAACCCATGTTTGCTATTTTTTGGGTTATTTTGCCCATTTCTGCTACGTTTAAAATCAATTTTCTCCACCTTTCCCACCATTTTTTTTTTTTGCCATTATTAACACATTTTAGCTATTTTTAATGTATTTTAATTGGATTTTTAAAAGAGGGCTACTTACAACACAAATGAATTAAAAATTGTTTCTTTGATAAGAGTGGTTATTATTCAGGTTTAGTTTAAAATACCACACTTTAACTTTACAATGGATCATGATTTTGCTGGCCCCCCGTTTGGCTGGGCCCCAGAAAGCTCTCCCTTTTCTCCCCTTATGGACGGCCTTATCTGCACATGACTATTCTTAAATGTGCGTGTCTGTGTTCAGCCAACTTCAGGTACAGTGGGGGTCCCTGGTCTCTGGCACCTTTATTTTAGGGGTTGCTGGCTGAAAAGGTTGAGAACCCCTGAGTTACAGAATCATCATATTGTATCATATTGTAGTGAATAGTATCATATCATACTAAACTGCATCATAGAATACTGTATTAAATATAAAATTGCATTGTGAGCAATTCTGGATCATATCCTATCATGTCATCCAAATGAATCGTCCCTTGCTGTATAATATCATTTTGTATTTTTTTATACAATATCTTTTTGATTTGTTTTGTCTGGTATCATATGTCATATTATATCTAAAGGAAACAGGAAGTAATGTAAGGCATAATATTGCATCATATCATATTGTATCATATGGTAATATATTGTATTACGTCATATTGATTAATGTATTATTGTAATATATAAACTTACATTATATTGTATTCTAACATGTCAGGTATTATTTTATTGTATCATCTGGTGTATTATGTCATGTCATAATGTAACACATTGTATTGTATCATATTAAATCATGTAGGGTTGTATAATGTCATTTATATTATATTTTCTTGAAATGTAATTTTTTTCATCATGCCATATTAAATTGTATCATATTGGTTCTTATTGTACAACATTAGATTGTATTATAGTAAAGCACCATATAATATTTTTTTACTTTATTATATTGTATCCAATCGTATCATGCAAGGTTATTATTGTTCACTAAAACCAATAAACAGCTAAAACTAAAATTCAGAAATGACACTAGTTAACTAAAACTAAATAAAAACTAAGTTAAAAAATATAAACTGTGTACTGGGCTAATAAAACAAACTAAAATGAAATAAAAATAGAGACAAAATATCCTTAGTTTTACTCTTTGACACAACCATACTGGGGAGTAAAATGGCCTGATTTGATTGGTTTAGACTTCACATGGTGGTAGTTTTATGTCTGGAGTTGTATTCAAGCATTGTCTTCAAAAAAATAAAATGATAGGTGAAGGGTAGCCTGTTTGAATATGTTTTTGAATATGTATGATGCTCACTCAGCCCTGGTATCTGAAAAAAAAAAAACTACAACTAATTAAAACTAAACCAAAACAAAGCAATTTTGCGAAATTAAAACTAAACTAAACTAGCCAACCAGAAGATAAAATGTACTAAAAACTAAAACTGAACATGGAAAGTAAAACGAAATAAAAATAAAAATTAATGAAAGATCCAAAACCATTATAACCTTGGTATCATGTTAATTTTTTTTGCATTATGTAGTATGTTATTTTAAATTTAAAAAGTGGGAAAAATTGGCTAAGAGTTGCAACTATTGTTGAAAAAATGTAATGGAAAGAGGTTAAAAAGTGGCAAAAATGGATAGGAGTGGCAAAGGGGATAAAACATGCAGGAAAAGTGGTTTAAAGGGGTCAGAAATATTAGATATTTAAAAAAGGGGTAAGGTTGGCAGGTGTTGCACAGTTGACCAGATAAAGTGGTGGAAAGGGGTTAGAAAGTAGCAAAAATGGGTGATACGTGGCAAAATGGGTTGTGGAGTGGCACAAGGGGACAAAAATTGGCAGAAAAAGTTGTGAAAAGAGGTTAAAATGTGGCAGAAATTAGTAAAATAAGGGGAAAAAAAGGGCAAAAAGTATCAAAAATGAGTTACAAATGACAAAAAATAATGCATACAGTGTGATTGTGATGTTCTGTCATTTGTGTTTGTTTTTGTCGGCTTTATCTACTTTAATGTTCATTTATAAGTGTCTGTATTGTTTTTCTGCATTGTACAGTGTCTTTGAGTTTTATGAAAAGCACTTTATGAATAAAATGTATTATCATTATTATCATTATTATTATCATTAAAAAGTAAAAAGGGATTAAATAGTGGCAAAAAATAGAAGAAAAGTGGCAAAAAAGGATCAAAGAGTGGCACAAAGGGGATAAAACATGCAGGAAAAGTGGTTTAAATGGGTTAAAGAATGGCAAAAATGTGGGTAAAGAGGCAAAAAGTATCAAAACTGGGTTAAAAGTGGCAAAAGTTGGTTTTAAAGTTGCAAAAAATGTTTTTAAAAAGTAATGAAAAGGGATTAAATAGTGGCAAAAATAGAGGAAAATGGGGCAAAAATGGATCAAAGAGTGGCACAAAGGGGATAAAACATGCAGGAAAATAGTTCAAAGGGTTAAAAGTGTCTAAAATGAGTTAATACTAGTACTAAATCACAGTTGTGGGGGGGCTGCCAGTTCTGTTGTCAAGTTTGTCTCCTTGTGTCCTGCTGCGTTATAGATAATAAGGATAGATTCACTGGTAATGTCTAAATATGTCCTGCGTTTTGAAAGAAAAAAACAAATACTACTACAATAATACTTCAATCAGACCAAAATATTTTATTCATTTTTGTGTATTTGAAAGTCTGGCCCCCAGAGTTTCTATTGAAACTAAATCTGGCCCTTGTGTATTTGGTACTTGATGAGCCCTGTTGTATAGCATCACACCAAACCATGCAGTATCATTTAACCTTGAACTATAGAGAAGACTATTTACCATCTATTAATGTATCCTTTTGTATCGTATCATATCATGGTATCATTGTTGTATCCTATTGTCTGTTCTTCTGTCATATAATTGTATAAAATTTCAAAAACTGCATTGAATCATTTTAAATAATATAATGAACTATATCTAACTGAGTTGTGTTTTATTATACTGTATGGTATTGTACCATACCTCTCACAATGAAGAGGCTTCAAAGCAGTAAATACTGTATCAGTGGCCTGTATTTCTAGTCTAAAAGCATGTAACCCACCTCCACAGCACACCATTATCTCTGAATAAAGAAAAGCTCAACAAACCAGTGAGCTGCTGGTTAGAACAAAGGTCCACACCCCCCACTCACTGCAGATTAAACAGGGCTGTCTCCGGACCTGAGTTATTCTTTAGCTCTCTCCTTCTGAGAGAAACTACCAGAGCTTTCTCTTCGTGCTTCAGGCATGGCTCAGAGCCAGAGCCTGTGGAAAGATTCACATCACCTTTCTAGGTAGAGTCAAAGTATGACTGAAAATATCTAACCCGGCCTTCTTTGATGAAAAATACACGACTTACCTGCTAAAGTTCAGCTTTTGAAATCCCAAGACTTCCAAGTGCTGGACACAGAGTTGTTATGTAGGGTGTTTGACTGTTTCCTCTCTTTCTGTTTGCACACTCTCTCTCATGGGTGCATGGGTGCAGTGTTTTGGTGTAAATATGAAGCTGTCAGATAAACACGACACTCTGCTGAGCTGCCGTATTTTGACGCTTTACTCTGAGATCTCTGTGGCTGATAAGATGTTGTCTACATATCGTTTCAGTCAGCCTTGTTAGGAGCTTCCAGTGTTAGACTGAAGTGCCACTTTATTAGGTACATGAATACAACAGCTTATTCATGCACATATCAACCAGCCACATGGCAGCAACCAACGCATTTAGACCTGTAGATGTGGTCACGATGATCCGGTAAAGGTTAGAACAAGGGATGGATTTTTTATTTTAATCTGGAGTTTTATTTTTCATTGACCATCAACTTCCTATCCATTTGAATCGGTCTAACCAGTCTCCTCTGCCATCAACAGGGCATCAGAGAACTGCATTCACCTGATAATTCCTCTTTTTTTAATTAATCTGTGCATGAGAAATCCAGAATAAAGAAGGAAAGCTGAACCCTGGACTTTCCAGGTTTACAGCATTCAGGTGAAAGAAATCACAGCATGTCTTCATAAACCCAGGGAAAGGTTTCCCCTAGTCTCACCACTGGAACTTGTGCCACATCTTAGTGCTATCGTGAAATCTTTTTTACCTGGGACAGTGAGCATGATAGCCCCTCTTCTCTGATATCTGTTGACTCATAGTCCTGATAAGGGCCAAACAACAAGACTTTCCAAGTGGAGGGCCCCTTTCACAAGGGTTCTGCCTCTCCTTCCATGAGGGCTGCTGCTGATGGAGAAGATGATAGCAATGATTGGCAAAGGTCTCATTCAGGATTGGTCTGAGCTACCATACCCTCTAGAATACATGCAACTAATCCAGTTCATTAAATTTTGACCGGGCATGCTCATACTGAAGATCTGAAACTAAAACATTTTGTCTTTATTTTTCAAATTAAAAGCTTGGCTAACTGCTGTTCCTGTGGCTAATAATAAACATGAGCTTGAAACTGCCATGTCCCAACATTTGTGGTAATTGCTGTCACAACCGTTTCGCAAAGAAATATTTTAGGAAATATTTCAACACTTGGGGAAACAGATTTTTGAAGTTGAAACTGGGGATGTTTTCAGTTCAGCAGAGTAAAACCACCAAATGTTGTCATGGTAACATACCGACTGCGGTCACTGAGTTTCATGCATTTAGACAAAAGTTTTGCAGGAAGCATCAAACACAGCCTTGCAGCTTTATCCTGAGACTGAATTAAGTTCATCAAATACTGGAACTAAAGAACTAATAATCAGTTAGAATTAGTGCTGTTAATTGATTAAAAAAATAATCAAGTTAATCACGTCACTGGGCTGCGATTAATCATGATTCATCACATCATTTCTTTAGTTTTAGTAATTTTTAGATCTTTAAACGTTCTTATTATCAAGTGTTTATTTTCATTATTATTTTCTATTATTTTTTATTATCATTATTTTAACTTTATGAACAGGACTTTGTAATAAATGTAGCTCGGGCCGGCTGCTCCACTTTAGTTGCCGTTTTAGCTGTCATTCAGTTCACGGATTCTTGTGACAGTAGTTCTCGTAGGTGTTCAGTGGTACGGGTCATCCGAGGCAACCCGGGTAACGTCTTGAAGCCCCTTGTCTTCAAGGACGTCAATGGTCTGCGGTCTCTGGCGACCCGTTAGTGATCGCATTAGTTAGCTTAGATGTCGTTTTGGGGAAAAATCCAAGTCTGCTGGATGTGCTGGTGTAGCTTGAGGTTATTGCTTGATCCCATGTTGTTGTCAGCATCTTTGCTAACAATAGCAACATTAGCTATCATGGCTTGATCCCGTGTTGTTGTTAGCGACTTTGCTAACATTAGCAACATTAGCTATCATGGCTTGATCCTGTGTTGTTGTTAGCGACTTTGCTAACAATAGCAATATTAGCTATCATGGCTTGATCCCATGTTGTTGTTAACATCTTTGCTAACATTAGCAACATTAGCTATCATGGCTTGATCCCATGTTGTTGTCAATATCTTTGCTAACAATAGCAACATTAGCTATCATGGCTTGATCCCGTGTTGTTGTTAGCGACTTTGCTAACATTAGCAACATTAGCTATCATGGCTTGATCCTGTGTTGTTGTTAGCGACTTTGCTAACAATAGCAATATTAGCTATCATGGCTTGATCCCATGTTGTTGTTAACATCTTTGCTAACATTAGCAACATTAGCTATCATGGCTTGATCCTGTGTTGTTGTCATCATCTTTGCTAAAAATAGCAACATTAGCTATCATGGCTTGATCCTGTGTTGTTGTTAGCATCTTTGCTAACATTAGCAACATTAGCTATCATGGCTTGAGCCCATGTTGTTGTTAGCATCATTGCTAACATTAGCAACATTAGCTATCATGGCTTGATCCTGTGTTGTTGTTAGCGTCTTTGCTAACATTAGCAACATTAGCTATCATGGCTTGATCCTGTGTTGTTGTTAGCGTCTTTGCTAACATTAGCAACATTAGCTATCATGGCTTGATCCTGTGTTGTTGTTAGCGTCTTTGCTAACATTAGCAACATTAGCTATCATGGCTTGATCCTGTGTTGTTGTTAGCATCTTTGCTAACATTAGCAACATTAGCTATCATGGCTTGATCCCATGTTGTTGTCAGCATCTTTGCTAACAATAGCAAAGATGCGTTTTGCCTGGAGGTGGTGCTTCAGACTCGTTGTGCTTTGGTGTAAAGACAGTTCATCATCAGTCTGTACACACAACTTTTGTTTCATCCAGACTTCCTTTGGGCAGCTTTTTAAATCTAAATGTGCCGTGAAGCAGACCTGGGTCTGTCTCCTTACTCATCACTGCTGGCTGCGTTTGACCCGCCTTTAACCTTTTCACCCCAGGGACGTAAACATCCGCGCAGGAGGACTAAGGGAGGAAGTTGTGGTCAAACTTAGTCATATGATTAAATTGTGTTATGATTTTTTTAACGAGTTAAGCTTCCTGGATTGATCATGAGCGTTAATGCGTTTATATTGACAGGCCTAGTAAAATATGTAATTCCCGCTCCTCCTCTTCTTGTGTCAGTTCACTAAACTTCTGTATTTTATTTACTCCAGGAATATGTGTTTATATTTGAGGAGTATACAGCAGATGTGACAGACTGAATCACTGCACTACTCAGCTAAAACCACTTGTAGTTTAAATATTTGCCCTTATTTTGCCTTTCCACCAAACTATAGAAAGTATCGATAGTGGTATTGATAAGGACTCAGATCAGCACTTTCAATGTGCTGTAAATAGAATAAAAAATGAAAGATAAAACACTTGAAAATAACAACCTTTAAAAATCTAAAAACATAAAAATATACTTAAGCAATTTTAAAACATGCTGTGATAAATCATGATTAATCACATCGTAGTGATCTGATTAACTTGATTGAAATGGGCCAAGTTCAGATGTGACTAGAACCAAGTGTTAGTTTAAGTTTTAGTTTAAGGTATGCCTGGGTAAGATGTGACCAAAATTACTATTTGCAGAGTTTCATTTTATTTTTTCATTCTATTTATTTTATTTTTATTCAAGTGAAAAACATCTCTACTACCTCAGGTTATGTTCAACTACAGCTTGGTTTTTGTGTTTTTTATACACTTTTTCATGTGCTTTTGTCATGTTGCTAAATTTAAAATGGAGACTATGAATAAAAAGTCATCAAATTGATCTGTATTGGTTTGAAATTTGATATTACCAGCTGCTTACTGGGCGCCGAACATGTCTGGCTCAGCTACATTTCTTGAATGTAAAATATGGCGCAGTTGAATTTGTAATTGGATAGCCCTGTTCTAAGACACAGATCTGAGGAAGGCTATAAAAAAGGTTCCCAAGAGCACAGGGGCCTCCATAATTCACAAATGGAAGATGTTTGGGACAACCAAGACTCCTTCAAGAGCTGGTTGGCTAAACTGAGTGATCAGTCGAGAGGGGCTTAGTAAGAGAGGTGACCAAGAACCTGGTGGTCACTCTGACTGAGTCCTTCATCCATACAGGCTTTATGGCAGAGAAGCCGCTCCTCAGGGTAAAACACATGAAAGCCTGAGTTTGCAAAAAAAAAATCTGAAGGAGATGAAACCAAGATTGAACTGTGAACAGCGAAGCAAGGTGGTGGCAGCATCATGCTGTGGGGGTGTTTTTCAGCAGCAGGGACTGGGAGAATAGTCAGGCTTAAGGGAAAGCAATCTATCATCTAGCTACCTAATTTCTTTTTTAAGGTTTATTTTGGGCTTTTATTGACAGAGGAGGACAGTGGATAGAGTCAGAAACAGGGACAAGAGAGACGTGCGGGAAAGAGCCAGAGGCAGGATTTGAACCTAGGCCACACGGGGAGCGCCTTAAACTGAGGCCATCCAAGGCCCCTCATTTAAGTTCAATTCAAATAGCTCTATTGGCATCAGTTGGTTTCATTGCCAAAGCAGTTTATGATCAAAAATAGTAGCAGAAAAAAGTAGCAACTCTAGATTATGGTTAAAAAAGAAAGAAAGAAAGAAAGAAAATAATTCAATTTAAAAAGAAACAAAAGTACAAATATGTACAAAGTCCACTCCATAGTGGTGGTGTGGATACCAAGAATCTTCTTTGCTATCTATCCATTAAGAAGGCTGACATAAAAGACAACAACTCTCTTTATTACAAAGAAAATATCTCTTTATTTATAAAAATTTTAGATGTCTTAATGTTGTTTTAGTGAGTTTAAATGCAATTTGACAGCCTATAGGTTTGACAGGTTGCCATAGTGATCTCACAGAGCAGCAAAGTCAGGATTCAACCACATATTCTGTGCAGGGCATCATGAAATCAGCTGTTTATTAGCTTTGTTTAAAGCGGGGTGCTTATAAATGAGGATTTGCAGGCTGCTTGAAACTCTGGAAACTCTGCAAAAGAACAAAAACGGCATCATATTACGCCTCTTTCACATAATACTGATAGAAAATATCACCCACACAGTCAGAGTATAGTGCCAGTTTACTCACTATGGTGGTTTGTTTTCCTGCAGAAGCATTCAACCAGATCTTGAATCTTTACATATTTCACACCAAACAGAGGGGAGCGACACCATATTTTCCCATCCGGAAGAACTATAAAGAGAGCAGAGTCCATTGAATTATAGATCTATTAGAAACTGTCATTATTACCAGTTTACAGACATTTAAGTTGGATTTACTGGCATACAGTGTTACTCAACCCTGCTCAATCAAAGAGCCAAACTCTTGAAAAATACCTTTGCAAGAGCCACAATCTAAGTGGTGAAATGTGGGCGAAAGTGGCAATAAAAATAAGTTAAAATTGGCAAAACAGGGGAAAAAGCTGCAAAAATGTGGCCAAAAATGGATGAACAGGGGTAAAATAGGCAGAAAATGACAAAAACTTGGTGAAAAGTGACAAAACATTGTGGAGAGAAAGTGGCAGAAATGAGTGAGATGTGACAAAAAATGGCAATAATGGAAAAGTAGTGGCAAAAACTTGGCAAAAAAAGGAGAGAAAGTGACTAAAATTGGCAAAAAGCAGCAAAAAGGTGGGGAAAATGAGAGAAAAAAACCTAAAGTTTGGCAAAAAGCAGCAAAAAGGTGGGAGAAAATGAGTGAAAAATTGCTAAAATTGGCAAAAAGGTGGGGGAAAATTAGTAAAAAATAACTAAAATTGGCAAAAATGAGCAAAAAGGTGGGGGAAATGAGTGAAAAGTGACAAAATTTGGCAAAAAGCAGCAAAACAGCAGGGGAAAATGAGTGAAAAAAAAACTAAAATGGGAAAAAAGCAGCAAAAAGGTGGGGGAAAATGTGTGAAAAATTACTAAAATTGCCAAAAAGTAGCAAAAAGGTGTGGGAAAACGTGTGAAAAATTACTAAAATTGGCAAAAAGTAGAAAAAAGGATGGGAAACTGGGAAAAGGTGACATGAAATGGCAAAAAAATGGGCACAAGTGGCGAAAAAGGGAAAATTGCATTGTGCAAAAAGCAGAATATGAGGCAAAAACTGGGGAAAAGAGCTAAAATGGGATTCAAGTGAAAAAAAGGGTAAAACAAAGGGAAAAAAATTAAAATCAGGGCTTTGGAAATGTACAGACAAAAAATAAAGGTTGACAATTAAAGCCTGCTGTATAAGTGTGAGAAACAAATTGCAATGGATAATTCTGAGTTCAAAGTTTCCTTTTTAATGGTTTTCCAGGGGAAAAATATTTCAAATTTAGACATAAAAGAGCCACAAATCCTCACAAAAGCCACGCGTTGAGTATCGCTGATCTAAACAATCATCCTGTGTGAATAGAAGACTGTTTCATAACACTTTTTCCACCATAAGGCTGATTTTCTCCAATTTTTAACCAAATTCAGGAAACAGCGGACACTGACCTCTGCACCCACACTTACGGATGTGAACTTTGGACACATTCAGTTCAGTGTGTGACGCTGTGTACAGTGGAAAAAGACAAAAGGGAAGAGGTCATTAATGCAGAACAGAAATACATCATCCATCACCCAGTAGTGCTGAATAACAGTCCGGATATCTTCACACATAAAATATAACTTATTAGGTCTTTACCTGTGCTTTCATAGAAGATTTCCACCAGAATGAGCAGCAGGAGAGTAGCAAACATGATCCTGGACATGGTGAAAAAGTCTGCTCACAACAAAGTGTTCAACAAGGGAGACAAACGCAGTTATATACCAACATCCATGTGGGTCTGCCAGTTTGATCGGCAGGGCAGATCAGTCATGGCAAGTCCTGAAGGGGATTTTTATCCCTCAACTGTGCATGGATTCTTCAGTAGAATGTGATGGACCTGTAGATAACACATTCAGTCTCACAAACAGGTACACAGAGAAAATGAGCCGAGTTAAAGGTTTTTTTCTCACTCTTATTCAGAGCAAATGAACCACATGTGATAAAAACCATTCCTTTCTGGAAAATCCTTAACTTGATACGGCCTGTTTACCTTTGTATGAGAAACACTGAAACTCAAAACCTGGTTATACAACACAGGTTCAGAACAATACAGAACCCAAAATGACTCAGCAGGACTTTGACAAGCCTTTCTTTAGGTTCTCATGATATATTTTTATTAGGGCCGTCAAAGTTAACGTGTTAATATTGAGTTAACTTAAATTACCTTTAACGGCACTAATTTTTTGTTGCACGATTAACACATGCGCGTTCTGTGTGACCCTTGACCCATCCCGTAGTTTGCCAGATCAGGAAGCAGCACCATTGTGATGTAGTGCAGAAATGGATGCAGGACAGAGACTTTTGACTTGCAGGTTGAGCTTTGAGGTCATGCCAGATAAGACTGAAGTTATGAACTGACTTACCAGGAGTTTATATTAACTTTTGACTGGTCTGACACCCCCCCTACACCCCCCACCCCCCCATCCACACTCAGCTGCTGCTTGAAAGTGAAAGCATTCAGAGAAAACAAAACGTACACACTGAAACGACTGTAAATAAACACCAAATTTAAAAAAATAATAGCTGCAAAAGTGTCAAAGACTCTGCAGTCCCTAGAGAAGACGGTCTGACACTGTTGAATCTACAGCTATCATGAGGAAGAGGGGGCAGAGCAGCAGAGGCTGGAGTGTGACAGGAGCAGAGGTGTTACAGGTGAGCCTGAGCGTGAAGAAGCTATGTAGAGTATCAGAACATTAGCTAAAAATCATTATCAGACTGTGGGTCCCCTTTATTTATGAAGAAAAAAATGGTTTGGGATTAAATCTGTAGCTCTTCTGTCTTCTGAAGAATGAAAAGATGGTTAAGTCCTCTTACTGCACCTTGAAAGTTCTCCACTGAGACTTCTTCTACTTCAGCTTCAACAGTGAAACACCATTAGATGTGTCTGTGCCTTACTGCTGAGCTCTCAGAGGAGACTCGACTTCTCCCAGTGATCTGTAGTGTGCATCCTTTAATCTCACAGTTTTGACTTTTTGTTGAAGCATAAAGACTTTTTTTTATCTCATATTTTTATCTTTCCAATAAAAAAAATTGACTTTTATCTTAAAATCATGGCTCATTGTCTTATGGTTTTATATATTTTTTATATTTTTATTTTTATAATTTCATTTTTTTCAAAAAATTATTAGATTTTTAATCCCAAAGTTTTGTCTAACTATCCTGTCATTTGACTTTTAATCAAATAAGAATGATTCATATTATTATAAATCATAATTATGATTTTTAATCTCACAATTTTGACTTTTTATTAAAGCATAATGACTTTTTTTTATCTACAGCTTTTTCATCTAACAATTTTGAGTTTTTTCCTATAATTATGGCTCATTGTCCAATGGTTTTAAATTATTATTTCATAATTTCAGTTTTTCTCATAATTTTGACTTTTCATCTCATAGTTTTGTCTATCTGATTATTTGATTTTTGTCAAAAAGAAGAACTTTCATATAATTATGGCTTACTGTCTCTGATTTGTCTTATCTTATAAATGACTTTTTTTTTTTTTTTACCATCATTATGATTTTGAATTTCACGATTTCGACATTTTATCAGTTTTTTAAATCACAAATTCACAACTTATTATCTCATTTTTATCTCATTTTTATGGCTAACTGCCTTGTGGTTTTGACATTTTTATCTCATGATTATTATTGTTTTTAATTACAATTATAACTTTTGTCTCATTATAATGGCTGTCACATGATTTTGACGTCTGATCTCATGATTATGACCAACTACCAACATTTCTGATTTTTAACGCTAAATTTTCCCTCCCTGTCTCATAATTTTGACTAAATTTATGTATCATATTTAAACTTTTTATTTCAAAATTTTGATTTTTTTCTTTCCTTGTAATTGTCTTGTGTTTTTTTTCAAATTCCAATCTTATAATTTTGACTTCTTAATCCCTTTATTTTGACTTTTTATGTCATTGTGATCTTATCATCTCATAATCTGACTTTATTTCTCACAATGATGATTGCTTTTATCTCACAATTATAACTTTCTATGTTCTTTTTGTCTAATTATTATGAGTCTACTGATTTTGATGTTCAAACTTGTGATTTTGACCCACTATCTACATTTTCTGATTTTTATCACGTAATTTTGACTATCTCATAATTTTGACTATTTACGTATCTCATATTTATAACTTTTTGTTTCATACTTTTGATATTTTATCTTATAATTATGGCTAACTGCCTTGTGGTTTTGATTTTTTATCCCATGATTTTGACCTTTTATCTCACAATTATCTTATCTCATAGTCTGACTTTTATCTCATGATTATGATTGTTTTTAATTACAATTATAACTTATGTCTCATTAAATAGCTGTCTCATGATTTTGACGTCTGATCTCATGATTATGACCAGCTATCAACATTTTCTGCTTTTTACCGCAAAATTTTCACTCCCTATCTCATAGTTTTGACTATATTTGTGTATCTCATATTCTTAACTTTTTTTCATAATTTGGATTTTTTTTTAATCTTATAATTACGGCTAACTATCTTATGGTTTTGACTTCCTATCTCATAATTTTGACTTTTTGATCTGTTAATTTTGACTTAATAATCTCCTCGTTATCTAATCATCTCATATTGGACTTTATTTCTATTTTATCTTACAGTAACAACTTGAGAACTTCTATTTGCCTCATTATTAAGTCTGTCTCATGATTTTGACATTTAAACTCGGGATTATGACCCACTATATCTACATTTTCTGATTTTTATAGCATAATTTTGACTTCCTATTTCATCATTTGGACTTTTTATCTCATTTGTATTTAGTAGAAGCTCATAATTATGACCCACTATCTCCATATTTTAAAACCTTGTAATTATGACTAACTAATCCATATTTATGACATATTTATGACTTTCTCGTAATTCTGATTTTTATAGCACAATTGTGACTTCCAATCTCAGAATTTTGACTTTTTTCTTTATCATGACGTCTATCTCTCATAATTTCGTTTATAAATGGCATATAAGGAGTTTTATTTTCTGACTGATGTAAAGTGACGAAGTAAGGGAATAAAAATAGATTCTTCTTGAGGTAAAAGGTTAATTGTTTTCTTAATATCAGGCCCTCTTTCTTCTCTGTATCACTCTTACTCGGACTACATAACTGACGTGACCTGCAGCCTCTGTCATACATGTGTTATGTGTGGGGATTATTCAGCCCTGGCTGCCATTGGCTGGCGCCTGAGTCACTCTCTCATTACTGGAGGTGCGTAACTACGCAGTGCAGCCTCGAAACTTTGGCACACCTCCGCTGTTTAATCCGGAGTGTCAGCACTGTCGCTGATATCAACCGCACGGTGACGTCCACCTGCCGCTATGAGTCAAGACACAAGAGGAGGAAATCCCCGAGGCTGTGAAACCGACGAGAGGCCCCTTTAAATCGACGCTTCCTTTGTGCTGTGCCAAGAGAGGGAGAGAGAGAGGGCTGATAAACAACAACACCGCTCTCAGAAGCCGCTTTTACCGGAATCAGCGACACTGCGGCCTCGTCAAGGAAGAGGTGAGGTAACACTTCTTATATTTAACTGTATTTGAAACGGTTACACAAACACTGCGGAGTTGTTGATCTTAGGAGCGGAAGGGCAGTTTGTTGTAGCGGCTGGGTCTGAAGTGAAACACGTTATAGGGCTGTTAAACTGCTGTAATGGCCAGGAAAGGCATTTAGTTCACCTGTTAGCTGGAAAAAACAGAGGAATCATCGTTTATGTTGGTAGAAACAGTAGAGAAGTGTTGGTACGTACTAGCGTTGACGTTGGCCGCTCTTTGGCGTGTTTAGAGTTATTTTTAACAAACGTATTTACTTCTCTCACAGGTAGCGAGGACTTTCTCCCTGCTCTCTCCAGCATTTTGTCGTCTGTTGTTCATACATTCATTGTTCAATGCCATTGCGGAAGTGAGAGGCTTTTCCACACGACGCAAAGCTTGTGCAGTGCTGACACCTAGCGGCCGGACAGGAGAACCGCACCATCAGTAGAGATGTACGGAGCTTCAGGGATCCCAGAGCTCATCCCTCCGAACGGGCCTCCGCGGCAGCCCGGCCCGGGCGGGCAGTTCAACCCGGGACACCCGCAGGTCAACGGACACGGTGGGGGGGCCAACCCGCAGAGACTCGGACAGAGAGCTCCAAAGCTGGGCCAGATTGGTCGCACCAAGAAAGGTGAGTGACTGGGGTTTGTCAATACTTTCCTTGCAGAGCTTTCTACACAGTTCAATGGACGCTGATAAAATAACATCTACACAGACAACCTCAAACTTTATATGTTAAGCCAGTGTTACTCCACCCTGCTCAACCAAAGAGCTTAATTGTTGAAAATTACCTTAGTAAGGGCCACAGTCTAAGTGGTGAAAAGTGGGTGAAAGTGGCTATAAAATAAGTTAAAGCTGGCAAAATAGGTGAAAAAAAGCTGCAAAGAAATTGGCAAAAAATGGGCGAACAGGGGTAAAATAGAGCGAAATGGCAAAAACTGAGTGAAAAGTGACAACAAAATGTGGAGAAAAGTGATTAAACTGGCAAAAAGCATTAAAAAGTTGGGGTAAAATGAGTGAAAAGTGACTGAAATTGGCAAAAACCAAAAAAGGTGGGGGGAAATTTGGCAAAAAGCAGCAAAAATGTGGTGGGGGGAAATGAGTAAAAGTGATATGTAATGGCAAGAGGCACCTTAAATGGGCAACAAAAAGGGCAATGAAAATATACAGACAAAAAATAAAGGTTGATTAAATTTAACAATTAAAGCCTGCTATAAGTGTGGGAAACAAGTTGCAATGGATTATTCTGAGGTCAGAGTTTCCCTTTTTAATGGTTTTCCGGGGGAATCATACTTCAAATTTAGACATAAAAGAGCCACAGATCCTCACTAAAGAGCCATGCTTTGAGTATGACTGGATTAAGCTGATAAAACAAGTTAACATATATACAAACATAATTTTAAAACATAAACAGCCATTGCTCATTTTCACAGGGTTCATAGAAATCCTTGTAAAGTCTTAAATTGTTTTAAACTGTACACTGACAATTTAAGGGCATAAAAAAGTCTTAAAAATCTGATTTTAACCAGTGAGAGGTTTTATAGTTTAGAAGGCACTTTGATGTTGACATGTCCTTATCCAGTTTTATTTTCAACCCTTGTATGACTTTAATCAACTTCCTCCACAAATTGCTGCATAAATATTCTCTCTAATTCAGGGAATTCAGAGCGGGATGTAAATTTCCTAGGGGAGGACCCCCTCTCTTATTTTATCTGACTCACTCTGATTTAAAAAACAAAATCTTTACACTTGTCCAGCTCTCTAACATCTGGGCCACCAGGTTGCCCTCTAATAAAATCGGTGCATCCCACCCTTATTTTGACAAGTTTTTTTCCTGACTAAAAGTAGTTTTAATAATTGAACTGATGGGAATCAGCTCAGCACACCTGCAAAAATAAAACCATACAACATGCTAATGAAATAGAGGAACTAAATGTACCAGAATTAGTCAAATTTTGGCATTAATGACTCCCCAAAAGTATTTAGCCCCATACCATTTGCCCATTTTTTTAATACAGTTTATTAAATCAGAAGACTCAGCCCTGGTCTGGTATACCAAGCAATTTCATGCCTTTCATTTTTAACCATTTACCGTGCAAAAAGTGGTATAAAAAGGTCTTGCAGAGTCTAGAATTTGATTTTTATAAGTGTGTAGGAGCCTTGTTTTCAGGTCTGTCCTTGCTATGAAGCTTAATAGTTCTGTGTGTCGACTCTCAGTTTAATTTCTGTTAATAAATAAATGGATCTTGCCGTTTTTTTTAACTATTTATAATTTAAACACATAATAAACATCGACAGTCTATAACAGAGTGCTCATACCTGCAGAGTCTATATTGAAAATGTCTTTAAAATAATCTTGAATGTAATGCAGATGGAGTCCTTATGTTAGATTAGCCCATTTAGACCTAAGGCTGCCTAAAAACACAACCTTTAAAACCAAAGTATATTTTCATTAACCACTTCCAAAAACCATGAGGTTTTTCAGCAAAACTGCACGGTTTCAGTGTTCACTAAAATCTTGATTTTTCTGCCTCATTAGCATAAAAATAATAAACATTCAAAAGCCTGAACCCTTGGCTTTAGTCATAAATAACAGTCTTTGACAGAACATTTGTTAGTGTTTTTGATAATCATCAACCTCCTCTTCCTCCTCTTCAAAACATGTCTCTCTTCCACTGAGCCTTAGTTATTCATGCCATAATCTGGGTTGTTATAAAGTGAATTATTATCTATGTCTAAAATACTGAAATACTGCTCAAGTTATCAACATCAGCTTTCCCATGTGGTGGCTGAAATTTCTAAAACCAACACTTTGTAGAATCCCACAGCCTTCTACATGTATAATTTAGTAGATCCCATATATGGTTGTAGGTACGTCTTAAAACAATAAGCTCATCCAAAACACGGTGACGTTGCATCCAGGCTTAAGGAGTTAAGATAATGGGCAGGGTTTATAATGTCACTGAGCCAGAGCGCTCCTCATTATTCTTATGCAGTAACCTGTTTCAGACTGGCAGCCAGTGTTAGGGCGGCACCTCACACACAGTAAAATGCTGCACGTCTCACACATGTAGAACTTGGAGAGATGGAGTCTCTTCTATTTTTTCCTTGCACCACAAGCAGTTATCAGTCAAACTAGATAGTAAAAAGATAAATACAGAGCCATATTTAACTTGTAGCAAATATGTACGTCCACATCTGCAGAATATGTTTTAAATCTGTTTCTTGATGAACCAGATGAAGGCCACGAGCTAAAATGCGTCGTTTAATAAAGTTGCTCCACAAATTTCTACTATTTACGGTTCAAAATGTTGCAGGTAAAGATAAACACAGGATGAAAACACTTCCGGTTTGCGAAAGTGAAAGCCTACTTCAGTATTTCTTTGTAGAAACTCCCTTGGTTTGTACATAAGGGGAATAGTTTAAAATAACCACAAATAGGCTATACATATATATATATATATATATATAGAAAATCATAATCCAGAGTGACACATTATGCCTTACCTCCCATCTTCTTGGTTTCCATTGTTTCATTTTATGTTAATTTAGCCTTTATCTAACCCATTTAGACCTAAGGCTGCCTATAAAATGAAATTAAAATCTTAGTATTGCTCATATCACTTAGATGACCCAGATATTGATAGTTTTGAGACTAGCTCAGTAGGTCAGCCTTGTGTATTAAAATTGATGGGATGTTCTTGTATTTGAACTTGTATTGACCATGAGACTCAAAAACACTTCAAGCTGATTAAAGACATAAAGGCCTGCAAAATTTATTAACAACTAAAAAAATAATGGTGTCATCTGCTTATAATAATATTAGGCATTTTACAAGTTATCACACTGATTGTGGACATAAATACAGAATAAAATAGGTCCTAAGACTGAATCTTGAGGCACGCCTTTAGGACCTCCAGAAAAGAAGAGGTGGATCCAGCTATCTGAACACATTTCCAATCAGATAGTTGGTACCATGATGCTTCTTGGTATGACATGCCAATGTGATGAAGCACATTTATTATTAAATTGTGGTCTACAGTGTCAAAAACCTTAGATCAATGTTACTCAGCCCTGCTCAACCAAACAGCCAAATTGTTGAAAAATACATTTGCAAGAGCCACAGTCTAAGTGGTGAAAGTGGCAATTAAGATGGCAAAAATGGTCGAAAAGGGGCAAACACTGGGAAGAACATGGCGAAAAAGGGCAGAAAGTGGCAAGAATGGGTGGGAAGTGACCAAAAAATAAGTTAAAGTTGGCAAAAAAAATGTCTAAAAGTGGCAAAAATGAGAATAACATTTCAAATTAAGACATAAAAGAGCCACAAATCATCACAAAGAGCCACACGTTGAGTATTACTGTCTTAGATAAATAAAAAAAGGCCACACATTAGGAATTGTAAATGAAAAAAAGAGTCATCACACAGCAGTAAAGTCATCTAGTTGACTAGTCTATGCAGCCCCTAAAACAAATATGCAGGTAATATCCTGTATGACTAAAATAAATGAATAGTTTTCCATGTAAACAACTGTTGATGATATAAAGCATTCCAGTTAAGTATCATAGTTCTGGACTTCCCTAGAGTCATTTACTTTGTATCGAAGGCCTAGTGTAGGTGTTTTTTTGGAAAACATGCGTGCATGTTCTGTCCACACATGCAAAATTTCAAAAACGGCTTTGTCCACTTGAAAATGCATAAACACACTGTTTCGTTGTGCTTCAAGTGTGTGGGCAAAACAGCTCAGTCATAGAGCAATGATGCCATTGACATGTGAAAATTTCCCATTTTCTCTGTAATGACATTTCATTTTCCAGCTTTTACCACAAACCTAAACGGGGTTTTGTCCAAAATCCCCAACATGAGCGGTTTGGTTTGTGTTCAGAGCGTTGTTAGAAGCAGCAGTGACCTCCGTATGCCATCAGCGCGTCTCTGTTCAACATACTGACAGTGTGTGTAAGCACACATTCAGTTAGCAACGTTTACACCGGCACCAGTTTGGCAGGCTTAGCCTTTGCATATGTAGATGTAAGTGGTAACCCAAAACAGAAGAGAAACTGACACACAGTATGACGCAAACCAAATCTCTTTTGAAAATTGCACTCTCATTGACCTAGAATGCCATTCGTGCATTTACCCAGGATTAGTATTACCCAGGGACCTCTGATAAAATGTAATAATCATGCAGGATGTCTGTGTTTTTATTCCAATGGGAATCCACCATGTCTGTAACTTGTGTAGTAAAAATTCCAGTGCAACGATGTACCATATTTCAGCGCACACATACAGTCAAAACCAGAAGTTTACGTAAGCTGTATTAAAAGACACATAACCGTTTTTCTCAATGTCTGACATCAAATCTAAATAAACTTTTCCTGTTTTAGGTCAGTTAGGATTATAAAAGTTATTTCTATTTGCGAAATGCCAGAACAATCGGTGTATTTTCCGGCAGATCTATTTCCTGACCCATTGGGGAAGGTGAGCTTTTCAAAATAAAAGCCTCCATGTCGAAACAAGAGCCATCCATTGAATTTTACAGAATTTTTTCCTTTTTTTGGTCAAAAACAAAAAAATGGAATAACGAGAGTTTATTCCATGTCTTGAGCCTGGTTTCAACCAGGAAATGGATCTGCCGGAAAATAAACTGACCCAGAACAATGAGAGAGATTTTTTTTATCACTTTCTTCATAGTCAGAAGTTTACATAGACTAAGATTATTGTGCCTGTTAATGGGAGGCACACCTGTGAATGTGGCTTTTAGGTGCACCTCATACACTGCTTCCTCGTGTGACATGGGAAAATCTAGCCAAGATATCCGGAAGAGAATTGTGGACCTCCACAAGTCTGGTTCATCCTTGGGTACCGTTTCCAGATGCCTAAAGGCCCCACGTTCATCAGTACGCAAGTATAAACACCATGGAAATGTCCAGCTATCGCAGCGCTCAGGAAGGAGACACGTTCTGTGTTTCAGAGATGAACGTCCTGTGGTGTGAAATGTGTGTATCAACCCCAGAACAAAGCTAAAGAGCTTGTGGCCAGAATGACCATCGTTACACTTTGAGGAAAAGCCTGAGAACACCATCCCAACTGTGAAGTACAAGGGTGGCAGCATCATGTCGGGGGGTGCTGTGCTGCTGAACGGACTGGTGTGCTTCACCAAATAGATGGCATCGTGAGGAAAGAACATTATGTATAAATATTACAGCAAAATCTCAAGATGTCAGCCAGAAAATTAAAGGTTTTGGTCTCCCAAAAGCCTATCGCCAAATTAGCTATGAAATGGCTTAAGGACAACAAAGTCAATGTTTTGGAGTGGCCGTCACAAAGCCCTGATCTCAATCCGAGAGAAATTTTTTTGGCAGAGCTGAAGAGGCGTGTGCGAGCAAGGCGACCTACAAACCCGACTCGGTTACACCAGTTACACCAGTTCTGTCAGTAGGATTGGGCCAAACTCCTGAGAGAAGCTTCTGGAAGGATACTCAAAATGTTTGACCCTGATAATTCAGTTTAACAGCAATGCTACCAAATACTAATGAAATGTATGCAAACTACTGACTCTGAAGAAAATAATAAAAAACTCTCTCTCTCATTAGTCTGGCATTTAGCAAATAGAAATAATTTTGGCAATCCTAACTGACCTAAAACAGGAAAATATGAGTCACGCCAGGTGATGTGTCTTTACAGGGTATGTAAGCTTCTGGTTTCAACTGTAGGTCCACAGGTAACACTAATCCTGCGCGAATCAGCATTTCTCTAATTTAGAGCCCATGTGTCTTTTTCTGCTCCTTTTTCTGATTTAAAAACTAATAAAAGTATGTATAGGAGATTGTAAATTTGATTTGACACATAAGGGCTAGTATAGTAAGTCAGAAATTATTGGAGCTCCACAGGTCATACTAATCCTGTGCAAATAGTATTTAAGTTGTGGGGAAGTTTGGCTTGGGGTCATAGTGTAGAAGCAGGATGGACTCCCACTAGATCCTGAGTAGAAAGTTCTGGAAGACAAGACTGACTGTACACCGTACCAAGGGTTCTCAACCTTTTCAGCCCGTGACCCCCAAAATAAAGGTGCCAGAGACCGGGGACCCCCACTGTACCTGAAGGTGGTTAAACATAGCCATGAACAATCAAGAACAGTCATGTGGAGACAACTCCGTCCATCTGAAAATATTCTTAGGTTTTTTTTTTAGGGAGTCTGGAGACCCCCTCTTAGTGTTTCGTTGCCCTGAAGGGGGTCAAGGTTGAGAACCACTGCACTACTCCTATACTGCACTAAAGAAGAAAAAGAACGACTGGAAATGTTTCTGTTGGCTTAACCCAGAGATAAAGGCAAATATTTGGTTGATAAAGAGTGTCAACGTTTGTGTTTTGCTAACTTGTCTGAGCAGGAAAAACGTCAGCCAAATTCCATCTGAGAAGAATAAGTAACAAGGAAGAAATACACTGTGTTATACAAGAAGAACGATGTCTCCTCTTAGTAACATGTTAAAGTGCGATCCTTGAAATAAGTAACCTCGCTCTGTGAATCAGCAACTTTCCTTTTATGTGAACTTGTTCCATTAAGAATCCAGATCATCCCAAAACTACACCAGAAAGTTTTAAAGCCCAAGTGCTCTATAAATGTCTGTTCAGTTTTTAAATAAAGGCCTACATTACTGACGTTGTGCTCTTTCATCCACAGTGGATTTGGAGGACGAAGACTTGGATGACATCATGAACAACAACGGCCAGTGTCCTGTATCCCTGTCACCCATCTCCTAAACTTCACCAAGAAGTGCCAAAAAAAGAAAATCCCCTGGGACGCCAAAACTCCCTGTCACAGTCTGGGCCTTGAGCGTGTGACGTGTCCTAAACCAGCCTCTGCTGGCTCATCATGGCACGTGAAAGCAGCTCATTTAGCGCCGGTTGAAGCCCTTATTGTACATAGTGTTTATTTAACCACACTTTGGTCGGACTGTGAATGAAATGTATTGCACCTGCCTTGACTCTATACCTCGGTAGACAGCGGGACATCAGGAATGAGGACGATTTGGAGAAGGTGGCTTTCTGATTTTCAAAGCTTAAGATAAGGGCTACATTAAAAGTTGCACTAGGAGTGGTGGGGTTAGGATGGGTGTTTTTGTGAAGAACACGAGCCTGTTAATGTGTACTACACGGGTGAAACGTTAAGCTTTGGTTGTGCAATGACTATCACTCTCCTCTCACACTGATGATGCAAGTGGTGTCCTATTATCCAGTGGATGAAGCTCGCTATTTACAGAAAAACTACTGCTAAATTATTTATTGTTTAAATCAACTGAGAAGACTTTGTTGTGTTGTTATGGCTTCTACGTGTTTTCAACTTCGGGAATCTTAAACTGAGATTTATTTTCTTTACAAATGGTGCACTTTTTTGTGGGAATGCCTGTTATGTGCAGTGATATGTTGCAGAATTCTATGCATGGAGTCTGTTGAAGCATCAAAACACGTAACTGGTATCCTGTTATTAAGGGCTATGTAGTCGTATTTCACGCCACGCCACCGTTAAGCTCTTGAGATTATGCAGTGGATGTTTTTCTGAGCACATTGTTGGCTTTTGCTGCAGAGTCTGCAAGAAAATATTATAAACTATCACATATATGAGGGTTGTTTGTTTCCAGAAAGAAGATAAGCTCAGATGGTTTGATTACTATGATAATAGACACGCACATGAAATTACCAGTACTATATCAAATTAAAACGGTTACATGTTGACCAAAAGACACAGCACAAAAAAAAATCAATATTAAGCTTTTACATCAATAATCTGCCTGAACAACCCAACCCCTGTGAAGTCATATTTTTGTGGCAAGGTCAGGATTCACTTTAAAATTACAGTATGACACAATGGAAACGACAGCTGATGAAACTTGCTGAGTCAGTCTTTACAACGCTGTTTTGGTTTTTTTAAGATTGCAGTGGTTCTTTTGAAATGACATGTTGTCTGTGCAGGCTCATGCTGATGTCATGTTACTGAATTGGCTGTAAACTTGTTTTGGGGTCATTTTTTTAAATTTCTGTTGTGTCTTTGAAGCTTCTCATTTTCACCTCTGACTCAAGGATTGTTGTTCAGGTTGTGACGAAACATTTGCATGGAAATGGTCGACTTTTCTCGATGCATCTCTGGAAATAAAAGACGAATCTTTGTCTTTTTTGTTCACTGAATTGAGTCTGGCTTCACTGACTTTTATTCCTCTTTGCTGCGAAACAGAATTTCACGCATGTATGATTTTTAAAAAGTCTATTATGTCAAAATTCTCATTCCTGAAAAGAAAAAAAAAACATTTCATCCTGCCAACCATAGAAACGGTGAATCCAAAGATTTTTATCCATAACTATGTTGAGGGAAAGATGAGGAAAAAGATCCCTAATTAGTCAACTCCAAAGACCTGCACCACATAATCAGTACACACAACCACAACCATGGGGAAGACTGCTGACTTTACAGTTGTCCCAAAGGCAATAATTGACACTCCCCAAGAGGGGTAAGCCGCAGAAGGCCATTGCTGAAAGGGCAGGCTGTTCTCAGAGGCTAAATAAAAGCAGATTGGAAGGGAAATGTGGGGTTAAGATATGGTGCAAATGCAGCATGGATGAGTGAAGCCTTCAGAGGACTGCCAAACAATGCAGCTTCACAAGGAGTGAACTGAGGCAAGAGCCACCACACAGATGTGTCCAGGAAATGGGGTACACATTCGTAGTGTCAAGCCACTCTTGAACCGTAGTCTTCATAAGCTTCTCACCTGAAAGAAAGTAAATTTTGCATTTTATTTTGAAATAAAGGTCCCAGAGTCAGATTAAAGTACGCAGAATCCAAGGAGCTTGAAGTCTAATGTCTGGTTTCCAGTCATTGATGGTTTGGGGTCCATGTCATCTGCTGATGTTGGTCCACTGGTCTTTATCAAGTCCAGAGTCAGTGCTGTCAGCTGTTTCCTGAGAGATTTTAGAGTCTTCATGCTTCCATCTGCTGAGAATCTTCATGGAAACACTGGTTTCCTTGTCCAGCAGGACAAGCAATCGTGTTTCTGTGCTTGATTGACCAACTGGCCTGACCTGAACCCAACAGAGGATCTCTGGGGTACTGTCTAAGGCAGGGGTCATCAACTAAATTTGTGTGAGGGCCAGCTTTCATCTTGAAAGACACTGTCAGGGCCAGACTTTCAAACAAGCTAAAATATTATTGTTTTGGTCTAATTAACAATTTACTGTCATTTAAATGTCTTCTTATCATTGAGATGTATGCAGTTTACTGTCTGAGATCAGTCCCTATGGTTTATACTGCAGCAAGCCACAAGGGGGCGATTGAGAAATTTTCAGTAGTCCCTATCTGCAGGCTCGCAGGACGCAGTTTCAGGACCGTAGAACTAGCACCCGGTTTATCACAACCCAACCCAGCGAAATCAATGAGCATTGAAAATAAGCTCCTTGAGTTAACAAGACTTTGATAGGCAGGAATTTAAAGTTAACTTGAAGTACTTTTTCATGGTAAGTGGGTTTTTTCCATTTTATAGAATTGTTTTATACATGATAAGCCATTGTTTCCCCCCAAATCCTTGATCCCCAATTAAATTCACATTTTTTCCAAACTTTTCTTTATCTTACACTAAATATAGCACGAAAACAAGAGAACGAACAGAACATATAGAACACAACCAGGGGATAAGTGGGGTACAGGGCTTGGCAAAGGCTTCAGGAACACCTGATGGAGAAACGCAAGGAAATATAGTTAAAATATTGAGGGTAATGTTAGCTAGTTTCTAATGACCTGTGTAGTTCCCTTACTACTCTTATAAATAATGTTACACATAGGAAATATATATCCTATTTTCAAACAGATCAAACTTAGCTCATCAAATACTTGCGTTTAGTCTGCTGCACATTGATGTTGTTAATGGTAGCAGTAGCTAGTGATCTATATTCAAACAGATGCTCATCAACAACACGCATGCGCTCAAGCAGGGTCCTATTTCTTCTGTCCTGATTCTGCGGTCCTGAATCTGCGGTCCTGAAACTGCTGCTTTAGCTGCACATCTCCAGGGCTGTCAAATGGTCCACCACTGAGTTATTGCTGTGTCATGATTGGTGAAAAAACACTTGCAGGAAAAAGATCTTTTGTTTTGATTCTCAGGACAAGAAAACCACACCCTCAAAGTTGGAAGTTAATGCCGAAAACTGTGAATTTAACCAAGAATGGAGTAAAAAGTTTGCATTTACTATGCATCATACTCATTAATGATGGCTCACAGGAGGATTTCTACACAATGGATCAATGGTGAGTCATTCCTGATAAAACTGTACCAGTCTCAGGTGTTTTTGGAGTTGCTCTAACAGCTGTAGGGAAAAAGAAAGAAGAACTCCCACGACATAATTTTTCTTCCTCGTATTTTATGAGTTTAATCATTCTATGGGGTCCAGATGGGACGCTTTGTGGGGACTGAAATGGCCCTCAGCCTGCCAGTTAGAGATAAGTGATCTAGATCAGGGGTGTCAAACTCAATCACTGCAGGGACCAAAATCTGAATTTAGGTCTAACCTGAGGGCCTAACAGAGCCAAGATTTAACTGAAAACTGTAAATCATGTTTTCACCTGTAATTAATTTTTAGGGAAATGAAACAGTGATGATAAATGATTTTACGATTTCTAAATGATAAGTCAAAATGATTAAATATCACAGCATCAGTGTTACTGCGAGTCCATGTCAAATACGTGCTGAATAAATAAATAAACAGATTAGTTTAAAATATAAAAATCTGAGATTAAAAAGTCAACTTTCTAAGTCCTAAAGGTCAAAATACAAAATTAAAAGACAAAATAAAGCTTTTAAAAGGCAAATATATGAGAAAGAGAATTAAAATCATGAGTTTAAAGGTCAAGATATGAGAAAAAGTACAAAGTTAAGAGTTTAAAAAGTCAAATTAGAAGGTAAAATTGAAAATAGCAACTCTAAAAGGTCAAAATATGGAATAAAATTCTCGATCAGAAGTTTAAAAAATGAAAACATGGGATTAAAAATCAAAGTTAGGAGTTTAAAAGGTCAAGATTAGATTTAAAAGGAAAAATTGTGAATCTGAAAGGTCACATTATGAGAAAAAAGGTCAAAATTATGAATTTAAAAGGTCAAAATATGAAATAAGTCAAAATCCCAAGTTTCATTCATACTCTTGGGATACAAAATGAAAATATGAAATGAAAACACAAATTAATTCCTGACTTTTTCTCTAATTATTCCTACTCCCTACTTTGTCAGATTTTTATAACTTAAGGATTTTTTTATTTTTATTTATAAGGTAAAATTTACATTTTTATTCTGGAGGGAATCTGCAGACCTCATAGCAGCAGGCCAATTCTAATTCAGATATGATCTGGTGGGCTGGGTAAAACTGCACCGCGGGCCGCATTTGGCCCCTGGGCTTTGAGTTTGAGACCTATGATCTAGAGGAAGATGAGAGACACCAAATACAACAGTACAGATGAGCTTGAGGCTGCTATCAGAGCAACCTGGGCCTCATAACACCCCAGCAGTGCCACAGACTGATCGCCTCCATACCACATAGATGCAATTAACGCAAAGGTAGCACTGACCAAGTACTGAGAGCATAAATGAGCAGAATATTTGAGATGATTGACATTTCTGTCTTTTAATCCTTTTTTATTGGTGTTTTGCAATAGAATGAGTTAATGTATTTTGATTTTCATGAGCTGTAAGATGTAGTCATCAAGATTGTGTGTGATGACTCTAGAGTAATCCACTATTTAAATCACAGGAAAAAGAGGGAGTCAGTTAAATTTAAAAGTGCAGCTTTAAGCCATAGAAAAAACCCATTATGACACAAAAACAGTTTGAATGCAAAATAGTGGATTTTTATATTAACTACAGAAGTTCAGAGGTCAATGGTGATTAAAAATTCAACTCCTTGACAGCCCTGGTTCAGTCTCTTTGTCAAGAAACACAGATGATATGCCGTTGTAAATATTTTTCTCTATTTGCAGCTATTCATTTGCTCGTTGACATTGTCTCTATTATGGGGTATGGCTGTTCTGGGTTCCCCCTTGCCCTTCCACGAGCCTATGTGGAAAGCATTAAGCAGGAACAGCACAAGTTCCTGCCTTTCCAGTGCCTACAAGGAAAGCCTGAGGCAAGGAGAGAAGCAGCAGAAAACCCCAGAGCAGAGCAGGCATCAATGACAACAGAATGACAGTGATTAAGTAAGGATCAGAATAAAGGAGGGAGTGGGATGGAGGAGGGTTGCAAAAAGCTTGCAGAGAGGGCAACAATGTGTGGCCAGGCTAGATCAACTTAAATATGACAGCATGAGAGCCAACAGTGTGCTTAGCCTTGCATGATATCAGCTAATCTCAATAATACGGGAACGCTTGCCTGTCTTAGCAAACATTATATGCTTGATTTCTGCATGGCAACTACAGGAGCTGATGCACACTTTTATGCTTTTTAATGAAAACAGTATAAAAATACTCAGGCTGTGACTTGTGTCTCCCTTTTGCTTTCAAAAAGTCATTTTTTATAACCACAAGACAATTCACAATGTTGCATTATCTTTATTATTGAAGTATTGTTGGACATGTTAAAAAACCCTTTAACTCATCTTTCATGACACCATTATCAGCTACAGTGTATAAAACTACAACATTAAAAAAGAAAGAAAACAGCCCGCACTGTTCAGAGAGGATTCATAAAAATATGACTGTATATCTCTGAAAGCTAGAACTGGGCCACATCGCACTAGCAGTGATATAAACCTACACAGGAGCACAAACCTCATCCTACGTGTGGAAAAATAAATAGAGGCAGAATAATCTCACGGTGGCTGATAAGGAGGCTATTAGAGCGACGATGACTACATTATAAAATATTTCATATGCGAGCAGGGTTTGTAACAGGTTGGTGTGAAAAGTGGGCGGGGGGCTGTAGTGAGCGTTGTAGTAAAAGGCCTGTGTGATCAGCTCACCCTACACACTGAGCCCTGTGTGTGAAGTCACACCCTGCTCATCGCGGCGTCTATTTTAGAACCATAAACAGCTCGGGTAAAACACTGCATTGTCAGTCTCTGTTGTATGGAGTCTCTAAGCCACAGCTTCAATACAAAACCCAAATTAATAACTTTTAATTACATGACAAATGCTACTAGATGCTAGTTCTAACACTTAGGTGAAGGTGTTGGCTAAAATCCACCATTTAGCAAACAATTCAACAAGTAGGGCTTGTATAAAGTCATGGGATCCAATTATAATGCATTTGTGAAGATCACTTGTAAACAATTGTAGAATGTGTGGATGGGATGAGAGACATCATTCATGAAACAATCGCATGATAATAGCAGGGTTATCAAAGGTCTGCAGGGTCGAAAATAAAAGTAGGTCCCATCTGGTGCCTCTACGTGCCACAACTTTCCTTACAGACGTCAGTTTTATTCCTCTCTGCTGCTGCAAAAATGGAGGGAAACTTCTTGGTCGCACCGCCAAGCTCTAGGGGGCGCTCTCAGACGTATTCTTTAGTGCTGCTCGGAGGACCGGAGCGGGAACTGGCCATGGACGGATACTTGGATACGTGTTTCTTTCGTGGACAGGAGGCGGCCAACATGGCGCCGCCCAGGACATCTAGGAGGGCGCCGCCCCAGGCGATGAAGATGGCTGCGCCGAACTCAAACCTGGAGAAGACGAGAGTTTGTAGATCAGTTAGTCGTACTGAAAATCACAGATTTCTCACATTTTCTGTCCTTAGCAAAAACAAAACATCTTTCTTATTAGAATATTGATTTTGAAATCTTGCAGACTTAAAACCTTCAAATGTGCATAACGCAAGACCATTGGCTAATGCGATTCTCTATGAAAAGAATCACTGCTAATCTTAAGGGAACTGTGATTCTCTCCAGAATAAACAGTACAATTTGGATTGTAAAGGCTGTTAAATAGTGAGCCTTAGTAAATCCATTATGAAACAAAAACAGTTTGAATGTGACAAGTAGATTTTTGAAATACCATTAAAAGCATTTGATTCATCGTGACTAACTTCAGAAATAATGAGAGCAATTGCGCTTAGAAATGGTAGTCTTTGACAGCCCCATGGCCCCAAAATGCCATTTTTGGCCACAAACGCCCTCAGTGTAACAATTTTTTTGACACCAGCTGAAGGTAAAGGGATTCAACCTCTGCCAATTTCAATTAAGAAAAACACTAAGATGCAGTCTGAGAGGACAGTTTTTGTTTTTTTTTTTAATCTCAGAATTCTCTGAAGCACAAACTAGACCACTGATCATCAACTGGCGGCCCGGGGGCCATATCAGGTCCCCCAAAGCTTCCTGTCCGGCCCCTGAAAGATCATTAAATGCAGAAAATGGGGAAAAGAAGATGTTGTGGTTGTAAGAGTGTCCTTTGGCTTTAAATGTCTGCAGCTGTTAAATCCATCCCACAGACAATTAACATTAAAATAGTTTTAGAATGACTTTACATATGATCTCTTTTTACAGAAATTTACCATTATAATTAGTGAATATTTAAAAAAAGGGTTAAGGTTGACAAAAGTGCTGTAAAAAACGACCAGATAAAGTGGTGAAAAGGGGTTAGAGAGTAGCAAAAATGGGTGATAAGTGGCAAAATGGGTTTTGGAGTGGCACAAAGGTGCGAAATTGGTAGAAAAGCTGGTGCAAATAGGTTAAAGTGTGGAAAAATTGGTAAAAGAGGAGGAGAAGAGTATCAAAAATTGGTTACAAATGACAGAAAATAGTGCAAAAAAGTAATGAAAAGGAGTTAAAAGTGGCAAAAATAGAAGAAAAGTGGCAAAAATGGCACAAATAGGTTATTACATGCAGGAAAAGTGGTTTAAATGGGTTAAAGAATGGCAAAAATTGGGTTAAACAGAAAAAAGTATCAAAAACTGGTTAAAAGTGGCAAAAATGTTTTTTTTAAGTTGCAAAATTTGATGACAAAACTTAATGAAAAGGGGTTAAAAGGGGCAAAAATAGAAGAAAAGTGGCAAAATGGATAAGAGTGACACAAAGAGGATAAAACATGCAGGAAAAGTGGTTCAAAGGGGTTAAAATCTTGCATAAATTGTGTTAAAGGGACAAAATTATAAAAGGGGTTAAAAGTGTCAGAAATGAGAAAATACTAGTTCTTAATCATAATTATGGAGGGCCCATTCTCTGGGATTTTCAGGGGTCCAGCCAATCCTGTTGTCAGGCCTGTCTCATTGGCCATTATAGATAATAGATGTCACTGGTAATGACTAAAAATGTTCTGTGTTTTAAAAGAAAATACAAATACTATTACAATAAGATTTCAACCAGACCAAAATATTTATTTAATTTTTTTTTAAATTTGAATATCCAGCCCCCAGAGTGTCTGTCGAGACTAAATCTGGCCCTTGTGCAGATGTTTTTGATGACCCCTGTACTAGATCATTGGTTCCCAATCCCAACCCGGGGTCTGAACCCCCCCCCCCCAGGAGGGGCGCGAGGCTTTGTCTGCTCTGAGGCTGCCAAAATTAGATTTGCAAATGTTGACTAAAACCACAATAAAGCAGTTATTAGCCTTTTCTTAGGGGGTTTATCAGTGAAACAATGAAAATTTATGTTGATTTTGGCGGCAGTGTGTCCTGGGTCCTTGGGGGTTCCACTTTTCTTAGGTGCATGTAGGGGGGGCTCCAAGGAGAAGTGGTTGGAAAACACTGTACTAGACGACTCAGCCTAGCAGTGAGACCACAAACCTGCCATCTGTAGTAACAAAAGATTTCACTGACACTCGTGACCAAATGTGACTTCAGAAGAAAAACAAACTTGGAGGACAATCAACGTCCTCAGCTGGCTGTCCTAGCATTTAAAATAAGAATTTTGACGCCACACTTGAGGACTGTGGACAAATAATTGTTTGTGACAAGCCTCGACCCCCTACGGTCAGACCACTGCTGCCCTCCACTGATCTGGGCTTCATGGAGGAAGGCAAAAGTCAATTCTCAGTGCAAAACATGTGAAAGCTCATTTGGAAACTGCAACTGGAAACCAAGCCAAGCAGACTTTCATGTGTTTTGCACTGAGGAGAGGCTTCCGTCCAGCCACTCTGCCATTAAGCCCAAACCAGTGAAGGGCTGCTGGTATGGTCGTCCCATCTCCACACAGGATCTCTGGAGCTCAGTCAGAGTGACCATCAGATTCTTGGTCACCTCTCTTACTAAGGCCACTCTCCCTCGATTGCTCAGTTTTGCTGGGTGAACAGCTCTTAGAAGAGTCTGGGTTATGCCAAACGTATGGAGGCCGCTGTGCAGTTCTTTAATTTTTATAAACTTACAACAATTCTAAAATTCTGTTTTCACTTTGTCACAGTGGGGCTCTGAGTGTAGATTAATGAGTTAAAAACCTATGTAGCCTCAGGCTGCAACATAATAACATTTTTAAAAGTGAAGGGGTCTGAGTACTAATATGGGGTTGGAATGAGTCATTCAGAGACAAATACAGAGAAAAATATCCAGACATGCCGAACATTCTTCATGTACGTTTCTTATAAAGAAAGTTTTTAGAGCTACTTACTTAGTGTTGACTGGAGTGTAAGGGTTATAGAAAGCCCGGATCACATTATGAGCAAACCAGGAGCAAGCTACGATGGCACAGAGACCTGAAAAAACAACAAAGATCAATAAGTCAAACATTAGAGACTTGTAATGCTTTTATGTTCTCTTGGTGCATCAAGCAGCTCTCTATTGACTGCAGCACAATTAGCTTTGAGTGTTTCTGTTTTCATCAGAGCCGGTTAGTCCTCCTCTGGTGCCAGGAGAGTTGAACTGAAGACCCCGGGAGCATTGGAGTGGGAGGAAGGCTTTCTGGACCAGGGATCAAACCTCTGCCCACCCACTGAATCATGTACATAAGATCTCAGCAAATGTTTGATGGTGAGGTGAGCATGGCTGGCTTTGACAAAAACATTATGTAACTAAGCCTTTATTTATTATCATAGGTCCCAGAGGACCCCCGCCTCCCCGTCCGAACCCCCAGCATGAACAGTGACACTGCAAATTTCACCTACGGGCTTTTAAGGCAACTTTTCTGCAGTATACATGGAGACCCCTCGAGTTAAGCATGGGTACTAAATTTATGAATAATAGTAGCAACAAAAACACTGTAAAAACAAATAAATATTGTCAACTGTTGTCAATAATATGTATTTACATGTTTGTTTTTGTTTAGCAGGGGTCATCAACTACATCTGTTTAAGGCCCAGCGTTGTCCTTGATGGACATTTATGAGCTGGACTTTCAAATAAACTCAAATAAATAGACATTTTGTTCTTATTAGCATATTTTTAAAATATTTTATCTTTCAAATGGATTAATTTTTTAGCCTCTAAAAGTGAGATCAGTCCCGATACCATTGCCAGCCACAAGGGGGCGATTGAGATATTTTAGCTGAATATATTTGGGGTTGTTGTGTTCTCTGTCACTGAGTCTGATGCTATCATGCTGTGTCCTGATTGATGAAAACTGGTGCAAGAAACAGGGTTTAGTTTTGGCTGAAAAGCAGCTACATTTGAAAGAAAACAACAGTTTTAATCAGCGAGTTTGTGTTTACCATGCAGCATATTTCCTAATAAGAGCTAACTGTCAAAAATTGACTGTATTTGAATATTGACACTGACCAACACATTCAGTGCAAACAAGCAAATTTTTACACACAAAGATTATCTCTATCAATACCATGTTAGAAATGTCACGCAACTTATAGTGGGTTTGGGTTGGACTTGGTGCATTAGTCTCCAGAGAGATGGTGCAGTTTGTCATGGGTGGACTGGGGTCTACATCTACGGTTCTTAGCTTGACGCTAACACTATGAACACAGCATATACAGTCATGGACGAAAGTACTGGCAACCCTGGAATTTTTGCAGAATATACACCATTTCTCCCAGAAACTGTTGCAATTACAAATGTTTTTGGTATACACATGTTTATTTTATTTATGTGCATTGGAACAACACAAGAAAACTGAAGAAAAACAAAACTGACATATTTTTACCCAAAACTCAAAAATGGGCCGGACAAAATCATTGGCACCCTTTTAAAACTGTGGGTAAATCATTTTATTTCTAGCATGTGATGCTCATTTAAACTCACCTGTGGCAGTAACAGGTGCCGGAAATCTAGAAATCACACCTGAAGCCAGTTAGAATATCTAAAAGTTGACTCAACCTTTGTGTTGTGTGCCTGTGTGTGTCACACCAAGCATGGAGAAGAGAAAGAAGAGCCCAGAATCGTCTGAAGACTTAAGAAGCAAAATTGTGGAAAAATATGAACAATCTCAAGGTTACAAGACAGAGATCTTGAGATTCCTTTGTTCACTGTGTGTAATATAATCAAGAAGTTTATAACCCATGGAGCTGTGGCTAATCTCCCTGGACATGGATGGAAGAGAAAAATTGACAAAAGAATACAACGCAGGATAGTTGGAATGGTGGATAAACATCCTCAGTCAACTTCCACACAAATTCAGGCTGTCCTGCAGACTCAGGGTGCAAAAGTGTCAGCTCAGACCATACGTCGTAATCTGAATGAGATGAAGCGCTATGGCAGGAGACCGAGGAGAACCCCACTGCTGACAAAGAGACATAAAAAAGCCAGACTGGAGTTTGCAAAAATGTACCTGAGTAAGCCTCAATCCTTCTGGGAGAACGTTTTGTGGACAGATGAGACTAAGGTAGAGCTTTTTTGAAAAGCACGTCATTCTACTGTTTACAGAAAACAGAATGAGGCCTACAAAGAAAAGAACACAGTACCTACAGTCAAACATGGTGGAGGTTCAGAGATGTTTTGGGGTTGTTTTGCTGCCTCTGGCACTGGGTGCCTTGACTGTGTTCAAGGAATCATGAAATCTGGAGACTATCAAAAGATGTAGGGCTGCAATGTAGGGCCTAGTGTCAGAAAGCTGGGTCTGCATCAGAGGTCATGGGTGTTCCAGCAGGACAATGACCCCAAACATACCTCAAAAAGCACCAAGAAATGGTTGGAGACAAAGCTGGAGAGTTCTGAAGTGGCCAGCAATGAGTCCAGATCTAAATCCCATTGAACATCTATGAAAAGATCTCAAAACTGCTGTTGCAAGAGGTACCCTTCAAATCTGAGAGACCTGGAATAGTTTGCAAAAGAAGAGTGGTCCATAATTCCAGTTGAGAGGTGTAAGAAGCTTGTTGATGGATATAGGAAGTGATTGGTTTTAGTTATTTTTTCCCAACGGTGTGCAACCAAATATTAAGTTGAGGGTGCCAACAATTTTGTCCAGCCCATTTTTTGAGTTTTGTCTAAAATCATGTCAATTTTGGCTTTTTCTTCTGCTTTTTTGTTTTGTTCCAATGCAGGGAATAAAGGAAATAAACATGTGTATACCAAAAACATTTGTAATTGTAACAATTTCTGGGAGAAATGCTGTGTTTTCTGGAAAACTTCCAGCGGTGCCAATACTTTTGTCCCTAACTGTACCTGTAACTGCAGTTACTTTTGCAGTTTTAATTCAGATTAACTTTTAAGAAAAGAAATGCCAGATTAGTTTACTGTATTTCTTAAATTGGAGGATGGAATGAATGGAAGAGGGGGATACAGTGCTGATGCTGTAAAATAAAAATAGCCCATGTAGAGATATAATGTGTTGTTGTGTTTATTCAAAGAATAATTATTTTATCTTTTCTAAAAAAAAAAAAAAAAAAATGAAATAAAGGCTTAACCTTTGCCCATTTACATCTGCAATCCCTGCATGTAAGCATGCAAACATTAGCACTAAATTCAGAAGTCAAACTAGCATTTTTTTTTTTTTGCAATTAAATAAATGACTGTCTAGCTTATTTGCAAACAAAGTTCTAGTGAAAATTATCTCCAAGAAATCCTAGGCACTCTGACTTAGGATAAAAATCTTTTAGCAAACAGGGACTGTAGTTGAGTTAAGACAAATCCATGTCCGACAAAAATTTTTTACACTACATCAGATCACCTTGGGTTATCCGTTTAGACAGATAAATTCACTGTGGGCTTTGTATGTAAATCAGCTGAGCAGTCATTTGTTTATTTACAGTTTGACCTCCTCTATTCCATGAAGAGTACCAGTTTTCTTTCTTTTGACCCCATGCAGCACTCATCTAATCTCATCCATATACTGTATAAACAGCTTTTTGTTTAACACTTACCAGTGGTTTCTATTTTTAGAGTGTTGCAGGAACTATTTAACATCCTTCTAATATCTCTAAATTTTTACGAAAGTGCAAATGTCTGCCTAGCCATTGTTTGTGCTGATGTCTGTATAAACTGGTTGTTTGTCTTTCTTGTAGTAGTGTAGTAGTTCAGCCTGTAGGGACTTGGACGGGAAACGGGTCACACACAAAGCAAGAGATAACATCACAAAGCTGCCAAACTTTAAAGTAGTGCTGGTGCATGAAAAGCATGCTTCAGTATGGACCTTGAGATGGAGCAGATGGCAGCGCAAATGAGTGCAATTCATGCCAACTTGATCCATTTGGTTAAAGTGTTTCCTGAACTTTTTCAGCTTGGCAAACACACAGTAAGTTTAAATATATGTATGGACAGAACTTTAGCAGGGTATAGGTGCATAAAGGTGATTTTTGGTGTCAAAATAGTGAAATCCCTGCTTAAGGGATTAACTTAACATTAATTTATTTTGGACACAAGCAAGCTGCTTATTGTTGAGTAAAGCAAGCGCTTCAATGGAGAATGAGCCGAATACATCTGCATCCTCACCTCCTACTAGCAGGATGATGCCTCCTGTCATGGCGATGCGGGCCTTTCGTAGTTTATCACTGCCTGCACAGGTGGTGCACTTCATTCCCATACAGGCCACGCCCAGTCCTGCGATGGACACAATGATGCCAACGATCATCAGGGCACGAGTCGCCTGAAGAGAACCTGCGGCAGATGGAAGGAGAAAAATAAGTTTGAGAAGAGTGCAGGGAAAATGTGTTGTCTTTGTTAGGGGGGCTCTTCATAGATGGTCTTTTGTTCTCAGGAATGTGGGAGAGGAGAGCGTATAAAGTGGAGTAATCAATCCAACATTGAAAAGGAAATGATAAGGGAAGACTAATAAAGCGATCTGACCTATCAGAGAGGCTTTATGTGTGTGTCCAGAGGTTGTGAATTACATTCACATCGGCCCGTCAGGACATTTTAATGTGAGCTTTTCCTGGAAGAGAAACCATGGGATACACATGGACTCACACGAGCGCACACAAACAAAGAAAAAAACACTCTTTATTTCTCTCCCTCCCAACTGTTGCTGTGTGAGGGGCCTGCTCTGCTGAAACACTACTGTAAGGATCCTCATCTATCAGGGACCCCCCTCCCCTCACACTATAAACCTATCACAGGGTGAGCACCCCCCCTCTTTGTCTCTACCCCTCCGTCCACCTAGAACCAGTCTGTGCCAGTCTAGGCCATCCCTGCCCTGCCCAAACAAACAAAACCCTCCAGCAGAGAGGGAGAGATGGAGGGATGAGCAGAGAGAGGAAGAAGTTGCAGAGGAGAGGGAGGGAAAAAAGGGAGGAGGGGTCTGATGCCTCGAAGTGGGAAGGCATGGGAAACAGTAGAGTGGATTATATGGTGAATAGAGAGACAGGATGGCCGGTATCCTGTTGCTCACACTAGTGTCATTATTCCTGCAGAAACATCTGTGGAAGCTTTAAGACTTATTCAGAAATATGGTGTTGAGTCTTATGGGTGAAGGGTGTTGCAGTGGTAGGCGCTGTCGCCATGCAGCAAGAAGGTTCCTGGTTCAAGTGTTTGCATGTTCTACTTGCACATTCATAGGTTCTCTCTGGGTACTCTGGCTCCCTCTAACAGTCCATAGTAGGGGTGTAATAGTATTTAGATTCATCTTGAACCATTACAAAGGCAATCACATACGTTACATAAGTTTTACCAATCAATCATGGTCATTAAAATTCGGTTTCTTTGATAAAAATAATACAAAAAACTCTTTAAAGTGAAAAGTATTATAGTACAAAGTCACTAGATTTGGATGGTCCAGTCACTGGTTAATCAGTATTCCCGGTTACCATTACACCATTAGAACAAAAGAACACTCCAAGCACCTCAGAGAAAAGGTTATTGAAAAGTTCAAGTCCAGGGATGGATAACAAAAACCTTCCCAAGGCACTGAACATCCTCAGAGTCCAGCTAAATCCGTCATCAAGAAATGCAGGAATATGTCACATGTGTAAATCTGCCTAGATCAGGAGGTCCTCACAAACTGAGTGAGCGTGCAAGAAGGAGACTAGAGAGAGAGGCCACCAAGACACCTATGACTACTCTGAAGGAGTCCCAAGCTTCAGCAGCTGAGATGGGAGAGACTCTGCATTCAGCTGTTGGCAGGGTTCTTTGCCAGTCAATGCTAGCCAAAAGCTAGTCAAAGCCAAACTAGAGTTCATGAAAGGCATGTAGGAGACTCTGTGATCAAAAGGAAGCAAGTTCTTTTGTCTGATAGGACCAAAATGGTGCTTTTTGGCCATCAGACAGGATGCTATGTTTGGCAGATGCTGTGGAGCATGGTGCTGGCAGCATCATGCTGTTGGGATGCTTCTCTACTGCCAGCCCAGGAAGGCTTGTAAGGCAGCAAAATACAGGAAAATTCTGGAGCGTAATCTTATTTATTTTGAGAGAACTACGCTGAAGGAGAAGATTTATTTTCCAGTAGACAATGAGCCGAAGCATACAGCAAAAGCTACACAGAAACGGTTTAAAGACAACAAGATTAATGTTCTGGAGTGGCCGAGTCAAAGCCCAGACCTTAATCCAACAGAGGATTTGTGGCTGCACTTGAAAAGGGCTGTTCACATCCGATTCTGTGGAACCCGATAGAGTTTGAGCAGTTTTACAAAGAAGAATGGAGTAAAATTGCAGTATCCACACAGACCCAGAGCTGTGACTGCAGCCAAAGGTGACTCTACTAAATACAGACTTGAAGGAGGTGAGTATTTATGCAGTTACTTATTTTACATATTTTTGATGAAATTACATTTCTTTGTAGAAATCTATTTTCACTTAGACAAAGTGGGGTTTTTTTTTGTTAAAAAGCCACATCATATTGACCATGATTGAGCTATAAAATCAATAAAAGGGTACAACATCCAAGGGGCTGAATGCTTCCACTGTGTATATCCAGGATGTTATGTTCCCTCTTTTCCAATAAACCAAACCTGTTTACACCAGGACCCCAAAACTAAGTTGCAAACCAGACTGATCCCTGTGAACTGCTACGCCCCTAGCCAATAAGAACACTCATCAGGGTAATGGCCAGGTGAAACTGCTTGTAGGTCTGAGTTTGAGCATGATTGGTTGTTATGTATCGCCTTAAGGCAGCTGGGATCAGCTCCAGCCCCCTGTAACTCATAAAAGGAAAGCCAGTATAGATAACTGATGATTCGATATTCATGAGCTACCTCCATCTCTGCTGACACTTGCACAGAATCTTTGTATCTCATTAGCACTGAGATCATTGAAATAACAGCTGATGTCAACAGGGGCAGGAGTCACTGGATAACAACGAATCTCATCCAATCCAATCCAACACAACTCAGTCTAATTTAATAAGCAATATGTAATACTGCCACATGACTGCAATTACATCACAGTGCAGCAATTCTGCAATAGTTTATAAGACAAACATATAATAATCATGATAAGAGATGCATAATATTCTAAACATGATATTGCTTTTGGCCAGTGATCCTCAACGCGTGGCTCTGGGGCCGCATGTGGCCCTCTTGTGATGATTTGTGGCTCTTTTATGTCTTAATTTGAAATATTATTGCCCCAGAAAACCTTTAAAAGGAAAATTTGACCTCAGAAATTATCCATTGCAAGTCACATTAATCAGCTTGTTTACCACACTTACACAGGAGGCTTTATTTGTCAGACTTTATTGTCAAACTCTATTTTTCAGTCTACATTTCCACTGCAATTTTTTGCTACTTTTATTCAATTTTTCCTGCTTTTAGCTCATTTTTGCCACTTTTATCCTGCTTTTTGGAATTTTTGCCCCTTTTTCGGCACTTTTCGCCCATTTAAGCTGCTTTTTGCAATGAAATGCTACTTATTTTATATTTTGCCAATCTTTGATACATTCTGCCCGGTTTAGGCACCTTTCACTCATTTTTTGCTGTTATTGCCACTTTGAGACCATTTTTGCCACCTTTAACTCATTTTTTTGGTCACTTCCCATCCATTTTTGCCACTTTTTTTTGCCACTTGACCCATTTTTGACACTTTTATCCTGCTTTTCTTGCAATTTTTTGCCCCTTTTTTGCCAATTTAAGCTGCCTTTTGCAATTAAATGCCACTTATTTCACATTTTGCCACTCTTTGATGTGTTTTTCCCAATTTAGTCATTTTTCACTCATTTTTTGCCATGTTTTTGCCACTTTAGGACCATTTTTGCCACCTTTGACTCATTTTTTGGTCATTTCTTACCCATTTTTGCCACTTTCTGCCCTTTTATACCACTTTTTCTTTCCATTTTTGCCACGTCTTCTCCCAGCGTTTGCCACTATTTGACCATTTTTACTACCTTTAACCTATTTTAATTGCCACCTTTTACCACTTAGATTGTGACTCTTGCAAAGGTATTTTTCAACAGTTTGGCTCTTTGGTTGAGCAGGATTGAGTTTTGGAAAAAACGAACATTTCTATCAGCTGTAAATCTTTAATAAATGTTATTAATTTTTTAAAGTTGGAGTCAGGCTCATGTCTTGGGGCTGGGGTAATCCTCCACTGAGTCCATGTCCACTGTTGTTGGAATGGCCCAACATGCTATTCCCAGATATCTTTTGTTGCCTGGCTGAATTGCTGGGTAAGAGATAAAATTCCATTATTGGTAGATATCATAAATTAACTCAAAATCATATCCATAGATTTAATTTGTGGTACCCCTGAAATAATGAAAACCCTGCTTGGATAAGGTAAACACTACTTTAAAGTTACAGATGATAAAGTGTTGACTACAGACACATATATTTGGATTTTGGGTCCTCCTATCAGCACCCACAATCTGTCTTGGCTCTGTGCTTTGGTTAGGTAAGCAAACACTGAAACAAATAAAATAAAGTTTATTTGCAGTGTGGAAGGCCACACAGCTGCTCTACTGCATTCCCAACCAGCAAAAAGTGGGTGTGACTTTTGGGGGACTAAGGACAGCCAAGAAAGCACGCAATGACAACAATCCTGAATCAAGCTGACTGAAGGAGGAAGCACAACAAACACAGCCGAGGAAACAACAGCAAATGCATGAAGCATGAAACATGAAGGTTTATACAACATGTACTATTAAACTTACCTCAATTCAACCAAACAAGGAGAGGAGCTGGACCAAAATCACTACTATACTGGAGCTAGCTAGCTAACAGCTAGCCACATTAAGCTACTCTAAAGTGATTTGAAGTGGAGACTCTGGTTATTTGAGGATAAATCTGGGATTGTTTGGTGTGTGTTGATCATCTCATTGCACACCGCACTATAAGAACAAAATTGCAATTAAATACATCAAATCATTTCATATGTTTAAAATCTTGTGCCTTGTGCCGGGCTTTAGACAATCTGCAGGACTTGCCCAGCAATTTTTGGCCATTAAAAAAAAAAATTACCCGCTGCTCTGGGCTTCTATTTTTGCTTGTGTTAGTTTAGTTTCTGATTTTTACCAGAACCATACCAGAGTTTAAAATGAGGTATTGTGTGGCAACTCTAAACAAAATCATTCACAATTTGGCATTTGAACACCCTGACTGTCTGCAGCCTAAGACTATTTCCTGGTTAGTTATTTTGCTCATCATTTTTTCTTTATACACTACAGTCTCTTAAGAAAATGCAATACAGTTTATTATCCCAAGAGGAATTTCAAGAACTAAAGTTCTCCTATGGCATCCACAAAGTATACTGTACTGTACTTTATCTGACATAATAAATCATAAATAATAATATCAGATATTTTCAAAGTAAGAAAAAGAGTGTTTTTCCTCTATCTAACAGCTTGAAAACAGCTCATATATCATTAATTGATGCTCAAAGTCTGCAGGTTTCTTCCATTTTTCATTGCACAAACCCAGACATCCCAAAATGCACTGCACTAGGATGCATTTCTTTATTGTTTGGTGTGAAAATGTGTTGAGTGGTGAGAATGAGATTGTTTAGATCCACGTGCTGCAGCTGCAGAGTTTCCATGGTGACCTTTCCTATGAATATTTGAAGCTTATTATCGATGCAGGAGGTCATAATACGCATAATATAAACAGAGGAAAACAGATCCAAACAAGGAGTGTATCAGTGGGTCTGTATCTACAAGGCAAAGCACTTTATTATCTCTGCACATGTGTGGTTGTCCTGCGGTCACCCATCCTAGAGGCTTCTGCATGGATCACAAAATTAGCTCTGATTAAGCCTCCATGCTCTGTCAGTGTGTGCTGGGGTGTGAAGACGAGGGTGAGAGGGTTTCCTAGAATGTTCCTGTGTGAGGGTGAGGTTTCTAAGAATGCTTTGAGGAATAAGATGAATTGTTTTAAACTCTTTCACCTGAGACCGCTCACAGTCAGCTAGGGATGAATAGCATAGTAAAAGACTGGACAGTATGAAATCTTTATTTTCTGCAGTATATATATATATAGTGATAAGAAAAATACTAGACACTATTACCAATGTAGTGAGTGTTGATTGGCTTAAGTATCAGCAACTAATTCTTGCAGTTTGCATCTTAAATCCATAATCTAGTTATTTGTCTTTTTAGGCCTGCACTACTGGACAATGAAATGTGATGTAAAAATTTTTAGATTTATTAAATAATGATATTAAGTGAGATCAAGGATTTAAAAAATCCATATTAGCTTTAGCTTATCTGTTTACAGCATTTTCTCATGAAACTAAAATGTATCACTAAATTTGCTTCAAATACCCCAAGGGTAACAGATCAACCACCTTACGTTTTATTGGAGTGCATAAAATTGTATAAAATGTACACATGCTAAGCAAGAAAACTTTTTTTTGCATTATGGATTTTTTTCACCAGATTCAGGAATCTGCATTGTGTCTTCTTGTTGAAGCTCAATTTTTTAAAATAAAATTATGTTTTATTGTGCAACACAACTGTCATAGCAAATCATGGCTTAATATTTTAACTGAATGTTGATACATGATGTACATCTCGTTATTCTTTTTGTACGTAACAACATTAAAAAAATGGCACAATACCAAAAGTATAAACTTTAATATGATTCTATTGAATCCAAACCATCTTAAATCAGTCTGAAACCACAGCAAAGAAAAAAAAACACAAGATGCAGACAACCAATACTGCACAAAAAAACAGTGGCAATTTATAAATATACTGCGGTTGTTGAGATTTTTTATAATCTTAAATCAGGATGTGCACGGTTAAACTGCAAATTCATTTATCAAATTAACTGACGCAAGATTTTGGAGTTGGGTAAACTAATTACTTGTCAATTTTTTATTAACAAGGTCTTAAAATCCTGGTCTATAATGCTCTTTTAAACTGTAATGAACCTCCCACCACTAGAGGCCGCTGTAGCTTTAGTTAATGGCCACAAAGCATGGGAAGTTAAGTGGCAGCTTAGCAGCAAGCAGCAACCTCCCATCTTGTAAAGTGAAGGCAATGCGGAAGTGCAAAAAAATTGCAATACCTCGAGTGTCCACTTGAGGCTGGCTGCAGGAACACCAGAAGTCCCGTATGAACACCTGTTAAACAGCCGGTTTTGACACTAGAAATTAACTGGTTTACAGCCTGGTTCAAAACACCACACGTGTCTCATGAGCTAGTGTCTTCATGTGCTCTCACTGTACGGGGGGTGAATTTTTTCGTACCACAATGGTTTAGATTATATTTAGGAAAAAAACTCACTGCAGACTGATTGGCAGGTCTCAGGTCTCTTAGCAGTTAGCATGTAGTAGGAACTGCGTGGTAGGACGGCTTTTTTAATAATAAATGGAGATAAATTGGTATGTAGGCTGTCGAAGTTTTCGCTCATGTATAACTGCTTAACCAAAGTGAAAAGAGGCCACACATCAGAGCACAATATTAATCTTCAAAGTGGAACAGAGGCTAGTGGAGCTAGCTGCTAATGTTAGCCATGCTGTAGAGTATATCAGGCTCACACAGCGGCTGACTCACTGACCCTGTTAGGAATGTGACTGGGGTTCCCAAACTTTCAGCCCATGACCCCCCCAAAAAATGGCGTCAGAGATCGGGGACCCCTGTCCTCCCTTGAGTGGGATAAAGCGCTAACTTTTATTTGCATTTAAGCACAAATATCCCCCAATTACTGCATTTTGATTTTAATTTCATTTTAACAATATTTTGTAAAATAATAGATCAAATTCATAATTTTAAATCATATGAAATTTCTCTGTTTTATGGGAAGCATCTCATGACCCCATCACTGTCTCATGACCCTCCTGGGGGTCCCAACCCCCACTTTGGGAACCGCTGCTGAAAGGATTTTCTCCTCTTTAGACTGTTTAACGCAACTTAAATGAGCGTTTAGCTGAATGGGGAAATAGACGCTTAGGAACATCCTCACTCTTAAACACCATCAATGATTCATAATGCTGGTGATAACAGATCTACAATGACCATTACAATTTTAGTTTTCTCAAAGTATAAAAACAAACACCAAAAATAAGTGACTGCTCTGCCACATCCTCCGTGTTCTTTATACCATGCATTTGATTCAGCACAGTTTACATTTATGAAGTTAATGTGTGTTTGAATATTGTAGTATTGTTCTTTGGCTGTCCATGTGTTACCTGCTAAAGGACAATGGGTGTAAATGAGCAGTTTTGCCAACTCTTCTATGTTTAATTAATATGCCCCTTCCTTATTGAATAAATAAATACATGTGCACATTTGTTGTGTTATTGGTGAACAGAGAATCACACTTTCTGGAATGCTTTCTAAATTAAAAGCGCAGTCTGCTTTATAGACAATAAGACTATATGTGTTCTCAGGTGATCCTTTTATTCTGAAATTGTTTCCTGGACAGTTATTAAGTCACTGAAGTCACTTTGCAAAGTTGTGCAGACCTTCCTGCAGATCCCTGTGAGACTTTACTCACAAAAAACAGACATCAATCTCAGGCCATTTGCACTCTATCTTAGTTATTCTAATCATCAGGTTACTGCTGATGTTTAAGATCTCACTCTCTGACTCCTGCAGAGAATCAAATCAGCTGTGTCAGTTAGACATGATAGAAAGCCGGTAAAATAAGAAATGATTCATATATTCATTAACCTGCATCCTAAATAACTCAGTTAAGTCCACATCTCTCCAGCCTTTTATGTATAGAGGCATTCCTTAAGAAATCTATAAACCGAGAAATGTTAACTCTATTAATTGTATCTGATGCACAGAAAATACATGTAAAATGAGTAAAATTAGTAAGGAAAAAATCTTGAGCGGGATTTTTGCCATAATTTTCAGGCCAATTTTCGGGAATATTTTCTGGCTTTTAATGCCTTTATTTTTTAAAGAAAAGTGGAATAGAAAGAGCAGAAACAGGGATGAGAGAGTAAGAGGGACATGTGGGACAGGAGCCACAGGCTGGACTTAACCTGGGGCGCGACCAAACCATTCACACTCCTTTCAGCCACAGTTTTAACCACAGAGAAAGCGAGCGCTGTCTGAATGGATGAATCAGTGTTAATTTTGGCAGCTATTTTTAATTTTAGTCACAGTTTTAGTCTTCAAATTAAATGCATTTTAGTTTTAGTCACATTTTAGTTTTATATCCTTTTTAGTTTGTCTAGTTTTAGTCCATAAAAAGTCCTCACATTTTAGTCTTTACTTTTAGTCCAAGCATTTATTTTCTTGCCTAAATCTGGTACCAAATCATGGTAGTGGGTATTCTGCACCCTGTCAAACCTGGGGTCCCTGCTTTCTACAGCTGAGAGGCTGAATAGCTACAGCTGCATTTTTTTCTAACAGATTTACCCACAGTGGAGAAATATCAAAGATTTTGAATGTCCGATGAAAACTAAATAACATTTTAGTCTAGTTTTAGTCATCTTGATGAAAACTAAACTTAGTTGTTGTCAGTTTTAGTCATCATAGATCTATTTTTGTCAGTCTTAGTCTAGTTTTTGTCATGGAAAAAAAGGCTGGCGACAAACATTTTTAGTCATAGTTTGAGTCAAAAAATTAACACTGGGATAAATACGATGGCAGCATTTTGATCTGGTGTGAAGCGAGGGAACTGACTGTTTGAACCACTTTTACAAATGTCGCCAACATATTTGTGCAATTTTAAACAGTGTGCAGAAGTTTACCTACAATTTCTGATCATAAAAAATATAACCCAATACTATGTGTTTGGGACTTCTATGTGTTTTTGTAGTGGTATTAAAAAAGATATCAATATCTCTGATTCTGCTGCTAAATTGAATAAAATACAGAAGTTGATAATGTGCATTTAAGATAAAACGTTTCAAACAGATTATCTTGTGGTCAGTGGGAATTTCAGTTTAGTTTCATTTGTAACTCATCTCTGCAGCTTCATAGAGACGCAACACTTTAGAAAGACTCCAAAAATTAGTGCACCTTCTTCACGATCACAGGCCTGCAGCACTCACTTCTTCAGTAATACAATCTTTAAGGACATTTTAACTCACCTCCAGGGAGCAATGACTTTGGTATGTTTACTTTTTATTGACTTTTCTCCAGTTTTCAGCCTCACATTTTAGCGACACTGATCTTAGACTGATAGGCCGGCTGATGGACTTTATATTTTGGAGAACTCAGCGTGAGAGTCAGTGGTGTTTTATTGGACTTTAGTATTTCTTCTACTGCAGAGGCGTCAAACTCAATCACAGAAGGGGAATCTGAATTTAAGTCCAAACTGAGGGCCTAACAGCATCAACATTTAACCATAAACTGTGATTTGCACCAGTGAAAAATAGGGAAAACTAACTGGGCACTGATGATAAATGATTTTAAGATTTTAAAAAGTCAAAATTATAAGTTTAACTACTTAAAATCTGAGATGAATGTCAAACCTATTAGTTCAAATGGTCAAAATTCAAAGTCAAAATACTGATTTTAAAGGGGAAATACATGAGATAGAATGTCAAAATTGGGAGTTTTAAGAATGGAAATATTACATAAAATTCAAAATCATGAGTTTAAAGGGTAAAAACATGACTAAAAATTTTGAATTGTCCGTCTAAAAGGTCAAAATATGGGATTAAAAGTCAAAATTAGGAGTTGAAAAGGTCAAATGGTGTGCTCAAATTTGAAACAGCAAGTTGAAAAGGTCCAAATATGACTTTATATTAACAACTGTGAATTTAAAAGGTTGAATTTTGATATAAAGTCAAAATTATGAATTTAAAAGGTCAACATATGAAATAAAAGGTCAAACAATAAATTTGATTGTGAGATGCAAAATTAAAAATATGAACTGAAAACAAATTGATTTCTTTTCTACATTCCTGGCTTTTTATCTAAATATTATATTTAATCTTAATATTTTATTCTTTACTTTTTAAACTTTCAAAGGTTAAATTAACATCTTTATACTGTAATAAATCTGCAGACTTCATACCAGCGGGCCAATTACAATAGAAATATCATATGATCTTGCTGAGCCAGGTACAACAGTACCATGGGGCCGGATTTGGCCCCCAGATCTTGAGTTCGACACCCCTATTCTACCGGCTCACAGGGATGTTCATTCACTGTTTTTATTAGCTTTATATAAAAATGAATGCCAGAGTCGACATGAGAAACAGCTCATAATCAAAGTTGCAGACGACTAAGTGATCTTGTCGCTTCTTTCCGATGATGACACGAATCATGGCCCCATTTGAGCTGATTTTATTGAATGATGTGAGACATCCTTCCTTAATGTTTCTAAAACATGTGGAAAAAGTGAGCCAGTATAAATACGTGGGTACTGTTAAGCTTTGAGCCTCAGGTAGACACTGTCTGCAAGAAAGTCAACCAAAGACGTTCCTTTGTGTGTGTGTGTATTGGTTCTACCTGATTAGTATAATTATTATGAGTTTTATTATTATTATCATGACTTATGAATCTCTACACATTGTAATTGTTTTATTCTATTGTACTATTTTGATTTTTTATTTCTTTCTGTCTCTTCCTAATATTGTTTACACTCTTACATTTCTGGCCCTCAGGTCTGTTTTTAGAGAGTAGTTGGGTTCTTGTTGTTGTCTGGATTGGTCCAGGTCATTCTGGGTTCTTATTCTCGGTTTTTACTTTTATTCTGGAATTTTATTTATTTGGGTTTTTTATGTTGTATTTCTAACTTGACATGTTTTCCAACTCTATAATGTGTCTGCTGGGTTGATTATGATGTTGGTTACAGTTTTTCCTGTGTTCTTCTGTTGATTGGGTTTTGTCTTTCTTGTTGTTCTTTGCTTGTGTTATTGACTAAATTGCGATTCTGTCAAAGCACTTTGTAAACCTCTGTTATTATTATTACTGTTATTTCTACTCTAAAAAGTGTATTAAAGTGTTTGCTGAAATAATGTCATGTTTTGTGTGAATCTAATTCAGTTTTTTTATCATTTTTTTTTTAAGCTTTTTCAACTTGAAATTGTGAGTTGTTCCTTTAACATAGAACTGAGCTCAGGTAAAGTGCACCAGAGATGCCTGGGTGTTTGCTTAACCTGCAGGTTCTTCCCAGAATGCCTTTGGACATTAGAACATCAGCACCATGAGTGAAGTTACTGACTCAGTCAGATAGGTGCCATGGATGGTGTGGTGTGACTGTCACTGTCATTTATCAGTAAAATCAGCCAACTAGAGTGGAATAAATGTTCATGGTAACAGTTTGTGAAAAAATTAAGGGAAATTTTCAGAGCTTAATGATCTAATAGCTTCATAAAAAGCACTGAAACATGTTTCGGGTTTTTAAGTGTAGGAAAGTTCCTGCAGTGCATAAATGTCGGAGTAATGATTAGTCAAAAAACATACTCCCACTGCTTTAAAAATGTGACGTTATCAGTTTCAACAAAAACTTTAAGCTGTTTCAGCGTCTTCAGTTTTACAGTGTAGGTAACAGAATTAAGAATTTTTATTTATGATGATATAAAATTGTAAGTTACTGCAACTTACAGTTGAGTCAACAAAAATTAGAGTTTGAAGTTGAGCTGGCTAAAGAGCAAAACCTAATTACCAAAAAAGCCTTAAAAGTTTGAGCTTTCACAACTTTTTTTTTTTTGCATTGTGCTTGGCGTCTTTTTTTCTCAGTCAACATTAACATCAGCTCTATCGTTACCACACTGTCCTACCCATCTATCTCATTAAAATAAATCCCATATTGAAAGCTCATTATGTTGTCCAGCTCTGTTGTGAAGACAAAGCCCCACTGTGTTGACAGTTTACAGTAATTACTGTTTCTAGTGTCCTGTGGTTGATAATTATGGCACTGTTGGCCTTCCATACACTGGGGCAGAAACGTGATAACAGTGTGGTCCTCTGAGCTCTCACACGTGGACGAGCAGGTGGAGGAGCTCAGTGAGACACTGTGAAGTTACTAGCTTAAAAAGCATCTTCTAGCAGAGATGACGGACTCTCATTGGCTGAGCTATGATCCTACTCACTGTCCAGCTGCAGGATGGAGTCGTAGATTTTACACTGCAGCTGTCCCGTGCTCTGGAAGGCGCAGGACATCCACAGTCCCTGGTACATGGCCACCGCTGTGATGATGTTGTCCCCTATGTAGGCTGACATCTTCCACTGTGGTAAAATAGTCCCGATGATCAGCCCAACGATGCCGATTAAAGACATGAAGAATCCAAGCAGCTGGATACCAGAGTTAGCCATCGTATCCAGAAAACTTTCTGCGACTTCTCTGCAAATCTAAAGTTGCTCTAAACGCTCCTAATGATGGTACAGTCCCTCTGCCTCTTAAAGTCCCTCTGCTCCTGAGCTGTGGATCGGGGGTCCTCACACGGGGATGGGCTTCGGGGTTGTGGGTGATGATGGTGTGAAGTGGGTGTGTAACTCTGCTGCCTGTTGATGCATGGAGATGACATCCTCCGAGGTGCTGCTGGGAAATGCCCCCTCTGCTTCCAGCAAAGTAACAGGTTGTCCGTCCAACACCTCTTCTAGCACATTTCCGGAAACACATTCATGTTGAATTATTACTGGAACATTTTGTTGGCATGCTCGATTCGCCTTTAATGACCACATGGGAGGATGAATGATTTCAAATCATCAACAAAAAACTACAGGAGAAAATAAACCTCAGAGCCGGATTTTCACACATCCTGCTTGAAATGTTACTAATGCAATCCACCGTATGTCAGCTTGAGTCAAGCTTTATTATCTTGGTAAATTTACAGTTTGGCTGAATTTAGAGACTGGGATGTAAGGTTGGATTGAACAAAAGAAGGTTTATTTTCTCATGCAGTTAATGATAAAAAAAAAAAAAAAAAATGTCAGTTTATAGTCAGAGACACCAAAAAAACCTGCAAATCCTAAGACACAATCTTTAGCAGATTTTCATCATAAGTGGCCATTAAATGATCCAAACTCGAACATTTTTGTGTAGACTTGTATGTGTCGTGCTACTGAAAATAAATAAAATAATAGAATAAAATAGAATAAAATAAAATAAAGATGTTCCTTTATTAGTCCCACAAGGGAAATTCCAAATTCCATTAATTAAATAAATGAAAAAAATAAATAGAATCAAATAAAATAAAATAAAGATGTTCCTTTATTAGTCCCACAAAGGGAAATTCCAAATTCCATTAATTAAATAAATAAATAAAATGAATAGAATAAAATAAAATAAAATAAAATAAAGATGTTCCTTTATTAGTCCCACAAGGGGAAATTCCAAATTCCATTAATTAAATAAATGAAAAAAATAAAATAAAATAAAATAGAATAAAATAAAGATATTACTTTATTAGTCCCACAAGGGGAAATTCCAAATTCCATTACATAAATTAATAAATAAATAAATACATAAAATAAAATAGAATAAAATAAAACAAAACAAAATTAAATAAAGATAATTTAAGATATTGCTTTGTTAGTCCCACAAGGGGTAATTTCAAATTCCATTAAATAAATACTGAAATAAAATAAAATAAAATAAAATAAAATAAAATAAAATAAAATAAAATAAAATAAGAAATAAAATAAGTAATAAAAAAAATAAAATTCAATCCAAATCCAAAAATAAAAAGTTTGCAACGGGTTTTATTTTTTTGATTTGGTTGTTTTTTTTAATGTTTTTTAGGCATTTAATTAATTAATCCATCAGAAAGAATCAGGAAAAAATATGATGCAAAAAAATGAATGCACATTAATTGCACTCTGCTGCAAACTCTAAATTGCTGACTGTGGCTTTGTACATTTTATGTACAACCCATATTCCCAAAAAATCAAAAATATTAAAATATCCCACCGTCTACTAGGAGTGGGAATCACTAGTGGCCTCATGATACCATATTATCCTGATACGTATGCCACCGTTCCTTATTGTTAGGATTTTGAACATTGTTCACATCTAGTATTGTGATACCATACATTGCTTTCTATACCATTTTTCAACTCTGTTGTTGACATAGCATTAGCCTTGCCGGCATGTTTTTCATACTTCCAAAGTATTAATTTTCATGCGGCACTCCCTGCAAACCCCATGTGTCATGTCCATGTTGTTCGTGCCCTGCTTGTATTCCTAATGTCCTTAGGGGGGCTCAGGAACACTTCCAGATATCGCTGTCTGTCCACACAGTTGGCTGTGCCATCCGGGAATACAAGTTCAAGCTGCATCATGCAAAGAAGAAGCCATATATGAACACAGTCCAGAAACTGTGCCATCTTCTCTGGGCCAAAGCTCATTTAAAATGCACTGAGGCAAAATGGAAAACTTCTGTGGTCAAATAAATCAAATTTGTAATTATTTTTGTCCTGTGGACTAAATTGGAGAAGAACCATCCAGCTTGATATAGTGTACAGTTCTAGAGCCTGCCTCTCTGATAGTATGGGGTTGCATTAGTGCCTACCTTGTGGGCGGCTTACACATCTGGATAGACACTATCATTGCTGAAAAGTTGATAGAGGTTTTGGAGAAACATACGCTCCCATCCAGACGTCTATTTCAGGGATGGCCATGACTTTTTAAGAAAGATAATGCTAAACCACATCCATCACAACAGCATGGCTTCACAAGAGTTCAGGTGAACTGGCCTGTCTGCACTCCAGACCTTTCAGCAACAGAAAACATGTGGCTCATCATTAAAACCAGAAAAGAAGACCCAGAACTGTTGAGCAGCTAAAATCCTACATCAGACAAGAATGGGACAACATTCCTCTCCCAAAGCTGCAGTAACAGGTCTCCTCACTTCCCTGTCATTTACAGACTGTTGTTTAAAGAAGAGGGGATGCTGTCCCTACTTTTTTTGAGATGTGTTGCTGCCATCAAATTGAACATGAGCTAATACTTTTTTTCCTGAAATGTTAAAGTGTCTCACTTTCAACATCTGATATGTTCATTTTCTTGTGTGGGTTTATGAGATTTGCAGATTGTTGTGTTGTATTTACGTTCGTTTTACACAGTGTCCCAACTTTTATCGAATCAGCGTTGTAAAGTAAACCTGGTAACTGTTGTTTAGTCAAAAGTAAGATGAGGACATTTAGGTAGATAATTGGGTTGAGAGTTTTAAAGAGTCCTATTTTTATTCTAGTTTACCATCACATTTAAAAGCATGAAACTTTAATAAAATTATTTAACAGAAAGCATGACTTTGCCAAACCATTATGAACACATTTGACCTGGAAAATCTTTAACTGATGCTTTTTTACCTCCTACTTGGTCTGTAAACTGTGTGGGTACAAAGTGACTACAGTCTACAAAGACCCAATGACCTAGATTGGTGCTATAACTCAGGTATCTGTCTCTGTACAATACAGACTGAAGCCCCACCCTCCTCCTGGCTGGGGTCACCCATCACAGGTTCAGAGCAGATTCATGACCTCTCTGCTGCATGTGAGCAGAGATGAAGCAGGGCCCAAGCACACCTGTCCCGCCTCCAAGCACACCAGCTGAAGTACCAGCTGCTGCACCAAACTTTGAGATACCTGCCAGATTACCAATAGAAGAAGAAGAAGAAACTTTGCAGTGGAAGAAATGGCCGATTCTTGGCATGCCGATGCTCATCGTTGTCTGCAGCAAGAGGGTTGTTCATGGTGAACTTAATGGCTAACCTGCAACTAGAAGGTTCATAGAGACATTGTGGCTAAGCTAGAGGCAATAGGCATCCACAGCACCTACGTGCAGAAAGGTTAAAGACTTCAAGGCACTGTAAAAGATTGTTGTGGATCACAACAAGATCAGCAGGATGGGCCATGGACGCTACCAATAATATTTTCTCAAAAATGTAAAAACACACTGTTACCTGCTGTGTGGATCATGCCAAAAGCAGTCTGTCCTACACTGCAGTTGAAGCAGCTCACTCAGACTTCTCTTGCCGTAATATAATAATAATTTCCCCACCAACCCAAACTAGGTCTCACCCACAATCACTGGCATAAGTGGTGAAGTTTGTGCAGAGGTGTAGTGCTTCCTGGCGAAGTAGGAAAACTCTAAAAATGTGCCTGATATTTTCTTTAGCATCCCATCTTGCACAGACTAAACAGCCTGTATTAGTATTTAGTTCACCTAAAAGTCAAACAAGCCTTTTTCCCACTGACCACCCACACCTGCTGCTTGACTCTAGCTACTAAAGGTGATGAAATAGGCACTGTCTGCTCTTTTCCCATTGCTAGATATCCCAGAGAACTGTAAAGTATCACAGTGCTCTGTCCCTGAGTATCTTACCCTGGCATTCTTATAACACATCTCAAAAAAGATGGGACGTGGCAACAAAAGGCTGTAAAAGAACGTGGCACCAATAACAAACAGCTGGAGGAGCATTATATAACTGCTTCGGTTAACCGGCAACAGGTCAGTAACATGACAGGGTATTATAAGAGCTTTTCAGAGAGGCAGAGTCTGTCAGAGGTTAAGATGGGTAGAATTTCACCAATCTCCAAAAACTGTCTTAAATAATGGAACAATTTTATTAAAATGTTCCTCAGTGTAAGATTAAAAAAAGGCTTTGACCAACCCACCATCTACTGTACCTAATATCATCAAAAGATTCACAGAATTTAGAGAAGGGCCACTGCAAAAGTTCAATATTGCATGCTTGTGATTTTTGGACCTCCTGAATGGCAATGCACGAACTCACCATGACATTCAGGAATGCAAGTTCAAGCTGTATCATGCAAAGAAGGAGCCATATGTGATCAAGATCCAGAAACACTGTCATCTTTTCAGGGCCAAAGCTCTATTTAAATTGACTGATACAAGCAGGGCTTGACATTAGCTTTTTTGCTCACTGGCCACTGTGGCTACTTGTTTTTGAAAAGTTACTAGCCACTGAGCATCTCCACTGGCCACAATTGCGTTGATGGGAAAGAAAAATGGGTATGTCTGGAATGAGATGAAACACATGCTCCATTTCTTTCTCTAATGGATACTAAGTTTATACTAATACTGAAACATTGACTTTTAATTAACTTTATTCAAGAAATCAGAAATGCAGTTGGTTTCATCTAATTCTCACTCAGACAAATATCTGCCAGAGAATGCTGAGGTTGTGACACCGATAAATTCTACTGGCCAAAGTGGCTAGTTGAAGTCAATCTGGTACCTGCCACTGCTGAAATCCACCTGCATTTGACTAGTTGGCTGGTGTAAATGTCAAGCCCTGGATGCAAGATGGAAAACTGTTCTGTGGTCAGATGGATCAGCATTTGAAACCCTTTTTGGATGCTGTGTCCTGTGGACGAGAGAGGAGAGGGACCATCCAGCCTGATATCAGTGCACAGTTCTAAAGCCTGCATCTCTGATGGTCTGGGGTTTCATTAGTGCCTAAGGTGTGGGCAGCAACACATCAGTGCTGAAAGCATAGAGCAGTGATACTCAATGTGTGGCTCTTTTGTGTTTATTTGTGGCTCTTTTATGTCTTTATTTGAAATATTATTCCTCCAAAAACCGTAGAAAAGAGAAACTTTGCTCTCAGACATTAATCACATTAATCAGTTTGTTTCCCAGACTTATACAGAAGGCTTTAATTGTCAAACTTAATTGTCACATTTATCCCATTTTTGCCCTTTTTCACCCTATTTTGCCACTTTTCACCCAATTACACTACCTTTGCCATTAAATACCACTGGTTTTGCCACTACTTCTTGACACTTTTCCCCCATATTTACCCCTTTTCACTATTTTTTTGGGTCACTTTTTGCCCATTCAAGTTGCCTTTCGCGATTAAGTCCCCCTTTTTTTCTTTTTTTTTTTTTTGCCGATTTTTGCCACTTCTTTTTGAAACATTTTCCCCATTTTTGCCACTTTAGTCCCATATTTAATCCCATATCCCTTTTCACCATTTTTTTCAACACGTTTTGCCCATTTAAGCTACCTTTTTCCATTATATACCACTTGTTTCCTCTTTTTTTTGCCCTATTTTGCCACTCTTGACCACTTTTTGCCAATTTTAGTAACTTTTCTCTCATTTTTTGCCAAATTTTTGCCACATTTGGACCTTTTTTGCTCCTTTTCACCATTTTATCACCATTTTTTGCCCTTTTAAGCTACCTTTTTCCATTAAATACCACTGATTTCCTATTTTTTGCCCTATTTTGCCACTCTTGACTGCTTTTTGCCCATTTCAGTCACGGTGCTTGCATTTTTGGCCATGTGTTTTTTTTCAGCATTTGGACCATTTTTGCCACCTTTAACTTATTTCTTGCTATTACAGCCATTTTTGTCACTTTTCCCCTCTTAGACTGTGTCTCTTGTAAAGGTATTTTTCAACTATTTGGTTCTTTAGTGGAGCAGGGTTGAGTAAAACTGATGTAGAGGTTTAACAGCATATCCTCACATCCAGATAACATCTCTTTCAGGGAAGGCCTTGACTGTTGTTTGCTTCACAGTAGAAGGGTTCAGGTGAACTGGCCTAACCATAGTCCAGGCCTATTAGCAGCAGAAAAATTAAGCAAAGTCCCAGGACTGTTGAGCAGCTAGAATCCTACAACAGACAAGAATGGGACAACATTACCCTTCCAAAGCTGCAGCAATTGCTCTCCTCAATTCCCTGTGAAATGAGTGAAAAATAACTAAAATTGGTAAAAAGCAATAAATAGGTGGGGGAAAGGAGTGAAAAGTGACTAAATTTGGGAAAAAGCAGCAAAAAATGGGGAAAAAATGAGTGAGAATCAACAAAAATTGGCAAGAAGGCAGCAAAAAATGGGGGGAAATGAGTGGAAAGCTACTAAAATTGGCAAAAAGCAGCAGAAGGTCCTTTAGAGACTGTTGTTAGAGGCAGACAGGATGCTATACAATGGTAAACATGGACATGTCCCTACTTTTTTGAGATGTGTTGCTGCCAATAAATCCAATGTTTAAATTTCTCAGCTTTAACGTCTGATGTCTTGTCTTTCTTCTAGCTTTGGGGTATGAGGATTGCAAATTATTTCCGTTTGTTTTAATTCCAACTTTTCTCAGAAGTGGGGCTGTAGAAACATTTTTAGTTGTTCTTTCTGCTTCATTTTTATTGAACTGAAGAGCTGCATAACATCTGCAAACTAATGAACAATAATGCAAAGAGCTCTGGTCCGAATTTTGCTTCACTGAAGGTTTCCTGCAGTAGACTACAGTCTGCAAACCCTCTGGTGTGCTGCTTAAACCTTAATGAGATCAATAAGGTTATTTTACACTGTGGCATCCATTAGGTGCATTAGCATGCAGCTTGTATCCCTTTCCAGCAGTGAATGGACAAAACGTAGTGGACAATAGGAGGCATTGTCCATATGAGCGGTCAGCAGAGTGTGTGACTTCACACTGTGGATGAACAATAGAGCTGCAGCAATGGGAGAGGAAGTAATAAGCCATAATCCTGGAGGAAGTCATCCCCACTGCCAGGCTAATGGAAACGTGCTCACTTATTGACTGGATTTAAGTGTGGTAAGCTCCACGCTCTCTTCTTTTCCTTCCTCAACTGTTCTTTCATTCTCTCACGTTCTTGCCCTTTCCCTCCTTGCTTTCACCCACGTCTTCTCTCGCTATAACTCTTTTCCTATACTGTACCCAGGCCTCAAGTCTTAGGCCAACAAATGCCTTATTGTTGCTGAGGAGGACTGACCCCGCCGCTCTAGGAATGTGTTTCACTTTGATAGAGGCTGAGAGGAGGAGGAGGAAGGGGGCAGTTGGAGGGTCGAGGAAACTTTCAGTGGTAGAAAGATGAAGGAGATGTTAAAAGCATTAATGCATGAAGGTAAAATAGGTGATAAGAAAGAGCTGGCAGAGATGTAGAAGAGGTGGATGAGTGGGAAGAAGATCACGGGGCTACCAGTGCCGTTGCCACTGGTAACCTGATTTATCTGATGTCCTCTTGGCTGCGATTCCACTGAGAACCTGGACTGCAAAGAACACAAAAAGAACATTGCTTTCCCCCCTCATTTTCCCCCGTTTACTACTCTTTTTTTAAAGCGTAAACACACATTTGTCCCGCCAGTTTAGCCGTTGCCCAACGCTCAATAGAAGCTGAAAGAGAAAACATCTAAATCAGCCCAAAGAAGGGCACCAACCACATTCTCTCAGGGGCTCTCCCCTCCCATTCCTGAGGCCTCCCCTGGATCTGAAGTGAGCAAGTGGAGTGCAAATCCAATGATTGAGGCCCTTTAAGTGCCCTTGGAAGTCACTGAGGCATTAGCAATAAAACACGCTGGGCCCATGGCTTTTCCCTGAAAAGCTCAGAGTGGACAAATGAGGGGGATGGCGCCCTTCTCTACACGTCCCGCGTCTCTATCACCTTCAGTCTCCTTATGCAACAAGACTCGGCTTTTGTGCAGCAGCAGCAGGACACGACCAACAGATTGTGTCCGAAGTCTTGTGGACTCATTCTTCTCGTCTTTGTTGGAGGTAATGACGGAGAGAGCTTTCTTCCCCCTGAAGAGCTTCGCAAGAGCGACACGAAGGGGAACAACATGTTTGGAAGCAAAGAGTACAAAAACAGTCTGCAGCTCAGTGAGCCTGAAAATGACTACAGAGTAACTGTAGTAGGAACTAAACTGAGTTAGAGTGATCATGTATGAGGCAGTGAACACAGGCCAAACACACATGGAGCCATATTTACCCACTAAGGTCAATAAAGCACTGTTAAAGTACTCTGTTAGCCTAAACCAGCACCATTAGGCTGTTTAGACTAGAACTGTTAGCAATATTCAACTGAAGGTGTCGGCTCTTTGAGGGTTTTCTAGGCGTATATTTTGTGTTTATATCAAGGCAGCCTGGCAGCTCTTTGGTTGAGCAGAGTTGAGTATTACTGTCATAGATGAACAAAGTTGTTGAAAAAATCCCTTTGCAAGAGCCACAATCTAAATGGTGAAAAGTGGGTGAAAGCGGCAATAAAAATAAGTTGAAGCTGTTAAAATAGGTAAAAAAGCTGCAAAAAGTGGCCAGAAATGGGTGAACAGGGGTTAAATAGGCAGAAAATGGCAAAAACTGTGTGAAAAGTGACAAAAAATGGGGAGAAAAAGTGGCAGAAATGGGTGAGATCTGACTAAAAAATGACTTACAGGTGGCAATAATGGTTAAAAAAAAAGTGGCAAAAACATGGCTAAAAAACAAGTGAAAAGTGACTAAAATTGGCAAAAAGGTGGGGAAAAAATTTGTTAAAAGTGATTAAAATTGGAAAAAAGCAGCAACAAGGTGGGGGGAAATGGGAAAGCAACATGTAGTGACAACAGGCACCTTAAATGGGCAAAAAGTGGCAAAAAAAGGAAAAAATTGGCACAAAGAAAATGCAAATGAGGGCAATGAAAATATACAGACAAAAAATAAAGACTGACAATTAAATCTGACAATGCCTGCTGTATAAGTGTGGGAAACAAATTGCAATGGATAATTTTGAGGTAAAAGTTTCCTTTTAAATGGTTTTCTGGGGGAATCATTTTTCAAATTTAGACATAAAAGAGCCACAAATTCTCACAAAAGAGCCACATGTGTTGAGCATCACTGACCTCAGCCTTTTAGCCTGTGGAAACACAAGCTAAATGGCTGAGGATACCAAAAGTTTAATTAATGAGACAAAAGGGGATTAATGAGACACTGAGAGAGCGTCACCAGATGCCTTAAAAAACTACAAATATTTTAAAATGAATTTAAACTGTATATTTTACCCATTTTTATGCAAGTATTTACCTAAAATTTGTTAAACGTAAAACAAAAACATGATATTTGTTGAACTTGAGGCTGAAATCAAAGCTGTAGTCAGTAGTCTGCACACAGATCTTTCCATGGAATTGCCTGGGCCCCTGACAAACTCAATGGACCCTCTTAGATGGACCCCTTTAAAGTACCTTTTCCCAAATTCTCACTTCAGTGCCAACTAGGGATGCAGCAGAGCTTTGAGGACGCACTGTCAGTTCAGCACCATCAGATCTGGTATGGTTCCAAAAGAATCTCACATGTGGTTAAAATAATAAAAAACAGAATAATAATAATTAAAAACAAAACAAAACAAAACAAAAAAGATGGTAACTACGTTACAACCTTGAGGTAAAAATGAACATTTGGAAAGCTACAAATTTAAGATCTTAGAGTCTTGCATTCAAGACTTTTTATTTTTTTTCAAAAGGCTTAATTTTTACTAAATAGATTCATTTTGAAAATTCTTAAGACCCCAAGACACCCAGAGTTAGCTGTAGCTGTTTGCTGAAACTCAAGTTGCTAAAGAGAACTTAGGTATAGATTAAGAAGCTACGTAGCAAATGTAGGTACCATAGCCAAAGCTAAAGCCAAAGTTCCCAATTAGGTATATTATCTACATAGCTATGTAAGGTTTAGCTACATTTGGTGAAGCGCAGATTGCTTAAGACAGCTTAGCCCTCGATAAAAGAGCAATGTAGCTAATGTAAATAATGTAGCTAAAGAAGCTCATGTTGCTAAAGCTAATTTTTTATAGATAATGCAGCTAACATAGCTACATAGCAGACATAGCTAATATAGCTAAAGCTAAGCACACAAAGCTGCTTTTTGGCTTTCATTCTAAAGCTAACTTAGCTACATTGGCTCATGTAATATGTTAATAACATAGATAGCGTAGCTATGTTAGCTTTATCTAAACCAAACCAAGCTAAAATGAGCCATCATTAAGGTGACTACTTTTAAACTGGATCTGTACACAGTTTAATCCCAGACTCGACCTCTTACCTTATTCTGTTTCATTTATGAAATATTTCTCAGTCTGTAATGTTTGCATTCTGGTATTTTTCATTGATGTAACTGCTAGACTTTGTTCATGAATAAAGTTTAATAAAGAAAACCCTAACACTGGAAATATGTTGTACTGGCAAATTACAGCACTTCCTTCTGACACAGTTTGGTGTTTATAGTCTCTTTGTAGGTTTTTTTAGTGTGTTTATTTGCTGTCACTTTTTGGTTGCATTGTGTTTGCTGTTGGCTTTTGTGTCTTTGAGATTCTGTGTGCGTTGTGTAATTTTACCTAGAGGTTGTTTTATTTCTTGTTTGTGTTTAAAGTCTCTCTGTAGTTGTTAATCTGTATTTCTGTTCATTTGTGTGTCTTGGTCATTTAAAGCGTCTTTGTGATCGTTTTATCTTTGGCTTCACTTGGTTTATGGCTTTTTGTTTTTGGGGTTTTTTTTTTAGTTGTATTTTGTTTTATTATTTTGCTTAGAGGTTGTTTTATCTCATTACTTTCTGTCTTAGAAATGTCTCTTTGATTTTCAATGTTTCTGTCTCTTGTTTCTTCTCTTTTTGTGTTTATTTTATGTTTTTTTTTGTACTCTGGTCTTGAGTTTTGACTTGTATTTGTCTGAAACAATGATTTTTCCACCTGTGTTGATACCTTATTTCACTTAGACAATTTCAATGTTAGACATTTTGTGGTAAATATGCCCCCAATTATTTTACGCCTCTTTTGTGTTGGTTTGGAAATGATATTGTTCAATATCTCTTTGTGGCTGTTTTTATCATCTTGTGTCTCATTTGTGGCTTGAACAATTCATACCTCCACGGTTGTAGTTTTTGTCTTTTTTATATATATTTTTTTAATTTCTCTGTCTTTGTCTGGTTGAGTCTCAAGCTTGTAAGTTTGTTAATAACATCATACGGAGGTTAAAGGTTGTTTAAAGTCAGAGAGGGTCTCAGCAAGCACCTGTAAGGGCAGTTCATTAATTATTTCATGCATGAAAGTAAGAGACGAATACACAACTAAAATTAACAAGCATCATTAATGTGTGTGTTAAATATTGTCAAAACAGAAAAATCATTGATTTTTAAATTATACTAGTTTCACATGTAAAGGTCTGAATTATGTTTCTGAGGATGTTAGGTTAGGTTTGAGACAAGTCTATAAAAACATGAGTACTTTATTGGGCTGTTTCTGTAAATAAAATATCTTTTAATACTGGTCAGATCCATAAAATCGCATTGCCTTATTGAATGCATCGTTTTTGAGGAGAAACTTCTAAAATAAAACAACTTTAGAAACTCGGTTAAAAACTCTACATATAAAACAAGAGGAGTCATGTCCAGTGAGCTAAAATCCCTTATTTTCACACAAACTCCCAGCAGTATTTACCTTTGCCTGTTTTCTACAGCAGTGTTTTGTCCTCCTCTATCTTAACATTACATGACTGCCCTCTGGTGTTCAATGTCCAAAATTACAGTCTTAGACCGGTCTCGACTAAAAGCACCCAAACAGCTGGGTTTCCTCTTCTTCTAGAAAACTTTGTCCAATAAAAAAAGTTAATCTTTCAAGAAAACAAACATGGCCACTTTCAAAGAGCTTGTATTTCAAAGTTTTACACTCAAATAACAAATGTCAAGAGATGTTAAAAACAGGATTCAGACAAAAATGTTTGCACATATACATTTATCTTCTATAAATCTACATAATGACGTTGTTATCATGTCGTTTGTGTCTCAGAAAACCTTCAAACCCGACAACAAGAAGAGGAAAATTAGGCTGTGTATGGAAAGTTGGATCAGGTGATCTCAGAAATCACCAGCAGGAAAAAAAGCTGCACTTTGTTTGTGTGAGTTTTGTCTCCTATGGGAAGGGGTTTTCAGGTATGTAGTTCAAACTAGCATCCAGGAACATGGCCAGGGTGCCCAGGGTGGTGATGATGACAAACAACCAGAGGAAGAGGCGGTCCACTACCAGGGCGATGAACTGCCAGTCTCCTGTCATCTGGAGGAAAGGAACACAAAAGCACATTGTGAGAGGCCTGAGTCAGCGCTGTACTGTATGTAAGCAATGACACATGAACATCGTGGGGCATGTTGGGAACACGCTGTGCTCAAACTGACTGACTGAAGAACAAGCTGTCTGACAGCGTGTCATGCCGTGCACATTTCTAACCGTGTCGTCCGTGTCTTGCTTCTTCAGCTGCTCGGCCATGTATGTCACGGCGGCGATGGCCGACTTCAGGTTGGGAGGGAGGATCAGACAGAAGCTGTCAGTGTCCGGGAGCCGCTGGAGGTGAACTGTGCTCTCACATCTAAAATACAGAGGAGCAGAGGTGGATTAAACAAGAGAATAAGTTTGTTTTTATCGTCTGGTAACCCTTGGCTACTAAAGCACTAAGTCCAGTTTCAAAAATATTTAACAAACTAGTGTTATGGAGAATGGACTTCAGCTTGTAAAGACCTCGACACTGTCTGGATGGCAAAATCTGCCCAGTACAAACCAGATGCTACAGCTAAATAAATACTCCTGTAGACAAGTTTCATGCAGTAGTCTGTGTAGTGCACATTTTGTACATGGAAAGTTAAGCTAGCTTGTGATGTCAGTAGTAGATGCTGGCAAATATTTTTGTTGAAAAATGAGACAACAAAAGGAAGACAAGGAAGAATTTTTCAACAAGAAAACAAGTTTGCTTTTTGTGTAGTGTACATTCTGAATGATGAAAGTTTAGCAAGCATGAATGCCAGTGTTAGAAACCTGCAAGTAATTTTTGCAAAAATATTTTCATAATACAAGACGAAAAAAAAATCAACACAAGAAAGAGAAGATTTTAGACATGAAAATAGTTTTCCCTAGTGTAGTGCACATTTTGAAAAGAGAAAGTTTAGAAAGATGCCTGCAAATCCTTTTATATTAAAAAATAACACAGGAAGAAGAAAGATGAGGAGTTTATTTTAAACAAGAAAATATGTTTTTTCCCCCAGTTTTTTAATCCTCGGCCTTCAGCATTATAGAAATTAAACTGGATTTAAGTACAGTTTCAAATGTATTTAACACACCAATGTTACAGATAATGGACCTGTAAAGTCAGCTTGCAGAGACATTTTGCATGTGACTCCAGTCTGTTCCCTCCCCTATCTAGATGGCAAAGCGGGCCTGCTACTCACTGGATGCTTGTGCAAAATTAACACTCCTATTGACAAAGTCCTTAATCTGTGTATGTGCATTCTGAAATTTCAACAATAAATGCCTGAAAATCATCTGATAAAGTAAATTTATACAGAAAAAAAACACTCTTCCTAGCAATGTCTGATTTGCACCAGAAGCACTGAATGAGCTATGGCTGATGCAAGGATACATCAGTATTACTGTAAAAAACTGGACCCTGTCAATCAATCATTCGATCAATCAATCAATGATTTGCAACAGTTCATAATCCAAGTTTTCTCAAGACACTTTACAAAGGGGGGCAGGTCTAGACTTTTTTCTCTGTTGTGGCTTGTAATAATAAAACCCAGCGTTTATCACCATGTGCACAGCACTAGCAGTACTTAGCCCCGTTACCGCGGAGATTACTGGTAACTTTAAACCACATTGGATGTAAGAAAAAAACAGTAAAGAAAGAACACCCATGAATGCTTCTTTGTGTAGCCTGATGAGCATATTTGGTCATTTGAATGAAAACTTCAGCAAAGGACTACCAAGAACAGGAGCGCAGACATCAAGGATACTTGAACACTTTATAACCACTGCCTGTTTATGGAGGATACCTCTCTCAGTCCACTCTTTATGTTTTTTTTTTGGTTGTAGAGGGAAGAGTCTGAAACCAGTTTAAGCCTCTGAAAGGAACACAAGCTGAAGGTTGCACCTTTCAATCTGTGTTAACCCAGAGCTAAGAACAACAAACCCAGATGGAGTTTGACTCACTCTGTTATTACAGTGACATTATCCCACACTACATTCATATAGGCTATGATCTATAAAGCTTGAGATATTATCAGTGATTTTCTCTAGAGTTAGTCTGTGTTGACCTCGCAGGATGATGGATTGAAAAGGATCTGCCAGCTGGCGGGTCCTCATGCCGAGCTTGGAGCTGAAACACTTGTTCCCAGCTAGAGACTGACTGGACCAATTAGCATCATTGAAGGAGAAAGAGGCGCTGGCTTGAGTGTAGTTGTACTACAAGACTGTTGACTAGTATCATGAAGAAGGTGAAGTGAAGAGATTATAGCAAGGCGGCCCATAAGGGGGGGATAAAAGGGAGAGCTTTCTGGGGTCCAGCCAAACTAGGGGCCCATGGTGCATTGTAGAGTTAAGCTGGGATAACCATATGTTTGTTTCAACACAAATAAAAACCAAGTAACAATTTGTTTTTGAATAAAGATTGTAGCATAACACCTTCTTCAAAATGTAAACTCCTTTTCTTAGTCCAAAAATAAAATGGGTTGAAAGTGAAGAGTTGGTTAAAAGTGGCAAAAAGGCAAAAGAGTGGTAAAAAACAATGGGTTAAATGACACAAAATGTATTTAAAATGGCAAAATGAGTTGAACATGACAAAAGGGGGCAGAAAAAGTGGTGGAAAGGGTTTAAAATATGGAAAAATTGCTTCACATGGGCAGGAGAGGGGGTGAAATATGATTGAAATGTGGCAAAAAGGGGTTTAAAGTGGAAAACAGACTCCAGGTTTAACACCAGTAATGCAGGACGGTCTTATCTCCTGTATCCGACTTGTTTCCACGCTCACCTTAACACTGAGAGGAGTCACAAAAAAACCCTCACTTCCCTCCAGTTCTAACGTCTATAAACCAAAAAAAAAAAAAAAAAAAAAAAAGCCAGCATTTCTTTGTAGAAACAACTGAAGTGTTTCTGATTAACTGGCCTGATAATATCTGATAAGTAATGACGTGTATCTAACAGAGAATCAGCACCTGCAGGGCGTGGACATCTCCGTTTCACCTGTAGTATCTACGGCCCATCTTATTTACTGGAGCACTGAATAATGTTTATGTCCCCTAAGAAAGTTATGGGATTGGAATGACTTTTCCAGTTGTTAGTCAAGCCCACTGACTGCTAGGGAAAATGAATTGTTAGTAAAACTTTTTATTTTGATCCAAAAACTTATGAAATGATGAATAAGTGGTTTTATTAGTTATTTTTGTTGGCAAGTGACCACGGTGGTTAATGCCCTTTGAGGTGTCCAGTTATCAGAGATTAATGGACTTCCCGGAGGCATGCTTGACGGTTTAGGCCTCCATGTCGTCCATTAATCCCTGATGATTGGACAGCTAAAAGGGCATTAACCCTTACACCAAGTGTTGGTACACTGAGGTAGAATTAAAATAAATGAGAAAAAACTTGAGGCTGGCCTTTAGCCTGCTGGCAAACAGCTATCCTGTCAGTCAACTTTTGCACTTCAACGTTAGATTTACTGTTCAACGCAGGACGTTGCCACTTTTCTCTGCATGCAGCTCAAGCTAACATGAACACTTCAAAAAAAATGCAGAACACCTTCTGTGACTAAAATTCAGTCTGAAGCGACCACACAATTTCTTATGATAGAGATAATACTTCAGTCATTCAAATCCTAACTAAAGTTAGGTAAAGCAAACAGATGATGATGAAGCTCTGTTTTGGTAAACAACTTGAGCGATATTTATCTTGTTAAGAGCATCTTGCTGACCTTTACTTGTGGAAAAGGTTTAAAAAATGCAGCAGCACCCATCATAAATTCTCCCCGAGCTCAGATTTATGTTGCGTATGTCATGAGTCACTAGCACAGCGTGATTCACCTCTGCTGAAACAAACCAGCGCTGACATTAGCTGTCTGCTCGAGGACATTCATTAGTGAGGAAGATGTCAGTGTTGTCGCGTCATAACAAACAGTTCGTCCTTGTGTTTATCCTCTAACCGGTGACAAGCACAACTTCATGTCGAGGCCCCGGCTCCTCTGAGCACTGAGTGACAAGAGCAACACACTGCTGACACACACAGGGGTGACATTGACACACTGCTGGGTCAACATTTATGCGATGCCGTGACCTCTGACCCCTTCATTCTTCCTCTCAGACAGCTGTTCCACGAAGCAAAACATACGAGCGGAGTCTTATTAACAGCGTTCTTGGAGTGCCTTCATGCCTTTGTGGATAACTCTACAGTTCACTCAAAGAATTATGAAATTTAATTTGCACACTAAAAAAAAAAAAAAACAACAAAAACAAATATACACACGTGGACAAAATCATTGGTACCCTTCTATTAATGAAACAAACGTCCACTATTGTGACTGAAATAACTTAAAACTGACAAAAGAAGTCAATAAAAATGTGCTGAAAATTAACAAATGAAAATCAGACATTGCCTTTGAACAGAATCATTTAAAAAGCAAACTATTGAAACTGGCCAGGACTAAAATGATGGTACCCTTAACTTATTTTTTTTGTTGCACAATCCCGAGGCAATCTGTAACTCTCAATGAGACTTCAGCACCTGTCCCAGGTATTTTGGCCCACTCCAAACTGCTCCAGCTGTCTCAGGTTTGAAGGCTACCTTCTTCAGACTGCATGTTTCAGCTCCTTCTACAGATGTTCACAAGGTTTTAGATAAGAGCTCATAGATCAGGGGTGTCAAACTCAATCCCAGCGGGGACCAGAATCTGGATTTAGGTCTAACCTGAGGACTGAACAGGGTCTACATTTAACCATAAACTGTCAATATAAAAAAGTCAAAATGATAAGTTTTAAAGGCTCAAAATCTGAAGTAAAAAGGCAAACTTATTAGTTCAAAAGGTCAAAACACAAAATAAAAAGACAAATAGAATAGAAAAAAAAATATATAAGGCAGAAATATGAGATTTAAAGTCAAAATCATGAATGTAAAAGATCAAAATATAAGACAAAATTCACAGCTGTGAATTTTAAAGGTGAAATATGAGAATATGAAATAAAAACTTGTGAGTTTAGAAGGACAAAATATGAGGTAAAATTCAAAATCATGAGTTTTAAAGCTCAAAATATGAGATAAAATTCAAAATCATGCATTTTAAAGCTTAAAATATGAGATGAAATAAAAAAACATTAGTTTTAAAGGCCAAAATGTGAGGTAAAATTCAAAATCATGAGTTTTAAAGCTCAAAATATGAGGTAAAATTCAAAATCATGAGCTTTAAAGGCCAAAATATGAGGTAAAATGAATATATGTGAATTTAAAATGTAAAATATGAAATGAAATTAAAAAGTTGTGTGTTTAAAAGGCCAAAATTATTCATTAAAAGGTCAAATATGAAATAAAATGTGAAATCCTAAGTTTTAGTTGTAATTGTAAGATGCAAAATTAATAATTGGAAATGAATACACAATTTATTTTATTCGATTGTTTTTACTGTTGACTCTAAATTTGATGACTTAAGGATATTTTTAATCATCAAGGTTTAGTTTACATTTTTACATTTTCTAACATTTTCTGCTGGAAGAAATCTGCAGACCTTATACTGGTGGGCCAGTTATAGTTAAAATGTGATATGATCTTGCTGGCCGGATATAACTGTACCCACGGACCGGATTTCGCCCCGGGCCTTGAGTTTGACACCCCTGTCATAGAGGGTCACTTCAGAACAGTCCAGTGTTTTGTTCTTAGCCATTCTTGGCTGTTTTTATTTCTGTGCTTTACACCATTATCCTGACCTACAACTGAGACCAAGCTTTCTGACACTAGGCAGCACTTTTGTCTCCAGAATGCCTTGATCGTCTTGAGATCCAAGACCCCCTGTGCCAGATGCAGCAAAGCAGCCCTAACATAACTGAGCCTCCTCCATGTTTTACAGAAGCTACAGTTTTCTCTTCTTTTGATGCTTCATTATTGTGAACATAAAGCTGATGTGACTGTCCAAAAAGCTCCAGTTTTGTCTCATCTCTCCAAAGAACATTCTCCCAGAATACTTAGAGGCTTGTCAATATGCATTTTGGCAAATTCCACTCCAGTATTAATTTTGGCAGATATTTTAATTTTAGTCTTAGTCTTAAGATGAAATCTCTTTTAGTTTTAGTCACATTTTAGTCATTTCTACCCTTTTAGTTTTAGTCGACAAAATCTCAAAAACATTTTAGTCTAGTTTAGTCTAGTCCTCACATTTTAGTCTTTACTTTTAGTGAAAGCGTTTATTTTCTTGCCTAAATCTGGTACCAAATCATGGTAGTGTGTTCTCTGCACCCTGCCAAACCTGGGGTCCCTGGTTTCTACAGCTGGGAGGCAGAAGAGATACAGCTGCATTGTATTTTGACAGATTTACCCGCTGTGGAGAAATATCACAGATTTTGAATGTAAGACAAAAACTACATTACATTTTAGTATAGTTTTAGTCATCTTGACGAAAACTAAACTTACTTTTATGCAGTTTTAGTCAAAGATCTATTTTTGTCAGTCTTAGTTGAGTTTTTCTAATGGAAAAAAGTCTATTGACGAAATTAACACTGTTCCAGTCTCTCTTTTTTATGATTTTCCTTCAACAGTGGAGTCTTCCTCAGTTGTCTTCTATTGAGGCCACTTTGGGTCAAATGAGACGGATGGTGTGTTCTAACACTGATGTACCTTGACCTTGGAGTTCACCTCTATTCTCTTTGGTTTCCATTCCTACTATCTGTCTCCAGGAGGGTTGGCTACAGTCCTGTGGGCCTTAAGCTTCTGAATATTATGGCCAACTGTAGTCCCAAGGAGCATCAAGCTGCTGAGAGATGGTCTTATAGCCTGTAGCTTTAACATGCGTGTCTATCATTGTGTCTAATCTCCTGGGACAACTGTCTCCTTAGCTTTCTGTGCTCCATGTTCAGTGTGGTCCACACCATGATACCAAACAGTAAAGGGACTTCTTTTCAGACTTTAAATAGGCAGACTGAATGATGACGAGTTTGAAGACGCCTGTGATGCTAATTACAGCAGTGGTTCTCAACCTTGGGGTCCCGACCCCAAGGGGGTCGTAAGACTCTGAGAGGGGGTCACCAGATACTTAAGTAAAACAAAGAATTTTTTTTTAAATGACACTGTTGCCACTTTACACCAATTTTACCAAATCTGATCCCTTTTTCATTACTTTTTAACACGGATTTTTGCACATTTTTGCCACTTAAAACCCATTTGTGTCATTTTTATATCCTTTCCATCACATTTTTTCTGCCTGTTTTTGTCACTTCTAAACCAAATCTCGACACTTTCTCTCTATTGTTGCCACATTATTGCCACTACTGACCACTTTTTACACCCCTTTTTGCCCATTTTAACCACAGTTAACCCATTTTTGCCAGTTCATATGATTTTTTTTCATCCCAGTCCACCTTATTTCCCCCAGTTTCTTTGCATTTTAAAGGCATTTCAGCCACTTTTTAATCCCCTTTTACCACTTTTTGTGCCCGTTTTTTCCAATTTAATCCATTTGTGGGTTTTTTTGCCACTTTTCTTCAAATTTTTGCCACTTTTTAACCCATTTATGTTCTTTAGAAATCCAATTTCAACACTTTTTCCACCATTTTTGCCATTATTAACTAATTTAAGCAATTTTTCACCCATTTTAAATGTTTTTAACAAAAGTTATTTTCATTTTAAGAAGGCTATTTACTACACAAATGGATATAAAGAGATATTTGTTTTTTTGATAAGAGTGGTTATTATTTTGGTCAAATATAAAATCTGTTTTTCACAGCTTAACTTCACAATGGACCATGGTTTTGCTAACTTCCATCTGGCTGGGTCCCAGAAACCTTTCCCTTTATCCCTCCTTACGGGCAGCACTGTCTCCGCATGACTCTTCTTGAATGTTCATGGCTGTGTTCAGCCACCTTCAGGTACAGTGGGGGTCCCCGGTCTCTGGCACCTTTATTTTGGGGGTTGAGAACCACTGAATTACAGGACACACCTCAGTTTAACATGTCCCTATGGTCACATTATTTTCAGTCTTTAATAGGGTACCATCATTTTAATCTTGGCCAGTTTCGTTAGAATGTTTTAAACATGATTCTGTTAAACCCCAATTCAACAGCAATATCTGATTTTCATGATTTTTCAGTATATTTTTTATCTAGTATATAAGATGTGTGACCTACTTTGCGACTCACTTTGGGTCCTGATCCAATAGTTGAGAACCCAAGCATTAGGACACCCTGACATGTAGGTTAGATGAGCTGGGAATCAAACAGCCACTTCTTCAGATTATCAACAGCAACCTCAGGGTTTCTGGTGCATTATTGTCACATGTAACAACAATTAAAGACTTGTTAGAACAAAGGGCTGGCTCTTTTGGCTGGCCCTCACTGAGTCAAAACCCCTGAATTCAGCCTAATGGAACCTCGTGTTTCAGTGCTGCTGTTCTGTTTTTGTTGTCCTGTTTTAACAGGGTAAACAGGAGTAGATCCACTCATACATCAGGACACAAGATCATTTCTTATCATAGAAGCACCTCGTAATGCGTCTTCATCTCTGAGATTCTTTGGCTCTGCATCAGTGCGTCTTCCCGTCCGAAGGCGCCACAGAGCACCTGTCAGACTGGCGCTTCAGCTCCAAAGACCATGCATGTAGTGTATGAAGGGTGTACATTGTGTCTGATGTTTTTAATAAAGTGCAGAAACTTCGGCAGCCAGTGTCAGGCGTCAGCGAAGGAACAGGACAAGTTATCAGAGTCACAGGGAGACGGCGTGACAACACATGGCTAGCAGGACAATAAAAGCGAAGAGGTCCTGTAGTCGGGGCGCTGTGTGAGAGAGCTGGTGTGGTCACAGCTCAGAGCACTGCTATGTGGTTCACTACATGCTGCATGCCACTCACATTCCACTGCTTGTATTCATTACTGCAGAAACATGGAGGCCTTTTCACTACAACACAAAAACAACCTTACACAACAGCATGCAGGGCACTGGTACTGTATAGTTATACAGGGATATACTGTGGTTATTTTCATTAAATGATCCACAGTGAACTGTATTCTCATTTTGAGTGCTTATAACCTATTGGAGATTGAAACATACTAGGCCCTATTTTTGGGGTGCATAAAGCACAATGACCAATCTCTCCTTCCATTGTGCCACTGAACCCACATTAACACACCAACACTGCATACATTTAGCATGAGGGATTTTAAGCTAAATTTTGTAAGCTTTCCAACAGAATCAGAAATAATAAAAAAGATGTGGTAAACATTTTCACACAAACGCATAAATTCCTTAATGATTATATTGTCCAGACACAGTGACAGGATCAGACCGGGACTATTCATAGTAATGCCTGTGAGCTTAACATCAAATAAAGGTAGGCTGTAAATGTTTATCTCCTTATTTTCTCTCTTGCTACATGGCTTTATTCTCTAATGAGTGCACAAAAGGTGCTGGATGGTGTACAGCAGGGCGACTCAGTTAGATTTCAATGAGGGCCAGTCCCTAAGAAAAGTTCCCAAAGAAGGGCCAGGGAGATATTTCAGTAACATATGCATGGTCATTTTTAAGAATTCATCTCAAGTGTTTGGGATTTTCTCCTCCTCAACTGAGGCAAGCACAATTTAACGGTCTCTGCATGTGCAGATGGCTTCTTCTCTTACTTCAAATCTATGCCGCTGCTAGTGATGCTAATTTAAATCTAACATCTTTGCTCTTAACATAAGGCTGCCCCAAAATCTTCTCACTGCAAACACTGAGGCTAAGTGAAAAAATGCAGTATTAAAGTTAGAACAAATTGTTTTGAAATGCCTTCTGAAATTGTATTTCTTACACACTAGTATGCACAGAGTGAGCCCAGCTCCTGCACACACAGATACAGTAAAAATGCATACTTCTCCATCTGTTCATAGTTGAACTTCATACTCTCTGCATCAGCTTTTAGTCTTTTTGTTTTGAGTAGAAAAAGAAATTTTGAGTGGCTTATATGCTAAGTAAGAACATGCACACAGGTGCTGACATGTGCACTGAGACAGCGGAGGAGAGCAGTGAGCGCCATTGTTTAGGCAGGAATGAGAAGATTTGTATAAAATGGGTTAAACTGCAGCACCATGAGGTGAGAATTCTGGGACAAATAAATCAGAGAATTAATGTGACAAATTGTCACACAAATATATTAAATGTACATTGTTTAAAAATGTGCGGGCCATCTTTTTTGAGTATTAGTAGTCCACTCAAAGGACCACTAAAAATGACCTCAGGGCTCTGATCTGGCCCAAGGGCCTACAATTAAATGACTGTATAGAAACATCTGTGGACCTAATTGCAGGAGGCCCTCACATCAGTGATAGTTAAGGTTTATTATAAATCCTGTTCTCTGCTACATGAGAGTGTGTGGATGTGTGTGCTTCTGCATGCCTGCCTGTATTAGTATGCACACTGGAACAAGCGTGCAGAGAGGAGAACTTGTAAACAGAAATAAACAAAAGCTTCCACTCTCAGCCCTCTGTCCCATTAAAGACTGTAGCAGCCAATGCACTGATAGTAAACTGTGGGCAAAGTGTGCTGTGCATCTTAGTTAGTAAAAAAATTATAAACTCATCTATAAAGATCCATTGTTCTAACACAGGGGTATCCAAACTATGGCCCAGGGGCCAAATGCGGCCCTTGGCCAATTTGTTAATTGGTCCATAGCAAACTCTAGACATAAAATGAAATATGGCCCACATTAAAACATGAAGCTTGTGCTGAACTGTATTGTACTTTGTAGTTTCAGCACAAGGCTACTATGTTATTCTGTAAACAAACATTTTGACAAAGAAAATATCTTGATAAACAGCATCCTGATGGATTATTGCGGGAAAAAGCAGCACCACTAACTTTATAGGTGCAGAGCCAGTGGGAGCTTCTCATAATCCTGAAACTGTCTACTTTGCCTTTTTTAACTTGCATTGGATAAGTCTTACTTACGTTAAAACCCTCGTACCGAGGAATATGAAAGTAGCCCCACCATGTGGCCCTCTGTGCAAAAACTTGGACACTGCTGTTGTAATGCATCCTCTTACTACTATACTGCACCACTGACTTCAGTCCTCAGGGGAGGTTTTAGTTGGTCTTATGTTCAGTTATTGAAGGGCAGGGAGAAATGTTTGCACAGAGAAGCATCATCAAAATGCAAATTTTTGTGCTGTTTATTTCTCTGCCAGCAGTTTAAAAAAGGAGATACTTCTGAGTCCCAAAACTCATTTAGATATAAAGTTTTTTAAAAACTCCCAGCGGCAGTCATTGCTCATGCACGCTCCCTTTCCATAGGGCAGTCAGGTTTGGTAGAGTGTCAGAGTGTCACGGTTTAAACAGTACACCCTGATCTCGCTTGTGTTTCCAAAGCCGATGTCCAGCCAGCCTTGCTCATTGAGATGGGAATAACATCTTTTTTAGTGATCGGAGCATTTGGATCAACTCAGTAATAAGAACCACTTTATTCACTCCCAAACAGCTCTTCATTCGGTACCAGTTTGGCTTTAGAAATAGGTTTTAAACAAAAAAGAAACTGGCTTTCAAATTCCATCTCCTGTACTTAGAATAAAAGAGCGAGCTTTTAGGACTGGCTCGTTCATGAACAACACATCAGTGCTTGGTTGCTTGGCTCACAAGGTTTTATTTACTTAAAAGTATATCACCATTTCTATCAAAGCAAGTCTATGACAAAATGAAGGAGAAAAGCTGTCAAGGGGTGCAGCTAGCCTCTAAACAAGACTCCTCAAGACCCTTACCAACCTGCATCTGGCTAGACAGTAAGAGATCTGCAGGAGTCATTTGCAGTATTTATCGCTTCCATATAAATTGAATGCAACATATTTTGCTCTGCACTTAAGTGTCACCTTTTCTGTCAAAGTACTCTCAGGCTTTTCCTGCTTCCATTGCCACACACAACTAAAACTAAAATGAAAGTAGCACGGGGTTTCTCCAACATTACAATGCATCAAAAATAAGTAAAAGCACAATTCAAATAAAACCCAAAGTCTGTTATTAAGTATTACATGCAACTCCAAAAACCATGCTGTAAAATTTAGACAATACTGGACATTCTGCTAATGATGTCTAAAGCCTAAATCCAGAAACCAGTGCATGTTTGATAGAACTGCTAGAAGCCTGCAACATTAAGTCTTATCTGTGGCCTTAAGAGTTGATCATCGGAGGCTTGAATGCAAACAGATCATCAAACATGCAGGAAATTCTTATAAATGGGACGCAAACAACAGCACTCGTCTCCTTACTAACCATGTGACAGAATCATGAGATAAACAGAGATGTATGACACACACTTGATGGTGCCTGATAGTGCGACCACCATCTCTTCCACATCAAAACCCTCGAAATCCTCCCCTGCCCCTATCACTCAGCACTGGTCTTCCCTTCCACTCATCTGCCCACTATCTATTGTGTACCCTCCCTCCACCTCCTCTCTGTGGGATTACCCCCTAATTCCCAACCTAAACAGAGGCTTAGTGTCTGGCGACTGTGGACGGGGGTGTTGGGTTTAGCTGGGGCTGAATCTGATGCCTTTGGAACGGGATGAGAGCTGCCCAGGACCAGGCTCGTTCAGGGAACCACGGAGCTGTTTATGATGCCAGGGCTGGGTGGCAAGGCTGGAGCCTACTGGCAGATTAGCCAGCATGGTTGGAGGGGCAGAACAGTTTGAAGCCTGGTCTTAGCTTTGAATAAAAATGTTGATAATCTCCCTTATTGATTGATTTACAGTAAGACGTGTCATCTGGGGTCTGCTCATTGACGCGTAGAGATTTATTGATCCGTAAGTAAAGAGTGTGTTATAGTTTTAGGGGAAAACTGAGGAGACAGAGAAACAGTGCAAGCCACAGAAACTTCAAATACACAGAGAACTTACCCGTTTACTACTACTTTTATTTTACTTGAGGATTATTTTTAGAAAAACTTATTACAACTACAATTCCAAAAAATGTATAAAATGTACACAAAAAATTTGCAAATCTCATATACCCATATTTTGTTCACAGTACGAAATAAAGAACACGCCAAATTTTGGAACTGAGACATTTTACCCTACCATGTAAAATGCTAACTCATTTTGAATTTGATGCATCCCCCATCTTCTAACAACAGTCTGTAAATGACAGGGAAGGGAGGAGACAGGTGCGACCTTTTTGCTGTTTTTTGACTAAAATTGGCAAAAAAAAAAAAAAAAAAAAAACCCAGCAAAAAAGGTGGGGGAAAATGAGTGAAAAGTGACTAAAATCGGTAAAAAAAAAAAACAGCAAAAAACAGGGGAAAATGAGTTAAGGGTGACTAAAATTGGCAAAGAGCAGCAAAAAGGTGGGGGAAAAATTGAAAAGTGACTAAAATTGGCAAAAAGGTGGGGGAAAAATTGAAAAGTGACTAAAATTGCCAAAAAGCGTCAAAAAGGTGGGGGAAAATGAATGAAAAGTGACTAAAATTGGCAAAAAGCAGTAAAATAGTGGGGGAAAATAATGGAAAAATTACTACACCTGGCAAAAAGTGGCAAGAAGGTGGGGGAAAGTCAGTAAAAATAGTCTAAAATTGCCCAAAAGCAGCAAAAAGGTGGGGCAAAATGATTGAAAAGTGACTAAAATTGGCAAACAGCAGCACATTTTGGAACCGAGACATTTTACCCTACCATGTAAAACACTAACTCATTTTGAATTTGATGGCAGCAACACATCTAAGAAATGCAGGGCCATGTTGTTTACCACTGTGTGGCATCCTCCTTCTTTTAACAACAGTCTGTAAATGACAGGGAAGTGAGGAGACAGTTGCTGGAGTTTCGGGAGAGTAATGTTGTCCCATTTTTGTCTGATGTAGGATTCTAGCTGCCAAACAGTCCTGGGTCTGCTTTGCCAGATTTTCCTTTCATGATGCTAAAATGCTTTCTTCTTCTGAAAGGTCTAGACTGCAGGCAGACCAGTTCAGTTCTTCTTTTGTGAAGCCATGCTGTTGTGATGGATGTGGTATGTGGTTTAGCATGATATTGCTGGGAAATATAAGGCCTTCTTTGAAGTAGATGTTGTCTGGATGGGAGCATATGTTGCTCCAAACCCTCTCTATGCTCTTCAGCATTGATAGTACCATAGACACTAATGCAACCCCATACTATCAGAGATGCAGGCTTTTGAACTGTGCACTGATAATAAGCTCGATGATCCCTCTCCTCTTTAGGTTTCAGGACACGTCTGTGGTTCCCAAAAATAATTTCAAATTTCCATTCATCTGACCACAGAACAGTTTTCCATTTGCCTCAGTCCATTTCAAATGAGCTTAAGCCCAGAGAAGACGGCGTATTTCTGGATCCTGTTCACATATGGCTTCTTCTTTATATGATACGGCTTTAACTTGAATATGTAGCTAAGACGCTGAACTGTCCTGACAGACAATGATTTCTGGAAGTGTTCCTGAGCCTCTGCAGTGATTTCCAGTACAGAATCATGACTGGGATTAATGCATTGCTGCCTTAGAGCCACAAGATCATGAGCTTAAAGTATTGTCCCTTGCACACAGAAATTTCTCCAGATTCTCTGACTCTTTTGACGATATTGTGCAGTGTATCTGGTGGTATTTTCAGAGATTTTCTGAAATTGTTCCTCAATTTTTAGACATTTTTTTGCAGATTGGTGAACTTCTGCTCATTGTTACTTTACTTTACCTGACCTGTTCCAAATTTACCCTGATTAGTTGCAAAATGCCCTACTTTTTTGATGTGTTGCTGCTATTAAATTTAAAATTAGCTAACATTTACCCTGAAATGGTAAAATATCTCACTTTCAACATCTGATATGATCTTCATGTTCTTTTGTGAAAAAAAAATATGATTTTATGGGATTTGCAGACTTGTATTTTGTTTTTTTACATTTTACACAGTGCCCCAGCTTTTATGGATGTGGGGCTGTAATAGAAGCTGTTTTAATCTCTGTGCTTGACTATGGAGATGCTTTTCACAGAAGGGTGAAGGGAGAAGAAATATGGCTTAAAACCGCAGCCTGTCTGCTCTGTCAGTAAGGAGAGATCAGCATTTATATTTATCTATTTATAAAGCACTTACAGACAACATGGGAAACTATTATACCAGGTTCCAAACATTTGCACAGAGATAAGAAGATCTACTTTTTATTTTCATGCCCCAAAAGCTTGGAAAATGCTCAGAAAAAAACCTTAAATTGTTTACATTAACATTGGTAAGGCAATTCCAAGTTTTAATTGCTTACCTCATTGATTTTATATTCTAAGCTTATTTTTCTTATTGTTTTATTGTTATCTATCACTGTAAATGTGTTTCTGAGGATTTAGATCAATAAAGTAACTAAAGGGTGCAGAGCATTAATAACTGTCAGAAAATTCCCCTTTAAACTTCCACTGGTGGAACTTGAGGTTAGATTTTTGTGTCTTTCAGTTGTCTCATGTGAACGGTGTGCTGCACACATCATCAGAAACGCTGATAAGGACTGACTGCAGGAAAGCAGACATACAGCAAGCGTCTTCACAGGGTCTCTGAGCTGCTTTGGCTCCGGCTGTAACTCTGCCAGGCTCCCAGCGTACTTTACTATAAAAGCTATTCTGGCGCCAGCACCAACATTCACACTGGCACACTACAAAGAAGATTCACGGCTGCGCTGGTTTTTATTAACGTTGATAGAAATAGCTTTCTGCTGGTGTAAGGATAAGGTGAAGCCCATCTGAACTAGGCCACTGATGTGTTTGAAACTACAAGTCTCTGGTATTTCACAGACCTGATGGATATTAAAATTAAACTTTGGCAATTTATTCTTCTAATATCCAAACACTCTGACCTGAAGTTGATCAAGCCTCAGCAAAATTTCTTCAAACAATATGATTAAAAAGTGACGGTGTCCACGGCTTTGAAATCTACATTTTCAATTGCACACAGCAGGGGGGTCAAACTCAAGGCATGGGGGCCAAATCTGGTCCGTGGCCCACGGGATCATACCATATTTTTATCATAACTGGCCCACCAGTATGAGGTCTGCAGATTTCCTCCAGTATAAAAATGTAAACTTAACCTTGATGATTTAAAATATCCTTGTTAAGTCATAAGAATTAAAAAAGAGTAAAGAGTTGAAATAATTTGATAAAAAGTCAGGAATGTGGGAAAAGAAATTTGTGTTTTCATTTAATATTTTCTAATTTGTATATCACAATTATGACTTAAAAATACGGTTTTGACTTTTTAATATCATATTTTAATCTTTTTAAATCATAATTTTGACTTTAATCTCATATTTTGACCATTTTGATTCACAATTTAACATTTAAAGTCATATTTTTACATTTTAAATCAATTAATTTGAATTTTAATCCAAAATATTAACCTTTTCTATTTTATTTTTATCTCACTTTTGAACTGTTATAACTCAATATTTTAAATGTCATCTCACATTAAGAATTTTATGATTTTGAATTTTATCTTATATTTTGGCCTTTTAAACTCTTAAATATAACATTTATTCTCAATTATTGACCTTTTGATTCAAAAATCTAACTTACTGTTTTGAATTTTATCTTATATTTTGGATTTTAAACTCATAGTTCACCTTCAAATCTCTTGATTTATAATTTCTTTCTTGCATCTTAAACCTTTTAAACTCTTGAATATAACTTTTATTCCCAATCATTGACCCTTTTGATTCAAAAATTAAACTAATCGAATTTTATCTCATGTCTTGCATTCAAAACTAATAATTTTGAATTTTATCTCATATTTTGAGCTCTTAAACTTCTGATTTTAAATTTTATTTATTTTATTTTATTTATTTTATTCAAAATCATTTATCATCAATGTTAATTTTTTTTTGTTCTTCCTATAATTGGTTACCAGTGAAGATGATGTTGACAGTTTATGGGGGATTTTGACCCAGTTAGGCCCTCAGCTTAGACCTAAATTCAGAATGTGGCCCCTGCTGTGATTGAGTCTGACATCCCTGGTCGTTCCACTAGTGGATTCTTCTTACCTGCCTCTCCAGGGTAAGACCAGATCAGGGTTGATCTTTCGAAAGAAGTACTCTCCACCAGGCTGCCTGCTGTTGTAGCTCGGGATGGGCGTGTCCTCTCTGGAATCCTCCTTTAAAAGAGGCTCCTCCGGGTTTGGTCGCATCATGCCAATGTATTTAGGCAGGAAGTGAATGAAAACCTGTGAATTTCAGGTTAGAAATATGTAACCAAGGGTATCAAGGTAGCTCGGATAGATGCAGACTGAATATGTTTAGCTTTGCCTCACCCTTCGAACCCAGTTTGGCATGATGTGCGTGCTGGGTGTTCGGTGGTGCAGATTGAGGACGACTACACTTAAGATGACAGAGAATGTGACCAGGATCATCGTGAACATGACATAGTTGACAATAATTGGGATGCCGAGGGAGGTTTCAGGGACCCTGTCAGCCAGCAGGAGCATGAAGACGGTGAGAGCAATGAGGACAGAAATGGAGAGGGTCATCTTCTCTCCTGCAGAAAACAGAGACTGTTTAGAGAATAAAGGAAGCAGTGGAACAGCAAAGTCACTCTGTTTTCTTCAGTTTAATGCATCATATCTTTCATCATGTCTTTAAAACTGGCAAGAGTGTCTAAAAATGGTTAAAATGCATTAACGTGATTGAACTTGGGAGTCACATGAAGCTTAAATGGATTGAAAATGAAACTCAGAGTATACCAACAGTCTGACTGAAGCTGTTTAGGCCATTCCTCATAATCCTACTGTTGATTTACATACCATGGAGCTCACAGCGTTAGTTTTAGATTTCAATGTCCTGTTGTCAAGAGTATTAACTGCTACTTTTTATAAGTGCTATAGAAACAATTTTGATTGTCAGCTCTTGTCTAAAACAAAGGTATATACCTTATATTGCCAAAAGTATACGCTCACCTGCCTTGACTTACATATGAACTTAAGTGACATCCCATTCTTAATCCATAGGGTTTAATATGATGTCAGTCCACCCTTTGCAGCTATAACAGCTTCAACTCTTCTGGGAAGGCTTTCCACAAGGTTTAGGAGTGTGTTTATGGGAATTTTTGACCATTCTTCCAGAAGTGCATTGGTGAGGTCACACACTGATGTTGGACGAGAAGGCCTGGCTCTCAGTCTCCGCTCTAATTCATCCCAAAGGTGTTCTATCAGGTTGAGGTCAGGACTCTTTGCAGGCCAGTCAAGTTGATCCACACCAAACTCTCTCATCCATGTCTTTATGGAGCTTGCTTTGTGCACTGGTGCACAGTCATGTTGGAACAGGAAGGGGCCATCCCCAAACTGTTCCCACAAAGTTGGGAGCATGGAATTGTCCAAAATCTCTTGGTATGCTGAAGCATTCAGAGTTCCTTTCACTGGAACTAAGGGGCCAAGCCCAGCTCCTGAAAAACAAGCCCACACCATAATCCCCCCTCCACCAAACTTTACACTCGGCACAATGCAGTCAGACAAGTACTGTTCTCCTGGCAACCGTCAAACCCAGACTCGTCCATCAGACTGCCAGATGGAGAAGCACGATTCGTCACTCCAGAGAACTCGTCTCCACTGCTCTAGAGTCCAGTGGCGGCGTGCTTTACACCTCTGCATCCGACGCTTTGCATTGCACTTGGTGATGTATGGCTTAGATGCAGCTGCTCGGCCATGGAAACCCATACCATGAAGCTCTCTACGCACTGTTCTTGATCTAATCTGAAGGCCACATGAAGTTTGGAGGTCTGTAGCAACTGACTGTGCAGAAAGCTGGCCACCTCTGTGCACTATGTGCCTCAGCATCTCTGTAATTTTACGTGGCCCACCACTTCATGGCTGAGTTGCTGTCATTCCCAGTCACTTCCATGTTGTTATAATACCACTGACAGTTGACTGTGGAATATTTAGGAGTGAGGAAATTTCACCACTGGACTTGTTGCACAGGTGGCATCCTATCACAGTACCACGCTGGAATTCACTGAGCTCCTGAGAGCGAGCCATTCTTTCACAAATGTTTGTAGAAACAGTCTGCATGTCTAGGTGCTTGATTTTATACACCTGTGGCCATGGAAGTCATTGGAACACCTGATTTCAGTTATTTGGATGGGTGAGTGAATACTTTTGGCAATATAGTAAAGTTATAAAGCCATGTAGGATTTTGATTTTCAAATTTAATTTCATATGTTCACAGAATTTGTGTACTCTAACAGAATTTACAGTCATGTGCTTCAAAAATTCTGCTAGCTCAAATAGTTTAGCATCAATCCTGTTACAAGTGAAGTTGATTTCCAGCCAAGGTCACTTCCCTTCAATCTCTAATAAATTCCTTCAAAGGTCTCCTGCCTCATGGAGTATTCCAGTATTAGACCTGTGTTCTCTGTGACATTAGATACTGTGTCATGTCATCAGAGCCTGTCCTATATCACGTCTTGGCAGTGATGTGTAGTCAGGGTGTCAGAATGTATCATGTGAGCTGACCTGCTCCTGGAGGCAGGTAGAAGACAAAAATAGCCAACACGCTGGTGAGGATGCATGGAACAATGATGTTGATGATGTAGAAGAGAGGCTTCCTCTGAATGATGAGGTAGAAGGTGATGTCTTCATACAGGTCCTCTTTGACGTTCTTTCTGGAAGGTTTGTGACAGATGGCCCATTCTCCATTTTCTGTTAAAACATTCATTCATAGCTATGAAAAGGAAAGCAGAGTACACAGTAGCTAAAGACACATCATATAAGACTAGAGGTTATGTGTGATTCCACTACTGGCACTACCAGTGAAAGCGTTTTCATCTATAACAATCTCATGAATCTCTTTTCCGTCATCATCCAGAAAGTACTGTAAGTCCACCTCTGAGGCATCATAGGTGTACGAGCGGAAAACCATGCTGCAGTTCTGCCAGTCGAACGGGAAGTAAGACACCTAAGGGAGAGGACATCACAATAAAACAGTAAATAGTGGGGTTATGAATGAAACTCTTCTGGCTGATATTTCATCCATGGTTGTACCTGTATAGAGCAGGAGCTGCGGTAGATGGCTGGGGGAAGCCAGTTGACTGTCCCATCACTGTAAACCAAGACGTTGACATAGAGCGCTACGTCAAACTGACCGTCATTACTGTTGAGATAAAAAAAAAACCAAACAAACATGTGATGCTTATAACTCCAACATGTCTGCATCCATTACATTGCACTTGTCTTGCTTTCCGGTAGAGATTGGGACTCTAGTTTCAAACTTAAATGCAAGTCACACTTAAGTTGCAAACAGATGTGATTTAGACCTGACATAGACTTGCTCCTCAAAGACTTCTGCCTGAGTTTTTCAGTTCTGATCTTTTAAATAGACAGTTTTATGTCAGCCTCAGTGATTGTGAGTCACAGAGTTGGGATTTCTACCTTGGGATTCCTCAGGAAAGCTTTCTTTCTTTCGTTCAGATTCAGGCTAAAGGAGAAGAAGAACTGGATTTTGTGGCAAATTGGTTAAAAAACACTGCATATTGTATTTCCTGATATATGCCTGTATCAGTTTCATCAGTCCACCTATTCATTCATCATACATACATGCATGCATTTGCCCATCATCCATCCATCCATCTATGTATGCACTTGTTCCTCCACTCATACATGCATCAACCCATTCATGCTTCCGTCCATCCATCTGACTTTTCGTCCAATCATCCATGCATCCATCCATCCATCTATGCATCCATCTATGCATCCATCCATCCATGCTTCCATCCATGCATCCATCCATCCATCTATGCATCCATCCATCCATCCATCCATGCTTCCATCCATCCATGCAACCATCCATGCATCCATCCATCCATCCATCCATCCATGCATCTATGCATCCATCCATGCATCCATCCATCCATCCATCCATCCATCCATCCATCCATCCATCCATCCATCCATCCATCCATCCATCCATCCATCCATCCATCCATCCATCCATCCATCCATCCATCCATCCATACTCCTTCCTTCGTATAGCCCCCAGTTATAACCTCAAGACACTATGAAATGGATAGTTCCAGACTGTACTTTCCGTTATACTATTCATAAAGAAAGGTCAGACATTAGTCCACAAGAAACTCTGCAACATTTAGCAAAGTTTCAGGGGCAGGAGAAAACCTCTTTGTAATGCTGGCCCCCACGAGACAGTTCTCAAACCTGAAATGATAACAAAATGTTGGGGACCACAAACAAAAAGAAAGTTTCAACTGAGCTCTCATCTCCAAATCCTTTGAGGACACACAGGGTGTGTGGTGAGAGTTGCCCTGCCAACTCCCTCTGTGGAGAAACATTCTCTCAGTGTAGATTCCCCACCATAAGATCTCACAGAGACATGCGAGATCAAATGTGACTTCAGACGAACTAAAAACTTCATCTAAATCCTAGCCTGGCTGTCAACAATTGGCCGTCATGGCGTGTGTTACAGTTGCAGTGAAAATTCAAAAAGGTGGAAAAAAGGAAAGGAAAGATTTTTTTCAGATATCTGGTATTTACAGATTCATATTAGCCAATACTGATATTATTGCTGATATTTATATGTGTATTTGAGACCTAAAACTTCAGTCCTTTGAACACACCTTAATGTATAAGGATTTAAAAAGAAATAACTTAGTACTGAACTTAAACACACTTTAAGGTTTTAAGATCCAGGGTGAACAAAGAAAAAGACCTCTACTGGTATAAGTCTGCTGCTCCAGCTTTGGTCTGGTCTTCAGGTACTTAAGTGCACCTCTGGTAGGTCTGTTGTTACTAACAACTGTCTGTTAGTACAAATCTCAAGAATTTGCAGCCAAGATATACTGAATTTCACAGCCAAAATATCCGTTGTAAATATCTGCAGAAGTGTTATCTTTGCCGATATGATAATGGCCTTCTTAAGCTAATATCTGCCGATATCGATAGCCTCATACATTACTTCATACCAAGGACAATTTGTACGTACCTTAAAGTAAACTGTAACCCAAAATGCTATAATTAGTAAAGTAGACGTCTACTTTGCATTGTTGTTGTTGCAGTTGTTTTTTATTTTGACATTGTAAAGTGTAAAGTACATGTGCTATGAGTTTCATAAGACTCACTTGTTTATGAGGTAGATGTCGGGACGCCACACCTTGTTGGGAGGAATCCTCAACACGCTGATGTCATCGTACTCCTCTGGGTTCCATGACAACCTGTAGTCTGACCACGCCTGTCAGAAACAGCAGGTAAGAGCAGACAGAAGAGAAATGAGTGTGATAGAGAATAAAAGATGATGTAAGTGTGACTACAGTGCTCTGTCGTTAACATCCTAGTTTGTCCTGTTTTTCCTAATGATAATCTAGACGCTCAAACGTGGCTGTCACAACCACTCAAGCTGCCCTGATTTCTCATTAGCGAAGGCGATGGACAGAAATGAGAGAGAGCGAGAGAATCAGGGAGACAAAGCAAGAAATAATTTGTGGTTATAGAAAGTGGCAGGTCCACTTGAGGGGCAGAGCGACAGAGCAGCCAAGAAAGGAGGAGGAGAGTGAGCAGAGTCAGAGCAGCAGAGCGAGGCTCAGTGATGAAGATGAATGGGTCTGTGTGCATACCAGATTCATGAACACGTTGGTTGTCATCTCTTCGTTCTTCTCGTTCTGCAGCAAAGAGGGACACAGAGAGGAGAGGAGAGAGGGACACGCTTAAATGATCCATCATGGGTCGTTCTATGACAGCATAGTTGCTCCATAGAAACACACTAGGTTTGGACTGCAGCATCCGGCTGGTATGTTTGTGAACATTAGTGCTTTATTGAAGGACAGCACTGCATATGTAAGAATTATTTCTGTTAAAACACACTCTAGTGTTCTTAAGCATGGTTAAAATGCTTGGAATGTGTTTAATTTGTTTACGTGTAGACTTAGGGTAGAATTCTATGATCAGCACATTTTGTCTTAATCTAATAACATAAAATCAGTTGCTTTTGTTTTCAACTGTTTCCTGGAAAAAAAAGGTATTTTTCCAAGTCAACATCAGCTCAGTCAGGACCGCTTTGTCAGCAACCATCCATGGTTTGCAGTCATTAATTTTTTCTTTATCAGCATTTATTTATTTGCACTTATTGTTATATTTGGTGTGACTGTTCATGGATCCCCCGTTCCTCCACAGGCCTTGATGCACGGGTGTCAGACTTAAATGCGGCCCACAGTGCAGTTTTATCCGGCCTGCATGATCATATCATATCTGAAATAGAACTGGCTCACCAGAATGAGGTCTGCAGATTTCCTCCAGTATAGAAATGTAAATTTAACCTTGAAGATTTTTAAAGAATCCTTGTTAAGTTTTAAAATTCTGAAAAAGTAGAGAGTAGAAATAATTAGATAAAAAGTCAGGGATGAAGGGAAGAAATTCATTTGTGTTTTCATTTCATATTTTCATTTTGCATCTTAAGATTCTGACTGAAACTTAGAATTTTGTCTTTTTATTTCATATTTTGATGTTTTCAATTCATAATTTTGACCTTTTCTCTAATATTTTGACATTTTAGATTCACAATTTTTCATTAAAAATCATATCTTGACCTTTTAAACTCCTAACTTTTAATCCCATATTTTCACTTTTTAAACTCCTGATTGAGAATTTTATCTCATGTTTACCTTTAAGAGTCACAATTTTGAATTTTATCTTCTATTTTGACTTTTTAATCTCTTGATTTTGTATTTTATCTTATATCTTGACTTTTAAACTCATGATTTTATTTCTCTATCTCATATATTTGCCTTTAAAAAACTTTATTTTGACTTTTATTTTTGTATTTTGACTTTTAAGACTTATAAAGTCAACTTTTTATCTCAGATTTTTATCCTTTAAACTCATTCATTTATTTAGCATTTATTTGACATGGACACACAGTAACACTGATGCTTTGAAATTTAATCATTTTTATAAAAAAAAAATTTTTTTTTTTTTTTTTAGAAATCTTAAAATCATTTATCATCACTGTCTAATTTCCCCTATAATTCATTACCTGTGAAAACACACTTGACAGTTCTGGGTTAAATCTTGACCTTGTTAGGCCCTCAGGTTAGACATAAATTCAGATTTTGGCCCCTGCTGTGACTGAGTTTGACACCCCTGCCTTGATGGAAACCATAAAGCAAAAACAGCACATGGTCCTGCTCTTCCTGTACCTCCAAGTAAAGCCTAGGCAGCAAAAAACCCAGAGCACAGCAGGTGTCAGTGACAACAGACTGAGACTGATTAAGTCAGAAGAAGCATAAAAGGAGGAGCTGGGGTGGAGGAGGGTTGCTTACAAAGGGAGCAGCGAAGCGTAGCTGGCCTAGATTAGGCTAACTATGGCAGTATGAGTGTGATTAGCCAATAGCATGCCCAGGGTAGAAGCCAATCAGCTGACTGCCAGCTCATGAGGGCTTGACCAGCTGATCTCAATTATATGACTGTGCTTGAAGATATGGCATGCCTTAAACTGACACTATATGCTTAATTTTTCCCTTGTAAAGATAAAATCACCTTGTAGCTATAGCTACAGCTCAGATGTAGCTATAGAGTCACAGCAGTTTTATCAGAACTGGACCACGACAAAAGCCAAATGCCAAATTAAAACCTTTAATGGCAGGAAAGATGTTTTTCTCTTCTCTCTCCCTTCTTTGACAAGTTTGTGATCATTGCGGTTGGGTTTGAATTTTACTGTAAACTGGTATTTTTCTTCCTGTGCAGGGTTTGATGAGAGCAGTACACATTTGGATTTAAGATAAACCTCCTGAGACCTGAGCTTTAGTTTGGAAAGAACTTTTAGCTTCTCCCATTTATTTGGGATAAGTCTGATAAGTTAAAACATCAGCCTCATACTTGAACAGGAATTCCTTCAAAATAAAAAAAAAAACACTTAAATTTCAAAGAAATTACCTAAAATTTTGGTTAAAAACTATCAGACATATTTCTAAAGTATGCCATAAAAAGTACACCAAAACTTATTTTCATGGTCCCCAAATCTTTTAGTGAAACTTTATCATTAAGCCGTGAAAATGTCATGCAAATTTCTGAAAATTTTCAAGCAAATTCCCCCTAAAGTTTCCTAACAATTAAAAAAAAAATTACAGATACATTCTCCAAATTTCCATGAAATGGTAGAAAAACATCCAAATGTCCAAATAAATCCCAGAAATTTACCCCCAAAAATTCCTTTAAAATTTCAAATGACAACCCCTGTGCTATGTTCCCTCTAAGGCAGTGACACTAAATGTGAGGCTCTTCTGTAATTGTTTGTGGCTCTCTTATGTCTTAATTTTAAATATTATTCCCCCAGAAAACCTTAAAAAGCAGAGACTTTTTGCCAATTTACAAATTTTTGCCACTTTTCACCCATTTAAGCCATTTTTGGCCATTAAACACCCTTTTTTCTTATATTTTAGCTGTTTTGCAACTTCTTTTTGCAACTTTTTCCCATTTTTTTCCATTTTATCCAATTTTTGCCCTCTTTCACCTTTTTTTTTTTTTGCCAATTTTTGCCCATTTAAGATACCTTTTGCAATTAAAAAAAAACCTTTTTCCTATTCCTCTATTTGACACTTTTTTCCAATTTTTGCCCTTTTTTTCATAATTTTTCACCACATTCAGTCCAAATAAGCTACCTTTTTGCCATTACATATCACTTGTTTCCTTTTTTCCAAAATTTTTGCCTCTTCTTTTTGCTATTTTTCACAATTTTTGCCACATTTTGCCCATTTTAGCCACCTTTTGTCATTACATACCACGTTTTCTATTTTTCTAGCCCATTCATGCCAATCTTTTCTGCTTTTTGCCCATTAAAGTCACTTGTCACTCATTTTTTTGCCACATTTTTGCCACTTTTGGACCATTTTTTGCCAACTGTAAATAATTTTTTTGTCACATCCCACCAATTTCTTCTACTTTTTCAACCCATTTTCATCCCTTTCACCCATTTTTTTGCTGCATTTTGACCATTTTTGCAACCTTTAACTTATTTCTATTGCTGCTTCAAGCCGTTTTTGCCACTTTTCACAATTTAGATTGTGGCTTTTGCAAAGATATTTTTCAACAATGTGGCTCTTTGCTTGAGCGGTGTTGAGTAACACTGGTCTAAGGTGTTTTACTGCTCTGCTCTCCACCTCTTTGGGCAGGAGAGAAAAAAAGTTGCACGGTCAAATATCCTCGATGAGTTTTGACTGTTTTTTATTCTAATATGAGCTGTGAACAAAGGTGCATTAGTGCACAGGCTGGCTGGTATGGTAGCCCAGGGCTTCTATCTCCATGGGGGCATCATGTGTGAGAGATGTAAAGTATGAATAACTCATAACAGTTGATGCACCGATGGCAGGGCTGATATTGACAGCCGCCAAATGTGGGTGGATTCCAGCCATGGAGGGTACCTAACTACACGCTAACTTGAAAGGGCATTCTGAACACTTATCTCAAAAATCGATCAATAATATGATTACCTACCATGGTGTAGGGAAGCCAAACTGTTACCTGTCCTCATACGTGCATGCAGGGTCTTAGGAGGTTAAGGAAGATGACATACCTACCTTCAAATATCCGATAGCTGAGTCAACACCTCAACACATAAAGGATGTACAGTAAACTGTGTACTTTTATGTTTGTAGCTATCACCATGTTTGTGTGTATTTACCAAGCTGACCAGCTGCGAGAGGGTCATCCCAACTCGGACCATCACCTTCTCCTCCCAGTAGCGAGCCGGTCTTACTTTCATGTTGTAGTTTTCAAAGATCTTCTTATGGAGCCGTCGCTCTGTTTCTGAGGCTCCTGGATGAACAGATGCAGAGACACATAATGATGAGAGGGAAAATCAGACCCAAGGGACTGAAGGTTAACATCAGCAGAAAGAAAAGACTGAGAAAAAGCTCAAAAATCTAAATACATGGCCAAAAATATCAGTATCTTCTTTCTTTCAATTAAAGTATCTTCAAGGTGATTAAAGTTCTTAAAAGCAGAGATTTTTTTTTTTAATTGTAACTGATCAGATGCATTTTAGCCTAGTTATTACTATGTAAGAGGATGTTTCACATTAAAAATGAATATGGATTTGTTTGTAAACTAAAATTTGATATTTTTTTCAAATATAACCACACTGTGGCGACTGTATCTCTGTAGGTAGATTTGGTCACCCTGCAGGAAGGTTGTGGGTTTGATTCTCAGCTCCTGCATGTTCATGTCGATGTGCTCTATGGAAAAATACTGACTCGTTTGCTCTCACTGCTTCCTTGGTAGCGTGTAAATGGGTATGGATGTGTTTAGATGGGATTAGCTGATGCTGATGCCTAATTCTCCATCCTATGTCATCAGTGAGTGAATGGGTGTGAAAGTGTGTGGCCTGCGGTGTAAAAACGCTTTGAGTAGTCAGATGACTAGAAAAGTGCTACACAGGCTAAAGTCCATTTACTATTGAGGAAATCAGCTACAACAAACCATGTCCAGGTGCTAAGACCCAAGAGAACAGCACATAATGGTTTCAAGAGTTTTAAAGCCAGTGAGTTAGGATAGGAATGTTGGGATTAGTGTCGACACCACTCATTGGTTCCGAAGAGAGGGTTTGGAGCCGAATGGAGATCTTCACATTAGAAACTTAAGTTTTAATCAAACCAGAAAAGGTAGAGGTTAAATCACGCCACTATGCAAACGTCTAAATCTGCCCATCTGTGTGAAACTTCAGTTTTACATCCTTTATTCGGTTTCTGTCATGAACTGGAAATAGATCCCCCTGTTTCAAGGTTCAGGAGGGGTCAGAGGGACCAGAGCTGTTAAAGTGAATCACAACAAAAGCATGACACATTACACAGGTCACGATCCACAGCATGATTGTTCTCCTGGATACATTGAGCCAGAGCTACCATGGTTACAGTGGTGCAGTTGTGCAGGGATGACCCATGCTATAAATACTATACTCTTTGTGTTTGTACATCTATATTCTCTTTTAGACTGGAATGCAAACAGCATAAGCTAAATGCCACTGTCCTTCCCTAAACAAGCCATGATATTTTATATCAAGCTTATAACTGGAAGAACTGAGTTTTCTGCAGGAGGACCTGCATCTGCAAAGATACATGCATCATGCAAAAATCAGTTATTCCATTTCAAGCCTGGACAAGTTGGTGGTATTTCTGGATGTTGTTGCACTAAGAAAAATGAATCTGGGCGAAAGTAAATTCAACTTAACTTAATCTTCGATATCAACAATAAAAATCCAAGTTTCTAGCGTGACATAAGCAAATCTAATTTTCCTTTATCATTCCTTGTTGTTTTTTGCAGTGAATGATTACATTTGTAGTAGGTGAATGCTATTGGGTTTGTAAAGATGAGGTTTCTTGGACTATTACTTTAAAAGCTGCAGATGCGATCACATTGGTGGTTATTACCTCTGTGGGCTGTTGCTGCATCGGCAGGTTTTACAATGCTCCAGTATTTAAAGATGATGGCGTGACTTTTATTCCAAATATGTTCAGAACAATGTGGAAAAGATGGAGAAGGACAGATGGGACATGCAAAAGAAGCAACCAGAAGGGCAGGTGCTGTTCGATGGGTAGCAAAGGTGACTGAGCTAATGTAATTGATATGCAGCAGGGGGATGGGATCAAAGGGATGTCTGGGATACCAGGGACAAAAATAGACTCTGATTAACAAACAATGAGTTGTTAATATGATTCATTATATGATCCAGAGCAGGATACTCTTGGATTTTTCTGTGAAATAACAACTTATACAACTCTTATAAAGGGCACAGATGAAAGACTTCTTTTCTATGGGCTTCCCTCTTTCTTTTGTCTCCTATTTATCTTTCTTCCCTTTGGGGAAAAACAGTTGTTAGGCAGGCCTTGCAGGAGGACTTCAGAGGCAGGACCAATTGCCATGGTCCCACGAGGAGGCTCCTAAACACTACCAGGACGGCTCCTTTTTTTCTTTTCACTCCCACTGTGAGGTCAGCAGGTCAAAGTCAAAGCCCTTCAGCCGAGCTCAGATAAGACCAAGTCATCGCAAATCGATTCCAATTATGATTTTTATCCCCAAAAAACGCAGAGGAAGTGGGATCAATACCAATTTAACTGAACTGACAGGCTGCAGCGGGATTGGAGTTGCTGGAGTGTTATCTGATTGAGCAGTAGGTATATGCTGAGTGCGGAAACGCCTAAATATGCTTGCATATGGAGGTTGCAAGGAGCAGCCTAGCAGGAAAAAAGGTGCAGGGGCAGCGCTAGGACAGCTAGAGGAATGGGAACAATGCACCGCAGGTCAAAAACACAAATAGGGCAACCATTTGTTTCCCAAGTATGGCATGGGGTCAACGGTCAAAGTCAAATACAGTAGAGTGTTTTTGTTTCTCTATCTACTCCTTTCTTTCCACCACTGCCAACATTTGTCTTTGTTTTCAAGTCACACAGTGTAAAAGCTGGCACTTGAGTTGCAAATTTGGACTAGAAAATGCTTGAAGTTTGATTGGAGTTGAAAAAAAAAGTATTTTAATGATTAAGACAATAAAAAAAACATAAATATCCACACAAATTCCACATGCACACTGAAAAACTTTGACACTTTTTCCTATCACATGGTACCAAACATGATCAGTGGTGTCCTAAAGTACAGAAATCTTAAAGAACTACAGGTTTTTACCATAAAGAGAGCATATTGACAATATTTTGATATGACTGGCAGGAGTTTGTTTGAATTTTTCTTGATCCAAAAAAAGAAAAAGCCAAAGTCAGGTGCCTCAGTCTCTGATTTGTCATCATTCTATTAAGATAGTATCACTTGGCGCATCTAGTCGGTCTCATAACAATCCAAAGCACACATATTCCAAAAACTTACCTGTTAAAGCGACGCAAATGCAGCTGCATACTAAAATGAATGTGTTCATCCTTATATTAGAGTTCATTCTCATCTTCATTTGTCCAATCATTACAGTCATGGCATCTTCATGTGCCAATCAAAGGCCCAGTTCTCCGCTGTTCAGGAAAAGTGATGCCCTGATCTTGAGTCGAGGCGAAGCGTCCTTAACAGACACCTTTCTAGCTCGGGTCACACCTTCAGTGGAAATGTCGCTGGTAGACGCCTCCAGAGCTCAGCTACCGTGTCTCCCTCTTGTCCTTTCGTCTCTTTGTGGCCATGGCTCCATGGGTAAAACCATGGCCTGATTGGGTGCGCGTGCTGGGAGTGACGAGTGGGCGGAATGTGTTTGTACTGGGAAGCCTGTGGGGAAGGCACCTGTTGGTGCTCTCCAATCCTGAGGTTAGCACTGCGGGGACGGTGGAAGAGGAAGTGGAGGGGGTAAAGGAATGGCAATGGGCTATGGGTTATGACAATGGAGATATTTTTGGGTGGAGAACGAGGGGGGCAGGGAGGAGTGCGGAGTGGGTGGGGGCTGACTTTCTCTGAAGCAGTTTTTCACTGGTGGCATCTCATTTTTAACGCTTTCTTCATCCTGTGAGTGACCTTCCTCTATCTGTTAATCAAGCTCCATTATCTCTTGCTGCTACCGAATTCATTCCAGTTACAAGTCTGCAAGTTGTTGCACCAACTACAACCCCTACCCCAAAAAAGTTGGGGCACTCTGTAAAGTGTAAATAAAACTGGATACAATGATTCGCAAATCTTATAAACTCTTATTTTATTCACAATGATACATAACCAACAACATATTAGATGTTTAAAGACATTTTACAGTTTCATTAACAATATTAGGTCATTTTGATTTTGACGACAGAAGCACATCACACAAAAGTAGGAACAGGGTTAACTGATGTAGCATCCACTCTTCTTTAACAACAGTCTGCTCAGCACTGATAGTTCCTTTCCAGACGTGCAAGCTGCCCATGCTATAGGCACTAATGCAACCTCATACTAGAGATGCAGGATTTAGAGCTGTGTAGGTAACAAGCTGGATGATCCCTTTGCTTTGGTCAGAACACGTGGTTTACAAAAAGAATTTCATATTTTGATTTATCTGACCACAGAACAGTTTTCCATTTAGCCTCAGCCCATTTTAAAGGCCTAGAGAAGATGGCTGTTTTTTAGGTCATGTTCACATATCACTTCTCTTTTGCATGATACAGCTTTAACTTGCATTTGTGGAAGTATGGCACAGCTGTGTGGAAAGTCAGTGTTTTCTGGAAGTGTTCCTGAGCCCATGCAGTGATTTTCAGTACAGAATCATGCCTGTTTTTAATGCTCGGGCATCAATAAGTGACCACTGATTTCTCCAGACTCTCTGTATATTTGGATACTATGTAAAGTCTTCACAATTTTACCTTGAGAAGCATTTTACTGAAATTGTTCCACAATTTGAAGACGCGGTTTTTAATAGGTTTGGGGACCATTGTTATGTCACTGGCCTGTTGTCAATCAACCTAATTAGTGGTAAAATGCCAATAAAATGAATGCAAAATGATATATTTATGGTCTTGACTGTCAGATTAATTATTTAAATGAGTGCTTCAGTGCTAAAACAAGACTTTGAGGTAGAAGACAGTGTCAGTGTGCTTAGTCAGTGAAATACAGTGTTTAACACTGGTTCACATAAGCAGGAGTGCATGTACAAAATGACTCACTAAAGTTCAGTCTAACAAACATTCATGGACTTTCATGCACAAAACTTGATACCATGAATTCAGAATGTACGGCACTATAATAGGCTGAATTTGATGTGATCTACATTAATGTGCAAGGTTATGGACAGAGCTGGGTTGTGCATGGAAGTCAGCTGATGCTATCAAGTGTTTGGCTATAAATAAAGATATTTGCATGAAAATATTCCATTGCTAAAGGATCTGGAGGGATGTGCAAATGTTGGAGTCGGGATAGTGGCAAAATATTCCTCCTCAATTAGTGCCACTTATCTTTCCAGCCCTCTGTTGCCCTGTCTATACTTTTTGAGCTGTATTGCTGCCATCAAATTCTAAATGAGCTTTTTTTAATGGTGAAATGTTTCACTTCCACCATCTGATATGTTAAAGTTCCATTGTGTGTAAAAAAAACATATGGGTTTACACTTTACACAGCACCCAAACATTTTTAGAATTGGGGTTGTAGGTTGAAGTAGTTTTGTTTTTGTTTTCTTTTTTTTTTCACAAGATCATTTGTTCTCATAATAACTTCCTTAATATTTCTTTTAGTTTTTAGCTCTGTCCAGGTAGGATAAGTATCACTGAAGCATGAAGTCAAAGAACATAATACTTCAAGATTTAGTTCTCGAATTGTGGTTTTGAGAAAAAGTCTAGGTGTGCTGTGAGAAAACGGGTAAAATCGTCAATAAAACTAAGTTAAAGGTTGCAAAAAATGTTCAAAAGCAGTAAAAAAGTGACAAAAACGATTGAAAAAGGGCAAAATTGACATAAAAAAGCAAACATGGGTGAGAAGAGACAAAAAATTAGATAAAGTTGGCAAAAATGATGAAAAAGTTGCAAAAACATGGCAAAAATGAGTAGAAAAGTGACTAAGAAGGAGAGAAGCAGGAAAAAATGTGGGAAAAATGGGCAAAAATTGGCAAAAATGGGGGAAAAGTGGCATTTGATGGCAAAAGGCAGCTTAGATGAGATAAAGTTGGGAAAAAAAGAGTGAAAAATTAAAAAAAAAACAGGATAAAAAATTGGTGAAAAGGGGCAAAATTGGCTTAAAATGGCAAAATGGGTGAGATGTGACAAAAAATGAGATAAAGGTGACAAAAATGGTCAAACAGCAGCAAAAACATGGCAAAAATAAGTGAAAAGTGACCAAAACAAGCAAAAAGCATTGAAAAAAAATGTAGGAAAATGGGTACAAAGTGGCAAAAAGCAGTGGCCAAAGTGGGTTTTAAGTGGTAAAAATGGATTACAAGTGGCAAAAAATTGACAAAAGGGAAACATTTTTACATAAGAGCTATAGAAATACACAGACAAACATTATTGGTTGACTATTAAAGCCAACTGTGTAATTGTGGGAAACAAACTGATTAATGTGAGTTGCAGTAGATAATTTCTGAAGTCAAAGTTTCCCTTTTTTATGGTTTTCGGGTGAATTATATTTCAAATTAAGACATTAAAGAGCCACATGTGGCTCCAGAGCCACGCGTTGAGGATCACTGGTCTAACATGTGCCTTAATATAAGAGGCAGCAACCTGAGGTGAAGAGGGAACCACAGAGGGGCTCTCAGCTCAGTTGGTAGAACAGATGCTACTGAGACTAAAGTCCTTGACACGCTGGATGCAGGTAGATCTTAGCAGCTTTTTGGACATTCTCTTCAGCTGTCCAATCAAAAAAAAGGCAAAAAGGCCAAAAAAACTCATAAAAGCATGTGGAGGCATGCTGTTTAAACTTGTCTTCTTAAAAAGATGTAGCCTGGATGGAAGCACTTACTGCTCAAAACCTGAATTTACCTGTCAGTATTTTGGCAAATAACGGCCTCATGTTGTATGGTTTTCTTACAGAATTTGAGGGGTAGTAATAAAACAGCTTAAATCCCCAGCCTAGACCAACAGGTGGATGCTGGGGTTAAGGTGGGGTGAAACGAGAGCACAGTGCTGATCCAGGGCAGAGCAGAAGAAGAGACCGGGAATCTTGCAGCTTAAATAGACCACCTATTCAGGAAGATGTGAGTCATGTGATTTGATTAAGATGCATGTCAGCTGTGAATCACTGCACTAAAGATTATCGACAGAAATTACTCGCAAGCTTCGCAACATTAATGGTGCTTCCAGAGACGTGCAAGTTACCCATGCCAAGGTCACTGATACACCCAGGATGGTCCCTTTCCTCTTTAGCCCAGCTGATGGCCATGTGGACTCATCAGATCACAAGACACCTTTCCGCTTCGGGTCAGTCCATGTTGATGAGCTCAGGCCCAGATGTGTCAACAGTGGAGTCTTAACTTACATCTGTAGAGTCAACACTGTCCTGTTTTTGTTGACAATGGTTTTTCAGTTGAATATAAGCTGAAAATTATTTGCAAATCACTGTGTTTTGTTTTGTTTATATATGACACAATGTCCCAGCTTTTTTGGAATTGAGATTATAAGTTTTTATCAGTACAAGTCAGTCCAAAGCAATTCAAAATTAGCCAGCATGAACATGATAAGTGAAACCAAGATGAAAAGACTGTGCAAGTAATAGAGCCTAAGGTTATTCAGTGAACTAAATGTGAGATGATCTGACTTTATATCCCTCCAAGCCATCAGAGCTAATGCACGAGCGGCAATGAAGATGAAGGATGCAGAGACAGGGATGCTCTGGAGTGAAAACTTGCAGCCTAAAGTTGCTGAGGCAGAGTCCAGGAATACCAAACTAGTTGGCAGAAGCAGTGAGGTGTTGTTAATAGTGATGGAGCGGCGGTATAGGATTCATGAGTCTAAGTAGAGAAAGAGCACCTCCATCTCACTGACACTGAGTTTGAAGTGAGCTAAAGGCAAAGCATGTCCAAAAGGATGTAAAAATAGAGATGGATGATGTTGCTACAGAGATGAGGAGAGAAGTTCTGAGAAGTCTTATGATCGATGAGGTGGAGGCCTTGGAATGAACTCGGTATCCCGCTGCTTGCTGGATCCTGCATGCTGCTTTTATGATCTCGATGGGGTTGTGAATGCTTTTTTTTGTCTGTTACACAAGATAAAAATGTGTTCCCTTGTTCAAATCACTTTCTTTCTGTTTCTAGTTTCCATTATTGTTTGTATCAGAGGTCACACTATCCTCTGGATTTGACAGAGTATCTAGTTCACAAACCCAAAAAGGCCATAAATCAGGTCGAGGTTTAGAGTTCAGAGAGTGTTTGAATGTTTTCAACCGTCCTCCTGCAGGCCGATGCTCCCACTATGAATACAACTCTGTCTATACCATTCAACCCTGCTCAACACAAGAGCCAAATTGTTGAAAAATACCTTCGCAAGAGCCTCAATCTAAGTGGTGAAAAGTGGGTCAAAGTGGCAATAAAAATAAGTTGAAGCGGGAAAAATAAAAAGAACAAAAATTAGTTAACAGGGGTAAAATAGGCAGAAAAGGACAGGAACTGGGTATAAAGTGACAAAGGAATAAATAAATAAATTGCATACAAAAAAATAGCAAAAATGTGGCAAAAAAACAGGAAAAAGGGACTAAAATTGTCAGAAAGCAGCAAAAAGGTGGGGAGAAAATAAGTGAAAAAAGACTAAAATTGGCAAAAAAAAAAAGCAAAATGGTAGGGAAATATTAATAAAAAGTGACTAAAATTGGCAAAAAGCAGCATAAAAGTGGGGAAAAATGAGTGAAAAGTGACATGTAATGACAAGAGCCACCTTAAATGGACAAAAAGTGGCCAAAAAAAGGGAAAAGATTGGTAAAAAAAATTAAAATAAGGGCAATGAAAATATTCAGACAAAAAAAACAGGGTTGACAATTAAAGTCTGCTGTAGAAGTGTGGGAAACAAATTGCACTGGATAATTCTGAGGTCAAAGTTTTCCTTTTTAATGGTTTTCTAGGGGAATTATATTTCATATTTAGACATTAAAGAGTCACACGGTGAGTATCACTGGCCCATACTGTTTGATGCTAGGTGTTGGATAATAACCTGTGTAAACCAGGCTCATTATACCAAAGTACCATCAACACGAGCTACTGGGAATGACTGCAGTTTTAGCTCACACTGCATATATGCGCCGGTGTATTCATACACAGAAATATCAGGGAAGCCCATGCAGTAGTGTCTGGTGACCAGTTCCACTTGTGTATGTGTGTGGTGGGTGTGGGATTATTTAGGATTATTAATAGCAGAGCAGGCAGGTGACAGAGCAAGGGTCGCAACTCTCCCGACAGCATACTGACAACAGATGGAGCCTTTGATATCCTCCGCTCAGATCTTTATTTAAAAACAAAAACAAAGTGAAAGCACAAGATTAAAGGGCAGGTGTGTGCTGGAGTCATGGGAGAGGAGCTGCAAACATGTGTGAGGCTCTACGTTCCCCTTCTTCATGTCCTCATAATACAACCTGTCATGTTTTACTACAAAAGTTAAATGTTTCAGTCATTTCTGCCTCAGTGCAAAGGCTTTTAACTGCTGAATTTCAATCAATTATTGCGACTGATTGTCTTGATTTGCAGATAAAATGAATGCAAAATTAGGAATTTATGGTCTTGACTTTTAGATTAATTATATAAATGGGTAAACTAGAAGATTTTGAGGTAGAAAACCACTTCAGTGTGCCTAGTATGTGAAAAACAGTGTTTAAAACTGGTTCACATTATAAAATAAACAGGAGTGCATGTACAGAATGACTCTTACATAACACAACGCACTAGTGCCCCTCAAAGTGGATCAGCGCTCAGTGAAGGAGTCCCTAATTCATCGCTATTTGCCTCCACAAGTCAACCGTGCAGACCGGTGGGTAGCAACAAACCAGCACTTTGCCAGGGTTATCAAGTGGGAACCCAACCAGGTTTGACCATGCTGATGCTCTACCTCCCTGTTCTACTTACCTGACCATGACTCCAACTACACAAGAGATATGGAAGAGAAAGAGAGAGTCTGGCAAGAGGGAGAGGGAGGTAGAGCTAGGGTAAGGTGCCCTGACTGGGGCTAACCCCCGCCCCCCCAGGAAACAGCCTTGGCCTCTTACTACTGTTGCACAGGATTATGGCACATTATGTATTAATGCAATGTTTCTTTTGTTACTAAAGAAAAAAGGAATTTCCTTTTCCATTGTAAACACACCAGCTCTTGTACGGTTAGAATACTATTGTATAAAAAGCTAACAGGTGTGATGGTATGGTAGGGACAATGGATGAGTGCCACAACAAATGACTATGAGACAAGAAGTCAGAATTAACTTGTGTTTTTATTTTTAACTAAATTACAAACATCACTTCACTGGCCCAAGTTTTCATTTAGGTATCCTGGTAGTTCTTCCTCACCCATATAACATCACAAATGCAATGACATGTCTGCAAAGTAATGCATGCCATAAAAAATGTGCACATGAACCGCACTTTTACTTTTGCAATGTAACCTATGCAACCAGATGTATGCAATGCAATGCTAAGTGTTATATAATGCACAACACTGCATAACTTCCTACAACCATAATGCACATTAGGCATGTAACATTTAGTTCTTTAACTACCCAAACAAACCAAGTAGAGCAGTGTTACTCAACACATCTCAACAAACGAGCAAAATTGTTGAAAAATACATTTGCAAGAGCCACAAGTGGTGAAAAGTGGCAAAAATGGGTTGAATTGGCCATAAAAATAGATTCAAGCTGTCAAAAGCAGTAAAAATGGTCAAAGAGCAGCAAAAATGTGGCAAAAAATAAGGAAAAGTAAAGGTGAAAAATGTTAGAATATGGGCAAAAATCAGCAATAAGGTGGGGAAAATGAGCAGAGAGTGCCAAAACAGGAAAAAAGTGGCATTTAATGGCAAAAGGCAGCTTAAATGGATGAAAAACTGAGCAAAAATGGCAGAAAGGGGCAAAAAAAATGCAAAGAGCAGGATAAAAGTGGCAAAAATGGGTGAAAATGACACAAAAAAGTGGCAAAATGGGCTTAAAGCAGTATAAATTGGTTAAAAGTGGCAAAAAAATTGAAAAAGGGGCTAAACAACTGCAAATGAGGACAATAGAAATATACAGAAAAAATATAGGTTGACAAAAAGTTTGACAAATGAAAGTCTACTGCAGGGGTGTCAAACTCAATCACAGCAGGGGCCGGATTCTGGATTCAGGATTCAGGATTCAGGACTAACCTGAGGGCCTAACAGGGTCACCTTTATAACCAAAAACTTTCACCAGTGATAAAATATGAAAAAAAAAACAAAAAAAACCCCCAAAACAAAACAAAAAGAAAAGTAACAAAACTTAGCACTGATGATAAAGGATTTTGACATTTAAAAAGTTTTTAAAAATTAGTTTAAAGACTCACAATTTAAGAAAAGTAAATGTATTCATTCAAAAAGGTTAAAACATGAAATTGAAATTGAAAAATAATGTTTCTGAATGGCAAATATATAAAAAAAAAGTCAAAATCATGAGTTTAAAAGGTCAAAATATGAAATAAAATTTTAAATCATGAAATTAAAAGTCAAAATATGATTGAAAATTTTAAATTGTGAGACTAAAGGTCAAACTATGGGATTATGAAGTCAAAGTTTGGAGTTAAAAATATGAGGTAAAATACAAAATAATTAGTTAAAAAGGTCAAAATATCAATTAAAATTTAGAATTATGAATCTTAAAGCTCAAAAGATTATATGAAAAGTCAAAATCATGAGTTGAAATGCTCAAAGTATCAAATTAAAAGTCAAAATCCTAAGTTTGTGTCCTAATTGTGAGAAGTTAAATTGAAAATGTGAAATTAAAATAAATTAATTTTCCGACATTCCTGACTTCTTATCTAAATATTTTTACTCCTTACTTTTTTATATTTTGTGACTTAAGAAGGATATCTTTAATCATCAAGGATAAGTTCACATCTTTACACTTGAGGAAATCTGCAGACCTCAGACTGATGGGCCAGTTATAACAGAAGTATGGGATCATCTTGTGGGCCGGACTTAACTGTTCAACAGGCCTTGAGTTTGACACCTGTGGCCTACTGTATAAGTGTGGGAAACAAAATTATAAAGGTGACTTGCAATAGATAATTTCTGATGTCAAAGTTTCCCTTTTTTAAGGTTTTCATGGGGAATAAAAACATTTCAAATGAGGACACAAAAGAGCCACGCGATGAGTATCACTGCTGCAGAGGTTTCAGGGACTTTCTTTTCCCACCTCATTGTAAGGCTTAGAAATACTGATCTTATTAAAGTTTTTCAATGAAATCAGGATGGGCTGAAAGAGCTCTTATCATTCAAACTACCCATAAAACAACCATCTCACTCTTTTTAATTAATATGCAAAGGAACTGCTTAAAAATCTTCACCCTTCAAATACATTAGACCACGGGAACATAAGGACGACCCTGATGTCTCCTATATAATGGGAATTCCACAGACTATTGGTGCAGCTGGTGAGGCAGGCTGGCATGCTGCTCCACAATCCAATATAAGAATATCCTCCATGCTAAAATATAGTGCCCGAAATACAGAGAGGATTACTATGGTAGCAGAAATATCCATGAAGCATGTGCCACGCTCCAGCACATTCCAGCCCAGGAAATAAAAAGCATATGGCTCGCTTGTTATAGCATTTGGTTTCTCTTGGTGTTTATGTGTGAACACCACATTGGAATCAAACCATGGATCCGCAGTCTTCAAACCTAGAGTCCTAAAACACTAGAAAAACACACCACTGGGTAAGATTTATCTCCATAAAAACACTGCAAATGAATGAGAACTGTCTGTAAATGAAATACTCGTTACCTAGAGCTCCGTCTAACTTCTCTAAGCAGTGAGACATTTTCATGTAATTAAGGCAGGAACATTTAGGCTTTAAAAAGTATCTCACACTGCTGCTCATTCAGCTGAGAAACCTCAAGATGTTCATCCATATGTATTTTCTTGTAACTGAGGTTGAAAGTTGGGAATACCTTGCAGGAAGTCTTCACTGCAGCTTGTCAAAACATGAACTGTCTCAGGGTAGGCAGAAAACATAATCAGCCCTTTTATTGAAGTTTAATGTAAGAAAATGACCTTGGTATTTCAAATCTCTTGCGTAGATTTTAAATCAAGGATGGTTGCACAGGACTCTCACTTCATGGGGCCTGGGTCCGACAAGTATCAGATCAATCTTTAGCTGATATTTTAGCAAGACTCAAAGTGTTGGTCTGCTGTATTTTGACACAGAAACTGGAACACTGTCAAGAGGAATTGAAACTGCCAGAATCATTTCAACACTGTGACTTCCTCTCTGTCAGTTGAGATTGTAAGTCAGAATGGGTGCAACTCAAGAAAACCAAATGTGGCGCTGCCTCATGGGGCTCTGAAGGGGTCAGTGGGTGTGTGGTTGAAGCTAGCGTCAGCAAAGATGGCTAAGGTGCCCACAGTGGTAAAGATGACAAAGATCCAGAGGAACATTCGGTCCACCACCATGGCAACGTACTGCCAGTCTTCCTTCAGCTGGACAAGGATGAATGAAGGAGGCAATGGAGCAAGAGGAGGGGAAAAAGAGAGGGGAATGGAAAGAGACAAGGAGAATGGGAGAGGACAGACGGAAGACAAAGCAGAGTTCAGAAACCAAATAATAGCTCCCAGAAGATACGAGGAAAAGAAAGGAAAGGTGGAAGATCTTTATAACAAACTCAAACTCACAGCTTCGTAGTCCTTCTCAGCCTGCAGAGCCTCAGCGATGTACGTGATGGCCTCTATGGCTGACTTCAGCTCATCAGGTAGAGTCACGTAGCTGCTGGGGCCGTCGATGAACTTCCTCAGATCGGTACACATGCCCTCTGGATGATACCTGCATGGAAAAATAAAACCATGACAGCCATGATCATAAGGTTTTTTTTCATCCTTTCCTCTTCTCTGTTCTGTCTAAAGCATGTCAAGATTATCACCTCATTATTTTTGATAAACAAACACACAACAGTTGAAACCAGAAATGCATGGACATGCTGTAGCATGTTACGTCACCACTTGATTCCCAAGAACTTTTTGAGAGCACAGAAAAAAGGTCTACGTAGGAGGAAACACCTCTGCTCTTACTGTTACTTCACTGACCCAGAGAGGCAGGGAGATGCGGCCTGAGGGCGCTCTAGACTCTGGTATCAAGCGCCCACCAGTGGCTGGTGTGGAGTTTGATTGTTGCCACTCTTCTCTTGGTGTGCACTAAGATGGGCAGTCGAGGTATAAAGCATCAGTTTGGCTTTTGGCTGCCTCCGCTCTCCAAGTCATGGCATAAATACATCTGAAGGCATATGATCAGCAGATTCAGAGAGAGATTCTGAGTTCCACGACTCACCAGAAAGTCAGGATGGCATTCAGCATGATTGTGCCTCATTCAGAGAGGAGACAAGATGGCCCACCACGGCCCAACCAGCCCAACTCCAATAGTTAAATGAATTTGAATTAAATCTTGATATATATTTAGTTTAGCAGTTTAATATAGTCTCAAAACAGAGCATGCAGCTGATGTGCTGCAGACAGTTTATAGCCTAGTTCGACCTTTAAGTAAATAGTTCCTAAATTCTGCAACATTTAACAGCATAAAATGTCACAGTAGTTTACAGAAAAAGAGAGAATAAATACTACGGCTGAACGATTTGCAAAAAAATATATATATATTTTTCCCAATATTGCGATTGTGATTTAAGATGCAATTATTCATATGTTCCACATCTTATGCACTGCTCAACAAACACAAGCAATAAATCATTCTATATCAGTGTTACTCAACCCTGCTCAACCACAGAGCCAAATTGTTGAAAAATACCTTTGCTAGAGCCACAATCTAAGTGGTGAAAAGTGGATGAAAGTGGCCATAAAAATAAGTTTGAAGCTGGCAAAATAGGTGAAAAAGATGCAAAAAGTGGGCAGAAATGGGTGAACAGGGGTAAAATAGGCAGAAAATGGCAGAGACTGGATGAAAAGTGACAAAAAATGTGCAGAAAACGTGTTCAGAAATGGGTGAGACATGACAAAAAATGGCTTAAGGGTGGCAATAATGGTAAAAAAAAGCTGCAAAAAAAAAGAAAACAAGTGAAAAGTGACTCAAATTGGCAAAAAGCAGCAAAAACGTGGGGAAAATGAGTAAAAAGTGACATGTAATGGTGATAGGCACCTTAAATGGGCAAAAAGTGGCAAAAGAGGGAAAGGATGGCCAAAAAATTGCAAATAAGGGCAATGAAAATATTAAGACCAAAAATATCATCTGTATCATTCATGATTCAGAAAAGGGGCCAACAGATCACATAAATCCCACATGTCTCTTATATGGAGTGGGTGGGGGGTCACATTGGGGTGGGTAGGTACCGAAATGAAGCGCTAAAATCTGTGTTGTGGTTCGGTACAGTGGGTATCAGTTCTGTTGATGGTGGTGCCGATTTTCAGTACACACCCCTACAAAAATGTCAAGAAAGTTATGTTGGGTTACGTTTATATTGTGTGTTGTGGGAGAAGCATAAATGAGCAAAGAAACATTTTGGGCTTTAAAAAGTGTTCCATTAAAGCTCATGCTAAGTGTTATAGAAGAGTCTGATAATGTTACTTAAGTATAATGCAGCAGAAAGCATGATGAAATTAACTTTGCATGGGTGGGACACAGTTTACTTTCATTTTCTCATCTGGCTCTCTGATTGTTTATAGTGGCAGATACATTTAGATCAGCAGGCTTGAGTTTTAATCATCCCTAAAATGCTAATGGTCTTCAGAAAGTAGTGTTGGTTTATAAAAGAAGCAATGACAAAAGGGATTTCTAGGAGGCATGTTGCACATCATCCGCCATTTGAAGAGAAATGACTAGAAGGTCAAAGGAACACCCCGGGTCTGTTCTTTCAGTGTGGGAGTCACTGCTCTGCATCTGCTGACTCAGCTGTTATGGTTCAAATGTGAAAGGTACCCATCCCAGTGTAGTCTGCTCAAGGTTTCTGCCTGATAAAAGTTGCCACTTTCTTTCCTCGTAGTGGGTTAATGTTGGGTCTTCCTAAATAAAAGAATAAAGAGTACAGTCCAGACAGGCTGATTGAGTAAAATCACAGAATAAAATACATCTGAATGGATTCAGATGGATTGGAAAAGTTTGGTATTATTCCTCACAGTCCACTCAAACCACAAAATTAACAGATGGAAACATTTCAAATTCACATCAACATGAAATAAGAAAATGGCTAAACCCTGCACTGCTACTGTGAGATTACATGCAATAATGTTGCATACCTGAATAAATACATGTCTTCATACAGCTGTGTATTACTCTGACACACATACAGTCAGTGAACTTACAGCATTATTCATTAACCGTTCCTGATTTCCCTGCTGCAGTTCTATGCATAATCACACAGAGCGTCCTTGAGCAATGCCACATAGATTTCCATTAGCTGCCTCCAGTAGAGCATCACACTCAGAGCCTTAATACTCCTTTAACTATGAGTATTGATACGGCACAACAGTCTCTGCAGGATTTCATATTCAAAGAAAATGACGGTGAAGTTACAGGAATGATTCTGTCTGTACTTCAGTATGTTCAGATGTTTCTCCCTGCTTATGGGAAGTATAAATGTCAAAGGACAAAGTAGAAGATTAAATCCAAGAATGTCAAACCTTTGTTGTGCAATTATCTTAGAACAAGGACAATCAAATGACCGATATTTCCACTGAATGAACTTCAATAATTAATTAAAATGTGGACTATTAATCACATGTTTATATTTTAATTTAAAAAAATCCATATTGAAAATGTCAAACAATTTTACCTATGTCTTCATTTGTGAATTAAGAGTTTGTGCTGAGATGCATTCTTCAATCAAACCATTTAACAGGAGTGCATGTACAAAATGACTCACTGAAGCCCCATGATTCCTACTCTTACCAGGAGTTTAGTTGCTTTCTCTGTGAGAGTAACGAAGGGTTAATTATTAAACTAACTGGTTGTGCCACTCTTGGCAGCAATAACTGAAATCAAGTGTTTGTGATAACTGGTGATGAGTCTTTCACATCGCTGTGGAGGAATGTTGTCCCACTCTTCTTCAGAGAATTATTTTAACTCAGCCATATTGGAGGGTTTTCCAGCATGAACTGCCCGTATAAGGTCACACCACAGCATCTCGATTGGATTTAAGTCCAGACTTTCAATTGTCCACTACAAAACCTTAATTTTTTATTTTTATTTTTTTGATCCGTTCAGAGGTGGACTTGCTGGTGTGTTTTGGGTTGTTGTCCTGCTGCATAACCCAAGAGCGCTTGAGCTTGAGGTCATGAACTGATGGCCTGACGTTGGCCTTCAGGATTTTCTGGTAGACAGCAGAATCCATGGGTCCATCAATCACAGCAAGTGGTCCAGGTCCTGAAGCAGCCAAGCAGCCCCAGACCATCACACTGACACCACTATGTTTGACTGTTGGCATGATGTTCTTTGTATCAAATGCTGAGTAATTTTTACTCCAGATGTAACGGGCCACACTCCTTCCAGAAAGTTCAACCTTTGTCTCATCAGTCCACAGAATATTTCTCCAAAAGTCTTGGGGATCATCAGGATGTTTCTTGGCAAATGTGAGACGATCCTTTGTGTTTTTTGTTGTCAGCAGTGGTTTTGGCCTTGGAACTCTCCCATGATGCCATTTTTCTCAGTGTCTTTCTTATGGTTGAGTCATGAACTCCATTCTCCATTTGTGGATAATAGCTCTGACCGTGGTTCACTGGAGTCCCAAAGCCTTGGAAATGGTTTTGTAACCTTTTCCAGACTGATAGATTTCAATCACTTTGTTTCTCTTTGATCTTGAATTTCTTTGGATCGTGGTATGATGTGTTTCTTTCTGAGATCTTGTAGCCTACTTCACTTTGACAGCTTCTATTTAAGAGATTTCTTGATTCAACTAATCTAGCGGCAATAAGGCCTGGGTGTAGCCAGTGAAACTGAACTCAGCTTTACAGTAACTGTGGTCAATCACAGTTAACTCATGATTTAACATGGGGGAAATAACTGTTTCACAAAGGGCCAAATAGGTTTTGACCTCCCCTCCCCTTAAAAAAAAATTCATTCAGAAACTGCATTTTGCATTTATTGGGTTGTCTTTGTGAGAATTAAATATTGGTTTGATGATCCGAAACAATTAAGTGTGATAAATATGCAAAAACATCAGGAATCAGAAAGGGTGCAAATACTCTTTCACAGCCCTGTTTATCAAATGACAGCTGTCATGTGACTGATGACGTCCGAGTGCTTCGACAGCTTTGGTGCCTACATGTAATGCCACTTAACACTGCAGGACTGATTTTAAAGTAAAGTAACTTTTCTAGTGTTAGACCATTTTAATCTAATTTTACTACCATGATAAGGTTGGATCATTTTTTTCCCAAGGCTGGAAAAATAGTCAGCCAGAAATGAAACAGCAAAGCCCAGCACTGCACTGAAATACTGTTCTAGACAGAAATAAGTGAAGAAAGAGAATATTACACAAACACAAGCACATTCTTTTTCTATCCCAATCATTCAGAAGTGCCTGATAAATCAAAGTACCACTGTGTTCTCACGAGCGCCTAAAATAGAAAAAAGTATGGACCTATGAAACTCTGTAGCTCAATTGATACGTCCACTCAGGCAATCTGGACTTTTCTTTCACGGGGCAGCATTATACCAACAGATTTATCTTATGGGTACTTTATTTTATTGCAACAACAAAACAGATCTGCTAATGGTTGTATATTTGTAGAGCGAATTCAAAGGAATGAACGCAGCTTGCAGAAAATTGAGATGGAAACAGTGAGATGTGCCTACGTTTCAGTCCCTCTATTGCAGTGGTTCTCAACCTTTGGTGCCAGAGACCCAGGACCCTGGAGGCTGCCCATAAGGAGGGGTAAGAGGGTAGGTTTCTGGGACCCAGCCAAACCAGGGGCCCACGGAGGTCAGGAAAATCATGGTTCATTGTACAGTTATGTTGTAAAAATCACATTTTATATTTGACCTAAATGATAACCACAAGTATGTCTTTCTATTCATTTGTGTGGTAAAAAGCTTTCTTAAGATGAAAAAAAACTTTTATCAAAAAATATTGAAAACAGGTAAAAAAATTGCTTAAAATAGTTAATAATGGCAGAAAAAGGTGGGGAAGGTGTTGAAATTCGTTTTTTTGAAGAACATAAATGGGTTAAAAGTTAGATAAAAGTGACAAAAAAAAAACAAAAAACAAAAATGGATTAAACTGGCGAAAAAATAGATGGACTGGGATGAAAATGGATAAAAACTGGCAAAAATGGGATAACTGTGGTTAACACACAAAAAAGGGTGTAAAAAGCTGTTAATAGAGCAACAATGAGGCAACTAGAGACAGAAAGTGGTTTAGAAGTGAAAAAAACAGGCAGAAAAAAGCGTCTGAAAGGGTATGAAATTGACACAAATAGGTAATACGTGGCAAAAATGTGCTAAAATTGGCAAAATTTATGCTATAAAGTGATGAAAATGTGCTAGAATTTGTTAAAATTGTGTAAAGTGGCATCAATGTAATTAAAAAATATTTTTAGTTTTTTTTTAAGGCATCTGGTGACCCCCTGTCAGTGTCTTGCAACCCCAAATGGGGTCCCGACCCCAAGATTGAGAACCAGTGCTTTATTGAACAGCTGTCGTTATTTTAGTATGCTGCCAAATTTCGCTAAATAAATACGAAAAACCTTTTTTCTTTGATAAGAGTGGTTATTATCCAGGTTGAATATACAATATGTTTATCACAGATAAACGATACAGTGGAGCATGATTTTGCTGACCTCAATGGGCCCCCCTTAGCTGGGCCCCTGAAAGCTCCCCCTTTTATCCCCCCTTATGGGCAGCCTTGTATTTAAGTATTTACAAATAATAATAACTGCACCATTATACATGCACATTCAATGTAAAATGAAGTATCTGTAAACATGTTAAATGTGGCTGCTTTACAATATACCAGTGGCAGGATTCTCCTCAAACTCATCAGCCATTGGTCGACACCATGACCTTGTCCAATCTCATTCATCCTCACAGAACAGCTGCACTCTGCCTTTTCTGAACATCTGTCATCTTATGAAACACCTAAAATATTAAACACCTCTTTCACTTTCTTTTTTAGGAGCTTAAAAATGGAGCTAAGAGGGTGCAGGTTGTGTTTTCTGCCACCAGAGGGCAGTATGGCCCCATGTCTTTTCTTTGAACCATTAAAATGGAGTGTAACGTGACAGTCAGGGCAGAGCAAAGAGCTGCTTGGTATTCAGCGGAGCAGTTTGAAAGTTTACAATGCAGCGCTGTCGCCGCTGCTGCTCCTGTGTGTGTGGCAGGTGAGAGGCTGTGACCTGAGAGAGGTGGAGCCTCATCAGATGGAGAGATAGAGAGACATGCAGGGAGGTATGGGGAGAGAGAGAGAGAGAGAGAGAAAGGGAGGAGGAGGGACAATTTGGCCTCCTAACCCCTCCTCCCTTTCCCCTCCTACGTGGCTCAAAGCAGCACTTCATCAGCGAGAAGTAAATGACTGTTCAGGAGACTAATTCAACTAAAACTGGCCACGTCCAGTGCCAAGACATGCACTAAACCCAATTAAGAAGATGTGTGTGTGTGTAGGCTCAAGAGATACCGCTGTCTCATCAAATCGCTTTAATAGAGCCCCCTCCCTCCTTCCTCTGTCACCCGTCCTAACACCTAGACCAGCAGCGTCCCGCTCTAATGTGTCAGAGTCGATTTGTGCGGGTCATTATTATTTTAGCAACGATTCTCTGCCGCCTCCAGACTACCCCACTAGACTGATTTGAGTCCTCACAGGAGGTGAAGACAGATAGAGAGGCAGAGATGGCCACAGACTGAGAGGAACAGTTCTAGTGTGTATTAATAGAGCAGCAGAAAGACTGTTTCAAGTTGTCACACAGTCACCGCTTCCAGGAATGTACAATCCCTCCAAATTCAACTGAGCAAGGTCACCCACTTCCTGTCCACAATGTACAGAGGCTACAGCTATACGAATAAGTTTGTTGCCAATTTAAGCGCCAACTTTGGCCCTGATCCAGATCCTTGCTCAACAGATTCAGAGGCTTTAAGCTGTAGCAGTTACAGAAGGAAATCAGCAGACTGGGTTCACTTGAGGTGCCGGGTTTGTGAGGCTAAACGTCTGAAATACTTCCACTGTTTTCTATTTTTCCATGTTCAATGAAAATGCAGCCATGTCCTGTCCTGCAAAACAACTCAGAGTCTAAACCAAAGGTAAGGTCAACCTGCATTTTTTCAATGTGACAATACAAAATGATTTATCACAAAAAAATAGGATCTGACCTTCCTTCTAATAGTGAAATATCCTAAAACAAAACATAGACGTGGTCTCACTGATTATATCAGTGGTCTTGGTACTGGTGGTCACCATATTAGAACTACTAATTAACTGTAAGCTGATTTTGAAACAGGCAGCTGAGACAGCCCTGAAGTATTCTGGACTAACACCTACAACCCATTAAACCCGTCAATTAAAGCAGCTGCACACTTAGGTAAGAAGGAGGATTGACACAACCCCAGCCGTTCTCTGGATGTCCTTGTGTATTGCCAGGAGCATGAGAAAATAATCTATTGGAAAAAAAAAAACACAAAGTCTACACATCCCCTGAAATCCTAGGAGGTCCCTGGACCCCAGGTTGGGAACCACTGGTCTAGGCTACCAGGCAGCAGATAGAAAGATTGTCACAAGTGCCTCATTGTGCTGTGGATGTCCAGAGAGCCTGAAAACAGCCAGGAGTCTCTACGCATCACTGCGGTGATCAGGCCTGGATAAAATAAATGCCGTTGAGTTTTATTGAGCGACATTTACTGAGCAGGCAGCTTACCCATCACATCTACACCTTGCTCCAACCTAAATTTTTGGCCCAACCATGCCTACAAGTTCTGCACAGTACTGTTTATATTACAGATACACTTTGAGTGACATTTTTAGATTTTTTTACTTCAAACGATGACTTGGTAAAAAGAGATGTAATACAAATTGAAGAATTGACCTTTATTGCACTTCAGTCTTCATCAACAGAATCTGCTGTTAGTTTGAGGCCAAAGTCAAATCCTTTTGTGCATGGTCTAATTTACACATCTCCATGGTGAAGCACAGATCTACTGTGCATTGGTGATGTGAATCACACTAATTTACAGTGTCAAATAAACCTCTTTCCCTGTTGCATCTGATGTCACAATGTCTGTTCAAGGGCCGTCTCTGGGCATAGGCGATATAGGCCGTTGCCTAGGGTGCCACACTGAGGGGGGCGCCGTCATGAGCCCTCAACATTTTGATTAGGTCCACCAATGTAACAGATCATCAACTCCTGCACTCCTCTAACCTCTGCGCCCCACGTTCGTGAAACAGTCCAACATCACCTTGCCGCTCTCCCCCTCTCTCTCTCTCTCCATGCCAAGTTTTCTTTATCCTTGTTCACACAGCACTGAACAGGCAGGATGTTGAGATAGAGCCCTGCGTCGGACAGCTAACACCCTACCTGCCCAGTCTCCCTGATTTCCTGATCATTAAACACCTGTCTGTACAGTGTGTCATCTCTCTCTCCCACCTGCACCCACAACACGCGCATCCATTTCCTCCTAAAGTCTAACCATCCACGTAAAACACGGAATGAAAGAAGCTACGTTCAGTTTAAGAAATTATAATATTATGTTCACTTAAGCACTGCCCTTGAATAATACGTTTTTTTACTGTTCTAGTCAATGAAGCATGAAAGAAAACACTCACATCCTCGTCAGGCATAACGCTCCAAAAACATCGGCTATAACAGTTGGCATTGTAAGTTCACCTGGGCACCAAAATGGCTAGAAACCACCCTGGTCTGTTCCATCCTAGCTTGGATGGCAAAAAGGGCACTTACTTACAGGATCCTAGCACTAAATGTATTGCCAAGAAATCTCCCACAGTCTAGGTCTGTAGTCAACCAATGAAAAAACTGGGCTGACTACAATTAAATCCATACACTCACTGATTGAACTGACAACTGAATCAGAGCTGACCAGTATGTGCCCGCCCATAATCATATGATTGCCATGTCCATCCATGCATCCATCTATCCATCCATCCATCCATCCATGCATCCATCCATGCATCCATCTATGCATCCATGCATCCATCCATCTATCCATCCATGCATGCACCCATCCATCCATCCATCCATCTATCCATCCATGCATGCATCCATCTATCCATCCATCCATGCATCCATCCATGCATCTATCCATCCATCCATGCATCCATCCATCCAGCCAGCATCCATCCATCCATCCATCCATCTATACATGCATCCATCCATCCATCATGATTCCATCCATCCATGCATCCATCCATGCATCCGTACATTCCTTCATGATTCCATCCATCCATGCATCCATCCATGCATCCGTACATTCCTTCATGATTCCATCCATCCATGCATCCATCCATCCATCCATCCATGTATCCATCCATGCATGCATCCATCCATGCATCTATCCATCTATCCATCTATCCACCCATCCATCCATCCATCCATCCATCCATCCATCCATCCATCCATCCAGCATCCATCCATTCATCCATCCATGCATCCATCCATCCATGGAAGCATCCATTGATCCATCCATGCATCCATCTATCCATCTATCCATCCATCCATGCATCCATCTATCCATCTATGCTTCCAACCATCCATCCATCCATCCATCCATCTATCCATGCATCCATCCATGCATCCATCTATCCATCTATCCATCCATCTATCCATCCATCCATCCATCCATCCATCCATCCATTCAGGCATCCATCCATCCAGCCAGCATCCATCCATCCGTCCATCCATCCATCCATCCATCCATCCATCCATCCATCTATACATGCATCCATCCATCCATCATGATTCCATCCATCCATGCATCCATCCATGCATCCGTACATTCCTTCATGATTCCATCCATCCATGCATCCATCATGATTCCATCCATCCATGCATCCGTACATTCCTTCATGATTCCATCCATCCATGCATCCATCCATCCATCCATCCATGTATCCATCCATGCATGCATCCATCCATGCATCTATCCATCTATCCATCTATCCACCCATCCATCCATCCATCCATCCATCCATCCATCCATCCAGCATCCATCCATCCATCCATCCATGCATCCATCCATGCATCTACCTATACTTCCATCCATGGAAGCATCCATTGATCCATCCATGCATCCATCCATCCATCTATCCATCCATCCATGCATGCATCTATCCATCTATGCTTCCAACCATCCATCCATCCATCCATCCATCCATCTATCCATCCATGCATCTACCTATGCTTCCATCCATCCATCCATCCATCATCTATGCATCCATCCATCCATCTATCCATGCCTCCATCCATCCATCCATGCATCTATCATCTATCCATCCATCTATCCATCCATCCATGCATGCATCCATCCATCCGACATCCATCCATCTATCCATGCATCCATCCATGCATCCATCTAACCATCTATCCATCCATCTATCCATCCATCCATCCATCCATCCATCCATCCATTCAGGCATCCATCCATCCATCCATGCATCCATCTATCCATGCATGTATCTATCCATCCATCCATGCATGCATCTATCCATCCATGCATGCATCCATCCATTCATGCATCCATCCATCCTTCCATCCATCCCTCCATGGAAGCTGAAGCCTAACCCAAGCTGTCATTAGTCGAGGGCTGTAGTGGCAGGGTGAACCCTGGACTGATAGGGCTGAGGGCAGGGAAACAACCAGACTCGGTCATACTCACACCTATGGGCATTTTAGAGTCACCATTTAACCAAACTAGCCTGTTTTTAGATTGTGGGAGGAAGCCGGGATGCCTGGAGAGATCCCACCCATGCATAATTAGAACATGCAAACTCCACACACAAAGGCCCTGCAGGCCAGGATATGATTCAGGAACCAGAGCAACATATTTTCTTTATCTCTGTGTTTCTGTCTGCAGCCTGATTCGGAGGCTTCTGTATTCACTCACCAGCCTAGCCTTAATTAAAACAGGGGTTCTCAATGTTAGGGTCGGGACCCCATTTGGGGTCGCGAGACACTGAGAGGGGGTCTCCAGATATCTTAAAAAAAACTAGGAATATGTTTTAAATTACACTTACACCAAATTTGCCAAATTTTAACCCGTTTTCATCACTTTTTCCTACCAATGTAATCAATTTTATCACATTTTTGCAAATTAAAACCCATTTTTTGTCAGTTTCAAACCCTTCCACCACTTTTTTTCTGCCTGGTTTTGCCACTTCTAAACCAAATCTTGCAACTCTCTGCCTGTTGTTGGATCTGTTGACACATTATTGCCACTATTATTCCCTTTTACAACTTCTTAAGCCACATTTTATAATCCATCCATCCATTTTCTTCTGCTTATCCGAGATCGGGTCGTGGGGGCAGCAGCCTAAGCAGGGAGACCCAGACTTCCCTCTCCCCAGCCACTTCGTCCAGCTCTTCCCGGGGGATCCCAAGGCGTACCCAGGCCAGCCGAGCGACATAGTCTCTCCGGCATGTCCTAGGTCTTCCCCGGGGTCTCCTCCCAGTGGGACTTGCCCGGAACACCTCACCAGGGAGGCGTCCAGGAAGCATCCGGACCAGATGCCCGAGCCACCTCATCTGGCTCCTCTCAACACAGAGGAGCAGCGGCTCTACTCCAAGTCTCTCCCGAATGGCCGAGCTTCTCACCCTATCTCTAAGGGAGCGCCCAGACACCCTGCGAAGGAAACTCATTTCAGCTGCCTATATCCGTGATCTTGTTCTTTTGGTCACAACCCACAGCTCATGACCATAGGTGAGGGTGGGAATGTAGATCGACCGGAAAATCGAGAGCTCGCCTTTCAACTCAGCTCTTTCTTCACCATGACGGACCGGTGCAGAGACCGCATCACTGCAGACGCTGCGCCGATCTGCCTGTCGATCTCTCGCTCCATTCTTCCCTCACTCGTGAACAAGACCCTGAGATACTTGAACTCCTCCACTTGGGGCAGGGTCTCATTCCCAACCCGGAGAGGGCATTCCTCCTGGAGCCAGGCCTGGGAGTGGGGCTCAATGGCGTGCGCCTGGGGGCTGGGCCTGCACCCATGGGGCTCGGCCGGGCACAGCCTGAAAAGTAACATGGGCCCCCCCTCCAATGCACTCACCACCCGTAGGAGGGGCCATAGAGGTCGGGTGCGTTGTGTGCTGGGCGGCAGCCGAAGGCGGGGACCCTGGCGGTCTGATCCTCGGCTGCAGAAGCTGGCTCTGGGGATGTGGAACGTCACCTCTCTGGTGGGGAAGGAGCTTGAGCTTGTGCGTGAGGCTGAGCGGTACCAGCTAGATATAGTTGGTCTCACCTCGACGCACAGCTTGGGCTCCAGAACCAGTCCTCTTGAGAGGGGTTGGACATTTCATAATCTAATACACACATTTTTGCCAGTTTAGCCCATTTCTGCCTAAGCTAACCCTTTTTTGCCCATTTATATCACTTTTTATCTCATTCCACCAAATTTTTACCTATTTTTGCCACGTTAATGCCATTTCAGCCACTTTTGAATCCCCTTTTACCACTTAATATGCCCATTTTTGCCACTTTAACTCATTGTTGCCATTGTTTTGGTTATTTTGCGACACTTATAGAATATCTGGCATTTCTAACCCATTTCTGGTACTTTAAAAATCTAATTTTGCCACCTTTCCTACCAGTTTTTGCCATTATTAACCCATTTTGGCTATTTTTAAAGTATTTTAATTATGTTTTCAACAAAAGGATTTACATTTTAAAAGAGGGCTACTTACTACACAAATTAATTAAAATTTTTCTCTTTTATAAGAGTGGTTATTATTCAGGTCAAATATAAAATATCACAGCTTAACTTTACAATGGATCATGATTTTGCTGGCCCCCAGTTTGCGTGGGCCCCAGAAAGCTCTCTGGTCCCCCCCCCCAATGAGCGGCCTTGTTTCCACATGACTCTTCTTGAATGTTCATGGCTGTGTTCAACCATCTTCAGGTACAACGGGGGGTCCCCGGTCTCTGGCACCTTTATTTTGGGGGTCGCGGGCTGAAAAGGTTGAAAACCCCTGAACTAAAGAATTGATTGGTAGAGTATTGTCACATGTGACTAGTGCTAAAGTAAAGGCAAGAAAAGCTGTGTCATTACAAGCTGACTACTGTTGAAATGCATTGAAAGCAGCTCCATGGGAATCCGATTATTATTGGAGCATTTATGGTACACCCAGCTGCAAGTGGAAGTTATGCAAGTAACAAGTAATCATCAGGAAGAAATGCAAGTGCAGCTTTCACTACAAGTCTGAACGATACAGCATCATGCTACCTAAATACAATTTAGTAAGTGAGTGTGACTTTGGAGAGGACGCCATGTGTTTGTGAAAAAGTGCTACTTCAGCATGAAGGGAAAAAAACTCAGTGCTTCAACATGAGACACAAATAAATACCATAGACATGAATAATAGAAGATAACACGTAATTTGGTAATAAAAATACTGTCCCTCTATACTTAAGGTAACAGCTATGCTGAGTAAAGTCTATTTATGTAGAAAAAAGTTGGATTTGAGGACAAAATAATGCAAGCTAAGGGCTGGCTACCTGACTTCAAAGATAACCTGCTACAAGCAGCTGAAACTCTATGAATACTAAACACAGGAGGTGATACATAAACTACAGAGTTTCTTTTCAACACTTTTTATCAGTTTACTCCTATGTATTTTTAATCGCTTCTACCTCACTATGTTATTCCTCCTCCATAAAACACATGCTGATGTGGATAAAATAGAACAAGTCCACCAACTTCAAAGTCAACGTGTAGCACTGCTGGACGTGACGGGGTGAAAGAGGAAGTCCTGCTTCAAACTCCTTCTTCACTCAAAAGAAGAGAGAGGAGAAATCTGAATATACCTGAATGACACACTTACATGTGTATGCATCTAAAGCTGTTTTAAAGCACGCAGAAAAACTCCTGAAAGAACTGCATCGTTCGATGCAGACGGCCTTATATGCTAAAATCACCTTCAAGTCACCACTGAGTTAAACCATTTGGTGTTTCTTTTCCTCTCTAGTCCAGAAGACTTGACAGGGATTACTAAAAAATAATATAATTGAAAGGGATGAAAGGGATTTGCAAATCACTGTATTCTAATTTCATTCACATTATACAACATCCAAACTTTTTTTAGAATTGGGTTTTGTATTCATAGAAATGCCAACTAACATATCTATCCTACAAACTAATTTGCCAGAGCCCTGTCGAACTCCAAGTACGACCCTGGATCCCAGCAGTGCCCTCTTTCTCACCTGTTGGGTTTGGGGAACAGGATGGAGGTGTCTGGCTTGCGTATGAAGTATTCATCGGCTCCTTTGCTGATGTTGACTATCTTTTTCTCTCGGCGAGGCACGGACTCCAGGAGGAACATGGGCAGCTCGACTTTTGGCCGCAGCATGCACAAGTACATGGGCAGGATGTGAATGAAGATCTGAAAGGAAAGGAGGAACAGTGAGCTCTGTTTCTCTGCTTTTATGCTTTTTCTCCTTTTTATGCTTTAATTGGTATTACATGGTTTAAATGAATATTAGACATTTATCCCTGCATATTTCTTCTTATCATTAACACCTTTAGACTCATTAGGTTGTGTAAATATACTTTGGCCTTTCAGCTGATAGCTTCTAAACACTCCTCCACAATCCTCCCTGGTAATAAAAATCCATTTATTTGGATTCCTGTTCCATGATTTATGGGACAGCTGAGATGTTCTTGCTCTGTGTTTGCCTATTAAAGCTGAGGAATGAGTCAAAATGTTGAATTTAGCAGATAACCTTTGAGGACAGTTGCTGCTGAATGATGTGGGTGGGGACACCAAATGGGAAATGCTTTCCAATTCTTCAGTGTCTCCTCTAAATGTACCCTTGAGACTCGGGATTCTCCGCCAAAGCCCTGAAGATAAGGACTCCAGTTGTACTGGAGAGCTAACAGATGAGTAACATTCAAATAACTGTACAATAAAACTAGAGAAAAGTCAGGAAAATCCTTTTAATACAACCATTAATTGGTGCTCCTTGGCTGTCGGCTCAGATATGAGCAGTAGATGATAAAACAGCAAATCACGGGGCCAAATGTGAGCCCTGATCAATAGTATAAATGCTGTTTGCCTCTGTGATGGCTCTTTTATCTGCACATTGGAGCGCTGGGATATCCGTCATCTGAAGTGGCTCTTGGCTCTCCTGTATTGACAGATGGATGTCAATAACAGCCCATCAGCATGAGTCATGCTTTACTGTAGATACAGGCCAGTTAGAATAAGAGCTGAAGCAGCTCAACTAGTAATTTTAGAGGAAAAAGGACGACTTAGCCTGAATAAGACGTCTTAATGCACAATATAAATAAAGTAGATTGGATTGGATCAAACTCTGACAGCACTTCTGTGGTGGCCCTACAGGTCAAATGTAAAAACATTTTACTGAATTCAAAAATATTAACTGAAGTGCAGAAGTAATACAGGATATGCAATGAACTCAATACAATTACCAGACATTTTGCCTGACGCAATGTAGGATTGAAACGCAAAAATTTTTAACAAAATGTAAAAATATTTCACAAGGTATGAAAAAAATCACTAAAACTAAATATGAAATAAAAATTAGGATACAACAAATAGAAATGTTTCACAACACGCAGAAAAAAATCAAAACTCAAGACTTTAAACCAAATAAGAAGATGTTTAAAAGGGCAAAATGGACAGTTTTATTTTAAGATACGGAAAAAAAAACTTGTCACTAAAAACAGAAACTTAAAGAATTCAATATTTTACCTTTATTTTAATTTAAGAGGAACAAAACTGTTTGAATTAGTCTGTCTTTGTGTTTTTTTAATGTACAATTTAATTAACCCCATAAACCCTCATAACTCAAATAATAGACAGAAACTCTCTTTTGTTTTGGAACTGAGTTGTTTATTTGACTTTCTACCAAAATTAAAAAGAAGGAAAATTACAATAAATTCCACATAGATACATTAGGCATTTTGGCAGTTGATAATGCACTGGAGGGCTTTTTTTTATCATGTATCAGGTTTTATTCTAAAGGCTCTTATATAATTTGTTGATCATATCAATCAGATAGAGGTCTAATAAAAGTTTTTGTCAAATATGACACAATACTCTTTAAAGTGATTAGCGCAGAAGAAGCTACAGTTTAGCATCAGTTTTACTGGAACTGAACCACATTTCTTTATGAATAGAAGAGCAAACACCAGCATTGAAAGTTAAAGGAGGGATTTAGTTGTGTGTAAGCAATTAGCTCAAATGTAGTTACAGTGGCAGCGTTTGTCAGACCTGGCCATCATTTCATTATTAGAAGAGGAACAAAGAAATCACACTGAAAGCCTTTTTTTGGTGGAAAATATGAGTCTTGACTGGCCTCTGCATGAGTTTTAGCCACCAATCAATTAGTTCACTCATGCAGCTCACAGAGCTGGACATGCCTACCTCTGCATTTTGTCATGTCGCTCTGATATGCTCGTACTGAATATGACCGACAGAATGTAAACAATGTCAGGTCAGTTATAAAAGAATAGAAGAACAGGAGAAGAAGAAGAATTGCAAATGTGGTCTACAAAAAAAGGGTGGCAGGCCTGTCCTGGTGTAATCCATGTCCAAAGAATATTCATCCAGCTTAGAGAAGGGTGATTATCTTCTCCATCCTCTTAATCCAGCTGTTAGCTGATAGTAATCACCTCTTTACTGCTGGCTTGTTCAAAGTTCAGGATGATGCACAGCTGGGCAGAAACTACCAAACATGCATGGAAGAGAAATTTTAAATAAAGGCGTGGCTTCAAGATGATGTAGAGGAAGATGTTTTGAAATCCTATCTATTTGATTGATATTTGATCAACCAGTTGATATTACATCTCTACAAAGTACAGTTATACATTGTGCAGTTACAAATCTTCTTACATCTAAAGCACGCTGTTTGTAAAATGTCTGCATTCAAATTTTTGTATGTGCATTCAACTGTTGGTTAAGTACTAAAGGAATGCAAATTTAAACTGCATTAAATGGACAAGTCTAAAGCAGAGAAAATGCTCAGAAAGCAATCAGATTCATCCCAGGATCATTGCATCAGTGGGTATAAGATGTAAGGCCTGTATTTTTAGTAGAGCGTGGCTATAGTTAGCTGCTAGCTCCACTAGCCTATGTTCCTCTTTGCAGATTAACATCCTGCTCAATGTGGTAACTCATCACATTGGTGGAGCACTCTTACATGAGTTTAACCCTCTACAGCACACATGCAACTTATAATCTATTTTTTAGATCGAAACACTGCCACACCACGCTGTCCCTACGACATGCCAAGCTTCTCATGGTTAAGTCCAGTGAAGCACCGGGCCAAACGGCAATTAGCTGAAGCTACAGCAGCTACAAGTAATAGGAGGCTTCAAGGGCTTGTGTGTGAACTAGTGCTGTAAAGCCATACACACTTCTTGCAAGAGAACCACAGCTCTCTGCCTCAGTAATATTGTATGAAACGAGGCAACCAAGGCACAACCAACCACTCTTCCTGATAAAGATACTCCAGAATTAGATCAGCTAAGAAACAAATATCTTAAGGCAGAAACGTTACATGGTTTAACACTGCTGCTTTAAGCATTCACTAGTTAAAATAGACACACCTCTACCCAGAGCCTGGCTCACTTTAGTCTGTAAACTACATAGAAAACTCCACTCCTCTTTATCTTTAAGCTCTCATGTGACAATGATGGTAGCTGTAACTCACTTAGCGTTGCTGCTCTGTGTATTGGGGACTCTGGCAGACTGAAACTGCACAGAAGCGATGTGATTACATTAGCAAAAAGCATTCAAAGAAACATCAAGGCAGAGGTGAGGCAGCAGAGAGACATGGTTATCAGACAGAAGGAGGAACTGAAAGCCGCCAGGGCTGCACTTGACACCCAGAGGACCCTGGGAAGTTGACCTGAGGAGAACACTCAGCCTTGAGGGGCTCAGAGCACCGTGACCATCCCACTTCAGGGTCAGCAGACAGAAAATGACAAGCTGAAGGCAACTGTCAAACTGGAGAAGATAGAAAAAGCAGTTCTTGACACCTACGACTGCACCAGTGGAAATACATATCAAACACAGACCATGTGAATCGTCCTTCAATGTGTTTACTCAGCCATAGAAAGGAGGTCCCTGAAATCTTATTTTTCACCTTTTCACACAGTGCTTTGGGACTATCAGCCTCTCAGGCTTCCAGCTGTTACCTCTGCAAAGACAGTGATAATCTATTATTTCATACAAAAATTAAAGGATATGAAAAAGCCAGTTGTAGGTAAATCCTAGAGTCAAGCATATCTATTAAAATCAGACTTTTCTCCCTGAATAAATGTGAAGGTTGCAGAGAAAAATGGCTGGATTTAATGCCAAGACTGGATAAGATGCCATTAAAATACATTAACTGTAATAAATGAATGTTAGGGAGGAAAAATCAATTTCTCTTCCTTTTAATAGAACAGTTACTGTATTAACAGTATGGATGGATGTCATTTTTAATGACTGATTTACTCTGAAAGGGATGATTTTATTTCATGATTCATGATAGTCATACATTTCAAAGTGGAGGGGGGTGTGATGGAGCCTCGAAATGTGCAATGACGATTTACGGTCCATTTAAAAGGTACTCAGACCTGCTTCACTTTTTAAAATTTTGTAATGTTGCAGTCTGATGCCACAACTTATTTAAAGAAAATACCGAAATATCAAGTTGACAGGTGTATTCCTTTACTCTGTAGTTGAAGCACCTTTGGCAGTACAGCCTGAAGTGTTTTTGAATAAGATGCTGCAAGCTTTACACATCTGGATTAGAGAGTTTTTTTGCCATTCTTCTTTGCAAATCCTCTCAAGCTCAGTCAGGTTGGATGGGGGCTGCCAGTGGACAGCCATTTCAGGTCTCTCCACGGATGTTTGATAGGGTTTAGAGTCGTCCCTGATCCTCTCCACTGCCGTCTTGTCTTTGTGTTTTGGGTCATTCTCATGTTGGAAGGTGAACCTTCGGACCAGTCTGAGGTCTTGAGTGTTTCATCAGAACATGTTTTCATTGAGGATATTGCTTTACTTTGCTCCCTTCAGCTTTTCCTCAACCCTGACTGTTTCCCAGTCCCTGCTGCTGAAAAACACCCCCACAGCATGATGCTGCCACCACCATGCTTCACTGCCGGGCAGGTATTCGGCAGGTGATGAGCAGTGCCTGGTTCCCTCCAGGCATAACGTTTAGAATTGAGGCCAAACTCTTCAATCTTGGTTTCATCATACCAGAGAATCTTGTTTCTCATAGTCTGAGAGTCCTTCAGGTGCGTTTTTCTTTTTTTGCAAACTCCACAACTTTCATGTGTTTTTTCAGCAAGAAAAGGCTTCTGTCTCCATAAAGCCCAGATCAGTAGGGCTGCAGTGATGGTTGTCTTACTGGATCTCTGGAGCTAGTTCAGAGTTACCATGGGGTCCCGGTCACCACTCTAATGCCAAACTTCCTCCATTTGAGAATTATGGATGTGCTCTTGGGAACTGGAGGAGCATGGATGGACGATGCCTGTGCATGCTGTGACCCCTTCTTAAAAGTTAACGGTATGATCAGGTAGTACCTTTACTTATCTGACTAAAATCCAAAGAAATACAGAACAAAGAGGGAAAATTACAGGAAATAAACATCACTCAGTAGGGTTTGCTCTCTAGTTTTTGAAATTCTGACCAATGCAAAATCAAGACAGCAGCCATTCAGTGAAATAGCTGTGAGCCTCAAGACTCTTGTACCCCTTGATTTGGTAAGATGTAGTAGGAGGTCTACGGCACTGACTTATTTATGATGATAGTTGCCTAACATCAGACAAATCAGTCAACCTGTTGGAAGAATCAGTTTCACCTAATTTGAAGGGATCATACCCATGTATCTAGACACTTTCTGATGATATCATGTGCAGATCCTTCTAAAACTTTATCAAACTGTCTTTCTTTCATCCTCAACACTTCCCAACTGTGTTTCACTTCCTGCCACCAACCTGACGTTCTTGTAACTCTGGGATCACACGGCTGCAAAGAAGGCATTGGCCTGTTGTAATGTAAGCTCATAGAAATCTGTTTGAAAGGAGATCATGTGCATCTGAGAGAGGAAATAACATCAAACCCTGCAGATGTTTCTGGCTATGATCAAAGCTGGAACCACCAACTCTGTTGATATTAACCATGGGCTTTGACCCTTTTCATTCTTATATGATTTCTTCCATTGTGAGTATGAAATGTTGGTTAATGCAGATTTAATGAATTTGCTAATATTAAAGAAGTGTTCCGTGGAAAAATCTCAGCACTGATGGTCTTGAGCTTACAAGTTAAAAGAAGCAAAACCTCAAATGTCCTTTTCTCCCATCAATCAAGCACTAAAAAGCTTAGCTCCATTAAACCATGCAAATCACCTGTGTGTGAGGTAAATGTTCCCTGGAAGTGAGACAGACATGGAAGTAAAGTGTAAAGCTGCTGTTAAGGCCTGTAATTAGCTGCACATAATGTACATTAAGGGCACCAGGCAGAGATGGAGGTTAATGGTGCAACATGACGTTCAGGGTGTCGGCGAACCCGCTCAATCTTATGGTGTGCCTGAATCTCAAGCTACGGTTACCGTCATTACACTGAACAATCAGGAAATCTAACATCACATTAATTAAGCAATTAATGGAAGGCTATAATTACTATGTGGACAAAGGCAGTGCATGGCCTTATAATGGATTTGTGCATGTATTTAATAGCCTTTTGTTTAAGTGCACATTGTCAGGACCGGTTCTCATTAAAAAGTGGCACTAAGTTAATAAAATATGCACATGACTGTAGAGCCTCTGCATCTCATTAGTCTTCAGTATAGTAAGCAGTTGACATAAACATACAGTCTAATGCAGTTACTCAACCCTGCTTGACCAGAGAGACAAACTGTTGAAAAATACCTTTACCAAAAGCCACAATGTATGTGGTGAAAACCATCAAAAAAGGGTTAAGGGGCAATAAAATTAAGTTACAGTAAGGGATGGGTACTGAATATGGTACTTTTATAGGCACTGACCAAATTCTGTTGGTACTTCTGAGTGCCGATTCACATAAAATCAAACGATACCATGTTTCAGTACCTAAACGCATCCTTGCAACTGCAAGAGAGTGGAAGAATAGTCAATGACTGCGTTTACATGGACTAGAATATCCCGGTTATGAGTCATTTCCCCGATTTTATCATATTCTGGATACTGTGTTTACATGCGCACAGAGAAACCCCGTTATTCATATCCCTGTATACATGAGAAAAACTAGTATCCTGGTTTCTGATCACTGAATCATATCTGTGCAGATAGTTGTAATATTATTTTACAACACCAGATGAGGTAAGTTTGAAATTTGAGAAAAATTAGATCAATGTTATTTTGGGTTTAACACAGTTAAATGCCAGCATCATATTGCAGAAATAGTATCCACGTCGTTCCAACAAAGGGAGAAAAAAATAATCATGTTTTTTTTAAGAACGTGTGCTTACATGTAATAAGTATGTGCAGGAAAGAGACTAAGAGGATGAAAAGGAGTGAAAGCGATATTTCAAATAAACAAGCTTAATATAACCTGATATTTCAAATTATTATCACTATTAGGCGATTAGAATTCTTTTTATTAAACTCAATGAAAGTTTTGCAGAGACGCAAAGGAAAGAGTGAAGCAACTTGCAGTTGACTAACTTCACTAAGTAACTGTCCCGTAAACGACTTCAAAATAAAAGTCTGTGAATATGGGGGCAGCTCAAGGCTTCAAGAGGGCCTTGAAGAAGGTTTTGCTTTTACTTTGAAAAGTAAACTGGAAGAGTCGTTTCTAAATGTCAGGACTGGGAAGCGTTGACAAACTGTGCAGAATGCTTACCGAGTGCCGTCTTTGCATCTTTATCGAGCTCTAATTTCTGGTAACTCATGACGTGAGCGGTCATTCTCTGTCTCCAAAGTAAACTAAGCTCACGTTTCATTCATGGCTGAAAAATGTAACTGTTTAGTTCATGTTTTTGTCTAAATATGAGCGCATTATGACACAAATCTGCAGTCAGTTCACAGACTGATCTTCACCTGAACTTAACCATGATGATTTAAAATATCCTTGGTAAATCATAAAAATATGAAAAGTAAAGAGTAAAAATTATTTGACTAAAAGTCAGGAAGGTGGGGAAAGGTATAAATATGTAATAGATATTTATATTTTGACCTTTTAAACTCATGATTTTGGCTTTTAAATCCCAAATTTTGACCTTTCAACTCATTATTTTGACATTTTAATCCAATATTTAACCTTTACCTCATGATTTTGGTTTTTAATCCCATATTTGACCTTTTAAACTCATGATTTTGACTTTTAAATCCCATATTTGACCTTTTAAACTCATGATTTTGGCTTTTAAATCTGAAATTTTGACCTTTAAACTCATTATTTGAGTATTTAATCCCATATTTTGACCTTTAAACTCATGGTTTTGGTTTTTAAATCCCAAATTTTGACCTTTCAACTCATTATTTTGACATTTTAATCCAATATTTAACCTTTAACTCATGATTTTGGTTTTTAATCCCATATTTGACCTTTTGAACTCATGATTTTGGCCTTTCAATCCCATATTTTGACCTTGAAACTAGTGATTTTTCTTTAAATCCCATATTTTGACCTTTACATTCATGGTTTTTACTCTCTCATATATTTGCCTTTTTAAAATCATTTTGTCTTTAAATTTTGTGTTTTACCTTTTTTGAAATTATACATTTGAATGTTTCTCAGATTTTGAGCCTTTAAACTTTTCATTTTGACTTTTTTAAACTTGAAATGATTTATCATCAGTGTTAAGATTTTTTTTTTTCATATTTTATTGCTGGTGAAATTGAGTTTGACAGTTTATGGTTAAATGATGACCCTGCTAGACTCTCAGGTTAGAGCTAAATTCAGTACTGGCCCCTTCTGAGATTGACTTTGACACCTCTGGACCAAACAGTTCGGCCCTCAGGACGTCTCATTGGAGCAAATCTGGCCCTAAACTCAGTATGAGTTTGTCACCCCTGATCTAGAATTATGCAGCTAGGACATTCTGATGCTTTTTCCCTGCTGTGGCAAACATTCCCCGAACAATGACCCCAAAACTGAGGTACAAATACAACTGTGACACCAGATAACCATTATACCCCGATAACTGATGATTAAAACATCAGAGAATGCATTGATTTAAAATGTGGTGAATAAAAGTACCACATCTGACAGCCTTTAAATGTGGATATGCATGCTGGAAACTTACCCTGCGGACCCACATGGGCATCTGGTGCGTGTTGGGTGAACGGTGGTGCAGGTTGAGGACGACGACGCTGAGGATGACAGAACACGTGACCAGGATCATGGTAAACATGATGTAGTTGACGATGATGGGGACTCCCAGGGAAGTCTCAGGGATCTTATCAGCCAGCAGCAGCAGGAACACAGTGAGGGTGAGCAGTACATTGATGGACAGACCCATCTTCTCCCCTAGAAGGGAGAAAAAGAACTGTTTACTGCCAAAAGCATGCAATCCCACTCCTCAGCGGATTTTTATGGAAGTCAGAGCTCAGTTTTACTGTTGTTGAGGGAGTAGCAATAAAGTGTTTTCTGTTAAGCGTTAACAACTCATTCTGTTTTACCAGGACATGGTTTGTTCCTCCTCTAACTGAGGGAGATCAGCTGTTTTAGCTGCAGGTGCTCCTCAAATCCACCAGTGATGACACTAATGGGAAATTCATCTTCCTATGCAAGTGAAGCTGATTGGTCAATAGAGCAAAGTCAAGTGAGTAATCATCAAAGCAGGGACACAACAGAAGACTCCGTTCCCACAACAGTCAATATGACATCCTTCTCTTGTAAAGAAAAGGAGATGAGCAGCAGAAACCGCTCACGTACAACCCCAATTCCAAAAATGTTGGGGCACAAAATGTAAATAAACACAGAATACAGTTATTTGCAAATCTCATAAACCTGTATCTTATTCACAGTGGAGCACAAAGGACTTATCAGATGTTGAAACTGAAGCTGCATTGTCCATTAGGTTTTTTTCGGGAAATAAATGAAATATTCTAAAATTCTGACTGAATACAACTGCGCTTTGAATGTGTTTCTATTGAAGGGAAGTGTGATTAATATGCAAGAAGTCAGGAATCAGAAAGGGGGCAGATATTTTCACAGCATTGTAGAGGCCAGAAGAAGAGATTCTTTCAGAGAAATCTTGTTTGAACTCCTGAGTGTGATCAAAGTGCAGACTTATCCTGACTACAGTCAGAGTTTAACGGGCTCATTTCTACTTTTTTCATTTAGCAGTTTATTGATTTAGCAGTTCTTATGCAAATTAACTTTCTAATCTGAAATTGAATCCCTTTGTGGCAGTAATTGGACAAATATGTGATAGCCCAATTTAAGCTGATCTCACAAACACAAATAGAAAACAGTTGAAGCATTTTAGAGAGTAATAAAAGGTAGAATAAACCAGCTTTAAAGTGAGATGGTGATTATAAAACCAACCAGCCTTAAAGTTTTTTATGCTTTTTTTAAAATGTTGTGTAAATACCAGCATCAGGAGGCAGGTAGAAGTTGAAGATGGCGATGATGGTGATGAGGATGCAGGGGAGGATGATGTTCAACACATAGTAGAGAGGCTTCCTCTCGATGATGAGGTAGAAGGTCATATCCTCGTAGTTATCATCGTTCATGTTCTTTCTGCACGGCTTGTGTTTGATTATCCACTCGCCTCCCTCTGCAGATGGAATTTAGATTTAGACTTTTACATCACAAAGAGGGGGAATGTCGAGAAATAAAACTCTCATGTGACTGGTTTAAATATTCATGTGCTCTGTCATGCGTTCCTCACCGCTGTAAGCCTCGTCCAGGATGATCTCCTTGATTTCTTTGCCTTTTGAGTCCAGTGCATATTGAATATCGATCTCTGTGGAGTCGTACGTGTAGGAGCGAAACTGCATGGAGCAGTTCTGCCAGTCAAATGGAAAATATGTAACCTGGACGGTGGGAAAAAAACAAAAAAAGAAAGAGTCAGAGGGAAGCAGAAAACATTAAAGGGAAGTTTGGGAATAGTTCGAGTCTGTCTGTGGGTGAGTATTCACATGAACTCCACATGAGCTGAGGTAGAGCGCAGGAGGAGTCCAGGTCACCCTGCCATCACTGTAAGCCTGGATGTGGACGTTCAGGGCCACGTCAAACGTCCCGTCATTACTGCAAGTGAAAAAAGACAGAAAAATAAGATTGAAAATCTCTGTGAGGGGCTTCATTTTTGCGATGCTTTTGGTGCTATACAAATAAAGACTGATGATTAGTTGATCGCTTGCATGATGTGCAAGTATTTTAAACAACATTTCATCCTATCACTTTAAAGATATTTGCTGTGTACATCTCAAAAAAGATGAGTGTGATTTTATTTTTTGTGTGACACAGGCTGGGCACAAAAATCAGTGAGAAAGGGCAAGGGAAAAACTGGCAGAGTGGTTGGGGTGAGGGATGTGATGATCTTAGGTTGCAAAGAAACAACGTATTGACTGGAGGACACGACCTATTTGTGTATGTCTAGGCTCACTCACCCCTCTGCATTCTACGTCCTGACTGAGCAGGGTTTAATGGCTCAATTGTATCAAATCTTAAACTATGGACCTTAAAAAGAGCTCAAACTGGTCCACATGGAACTGTTTCATATTCGACTAAAGCAGTGTTACTCAACCCTGCTCAACCAAAGAGCCAAATTGTTGAAAAACACCTTTACAAGAGACACAATCTAAGAGGTGAAAAGTGGCAAAAATGTCTTATAGATGCAATAAAATAAGTTAAAGGTGACAAAAATGGTCCAATTGTGGCAAAAACATGGCAAAATAATGAGAGAAAAATGACTAAAATGGGCAAAATAGCATAGAATAGCATAATAGGGCAAAAAATAGAAAACAAGTGGTATTTAATGGCAAAAGGTAGCTTAAATGGGCAGAAAATTGCAAAAATGGGCAAAAAAAAGAGGAAAAAACTGGTATTTAATGGCAAAAGGTAGCTTAAATGGGCAGAAAATTGTGAAAAAGGGCAAAAATGTGATAAAATTGGCTACAAGAAGTTGCAAAAATGGGCAAGAAAAGAGGAAAAAACTGGTATTTAATGGCAAAAGGTAGCTTAAATGGGCAAAAAGAGGTGAAAAAATTGTGAAAAGGGGTAAAAATGGTCCAAATGTGGCAAAAAAATGAGAGAAAAGTTACTAAAATTGGCAAAAAGCAGTCAAGAGTGGTAAAATAGGGCAATAGGGTATTTCATGGCAAAAGGTAGCTTAAATGGGCAAAAAAAATGTGAAAAGGGGCAAAAATTTGATAAAAGTGGCTAAAAGAAGTTGTAAAAATAGGCAGAAAAAAAAGAGGAAACAAGTGGTACTTAAAAACAAAAGGCAGCTTAAATGGGCAAAAAGTGGCCAAAAAATGGTGAAAAAGGGCAAACATGAGAAAAGTGTCAAAAAGAAGTGGCAAAAATAAGCAAAAAGTAGAACAAAAGTGGTATTTAATAGCAACGGTAGCTTAACTGGGTGAAAAGTGGCAAAAATGGGATAAAATTGGCTATAAGAAGTTGCAAAAATGGGCAAAAGAAGAATGACAAGTGGTATTTATTGGCAAAAGGTAGCTTAAATGGGCAAAAAGGGGCAAAAAAATGAGATGAAAGTGGCTAAAAGAAGTTGTAAAAATGGGCAAAAAAGAGGAAACAAGTGGTATTTAATGGCAAAAGGTAGCTTAAATGAGCAAAAAGTGGTGAAAAAATGGTGAAAAGGGGTAAAAATGGTCCAAATGTGGCAAAAAATGAGAGAAAATGTACTAAAATTGGCAAAAAACAGTCAAGAGATAGGAAACAAGTGGTATTTCATGGCAAAAGGTAGCTTAAATGGGCAAAAAAATGTGAGAAGGGGCAAAAATTTGATAAAAGTGGCTAAAAGAAGTTGTAAAATTGGGCAAAAAAGAGGAAACAAGTGGTATTTAATGGCAAAGCGTAGCTTAAATGGGTGAAAAGTTGTGAAAAAATGGTGAAAAGAGGCAAAAATGGGATAAAAGTGGCAAAAATGGGGGAAAAGCTTCAAAAACAAGCGGCAAAAACTGACAAAAAATAGGAAAGAGAGGGGTACTTAATATCAAAAGGCAGCCTAAATTGGTGAAAAGTGGCCAAAAAATGGGCAAAAAGTAGGACAAAAGTGGTATTTAATTGCAACGGTAGCTTAACTGGGTGAAAAGTAGCAAAAAAAAAATGGGTGAAAATTGTGAAAAATGGTGAAAAAGTTTGACAATTAAAGCCTCCTGTATAAGTCTGGCAAACAAACTGATTACTGTGATTAATTTCTGAGGCCAAAGTTTCCCTTTTCTGAGCTTTTTGGAGGAATATTATTTCAAATTTAGACATAAAAGAGCCACAAATCATCACTCAAGAGCCACATGTTGAGTATGACTGGACTAAAGCATCAGTATGCAACAGTTATTTGCACCATCTTTCTCCCAAACTTACATTCTGGAGAAGAGACCAAACAGTGCAGTAAGCAAAGTGGAGCATGGCAGAGGCAGATCTTTCATTGCTTCACCAAGTCAATAACAATCCTCTGTGCCAATGTTAATTCTGGCAGCTCTTTTAAATACAGTCTTAATTTTGGTCTTTGAAATAAAATGGGTTTCGATTTTAGACACATTTTAGTCACTTTTAACCTTCTTGGTTTTAAGCCCTATTCGCACAGGATTAGCATTACCTAGGGAACTCTGGTAATTTGTAATAAGGGATGGTGTCGGCTTTTCTTCTGTCAAATATTTTGTCAAGTACAAATCCCAAAAACTTCTCTCTGGCTACACTGATGACTAAGCTGCATATGTGGTGTAACAGCAGCATCCCAGGTTTCCAGGTGTCCTGCTGGAGGAGCTCATCATTCCACCAATCACTGGACTTTTCTGAGTTTTGTGGTGTCCAAAAGAATACATCAAACTTTGGCGACTGCAGTATCCCACTATATTGCTTTAGCTGGCATGGATGAAACACGCTTTTAGGTGCTTCACTAATCTTGTATTTGATTGGTCGTTCATCTCATAACACTGAAGAAAACATCAAGCCAATTATTCACAGATTTAGCCGTCTGATGATGGGGCTTTTATGTCCCTGGCAGTTGAAGCTCGCATCCTTACTGTCGGCCCTCTCTAAACCTGATCGTATTGAAGGTGCTTCTGTGAAAATGACCAGCATTGATCATATACTTTTACAGGACGGGCGTGCCTTTGCATCTGTGTGTGTGTACATGATTGTGTGTATGACTGTGGTTCCAAGTGAGCAGTGCCATCATCTCAGTTTTCAAAGAGCCATACTGCTTAATTGCCTATAAAGTGTTGATAAATGGAGCAGAGGGATATTTACAGGGGTGTTAATGGGAGTGTGCAAGAGGGTGAGAGAAAAAGGGACAACACTCACTGTTAAGTATCTAAATTATGGAATTAAATACTGTTTCATAGAGTTTTTCATTCATAGAGACTGCAATGTCCTGTCCCATTTTTGCTGAATCTTTAACCAATAACACATCGTAATATTACGCCACAATCAGTTATGACCTCTATCATCAGGGTCAGTAACTGTCTTGTTTCCTCTTCTTAGCTTCATCTGTCTCTGTCCTCTTTTGTCTCTAGCTGTTGTGCATGTATCAAACTAAGATAGCACAGGCTAACATGGTTGCCTTTCCTTGGATGCCTTTCTCTGTCTTGAAAGTTACTGTGCTATTAAATCAAGGTGTAAAAGTAACACATTATTGCTTTAAATTATGATCTACACCTGTGGTTCCCAACCTGAAACTAACATTTTTTTTAAAACTTCATTTTTTTTCAACATTGTAAAGGCAAAAAAATTACAAGAAACCAAACTAAAAAAAAAGGTGGATTTCCACCTTTTGACTGTATAATCTTAGAAATACACAGCTTTGGTTCACGCAAATTTAAGACTGTTTAAATACAAAAAAAAAATCTCACATTATATGTTGGGATTTTGTCAATGAAAACAATTATAATTGATATGCACTTTTTCCAAGTGGGTCCAGGGCTTAGCTTTTATTAGATATGAGTGGGGAGAGCCCAGAGGAAAAAAAGGTTTGGAACCAATGATCTACACAGTATTTGGCCACACCTGTTAATTATCTTAATTCAGAAGTTTCATCAGATTGATTGCATCAGATAAATTTTATTTAATCCATGCAGTCTGCCGTTGCAAACGTGCGTAATTCAACATGGGTTTTTCTGAGGAGCTCAGTGACTTCAACTGTGGTACTGTGATGGACGCTGCCTCTGCAATAAGATGGTTCGTGAAATTTCCTCCCTGCTATTCCACAGATATTCCACAGTCCACTGTGAGTAATGCTGGTAAAAAGCAGAGGTGTTTAGGAACAGCTGGACCGAAGCCACAAAGTAGAGGACCACATAAAAACCACAGGACAGGGCAAACAACTGCTAAGGTGCATTGTGCGTAAAAGTCACCAACACTCTGCAGAGTGAACTACCACTTAGTGTAGGGCTGGGCAAAAAATCGACTGAACTGATTAAATGGGTTTTCAGAAAATTGAGATTTTAAAGATTGAAAATGGAGATTTTCTCTTTAACTTTACTCCAGTAAAACCAAAAGTAAAAGCTACTGTCAGGAGCTTCAAGTTCATGCTGGTTTTGGCAACCTCATAAACAAAAGAGTTTTTATTTATTTTTTATTTTTTTGTAGAATCATTCAAACCAAACTTCTGAATGATAGAACATCACCTTCCCTTAACCTCCTGAGTACTGAGCTTTTGTTGAAATGCATTTTAAGTTTCTCCCACTTATTTGGGATAATTTGGACCTAAGGGTAAAAGTTCAGCCTTGTCTTTGAACAGGAATTGATTTTGATCAAAAATGAAGTTCAATACCAATAAAATTTCCCTAAAATTTAAAAGAAATTGGCTAAAATTTCCATTACAAAAACTCTTAAACATATTTTTAAATTGTCTCATATAAAAGCCCTTCAAATAACCCCCAGATGTTTCAATGAAACATTATCATTAAAGCCTAAATTTGATTAAAAAAAAAATAGACAAAATAAACGCTACTTAAATTTCTGAAAATTAAAAAAAAATCCCCAAAATGTACAAATACGTTTTCCATGATTTCATGAAAAATTATGGAAGACTCCTCCAAACATGCCAACAAATTCCCTGAAAATCCCATTAAATTCTATAAATATCCCATTCAATTTTCCAAAATTAAAAAAATAATTTCTCAAGTTTGTGTGAGCACATCTAAAAATTTTAAAGAGAATTTTCCCAGAGGAACTGAAATAAAAAATCCCCAAAATGACAAAACATTTCCCAAATTAACACAAAAATGACTGTAAAAAAAAAAAAAAAAAAAAAAAAATCTCAAAGATTTACATGCAAATACTCACTGCAAAAACACTTCCCATGAAACTCTCAAAATTACACAATCATCCCAAATTTTCCATGAAAATACTTAAAAATCTGATAGCAAATTCTCCCAGTATTTCTAGTGAATTAACTTTAACTTGAAGGGAGAGTCCAAACAGTGTTCTTAAAAAAAGTAGAAATTATTACCGTTTAGCAGGAAAGCCAGAATGTAGTGTCCTCATATGTGCGTGCAGGGTCCACATATGAGGACCAACCTGAGTGATTCTGGTTTTATCCAAGTATTCTCAGCCCCCATTACACTGCCAGTGGTAAACAGTGGGTAATTTCATGTCAAAGTTTTCCACCTAGGCACGTCTCAGAGTAACTCAGGTGCAGTCCTTATGCTTACTTGTTTATGAGGACTATGTCAGGTCGCCAGACCTTCCCAGAAGGGATTCTGAGCACCTCAATCCCATCATAATCCTTGGGTTTCCATCTCAACCGATAGTCCGTCCATTCCTGTGGAAACATAGACGTGTTAGAGTTGTGGTTCAGGGAGAGTAAAACAAACACACAAGGAAAGGCAGGGAGGAAGATAATGGAGAATGACAGAAGGAGGAAACTTTGCATTTACAAATGTAACTAATTTGTCATTTCATCTGTTTATTTGTCACCTCCCCAACGCTGTAATTAAATTCCACAGGGACGATTCCCCCGTGCATTTGTCCTTGCATAACAAAACACAATTTGCATATTTTTTCATTTTGCATCTAGTCTGTATTATTATGACTACTCCAAGTGCCCCCCCCCCCTTTTTCCTTTTTGTCTTAGCACTGAGCTGCACATGAAGCAGGAGGTCTGATGCATTTCTTTTCAGAGGAGCTGGAGTCATGGCTGACTTGGTTTAAATGATATGAAAATGTAATAAGGTGTTTAATTATTGAAGACTGTGTTTGGGGCTTCCCTTTGAGCAACTTTAGTGAAGCAACAAGCCACTGACTGATCACTCACAAGGAGTTTATCCCTGCTGCTTACTAAACCTCAAACTGTCGCCTCAGTGGAGTCAAGGAAAAACTGATACGGAGGTTAGTGAGGGAGGCGTTCACCAAGATGTACTTACCAGATTCATGACGACAATTGTGCTCATTTCTTCATTTTTCATATTCTGGAAGAAAAACAGAAAAGTGTTACTTGTGTGCTTACAAATTAGTGTTTTCATCAGTAAGTGCAGCTGTTTTTCTCTATTTGCCTTTTTAATCATATATTGAATGCAAACCCTAACCAAATATCACGGCTGAAATTGACCTGCACTTTTAGTTTAACAGTTGAAACTCTTTTGTAAGGATTGGGAATACTTATTTAAGAGAAAGCCCATGTTGTATTTAAATATAAAAAGTAAAATAACAGAGTTTCCAAAGGATTTGGGAGTAGAGAACATTTGATTCAGTGGTGTATACCATATGAGAAAAAATGTATAACATTGTTCAGTTCCATAAGCATAGTTACTGCTGTTATGCTGATGATATTCAGACATCCCCTCTGTGATCTAAAGATGGTGCCATGACTGCCATTCTGTCCTACCTACCTGGCCAACATGAATCTTATATGTCCGATAACTTTCAGAGTCTCAGTGACTCCAAATCAGAAGTCAGCTATCTAAAGCAGGGGTGTCAAACTCAACCACAGAAGGGGCCGGATTCTGGCTGAAGGTCTAACCTGAGGGCCTAACAGGGTCCACATTAACCAAACAGTTGACCTCATTTTCACCAGTAATACATTATGGGTTTTAAGTTAAAAGGCTCATAAAAGACAAAAAAGTCAAACGTATTTGTTCAACAGGTCAAAACACAAAATCAGATGTTAAAATGAAGTTTTGAAAAGGCAAATACATTAAAAAGAAAGTCACAATCATGTTTATAAGGTGAATATGACTTAAATTTTAAAATGGCGCACTTAATAGGTCAACATTTGAGAAAAAGGTTAAAAATAATGAATTGAAAATGTCAAATGATTGGATAAAAAAATTAAAATTATAAATTGAAAAGGTCAAAATATGAGATAAAACATGCAAACAATAAATGGACCAATTCTAAATAAGAGAAAAAGTCAAAATTATACATTTTAAAGGTCAAAATATGAGACAAAATGTCAAAATTTTAGATTGAAAATGTCAAAATTATTAGATAAAGTCAAAATATTAAATTAAAAAGCTCAAAATATGCAATAAAAAGTAAAAATGATAAATTGAAAATGTCAAAATATGACCAAAAAATGTTAAAATAATCAATTAAAAATGGCCAAAGTACAAGATAAAAAGTAAAAATAACAAATATAAAAGGTTAAAATATGGTATAAAAGTCCAAATAGTAGATTGAAGTCATATGGTTGCAATGCAAAATTGAAAAAATGAACAGAATACACAAATATTTTTCTTTTCCCACAATTCTTTTTATCTTATTCTTTTTACCTTATTTTTTCACATTTTTATGACTTAAGGATATTTGACATCATCAAGGTTAAGTTAACATTTTTATACTGGAGGAAATCTGCAGACCTTATATTTTAGGGCCAGTTTTAATAAGAATAAGATATGATTCTGCGAGCTGGATGTAACTGTACCACGGGCCAGACTTGGCCCCCGGGCCTTGAGTTTGACACCCCTGATCTAAAACATATAAATCACCTTATAGCTGTTTTGGGTCCCTTTGTTGCCGTGTCACTACAAGTGTTATTATTCAAACTACATTAGGAGCTCCAGCTACATTACATGTTTGAAGGACAGCCCCTACTCGATTGTAATTTAAAGCCAGCGGGCTGAACAGCTGATTAAACTGAGTGGACACAGTTGGACTCACACCAGATACTTCCAGGACAAAGTTCATGATGTAAGATTTGGTCAGGATGTTTGTCTGGATGTTTACATATCCAGTACGTGGGTCTGTGGACGTGTGCGCAGTGTAATGTTTGTGTCTTTGTGTGTGTGAATATGAAGGCGGAGCTTCTCTGAGCCTGTTCTGCTATTTAAAACACTTGGAGGAATGTGAGGGAGACAGCTGAGGCAGGGTAAGAGAGAGGGGGGTGGAGGACTGTCTCTGTCCCCGTCACAAATGTACTCACAGATGCCCATGTCATCACTAACTCATTCTTCCTGTAACCGTCTGAGTCAGGGGGGCCTGACTGATCAGCAACCCATCTTTATCTGCCTGTTTATATAAGAAAGCACATTTGGTTCAGCAGATAATCCTAATATGATACCTGGTCACCTGTGGATACGCTGGCAGAGAGAGCCACTGTATGTTTGCTGTAGGGGCAGACCAGATTGAATCAGATGTCTTTGGTTATTTTGATTATCATTAAAACCTATGAAACAGTTCAACGTTTACTCAACAATGACAGTGAAGCTGTGTCCTGCTGTGAGTTAAGAACTTCCCATCTCTGATTTGTCCCCAGAAATAAAAATAGAGTATTACTAAACTTTTCATGATCATAGATCACATTACAATGGACAGTGTGTTCATGTGATTATAAGCACTTTAAATGGTGAGTCCTTTAGCCATCATTCTTTTTTCACACACCTAGTCACCACCCACTGAAAACTGCTCCGTGACCCACTTTTGGGTCCCTACCCACCAGTTGAGAACCACTATAGGCCTCATTTGTACAACATTTTGCTTCATTTTCCTTTTTTGTTTCCAAAAAGTCCCACGTTCAGACGGCAACGTTTTCAAAACGATCTCCGATCACACGAGACTGCAGGAAACACCAAAAACGATGTAGTACACATGCCAGGCCAGAAGATGGCGGTGTGATTTTCGTGCCTGCACCAGATTCTGACTCGACCCATTCACCCTCCGCTGATCCAAGTGATGGTGAAGTAAATCAACGCTTTGTTGGAGAAGTACAGTTAAACTCAAAAGAGCAATAGGGGCACAAACAGTACACTGGTGTCGGCACTGGGGATATAACACTGGGGGTGTTTTGAAAAACTTCCACTCTGGAGCCTGTTTCCAAAAAGTTCCGTTTTCAGGCACCAAGACGCTGTTGCCGTGTAAACGGACAGCCAAAACACTACAAAACTTTTGCGTTTTCACTTGAAAACGTCGTGTAAACAGGGCAATAATGTAGTTTTCTTTTCATTTCTAGAACTTTCTCTATATGGTAGAAAAAATAAAACAGAAATAATTGTTTGTAGCAGCCCTAAAGCGAAGCGCCTAGAAGGAGAAGGGATTAGTGATAGCTCAATTAAAGGGACACCAGGGCTAATTCTGGTAGCCTGGGATACCGTAGCACCCAACCTTTCTGCAGCCTTGTTGCGTTGCTCCTTGGGTGGTTTTTGTACCGCTTTGTTAAACAAAACAAAGCTTCTCATTGACTGAATAAGGATGACTTTTGTGGTCCTTTATCTGGTCACGCTGCCACCTTCAGGGACGCCCAGTACACTACAACTCTAAGTAGACTGAACAAACAGTGAAACCATCCATGCAGCAGTGCAGAGAGCACTCTCCCTCATGGATCCATACATTATCATCAACAGCAGGAAAAGGTGAACAGGGCATCCATAGATAGAGGTCCCTTAATGTTGGGGGATGGTAATAACAACACTGCAGCTCAGTAGTTCTCGGCAGAAGAGGGGCTGAGCATTCAAGTGGGTCAGTTTTCAAGATCGTTCCACTCCACAACTTATCGGCCCCCGTGTGACTCACTCTCCAGAGAGAGGCTGACCTTGAGTGGTGGCGTAAGGAGCATGCTCAGTGTAGCTGTGTATGCAAATGTGACAATAAGCATGTGTGCGTGTGTGTGTGCATGCATGTGCTGCAGAGAGAAAGTCAAGGGGACGCAGATAAACCTGGTTAGTAGAAGGACTTACAAACAGCATTTCCCAGAAGCACTTCACAAAAGTTGCATGACTTTTTGTTTTTGCTTAGTAGCCCAAAACAGACTTCAGGCACAGGTTCCTCCTGGATACATAGAATTAAAAACCAGCGCCACATTTTGTGCCACATTTCATGCTAAATTTTGTCATCCTGTCATGTGGGACTTGTGGGAGTATGCCGGTCCTCAGCATGGGGGTGCTTAAAGCTTTCATGGAGACATCTGTCTGTAGAAAACAGACTGGATTTTTAAATATGTATCTATCAGAGGCAGAGCGTGCTCCGGAGGCACAGGAGCTTCAGATGTTACAGCAATGAAACCCAGAGAAATGTCAGTAAAATGTCAAGCAATGAAAGAGGAGGATCATGGGAGTTTCCTGTGTCCCAGAAGGTTTAGTGTCCTGACAGTCACATAAAACCAAAAAAAAAAAAATCTCATTCTGAAGGCTCACATAAACTAACCTACTTATGGTACAACGCATTTGTTTCATAGCCTCCAAAGGGTGAAGTCAGCCTAAAAACTCGAAACACCAACTTTTGTAGAGCATAATAAACAAATAATAAGTTTGCAACTAACCTCACATTGTCTTGGGCAAAATAGAGTCAAAGATTCCACCATTTTTTGAATTTTCAGAACATAAAGTACATTTTACAGTAAACATTTTTGTATGATTACCTGCTGGGCCTCTCCCCTAAATGTTGAAAATGAGGTTCATCTGTAAGAAGACCCTGATATCCTTGTATTTTGTCAGTCCATCCTCTCCATTTTTTAAGCAACATCACTGACTGTTCAAAAGTAATGCAGGAGAAACTGCAGGCAAGGATCTAAAATTTACAAAACAAGGCTCATAATGTCCCCTAAGAGTTGAAACAAGGTTTTTACCAGAGGCAAAATGATCCCTGCAAAGGTCCCCTCAACTTCAAACCAAATGAGCCTGTGATGTTAGCAGAAATCAGGAGGGTGCACCACAAAATAAGCTCAGCACGCCCAGGTGCACGTAACATGAGATATATCTCTGCTGATTAAGGCTTTCTGGTTTAAACATTAGTGCCTGTGTTTTAAAGCTCAGATCTGCATCAGAGGACATTTCAGACTCTTGTATGCTAATATATTAGGGGTGTGTATTGGCAAGAATCTGGCGATACGGTACCTTAGCAATACAGGGGTGCCGATATACAGTGCTTAACAAATCTATTAGACCACCTGTCATATTTGTCTCAAAGACCATCCAGCATCATGAAGTGCTTTAATGCGGACTCTTTCATTTTCACTGAGCTCTCCACATTTTACCATTTTGAACTGGAATGAGGAATTTCAAACTGAATTCACCCAAATTTGAGCTCACTGGGCTTCTCTGAGAAGTCATAAATAATTCAAGCATAACATTCAACCAATGCAAGTAAATAATTGTAATTTGACATATTATTCAGGAAATATTATTGTGCTTTACCATTTTTTCAGTTTTTTTTTGTAAATTAGTAAATTTGAAAATTCATGGATAACAATAATAGCTATATTTTAGCATTAAAAATATTGTTTTGGTTAAAGAGCTTCTACATATTGGTGTAGGGCAGCTGTGGCATAAACCTTACTTTAGTTAGGGTTAGGGTGGTCTATTAAATTTGTTAAGCACTGTAGATACATTGGGATATATTGTGATACTATGAGCAAGGCAATTTATTGCGATATTTTTGTAATTAAACACATATATACAAGTCTTAGGGTGCTTTCATATTAGGTCGATTGATTTGAGCCATGCTGCTGCACGATTCCTCCCCCTCCCCCTTCCCCCGTGGTCCTTCTTTCAAAATAGCATCATCAAATCCTGCTCGGGCCCACTTGCATGTGAACTTAGTCTGTACAACAGGTGGCAGTACGCATATAACGTTCATGTTTTAACTCGGCTGAAAAGTCCATCTTGCTAACACGGATGGATTTAAAATCACTTTTTAAGATGCCAACAACCTTGCTCTTCATATAAAAGACAGAAAAGTGGTGCTTATAAAAACAGCTGATGGAGAATTTTGCAACAGGTCAGTCCCATGACTGGGTATGAAAGACACATTTTAGAGAAGCAGTTTCTCAGCTGTAAAGATGAACAGAGGTCCACCAATCTGAGATAGCTGTGTCTCAAACTTGTGGAACAATTTTAGAAAAATGTTCAACGTAAAATGTGAAGATTTTGAATATTCCACCATTTATAGTCCATAATAACATCACAAGATTCAGAGAATCTGGGGAAATATCAATGCAAGGGATAATGTTAAAAGTCAACTTTGGATGCTTGTGATCTTCAGGCCCTAGTATGGTTCACAATAAAAGCGTTTCAGAAAAATAACAGGCGCGGGCTTTTATTTTGAAGAGCTTGACAGAAGTATTGTGTTTAGCATTGAGTTAGCTTAGCTTCGGCTGCCGTACTGGAGAATACGGCTAGTTTACAGCAGCTTTTCTGACCTCATTTAACATCCTAGCCTGGATCTTGGACTCACTGTGGACTTAGAAAAGAAAGTCATAAGTTAAAATAGACTTTAAAATGTTTTTTTATGCCGTTGTAAGAGGAAGAACTGCAGTGCTGGCCTCTGAGACCAGCAAAAGCAGCACTTAGCTTGTGTTAAAGCCCCAGGGAGACTGATAGAGACGGCACACTGACTTAGTTGTGGTACAGCCGTCAGACTTTAAGAGGAAAACACGTGTTTTTGCCTGCTAACTCACTCTGAGGCCAATACGATGACGTCATTAACAAGCGTTATTACGATTGGTCGGTAGAGTCCAAATCTCTATCATATACCGTGCAACCCTAGTGTTAATCATGTGTTATTGTCCCTTTAAGCAGACTTAAGTTAAGCCACTGTAACATCCTGCAGCCACAGTGATATAAAATAATCCACCACTGCTCCTAATGTCCCATTCTACTTTGAAGAACTTGCAGACAGTGGATGAGTCAAAAGTCATTTGCACCTTCTAATTTCAAATATTTCACTCCTTACCGTGCCCTTATTTTCTCTACAGTCCATGACAACTTCCCTTTTTCTGTGGTAAACATTAAAATTGTTGAGTTACCTAAACTTTCTTCTTTCAAAACAAAAAGAGGTCTGTACGCAAAGAGGAAGTAAATTATCATTCAATTAGTAAAGCATAAAAAAATTCAAAACAAGTCTTTTTTAAATGCAAAATACTGAACCTTCAAAATGTGAGATTTATCACAATTATGAAAATCAATGCTCTAGTTTTAACTAATTTCTATGTTTGCTTGCAGTTGTAAGGTGAAGTAAATTTGCTCTGTTTTCAGGAGATGCAGAATGAAAACGTTGGTTGCCACAGCTCGACGCAAGCCAATGTTAGCCATATTTGCCCTGCAGGCCTCCATGTAGGTCACGTTAAAACTGCAAAGTTAATTCTATTTCAATGGCAATTGACTTTCCATTGCTATGCATTTTGCTTACTGTCTAGTTGTGTATGTTAATTTTTAAAGGTGATATGGTCCCATGACTCACCAGTCCAACAAAAGAGGAGAGGACCATACCCACACGGACCACCACCCTCTTTTCAGGGCTCTCTGCCGGCCGCACCTTGCTGTTGTATTTTGAAAAGAGCGTCTTCATCAGGGTGTTCTCGGCATCAGATGCACCTGTAATACATAAAGAGAGGGCTTTTATGATGGGCTAAGTAAAAACTTCTATCCAAACAGGTCTGGCAGTTCTTTTTAATTATTCAGTCAAATTTGGCAGAATCTACATCACTCATTCATTATGAGTAGCTACAGAAGCCTTGGTGTCAGGGACTTTAATTCTAACTTTCTACCTACTTCACTGCTCATTATTCAAACCCAAACACTTTTAAGTAAAGTTTCTGCTGGGTGCTCTTTGCAAACCCATCATACTGATGACACGTGGGGCTGAGGCTTACTGACTGGCAGCCGAGGTGTGCTGTGCATTTAGATCCGAGCAACAATGAGCCCTCTAGCTCAGTGGCTGAGTCAATAGTGCACAGTGAGCAGATGCTTCCCAGAATGACTTAAAACAGGAGGATGTGTCACCCAGCAGGGGATAGCAAGATTGGTTTTGGTTTGGTTACATAATAGAAGGAATCAAATGTCTAGATTTCCTCACTGTTTTTAAAAAAAAGACCAAAAAAATTTAAATGTAAAGGCTACATATGAAGCTATTTCAAATAAGACAAGAATCTTCACTTCAGAAACCTTTTTGCAGAAAAGTATTTAATAAGGTTAATTGAGTACATTTATGCAAAAAAGATATATATGAGTAATGTAGTAAATTTCACTTCATCTTTACAGATTCAAAAAATACAGAATGCATCAACATGCATATAAAAGCAACACACATTTGATCCTAAATGCCATTTAACTAGCTGCAGGCTACATCAGTGGATGTGATAAAAGGCCTATAAAGATAGGAGTCTACCGACACCTAAACTATTACGCTCCACTGCATATTCAGTTTTACTTCCACCGATTTTTCTCCACAGTACTGGAAGGTTAAAAGCATTTATAATCAGCAGCTCCAGTGACGCGGCATTCATCACATTTGGCATAGCTGTAGGCCTGGCAGGATCTGACCTGACAGGAATAAATGACAGCGATCACCAAGCAAGGCACCCCCATTAGCCAGGCACAGGGAAGCATGGCTGCTGATGGGCCAGGCCGGGAGGTTTCTGTAAATAGCTGGAGCATCTTTACCCTCAGACTAGCTGGTAAATAAGTCAGAATAAAGTGCAGAGAGATCTAAGGAGGTAAGACCGGGTTAATGGTAAGTATTGAGAATGTAAAGGATGCTCATACTTACAGCTGTAAAATACAAATAAAAAGGCATTTGTAAGCTTTGCTCCTCTGTCTTCACTTTGATAAAGCACCCATAAAGAATTTTGAAAAGGCACAGTTCTTTATGACATGATAACTTCTCCAAGTACAAGCGAGTCACTCCCTGAGAAGTGATAAACACAATTTTAAAGCTGACAATGACGGGAGTAAAGTTTAATACGAGCCATATCTTTCTCTGTGTGCTGTTTCTTCTGCAGGAACCGGTGGTCTGAGATTAAATCTACAGCTGGAGACAAGAAAGGCACTGATCTCTCTAAAGAAACCACCACTCAACTGATGATGATTGTTTATGGTTTCTCATGGTCTTTCTGTATTTTTAAGTCTATCCAACAAAATGCAGAACCTTATTTTCCTGTCTTACCTTAAACTTTTTTTGTTTGTACCTGCTTCAACTATGTCAGCCTTTGTATTGCAAGACTGAAAGAATAACTTAGAAGTGACACATTTCAACTCAAGACAAGGCTCTGTTTGTCTCAAAGTGGCGCTGCAAGTGCCCTTATGCCCCCTGTCACAGCATCAACTCCTGTGGCCTATTCAATTCACGGGTCGGCTAATTATTTGTATTAAGTCCCTTTATCATCTCATTAATAACACATACACACAGCGTCAGTCTGTTACAGACAGATAGAGAGCACTGACGAGAGAAGATGTCTCCTGGTCATTAAGCCCTGACCTTCAGACTCTTTCCCTTCACCTTGGTAAATAAACTTTGCATGCTGTCTGATGTGGCTGTAAACTATACAGCACAGGCTGGGACAAGTGGTCCTGTTTACAGTTATCAGTATGAATTAATACAAGCTATTCTGGTGCAACAAAATGAGGTTAAAAATAATCAATAGTGCTTCATAAAGCTTGTGCTAATATCTACGATCATTCAGACTTTAGGGGTGCAATAAGGAACATGTCACTGATTCAACTGATCTAGAGACAAAGTGAAGTTGTTGTTGATATTTTTGACCTGAGGGGCATGGGTGTAATTTCTTTGACTGCAGCCCTGTAAGTTATTGTGAAGACCCATCCCTGGAAGCTAGCTTGCAAAAAAACTTGTTTTACTCAGGTTAGCAATGCTAGCTTTTGGCAGGCAGGAAAATTTGCAGTTATGTTTTTTTATACACATAGCAGGGTTAGCGAGGTTAGCATGTTTTGATGCAGGAAAATGCTTTTTGCTTGTTTCTACGCTGGAAAAAAAAAATCATGTCTCTTAGGGTCACACTGATGATTTTACACAAATGCTTGTAGATGCACGATAGACTGTAGTACAGTGTTAATTTCGGCAGCCATTTTTTAATTTAAGATTTAGTTTTAGTCCTTAAATGCATTTTAGTTTTAGGGTGCTTTCACATTAGGCCCAGTTGTTTTGAACCATGCCGCGGTGCGATTCCTCCAAGGTTATTATAGTTAACCAAAACTAACTAAATAACAAAAACTAAAATTCAAAAATCATTTTAGTTAACTGAAACTAAATAAAAACAAAGCTTTAACACAAAAATGAAAACTAACTAAAACTGTATAGTGTGCTTACACAAGTAACTAAAAAAAAAAAAAAATGGAGAAAAAATATCCTTAGTTTTAGTCTTTGGCACAACCATACTGACTGGCACCTATACCCAAGTCTAGGGAGTGTAAAATTGCTTGATCTGATTAGTTAAGACTTCACATAGTGGTAGTTTTATGTCTGGAGTTGTATTCAAACACCATCTTTAAAAAAATAAATGCTAAGTGAAGAGTAGCCTGTTTCAATATGTCTTTAAATATGTATTACGCTCACTCAGCCCTGACATCTAGCCGTAAAAAAACTAAAACTAACACTAAAACTAATAAAAACTAAACTAAAATGAAGTATTTTTTGCAAAATAAAAACTAAACTAAACTAACAAACCAGCATTCAAAACTAATAAAAACTAAACTGAAATTAAACACAGAAAGTGAAAACAAAAAAAAGTAGAAACTAATGAAAAATCCAAAACTACTGGATTCCTCCCCCTCCCCCCCGCTGGCTTCCTTTCACACTAGCAACATCGACCTGTGCCCTGGCCCACTTGTGTCTGTACTCAGTCTGAAACAGCAGGTGGCAGTATGCACGTAGATAGATTACAACCCCAACAAGGAGGAGAGAGAAGAAGAAGCTACCATGGCAACCACTGGGGTCATGACCTGCGCGAAGATTGTTTTTGTTTTGGCAAAAAGTCCATCCTGCAGCCGTGGATGATTTAAAATCACTTTTAAGATGCCAGCAACATCACTCTTCATATCTGCACGTCTACTACAGCTCAGAGGATTAAATGGGCTCACGCTGTGCAGATGCAGCGGTTTTTGAGGTGACAGGAGACTTTATTGTCTTTGCATCTCCTCTCACTGACTCCAACTTGTGTCCATCTGTAAGGTGAGTCACAACCGACTATTTATTGACTGGATTCTGATGATTTCTGTGCTTTATTGAGGGAAAATGTGAACAAACTGCCGTGCTGTGGAAAGAAGGTTAGTTTTTACGATGGAGTCATAAAGCTGATATGAGGGTGCGGTTGCATTCACATCTCATCCGAACCGTGCCAGAGTCCACTTGAATCATGCCTGAGACCACCTCCCCAAGTTGGCCCGGGCCCGGGTGTGGTTCATTTGCATTCACACTAACCAAAACGAACTGGCCTTCAGGCTCAAGTGCACCCGGATCCAGGACTGGGCCCCCAGTGTGAAAGCTGCCTTAGTCACATTTTAGCCATTTCTGTCCTTTTTACTGTCAGTCTAGTTAAAGTTGACGAAAACTCAAAACATTTTAGTCTAGTTTTAGTCCATCAAAGTCCTCACATTTTAGTCTTTACTTTTCATCCAGTCACTTATTGCCTAAATCTGGTACAAAATCGTGGTAGTGTGTTCTCTGCACCCTGCCAAACCTGGGGTCCCTGCTTTCTACAGCTGAGAGGCAGAAGAGATACTGATGCATTATTTTTTGACAGATTTACCCACAGTTGAGAAATACCACAGATTTTAAATTTCTGACTAAAACTACATTACATTTTAGTCAGTTTTATCACAGATCTATTTTTCTTAGTCTTATTCTAGTTTTTGTCATAGAAAAAAGGCTGTCAACGAATAGTTTTAGTCATAGTTTAGTTTAGACAAAATCAACACTGCTGTAGTAAATACTAGAAGTCTGAGTGCTGTCAACCGTTTGCTTTAGAGGGCTACTTGTGGACTGCCATGAAATTAACTTAGTATGTTAAACGCTTCAAGTAAATAAATGTGAACTCACATCACCCCATGTCCATGTGTCCTGTACCAAAATTCAAAGTTCTTTATTTATTTCTAAATAAAATGTCCGCATTATGTTTTAAAAATACAACTAATAAAAAACATCAAAACAATGAAATAAACATCTCTAATGGACTCCCAAAGGTTAACATTAGCTACATAGCACGTCACATGCAGTGAGTATGTGACTCTTCTGTTGTTAGCCTTACGTTCAAAGCCCTGCTGTGTTTCAGTCCAGTCTCAAACAGTGCCAGGAGTAAAACACTGGTAGAAGCCTTCATGGTAGTTCACAAAATCATAGTTGATTGGCTAGCAAACACTAGCATGTTAGTAAGTCACAGAGAGATAGTGATAACATTAGCATGTAGCTGAAAAGACTCAGGATGGATGCCATGGCTGTGATTCTAATATTCTCAACTGTTTCTTACAAGACTCTGAATGTGTTCCAGACTGCTTTGTCAACAATATTAGAACAGTTTTCTGTCACAGCTAATGCAGTTTTATTAATGATGCTGCAGGGATGTTTCACACATAAATGCTTAAGCAATATTAGCATTGTAAAAGCAGTGAGTAGCATATGATTTGTCTGAAAATTCCTTTACATTAGCCACACTTGTAATCCCAAGCTTTATGGGTAATTTCACTCCACCATTTTAAATTACACAGCACATTTAATGTTCCCATAATAGTGGCCAGTATGATTGCCACAGCTCTACTACATGGGAATATTGTGCTAGCTTGTGCCTTACCTCCCAGGGTGCTCAGGCTACATAGGCAACATGCCAGCAGTAGCAGATCCAGGCTTTTCATGGCGACCCCCATGAATCCAAAACCAGTCTCTCCTCTTCAAACCAGCTTCTCTGTGATTAATCCAGTCAGGTTATTCTTCTTTTTCTTTCCCACTGCAGCTCACTGGAACTTCTGACTCTAAGTTTTGGTCTGTTCACTTTGGACTGTTGTTGTCTGTCAGTCAGGCCGGCCGGCCAACTGCTGTCTGCTCCAATTACATCCCAGGGGGGAGAGGAGGGTGTGTGTCACAGTCCACCCCGGTCAGCCCTCTACATCACAGCATGTTCTTAAACTAAGGCCCAGCTATCCAAGGCTCCTGCTGGGTGCCAGGTAGGTCCTTAAAAAGAAGAGGAGGTTAAGGTGAATTAAAGGGAAGGCCTTTGGCCTCGGTTGTTCAATCAGAAACTAAGGCACATTTCTATTAGAGCACGGGTGTCAAACCCAAGGCCCAGGGGCCAAATCTGGCCGGTGGAACAATTATATCCGGCCCACAAGATCATATCACATTTGTATAATAACTGGCCCCCCAGTATGAGGTCTGCAGATTTCCTCCAGTATAAAAATGTAAACTTCAACCTGATTTTTTTAAATATCCTTGTTAAACCATAAAAATCAGAAAAAGTTAAGAGTAAAAAAGATTTCATAAAAAGTCAAGAATGTGGGGAAGGAAATTAATTTGTGTTTTACTTCATATTTGCAAATTTGCATATCAAGATTACAGTTTAAACTTATGATTTTAACTTTTTATTTCATGGTTTGACCTTTTCAACTCCTACTTTGGACTTTATGTCACATTTTTATCTTTTAGAGTCCCAATTTTGAATTTTAAGTCATATTTTGACCTTTTAAACTCCTTACTTTGGCTTTTTAATCCCATATTTTGACTTAAAAAACACAATTTCATTTAATTTTCTTATATTTTGACATTTTAAATAAATGTTTTCTTTTTTTATCATATTTTGGCCTTTTACACTCCAAACTTTGAATGTAAGTCATATTTTTAACTTTTTAAGTCATCATTTTGAATTCTAGCTCATATTTTGACATTCTCAACTCCTAATTTTTGGCTTTTTAATCCTGTATTTTGAACAATCAGACTCACAATTTAAAATCTTAAGTCATATTTTCACTCTTAAACTCATGATTTCAAAATTGATCTCATATTTTAATCTTTCAAACATATGATTACATCTTTCTCCTCATATATTTGCTCTTTAAAAACATTTTTCTTCTATTTTTCATATCCACTTTTGATCTTTTAAACTAATAAGTTGGAATTTTTATCTCAGATTTGGGCCTTTAAACCTATCATTTTTACTTTTTTTAATTTCCAAATGATTTATCATCAGTGTTGTTTTTTTTATATTTTATTACTGGTGAAAATGAGGTTGACAGTTATGGATAAATGTTGACCCTGTTAGGCTCTCAGGTTAGACCTGAATCCTGAATCCAGCCCCTGCTGTAAAAACAATCAGTGATCTAAAGCTACATATTTATTTAATTTGAGGGTGGGCAAGGTGGAAAAAATATACCACAATTTTTTGATGACCAGATCATCTTGCTTTTTTAAGACAGATGTGGAGTCAATGACCAGAAACACCAAACGTATTCCCTGTATATTCTTTAAGTGCAACAATATTGTGTTAAAAAGTCAAGTCTATTAGATTTCTTTTTGTTTTTCTTGTTCAGCATCTTGCTGGATAATGTATGAAATATTGAAATATTTGACATGCCATAGCTGTCACCATCAGTAAGGGGTCTGAGGTTTAGAAGCATAGGTTTAGATTATTCTAAGCACCAAATATTTATTTCTCTGTGTTCTAATCTATTTCATGGAACCAATTTCCATTTTTTCTGCACCTTTTCAGAATTATGATTTATATTTCTTCTTCAGCGTTTGAGCCTGCAACCATTTCTCCTCAAAGTGCCATTAAAGAGGGGTTAAAAAGGACTAAGAATACCACATAAAGCATATTTCTAACATTTTTTTAAACACCTTTTCCTGATGCGAAAGATTTTAAATGTTACATATAACACATAACGGTAAATAACCATGTTGAGACTTCTGTGTCAGTTTATCTTTGGCTGAATATTAAAATTTAAAACAATTTTTATTCAGTGAATTAAGCATCCAGTGTGTCTCACTAAGGGACTTGATGAGATAAAGCAAGAAAAACACAGTGCAAGGTCATTCAAAGGTCGTGTGACACCTGTGTCACCGTGGGTCCTTATAGGTCAGTGCTTGTTAGGCTCATTTGAACCGTGATTTTCATTTCAAAGCATGTGGACAATTAAAATCTTACAGCTGTAGCTTTACACACATAGCATGTACATGCATATTTTTATACGACAGAGTAACTTTAGCTTTGATTTAGACTGCTATAATGAGTAAAAATAAACAAAACCCAGAATAAAATGAGCTTCTGTGACACATGGTCATGCAGTGAAGCAGTGACCACCTTTAATAAATGTAATCTTGATTTGTAAACATAAAGTGGTCAGTAAGAGTTTATTCATGGAGCTGGGATGTTGGAGTCACACTTGCACCTGTTTACTGCAGAGGAGAGAAAGGGGGGCAGGCTGAGACCACTTTGCATGTTTGTAAATGCCCCTAGGGGGCGCCAAGGATGGGACAAAGGTTATAATAGTTTTGGATTTTTCTATAGTTTTTATTTTTATTTGGTTTTCACTTTCATTTTTCAATTTCAGTTTAGTTTGAATTAATTTTTACGGCTGATTTGTTAGTTTAGTTTAGTTTTCATTTTGCAAAAATGCTTCGTTTCAGTTTAGTTTTTATTAGTTTTACTGTTAGATTTTTTCAGATGGATGTCGGGGCTGAGAGAACATCATACCTTTTTTAAAAACATATTCAAACAGGCTACTCTTTACTCATCTTTTTTTTTTTTTTTTGTTTAAAGATGATGTTTGATTACAACTCCAGACATAAAACTGCCACTGTATGAAGTCTTAACCAATCAGTTCAGGCTATTTTACCCTCCCCAGACTCTGGTGAAGGTGCCAGTCAGTATGGTTGTGTCAAAGACTAAAACTAAGGATATTTTGTTTCTATTTTTATTTTATTTTAGTTAGTTTTTTGTTAAGCTTAGTTTTGATTAAGATTGAGTTAACTAAAATGATTTTTGAATGTTAGTTTAAGTGTAGGGTTAGGGTTTAGTTCGTTTTATTGAACTATAATAACTTTGGATGGGACCCTGTCTGCTCTGCCTTTGTCAAAATTAGATGTACATTAATTTAACTCATGATTAGAAACATGAAGTATGATGGTGTATTAAAGCAGACCTAAAGGTAAATAAATAAATAAATAAACAGAATGTGTTAATTTTTCAGAAGAAAAGCTGAAATTTGGGGGTGAGGGAATGTTTTAGATAATAAAGTTGTACATTTACAAGGAAAAAAATCTGAATTTCAGAGTTTAAAAAGTCAGAAATCTAAAGAAAAAACTCAAATTTTCTAAGTTTAAAAGTCTTAAATTTTGTGATCAGAAATTAAAAAATCTCAAGATTTTGAAACGTTATCTACAACAGTGTAAAGTTAATCATTTGGATAGATTTTTGACTTTATAATTGTAAAAAGTCTAAAATTTTTATGCCATTTAAAGCAAAAAAATGTCTACATATTTTATTCATAAATTCTTAACTTTTTCAACCTGACATTTACTTGAATTTTTTTCTTGAAAAGTAACTCAATCGTAATAATGGGTACATAGAACTGTGGTCATTAACAAATGTATGTAGGCCTATTAATTTTGGGATGATGTGTGAAACACATCCATCTGACATGTCAGGTCATAAACTTGGAGAAATGGCGAAACAAAGTTTTTAGATTATTTAGCAAGAAGATGGTGGCGCTAGGATTCAGTTGCACAGCAGAGAGTGCCACATTAAGGGGAAAAGACTCCGACAGCAATAACTTAAAGTCTGCAACTCACTTTGGAAAAGTGGATGCTCGGGGGAAGAGAAGGAGAAGTTTCCCTGGTGTGATGACCTGGACATTATACTCCGCACAAGACCTACAAGCAGCCCGAAACATGTTGTCGAGTCTTTTGTGGAAGAGAGCCCTGGGACTTCAACACCAATGGATCCATCTGATATATCTGTTATGCTGCGTGTGTTGTGTGTTTCTGTTCTGTGTTTGTACGTGTGAGGAACATTTGAATATTTGTGAAATCCAAAAATATGCTATCCCATCATCAGTCTTGTCTGTGGTTGCCTAGAAACAAGGATATAACTTTTACAAGTTTTATAAATAAGGTTACAAGTTTTGTCACAGCAATGGCATGTTTACAGTACCATGCTTTTTGATTACCAGGGGATCGAAGCTCAATGGAGCATTTGGAGGAGGGTGAAAACACAGCCAGCGCAGGGAGCACCAGGCTTGACCAAGGCCAAGACAAGAACAACCTCAGGTGGGCTGTTCCTGGGGCCCAAAGCAGGAAAAGAAAAAGACTGACCGTTCTCACAGTGTGTTTGAAAGCTATATGCAACATAAGAGGCAGATGGATGCGGCAGAACAACAAAGGCAGGACCAGGAAAGGGCTTCATTTGAAGATTTCCCAACATTTTGGGTGAAAGACCCATTTTTGCTGGACCCTCCCTCCAAAAAACTTTGACGAGCTGCAAAACACGTTTGAACCTTCCAGTGAAGGTGACGCAGTCAGTAAGGCTAAGTCTTTGTCCATCAGCATCACTGATTGAGCAAAGGGATGTGGCCATCCACTAATATGTTTTATCACACTGATAACTTTCCACTTAGTTATTTTATTCTTTTCTGCATTTTAATCATAATTTTCATTTTGATGGATTAATGGATTTAGAACTGCAATAGACGACTGTGTACTGTGTATTTTTATCTATAAGTGCTATTATCAGCCAGTGATTATTTATTTGTATTCTTAATGATACCGATATATCGACTAACTCTTCGCCTACACTTGTTTTGTTCGTGGTCTATGTTGTCTCTGTGTTGTTGTGGTGAGAGGGGGAGAGGTGGGTCATTGAGTTTCGTGAAATTTCGGAGGGGGAGGGAGGCGGGGAAGGACAAAGAACAACACGGAGTCAAGAGAAGTAGGCGAAATGGCGACTTGCCATTTTAATGTAAAACTAATTATATCGATATAACGATATTGTACCGTGTCATATCGCGTATAGAAATATATCGGTATAAATTAAAATCTCGAGATATCGCCCAGCCCAAACTCGTATACAACCTTGCATTCATTGAACTGCAAATAAATTTAAATAATCATCAAATGTATCAATCTTATGAATGATAATATCGACTTCACAGCAGCAGAGCAAAAAAAGAAAAAAAAAGTGAGCTTACCTGTTCACTTTGCTCAAACAGCCCCCTATTGATCCCTTGACCTCCTTCCTCTCTTTCTTTACCTGACTGATGCTGTCAAGTGTGAACTTGTCTCAGTTTTTCACGCTGTCATTAACATTATCATCATTCACATTCTCCACTGACACTACTTTAGTACGACGAACACACTGGTTTAGTATGAAACTTATCATAGTTGATCGTCGTTTTCACATCCCAACCTTCCCTCTTCCTGCTAAACAAGATTTCAGAAATTCAAAACTTAACTTGTGTGATGAGCACAAGGGGTGGGGGACCAGCAGCAGCGAAGGATAGAGCAGGACGTATCTGTTTGGTAAGTGTTTAACTACTGTGTTACTAAATGGCTAAAAGGCTAAAAGGCCTTGTGGGGGCGGTCTGTTCTGCTTTGCTGGCAGCACGGATGAACCAGTCAGGAGATCCTATTGCGATGACCTCATCAGTTCGCTCCATTGAAATCTCGTCGCGGGAAGATCACGGAGAGATTCCCAATGAACTGTTTTCATCCGTTTACACTCTAATTCCAAGATTACTGCCGCATACGTTTATCTTGCGTTTTGAAAATTTGCATACGTGGAGTATGGACACCCAACATTCTGACTTTATATTTATGTTTTAAAAATCAGAAAAGTATAATACCCACTCTTTAAGAGTTTTCTTTAATATTATCTTTTTTTTAGTCCTTTTAGAAATATGTCCTACTTATTACAGAACGAGTTCTCCTCCATATAGGAATTGAATTGGCATTGCTGGATTATAAATACACTCCAAAAGAGTAAACTGTACTATTTTTGATTAAAATACTTACTTACTTAATTTACTTACTCTGGAAAAAATAGTCCCCAGATTTTCCTGTGTACAAAGTAAGTTTTTTTCAAATACTGATGTGCATTCAAGTTGCAGTGTGTAATATAAAGTCCAGCACTGTTTAGCAAACCGTTTTTTTATTTATGAAAATGGAAAATACGTATAGAATTAGTTTTAAATGAGCTGACTAGAAAGACATCCCTCAGAAAGGCCTCTTCTTATCAATTATATCTAAAAAACAAACAAAAAAAAAAAAAAATTGACAAAATTTCCCTTTACATGTTAAAATGTGGGCTGCAAATCTGTCTTTGAAAGTGAACTGTGGAGGGTTATTTAGATTGATAACGCATACTATTACACTTAAAGATGTATTTCTTCTAGCAGGAAAAACAATAAAAAACATGTTTATATCTATAAAAATAAACTGAAAAACTGGTGAATGTTTTTACGGTTTCTATTCTGGCCTATAGATGAGCTGTTTTTGTCTTCTTCTATGCCTTCTTTTCTTCTTCGCCGTTTGTTTTTTACGACAGCGCCTCTAGCGGGCAGACATTGTTGGTGTTCGGATGGTTTGGTCCGTTTGAGCCAAGAGCAGTGGACTATCAGGTGTGAAAATGACCTTAGATACCAGGATGGGGGACTTTAAGGAAAAGGTTGGGAACCACTGCTGAAGGCTAAGTAAATGCATGGCAATCAGTGATGATACAGTTTAAAATACTGTTAAAATTGGAAACTGCTCAATCAAGCTTGATAATTTTGCAACAGTACTCCTGCATCCAGTCCTTAGAAAGTTTGCTTTTTTTTTCATTGAAGGAGACATAAAAAAAATCACTTTTTCAGGCTTTTCTAAGAAAAATGTGTGCCCCTGGCCTGTCCACAATTCCCTCAAGTACCAGAAAGCCCCCATCTCCCCTTCTCCATTTCAGAAAATGTGAGCTAAAACAAGCTGTTCTCAGATTTTCCCCTCATGATGTCATGTGGGGAGTTACCTCCGCCCCCAGGTTTGGTTGGCCCTCCCTGCTTGGAAAAGAGTTCCGCCCTCCTCTCCTGATCATCCTATCAGCTGGAGGAACAGGAGAGCCACACCCATTTCCTGAGAGGGGGGCGTGGTCAGGGGTGTTTTTTCAGGAACAGACTTCACAGGCATGTTTTGGGGACCTGTGAGACCAATAGAAACTTGTCTTAAAATGATAAAATATGTCCCCTTTAATGTGCATATCAATAAATTTTATAGATGAGAGAACCTGGTTTTCAGGGTTCTGATTTGAGAAAGATCGGGGCAGAACAAAAAGGTGATGCCACAATCTAGAAGGCTAATTAATAATTTGAGATTTCCTTAATCTTTAATAAAACATCAGCTTTAACATTAAATCCCAGTGGAAGGTAATCTCAGGTCATACTTCACTTTCTCATCTGAAGCTGAACTGATGATAAACAGGAAAGCAAACATAACTTTGGTTCCTCACTACTACTGCCTAAACCCTCAGAAATCAGCTGATTTGCCCGGTGGCTACAGCAAAGTCAAGTCAACAGATGCTGGTCAATAGAACCTGGAAGTTATAGTACACAAATAATGAATGAATGGTTACTGGCCACCTGCATTTCTATACAGTTTACAATCAAATTAATCAAGGGCTCATAAAAGTAAACCAGAAAAAAATCTCTTGCATTGTCCTTGTGGCTGTGGGATTAAATTTGCCCTTATGTTAAAGAATGCATGGCCACCTAGTACAGCCATGACTGCAATAACAGAACATATAGAGGTGAAACAACAGCCATTATTATTACAATATAACGCTAAGTTGATCAAGCCTTTCAGCTCTGATGTATTCTGTGGAGGCCCCAGCAGTAAAACATCTCCATCGTCCCTTTATCCCTCCACTCATCTCCTCATGCCACTCCGCTCTCGCTCACATTCAACGGCCATCCACGCCACCGTAATTTATGATCCACTGTCACTGCCATTTGGCCTGCCTCCAATTTAATTACCATAGAAGCTAACTATTAACAGCTAGCAGCCAGCGACACATCAAATCAGTGGTCATGAGGGAGTGTATAAAGCCTCTATTGGCAGTGACTCAAATTACAGGATCCCTCCCTGAGCAACCCTGATAGATGGCACTTTAATACAGAGGTGAGTAGGTAAGTTACATTAAATTGATAGCTTCTCATGAATGGTTATTTTCCAGTAACAAGAAACAGATGACATGCAATGAGGTTATAGTAATCAGATTATGTGAAACTATGATGGTAGCCCAGTAAAGCCAAGTCGATTAGATTATGGGTTGAAGTTGGAGATGATAATCTTTTGTTATGCCCCAGTTCCCACTCTTTTTCTTTATTTAAAAACACTGAAAATGCATCAGTGTAATCACTTCATTTTTAACATAACTGCCCCACAGAGATAAACGTTTCAAAGAAAAGGTCTGCCTATTGAGAGCTGTGTTTGTGAAATCAAAATAATCCGCAGCAATTAGATTTTTGGAAACAAAGTATGCTAGAGATATTGTGTATGAAATTGTTAACCATTTATACTGAAACTTCAGTTGTTAGTTCTCCTCTACTCTGAGTTTTATAACATTTAGAACGTGACTTTAGAGGGTTTTAGGCTGTAGCATTAATATCTGGGGATTTAATAAACTTTATATCGCATATGTTGTATGGTCTCTTCATGTTTATTCACACTAACAAGGGAAAAACATTTTTATGGACCGATCCTTGTTCATAGGAGGCAACATGACATTAAAGCAGGAAATGGATAAATACAAAAAGTTCCTGCACAGTTAGAGACGGTTACACTGTGTTCCAGATAGGGGTGTAAATCGCCTGTTTCATCCCGACACTATACGATGTCGATATATTGGGCAATGACACAATATTTTGCGATATCACAAAATCTGCCACAATATGATTTTGGTTCAATTCTATAGGGGGGCCTACGATTGATATCAGGTGATTCATGCAGAAATTTTAAACAGTTACAGAGAAAAAGCATTTCTGTAATTAAATTATAGAAGGTCTCTCTGTTTAATAAAAATATCTCTTTAACAAAAACAACAACTTTAACAAGACTGAAACTACCTTTAAATTAGGAACACAACTATGACCATTTGTGTTAAAGGCATATTTTACCCTTTTAAGACAAGTTTATATCGCTCTCAGAGGTCCCCAAAACATGTCTGGGAAGTTTGTTGCTGAAAAAAACACTCCAGTATTGGACTTTTGCATGTCTAAAAACCCCTCTGTTTCAGCCCTGCTCAGAAAGAGCCGTTTCTGTGGCTTTAAATGGTAATTAGCAGTCTGACTCCACCCCTGACCACACCCATCTCAGGAAATGGATGCAGCACTTGTGATATTACAGACACTTCTTTTTCCAGAGTTTGGTCTGGGATTCAAACCATCAATCTCCAAGTCAGCAGGGTAACCCACTGAGCTATCCAGAATCTCAGCTGGTAGCAGGGAGGATCAGTAGAGGAGGGCAGAACTTTCCTCCAAGTGGCGGGGGGCCAACCAAACCTGGGGCGGGTGCTTAGTCTGAGAACGGCTTGTTTCAGCACACATTTTCTGAAAGGTGGAGAAAGAGAGTATCATTTAGAATATCATTAGACCGGGATTTCATGCCTGTATTCATAAACAATGTTAGCCAAGTTGTTCAACCGACTGGTAAATCCTGAACCGAATTATTAAAAAGAAAAAAGAGGGAAAAAAATGTAAGTTTAACTGTGCCTATCCCTAGTTTTCATGTTCAAGACCTTAAGTTATGTAACAAAGAACATTATTCAAAAATGTCTATGACAGCAGCCTGCACTGTTTCAATCAGCGTCTAGTGTCAGCTTGTCATTCTGAGTGACTGAACCGTTTCAGAGCTCAAACTCAGTCCGATATGGTCAGATTTTTAACCAATTTACTGATTTGAATTACTTCAGGGCATTTTTACCGTTAAACAGTGGAAACCAAACCAAACCAGCGTGAAACCAATCGACCGAGGCCAACGTTGATGTATCGGTACTGGTGGATAACAGAACTTCGAGAGCTCATATACAGTTGATTCCAACACCAAGTTATAAGAACATTACATGGTAAAAGGGATGCACGAAATTGGATTTTTGGCGATATCCGATCTGCCAATATTTATAGATTCATTTTAGCCAATATCAATACTGATATTTAAATATGTTTTACATAATTAAAAATTCCGTCCTTTTAAAACAATTTTAGGATTGAGGAGGAAAAAAGAAACAAACTTTTTTTCTTAAAACACACTTCAACCCATTAAAGACTGAAAACACAAATTACAGCCAGAAAATTTTAATTCTTTGAAACTGAAATGTTTATTTCACTTTCTACTGAAATCCAAAAAATCCATTTCCATAAAATTTAACATATATATTTTTTGTATCTCATTTGATACATAAGGTGCTTTTGGTAACTGATAATCCACTTGAGGCTATTTCTATCATTTTTCAGATTGTATTCAGAAGTTTTTTTAGTAATTTATGATCATATTGATTAGACAGAGGTATCATAAAAGTGTGGATCAAATATACAACAGGGAGAAAAAATCCACCGCACGCTGGGATAGACTTTACGTAAACTTTATTATGAGCGAACAATGCGTTGTGTATTAAGCACACCTGTTTATGCCTGTTTAATTATGCTGGGTGAACCTGAAGAAGCTACGGGGTAAACGCGTTGTTCACTCATAATAAAGTTTAAGTAAAGTCTATCTCAGTGTGCAGCAGATTTTTTCTCTTTGTTTACCTTGGACCTGCTACCGATGATACAGCAGGCTTTAAGGGGTTAAAGTTTAAAGAATGAGAATGAACAAAGAAAAAGATCTCAACTTACATAGGTCTGTTGGTCAAACTCCACCAATTTCTTAGTATATATGACCAAATTTTACAGTTGATATATGCTGATGTGCATGGCTAAATTATCGGTTGTAAATATCAGCAAAAATTTTGATATCTGATATTTGGCTTTTTTTTTTTGCTAATATCTGCCGATACCGATATCTGGCCGATAATATCGTGCATCCCTACACAGGAATGTCGAGCAAGCTAACACTATCTACCAGCTAATTCATTTAACGATTCATCTTTGAATTATTTCAAGGCATTTTGCCCATGAAACACTGGACATACGAGTAAAACGGAGAGACAGAATAAGGAAAAGCCTGCGGCATAAGCTCCACAGGCCAGACTTGCGTGCAAGCAAACTAGCTTTAAGTCCTAGACCATGGCTTAGCTAACCAGCTATCAGCAAGGCTAACGTGGATGTTTCAGTATTAGTGGACAACAGAATTAACTGAGTACTTACAGGCTTTATTCCTACACTGCAAGTTAAATGAGAACATAACATTAAAATGGAAAAGCCGTTTACTTGTGCTAGCTCGCTAATATTTAGGACCTACCTGTCCACAGAAAACAGGGCAACTCTGGGTCGTTCTCCAGCCGAAGGCTCCCAAAATCCTTACCGCTCTTCATCCGATGCGGCTCCTTATGTGCCCAGAAGCCGTTAAATAGCATCTTAGTTGTGTTCCTTTATTGTGAATAAGTTTTTAACCACTCACTGTTTCCCCTCATTAACTACTCAGACTACAGGTGGATCTGCCATGGCTGCTGGACTCTAACAGATTGTTAGTACCGGTATGAATACACACCGCCATCTACCGTTGTCAACGCGAAGCACACCCGCCCGGCTGTGACGCCCCTCTGCTTTGATAAACGGCTCAGGATCAGACTTTTGAGAGCTTTAGGGCAGCGGGAGGAGGAAAAGGAAAGCAGAAATCTTTTAACTTTTCTTTTGAGCTGTGATGAGGAATGTGAAAACTGAAAATACAACTAATGAAAATACAAATGATAAGATTGTTCTAAAGTTTGCTTTGTTAGTCAGAAAGTGCACACACGTTTGGAATCATTATAAAACATTTCTGAAATGCCTAATAATGTTAAAATGACCTATGCCATTTAAATAAAGACATTAATTTAATAGAGTAAATTAAAGAGTGAATACCTTTTTCGTTTTAATGCCATACATTGTGCAAAGTGAAGATGAAATTTAAAATGCTATTTGAATAATTGAAAATTTATTTGAGTCAAAAGATGCACAAATATTTTTAAAATTAACACGCATTTCTGATATTGTCTTTTCATTTTTCAAATAAGACTTCCTCAACCATTGTGAGCGCTCAACAAAATAACATTTACTAAAAATTCAGTGTCTTTTTCTTTTGATTTCAATAGTGTAATAATAATACATTTATTTGTGTCAAATAAAGCAGTTTGTTACTGTTTTATATTTTTCCAAATAGACCTTTTCTTTTTATTTTGATCACTATACACTTCCATACTGTGCTGCATTCGTGTAGCCTAAACAGTTTTTATGTTGTAAACCCACATATATTTTTGCCATCATAGAGTAAACCCACTTTAAAATAAAGAATATATTCACGTCTAAAGAAAATAGGGTCTCTCAATGATGATAATTTACTCCATGGTGAAGAAAATAAAAACAACTTTACAGCAACTGTACTCAATACAGAGTTATACAGAACATAGTTTATATATTAAAGAGCTGTTTTTACTCAGCAGGGTTGTATTCAATCATTTCAGGGTTTTTCTATATTATATTTTGGTTTTTAGTCCTTATAGAAACACCGGCCACACACTATACGATTTTAAAACCGTGGGAGACCACAGATATGAGGACAATTTCCAAAGATTTTTCACCCTTAATCGTCTGAATGGACACACTAGACAACTCAGTCAGACTGTCAGATCACTGGAGACCACACACCTGCCGACCTGCCTACGGTCACGACTTCAGAAAAAACCAAACGTGGATGTCTGTCGGTACCGTCTTGCTGTCCCTCCACAACAGGCTGGCCTGGCATGTGTTACAGGTGAAGCAAAATCATAAACATGGGAAAGACTCAGAATGAAATCCTGGCTGGAACTAAGTTAAAGCTCCACATTATTATCCACGACAAAATTTAAAACATTTTATAGGCTGTAAAGAACTAAAAATGGTCATTTGTTGGATTTGCAGCATTAGGAGGTCATTTTTACTGAAATCAAAGCTATTTCAATCAAAAAAATCTTAACAGGACAAATTCCATGTTAACATAGCAACCCTTCTTTGATATCACCTTCACTATTCTTGCATCCATTGAATTTGTGAGTTTTTGGAGAGTTTCTGCTGGAATTTCTTTGCAGGATGTCAGAATATCCTCCCAGAGCTGCTGTTTTGATGTGAACTGCCTCCCACCCTCATAGATCTTTAGCTTGAGGATGCTCCAAAGGTTCTCAGTAGGGTTGAGGTCAGGGGAGGATGGGGGCCACACCATGAGTTTCTCTCCTTTATGCCAATAGCAGCCAATGACATAGAGGTATTCTTTGCAGCATGAGATGGAGCATTGTCATGCATGCAGAAAATTTTGCTATGGAGGGCATGGTTCTTCTTTTTGTACCATGGAAGAAAGTGGTCAGTCAGAAACTCTATATACTTTGCCGAGGTCATTTTCACACCTTCAGAGACCCTAAAGGGGCCGACTAGCTCTCTCCTCATGAATCCGGCCCAGAACATGACTCCGCCCCCTCCTTGCTGATGTCACAGCCTTGTTGGGACATGGTGGCCATCCACCAGCCATCCACTACTCCTCCATCTGGACCATCCAGGGTTGCACGGCACTCATCAGTCAGCAAGACTGTTTGAAAATGAGTCTTCATGTATTTCTGGGCCCACTGCAAGCGTTTCTGCTTGTGAGCATTGGTTAGGGGTGGCTGAATAGTAGGTTTATACATGACTGCAAGCCTCTGGAGGATCCTACACCTTAAGGTTAGTGGGACTCCAGAGGCACCAGCAGCTTCAAATACCTGTTTGCTGCTTTGTAATGACATTTTAGCATCTGCTCTCTTAATCTGATGAATTTGTCTGGCAGAAACCTTCCTCATTTCCTCATTATGCCTTTATCTGCACAAACCCTTCTGTGCCCTGAATCAGCCACAAATTTCTTCACAGTACGATGATCACGCTTAAGTTTTCCTGAAATATCTCGTTTTCATTCCTTGTCCAAGGCATTTCACTATTTGATGCTTTTTGGCAGCAGAGATCCTTTTTCTTTCCCATATTGCTGAAACCTGTGGCCTGCTTAATAAGGTGGAACGTCCTTAAGCAGTTTTCATTGAACTGGTCTTACCTGGCAAACTAATGATCACAGGTGTCTGAGATTGATTTCAGTGATCAAAAAGAGCCCTGAGACACAATACCATCCATGAGTTTCATTGAAAATCCAAAAAATTGAATTTTTGTGACACTGAAATCCAATTTGCATAATAATGTGGAATGCGGTGTACAGTGTCTTACCTAAAATTTAATTTAGAAAAAATAAAAATGTTCAAAAGACCAAAAAAACTACAATATAGTGAGTACAGTTTGTTCCTCTCCACCCCTGGCTGCAGGAATCACACACAAAAAAACTCATCAGACCAGAATTACAATCATACAAATATATTAGTTTGTTTTATTCAATTATATCCAATAATACGTCTCCCTTGACTTTGTGTAAGTTATTATAGAAATAAATACAGATCATATTGCAAATGCAGAGACAAGAGTTGGGGATAATAGAGTGTTGAGGCAGGGGGTGGGGTTGGGGTTAAAGGGGCTAAAGAGTAAATATAGGGTAAAGACTGTTTCTTTGAAGGTGTCCAGTAAATGATTGGCGCATGCATGCTCGTAGTCCCGCCCCTCTGTGATCCTCCACTTCAAAACTGCAAGTCCCACGGCGCTCTGCAGTCCTTTGCAGCTCTCTTCTCCGTGTGATCCATGGATTTGGATGGCGTACAGTTGCAGTGTAATTCCACCTTGCCAGCAACAGGGGGAGTTATTGCACCCCAACCACATTTGCATGGATATATTTATATATATTTATATATAGATATATTTTTTGCCCCATTTGTATACAAAAATAGTGTCATTGTGGCTTTGATAGCTGGAAGACTGATGTACTCTTTTTGCATTTGGAAGACAAAGAAAGAAAAAGGTGGTTTCCTCAAAATTGTTTTGGAAGACTTTGTCACGTATTTCGGATCGTCCATGCAGAAAAAGAGCAAAAAAGAAAATCCTTCAAGGATCAATTACAGAATCACACACACGTTGCAGACATGTTTGTGTGTGTTTTAGGGAGAAACAGTGACTGAGCAGTCCACATGCTGCTGATGAGCCAATTAAAATCCCGTTTAGAGGTCAGAGGTCAGTCACTGGGGTTTTGATTGACAGATGAGAGCTGGAGGATTGTGGGGGAATGGGTGGAGGAGGTGTGAGACCCGACAGACTCGGTGTAGTTATTTTCCCCTTCTTAGGAGAGTGAGCTCTGTTCATCAACAGCTCACATCATGTGTTAGAACAGACATAGATATGCGTTGAAACAGATAAATAACACTTGAAATCAAAAATCACACAGACTGAGCAAGAATGATTCATAAATGACATTACAATACTCAACTCTTCACACAAGACTTACTGAGAAACACCCAGAACACAATCCAACGGGTTTTTAACAAAATAAATCAAGAAAAGAGCAGGTACATGAAACATTTCAGCAGTTTGAACAGTGCAGAGTCACCGCTAGAGTATATGTTGTGCGTTAGCTTGTTGATCTGTTCATGAAGGTCACCCCTTTCAGCCACAGCTGCACTGGCTGGGTGCTCGGTGCTGTGTGTGTGAGAGTGTGCAAAGCAGAGATTGTGGGTGTGCTTTTAAAAACACAGCCTCAATTTTCATAAAGGGAGTCAAGCTCAGTCCCAGCGCACCCCTTGTCCCTACCACTTAGCCCTGGTGTTCATGAGTAGGATAGGGCGTCCTGATTCTTGTTGGATTGGGAGGTTAGGGCGGAGCGCTGTGGGTGTGTGGCTCTTTAAATGGAGATTTCCCAGAGGCACACTCCAAACTGAGGGTCACAGGAAATCTCTCTGAATGCTTTGTAAATGATCAGCAAGATGGCTGCTCAGGCAGTGAAAGAAGTGTACCAATGTAAAATGTTTATCTGGTCATAATTAGGGATGCATGATATTTTGCATTTTTTCAGATTTATCCAAACTCATTTAAGCCGATATGGGCCACATATGTAGAGACCTCTTTATTGTAAAGAACATTGAGTTTCTCCTGTGTAAAGACAGGGGAGCTGAGAGATGAACAGGGAAGTAGACCATCTGCTAGTTTTTCTTTTAATTTTGGGGCTTTATTCAAACTGTTAAGGGCTCCTGTTACATGTGGCACTCCTGCAGCTAGCTACATCTGATGGTACAGCTACAGGTGGCAGAGAGGTTCATATCTGAAGTAACCCATATTTAATACAGCCTTTGTCCATCACGTAAAAAGGAAAGGAATATGAACACTAAGGATTTCTCTGGAACTGTAATTGAAGTGTTCAAGATAGTATCTCACAATTGAAAAATGGGCTGATGTTATGTACTAAAAAGACAAAATTGACATGAAAAGTCAAAATTATGAAATGAAAAGTCAAAATTATGAGAGAAAAAGTAAAAAACATGACATAAAAAGTCTAACTATAAGATAAAAGTCAAAATTATGAAATGAAAAGTCAAAATTATGAAATAAAAGTCAAGATCATGAAAAACAAGTCAAAATCATGAAATAAAAGTCGAAATATAAGGTAAAGGTCAAAATTATTACATAAGTTTCAAAATTATGGGATAAAACGTCAAAATCATGACATAAAAAGTCAAACTTATGAGATAAAAACAAAAATCATTACATAAAAAGTCAAAATTATGAGATGGAAACTCAAAATTATAAGATAAAAGTCAAAATAATGTCATAAAAATGATGTGATAAAAGTCAAAATCGTGTCATAACAGTCAGAATTATGAGATAGGAACAAAAATCGTGACATAAAGTTAAAATTATAAGCTAAATGACAAAATTATGAGATTAAAACAAAAACATTACATTAGTCAAAATTATGAGATAAATTCAAAATTATGAGATAAAAATTCAAAATTATGAGATAAAAACAAAAATTGTGACAAATAAAGTCAAAATTATGAGATAAAAAGTCAAAATCATAACATAACAAGTCAAAATTATGAGATAAAAATTCAAAATTATGAGATAAAAAAAAAAACCGTGACATATAAAGTCAAAATTATGGGATAAAAGCAAAAATCATGACATAACAGTCAAAAATCTGAGATAAAACAAAAATCAAGACATTAAAAGTCAAATTTAAGAGATAAAAAATTATAACTATGAGATTAAAAAATGAAATTCTGAGACAGTGAGTCATAATTGGAAAATACAAAAATGGATTATGAGATAAAGAGTTATAACTTTGATATAAATTAAAACTTTGAAAGTCATAATTATGAGATAACTCAAAATTACAACTTTTTGACTTAAATAACTGAGTTATTTTCTCCTAATCATAATTATGACTCAGTCTCACAAAATTACAAACTCACTCTAAAACTACATTATTATTATTATATTGACTTCTTCATTAATTGGGAAATAATAAAATCATATATAAGAATACCATATAATATTGATTGTAGATTAAGAAAAAAGGAGGGCTGCATGTACAAAATGACTAATCAAAACCAATGACCCCAACTTAACTAGATGGCATTTCCACTTTCAGGTGTTGTTTAGTTTTCTGTGTAACCCAGTAAAGGCCAGCAGCTAACAGGGAAGACTTTTTTCTCTGACAGTAATGATGTTTTTCTAATACTTTTGACTTTTTATTCCATAATTTCACCTTTTTATCTCATAATTATGATGTACTTTAATCCCATAATTCTGATGTTCTTTATTCTATAATCTTGATTGGGGATTTTTTTTTTATAACTACTCCCCTTTTATGTTTTTTCTCTCATTTTTAAGTGGCAGAAATAGGCTTCCATAGATATCTAACTTTTCAAGCCTTTATGCCTTTTCTGATATCTCTTGCCAATATCGTGCATCCCTAATTATAACTGAAAATTTGGACAACATATTTGAATTCAATGTTGTTTCAATGCATTATGGTGGAACAAGATTCTTTGAACTTGTCTTGATGTCTCAGCCAGCTTGCTAGCTAATATACCATTGTGACATCTCAGTTTGTGCCTGACACGTTCTCTCATCCTCTTTAAAGGAGTATGACACCCTAAATGTAGCTGAAGTCCAGCAGGAAAGTAACTGTACTTTCTAATACTCCATAAATATCAGTGCAGACTAGCAGGGGGTTGCTAACATCAGAATATGATCACTGGGAAATTCCCCAAACACAATCCATACTGTTTTAAAATCAAACAGGAAACCAGGACAGAGTAAAAGCATGAGACATGTTAACATTTTAAACAGTGTAAAGTCACTGCTAAAATAGGCTGTGTGTCAGCTTGTGGGAGGTGAAGTCCCTCTCTGATCCTTCTGTAAAGGTCACCCCGTTTAGCCACATCTGCACCGGCTTGGTGCAGGGTGCTGAGAGAGTGAGTGCAAAGCAGATGTGTGTGGAGGGATTGTGGGTGTGCTTTTAAAAACACAGCCTCGGTTTTAATAAAAGGAAGTTAATCAGATGGCTAGGATGTGACATTGCGTGCTCCAGCTCAGGATTCAAATATAAAAGAGCATGTTTTTTTTTTGTTTTTTTTTTTAAATCAAAAAGGGGAGAGAAAATCTGACCGGGGACAGCGTCACTCTTTTGTCACGTGAGCCTCTCCCTTCCTCCCTCTCTCTTTTTTGTGTTTTCTGCTGCATTGCAGATGTGGTGAGGGGACTCCACCTCGAACTAACACACTTGAACAGCAACCCAGCTCACGAAGAGGGCAAAGTGTTAGAAAAATAAAAGCTCTAATAAAACACACAGTTGGTTTCTATATCAATATTAATCCCTTTTTTCACAGCCTCCGAGATAATGTGGCTGCACCTTGTTAATGGAGTTTATTGCTTTCTGCCCAAGGACTTCTGCTCATTGATTTGGCCTCTGATTTATCCTCTATTTTCTTCTCTCTCTACTGCTTTCTTCTCGGATACACATAATGGACATACAGAGATATTCAATCACAGTTACAACGATTACACACAAAGACCAAAGCTGATGAGAGAGAGAGAGATTATAACTGTATTCCCACACACGCACATGCACGTACACTCAGCCTTCAGGTTAAAGGGAAGTTGTGTTTGCAAAAAAGGGATTGCAAAAAGGAAGTGAAACTTCAAAGGAAGGCTGTGAGGGCACGAGTTAGCCACACTTCGGTATGTCTCACATGCCTCGCTCACTCTCTCTCTCTCTCTCTGAGTCCTTCACAACCCAGGATGACCCTCTCTGTAGTTGTAATTCGCTCTGTAAGCAGGGAGGGCCCTGACTCGGGAGAAATAGAGGAAAGGGAGTCCCCCCGGGAGAGAGGTGTGTGCGTGAGATGTGTGAAGCATGAAGCTCAATCAGATATACACCATTTAACCTGATTCACTATCCTCACACATCCATGTAAACCTCTCTTTAGTCCTCAGAAATGAGAGTGACAAGCCTTCCAGCGGGCTGGTATTTAGAATCAAAACCTGGATATATAAAGATGGACTATACGACAGCTACCCAAAAGTGAAGCCAAAACATTTGAACATGCTGTTCCCTTGCTCTCTCCTTTGACCCAAATTATTTTGCATGTCAGATCAAATGCTTAAGTCCATACTGACAATATGAAGCAGTTCTCATCTGTGTCTTGATTTAGGAGTTAAATGAAAGTAAAGGATCTGGATTTTATAGAGTCCTGTATCTAAGTTTTTTTAGGCATGACACATTGCTTGGCAGCCAAGGTGAAGCTCAACAGCATCTCTTTTCTGAGCCTTTTCACCCCTGGTAATACACCCGGAGACCACCGGCAGTGTTTGGGCCAGGACAGCCCAATCAGGGCTCGTGGCAACCCTACTATCTGAGCCGTGCTTACTCACCATATCCACCTATTGTGCCCTGAAGATGCGGACTTCCAGAGCCCTCGACAAATTAATTCAGGCCCAGTTTTTGACCCAAACATGGCTGAAAGTTTTGCACAGTACTGCATATAGCAATATAATATTTAGAGTTGTTCCAAATCCAATACCAGTATCAGAAATACGTCCGATACTACTTAATATAGAGGCATTGGTATCGGCGACTAGACAAGTTTATGCACATTCTGATACCGTTTGGTTAAACTTCATATTTTGCTTCGTTCAGCCGTGCTAAATGTCAGCGCTATAAACTGGAAATCATTTCTTCTTGGCTGCCAGAAAACACTGCATGCACGAGCATTTTAAGAGCAGGGAAGGAGAACCAAAGGAGCCACTGCAGCAGCAAACAGTGGTGGCTGAGTGACAGTTTTTCTCTGTGATCGTTAAAATGCCTTCCAGATTGGCGCCGTCGCAACTGACAAGAAATGATACAGTTTATCAAAAGTTAAATAACTTTTGAACCATAAATCGTTGCCTCGTTTTCCCTCTTGAAGCTAGCCGGTGTGCCTTCACACTGACGCTATTGATGCTTTTTAATCCCTTGCGGCAGCATTTTCAGTGAGTCTGGAACTCATGTGACTTTTGGGGACTTTAATGATTAAATCAACACCAGGAAACCCGGTATTGAACGTCTTTTTAATCAGAGTAAGATCGTTTATTACTGCTAGCTTGAATGCTAACTGTAACACTGTTTACTCTTTGCGAGGGTCTGTCAACTTATGGCAGGTTGTTCTGTCATGGCAGAAAACCAACTTTAGGCTCACAGAGAAGCTGTACATTATGATTTTATTTGTTAAGTCAAATATAGGCCTAAAATAATTTGCTAGTCGTAAATAAGAACATTCTTTTATTCTGAAAGAAGATACAGAACTTGTGGCAGGTCAAAACATTAAAATATCTGGAGAGGAGAGTGCAAAAGTAAAATATTTAATATCACAAGTCACAGATTACTTTTGACTTGCCTGCAGGGCTGTGAGTTTTTTCAAAGACATTCAAAGCTCAACAATGTCTTTATTTCCATAAATATGAAAGCAGGAAGAGGCTAATGAGCATTATCCACTTGCTGCCCCACTGTAGAAGCTTGACTAAATGACAAAATCTGGTTAATATAATTAAAAAATAATAATAACTCAATTTTAAAATGTGTTGATTTTGGACCTTATAAACACTGACAGCCCTACTTATAAAATAGATAAAAACATGTTATAATAAAATGCTTTGTGTCTATAATTTGGTGTCTGCCATCGAAGACAGACCTTATCATGCTGGTTAATGTGAAAGTGTAGATTTTTTTTTTTTTTTTTTAATTTAGTTATTTGATAAAAATAAATGCCTTGATTGACAGCTCATATGACAAATGCGGCTCTTGCAGCTCTGCATGCACCAGATTATTTGAGTCTAAGAGGATCACTGAGAGGAAACTTAAGAAATAATGAATATTAGGAAATGTAAACCTTAAATCGGTGTTGACCACACCGATTTAAGGCGTCTTTGCCTTTTGTCTGATACTTAAATGTGCGTTTTGGGGAAAAAGGTGGGACATGAGAAGCACATCTCCATAAGCTACTTCTTACTTTGTGTATTTGGGCTCTGAATACAAATAGAAAAAAATTGTATTTTGGCTTCACTTTTGTGCACCACAAGAAGGTGGAGAAGCTCTGTCCATCTTTATATACAGTCAGTGATCCAGATGCATTCATCAGCCGGTTATAAGCAGTAAATCCAACAATCTGATAGGGGCTGGGGGATGACTAATCAAACATGTGCTCAGATAGACAGAGATCGAGATAAATGGCAATCTTTACATCCTGTAATTCACACAGAAGCGTTTGAAGTGAAGCCTGAAGGCCGAGAGCAGACAGGCTGGAACAGAGAAGCTGATTTCAGGCTTCACAAGCGGAGAAAAATGGGAGAGTATGAACACTGCAAAAGACACACAGAAGTCTATGATACACACCTCCAACACACACTCACATGCAATCATGCAAACTTTGATCTTATACTTTAAAATCCCTGCAAAGTGCAATCAAAAACACCTCAGATAATTAAGAAACTCATTTTTGCACTTCCTCTTATATATTAGTAATCCTATAACTCAATATACTGTCCACAAATATCCCTCATCTAGGACTTATCTGAATACACAAAAATATCTGTTAGAGCTTCACAAGAAAGTAAAGCCAGCTATGTTTATGTCAGGGTGCATACATTTTCCTTTCACAAAAATAATTAATCCTGATGGCTTCAGAATGAGGATTAAAATAGCAGTCACAGAGGACAATAAAGGAAGTCATTTATGAATAAAAACCGATGACTGGTGCAACTTTAAGAGACTGACGGATCAACTGAAGTAGATAGCATGAATATCCAGTCAACTGAGATATGAATTCATCACTCGGTGACAAGATCCGATGGCTTTGTTCTAATAAAATCTTGGCTCTCCTAGTGTAAAAGTCATTTTAACTCAGAATATGAGGCAGAAAATCAGACGACTGTAGCCCTACAAGTATCACAAACAAAACAAGTCTGTGTCATTCTATTATCTTAAGGTTCAATTTTTAAACGCGTCATGTGCCGTTACTTTTTTTTTTTGCATCTGTACAGGCACAGGCTATGCATCAACACATATAATACTGCAGTTATACTGAGGCTAAAAGGGGCACTCATGCAACTAAGTATCCCTCTTCCTGAAAGTTGAGCAACTAAAAATAAGAATTTGAGATATCCTAAAGCTAAGCCAGGCTAAGCTTGCCCCTTTATCTTATCAGTATTTTCAGTCCGTGTCCACTGAATGCCCACTCCCTCCAAATGCCTTAATCAGGCTCCTGTTTTTAAAAGAAGTTGAAAAATGAAGCATTTTTTTCTGTTTTAGGCACATTCCCATGAGCTAGAAATGATACTTCAGAAAAAAAGGCATGAACCTTGCACCACTTCATAAATAAGCCATCAAAAATCATAACGGAGACTATAGGATAGTTAGCCAAACAGCTCTTAACAGGTTGTTGCCATAAACGAGCATTAGCTAAACGCACCAACAGTCAGATGCTAGCTTAAAGCTAACGGAACATTTGTGTTGAGGAGTCATGAGGCTAACTTAACCTTTTCTCGTTAGCTAAGAAATTTGACAGCTAATTTAGCTGGTAAGGATAAAAAACAACTTAGACTTGGCCCTAGCTAGCTAGCTGACAGCTGATAAGATTTGTGGGAACAGTCAGAAATGACAGCATTTATTTTGTGTGTTATTAGGTCAACCTTACCTTTTCCTTGGCTAGTTAGCTAACATATTTTTAGCTTCTTTAGTGGTTAATGATGAACAAAAAAAAAACTACTGTTTCTAGGCCAACGTAGCCTTGGCCCTAGCTAGCTAGCTAACAGTTGATGAAATATTTGTAGGAAGAGTCAGAAATGACAGCATTTATTTGTTGTGTTATTAGGTTAGTCTTACCTTTTCTTGGTTAGTTAGCAAACTCTGGTATATTCCTGGGTAAGGATTTTATTTTTAAATGACCCTTTTTAGTTTGTGTAAGTTATTCTGGGCTTAGGCTACTTAACCCTTGTCCAAACAGGTTAGCAGTTTTGCTAACTGAACCTTTGCCCTAGCTGTAAGCTAGCAGTTAATGCTGAATTTGTCTGTTGAGATACAGGAGACCATTTATTTTTGGGAATAATAGGTAAACATGTAGCATGTCCCGAATCACTTACTTCTGTTAATACACTGCATTACAGTACACTTGAAGACAGTACAGAGCACTTAGTCACAGCATTTAATCATGCCCTGCTGTTTTGCACTTACAGGAAGTGACTATAGTTTAACCGCCTCTGTTTTCATCTTCTTCTTCTTTTTGAACAGAAAGATGTAAACGGGCGTTAGGCAATTCAATTCATAATCTTAAGGTTATTTTCTCTAAAAATTAAATTAATGCAACTCGTAATTCATGCTAATTTTATTAGCTTGAAGATAATAAACTAACGTCACGTTAAATGTCTTTTTCTTGACTGAAGGCTGCTGTTGCTAGTAACAGGTTAGCTACCTTTAAGATGCTAATGTTAGCTTGTGTGCTAGCATGCTAGCAGTTCAATATCTGTTTCGCCACCAATATGGCATTCATTTAGGGTGCAAAGTTTCCATCATTCCACACTTTGCAATTCATTCTACACTTTGCAATTTGGGACAAGCTAATAGATTTACCCTGGCTAGTTAGCTAAGAGCTAATGGTACATTTATGGGTAGGGTTAGGGTATTGTGAGTTATTCAAAGTCAATTTAATCTTTCTTTATCGAGTAAGCTAACGGCTAATGGTACATTTATGGGAAGGATAAGAAAAGTAGTCTGACATTAGAAATTTTTAACACAACACTCGACAACTTCCCTCTGAGAAATTAAGGATATTCTACATGTACATTTTCACAGTTTTGAGTAGCATGCTGACTGGTAGAGTGCCCCCTTGTGTTCATGATTGACACAACGCTCAGCTCTCTATCTCACTAAACTTCAACTTACAACAGACAAACTTAATCTCATAGCCCATTTAAGTAGCGACAACTAAAATATTAGCCCTTGACTGTTCAAAACAACAATTTTTTAGTTTGCTAAAATGCTGAAAACAACAAACATGACATAACGTAAGAAAATATATCCCAGCCCTTTAAACTATGTCTGTTTGCTGCTTGAGTCCCTGACTATCTTAACTGTACTCTTGTGATCAGGAACATCTTTTCTTTAAATATTTGGGTCATTATTTTGTGAATAGTACTTAAACTCTGTTTCATTTATTTCCTGCTTATTTTTCCTGCTTTTTCATTGTCGTATTATCTTCCTCTTTCTTCCGCTCTAAAGCTACATTTTTATTCCACTCACCTACCGGAGGTTTGCTTCTCTCAGGTAGCAGATTACTTCACTCAGCAGCTCCCCTCTATTCTGCAAGGGTTATCAGCTATTATTATTTACAACCACAGGTAACACGGGAGCAGAGGATTATGCATGAAGTGAGAAGTGTGTGTAAATGTGTGTGCGAGTTCAGGGAACGCTGGCTACATTACCATAATTCCCTCTTAAAACTATTTTTGTTCTGCTCATCAGTGCAAATTATTTCCCCTTAAAAAAAAAACCATCTCCCTCCTCTCTCGCTCTGTTTTCTTTTCTTCTGCGTGGTCCTCTCTCCGAAGCCTGATCATCAATCTAGCCTCGCCTCCACTTTCAGAACACACAAGACTCCCTCGCTTCCCACAATACATAAACATTAGGCAGAAACAATTACCCTGCCTGGCACATTGTACCAAGGAAGTTTGATATGAAAAATGATTGCTTTTCATGTTGAACGGAGAGAACAAATGGAAGCACACAAAACAAGATTCCCAAGTGAGAAAGTGAATAATTTGAAAAAGTTGGTTCTTTTAGCAGGATAAACAACGGAAGATGTGATTAAAGTAAATATAACACATTTATATTTTCATCTTTGTTCCTGAATCATTTCTCTTCATAGGTACTTCAGCTATATATTTAATTTAGGCAGGACTTTGGTGTCTTACTTTTCCTCTAATAAAACAGTCACAGTTATCATCATCGGTGTCCAGCAAACGAAAAATTAAACATTTCTATCAAAGGTCTCATGGAGAGACATTTAAAAAATTAACAGGACTTGCATGCATCCAGTCATTTTATATCGCCCTTCCATCAGTTCATGAAACTTGAGACTGCCTTAGCTGAGGTATTCTGACCTAAGCCCTAAAATACTGGATCTACACTTCCCATAATGCAGTGTGCATCTTTCCACAAACTATCTGAACACCATTCCTCCACAATTCTCTCTTAAGCTGGCCAGACACTGGATGATTTTCCAAGCTTTAACTGTGTTTTTTTTTAGACCAGACCAGACCAGACTAAAGGACAGTTTCAACACATTTTTAACATTACAATCCACCGAATGCACAAATTAGACGTTTCAGCCAGACCTTGAGACTACAGTAGGTTTGTAGTATCAGTTTCCCAATGGAGATTCCTCACAGAAACCCTCGTGATCAAATGTGACTTCAGTAGAAACACAGACACAGTGGACAATCAACTTTTGGGGCTTTTCTATTATGCAAAGAGGCGTGGCTTGACTTGGTTTGACACAGCACGGCGGCCCAGCAGGGCAGGAGATTTAGGCTGAATCCCAATTCTCTCCTTAACCCTCAATTTTAACCCTCAGTGTCAAAATGCGCATTCCCGTGAAGTGCAAGGGCTGTCCCAATACTCCCGAGAGTTGAGTTGAGGGTTTGAGGGCTTTATCTCCCTCAATTCTGATATGGTATTGAGGGTTAACACTCAAAGAAAGATGGCGGGGAATGCAGGGAAGAAATCGAGCTATAAATGTAAGTATTTCTTTGTTAATTGAGATCTAAAAAATAACGAAAACCACTCCGAAATCTTCACTGAATGTTATTTTATGGATTATTTGCCTTTTTGTAGCGTAACATTTACAATTATTTTTACGATCATAAGCCGGTAACCATGCTGTCTCGCTCTTCTTCTTCATCCTCTGAATCTACAGACTACACAGTTTTGGCACATTACTGCCCTCTACAGTCTGAAATTGTAACTGCTATTAAGGGGTGTCCCATTTCTAAGTCACGAGATGGCCCTTACACTTGGTTCTAAAGGGCGAGTTAAGACTGAGGGTTGAGCTTGAGGGTAAGATTGAGGTTTAAGGGAAGAACTGGGATTCAGCCTATATTTTCCTATTTATACAATACAAGAACTTTATTTATGCCCAAAGGGAAATTCAATATTTCCCTTCCAATTTTCCCTTCCCCATTTATGGTTTCTTTGAAAGCAGTCGTAGCATTCACATTTATTTTGGGGTACATTTCCCACCTGTAGCCAGCATCTGATTTCCCTTGAACATTGTACAGTATATTTTAACCGTGAACTCAGAACACTTGGGTTGTAGCCATGGGCGTAGCACAGGGGGATAAAAGGGTACTGATTTGCAGGGCCCACAGTAGGGGAGGGGCCCTTAAGAAGCCTTCAATGAAAAGAGTGTTTTTTGTTTTTATTTTTTCTCAGTAACTAGTGCCATTATTGAATCAAAAGTAACTGAATGAATCAGTCAATAGACTGAAATTTATATCAGTTAAGATACTGGGGGGCCTCTGCTTCGCTCTTAAAAATGTCCAAATGTTGTAGTCCAGTGCTGCGAAATAATGGAAGTAAATTCAGTTTAACCAATAGGAAAAATATTGTTCATAAATGGCAAAATGATGGTTCAAAAATACATTAAAATGCATAGATATTTGCAAAAATTATGCAATATTTGTTGCTTGCTTAGCGGGTTAAGGGGGGCCCTGTGTAATATTCTTTCTGGGGGCCCAAAATCCCTAGCTAAGCCCCTGGTTGCAGGTTCCTCCAACCATTGTTAAAGTTCAAACTACAGCTTCTTTTTGCACACAATTCCCTCTCTCTTTCTTGAACTGATTTGCAGCTCTAAGCAATTTCCTATCAAAATAAAAGCAAAAAGCTCTAGGAATCAATCTTAGGTGGCTACATGTGCACAGCTGGTTTGCACGTCTGCCAAGAAGAAAAAAGAAAAAGAGACAACCAGTTTGAGTATCTTTAGGAATCCAACAATGACCTTCTTCCTACTTTCACATCTACCAGTTCAGAGGATGCCATGTGGAAAAATCCTACTCATGCACTGTTGTATTCACATCTTTGCATGTGCCCAAGTCCACATTAATCATGCTGGAGACCACCGCTTCATGCAGACTCAGAACACAGTCCTGAGTACTGTGGGTTTGCCCCCACGCTAAAGAAATTGAACCAAACTTTGAGGTCAAGGGTACTCAGATCTAGGCCCAGGTCCCTGATGTTAAACCACCATAAAACTTTCCACAGGCTAAACAGCACTACCAATGATTAATAAACTGGCTTTAACGTGTGAAATTGGTGCAATGTTCCTTAAAAGTAGTCCAGGACAGCAGGAGGGTAACATGGAATCATTAATGAAAGCTTCTCATGTAAATTCATCATTAAGATTGCTGCAAAATGCAGAGTTAAGAGTAAAATAAAAACCTTCTGTAATGTATTTGGAGACAAGCATATCACACAGGGTGATAGAGAGTCTACTGCTACATCGTGGGCTTGGAGGTTTGTGCAATGCATGGCTAACCACAGTGAAAAAAGCTATTGCAGTGCAATCACAAGCTACACAGTCAGGCTTCATCAGTACCCCATCTCACTGATGGTATCTCTATTGTCTCCCAGAACCTGCACGCACCATCACCACCACATCAGCATGTCTGCTGCATTTGTGAGTGTGCGTTCATTAGCATGTGTGTTTCATTTGTCTTAGGTGTGTTAAATCAAGAGATCATTCTCTGCAGTAGCTGCTCATGGATATGGGGTGCTTCAGCATGTGTGTAAACTTCATATAGAATACCTTGTGTGTGTTTAAATGCCAATATAGCAACGAGTGTGTGGTTATGCAGTGTGCTGAGGGAGCTCTTGGCCCCTCGTTTAAGGGTCGAAAGATTCTGATCAGCTCCAGACTCCATTATAGGCGCCGGAGAGGACGGGAGGGGTTTTCTTGTGCCACCAAGTGGAAAATTGAGTCCATGTCACAAACTAATCAAATCGCGCAAAAGGTGAATGCAAGAAGAGGAGAACACACCCACACATCCACACAAACAAACATGCAGGGTTGACAGGTACCCAGACCACATGGAGATGTGGATTGAGAAGCTGATTGGAAAACTAAAGTCCAAACAGGGTCTCTGTGACAGCTTTCATGCTACCTTAGCTTTGTGTTTGGCTAGCATTAGCATGGAACCCCGTATGGAATAAAATTATCACAACACAACAGAGCTCAACAGTGAGCACCATCATTTTTGGTGGCTCTGGTTCTGGGAGTTTTTCTCCATTCTTGTCCTCAGATGGCATTTCAGAAAATCTCGACATTAATCTTTTCAATCCTGTGACCAAGGTAAGCAGCGACCCAAATACTCCTGACTACAGAAGGCAAGGGTATAAGAATGTCTGCATAATTTCACCCAAGAGCAAAGGAACTACGCATAGAGGGGTCTGCAGACCAAAGATCTCAGATGCCCCCCCCCCCCCCACCCCCCTGAGATGCCGCCTTTGTTCAAACAGAAGGGATGCATTTTTCCACAAGGCCTTGTGGGAGTTTTTTTTTAAATTCAGCTTTATTCATATAGAAAATCTGGCCATTATTCATGAGGTAACCACATTGCAAAGATTGCAGACTAAGCAACCTTTCAGAAATTGGACAGAGAGTAGTTATGCAAACAGTGGCTCACTTAAGATTTGAAAGATTTAGCTAAAGCCAACATAGCATTGCTAGCTACATACTTAACCTCACTACAGTTACAAGCAAATGTAGCTAAATTAGCTTTGGCTAAAGCTAAAAAAAATTATCCAAGCCACGGTTCACATGGCTACTTCTAAAACATTTTTTTAACTTAGCAAATGTGGCATAATCTAACGTAGCTAACAGAGTTTCATTTGCTTTAGCTTTGGCTACATTTGTTATGTAACTATGTTACCTACGTAGTCAATGCAGCTTTCTTAGCCTAAGAGTAAGGTCCAATGGTTATATTTATTTTATTACCTAATGTAGCGGGCTTAAGATGTAGCTACATTAGCTACATTACCTATGTTGCTAATGTAGCTTTGTTTACCTTCAGCTACTTTAGGTGTGTAGCTATGTTATATATAAATTTTGTAGCTAACACAGCTTTGTTAGCTTGATTTAGCTATGTTGCCTATGTTAGCTAAGAAAGCTTTGTTAACTATGTATGTTTTGCAGCTAAGCTACATACATAGCTAATGTAGCTGACATATTTTTTTAACTTTAGATTTAGCTACATTACCTATGTAGCTTACAAAGCTTTGTTTGCTCGAGCCTCATCTGTGTTAGTAATGTAGCTCTACCTACATGGTTTACATAGCCAACATGGCAATGTTAGCAACATCAGCTAACATAGCTAATGAAACTTTGTTTGCTTAAGCTTTAGCTATGTTAGTAATTTTAGCTATGTAGCGTATGTAGCTCAAGTAGCTTTTTTAGCTTTAGCCTTAGCTAGGTGAACTTCTTTGAATGTTTCCATGGAGGACAAGACTTCTTTCTGTAAGAAGACTGCTTACTCTGCTTTATTTACAGTTTTTCTACTTGGTTTTACAGGTCACAGAACTAACTGCAACCCAGCCTGAAGTGTAATCTGATTTTACTTTGAAAGTTTTAGCGTGCATTTTTTGTTTTGACTGAGACTGTGTCTCACAAGAGTTGTCTGAACGGAGGGGGCGGGGGCTGGGGCGCCTGAGATCTGAAGTATCCCACCTTTTATTTCCATGGCAGCAGAAGACTTCACCAATCTGAGACTTTGGTAGGGCCACACTCTAGGATTATGGGTAGTGTAGTTCTTCTGCCTCACGTTGTGTCTAAACCCTGTTTTTCTTAAAACAGGGTTTAATCAATCTTCCACAGCGTACCATTGTTTCATCCTCAGTTTAGGCTTACCTTTATATTTATGGCATTATGGCTAATAATCACATCTGCTAGGGAGAAAATGAATGGGATTTTCTTACTGAACCATATTGTTGAGCTCTATTGTAAACAGTGTGCTGCTGAGGGACAGATTTGAACGTTGCACCCGTTGTGGTAAAACCAGGAAGACTTTTCTCTGATATTTGGTAGACTGGAAGGATGCCACTGCCGGTGAGGGTGATGGACGTCCTTCCAAACGTTTAAACACACTGTGGAGACATGCAACATGATGCTACGAGACTGTCTGCCTCTTCATGGAGTTATTGCTTTATATCCCAGGCTTTGATAATCACAGAGGTTATTAAATAAGTGGAGGGCTGGTGTGGATGGAGGTCTGTGAAGGTAAAAGGGGCTTCCCATAAGTCAGCTCCACTCTGCCCAATTCTGCTCCTTTGTTCTAGCTTAAACAGCAGTGCATTGTGGTTCGCAGAGTTCTCGTGGGGGGTCAGTGTTGCAGGCAGCAGGTGTGGGTGTAGCCCTAACAACCCTGTTCATGTGTCCGCTGGTGCCCAGTGCCCCTGTGTCCTCCACCCCTCCTCCCACACAGGTCTCTGAGCGCTAGGAGGAAGAGGTTTTGGTTTTGGATTGAGGGTCCTTCTTGCCGTTCTGGTGCACTGGCGAGTCACTGGAGGTCTTGGGCGTTTTTCTGGGCGGGCTCTGCTCAGCGACGTCGTGTAGTGAGGGCTCCCTGTACATGGCCACTGTGGAGGAAGAAAGAATCAAATAGTTCAGAATAATAAACTCATATGACAAGATTTCTTTAAGGAAAGGTTAAAAAGGGAAAAAAACACACTGACATTGAGCATTTACATTTGAAACACCATTGTCCTAAGAATGGCATAGACCAGTGTTTCTCAACCCTGCTCAACCAAAGAGCCAAATTGTTGAAAAATACCTTAGCAAGAATCACAATCTAAGTGGTGAAAAGTGACAAAAACAGCTTGAAGTAGCAATAGAAATAAGTTAAAGGTGGCAAAAATGGGGAGAAAAAGTGGAGAAAATGTCAGAAAGTAGCAACAATGGGTGAGTGACAGAAATGAGTTACAGGTGGCAACGTGTGGCCCAAAATTGTCAAAAACATGGCAAGAAATGAGTAAAATGTGACTACAGCAGGCAAAAGCAGTTAAGAGTGGCAAAAATGGGCAAAAAATAGGAAACAAGTGGTATTTAATGGCAAAAGGTAGCTTTAATGGGCAAAAATGGGCAAAAAATAGGCAAAAGTGGCAGAAGAAGTGGCAAAAATGGGCTAAAAAGTAATAAAAAATTGGTACTCTATGGCAAAAGGTAGCTTAAATGGGCAAAAAATTGTGAAAAAGGGCAAATTGGGCAAAAAAAAAAAAAATAGGAAAAAGGGGTATTTAATGGCAAAAGGTAGCTTCATTGGGTAAAAAGTGGCAAAAATGGTGAAAAAGGGCAAAAAAGTTTACCTTTTCTAAGGTTTTCTGGGGGAATAATTTTTAAAATTAAAACATAAAAGAGCCACAAATAGTCACCAAAGAGCCACACGTTGATTATCACTGGCATAGACTCTGTTTTATATTGTTTGTTTTCTGGGTTTAAGGTTCACTTCTTGTAACAGTGTGGGCAAATAGTCCAGAGTTTTTCAATTTCCAATTTTAAGGAATTCAGAGGTTTCATCATCTACCATCCAGAATATCCTCCAAAGATACAAAGAATCTGAAGAATTCTTTGCTTCTAAAGGGTTAGGCTGAAAACCAGCGCTGAATGCTGTGACCCTCGATCTCTCAGGCAGCACTGCATAAACAAACAGCATAATTCTGTGATTAATATCCACCACCATAGTTATGTCCCTGCATCTACAGAGCTAAACCCTGTAAAACCAAAGCCATATACAGTATTAACACATCCAGAAGTGCAGTAAACTTCTCTGGGTTCAAGTTCATCTGAGATGGACTGGTTTACAGTGGTGATGTGGCCCCCAGGCCTCCAGTTGATGATCACTGGTTTAGGGGGTGCTAGCGGGTCAATTCCCATCACTCATGTTGGAATCTGATAAAACATACAATTTTTAACAGGCCCCATGCATTTGTGAAGTTCCAAGACTTTTTGGAAACATTAAGGCCTTCAAATTGAAAAAAGGAAAACGCTCACAAAACGGAAAATATTTTGATGACAAGGATTTTAGTCTGGTCCTTTGCACCCTTGGTGCTCAGGTCTGATAATCCAGGATCTCTAGAGTCGGGCTCATCAAGTACAGTTGCACAAGGGCCAGATTTAGTCTTGACAGAGACTCTGGGGCTGGACTTTTAAATAAACCAAAATTAAATGAGTATTTTGGTCCGATAAACATATTATTTAATTAGTATTTTCTTTCAGTGAGATCTATCATTATCATCTATAATGCAGCAGGTCACAAGGAGACAGGCCTGCCCACAGAATTGGCTGGCCGCTGAAAATCCCAGAGAACAGGCCCTCCCCATTTGTGATTTTGCATCAATATTTACTCATTTTGACACTTTTAACCCCTTTTCACTAATTTGTTAGGCCTTTTCTGCAACTTTTTTGCCACTCTTAAACCATTTTTGACACTTTCCTGCCATTTTTTGTCCCTTTATGCCACTCTTGAACACTTTTCACTACTTCTAGTCTAAGTTTGCTATATTTTTTGCCACTTTTAACCCATTTTTGGTACTTGTGCCACTCTTTAACCCAATTTTTGCCATTCTTTACTAATTTTCAACTATTTTTTCCTCTTTTGACCCATTTTTTATACTTTTTGCCTGTCTTAGCCACTTTGCCACATTTTATCTCCTATTTTACCACTGTTCCTGCCAATTATTGTCCCTTTGCACCACGCTTTAACACCTTTTCACTACTTCTAGTCTATTCTTTAACTACTTTTTAACCATTTTTCCTGCATGTTATATCCCCTGTGTGCCACTCTTTTAGCCATTCTTCCAACTTTTCAACTATTTTAGCCACTTTTAACCCATTTTTAAAACTTTTTGCCCCTTTTAGCCATTATGCCGCATTCTAACTCCTATTTTACCACTTTTCCTGCCAATTTTTGTCCCTTTGTGCCACTCAACAACCCCTTTTGACACTTTATGGCTACTATTTGGCCATTTCTGCCAGTCATAACCCATTCTTAAAATGTATTTTTCAAATATGTACTTATAATGGCTTTCAACTGAAGTTCTGTAAGAACAGATCAATTGTTAAATCATTTCAAAACTATTTCAGTTGTAACTGTTTTGCTGCAGACATTTAAAGCCAAAAGAAGCCCTTGAAACCACAGCATCTTTTTCTCCTTTTCTTCTCTTCTGGGGGCCGGACAGGAAGCTTTGGGGGACCTGATATGGCCCGCAGGCCGCCAGCTGATGATCAGTGCTCTAGAGTGTCCTCAGGCCCTAAAAATCCAGAATTATCTCTTAAAATAGCTAGGTAAGTGCATCACTTATTTTTTTCCTTGGTGACCATAGTTATTTCAAACAAAAAAAAAATCTTTAAACCAATTAAACAGAATGTTTCACTACACACTAGACTCCAAACGGTGACTGAAAACCTTGAAGAAGACAAGAATTAAAAGCCTTTAGTATCTTCCAGGACTCACCTGTTCCATGAGTCTATCAGAACCTGTCCTGTCGACCTAAATGTGTTTTACCTTCAATAAGTTTGGGCAGGAAGTGCGCAGCTCCTTTCGTCTTCTTGACACGGTTTCCTTTCATGACCTGTCCGTCTCTGTTGATACCGATGTACCACGCCCGACCCGACTGGGTCTGTCTGTACAGGATGGACGAGTAGGTGACGTAGTAGTTCTCGAACACACACTCCTTAAACTTACACTCCGGCGTAAAGTGTTCCTGAAAGAGACAGAAGCACACAGACAGAGCAGTCAGAGGAGAGGAGTAACACATTTGGAGTGTCTGCTGTTTTTTATGGCCTCTATTATTTATATATTTACTCTCTGGTTCTACCGGCTCAGCTGGGAATGGGAGGAAATGGGGCCCACATTTCATGATGACAGGGTTACAGAAGCATCTGTGGCTGCATCGAGGAACTGTACACAGAAGCACGCAAGCAGCAAATTCATTCCAACATGTGCACATTTGGCACATGGATGAAGTGCTTCCAGAGGTGGGACGCCATAAGTCAGCTGCTTTGGTTTACCTGTAACAAACAACAATCAGGTGGATCCTTCACCTCTTCTGTAGTTTAACGGCCTCGCCGTTGGCCTTCGGATCCCACACAGCTCTGGTTAGACAATACGTCAACAGCGGGACATCCCCCTCCCTCTGTTTCCCTCTGCTTACAGCTCTCACATATTCCCTCCCTCTCTTCTTCACTCCCTCCATCCCTCCGTCATTTGGTAACCTTGTTGAGGAACAAACCAATTTGCAGGATTGATTTGGAGCCTTGATGTGACGGGTGAGCAGAAAAGGCCTGAATAAGGAGTTTGCTCTCTCTCTCATTCATTCCTCACTCACCCTTTCTCTCCTCCTCCTTCTATCTCTTCTGTCTCTCTCTGCGGCGCCTTAACGCCTGCCTATATCCATTGTAGCGCACATAAACAAGCTAATTACATTGACTGTATCGCCCATTCTTTAATTACACATCCATTCACTTAGGCAGCCATTCATTTCCTCACCCACCCATTAACTTAGCTCTAATAGCACCGAGCCCAATCCAAAGGTCTGGAGTCTCTTGGAAGGTGTAATCAGATTGCTATCATTAACTGTGTTTGCACTGCAGTGTATTGCAGCTCATCTTCTCTGCTCTGAGTGAGTGTATGTGTGGATCCATATGGGGGGACTACAGGATTAAAGCCGTCTTTGTAAATCAGCAGCTCACAGACATGCTCGACTTCATTAATTGATTAATTACGTGAATTAAACAGGATCCGGCCATATGAGTAATGTGTTTAAATGGGAGTGTGAGGCTGTATCATTGCAGGTCTTTTGATTAGTCATTATCTCTGTGGGAGGCTGCAGCAAGCTCACAAAAGAGGAATGAAAAAGGCTGGGACTTTACCACCAGAGGAGTCTAACTATTCAGATGGAAGCAAAAACTAGGATGGATTATCTGATTCTTAAAGGCAAGGTGGCCTATGAGGGCAAAGCTGCATTTACACTGGTTGTACATGAATAATAATAATCAAATCTTGATTTTCAAACATATTAGAGAAGTCTAAGTTCAGTTTTAAATCACACCATAGCAGCAGTGAGCCGTGCCTCCTACACATACACAGCTTCAATAATAAAGGGAAAAAGAAAAGCATTCAGAGAGCGCATTAGCCCTATCTCCAAACAGTGAAGGATCCTTTAAAAAAATTCCTGGATCCATCCCTATGGGCCCATGTGCCCCCCACCACAGCATTCCCTGATTACTCCCTCTCCTGTGGGGTGGAAACACGGTGAGGTAAAGCATTGGCTTTGCTACGGGTGGACTGTCATGGTGGAAGCATTGCCTGCCGGTGCCAACAGATGCACTGACAGTCTCACCCATGGTCTCACCGGACGACTGGAAGTCATGGCAGAGGGTGAATATTCCTCTATTCCTCCCAGCATTGTTAGTATTCTCGCTACAATTCGCTGTCTTTCTCTCTGTTATGCTCCGACTCGTCTCCTTGACCGGGCGTGCGTCTTTCAAACTCTATAAACTCCAAAATTTTGAATAGAAACACATCAAAAAATGCTGCTGGGATTGAAGTTACTCATATCCGCCATCTCCTGGTGTAAAGTGGTAACAGCGCAGACCTCCGCCATTAGCCCTATCTCCCAATAGTAAAGACTCCTTTAAAAAATTCCTGGATCCAGACAGTGATCCAGCTCAGTCCCAAAATCTGATCAGTTCTTCCTTATGCCATTTCTGACATTTCCTGAAAATTTCATCAAAATCTGTCCATAACTTTTTGAGTTATGTTGCTAACAAACTAACTAACAAACCCACCAGATCACAGAACCTCCTTGGTGGAGGTAACTAGCTAGCTTACGGTATGCAACCTTTCTAAGCCCAAACCACACCGGCACCATCTGACACGCCTCCAATTGATCGTCCTCATTATTTTCTATGAACTGTGCCGGCGCGTCTGTTGGCACTGCTCTGTTCCTGGTGTGGCCAGCTGGCAGAGCTCTTTCCTGAGAGGTCAGCTGTTTTTTCCCATGTCAGCTGCTGTAGTAGCAGCTCTGAGAACACAGAAAGAAACATGCAAAAACAGTTAAATGCCATTCTGGTAAATAATGAGCTGAGAGTTAAAATTAACACTTTCAACTGAGCTGTCTTCTGACCTAAAATCTTATAAGATTATTAATTAATTATACTTATGATGATTATACTTAATCAACTTCAGTCTGATTGATATTACAATGAAAATATACGTACATTAAATGAAAATTTTTAAAAACAGAGTTATCTGTTTTGCAAATGAATCTTCAAATTTGGCGCCATCTTTTTTTTTTGAGATGTAGGAAACGGGGCGGGGGGTTCTTGGTTGCTGGTGAAATACCACAGCTCCTATTGTTTTCTCACTTACCCGCTGAGGTGAAGCCTTGCGTTGGCTTTCAGCTCTGGTATCGAGCACAAGCAACACATGATTAAGGGTTGCATAATTTGAGAGTTTTTAAAGTCGACTGCCATGTGATAAAAGTGAAGCCGACTCTGATTATACACTGATGAAATCCTAAATTAATCCACAGGAGAAGGGAATAGAAACAACCAATAATTTATATATTTTACAAACCAGAATCCATAAACTCCAAAAACAGGCGATTTACAAACATTTTTGGTGCAAGTGCAAACAACAAAAGTTTAATATGGTATATAGCAGACCACTTACAACAAAAACCCCAATAGATCTCTGCAGCGGCAAATTATTTGCCTTACCTACCATCTTATTGGTGCTCTTTGTTTATTTTATGTTGCTGTATTTAACCCATTTAGACCTAAACACTTAAAGCAAACCAAAAACTCAAAAGCCTGCAAAACCGAATAACAAAAAAAATAATGGTGTCATCTGCATAAAGATAATACTATGCATTTGACAAGTTATCATACAGATTGTTGACATAACTGCAGAATAGAATAGGCCCTAAGACTGAACCTTGAGGCACACCTTTAGGACCTCTAGAAAAGAAGAGGTGGGTCTGGCCATCTGAACACACCCCCAATCAGATAGCTGGTGCCATGATGCTGCTTGGACTGACATGCCAATGTGAAGAAGCACATTTATCCGTAAACGGTGGTCAAACGCCTTGGACAAATCAATGAAAAGAGCTACACATTATGCACTGTAAATGCCTAATGGATAATGGATGACTAGTTATACCTTCAGTTAACTGATGAATTATGATGTGCAGCACAGACACCATGATCCTCCCTTTTTAAATGTAGATTTGTCTTATATTCTTGTGATTTAAGCTCTAAGTTCTAATCTGTCATGTCTTCACGCCAGAAATCAAATTCAGCACTTTTGCACTTGTTAAAAAAAAAACAGTTATGCATGGGAAGATGACTGACACAATCACCCTTCAGTTCAAATCCATGTTTGAATGTTACACGCCAAGAAGTGGTAAAATATGACCTGAACATGACAAGGCAGCCACGAAACTTGAACAAAAATCTGTTTTCAGAGCGTCAATAATTTATGAACTCCCCTTGTAAAATATACTTTAAATCTTTAATGAAATGTAGCTTTGTGTAGAGCTACTCTGACTGAATTCCTCCAGCAGGAAAACAAAGACTGCATGAATAATTGTAAACACCTCTGTAATACATGCAGACACTCAGAGCTGCAGCAGGCAACACTTATTTAGACGTTTCTGATGACTGCATGCTACTTGAACTAAGTTAAAACATTCCTTTATATATTTCTTTAAATATATACAGTATATTGCCAAAAGTATTCGCTCACCTGCCTTGACTCGCGTATGAAATTAAATGATATCCTATTCTTAATCCATAGGGTTTAATATGACGTTGGTCCACCCTTTGCAGCTGTCACAGCTTCAACTATTCTTGGGGGGGTTTCCCTAAGGTTTAGGAGTGTGTTTATGGGAATTTTTGACCATTCTTCCAGAAGTGCATTTGTGAGGTCACACACTGATGTTGGGCGAGAAGGCCTGGCTCTCAGTCTCCGCTCTAATTCATCACAAAGGTATTCTATCAGGTTGAGGTCAGGACTCTGTGCAGGCCTGTCAAGTTGATCCACACCAAACTCTCTCATCATTGTTGGAACAGGAAGGGGCCATCCCCAAACTGTTCCCGCAAAGTTGGGAGCATGTAATTGTAAAATTGGTTGATAATGGGGGAAAAAATGGGGGTGAAATTGATTTTTAAAGTAGCAGAAATGGGTTAGAAGTGGGAAAAAAGGCCACTTAGTGTGGGCTGCTTACGTATCGGGAAAGGCACTATCAATGCTAATAAGTAGATAAAGGTTTTAGAGTAACGTGCTTCTGTCCAGATGACGTCTCTTTCAGGGAGGACAGGGCTTAACCACACATCTCCAACAGCATCACAACAGCATGGCTTCACAACAAAAGAGTCTAGGAGCTGATGTGGAGTCCAGACCTTTCAACATCAGAAAGCATCAGGAGGCTCAGGACTGTTAGCATCCTTCATCAGACAAGAATGGGACAACTTCCTCTCCCAGAAAGACAAGAGAGGATTCATGGGTTCATTAAATTTGCAAATCATTGCGTTCTGTTTTTATTTACATTCTGAAATGTTTGTAAATGGGGTTATATATTCAGATTTCCTCTGTCTTTTTGTGTCAGCATCAGAAATAAAGGCCTCAGTCATCACATGTGACAGTTATTCTTAGTTAAACTGCTCCTCTTCTCTTTCATCCTGACTTGAAACTAAAACAACAGCGAGCATTTAGTCACAAACATTCACACTCAGGGCGCCATCAGCAATGCTTCTCTTATACGATAACACACTATTAGCAGTCATTAATAGAGACACATCAGTCACACAGCAGACACACAGGGGACACATGCACATCTGTCTGCACAGCGTTTACCCAGACTAGACGTCCTGCTGCTCGCTCCTCTCTTCATCAACAACAGAGAGACAGGAAGACTTCCAAACACCTCTTTATACAGATCATCTAATAAGATAATGAAATGGAACTTGAGCTTAATAAACAGTGAACGCTAACCGTCCCCTCGGCTCAATCAATTTCATTCCTCTCATCTGAAAGACAACCCAGTGTTCATTACAGCTGCTGCAGTTCCTCTTCAGCTCAGCAGGGGCTGCTCCAAACACACTGGCAGTGTGGGGGCTTCATGGCCCCGCTCTCACTGCTGCTGCTGATGCTCCAAGATTAACTCATGCCTGCTTGTCACTCCATAATGCTCTGCTCTCTTCAAAAAGCCTCCTTTCAGCACACTGAAAACCACTCCAGTCACACAACAAATCTACATGAGGTGGTCTCTCTGTGCCGCTGACAGGCACCAAACTCTGTTGTTTAGTGGACTTTCATGCAGAATTTACTGGAATGTTGCATTATGTGTTTCAGGCTGCAGAAAATACAACTGTTTCTAACTCTTATTATGAATACTACAAATACTTTGATTTAAAAAATTGACAAAAGTACTACTATACCTTTCCTGAGGAACTTGTCGCAGATTATTTTCACAACAGGACTGGGGATTATTAACCTTTATTAACATAGACACCCTTACAAAAACTCCCTCACAATCTCAGTCTTTATCAATACCAGTCAATACTTTCCTGATATTAGATGGAAATATTAGAGAAGTTTGGCAAAACCCACATTTACTGTTTTTTTAAAATTGGTGGGAAAGAAGCATATTTCTCCTAAAAACAACTACAGCTATTAAATATTATCATTAAAACCTGAATTTTCTCTTACTTCAGCATCCTCATGGACGGCCTTGTCTCCACATGACTATTCTTGAATGTGCATGGCTGATAAACCACCTTCAGGTACAGAGGGGGTCCCCAGTCTCTGCCACCATTATATAGGAAGTCACAGGCTGGGGCCGAGACCCCATTGGGGTCGCAAGACACCGAGAGGGGGTCACAAGATGCCTTAAAAAAAAGACTAAGAATATTTTTTAACTTACACTGTTGCCACTTTACACCTATTTACCAAATTTTAACCCTTTTTCATCACTTTTTAACACCAAATTTTGCCTATTTCAGCACATTTCTGCCACCTAAAACCCATTTGTGTCAATTTTAAACCCTTTCCACCACTTTTTTCTGCCTATTTTTGTCACTATTAAACCAATTCTTGCCACTTTCTGCCCATTGTTTTCTCATTATTGCTACCATTAACCACTGTTTGCATCCCTTTTTGCCCAATTAACCACAATTATCCCATTTTTGCCAGTTTATAGCAATTTTTCATCCAAGCCCACCTAATTTCCCTCAATTTTTTGCACTTTAAAGCCATTTCAGCCACTTTTTAATCCACTTTTACCTCTTTGCCACATTCTTGCTAATTTAATCCATTTTTGGTTATTTTTTGCCACTTTTAACCCACTTATGTTCTTTAAAATTAAATTTCAACAACTTTTCCACCATTTTTTGCCATTATTCACTAATTTAAGCAATTTTTCCACTCATTTTAAATGTGTCTTCAACACAGAATTTCATTTTAAGAAGGCCATGTACGACACAAATGAATAGAAAAGTGCAAAGATATGAGTTTCCTCGATAAGAGTGGTTATTATTTAAGTCAAATATAAATATGGTTTTCACAGCTTAACTTCACAATGGACCATGATTTTGCTAACCTCCGTGAGCCCCCAGTTTGGCTGGGTCCCAGAAACCTTCCCCTTAATCCCTCCTTATATGCGACCTTGTCTCCACATGACTATTCTTGAATGTTCATGGCTGATCAACCACCTTCAGGTACAGTGGGGGTCCCCGGTCTCTGGCACCTTTATTTTGGGGGTCCCGGGCTGAAAAGGTTGAGAACCCCTGCTCTAGAGCACTAGGCCGGCCCCTGGCATTAGCCGACCAGCTCTTGATGCAAAAGTTGCCTATGCTCAACCCATGTTTCTGGGCTAACGTTGGGAACATAATATTTCAAGAATGCTGTCCTTCAAACTTTGCATAGATTTCCACAACGTCTCGAGGTAAAACTACATAACTGCTTGAGGCCAGCTGTCACAGTCATGGGGCTCAGGTCCATGCCTCGTTTTTGAAAGCAGTATCCCAGCAATGCTCTGAGCCAGTGTTTCTCAACCCTGCTCAACCAAAGAGCCAGATTGTTGAAAAATACCTCTGCAAGAGCCACAATCTAAGTGGTGAAAAGTGGGTGAAAGTAGCAATTAAAATAAGTTGAAGCTTGCAAAATAGGTAAAAAAGGGGCAAAAAAGTGAGTGAACTGGGGTAAAATAGGCAGAAAATGACAAAAACTGTGTGAAAAGGGACAAAAAATGTGGAGAAAAATCATGCATTGAATATCACTGATCTAAGTAAATTTTTTTTTATCAAACTTCGCACAAATGTCTACTCCCTACTCAAGCATTTTATGAGGTCAAAGGTTAAAGTCGTGAGGCAAATGGTTATTCCCTTGCTAATAATATTTGTCCTAATCATCCTGCAGAAAAGAGGGACTAGAAACCTCTCAAAAGCAGATAACCGACAGATGGTTTTAGTTTGAATGTTCAGCTGCGTCCACTTTTAAGTTGCTAATACTTCAAATATTTTTAAAATGAAATTAGCACTGCTATTGAAGAACTCCAGGGCAGATAAGCATATTTATAAGTAAATAAACAAGAATTTAACCATTGTGACAGTAAATAAAGCACTCTGACAGAAACATTCTGTCTGATCAGATCAAGTCAGGGTCCATAAAGGCATTCGAGCCCCCACATGTACATGCATCGAGTAACAAGAGGGTTGCGTGTGTGTTTTTATGTGTTCGGGGGTGCCAGAGTATGTACACCCACTCATGCGTGTCTGCTGTTGTGACAGAGAGACATGACGGATCCCTCTTACATCAGTGGGAGGCCACCCGGCGCCAGATGACATGCATAGACCCACACACAAACTCACACAGTTACAACATCAGCGGTGACGGATGGACCGGTCGCCCCCCTCATCACTCACTACCACAGACGGTGGGGAGGAAGAGAGAGGATGGGGGGGAGAGAGGGAACAGCGGGAGAAAGCAGAGACAAAAGAGTAGAGGGTAGAAGATGATATGATGAACAGAAATGAAACACAGAGAGAGTAGAGTAGGAATATTCCCCTGTAATGACACACAAATGTCGCCTTTCCACGTGCTGACACCTGAGGACATTATTCAGCCACGTTCCTGAACACGCAGCTGCCATTAACCATTGAGCCTCCCATGCGCTCAGCTGGGGAATTGATTCTATGTAAGACCTCTGTGAAAAGTCAATGGGCATTAGTCCGGAAAAAAACCCTGGATTAGGCTTTGATTGGACGGCCATGCAGCGGCGCAACCGAGCGTGAAGAACTTAAAACGACTTACAAGCTGCGATCGGGCAGGCACAGGTTAATCCAGGGGCTTTAAGTCACCGACACCTATTGACCACGTCCCAGAGGACAAATGTATTCCACTGCATCGATAGGGCACATGAATGACCACGTCTATGTGGGTTTTTACTGCACATGACAAGAGCAACCCATGAGATGTGTTACACTTTTACAGCTTTCAGTAAATGACGGTTGTAGTTACACGTGTCAGCAACTGCAGCGGATCGATGCAGAGGCTTTCCTGCTGCTCATGGTGCTAACAAATACACATGGCAAAAGGGGCTTTTGCAGGCCAATGCCAATGTTAACTGAAGATCAGAAAGACTGATTGGTATTGATGTAGGTAAGCCTCAAAAGTAGCAGAGATGGGGGAAGTCCTTGTTCAGAGTCTTGGGTTGTTGGTGAGGTCAAGATCGGAGAGGGGAGTCCACGGTCAGTCCGACAAATCCTGATAGTAAACCCACTGCTACATCACGCAGCCTTTTAGTCAGAAGAAGGTTTTTATTCCTTAACGATTATACTGTAATCTGGATTTTCATGGAAAAAATCTGTTGTAATATTTTTTGCATTATTATTTTTTCCTCAAATCAGAGCTATTTCAATCAAAGACATCTTCACAGATCAAGATCCAGTTTAACACAGGAGCCCTTCTTTGAACTTGTAATCCAAGTATAGTTTCTGCTTGTATTTCCTTTGAGGATGCCAGAATGGCCCCCCAGTGCTGCTTCCTTTTAAGCAGTGTTTCTCAAACTTTTCAGCCCACGACCCCCAGTGTTCCTCAACCCTGCTCAACCAAAGAGCCAAACTGTTAAAAAATACCTTTGCAAGAGCCAAAATCTAAGCAGTGAAAGTGGGTGAAAGTGGCAATAAAAATTAAAGCTGGTAAAAGAGGTGAAAAAGCTGCAAAAAAGTGGCCAAAAAAAGGTGAACGAGGTAAGATAGGCAGAAAATGGTAGAGACTGGGTGAAAAGTGACAAAAAATGTGGAGCAAAAGTGGCAGAAATTGGTGAGACATGACAAAAATGGCTTACAGGCGGCAGTAATGGTAAAATGCTGCAAAAATTTGGCAAAAAAAGAATGAAAAGTGAGTAAAATTGGCAACAAACAGCAAAAAGGTTGGGAAAATGAGTGAAAAACATTAAAATTTGCAAAAAGATAGAGGAAAATGAGTGAAAAGTGACTAAAATTTGCAAAAAGCAGCAAAAAGGTGGGGGAAAATGAGTGAAAAAATATTAAAATTTGCAAAAAGAAGCAAAAAAGATGGAGGGAAATGGGAAAAAGTGACACGCAGTGGCAAGAGGCACCTTAAATGGGCAAAAAGTGCAAAGGCAAAATGCACTTTGCAAAAAGCAGGATAAATGAGGCAAAAAGGGGAAAAAAGGGCAAAAAATTGCAGATAAGGGCAATGAAATATACAGACAAAAATTAAAGGTTGACAGTTAAATGTGACAATTAAAGCCTGCTGTAGAAGTGTGGGAAACAAATTGCAATGGATAATTCTGAGGTCAAAGTTTCCCTTTTATTAGTTTTCCAGGGGAATCATATTCTAAATTTAGACATAAAAGAGCAACAAATCCTGACAAAAGAGCCTCATATGGATCTAGGGCCAAGCATTGAGTATCACTGATCTAGAGGATCCTGGATCCAGAGGTTCTTGGGACTCCAGAAACACCAGCAGCTTTAAATACCAGTTTGCTACTCATCACATTTATGCCACAGTATAAAGCCATCTTAAAAATGTAAATCCTTTTTCTTAATCAGTATAAAAATGTGGTGAAATTTAAATAAAAGTGACAAAAATGGATTAAAGTGGCAACAAATGAGCATAAAAAGTGGTTAACAGTGGCAATTTTGGCTTAAAAGTGGTGAAATTAGATTAAAAGGTGGTGGAAATGAGTTCAAATGTGCAAACATTGGTGAAAAGGGGTGTGAAATGGGATTAAAAATTGATAAAAACTGGTAAAAACTGGCGGAAATGGGTTAACTGAGGCAGAACAAAAGGCAGAAATGGTTTAAAGTGTCAGAAAAGAGCATAACAATTGGCAAAAATGGGAAAAAGGTGATGAAAAAGGGTTAATCATGGCGATAATGGTTCAACAAAGGTGATCATAACTGTAAAGAGGAAAGACATTGTTTTGAAGTTGCAGAAATGGGCAGAAAATTGATGGAAAGAGTTGAGATATGACAAAAATGGGCAAATTCACAAAAGTGGTGAAATGGGATTAAACGTGGCAAAAATGTGTCAAAAATGGAAAATTTGGTGAGAAAAAGTGATTTAAACAGGTTAACATTTGGCAAAATTGTGGCAAAAACTGGTAAAAAGAGGATAAATTGGAGCAAATTGCACAAAACTGATGAGAAGTGGCAAACACTGGCAAAAGTAGGTGGGAAGAGTGGTTAAAAAGTGGCACAGATTCGGTTCAACTTTAGAACCAAAAGAATGGGGGGGGTCCAGCCAAATCAGCGTCTGGTGACCCCACATTGAGAACCACTGACTTAGATGAATGTCATGGAAACTGTCCAGTGAGCCCCTTTTAAACTTGAGCTCTCCCTTCTCTAAAGGTCTCTGCGTGGGCCTACGCTGCGAGCATCTTAAGGGGGAACAGTCTTCATAACTCGACTCCAAAATGTGTGGTGAAAAAGGTCAAAACAACTTTCAGCCAGTCGACTGTCTGTCTGTCAGATCACATCTCCCTCCTCGCCGTCTCCATCCCGTCCCCGCTGTCTCTTCATTTCACAATCCAATAAAAATGAAAGTGCCATTAAAATGACCTGAGGGGGGAAAAGAAGTTTAAAGAATGTGCCGGGTTATAAAATCTATTGGATTGATCGTGAATTGAGGGCTGTTTTCTTTCATCCTAAAAGCTCTTGTGCGGAGCTTTTTGTGGGACTGCAGGCATGGGTAGATACATGAAAAGGGTTTGCTTTCATAAAGACGCATCAAAAAATGACTCAATATCCATGAAACCATCGGTTCTAAAACGCTAGGATTTTAATCTGAAGATAAAGGGAACACAGAGTATTGGCTGTGAAACTGTGAAACAGTGTCTGTTTTTATCCCTGCGTATGGTGAATGATGGAATATTTACCTGCAGATGAACCTAATAGATAAGAATCAGCACTGTCTGCACACAAAGAGCAAGGTTAGCTTTACAAAAGCCTGTTTACCAGCAGAGCCGATGATTATCTGAGCAAATGAGCAGGAAAAACCAACTTTAATTGAGCACAGACAGCTGAGAAAGCATTACAGAAGCTTGCAAAATAATAGTCTGCAGATAGGAGCAATTATCATTTATTAATTTATGCACAACATGTCGCCCCGCTGGCAGTTTTTGTACTGTTGTCATCAGCAACTGTTCTCTCAAATTCTTTGTAGAAAACATCACTCAGCAATTAGGGATGAAACTCAGACACAAGCAACAAAAACTCCCATCTCCAAGGCAGCCGTGTATTCTCATGTGGATAAAATAAAGCAGCTCAAGTGTTGAAAAGCATCGACTTCACAACCATTAAGTGGAAAGAAGCGCCGCCTTTCACAAAGCCAAGGCAGGCCTGGCAAACGTGTGTTTTCTAGGCTTTAAAAGCAACTTTTCCTGCTTCACTTGTGCAAAAATCAGTAAATGTTGTCATGCAGAAGGCTTTATTGTGGGTATTAAAGGTAGAGTGTTGACAGAGAGTTCCCCTGGGTGGACAGGGACCTTTCTATGTGGAGTTTGCATGTTCTCCTGGGTTTTCTCATGACACTGCAGATTCCTCCTAGGCTGCAAAAGCATGCTTGATGGATTCATAGAGCATATTCCAACAAGGAGCCAGCTCATAGAACCGGCCCCATTCATAAATGGCACATCATTACCCGGTTGCTTACCCCCCAAGTTTTATTCTCTCAGTAGTATATCACCATTCAATTAAAAGCATGTTTATGGCAGCTCAGTGAGAACTACTCAACACTAGTCTGCCTTTATCTGGATAGATGTGAGAGTGAAAGTTTGCAGAACTAAGCCTTTGTGGCGTTACCTGTGGGAAAAATTACTTTTTTGCTAAGTGTAGGGATGGTGCCTTATGTAAATAAAACTATTCTAATGCTAACTGCAGCTTAAAGGTCCACTTAGAGCAGGGGTCATCAACTATATTTACACAAGGGCCAACTTTATTCTTAGCAGACACTTACAGGGCGGACTTTAGAGGAACTAATATGAACATTTTGGTCTAATTAACAAATTTTTGTCAAATATTTGTATTTTCTTTTAAATTTACCCTTCACCTTTAAGATAACATTTACTGCAGCCTGCCACAAGGGGGCAATTGAGATATTCTCTGGGGCTGTTTTGCTGCCCATCAACTATATTTGATGCTTAAATGCTGCATTTTGATTAGTGGAAAATCTGTGCAGGAAACAGATCTTTGTGGCTGATTCTTATTGCACTCTCAAAAAATGATAAAAAAAAGACAACAAAGGAAAAGAAATGACCAAAAGTTGACCAAAAAACCACAAAAAATGATGGAAAAAAGACCAAAAAAACCTGCAAAAAAGAAAAAAAAAGACAATTTAACTGACAAAAATGATGAAAAAAGATGAAAAAATGACCAAAACATCACAGAAAATGACAATATCATTGACAAAAATGATGAAAAAAAGACAAAAAAATGACACAAAAAAATGGACACAAAAAAGGCCAATATAATTGACAGAAAATGAAAAGAAAATGACCATAAAATGATCAAGAAATTGCTAAAAAAAAGACAATATAATTGACTTAAAATGCTGAAAAAATTACCCCAAAAAAACACAAAAAAGACAGTATAATACACATGAAATGATGAAAAAAATTGACCAAAAAATCACAACAAAATGACGATATAATTGACAGAAAAAAATTGCAGAAAATGGCAGCTTAGGTCTAGAAAAGCTGGTTTCTGTGTGTTAATCATTAATCATAACGTAATGGCTGATATCTGGATTTATAAACACATCAAGAATTGAGTCATACCTGAGAAAATTATTCCAGTCTCACTGAGTTCTGGGCTTTTTTTATAGTTGTGGATATTTGAAAAAAGTAAATAGCAGAAAAAAAAATTCTCCTCACATTTTGTGAATTTATTCAACTTCTGGGGGCCAGATAAGAAGCTGTGGGGGGCATGATGTGGCCCTCAGGCTGCCAGCTCATGATCACTGACTTGTTCTAACTTTCCTCAGTTCCTGTTGATTCAGTGTTTCTGCTTCCTGACTTTCACAGGCCATGAGGATCATGTGACTGCAAACAACCTATCAGCCATGTGCAGACTACAGCGCTGTCTCTGAGGACGGCAGGAGTGCCATTGTCGACATTAGGCTAGCATGCATTTAGCGTGAATGTTCTGTAAAAATGAACAGATTTAACTCAAGAGAGTTTACAAACAAAGGAAGCTGTGAGAGCAGAGGTGGAGAAAGTACCAGACTGTTGTACTCAAGTAAAAGAACAGTTCCTCTGGTTAAAATGTTCCTTAGTAGAAGTAAAAGTACCAGTCTGTAAATCTACTCGAGTAAAAGTAAAAATAAGTGATTTTAAATGTACTCAAAGTACTGAGGAGATACTTTCACAGAGAAATATGACCGCTCCTTAATGTGCAAGCAGCACATACCTTAAAACGGTGGTTCTCAAGGTTGGGTCGGGACGCTGAGAGGAGGTTGCCAGATGCCCAAAAAAAAAAAACCCCTGAGAATATTTTTTAAATTACACTGTTGCCACTTTACACCAATTTTGCCACTTTTAACCCGTTTTTATCACTTTCTCCCACCAATATCGCCAACTTTAACACCTTTTTGCCACTTAAAACCATTCTTGTCAGTTTTAAACCCTTTCCACCACTTTTTTCTGCCTGTTTTTCCACTTCTTAACCAATTCTTGTCACTTTACACCTAATGTTGCCTCTGACCCATTATTGCCTCTATTAACCACTTTTTACCACATTTCTGCCCATTTTAACCACGTTTCATGATTTGATGTGCTCATTTCTGCCATTTCTTTCAATTTCTGCCAGTTTTTCTGTCAGTTAACCCTTTTTGCCAGTTTATGTCAATTTTCCACCCTTTTTTCCCCCCCAATTTAAAGCCATTTCAGCCACTTTTTAATTCAATTTCACAGTCTATGCCTCTTTTGCTTCTTTATGGCTATTTTTTGCCACTTCTAACCAAATTCTGCTGCTCTTAAAATCCAATTTCACATTTTTTTGCCATTATGAACCCATTTTAGCCATTTTTTTTTTGTTTGTTTAACAACAGAGATATATATTTCTAAGAAGGCTGTTTGTTTACCACAAAAATGAATTTAAAAGATTTCTTTGATAAGAATGGTTATTTTTCAGGTGAAATACACAATATTTATACCTCAGCCTAACTTTACAGTAGATCATGATTTTTCTGACCTCCATGGACCCCCAGTTTGGCTGAGCCCCAGAAAGCTCTCCCCTTTGGCCCCCCTTTTGGACAGCCTTGTCTGCACATGATTATTCTTGAGTGTGCATGGCTGTTCAACCCTCTTCAGGTACAGGAGGGTCCCTGGTCTCTGGCACCTTTATTTTTGGGGTCGCGGGCTTAAAAGGTGGAGAACCCCCTGCCTTAAAAGGTATGAACTAGTGCTTTACAGCCACTCTTTTCTAAAAATGCCACGGCTTGCCTCCAAAGGGTCAAAGCAGCCAACCAGGGTGCTCTGAGGTCACAGGATGAACACCGTTCCCACTGTTAGGCCAACATTGAAACTATATAAGGTGGAAAAGTTACATCTTGCTTTATGGAGTGCTTATTTCCTCAGCTGTGGTCTAAAAGGTCATACGACAAGTTCAGGAAGTGGAGAGAGGAAGTATGAAAGCGTATAAAGTAAGATAGCAGTGGCTTTTGAACAATCTGACAACTCTCCCCACTCACCACGATTCAAACAGAGCACAGAACAAACATAGGCGCTGTGTTTCCTGTCTGATTTCTACCTCTTGGCCTCTTCATGCTCTCATGAACTCTCATGTGTGTCTGTGAGTTGCTGACCGACAGAGAGGAGAACAAAGTTTTGAGCAGATCAGGCTGAGCGGGGTCTTCATCTGTGCCAACATTCTGGCATTTACAGGGACGCCCTGAAGAGCGCTGGAGCTGGACCAGGCCTGATGCACTTCCAGAAAACGCAGACGGAGCATTGATGAACACATGTTTGGGATATCTGGAAAGGTGGAGAAATAAAGACATACATGCATGACTGAAAATGGCTGGAAATGAAGAGGAGTTGCACACATATAGACAGGCTGTAATGAGAACAGCTGGAGAGGGTGCAGGCGGGTGCAGAGGGGGAAGAAGCAGGGAGGGAGGGAGGGATGTCCTCTGCTTCTCACCTTGACTGCCAGACCCTTGCTGTGCGTTTGGGGATTTTCCAAAGGGAGCCAGAGTTAACCTGCCTTACCTCCACACTACATTTTTCCTCGTCTTTCTCCTCCTCCCGTTGCTTCTTATCCGCCCCCCAGTTCTCTCTCTCCCTGTTTGCATTCTTTCCATCTCCCTCCCTCCCTCAAATATTTTTTTGCATCCTCTTCTTCGAGGCCACGTGTGTCTGCACGCTATCGCTGCCACATCAGAGGAGGAAGGTGTGTGGTGGGGAGAGGGGGGGTCGATCAGAGTGCAAGATGGGAAGGAGGGGAGCGGAGGAAAGGAAGCTAGAGTGCTGACTCAAAGAAAAAGAGACAAGTGGTTTCTGATTCAAGGGAGGAAGGTCAGAGGAGAGGAGGCGGAGGAAAAAGGAGGTGTGAGCCTGCGCGGTTCTCACAGGTCAGACTTTAGGAGGACTTTGTTGAAAGCTTCGTGAGGGAGCGGACTAATTGCTAGTTTGCCACCTGTCAAGCTGGTGTGTGGGGAGGCGGATGCATGTGTGTGTGTGGACTCAGAAACGCCTTTAAAATCTGTACAGACAAAAGCTATTTTACAGGGATGCCCCGTCACCTTGCAGCTGCCAATACTGATTCTGATCATATCTGTTTGTCAAGCAGCTATAACCTCGTTACTACGGTGTATATAACCGACTTCATCATGATACAGCGCCGATATTTTGGACGATATATTTATAGAAACCTACAATCGATTTCAGACAATTTCATGCACATTTCACAGTTACTGAAAAAAGTAGTTCTGCAGTTGAATAATCTGATTTAATGTTATCTTGTTTTGCTAAATGGAGGAGTTGGAGCAAAGCTTTATTTCAACAGATGCTCCTGTGATGAAGACAGGGGTCTCTACATACCTCAAACAGCCAACGGGTCAAATGTACCTGTCTTTAAAGTGCCTCGATTTTCACAAATAGCACTGATCAATGACTGTTAATTAACCACCGACACTGAACAGCTTATTCAGGGGTTCTCAGCCTTTTCAGCCCCCAAAATAAAGGTGTCAGAGACCGGGGACCCCCACTGTACCTGAAGGTGGCTGAACACAGCCATGCACATTTAAGAAGAGTCATGTGGAGACAAGGCTGCTCATTAGAGGGGAACAATGGCCCAGCCAAACTAGGAGCCAGTAAAATCACGGTCCATTTTAAAGTTAAGTTGTCGTATTTTATATTTAACCTGAATCATAACCACTCTCATCAAAGATGCAAATATCTTTTTAATTCATTTGTGCAGTAAGTAGCTCTCTTAAAAACGTTAATCCTTCTGTTTAAAACAGAATTAAAATACATTAAAAATTGCTAAAATGGGTTAATAATGGCAAAAAATGATGGGGAAGGTGCTGAAATTAGAGTTTAAAAGGAGCAGAAATTGATTAGAAGTGCCAAAAATTGGCTGAACGTGGCAAAAAATGGGTTAAAATGACAAAAACGAGCATAAATGGTAAAAAGGGATTTAAAAAGTGGCTGAAATGGCATTAAAGTAGCAAAATAGGTGGAAATTTTGTGATATTGGATGAAAAATCGTTATAAACTGGCATACACAGTTAGCTGAGGCAGAAATAGGCAGAAATGGGCTAAACTGGAAAAAATGGGCATATTAAATTGTGAAATGTGGCTTAAAAAGTGTTAAAGAGGGGTTAATAGTGGCAATAATGGGTCAACAGAGCCAACAGTAGGCAAATAGTGGCAAGATTTGATTTAGAAGTGGCAAAACCGGACAGAAAAAAAGTGGTTGAAAGTGTTTAAAACTGACAAAAATGGGTTTTAAGTGGCAAAAATGTGTTAAGGTTGGCAAAATTGATGGGAAAAAAGTGATGGCAATGGGTTGAAATCTGGCAAAATTGTTGTAAAGTATTTAAATATTCCTAGTTTCTTTAAGGCATCTGGAGACCCCCTCTCAGTGTCTCGACCCCCAAATGGGGTCCTAACCCCAACTTTGAGAACCACTGAACTTATTAACCACAAATAGCGAACTAGATCACTGTTAGAAGATGATCCCTCACATAGAAAATTGGACTGATTGCTAATCTGGAAACTTCCTCATCACCGGATTCTTCTTCATTAAAAGCACTGAGGTTACCTTTTGACATTTATCAGTGGTAAATGTCTTTTTCCTCTGTTGTATCCATGCTGAAGGTTGATCTGTTGACTTCTGATTAGGCATTGCTGCAATACAGGGAAGGTGTTTCCATTTCAGCATTCTGTTATCTCTGGTGTGAAATAAATCAGTAGCAAAATCAAAGCTTTCTGATGGGGTAAATTTGACCTGCATGGTGGTTCTAGATATAAATGTCCATTAACAACATTTGGGTTTATGCAAAGATTTTTTTTTTTACAAACCAGGCACTAAAAAACAAACTTTTGGGAAACGTCAGAGACTGACAGACTTTAAGATTTACACATCAAGTACAATACAATTAAAGAACAGCCTCAGGTAAATTTTACCCATTAGCAATTCTAGCGTGAAGACAGCAGCTGTCCTGCTTGAACAAAGTAGAGTTTGGACAGCTTATGTTTTCATTATAAATCTAAAATGAGATGTTGGGCTTATATCAGTGTTTAGAAGGGAGTATGCACTGCTCTGTTTATGTCTCATTATAGCACTACTTCAGCTTCCCAGTTTAGGGTTCCCAGCATGCTCTTTGATTGCTGTTGTTTCCATAGAAGCATTCCAGCAGTTTCACGATCTCTGCCCTGGTGAATTGATGTCTTGTTCCAACAGCCTGCTCATCAGGTTACCCTCCTCCCCCAACTCCTGATGGTGACCATGTTGACCAGGCAATGTCCGAGTCAGTGTGGCTCTCATTTTGATCACACTTACATCCGAGGATCGAGAGTAGAAGGAATGTTAAGGACTTTGACTATGAGTCCACACTGGATGCTGACCTTGACCTGCCTAGTTTTCATCTTTTCATCACATTTTTCCTTCAGTTGTATGGAAAGGCTAAGCACCATCTTCCTTTATTATGAAAATAATATGGAAATAAAAGTTGCCTGCCATTTGGGGCGTCTCTAGTATTTCATGTATTTATACAAAGAATTCAACTAAAAAAGGCATGACCCCTCCAGTTTAACAGCGTAAAAATGCTGCTGAAGTAAACAATGAACCAGACAGGCATAACATTGGCCTGTCAGTCAAGACTCAGAATGGCCATGAAGTATTGAATAAAGTGTCAGAGTAACTGATGACAGTTTACCTGCACTTTTGCATGAGAAGCTGCTTTTGAGGCCAAATCTTCAATAATTGATACGGACATTTCTGCAGACTTCAGTGATACCCTAATTCTCCACAGGATACAGAGCCTCCTGCTGATTTTGGAGAAAGCTGCGTTGCATTATGATGATGAATATTTGCATGAAAAAAGGTTGAAAATAAGTTATAGCATCTCTTCAACCATGTGTTCACCGGTGTATAGTTTAGATACTCAACGTGTGGCTCTTTAATGTCTTAATTTAAAAAAATATTCACCCCGAAAACCATTAAAAAGGGAAACTTTGACTTCAGAAATTATCCATTGCAACTCACATTAATCAGTTTGTTTCCAACAACAACAGTTGGCTTTAATAGTCAACCAATAATGTTTCTGCATATTGCCACTGTTCGATCATTTTTTGTCACTTCTCACCCATTTTTGCCACTTTATTTGCCCCTTTTCACCAGTTTTTTCCTCTTTTAACCTGTGTTTTACTATTTTTCACTCTTTTTTTTTTTCCAACTTTAAACTCATTTACTCACTCATGCCTTTTGCCATTAAAAAGCACTTCCCCATTTTCGCCCCTTTTTGCCAGTTTTTCCCACATTTATTGCTGCTTCTTTCCTTTTTTGTCACTTTCCACTCATTTTTGCCATATTTTTGCAGCTTTTTGATCATTTTTGCCACCTTTATTTAATTTTTGTCACTTTTCACCCATTTTTGCCACTTTTATGTCTATTTTGCCCTTTTTCAACCAGTTTTGTCACCTTTTTGCTGCTTCTTGAACATTTTTGCCACCTTTACCTTACTTTTGTTGCCACTTTTACCCATTTTTGCCACCTTTTACCACTTAGATTGTGGCTCCTGCAAAGGTATTTTCTAACAATTTGGCTCTTTGGTTGAATAACACTGGTTTAGAGTGATAGTGTGGCATTGTTGCGCCAGAAGACTTTCCTTCCTATTTTCCCAGAGATTCTAGTGGTATTTTATGTTGCTCAGGTAGTGTATGCCATGTCCTTTTGATGCGAAATACTGAATAATGTGTGGAAAATCAGGACAAAAATAATGCTTAAAAGGGCTTTAAACTAATCCATGTGGCGCTCTCCAAGGTGCTGAAACTGCTGCTGGAAGCTGAGAGAGTCCTGTCCTTCTTTGTCTGTCTTTCCTGGTCACATTAGACGAGGTGAAACTCACCCGGTAGCAATGTTAAACTGTTTAAATACTTTATTTTCTCATGTTTTCCAAGCCTGAAGAATCTTTTATAGAGCTTTTTACCTAGTTATAGTTTAGGGCATTGAGTTTCTTAGCTAAGTTCCTGTCTCAAAGAATATGGTCCAGACCAGGGGTGTCTGGATTCTGGATTCAGATCTAATGTGAGGGCTTAACGGGTCAAAAACTTAGCACTGATGATGAATGGTTTTTAAATAATAAAAAAAAAAAGATAAAGTCTAAAGGCTCAAAATCTGAGACGAGTCAATTTATTAGCCCAAAAAGGTTAAACATGAAATTGAAATTGAAAAATAATGGTTTTGAAAGGGAAATATATTAGAAAGGACGTCAAAATCATTAAATTAAAAGTGAAAATATGATTCAAATTTTTAAAATTAGTATCTAAAGGGTCAAACTATGGGATTATGAAGTCAAAGTCAGGAGTCGAAAATATGAGATAAAATACAACATGACTGGTTAAAAAGGTCAAAATATGACTTGAAATTAAGAATCATAAATCTAAAAGCTCAAATATTTAACAAGTCAAAATTATGAGTTAAAAATCTCAAATCTCTCAAAATTGAAATTATAAAATTACAACACATTTTTTTCCCGAATTCCTGACTTCTTATCTAAATATTTTTACACTTTTTCAGATTTTATGACTTAACAAGGACATCTTAACTGCAGACTGATGGGCCAGTTATAACAGAAATTTGAGCTCATCTTGCGGGCCAGATTTAACTGTTCCGCAGGCCAGATTTGGACCCCGGGCCTTGAGTTTGACACCCGTGCCCTATGGAGTCCAGACACTGGTGGTTGGTGCTGATGAGGGATGCAGGACTAAACTTCTGAGAAGCTGGACCAGGAACCAATGAGGTGGCCTATGCAGAATAAGGTGGGTAGAAGCCCTATGAAGCTGATGAGCTGAATGGAGGTGGCTGGGGTGGAGGAGAGTCATGGTATCAACATGTGTCTTTTGTTAAATAAAAGGTGTTAAATGTTCTCACTCATGTTCTTAAATGTTTATTTTTCAGGCTGTTGTAAGGGTCCAGTTATTTATAACCTGATGGTGCTGAAAGCTGGCTGGAGAGGAAGTCCAGGACCTGCAGAAAGAGGCCTTCAGGTGCTGTCAGAGCCTAGGCTGAATGTGGTTATAAGCAGATGGGAGACTTGGAGGGGATTTGAATGCCTTAAAACAGGTATGATGCTTATTTTTATACTGTTAGCTGTCAAGAGAACTCAGTTCAATTTTATAGTAACGCAACATTTTGGATGCCAACTGCATTTCAACACCAAAGAAGAAGCAGAAAAGCCCAAGGTCTCAGACTGCTCATACAGAGTCATCATATAACGATTAATAAGTAAATAAACATGATTCCAAAAATGCACCAGACTCTTTAAATCATTTCCTAAAACATCAGATGGTATAAACCCCCAGTTATTCACACTTCATATAAATAAACAAAGATTTTGGAGTGCTTGTTCTCAAAGTTTACCTCAAAGTGAAAGAGAACTTCTCCAAAAACTTTCCCGACTATATTCTCATCCCTTCATGAATTCTCTGACCTACTCTTCTCTATAGCTCTGCAGGAAAACCAGTGAACTAAATATCTTGAAGACACCGTCCCCGTACACACACTTTACCCCATCCTCACTTTTATCTGCGAGTCTCCGCAGAGAAAGAACCTGCTCGCTGATATAGAACACAGAGAGATGATGGATGTGGTATCTCTCCACATCACCAAAGACCATTCATCCCAAATAACCACTGCTGTAAGACATGACAGCAAAATGCTCCAGCGTGAAATGTATAAGAACACTGCACTCTTGGAACGGGAAGAAGAGTATAAAGCGCCTATACCTGACCTGCTTCTGCTCATTTATGCTCATTAAACTATGCATCCACTTGTGCATGCTTGCCTTGTGTATGTGCCCCTTTGTCTGGGTATTTAGGGACTGTTGGTTGCAATCAGGATGCGGGACAGCTCTCCCCTCCTGGGACGCCCATAACTCTTCTCAAAATGCACCATGGCTGTTGTGTTAGCTCTGAATGTAGCTGCAGCATTTCAGGTGGATATGTCACCTCTCCCTCCTCTTTGTCATCCTTCATGACGCCCCACATCTTCCTCCCCCTTGTCCTTCTTTTTCTCTTTTCTTCCTCATCCCAGCCCCCTCATCCTTCCTGAGGCTGTGAGCAGAGGTGTCCCCTACTTAGCGGCTGTTGCCTCCATGCATCTCCAAAAGGAGTCCCCAGTGGAGAGCTTAGGAGAGGCACAAACAGAGCAGAGAAGATGCAGAAAAGGGAGGGGAGAAAGAGTGAAAAACAAGCAAACAATAGGTCAGGGAGTGTGGGAGCTAATTGTCAGGCCAGACAGCGAACACACGATGGCTGCAGTGCGTCCTCTACAGCGGCGTGGCATGGTGGCTTCTGCTGTCTGATACTCGCTGCACAGAAACTTTCATGGCGCCTGTCCCGTAAATTTACCCGCTGTTCTGCAACCTCTTGTCAAACTTTAACTTCCACCATTGTTTATTTCAGGGGTGTTAAACTCAAGGCTCGAGGACCAAGTCTGGCCCGCGGTACAGCTAAATTCGGTCTTATTATAACTGGCCCTAAAATATGAGGTCTGCAGATTTCCCCCAGTATAAAAATGTAAACATAACCTTCATAATATCAAATATTCTTATGTCATAAAAATGTAAAACGATAAAGAGATAAAATAATTAGATAAAAATAATTGTGGGAAAATGAATTAATTTGTGTATTCATTTTAAAATTTTCAATTTTGCATTGCACAATTATGACTTCAATCTATTATTTAGACTTTTATTTCATATTATGACATTTATTATTTTGACTTTTTATATCGTAGTTTGACCATTTTCAATTAATTATTTTGACTTTTCGTGTCATATTTTGACTTTTCAATGTATGTTTTTCAATTTTATCGCATATTTTGACCTTTTTAATTTATAATTTTGACTTTATCTTATTTAGATTTTGTCCATTAATTATTTTCACTTTTTATCTCATAATTTGAGCTTTTCAATTTATTATATTGACTTTTTATCTCATATTTTGAACTTTTCAATTTATAATTTTGACTTTTTATCTAATTATTTGACCTTTTCAATTCATTATCTCAAGCTTTTTCTTGAATTTTGACCTTTTAGGTGCAGCATTTTAAATTTTAAGTCATATTTTCACCTTTAAAACATGATTGTGACTTTCTTTTTTAATATAGTTGCCTTTTTAAAGCTTTATTTTAACATCTAATTTTGTGTTTTGACCTTTTGAACTAATAAGTTTGACTTTTTTTTAAATCTCAGATTATGAGCCTTTTAACTTTTAACCCATATTTTATTACTGGTGAAAATGAGGTCAACAGTTTTGTTAAATGTGCACCCTGTTAAGCCGGGTATACACTGTGCGATTTCAAGCCAACCGTATGACAGTCGTTGTAGAATGTCATCTCACACTGTGTAACTGAAATGTTTACGACGCACAACCGTCGCACAAGAGTTGTGTGCTCACACTGAATGATCTGGCAGTCGTGCATGACATGAGTACTCACACTGTATGACTGAAGCTAGGGTGGACTGTGACAGAAACCCACAGTTTCCTTTTTAAAAAGTCTCACACACTCAGGTTGAAGTGTCTCCAGTCATTTTCCCTCTCTCTCCCTCACCCACCATCTCTCTTTATCCCACACACACAAACAACATCACCTCCATGTCAGCTGCAGGTCTGCGGGTAGAAAAAATTTCCTGCTCGTTTATTTTCTTTATCATAACGGGGGGTGTCAGAAAGTGATTCCAGCTGTTGTCATGGTAATTTAGGACGTTGTCTGACAATTTACAAAGTAAAACAAACCCCCAAGGTTGTTTATTCTGCTTGTGTTTCTGCTCTCACTGTGAAGTGTGTCATATGACCAAAATATCAAACATGCCAGAAATCCTCCCCACCAGTCGGGAGCAGGTCGTAAGATCATAGTCGGGCCGTGGTTGGCCGTCGTACCCCCCTGTACTCAGCATGACAAACAACGCCCGATCCGGCTGAAAGTCAGCCCGACTTCAGAGTGAGTCATGTGACTCTAAATTTGTGGCTGAATTAAAGGAAAATTGCACAGTGTACACCTGGCTTTAGGCCCTCAGCTTAGACCTTAAGTCAGAATCCGGCCCCTTCTGTGATTGAGTTTGACACCCCTTATGTAGCTAATGTATCTCTGAAGTAACGCTGGTGCCAGTTCAACAGTGACTGCATGCAGCATCACTTACATGTTTAAGATGACATGCTGTCATGTTTGTTTGCTTCCTGCTTGCGTGTCTCCAGAACCAGGTTTTACAAAATGTTACTCTGATGCCATGCAATTAAAGACATATCTTACATGTTTAAACCAAAGAGGGACTGAAGAAGATTTAGTGTTTTTACAGCTGCTGTAACAATGAAACACATTTGGCTGAATATCACCAGTAAACACAGTCACTTAATAAGCTGTAACACCAAGACTGTTACACCCATGCATGAGGGAAAATACTGCAGAGACGATGTGTTGGAGCTGATGATGTGTTATGACCAGGTTCTACATGCAGGTTAATGTTAATATAGGTCTTACTTTATTGTTCAGACATACTGTGTGTGCCACATTTTGGTGCAGTCAGTCTCTGCAGAGGTGTCCTTTCAATAAACTGTATGAACTTCAAGTCCCATTAACATCAGAGCTAACAAGTTGTTATCTTTGACATACTTTCCCCTCTACAGTAAAAGTCTTGATGATGAAATCAGGAAAAATATCAAGAAGAAAAAAAATGTCAGGGGTAGTTAACAGGAAGTTCAGAGAAATGAAAACAGGTCTAAGAAGCCTCAGTAGTTGTAAAGATGTTTACAAGACACAGGAACAACTACAGCACTGGACCAGACTGAAAAAGCCAATCTGGACACGACTGCTATAACCAAGCAATAAGCTCCCAGACCTCTTTGGTTTTCTCTCTTCTTACTCTGTACCCCTACTGATGCTTTTTTATTATTTCTTGGAATTGTTCATTATTTCATCATCAACTTTTTATAGTTACTAGAAAGATTTCCAAGCTAACAACTTGTTAGCTCTGATGCTAATGGGACCTGAAGCTAATGTTTAATTCAAAGACACAAAAATACACCAGTGTGTCATCTGCAAAATGACGTATAATGACCAAAGAACAACCTTTACTGCTGAAAAACAAAGCCAGCGCAGTGGTACGAGCTGTTCTTTCGACAGCACTTTTACGCCTGCAAGACAAAAACCTCCAGTTTTTAAAAAAAGGGTGATATGAGACTCTCAGTGTAGATGTCCAGAAGAAGTCGCATTTGAGCAGCAGTCTTCGGACCAAAACAAAGCTCCTCTATACATCCACTGTACTTTAGTGCCCTGCCTCCCCTGCCCCCTCCAACTCCAACTGCTTGTAGAACTAATCTCCATCCAGGTATGAAGCCTAAAGTTGATGAAATACTTCTCTTTTTCAAGTATTTTTAACAGAGCAAAGTATTTTCTTTAGTCTAAGTCCAGAGATGTTCTCCCATGTCAAAATCCCACAGGCATACTGATTTAAGCGTAGCTGTCTTTCACCATGTGGTGGCAGAGCGAATGGTTGGATAAGGAGGGGTTCCCAGGGGGAACAAATACTGTATAAACTGTGCACAAAAAGTAAGGAAATTTGTGTTTGGTAGATTATCTCTTTGTTGTAACAAAACTTCTTGGTAATAAGTCTTAAACCGTTGGAAAGCCTGTTTATTACCCTTTTAAATGATGCCACATTTGTAAGGATCATGCATTTGTGGGATGAGCAGCAGAGCTGAGTATGTGGGTTTCGCCCATGAAAAATGTGCCAAATTTTCTCTGCCAATGCCAAACAGCTTATTTTTCTGTTGCTAATGACTCTTGTTTTGATCTTCTGGTACCCCCAGAAGCATGAGCCCTGCTACAGTGGTCAGTAGGTGTCTGCTCCAAGAATCAGAATGCCACGTTTGACTGATCTGGATAGGGTCCGTGTGATAGGGCAACTTCAAGCTGGTGTTCCACCAAACCAAGTTGCAGCATTGTTAGGAGTGAGCCCTAGTACCATCTCCAAACTGAAGGCTAAGTTCCATATAACGGGGGATGTCAGAGACAGGCTGCAACGTGGGCGTCCCAAGAAGACACCACCCAAAGAATATTGTTTTTTCACCCTGTCAGGACTTTGGTACTGTAGGCTGTCTTCTACAGAGTTGCAGTCATGGTTTGCAGGACGATATTTCCGAAGGCTCTCTGCCAAGACAATCCAGAACAGACTGCACGCAGCCAATCTCCAGACTCATAGGGCTGCCAGGAGGCCTGCCATGACTCATGGTCAGGTCCGTTTGCAGTGGTGTCAGCAACACGTGCACTGGAACCTACGGAGCCTGGGACGTGACATGAACGTGTTTTTATTTAATACGCGCACACTTTTTAGTATCTTGCGTGCGCATTTTACTATCTAGCATGCACGTTTTATTCGTATCTTGTGCGAGCAATTTCTCTGTGTCTCGCATGCACATTTTACGTATATAGTATAGACTATTTTGCGCGCATGAGATACAAATTAAATGCGCGTGCAAGACACTTAAACGCGCGCGTGAGATACAGAGAAATTGAGCACATGAGATACGAACAAAACTCGTGCACGAGATACTAAAACGTGTACATTAGATATTAAATTGCGCGTGGGTATTAAAAAAATAAACATGCTCCTGTCACCTACCGGGATCAGTAGGAACCTGAACATGTGGAGGAACGTTATGTTCAGCAATGGCTCATAGGGTCAAAGTGTGGAGAAGACACGGAGAACGCTATGCTGATTGCTGCACTGACAGAGTAACATCTTTTGATGGAGGCAGTGTGATGGTGGGGGGCGGCATCTCCCTCATTGGAAGAATGAGGCTTGCCATCATTGGAGACAATCTCAATGCAGAGAGGTCAAGATGAGATTCTGCAACCAGTGGCAATCCCATATCTCCACAGTCTGGGACCAAACCCTATCCTTCAAGATGACAACACTCGCCCCCACAGAGTGGGGTTTATCAGAGACTACCTCCAGAATTTGGGAGTGGAGAGGATGGAATGGCCTGCCAGCAGTCCTGACCTCAGCCCCACTGAACACTTGTGGGATCAGCTTGGGTGTGCTGTTGGGGCCAGAGTGACCAACACAACCACAATGGCTGACTTGTGACAAATGCTGGTTGAAGAATGGGATGCCATCCCAAAGCAGTGTGTGACCAGGCTGATGACCAGCATCAGGAGGAGGAGCCAGGTTGTTGTGGCTGTGTGTGTGGTTCTTCCACACGCTACTGAGGCTCCTGTTTGTTAAATGAATAAAACATTAAATTGCCACTATGTCGTTTCTTCAAACTTTAATCATCCAATCCACCAAACACCAAACAAGAGTCAACAGCAAAGAAGATTTTTCGAATTTTTTAACCCACATACTCAGCTCTGCTGCTCATCCCACAAATTGCATGTTCCTTACACATGTAGCATCATTTAAAAAAAGAAAATAAACGGGCTTTCCTATGGTATAAGATTTATTGCAACAAAGTAATAATCTAACAAACATAAACTTCCTTACTTTTTGTGCTAAGTTGATATGGAAGATTTTTGATTGTCATAAACATAAATAAGCTGAAGGAAGCACTGACCTATCAGTGTGAGCTCAGAGCTGAGAACAACAAACCCAGTGGGAGTTGATTTTAATCTTTTTTTACAAAACTCTATCAGAATATTTGCTTAGAATATTTTAGATACAGCAATGTACAGAACTTTTAAGGGCAGTTTGAGCAAAAAATTGAAGCTAAAATAAGGTGTAGATGTGGTGAGTAAACCACATTAAATATAAGTCCACCTCTGCTTCAGCTCAGTGGACAAGCCAGCAGTCTCTTGTGTCACAAACGTTTACCTTTTTTACTGTTTTCTTAGTCCCTTTTTCTATCCATAACAAGTTCCTTTTCCAATAAGTTCATGTCAAAAACTTAGATCTACCTAAAAACAGGTTAGTTTCCAATCAGGTAGGGAATATCTCTTAGTTTGAAGATAGTAGAAAATCCCAAAATGACTCAAAAACAGCCGTGTCAGCAATTTGATTTTTAGTGTCTTTCCCAAGGGCACATTGACATGTGACTGTGGGAGATAGGGTCAAACTCATGACCTTCCATTTAAAGAAGAGCAACTCTGCCTACTGAGTCACATTAGCTGTGGATGCACGCCCATCTACGCCTTAAACTGCATGTGAAAACAGGCAGAAAGTTGGATTTATTTCTGCCTCCTCTCCTCCCCACCAATGATTCTCTGTTTTGGCCATAAGCGAAGCTGCTCATCCTGTGAATGTACATCCACAATGTCATCCAGCCCGAGTGAAGTTTTACTCAGCCGAACTTTTCTCCAGTTAACTGCAGGAGAATTTGGCCAGAGTTGATCCCCGGTATCAGAGTCCGGCCCAATTATGTCTGCCTGCTTCTGTCAGATTGTTTATACCTGGCTGCACATGTGTGTTTTGTGGAGATGTGGAGGGTGGCTAAATTGCACAGGGCAGTTTTAGTGCGTGTGTATGCCTTTTACAACATCCCCCCCCCCCTTAAAATCCTCACATTACACCTCCCTCCCTCCATGCTGCCATCTCTCTGCCCGGGAGGCTTTTCCAGAGCACACAACTAATAAAGTGGGCCAGGTCTGCGGCTGAGCACTATTTTTATCAGAAAGCAATTTACAGGAGGTGCCCACAGGTAAGCGGGTCCCAGTGCCTCACACAATAGAGTCTGACAAGGAGTTTCCCCCCCTTACTGTTAACCTCTGCAGAGCTGCACCTGAACGCCTCACTGCTACAAGAGCCTTACACAGCCACCACACGGACCTGATCCTTACCCCTGTATTAATAAAACCTCAGGATGCATATAATGCGACTAAATTCCTAGAGATAAGCCTGGTCTCCACAAGTTAGGCTGTTTTCAGTCTTATATTTATTCATTAAAAACCATGGCAACACATTTTTTTTGACCAACATTTTTCTGATGATGAATGGAGATTAGATAATAATAACACGGCAATACTAATGCCAAACTTAAATTATGAGGATTTCCTCTGAAAACAGTAATCTTCGTAGCATTTTGGCCATGCATTTACATTAAAAAAGCATAATCTGACAATATGGAACAGTGGTTGGCATTAAACTGGTACTAATACCATCACTAGTAAAATTTTAGCCACTGATTGGACTTTTTGCAACTCTGGTTTAAATGCATGCAGTGTGTTGTTATGCACACACAAGGAAACATCGATGCGTAGCAGTGACTGACAACATCTCATTCTGAGCATGGGTGTAGCACAGGGGGGAAAAGGGTATTGATTGTCGGGGACCGCAGTAGGGAGGGGCCCTAAGGTGTGTTTTTACCTATTTTTCCTTGTAATTAGTGCCAATATTGAATCAAAAGCATCTAAATCAGTGACACTCAACATGTGGCTCTTTAATGATGATTTGTGGCTCTTTTATGTCTTAATTTGAAATATTATTTCAGCAGAAAAAAACCTTTATATAGGGAAACATTCATCAGTTTGAATCCTTATTTACAATTTTTTTAAACCAATTTCTGTCTTTATTTGCCGCTTTTGATCCATTTTTACTGCTTTATGCCCACTTTTGCATTTCTTTTTGCCACTTTTTTCTGCTTCTATCCCATTTTGCCACCATTTTTTTTGCCTCTTTTATCCTGCTTGTTGCCATTTGTATTTTTTTCTCATTTTTTTGCCACTTTTTGCCCATTTAAGCTGCTTTTTTGCCATTAAATGCCATAGTTTTCAGCATTCTTGCCCATTTAAGTCACTTTGACACTCATTTTTTGCCATGTTTTTGCTGTTTTTAGGCATGTTTTGCCACATCTAACCCATTATAGGGGAATTTCTTACCAATTTTTGCCACTTTCTGCCCTATTCTGCTACTTTTTCTCCCTGTTTTTCTACTTTTCACCCACTTTTTGCTATATTATGCAGACTTTGCCCCTTTTTGCCACTTTTTTTGCTGCTGTTTGACCATGATTTGCCACCTTTAACTTATTTTTATCGCCACTTTAATCAGTTTTTTTAACCACAGTGGTTTACAAATTTATTAGACCACCACCAAAAGTAAGGTTTATGCCACAGCTGCCCTAAATTAACAGCATTGGTGATTACCAAAATCATTTTTTTGTTTCTGCAATGGTTAATACACCAGTATGTAGAAGCTCTTTAACCCAATGACTTTTAATTTCCTTTTTGAACTTTTAAACTTATAAGTTTGCCTTTTTACCTCACATTTTGACCTTTTAAACCTTTTAGAGTCACAATTTTAAATTTCAAGTCATACTGTGACCTTTTAAACTCCTGATTTTAAATTTTGAGTCACATTTTGACCTTTCAGACTTAAGACTTTGATATTTATCTCATTTTGACTGTTAAAAATTATTTTATCAACTTTCTATCTCATATATTTGCCTTTTAAAACCAATTTTTGGACTTTAAATTTCATGTTTTGAACTTTTAAACTTATAAATTTGACTTTTAAAAAAAAATTTGGCTGTTTTTGTGCCTTTATTAGATAGAGGAGGACAGTGGATAGAGTCGGAAACAGGGTCAAGAGTGGGGGAGAGACATGGTAAAGGGCCTCAGGCTGGATTTGAACCTGGGCAGCCTGCATACATGGGGGGTGACTTTAACTACTAGGCCACCTGCCTCATTTTTCATTTCTGGTGAAAATGAGGCTCACATTATGGTTAAACACTGACCCTGTTAGGACCTCAGGTCAGACCCAAATTCAGAATCTGGCCCCTGCAGTGATTGAGTCTGACACCCCTGCATTAACAGAAAGAAATCTCTGGTTTTGGAAAGAGTTGATTTAATATGGTTGTTTATGCTTACCTTTCCTCCAGAAATATAAAACACGTGTCGGGTTCTGTTAGGGCATTGCCACACCTTCTATCAAATAACAGAAAGCATCAATATTACTAATAAAGTCTTGAACTGGAACGGGTTATCAATAAGGTTATCAGTTTCATGATGAAATATGGCTGACCCTGCTATCCCAGCACACAACTCTCAGTTAAAGCAGCGCTTCTCAGAGAGTGTAACAAGGAACACTGGTGTGCTTTGAGGCTTGTCGAGGTGTACTGTGGCAACTTGAACAACTATTTATCATTGCCAAGACTGTACAACAACTAAAGATACTTTAATGCACGCTGAAGAGGTTGTTTCCATGGGTATGAACACAGTGTGCCTTGAGATTTTTGCCTCGGAAAAATAAAGTATGAAAACAACTGCATTAAAGTCTTTTGTTGAAGGTATGCCAGTTAAGTTTTAACATATTCAAGTATCAATAGTGCATTGATTGGGGAAATATAATGGTATCAGTTGTAAAAACAAAACAAAACAAATAATAAGTCACTTTGGTCCAAACTGGGTCATTCTTTAATTTGCTTTACAACTGCAAATATTAATATTTGTACAAACTGTTAACCAATAGCCCAATTTCAAGTCTTTCAAGTCAAAGATTTTTTTTGGGGGTGGAGGTAAACAAGTTTAGACATTCTTCTAAAAATTCAGTGGCTGTGTCCAAAACCACACACTCATTCCCTACTCCCTCTCCACTCTATAGTGTGGAGCATAGTGGGCTGTACGGAAGACTCAACTGCAAAACGCAAAAAAGATTTTGCACACTATTCCGGCTGCAGGTGATGACGTAATGACCGTCAGTTAAAAGGTTTAGCAACAACGGCTCATAGATTTCCATGACAACAGCTGAGAGTCGAAATTAATGGTAAAATTTCACTGAAAAATTATACTGACATACTTTAACAAAAAAATAAAAATACTAATAGATAAAAAGTTTTGTGTCTTTAGTGACAAAATAATAAATATTTTTGTGAATAAATCACTTATTTTTGCATAAAGATGATGGTCTCATGTCCTGTAAGGGGAAAAAAGTTACTCCGTTTTGAAGAATTAACATTTTCTTACAGATTTGGTAAAACCAACAAACAAAAAAAAGCATTTTAAAAGTTTTTTTATGCTGCTCTCGCTCATCCATCATGTTTGAGAGCAGCAACCGCGATGCATGATGGAAAATATTGCTGGGCTACTGAGCAGCGGTTGTTCACTACTTTTCACAATGCATTGTGGGATAGAATGAGTGCACTATATAGTGAATAACTATGCTCAGAATTTGGACACCACTACAAACTGGCGTTTTTCACTAAATAGTGCACTACAGCAAACAGGGAGTGATTTTGGACACAGCCAGTGTGTTTTTTTCCCATCGATCACAACTGGGAAAATGGCGCCATCTGGTGGGAAAGAGTGAAAATGACAACTTTCACAAAAATACTAAAGAAAACCCCCAGCATTTGTTGCATGCATGTTTTTATATTCTAATGGCTCCAGGATCAAAAAATCTAATTATAATGGATGTAGATGGGACCAAATGGACACAAGGGACCCAAAATGGACCAATGGGATGCATGAAGGTTAAAGAGAGTACAATAGGTCTAATGGTTAAATTACGGTGTTTCTTACTATAGTGACTAAAGTGTAAACTATAAATGGTAAAATTGACTAAAGCTAACATGTAATTTCATCCAAAGACTGAGACTGAGTGTAAAATAGCTGCAGGTAGGGACAGAGGTGATTTCATTAGAGTGTGATTTGGGTAAACAGAGCATTAAACATGGCGGAAAGCCAGGCACTGATAGGGAACAGAAAGCGAGGTATGAACCAGATGAATTAACAGCAGAGGTGAGAGAGACTGAGTGAATGATGAAGAGGAGGTGTGTATTGTTGGGGAAGCGTAAAGACAGATGGATATACACACACCATCTGGCCTCTTTCTTTGTACAGATGGACGATCAGGAGCTCAAATGAAAAAGTTTCTGAGTCAGGCTTTGCTTATTTCTGATTATTATCACTGAGCTGCAGCAAAGTGAAATATTTAACTTTATCAATGGAGGTCACCCTGTAGGATTATGGGAAAATGTTTGCTCACCTTTCTCCTATCTCACACCTTAGCTTACACTCTGTCAGCTCACTTTTCTGCTGGATTCCCCTGAAAGGTGTTGATATAAGCATAAGGAGAAGAACAGATTAAAACAATCCAGTTAGTCCTTCTGCTGACGTGTCCGTTCATTTTCTGTTTGTCCTCTGTGGGTCAGACTGGAGCGGACTCTCGCTTACACCGGGAACTGGTTACACGTCAATCACAGGTCCAACAATCAAAGACAAACTTTCATAGTGACATCTGTGAGAGATTCAGAACGGACTAGTTTTACAGCAATGAAAATGAAAGATCAATATAATGAACAAGTGAGTGAGCAGAGGATAAGTAAGCATACCAAAGAGATATTCACTCATCTAAAATAGGAAACTGTAGGAATGTTTGTGGCTTAGAAACCTTGCAGAGCAGACTGGTAGACAAGGTTTCCTGTCTATTATCAAGCCGAAGAACATGTAATCAAATGTTGCATTGCACAATAGTGCCAAACAGTAAGAAAGACAATAAAATGCTTCAAAAATGTTGGACAGAGTGTACATTGAAGCCAACATTGTTTCTTGGCCTGTTTTTGACCTAAAACTTGTTAAATTACACGTAGCAACTGTACCCATCTGCTATGCCATATAGCCAAGCTTCCCTGCTGGAGTGACTGGTGGGTCCTTCTTAAAGGGGCAACCCGTATAAAATCACTTTAGGCTAACCGCCAAAAGCCTTCATACATCTGATCTGATCGATCCGCAAGAGTACTGAAGAACAAGTTGCTCACTAGTTAAGGTCTTTGCACACTGAGTCTGTTATGCATTGTTTTCCAGATTTGTAATCCAAAAAAATCATCACACACTTGAACCTTGCACAGTGAGTCCGCTGCGTTTCATTGTAGCTCTGTGACCTGCTGACCTCCTGTTGACTCCTTGCTCTCGCTGCAGGACGTAATTTTGATATAGCGATGATTTACTTTCGGGGTTCAATGCATTGTGTTGTGTTTTGAAAGAACCAGATATTCTACGATTTTGACTTCCTGTTTTGAGCTTTCTGATCGATGAGGATTGGCGTGGTTTGACAGCCACTGGCGCTGAATTTAGACCTACAGCGTATCTCAAATGAAGCACAGTGGAGCGGTGCGTCGGGACGCGCTGGTGCCGGGCTGGAGCACGTGGAGTGGAACCGCTCTGATTGACTAGAGAGGGAGCGATTTGCTCCGCAGTACAGCTGGAGGATCGCGGCACAGCTGATGTGGAAACTGGGGTTAACACAGAGCTTCATACAGCACCAACTCGAGCGTCACAGCTGTGCCAAGTTGGAGAAATGGAGAGCAACTTTTAATTCAGTCTCTGTAGAGAACAAACTTCTGCCTTTACCTGTATATTTCCATGGTTGATATCTACATAATATATGGGCAAGCTGTGGGGTTTATGGTGAGGTTTCGGTGCAAGAAAGGGAGAGAGTTGTACCTTACTCCAGTGGTTCTCAACCTTCTCAGCCTGGGACCCTCAAAATAAAGGTGGAACCCCGCTGTACCTGAGGGTGGTTGAACAGTAAGGAACATTCAAGAATAGTCGTGTGCAGACAAAGCTGCCTATAAGAGGGGACAAAGGGGGAGGTTTCTGGGACCCAGCCTAACTGGGGGCCTATGGAGGTCAGCAAAACCACGGCCCATTGTGAAGTTAAGCTGTGAAAACCATATTTTATATTTGACCTGAATAATAACCACTCTTATCAAAGAAACAATTATCTTTATTTATTCATTTAGCCTTCTTTAGATGACAAAAAAAAACTTGTTAAAAACATTTAAATAGAATAAGACTGAATTAAACTGGTTAATAATGGCTAAAAATGGTGAAAAGGTGGTAAAATTGGATTTTTAAAGAACATAAATGGGTTCAAAGTGGCAAAAATTAGATTAAAGTGGGAAAAAAATAGCCAAAAAAAAGGTTAATGTGGCAAAAATGGGCACAAAAAGTGGTAAAAGTGGATTAAAAAGTGTCTGAAATAGCTTTGAAGTGGAAAAAATTGTTGAAATTAGGTGGAATGGTATAAAAAAAATGGTATAAACTGGCAAAAATGGGTTAACTGGTTAAGATAGGCGGGGGGGTAAAAATGGGTTGATTGAGGCATTAATGGTCAAAAGAGGAATTGGCAAAAACAAGCAAAAAGTGATGGAAAGGGTTTAACATTTGGTAAAATTGGTTTAAAGTGGCAACAGTGTTATCTAAAAATATTATATTATTATTTTTTTTTTTTTTAAATATTTTATTTTTATATTTTGAAGGCATCTGGTGACCCCCTCTCAGTGTCTTGCGACCCCCAAGGGGATCCCGACCCCAAGGTTGAGAACCCCTGCCTTACACAACCCAACTACAAAAGCAGTGAACTATCCCTTTAATAAATGAGACACATACTCTAAGGTTTTTCAACCTCTGGCTGTAAATGTGCTGATGTCCTCACTGTAACTGTAGCTCCATTTAAAATCACTGTGTGATTCATATTACCATGTTACATAATCGTGTTGTCTCTGAGCATGTCACCTTAATGTGTCTCCTACTCGCAGCACTACGCCCTAACAATTAACATTCACCTGGGAGAGCTGTCATTAGGACGGCCCGGCTGAGCCAGCACTAAAGAAAGGCATCACTAGATTGGTTTCTGAGGAGATGCATCACTTCAATCAAAATTTAAAGGAACATACCGTCACATAGAGGAATTCAACACAGCATTATGTTTTCTACCTCTGGGTGCCTCTTTTTACAGTAGAGTCAGTTTAGATTAGAATAGTCCTGAAAATGTAGAAATAAATTCAGAAAATCTGTTTTTATGAACGTATTTTTATATATGTGGTCAGGATTGTTTATGAAAAGTGCAAAGAATAAGAAGGTTTCAGAGCAAGAAGGCAGAGGACGAAGCAGGAGGAGGCAGAGACGTAAAGGACAAACGGAGGACAAGGACAGCAGATAAGGGACACATCAAGAGCGGCACATATAGTCTGAATCAGAGAAGTTCACAGGGGTGAGAAAAAGCAAGACGGGGAGGAACGCAGACAAACCGCAGGAGAGGCCAACAGACACAAATGGCAGAACTGGGAGCGAGATGGACTGACAGGCGAGTAAAAGCCGTACAAGTGAGACGGAGGAGGGGGGTAAAGGGGGAGGGGGACGAGAGATGAGCGTAGTGGCGGTTGTTGCTCCCAGCGGAGACATTATGTTTGCTCCAAGTCTGAGCCTGTCAGCCCATCCTTCTCTCCCTCCCAGCATCCATAGCTGCTTTTCTCTGACCAGCATCCAAGACAGCGACAACAATCAGGTCTGTTTGTTATTACTGGTGGAGAGATTCAGCCGGTCCTGTCAATCAAACTGCCCCGCCACCTCCTTATCCTGGAGGAACTGAGGAGCCCTGGTCCTGAATACAGATTAGATGGTGTTAGGGATGGTGTACAAATTAAGCAGAATTAAATCTGTTTGAGAGATTTATCATTTTAAACAATCAAACTTCTACAAACTGTGTGAAATGTAAAGAAAAAAATAAATACCACGTGTTACAGCATTATGAAATTGTCATTATTTTATAATAGGTGATATAAAAATGTACAGAAACATAATAATCCTGATTATTTTTAACTATTAAAGAGGGAGAATCACGCAAATTAGTTGTCAACATTTAGGACAGCGAGTGGAACTAGCAGGGAGCAGCCAGCAGTTTAGATCAGTGCTGCCCAAAGTGTGGGCCGGGGCCCACTGGTGGGCCTCAGAGGTACTGTAGGTGGGTCAGGAGAGGTCATTTTCAACAACTACAAGATTATAGAAATGTAGCTGTCAAAAGATTACATTTTTAATCACGATTAATCTCAGTTTATGTAGTTAATTGCCATTAATCTCACCCTTTTTATGTTTTTTAAAATTCCGCTCATTTCAAGTTAAAAGGTTGTAAAAAGGGTGTTTGACCTTGTCTGCTCTGATGTCAAAGTTAGATATACATATTTAAAATAATAATAATTAAAAAAACAAAGTCATGATTAAAAACAAAATGTATATGACAGTGTGTATGGGCCAACCTAAAGATAAAAAAAGAGGGAATATGTTAATTTATAAGAAAAAAAAGTCAACATTTTGGGGAAAAAATTGACATTTTTGAGAGCATAGTCGTATATTTACAAGGAAGCAAACAGAATTTTTGAGTTTAAAAAGTTGAAAATTTACGTCAAAAAAAGAAAGTTTCCAAGTTTAAAAGGATTTAAATTTTTAAATCAGAAACTCACATATGGATTGTTCCCTCTGGGTGGAGAGTGAGTCTTTGCCCCAAGTGAAGGACTTCAAGGAACTCTGGGTCTTGTTCAGGGTAAAAGGGAGTGTGAGATTGACAGGATTGGCGCAACATCAGCAGTGCTGCGGGGGTTGTGGTGAAGACGGAGCCGGGTTGAGAGGCAAAGCTCTCAATTTACCGGTCGATCTACATCCCAACCCTCACTTATGGTCATGAACTCTGGGTAATGACAGAAAGAATTAAATTGTGGATACAAGTGGCAGAAATGGGTTTTCTCTGGAGGGTGTCTGGGCTCAGCCTTAGAGATAGGGTGAGGAGTTCAGACATCTGGAGGGAGCTAGGAGTAGAGCCGCTGCTCTACTCAAAAGGAGCCAGTTGGGGTGGTTCAGGCTTCTGATCAGGATGCCTCCTGGTCGCCTTCCTGTGGAGGTATTCCAGGCACGTCTGGCTGGGAGGAGACTAGGGGAAGACCCAGAATGCACTGGAGGGATTACACATCTTGTCTGGTCTGGGAACGCCTCGCAATCCCCCAGAAGGAGTTGGAAAGTGTCACCAGGGAGAGAGACGTCTGGGTGGATTTGTTTAGCCTGTTACCCTGGCAACCCGGTCCCGGATAAGTGGTAAAAGGTGGATGGAACCCAAATATTTCAGCTTAGTTTTGGTTCATTTTCATTAACGACTTTTGGAGCAATAAATGTTAAAGAACAATTGAATGTAGGCCTATTATGTTGGGATTTTGTCCTGGGCGGGCTTGGCTTTTTCTACGATACTGAGGCATCTAACTGTCACCCAGTAGTTCTGGTTGCTAATAAAATAAACTACTCTCACCTATACAATAACTCACCTGAGGCCAGATGAAGTCAGCAGAAATGCAGGTTACATAAACAACGTTGTTTCTAAAGACACTGTGTTCGCCACTATCTTGCTAAAACTCAGCGTATTTCCCAGCCCTAGACTGTGTGTGTTTGTTTTAGTTACACACAAGTGAGCTTTTCCATCTACAACAAGGTCAGAAATGAGCTTTTCATTCTGTTTTCACTCCTATTTTAAGCTTAGGTGTCTCTCTTTAAGCCAAACTCCATATCCGTCTGGCACAATTTAATGGAAAGGCAGAAAAACAGATTCTTTACAGTGACTCAGTCCTCTGTTCTCCTCCTCACCTCTATTATCATCTCGTTTTATCCTCCTGCAACAGGAGGCTGGTGTAAGGACAAAAGGACATTTGCTCCATCATTTAGCCCGTCACTCCCGCTCCCTCTTTATTGATCTTGTGCACTACAGCTCACACACTCAAGCGTTGTGAATGTGCTGTTTTTCCTCACAGCAGATTACTTTTTGTAATTTACATACAGCCTTTTCTTTCCCCATCTCTTCAGACGGCTTAAAGAAGCTACAAAGTGAAACTGTGGAGATCCTTAAATATCTCAGGGCTGAACCGGGCTGCCAAATCTCTCCTGAGGAAGTGTATCAGGACACAATGAGAAATGTTCAGCCCTCATCAGTGAGTAATTCTTGTTTATTGTTCCCTTTGTCCTGGCTGGAGTTGCTTTCACTGCGGCTATGTTAAATCTGTCTGCAGGTTTAAGTGTGGAGCTGAGGAGATGAGGATTTACCGGACTTGTGTGTGATCAATAATTAATGCTGTGTGTGCAGGGGGGAACACCACATGGCACAGTGAAGAAATCACCCCAACACAGATAAGAGGACTGAAAATTTAATTACCCTGCTTTTCTTTTCTTTTCTTTTAAGGAAAGAAAATCAGAATCTTTTATCATCTTGGTTTCAAGAGATGAAAAATATGAATTTATGTAACACCAGATTAGAATCAAGCCGCTTGATGACCATCTTTAAAAACAAGCCATTCCAAATGGGCTGGTAGACGCAGGTTTTGCAAGATTTTTGGCTCAATTTAAAGGTCACATGTTATGCAAAATACGCTTTTTCAGGCTTCTAACAAAAATGTGTGCCCCTGGCCTGTCAACAATTCTGTGAAGACTTTCCACAAGGTTTAGGAGTGTGTTTATGGGAATTTTTGACCATTCTTCCAGAAGCGCATTTGTGAGGTCACACACTGATGTTGGACGAGAAGGCCTGGCTCTCAGTCTAATCAAGTCTCAGTCTCTAATTCATCCCAAAGGTGTTGTATCAGGTTGAGGTCAGGACTCTGTGCAGGCCAGTCAAGTTGATCCACACCAAACTCTCTCATCCATGTCTTTATGGACCTTGCTTTGTGCACTGGTGCACAGTCATGTTGGAACAGGAAGGGGCCATCCCCAAACTGTTCCCACAAAGTTGGGAGCATGGAATTGTCCAAAATCTCTTGGTATGCTGAAGCATTCAGAGGTCCTTTGACTGGAACTAAGGGGCCAAGCCCAGCTCCTGAGAAACAAGTCCACACCATAATCCCCCCTCCACCAAACTTTACATTTGGCACAATGCAGTCAGACAAGTACCGTTCTCCTGGCAACCACCAAACCCAGACTCGTCCATCAGATTGCCAGATTGAGAAGCACGACTGGTCACTCTCCACTGCTCTAGAGTCCAGTGGCGGCGTGCTTCACACCACTGCATCCCACGCTTTGCATTGCACTTGGTGATGTATGGCTTGGATGCAGCTGCTCGGCCATGGAAACCCATTCATGAAACTCTCTACGCACTGTTCTTGAGCTAATCTGAAGGCCACATGAAGTCTGGAAGTCTGTAGCCATTCACTCTGCAGAAAGTTGGCCACCTCTGCGCACTCTGCGCCTCAGCATTCGCTGACCCCGCTCAGTCATTTTACGGGGCCTACCACTTCATGGCTGAGTTGCTGTCATTCCCAATCACTTCCATTTTGTTATAATACCACTGACAGTTGACTGTGGAATATTTAGGAGTGAGGAAATTTCACCACTGGACTTGTTGCACAGGAGGCATCCTATCACAGCACCATGCTGGAATTCACTGAGCTCCTGAGAGCGAGCCATTCTTTCACAAATGTTTGTAGAAACAGTCTGCATGCCTAGGTGCTTGATTTTATACACCTGTGGTCATGGAAGTGATTGAAACACCTGATTTCAGTTATTTGGATGGGTGAGTGAATACTTTTGGCAATATAATGTATCTCTCCTTTCTTCTGTTCTTTCTCTGTGCAACTGCCTCTAAATAGTTGAACACTGACACTAACATCCTGCTACTTTTCTCACTCCTGTGTGCCTTCTGTGTTTGCACACAGCCCTGCAGTCTCATTGCCTTATATGGGCATAAAAGGGGCTTTTCTTTATGCTAATTAAAAAAAAACTTGTGCACAAGCTTCTAGTTTAAGAATGAAGGTGTAAACCATGCAGCAGTTTAAGAACATTTCATGAATCAGACTCAGGTTTTTTGCAGAAACTTTTTACTGTACATATCTTTACCAGAAAATTTTAGATAAACAACAATGACCTCTGCAAGGCCAAACAAGTACATTAGCATGATTTTTAAGGTTTAAATGTGTGCACATGCATGCTTTTATTAAACCGCTTTAGCGACCCCATATGCTGGCGCTGCCTAACAACCACATTTCTGCCTCTGCGCCTCAGATCAAGCCCTTTCTTTGTCACTGGGAAAACACCAAAACATACAGGACCAGAGTTCTGCTGCTCCATGTGACCTTTGACCTCCCTCCGGAGGAGCACAAGGAACAGAGGAATTCTCTTTGGGCAGTAATGACCTTGACCAGTAATTGCTTCGGGGACTCTGTCATCCCCTAATCACTATTGTTTTCCTTGAGGCGACGTTCACTGATGAATATCTCCTTCAGATTAGGCCATAAAGAAAAGAGAATAGATGATCAAGCACATTTACTAATACGACTGTAACTATAGTATCACAGGCTGTTAATCCAGCTCACAAGATAAACCGGGGTCTCCACAAATCTTTGAAATATTTATAAAAGGGGACAGAATTAAATTAGATGAGGTGCTTGGATGATCCGTATGGGAGAATGGGCAGAAGACTAGAAATAAAATTATACAAAATAAGCACAGAACAAACAGAATGATAATAGACAAAGAAAATTACAGCAAAGATGCTTTAAATGTGAATGATTAAACTGATAAATATAGATTAATGATGGAGCTTAAGAGGCTGGAAAACTGCTTTTCTCCTCTCTCTGAGCCATTACTGGCAAATGTACAGCTGGGAGGAGGTACTTCATTTTCAAATCCTTTAAATAAGTGTTGTAATTATCTGCTAGTGTGTGCGTTCGGGAGTGTGTGTGGTAGCGGAAGGGAACACGTCTGCCACAGAGGCCCATGAAAGATTAATGCTGAGTAGCCACTGGAACAGTGCCGCAGCAGAGGAGAGCCTTTGTTATTGCTACTAAAAGGTAAGAGGAAACACCTCACCACTTTGGCGAATGTTAGTTTGGTGAAAAGTACTGCTGAGATCTGAGCAGAGGAAGACGGAGTTAAAGGTTCAACTGGCGAGTCTCAAGGTGCTAGTTTGCAGCTGTATTTAAGGCAGTAGAAAGGCATTGTTGAACTTAAAGTTTTTGCAGGTTACTAAAATGTGTGAAGGCTTTGAAACCCTCTGAGCACAGGTAGACTGGTGGTCTGTATGTTCCAGACAAACACAGAACGGCCGGTAGTCCGTTATCACTGATGGCTTTTTCTATCAGACATACCAGTCTCATTGCTGATCCCAAACAACAATAACACAATATCCAAGAGTTTTATATCCACATTTGCAGGACAGTCTCAGTTTACTCTAGGGTGCTGGAAAGGAGGCTCAAGGCGCAGCCAGGGGGAGGAGGGTTTCCGGTTCGGGGTTGTCAGAGTTCCATCTCTGCTTTTTGCAGACGATGTGGTTCTGCTGGCTTCCTCGGCTGAGGACCTCCAGCAGACATTGGAACGGTTTGCAGCTGAGTGTGAAGCAGCCAGGATGATAATCAGCACCTTGAAATCTGAGGCCATGGTTCTCTGCTGGGAAAGTTGTGCTTGCCCCAAGTGAAGGACTTCAAGTATCTCTGGGTCTTGTTCACGAGTGAGGGTTAAAGGGATTGGCGCAGCGTCAGCAGTACTGAGGGAGTTGTGCCAGACCATTGTGGTGAAGAGGGAGCTGGCAAAGCTCTCAATTTACCGGTTGAACAACCACCCAGCCCTCACCTACGGTCATGAACTCTGGGTAATGACAGAAAGAATGAGATCATGGATACAAGCGGCCGTAATGAGCTTCCTCTGGAGGGTGTCTGGACTCAGCCTTAGACCTCAGACATCCAGAAGGAGCTAGGAGTAGAGCCGCTGCTCCTTCACATTGAAAGGAGCCAGTTGAGGTGATTCGGGCTTCTGATCAGGATGCCACTTGGTCGCCTTCCTGTGGAGGTGTTACAAGTACATATGACTGGGAGGAGACCTCAGGGAAGAACCAGAACTTGCTGGAGGGATTACGTATCCTGTGTGGTCTGGGAACGCCTCGGGATTCTCCAGCAGGAGTTGGAATGTGTCGCTTGGGAAAGGGACGTCTGGGTGGACCTGCTTAGTCTGCCAGTTCTGGATAAGTGGATGAAGATGGATGGATGGATGGATCTCAGCTTTATGTATACCAGGGATTTTCAAAGTGTGTGAAAGTGAGCCTCCCCTAAGAAGACCTGATCCATTTGGTGGACCCCCACTCACAAAAAGGATTCAAATTTTAACAAAATTCAACAACATTTCAAACATTTATGTCCAATCTTTAAACATTTTTAACATTAATATATTTTGGATATTTTGGTTTCCAAATGTCCTTAAACATCTGCCTTTCCCTCTTATTCAGTTAAAATGCCATTAAATACCCCTTTTTCATATTTTTTGGGACATTTTATAACTTCTTTTTGATTCTTTTTCCCCCATTTTTTCCACTTTTATCCAATTTTTGCCCCTTTTTAACTGTTTGGTCCATTTAAGCTACCTTTCAACATTAAATATCCTTTTTTTTTTTCAATTTTTTTTGGTAATTTTTGCGACGTCATTTTGCCCTTTTTCACAATTTTTTTTTGCCACTTTTTGTCCTTTTAAGCTACCCTTTGCCATTACATACCACTTGTTTCCTCTTTATTTTCCCTATTTTGCCTCTCTTGACTGCCTTTTGCCCATTTAAGTCACTTTCCACTCATTTTTTGTCACTTCTCACACATTTTTGCTACTTTCTGATCAGTTTTCCACTTTTACTCTCCATTTTCACCAATTTTTTGCTGCTTTTTGACCATTTTTGTCACCTTTAGCCTATTTTTATTGCTACTTCCAGCTGTTTTTGCCTCTTTTTACCTCTTAGATTGTGGCTCTTGCAAAGGTATTTTCAATCATTTGGCTCTTCAGTTGAGGAACACTGCTCCATTACTATAGTCCCTATAGTAACTATAAGTTTATCCATTTTGCTCCATGCACAGCAGAGGTTAGCAAAGCAAATCACCTTTTTTTCTGGTTAATGGTTCCGCGCCTCCCCTGAGGCTCTGTGGCGCCCCCCAGGGGAGGCCCGCCTCACACTTTGAAAACCACTGATGTATACTGATGTCCTGCTGGGGTCAGCCCTACACATGGGTCTGTATGTGACTGACTGACTGACTCTACTTTTAGAGCCATACATATTTTTAGTTTTGCTTTAGCTCTGTCTGTTCTTGTTGTCCCTGTCCAAATCTGCAGACCTCAACAGCTGATCAGGACATCGCACACTGAAGCTGCAAGTTCCATCTTAAAATAGTGCCAAACACAGAGGTCTTTTGGCCTGTTTTTATCTAGACCTTTTTTATTTACACAGAGAAACTATACCCATCTGTAGTGCCGTGTAGCCCAGCTTCCTTGCAGGTAACTCTTGCTTAAAGGGGCAATGCACGCTAAAATCTCTGGAGATTAATGCCATTCGCTTTGCAACTTCAAAAATATCCCTTTAATCACCAGGTCCCCTCCTATTTTAATGACCTCCTCCACTGCTACCTTCCCATCCATAGCCTCTATTCATTAAACACCAACCTCCTCTCTACACCAATCACAGAAATTGTGTTCCCACAGCTGCCCCTCCCTCTGGAATTCATTACCTCTTTAGAAACAGTTTTAATGCTGATATTCTCATTAGCTTTAAGGAGTCAATGATCGTAGAAGGAGTTAGCATCTTTTGCTCATAAACATGTAGCTGTTTGTTTGTGACTGTGACCACATGTCAGATAACCACTCCTTTAAGCTGCCTTTTATTAAAGGTTAAACTGACTGTCTGTTTTTGCTTATGGCTAGCTCTGTGTGTCATTTGATGCTGAGCAGCTGGTGTTCAGAGGAAACATTCAGCTCTTTTCTGCTGAAAACAGCTGCCTACTGCACCTGCTTTTCAAGCAGCCTGTTCAAGGTGGAAGTTCTGCCTCCAAACTAATCTGTCTCCAAATTCAGAAATGACTTTGGAGGCGATTCTGTTTCACCCACAAGCCGGCAGTGGAGGCAGTAACAGAGCCGAGCCAAAGTCTGTGAATGATGGGGCAGGATGGGAAATGATCAGACTTCTAACACAGCTTTGTTAAACATGAATCTGATTGGTCAGTCGTGGCATTCTGTGTCTGCTTTTTTCTCCGGCAGTGCTCTGCTATAATGAGGAGACTGCTGCTCCAGCCAGGGGCGTAGTGGGGGGGCACTGGTTACCCGGGCTCACAGTGGGAAGCCTACAATGAAAAGTGTCTTTTAATTTATTTTTTCCTGATAGTTAGTGTCATTGTAGAATGGACCTTAGGAGCAGTCAGACCATTGAAGGAGGCAGAGGCAGGAAGTGGAGCAAGCCCAAGAAAATGGGCATTTATTTTCTGTTTCCACAGTGCAGCATTATAGTGATGAACTCATTTGACAGCAAAACCCCGGACAGACTAACCCTCCATGCCAGAATGAGTGCCCTTATATACCCCCCTTCACTGGGTGCCACCACAGGCAGGGATGCCATTTCAAATCAAACCTTAAACAATATTAATAAAACCCCAAATCCATAAATATATACAAATACCCCGAATAATATTTACATTGAAAACAATTATTAATTTTAATTTGATTAATCAAAGCCCAAAAACTAGAAGAGAAACAATTACATTTACTTCCCACCCCCTGTACCAATCTGCTGGATTGAGCCCTCCCGGAACTATAAAGCGGTATACTGTTGCCCGCGGGACTCTTTTACTGGCGCACTAGCCTGGGAGTGGAGACAGAGAGGCACAGGTAAGTGATCAGCGCATTCATACATCACATGTAAGCCTATATTTCAATCCTGACAATTATTCTTTGCACTACATAAATTAACTAAGCCACAGAATCCTCAGTCTGAGCTAGTAATTTACGTTCTCTCTTTTTAAAGGTGCCGTGACGACCGGCAACAAGCTGAACAGCTGATCGGCTGCAGGACCTACACACACACACACACCTACACCTGCACTCCTAACGGTTACCAAAATAAATTAACCAAATAAAGCTTTAAACTTTAACTAATCCCTGGCTGATAATTAATTTATTATCATGTAACTGTCCACAATGCTATTTAAATTACTTGTAAGCTAAACGTAGCACAATGCCGTGTCAATTCCTCAGCTCACTCTGCTAGTAACAGAGTCTAACAGGATCTCTGTTACAGTCATTATTGAATCAAAAGCGGCTAAAAGAAGCAGTCAGCAGACTGAGATTTGTATCAAATAGAGTAACAGACAACACTGGGGGGCTCCTGCTCCTCCCTTAAAAATGTCGAAATGGTGTAGCCCAGCACTGAAAAATAATGTGAGTATAATTAATTTAATCATGGTAAAAATAATGCTCATAAATGGGGAATTTATGGTTAAAAAATACATTAAAATGTATAGATAGTTGTTAAAGGGATGCATTATTTGTTGTGTGTCTTGCTGGCTAAGGGGGGCCCTGTGTAATATTCTCTCCCAAAATCTCTAGCTACGTCCCTGGCTCCAGCCACAGAATTATGAGGTCTTGCTTTTTCATGCCAGGCTGCAAAAAGTCGGTAAATCTGGCATGGGGAAGGATTGGAAAAGCAGGAAGAGCCATAAGTCAGTTCATGACGCAACAGACGCAACGACTTGTGAATGGAAAAGAAAATGTAACTAGATCCAACAGGACAGAGCAGTAAAAATCTCAGCCAGTTGCTGTCCTGTCTTTGATCACCATCAGTGGAAAAGTTCAGTTAAATGTGAGTCAAAAGAGTGAAAGTCTATGTGGAAAATCACCATGCCATTAAAGCAGCCCAATCTTAGAGTATAAGGGACTTAACAGCCAAAAAATTATGGTCTTTTTTCAAATTATTCCAAATGTTCCAAAGACAAATCTACTGGATGAGTTGCCAAAACATCTGTTTTCTCTACTGTTTATCCCTTGGGGGTCGCAGGGTGCTGGAGCCTAACTCAGCTGTCATTGGGCGAGAGGCGGGGTACACCCTGGACTAGTCACCAGTCAATCACAGGGCTGACACATAGAGGCCAGGCATGCTCACACTCACAGCTACGGCCAATTTAGACTCAACAATTAACCTAATGAGCATGTCTTGGGTGGTGGGAGGAACCCATGCATTCACGGAGAGAGCATGCAAACTCTGCATAGAAAGGGGAAGAGAACCAGGAACCTGAGGTACCAGCGCTAACCCCTGCACAACTGTGCAGCCCCATCACTAAAACATGTGGAGCATAAATGAAGAGTATACCAACTTGGTATATTAGACCTGGTGTGTGGTTTAGCATTGTCTTTCTGAAATAGTCAAGGCCTTCCCTGAAAGAGACGTTGTCTGGATGAGAGCACATGTGCTCTAAAACAGGGGTGTCAAACTCAGTCACAGAAGGAGCTGGATTCTGACTTAAGGTCTAACCTGAGGGCCTAACAGGGCGCACATTTAACCAAACTGTTGACCTCATTTTCACCAGTAATAAATTATGGGTTAAAAGGTTAAAAGGTTCAAAATCTGAGAAAAAAAAGTCAAACCTAATAGTTCAAAAGGTCAAAACACAAAATTAGATGTTAAAATAATGCTTTAAAAAGGCATTTATATTAAAAAGAAAGTCACAATCATGTTTTTAAGGCAAAAATGTGACTTGAAATTTAAAATGGTGCACCTAAAAGATCAAAATTCAAATGATTAGAGAAAAAGTTAAAATTATAAATTGGAAAGGTCAAAATAGATAAAAAAAAAAGTAAAAATTACAAACTGAAAAAGCAAAATTATTAGATAAAGTCAAAATATTAATTGAAAAGTGTAAAATATGCATATGCATATGTCCTAACTTTTTTGGAATCAATGCATTAGTTTCAATACAGTTTCTTGTTTCAAAATCTAGTTTTGCATCTTCTTTTTTTAGCATTAGCAGAGTTTCTCTGTGTTAAAAGGGCAAGTGAATGCAACTTCATTTGCGTACAGTGATATCGGGGCGATGTGATGCTGATGTAGAAACTCAGATCAGAGCAGTATGAAAGATCATTTGAGAATCTTTCATCTCCATCACATCTCTATGTAAAATCACAATGATTTAACAATGGTTACCATCATTTCTAGCATCTCTGTCCTTATAAATCTTTAATGTTAGCAGGTAAAAGATATTAAACAACTGAATTTCCTCCTAACTCACCGTCCCTTATCTGCCTCCACTCCAGCAAACATTTTATTCTAATAACCTAAAAACCACTAGAACAGGGATGCTTTTTAAAACGTCTCAACACCCGTGCTGAACTTCTGAAATGAGGTCAGTTCTTTGACTACTTGCTAAAATCTCCAGCAGCCTTTTGGGCTCAAACGCAGCACATGCTAATGATTACATAACTGACTGTTACGGCTCTGCTCTGCCTCTTCTCAGACCCTGAGGCCAGCCATGCCCTCCTCCTCTATTCCACTTCTCCATCTCCCCTCCTGCTCTTTTCTCCGGTACTCACGTCTGAGCTGAACAATAGCAGGAGGAGGTATTTTAAGGTGAAAGAGGGGAAGAATCCTCCTCCTCTCTTTTGTCCTCCCTCATTCCCCATCTCAGAGGGATTTTCTCAGACAATTTTCTCCTTCCTGTCTCTTTCTCTACCCCCATGGTTCTTTCCCTCAGTGAAAATGGGTCACCTTTCCTCTGCCAGGAGGATGCCTGGGCAAGTATAACCTCTGTGTATGCAAGGTCTCTACTGTCTAGGGGGGTTCCAAGCCCTGGAAAAGTCATGTGCAAGGACCATTTTCTGGGGCTCATTAGGGGAAAAGTTTACTCATGTTGATGAGGTAAGGCTGAAATATGTTTTAGGGCTGCTTTTGACATTTTTGCATGTTGCACTTAGGGGTGAGATTACACCGGTTACATATTGAGTTTAGGGCCAGATTTGCTCCAGTGAGACATCCTGAGGGCCGGACTATTTGGTCCAGAGGTGTCAAAGTCAATCTAAGGAGGGACTGAATTTAGCTCTAACCTGAGAGTCTGGCAGGGTCAACATTTAACCATAAACTGTCAACCTCATTTTCACCAGCAATAAAATATGAAAAAAATTAACTTAACACTGATGATAAATCATTTAAAATTAAAAAAGTCTAAATGAAAAGTTTAAAGGCTCAAAATCTGAGACAAAAAGTCAAACTTATGTATTCAAAAGGGCAAAACACAAAATTTAAAGGGAAAATGATTTTTAAAAGGGAAATACAAGAGAAAAAGAAATCACGAATTTAAAGGTGAAAACATGGGATTTGAATCAAATATCAGGGGTTTAAAGGTCAAAATATGGGATTTAAAAACAAAAATCATGAATTTAAACTTCGAAATATGCAATTTAAAAGCCAAAATCATGAGTTAAAAACGTGAAATATGGACTTAAATTGTCAAAATCATGAGTTTAAAGGTCAAATATGGTATTGAATAGTAAAAATCCTGAGTTTAAAGGTCAATTGTGATATTAAATAGTCAAAATCATGAGTTTAAAGGTCAATTATGGTATTAAATTGTCAAAATCATGAGTTTAAAGGTCAAATATGGTATTAAATAGTCCAAATCCTGAGTTCAGAGGTCAATTATGGCGTTTAATAGTCAAAATCATGAGTTTAAAGGTCAATTATGGTATTAAATAGTCAAAATCATGAGTTTAAAGGTCAAATATGGTATTAAATAGTCAAAATCATGAGTTTAAAGGTCAATTGTGGTATTAAATAGTAAAAAACATGAGTCTAAAGGTCAATTATGGTATTAAATAGTCAAAATCGTGAGTTTAAAGGTCAAATATGGTATTAAATAGTCAAAATCATGAGTCTAAAGGTCAATTATGGTATTAAATAGTCAAAATTCTGACTTTAAAGGTCAAATATGGTATTAAATAGTCAAAATCATGGTATTAAATAGTCAAAATATGCAATTTGAAAACCGAAATCATGAGTTTAAAAGGTAATATTGGATTTAATAGTCAAAATAAAGTACTGGATACAATAAATTTGGTTTAAAGGCAAAATATCCACAGTTGCATGAATATCAATGAGAGTGCAACAAGCTTTATGCTATAAAGGAGGAGGCTGGGGTGGAGGAGGTGAAGCTTTGCCTGCAGAGTGGTGCATCAGCATTAATGCAAGCAGGGATTAGAGAGAAGGATGCCATATTTAAATGTTCTGCTGTGATGAGAGAAAGAGCTGTGATAACTGAAATCAGCTGGTTATCAACTGATCACGGCTGAGCATATAACTAACATGTCCTGCATGAACGCTGAGCTTCATTTTCTGGAAATAATATCTGTTAAGTCGTTTGTGCTAAAAAGGAATAGGACCAATACTGTTGTCACTAAGAAGTTTAAAAGGCAGCATCTGAGATGGTAGGAGGGTGTATTAGTGCCTGAGGCATGGGTAATCCACACATCTGTGAAGGCACCCTTAATACTGATATAAGTTTTTGAGCAACAAATGCTTCAGTCAGGGCAAAATCAACTTCAGGGACATTTAGCACAAGTGCAAACAGCATGGCTTCAAAATAGAAGACTGCAGGCAGTAGACTGCGCTGCGTGCAGTCCAGACCTGCCTCTTATTGAAACTGTATGGTGCATCATAAACCTCTTATTACTGAGTTAGTTAAGATGTGCAGCAAAAAATGGAAAAAATTCCACTTTCAGGTAAAAATCTTCTGTCAACTTACAGAGTGTCATAAGAAGAGAAGTTGATGAAACACAGTGGTCAACTTGCTCCTGTCCCAGCTTTTTTGGAATATCTTGCATGCACAAAATTAGCGATGTGTGTACTTATCAAAAAATGAAAGACAGAATATAAAGTTTATGTAAGAATAGCTAATGTCTTGTCTTTGTGTGTAAATCACTATACGCTTATTTTATTAAACATTTTATATGATGTCCTAACTTTTTTGGAACTAAAGTTCCACAAGAGCCAATAAGAAGTCAGTATGAAGTCAGACTAAGTCAGTACTCCACATCATGTGCCGGGACTCTGAACCAAAACAGGCTCCAAACCTTTGAGATCCAAACATTCATCGTGGTTTGCAAAGAGAGACGCTTGAATTGAGGACAGACGATAACAAATGTGCCTCTACAAAATAATGCTTACACACCGTATATGAGGCAGGATGTATCCATCCTACCTGATAGAAACCCCGTATCTCCTCGTATGCATGCGGGGAGCGTTAGACGGCCTTTGAAGTGAGCGCACCGAAGCACTTCAAACAAGATCTCACACGCTTTGCTTGTGTGCCAAGAGGAAAAGGCTGAAAAAAAGGGCTTTTCTCTGCATCCTGATACAGTGCACTCTGATCCACCCTCTGTCTCTTCATCTATTCTTCCATCTTGCTCTCAAATCTGTAACTCTGCTGCGCCGCGGCTCTCTGCACATCAATGCGAAACGACTCTCTGGAAGTGCTGTATGAGCTGTTTCACCTGTCGTAGCCGACAAGTGCTGCTGTGACCGAGAGTGGGAAAGTGTTTCATGCTCAGATTCATATAGACGTTCACAGCGATGTGGATGTCACCACCTCAGCTTGATGCTGTGACTAAAAGGGAAGCAGTCTGGGCTGAGAAGACTCAGACAGTCTAATGTGACACTAGTGTGATGCTGTTTTAAGTCATTTCTGAGTGAGGAGTGCTTGTTGGACAGAAATAACAGAGATGGGAAATATTCTCAAATGACTGTTGGATTACTGTCAGACCAAAAATGATGTTTGGAAGGAAAAAAAAAATGGATGCATGTTCTGCATGGACCACCCTTGGGAGTTATGCAAGCTAGACAGATAGCCATTCAATTCAATACCTTGCCAGTGGAGCAAGCTGGGGAATGAAAATCTCACCAAAGACGGTAAAAATAACAAAAGTCTGTTTTCCACCAAGAAAAGCTTTCAGTCCAGGTCTTTGCTCTCCTTTTCATAAATATAATCCAATGTTGACTAAAGCTGCATCCCCTCTAACCATCCGCCTTTGTTTACAAGCTTGCAGTCACTCTAACTAAACCACGCCCACAATCACCGCCTCTTCTCTTCAAATGAATCTGATTGGTCTGGCAACTCTCTGACCAGGATAAACTGAGTCAGCCTGAAAATTTGCAGACATGGAATCTGGACAGTCTTTTATCACACTTAAGCATTTTTCCAGCACTTCCAACAGCAACATTATAGTCTGCATGAGTCAATCTATAGGCCTTTTTAATAAGGAATATGAAAATAACAGGCATGCACGGTAACTCATTCAACCTGATTCAAAGTGATGCAGCAGAATCACAAAAACATAAAGCAATTCCGAAATACCAATCATGCACAATTGCAAAGCAATTATTTTTTCACTTAAAAATATCACATATGCACATGATTACAGATTTAGACTTTTACAAGGTTAGCATATATGCCCTCAAACAGAATCCATCCATTTTGGGGGATCGTGGGGGCTGGAGCCTATCCGAAATGTCATTGGGCGAGAGGTGGGTACACCCTGGACTGTCAGTCAATCACAGGGCTGATATATAGAGACAGACAACCAGGCACACTCACACTCACTACAACGGGCAATTTAGAGTCACCCATTAACCTAACGAGCATGTCTTTATTGATGGGAGGAAGCCAGAGAACCTGGAGAGAACTCGCACATGGGAGAAGATGCAAACTCTACACAGAAAGGTTCTGATGCAACAGTGCTAACCCCTTCACCGCCATGCAGCCAATTTAAACAGAGCCATAGAGTTCAACTTAACTTATGTTCAACCTACATCCCTTTAAGTCTGCAAGGTCTCCCGTTTCATTGTAGTGTCAGGGCCAGAGTTTTTCATCAGTTTGAGATATGAAAGTCGCTTTCTTATTGGCTGTTTGGCAGCTGCGTCAATGCAGCGTCTCAGCTGGATTTCTTTTTCAGCTGGCATGTTAACAAGGCAGGGCTTTCACTTGACTTCCTGAATGCTACCTATTGAGGTAGCATGGGGCGGCATGAACGAATGCAGCCGCCTGGCAGCAAAACAAAGCCCTACACTTTCACCAGAACTGACAGCGTGCCCATGGAGTTAACATCTTTCCCGACGGAGACTCAGAAACTGAAAGGAGGAGGACGCGGAGCAGCACGACAATTACAGCCAGTGGGGAGGAGAAAGAGATGGTGTTGTGCGAGAAGGCGGAAGCGGGGCAAACAAGCCGGGCTGCAGGCTAGGCTAAGAGTGGCCCCACACAAACCTGTTAAACTAAGTTTCTTTCTCCCTCGCCAGCAGGATGGACGACGTGAGGCTGCGCATTTCTAACCACCGCTTGGACAACTGTGTTTGCTGCTACAGAGGAGACTGCCAAACATTTGTGTTTTTCATTGTGTTTTTACAATGCAAAGACAATAAATGACATCTATGTTCACCTGCTTGTGCTAACACTTGCTGTTCCTTCTGCGACTGAACCATCCAGAAAAGATAAATCCCCAGATGAATAAATCTTAAATTGTGTCTCTTTGTGTTAAAAGCCCTTTCTCCTTTAGTTTTGTCCTTTTTGCTCCTGCCTTGAGATAATTTTGGTAATTTGGACACGCTGCTGTGCCAGCGTCTCCTCACCTTGTATACAAACTAAGTTTTGATTGGCATATTTACCAGTTATCCATTCTGCTTACAGGATGCATACTGTGCCGAGTGGGCAGAATTGCAATTGGTTATTCCCTATATTTTCTCGTGCATATTTTGTCGGCCCTTCCACAGTGCTTCTCTTGGCCATTTCCAAGCTTACCTATGCAGGTGCAACATCCGTGACTGGAATTCTCTCCCAGTATTACACAGCACATTTTTATGGAGTAGGCTCCAGCAAATACCATGAAGACAGAAGCGAGGGTAAAAATAAATGTCACTGTACCGAAGTGTAGAGGTAGCCCTCGCTGTTCATGGCAACGTAGAGCCCTGTCTTGGTGCTCTGGATGGCCACTATCCTGAGCCCCACAGGAATCAAGTTGAACTGCACTGTAAAAAAGAGAGAGAGAGAGAGTGAAGGGACGTTAGAGCAATCATTCTTTCCCTTAAATGCTCACAGTGCTTCCACACGGCATAAAAAGACAATTGCTTTCCAGCTGTCTCTTATTTCATCGCCCCCTGTTGTACAGTATATCTGTCAGAGGCGGGACTGGGAAGTGTGAGAAAAAGAGAGAGTGAGAGGCAGGGAAGGATTAGGAGAGGGAGATTTAGGAGGAATAAAGTCTGGTTTGCTGGTACACCGGAGGTCAGACAACGACGGGGAGTGACAGGACGGAGAATTCCCCCCGCTGGAGAGAGAGAGAGAGAGAGAGAGAGAGAGAGAGAGAGAGAGAGAGAGAGAGAGAGTGAGCACAGCTTAGCTGAAAGCTTTAAAAATACAGTACATTAGAAAGTGACATCTCCCGAGCCTGCTTTGAATTCATTTCCTCTGTTCTGACACAGTAAACAGCACTTTGTAATGCAGTTCACTGAGTCCCCTTCATACAGGGCCTTGGATTTCTTATGTGCATAGCTCTCCATATAAACTAACCTCAACCTGGCCGCTGGAGCAGCTAGCACATTTGGAAGTTTGGGCCCGTGTGTTTGCAGTGCATGTAAATTTGTTTGGGTACTTTCTGCCCATGAATTTAAGCACAAGCATGTGCACTTGCACGTGTTTTTTCTCTGCAATCTTCCCGAGTGCATGCCATTGAAAACAGTGCCTTATAAGATGTGACATAGGAAGTTGAGTGATACTGACACAGCAGCCTCCAGCTGCCAGCTGCTCTGTGATCACATTGTCATGATGGCCAAACACTTCCATGACAGTGAAGAGCTCGGACTGGTTGTGGAAGGAGGAAGAAAGCTAACACAAGCTTCAGAGGTTGAACCACGTAACAGCCTGAATTAAAGCAGTCAAAGGGAGATTTTCCTTTGGGAGAAGGAACTGCAGGGCAACTCATGATACACAATAATAATAAAATCACAGTACAATTATTCTGTCATAATTGATAAACTGTATGGACAAACATATTCAGCTGCCTGATCATTACGCCAACAAGGACTGTAATGAATTTATATTCAAATAAATACACTTCAATCTGGAGCTGACCATCCTTCTGCAGCTCTAACAGCCTCCACTCTTCTAGGAATGATGTCCACACAATTTTTGAGTGTTTTTGTAGGAATTTGTGCCCATTCATTCTAGAGCAGTGTTACTCAACCCTGCTCAACCAAAGAGCCAAAATGTCAAAAAATACCTTTGCAAGAGCCACAATCTGATGAAAAGTGGCAAAAACAGCTTGAAGTAGCAATAAAAATAAGTTAAAGGTTGCAAAAATGGTCAAAATGCAACAAAAATAGGTGAAAAGGGGTTAAAATAGGGAAAAAAGCAGAAAAAAATTAAGAGTGTTTTGGAATAGGATAGTTTTGAGTGTGGAATCGTTTCTGTAATAGAAGCGTGTTTGTCGTTAATGAATTAGTTTTTGATTCTTGGCGAGCGTTTTGTCAGTTGCACAGCATTTCCCCTTTTGGTGTTCCTGAATAGAGCATAATGGAGAGAGAGATAGAGAGAGGCTGTGATGCAGCCCCCTGTATTGTTATTTTAATATTTAGCAGTAAAGCTCAATAATCAGCAGAAAACAACTTTAGGGTCACGATGCTGAACATTATGATTCTATTGGTTGAGCCAAGTTCTGAGTCAAATATAGGTCTAAAATAATTTGCGAGTCTGTACAGTCAGTCCAGAAAGTTCACACTGGTATCAGATCAGTACTCGGTATCGGCCGATACCCAACAATACCCAATTGATACTGATTGGTGTCAGAATCTGTATCAGGAAGGAAAAACATGGTACTGGAACATCTCTACTTTGAATAAGAGTACTTCAATACAAAGGAACTAAGCCAGGAAGAGTCAGCCAGTTAATTTATGAATGTCGAAATACCAAATCACATTAATGGTTGATGACTCCATCCACTCTGCTGATGCTATGGGGGCCGTAGAATAATCAAGTAGACACCAAAAGCTTGAGAATTATTTGCAAGTCTTGAGTTGGGATGCACCACGCGTATCATCTGGCCTAATATCAGGCTAGCTTCAGTTAGCTACTGTATGTAAACATCATGACGAACTTCAGCTTCGTAAAATTAGCCAATCGTATCATCTTTTTTTTTTTTTTTTTTTGGCAATTAGATATCAGTGTTACCTGTCGTGAAAGTTTGTTGTAAAGCCCATTCAACCATAAACCATGTGCAATTTGAGTCAAGCATCTTGTTTTAGGGCTAACACTGAGCAATAATGGCACAACAGGTGATACAGACAGTAGCCACGAGAGACCACCCTGCAGATCAATGCTGAGCTCATGCATAAAACATAGATGATCGTATCTCACTAAAGGCATGTTTGTTAGACTTCAGCATTAGAATATGTCAGATAAAGCTTGTTCTGCAGCTCTGGACATTAAAAACAGCACTGCTGTGATGCTATTGCAGGCATTGAGTTGTTTATTTTTCTTTGACAAATTACAAGAATGCATTATAGAGTGACAGCACAGCTGTCAGAATGACAGATGTCTCACAGAGATGAAAAATGAAGTCTAAGAAACGTGTTTTGGATTCATGGAGCCTCTAGCTGCTTTTAAACAAATCAATTTCAAATCAAAAGTTCTGCCAACATAATGGATGGAAGTTAAGTTATCAGATGGAGATAGAAAGTCAGTGCTAGCCAAGATGAAGTTTAGGAACTTTTTAAGCTTTAAGAAAGATTTGCTGTCAAGTTCTTTATCATGTATTTGAGGAAAACTTGTTGTTTAGAGACTGTTGGCTAAGAAAGTTAAAGTTTTCATTTCTATTTGGAGTCACTCAGGTTAAATTACAGTGTCAGATCCTGTACAGCAGATAGTGATGTGTGTCCAAAGGTGCAAAGATGAAAACTGCACATTTTCCTCCTCCTTCTCCTCCTCCTCTCTCTCTCTATCTTCAGGGCCCTGCTTCTATTTGCCCGATCGATCGCTGCATCTCAAACAGTCGGTTTCGCAAATGAACAAGGTGTCACCAAAGACTGCGGCCGCGATGACAAATAGAGCGGGGCACACACGCATCGGCTCGCTCCGTCATGCCCTCTTCTCTCCCTTTACTCCAGTCCTCACTCTCTTACACACACCAGCAGCCTCACTGTGGGGCTTGATGACCCCAGGTAACCTGCTGCACACTGAGACACAATCTGGAGCTTAAACAAAAACAAACTTACCAACAATTTACAGCAGAAACAAGTTTGCTACCAAGGCCTGCAGATCAGAACTTTGTGGCTGGGATTGATTAACGTACCCAGGTCAGGGCGCAATTCAATGCAATCTGCAGTCCTGACTTCCTGTCCCTTACCGCTGTCAACTTTTTGCTGACTACTACTGAACCAAGATAGCACAGTGCAGCTCAGCTGGAGATGAGAGATCACAAGATCATAGGAGAACTAGAAGTTCACCTGTGAGCTGCGGTATCAGGTTAGCAAGTCCAACATGACAATAGTTTTATCGTTTTCCACCTCAAAAGTTAATAGTTTCAAGTATGTCTTAAAGTGCTCAAGCTTTGTTAAAATGTCCTGGTTTCCACTGGGTTCCATGAAACAGAGACTCGGCCTATGTCAACCTGTCAGCCTATGCTGAGTTTCTGTTAGCTGACAATTACCGGTCATTGGCCAGTAAAAAGGGTGGAAGTCCGGCTGATAAAATTATAACCGGTCAAAATGTCCAGCAGAAAACATGCAAATGACCAGATAAGTAAATACTGAATACTTGCATATTATATTTTGTGTAACCTAGAAGATATGTTGCGAGAATGCGTTAATATAAACTAAGAGTTGCCTGATCTTACCACATCTACTGTCCTGCGGTGCTGGGGTTGTTTATCTCCTCAGATGGCAAGCACATGGCTAATTATGTATGCATGTTGACATCAAAGCAAGCCTATCTCTCTGCACATGCTCATTATTCCTGGGGACTATGCAAGGAAAGTGGGAAAGTTTGACCAGAGCTTTCTCATAAAACAGAACTTTAGTCTCAGTGAGGTTTTCCTGGTTAACCAAAGGCTTAATATCATCAGCAGTATGGAGGGATTTTGAGTTGGTCATTGCTGCCAGTAATGAAGAGGCTGTAACAAAGGGAACTGTATAGCTGAGCGGCTGAAACACCGATGCAGCAGCAGAGAGAGAGAGAGGCCTACGCCGGCTAATTATCAGAAGTAGTCTTGAATAAGCCTTTAATGAGAAGAGGACTGGACCGGGCTATCTGCTGTGCAGCTTTTGTTTTTTCGGGACTAGTCCAAATAAACCAGGATGGTTGGATTTACTGGTTTAGTAGATGCTACAGTGATTTCATCATGAGGACTGATATTAGCAACTGACAGTAAGACTCATTTTTCATTTGAAATGTAGAGTTGTAACGCAGTGTCCAGTTAACAGAGCACTGGGGAGTTATGTTTGGATGCTGGTGGAGGATGGTATTTGGCTGTTATAAGCTACAAAGTAATGACAGTTAATGTGCTAACAAAGCTAATGGTGCTAATGTGAAACTAACTGGTGTTGCTGATGAGTTTTGTGTGGGCGTATAATGTGTAACTGACTGCGTGTGTAAGGAAAAGCGTGCAGCCTTTATTTTGATACTTTAAACCACTTACACAAAGAAAAAAAATAGAGAAAGTCTTTGTGTAGTCGATTCCAGGGTCTAATCATGTGTCTGTAATAACAGGGTTATAATTACTCAGGTTTACTGTCGGCTTGGTTTCTGTCTCGGTTTTGGGTCAGGTCTGGAAATAAAAATGTGTCCTCAGTCCCATTTAGCGCAGACTTGTATGTATCGATGTATCACAGAATATCAGATTTATGCGTTTTGCTGCTGTTAATGCAGCAAAATAATGTTAAAGCAAATGTCCGGTAGTTGTTCTAAATAGCTGGAATTCTTGAGGACTGCTGGTCATTTTGGCCGGGGACAAAAAATTGAAACTGAAACGCTGGGCCTATGTTGCTTTGTGTTCCCAACTTTAATTTGCAGCACTGTCAACGATCAACCGGGCAAGCACAAGAGTTTCTTTCCTTCCTTCTATGTCATCCAGATAGGAGTGGTGCAGAAAGCCCATCAGTATCCACAGCTTTTCTCTTGCTTTAGTACCATACAAGCCCCGCTTTTCATCCTTAAGCTGACTCTTGACACCATGAGACTTTTAACTTACTGGAACAGAGGAAGGAACCTAATGGACTGACTGTTGTTCACTTCTGTATCTTGCTGGACATAAGACTCAAATCACATGCCGTGACCACGTGTAAGAGGCTTTTATATTGGCAGAATTACCTGCAGGATGCGGTCTCTGCATCGGTCTGTCGTGGTGAAGAAAGAGCTGAGTGGAAAGGCGAAGCTCTCAATTTACCAGTCGATCTACGTTCTTACCCTTACCTATGGTCACAAGCTGTGGGTAGTGACTGAAAGAACAAGATCCAGATACAGGCTGCTGAAATGAGTCTCCTTCGCAAGGTAGCTCGCTCTTAGAGCTAAGGTGAGAAGCTCGGCCATCCGGGAGGAACTCAGAGTAGAGCCGCTGCTCCTCTGTGCTGAGAGGAGCCAGATGAGGTGGATTGGGCATCCGGTCCAGATACCTCCTGGATACTTTACTGGTGAGGTGTTCCAGGCAGGTACCACTGGGAGGAGACCCAGGGGAAGACCCAGGACATGCTGGAGATACTATGTCTCCCGGCTGGCCTGGAAATGCCTTGGGATCCCCCAGGAAGAGCTGGACGAAGTGGTCGGGTAGAGGGAAGTCTGGGCTTCCCTGCTTAGGCTGCTGCCCCATGACATGACCTTGGATAAGCAGAAGAGGATGGATGGATGGAAAGCTGCAGGAAGTGTTTCATGTGCACTCACTGAAAGCTGCATGTGTTGTCTTATTGCCTGCTTATGTGTCGTTGATCTACTTTGCTGTGTCCATTTATGTCCATTAAAGTGCTTTCTCCTACACAAACACTTGTGCAACTGTATAATCAAAGTCTGTCCACTGGGTTTCAGTGTGGTGAAGTTATCGTTCTGAGTTTGTAGCTGAGAGTTAAAGTTTCTGGTGCAATCTGCAGAATCTTAGTGGCCCCTCACTGTGTTGGCCCACAGGGAAAATGCCCTGTATACTGGATCAGCAGGCCAGCTTTGCTCACACTAAAGCTGGCCTGCTGAATTTGTTTTGATAAGCTATAACAAGCCAGCCCAAAGTAAGGTCACAAACTTGAAATGAGAAGTCTTCCTAAAGGACATTTTATCCCAGAAACAAACAGAAATTTTGGGCCCTGTTCTTTAAACTCCATCCTGTCCACGGGTTCATAACTGGACAGCTTTATAGGCTTAGAAACCATAATGGGACTTAGGGAGCAGTCGATTACCAGCCTCTTTTCACAGCCGTTTGTCTTCCCCTTCCTTCATCTTCTCTTTGCATCTGTCTCTTTTTATCACTTAACAGGAGTTTGCTTTGCCTCTCATCCTCAATCAAAAAGCTTTTCTTATCAAATGGATCACATAACTTTATATCTGGATAATAGAGGCGTCCCATCTCTCTTTTATTTTTCCGTCTCCCCCATCGCTCTCTCTCTCTGTCCTTCCATTTGCTTTTTTCTCTGCAACACACAGAGGAGGTCGCTGGATTAATCAAAAGTCTTTTGAGGGAGGGAGAAGTAGAAGAGGGGAGGGAAATGAAGGGGAAGGAGGGAGGAGGGTGTTGCCAAATCAATCCCACAAGTCAATTTGAGGCTTGAGATCTTCAACACAATAAATAAACAAGGAGAAAGTGGAGATGGGACGAGGGAGAGGCGGGAGGGGGGGGGCTGTAACAGGACACAGAGTTAAGCTGTGCAGAGGGCATCTGCGGGCCTGCATACTGCGCCGCCGCTCTGCAGTGGTTTATTGTGCAGCCCAGTTGGTCTCCACTGGAATGAGAAGGATTATCGTCATCTGTGAGAAGTCGCACAGAGTTCAACTTTTGGACAGCCACCAGGACTCTTTATTCAGCCTCAGTTTGAATGAAGCTGCTGAGTGTAAGCACTGTGATGAGGTAGTTACTAAGACGTCTCACATGGTCTTCAACTAAAGCCAAATAAGCTAAAGAAATAAACTCACTGAACTCCCTGGGATTAAGTTTGTCTTTTAGAGAATGATCATGGCCGTTACATCGACAAGTAAGCACAGATGCCTCGCTATTATAGAGACAAACTGAAGTTGTAAATACCCCTGTGCATGGCTAAGAACAAGCTGACAAATGCTCAAATTTGAAATAGAACAACCTAATTCCCTGCTGCTTACTTAAACTAAACTCCATGAATCACTAACCATACAAACACTTGCATTTATGTCGTTTTTATGCCTCTGCTGGTGAGGGCTCAGTCTGAAGGCGTTGTGTTTTCATGTGTGCCCACATTTCCTCTTTGCCTCGTGTGTGGACCGATTAGATTTGTAATGTCTTGGGTCAAAGGTCAAGTTCACTGAGCCTTGACTCATGACTAAATATCTAGAGAAAGCTTAAAGAGAATTCTCTCAGCATGCACAGTTGTCTGCTCTGCTTCAAGGATGAACTGCTAAGATTCTTAGGGTCAAGGGCCAAAGGTCAAGGTCAAAACATTTGAAGAACAGTTTGTGGGATTTTGCTTCAAGGCAGAATTGATCAGATTTTTGAGGTCAAAGGTCAGAGTCATTGGAACTCATGTTCAGACATTGCTGGCTTGCCCACAGAGTTGGCTAGAAAACCAGTGAATAGCAGCGCTGGTGTTAGCATCCTGGCTAACAGTTCCCTCATTCTGAAAAGTGTGTCAAGCTTTTGATGGGTCTGACGTTGAAAATGTTAAATTGTTCCACTTTTAAACCCCTTTTCAGCACTTTAAACAACCTTATTTTATAACATTTAGTCCAGTTTAACAACATTTTTGCTACTATTAAAACCCTTTCGCTGTTTGTAACCCATTTAAGCCTGTTTGTTTCCCATTAGAAACAAATTTTCACCAGATTTTTGTGACTTTTGACCCTTTTTTTCCCTCTTTTTTGACCTAATATCACAACCTTTCTGTCACTTTTAATCAATATTTACCACTTTTGACACATTTTCACATCATTCTACCATTTTTAACATCTTTTGACAATTAAACTTATTTCTCCCCAATTTATTCTATTTTCACCGCTTTTTGTCTTATCTTTCCATGTTGCATCAGTTTTTTTTCACTTCTTTGAAACATTGAACCCATTGAAGCCTTTTTTTAAGCAACGTTAACACCTTCTTCACCACTTTCAACATGTTTTTGCTACTTTAACCCATTTAAGCCACATTCTGTTGCCACTTTAAACACCTTATGCCACTTGCAACATTTTGCCACTCAAAAATTTTTGCAACATTTCTTCCATTTTTAAAATTTTTAGCCAATGTTAACCTCCTTTTTTCACGTTTGTTCACCACTTTGTACCACTTAAAACACATTTTTGCCATTTTTTTTTTGCTGTTTTGAAGCCATTTGAGCCACTTTTTTCTCATTTTTAACACCTTCCGTATTTTTTTTTTCAACTTTTTTCAACTTTTAACCCATTTGAGCAACATTTTTGCTACTTTTAACACTTTTTGCCACTTGTAACCCATTTAAACCTATAATTTGCCACTCAACAAATTTTTTGCAGCACTTCTGCCATTTTCAACATCTTTTTGCCAATTTTAATCCACCTTTACCGTGTTTGTTCTATTTTCACCACTTTTGTGCCACTTGAAACATATTTTTGCATAGACATTTTGAACCAATTTGAGCTTTTTCCCCCCCATTTTTAATACCAGCCTTACTACTTTTAACCCATTTAAGCCATTTTTCTGCTACTTTTAATGCATGTTTTATGCTTGTAAGTCATAAACAACCCATTTTTGGCACAGAGAAAAAATGATCACAACATTTCTGCCATTTTTGTACATCTTTTTGCCAATTTTGATTTATTTTTACCCAATTGATTCTTTTATCACCATTTATTATAATTTTTGCTAATTTTTAAAAAACTTTTCCAACTTTTAACCAATTAAAGCCACTCTATTCCAAATTTTTAACCTTCGTTACTACTTTTAACACATTTCAGCCACATTTTTTCTACAATAACACATTTTTGATGCTTGTAACCCATTTAAAACTATTTTTTGCCACTAATTTTATTAGAAGTTTGCCACTTTTTTTTTTGCCACTTTTAAGCTAAATATTGCCACTTCGAATCAAATTTGACTCTGTATCTATTTTGTATCATACATTTTTATTTTAGTATTTTTTTTTTTCACTTTTAGCCTAACCTTTCCACTTTTATCTTTTACTAGCCAATTTGCCACAAACCAAGTTTTGCCACCTGTTTTTTTTAACCACTTTTAATCAATTTTTGCTGTTTATGCTCAGTGATTTAATTATTTTTCACTACATTGATAAAGGTTCTTCTCTTATATTTTCTGATATATGACATCAACTTCCAAATGGTTTAGTTCAATGTTATCATTACCTAAGAAAGGGTTAATCTGTCTTAATAAAAAAGTGTTTATGTCTTCAAAACAGACTATATTGTACTACAGCATGAATATGTAAATGTAATTTCTGCAGCTCAGGTAAGAGTGGTTATAATTGAGATTAAAAATAAAATATAGTTATATCTAGGGAGGAACGATTATGGAAAATTATCTAATTGCAACTTTTTCCCGCAATATTATGATTGTGATTTGATTTGCGATTATTCCTCAACTTTCTTTTATTCCTCAACAGGCAGGAGAATTCTTTAAAAGTGTCCAATTCTGATGATTTTGACTCATATTGCCAGTTAGAATATGCATTGTTGCATTGAAGGGATTTTTGTCGTTCACATTTTTAATAGGAAAAAGAAATACAAAAATTAAGAAGACAGGATTTTTTGATTTAAAAAAAAGTGGTACTTCAATGATTGCATGTTATGTCATGCATAAAATCTCTGCTGCAAAAAAAAAAAACAAAAAAAAAAACTTTAAACTGGTATTTTAACACAAATTTCAGGTCAGGGCCCCAGGAAGCACTCCCCTTTATCGCCCCCTCATGGACGTTCTTGCTTGTGAGTGTCAATAAGGCTTTGAGAGGTTTTAGTTAAGTGTGGGTGGGAAAAAAAAAAGATGTGAAAGAAATGGAGCCCCCTTTTGTCCAGATTTTATTGAAAAATGAATTTAAACAAGCCTCCCATCAGGCTGCAACGTAAAAAACTGACAACAGCAGGTTGGCAACACTTGCATGACGTTGTTGATTCGGGTTTAAAATTCTGATCAGAGAAGCAGTCATTAGTTTTGAAATATACAGAAATCAGATTGATTGTGATAAAAGATTGTTTGTTAATCGTGTGTTTCACAGCTCAACTGTAAAAAAAAAAAAAAAAAAGTCTTGTTTTCAGAAGTCAGTCATCAGCTGATTCAGTTCCAGCACAAAGATCTTAAACCAGTGATACTCAACCTGTGGCTCTGGAGCAGTCTGGCTCTTTGGTTGAGCAGGGTTTAGTAACACTGTCCTAAAACGAGCCAAACCGCAGCGGTGGGATCAGGCTAACGACAGAAGAATGAATACATGTGTAGAAAACACGCTGATTTGCATTAGCGCCAATGAAACATCTCGTCTCCACTCACTCGCTGTCATCTGCATAGTAAAAAATGAACTTTAAAGACTCGGGAGTAGATGAAGTGAGTTGTAGCTGCGCTTCACGCCTGATTTCCCAGGTGGTCAATGACTCTGATGACAAGACAGCTACGTTTATTCTCCCGTTATTTAACTTCTACATCTTCCCCCAGGCTTTCCTCTGTCTTCCTTTTAATCCATCTGTCTTCTTCTTTCCTTTCTCCTCCTCTCTCCTGTCTTTTAAGTCATGAATTAAAAAAACATTTTCTTATCTCACTGTGTTTTTCCCTCCCTTTCTCCCTTATTTGTTCCGTTTCAGGTCCCTCGCTGCCTGCTGTCATTCTCCCCATCCCCTGAAACTGATACTTTTCCTTTCACGTCCATTCATCTTTGTCCTATTTTACCCTGCAGCCTTTTCTGTCTGTCTCTTCATCACTCTCTTTTCTTGTCTCTGTCTCCTCTCCGTTAGTATTCTTTACGCTGTCCCTCTCACAGGCCGCTGCCGCTGCTCTTACACCTTCCTCCTCATCTGGTGGGGAGAGCTTCTGCTTTCCGTGTTCACATTTCTCCTTAGCAAAGTTTCCCTCATTTGCCTTTCAATTCTGTTCTTTCTGCCCTCTGTGAAAGTGTTATCGAACACCGGGGAGGGTTAAACAGAGAGGAAGCGTGGTCTCGTTCCAGAGCAGAGGCAGAGATAAGTCAAATTTCCCTCCAACAGTGGGCGATCGTAATTACAGCGGATAAAAGTCAGGGAATCAGGCTCTAACTTGAGGCTCTTCATCATACCAGAGTCAATAGCTTTCATCTCCTTCTGTCACTCTCTATATTCTCTTTTCTCCTTTAATCTGTTCTTCTCTCGTCGTCTGTCAAACTGTCTGTCTTCCTGTCTCGTCCTGTTTTTTTTTTTTTGCCCTCTCTCTTCAAGAAACAGATTTTACAAAGAGTTTAAATCCAGTGACAATCACACCAGCGGCTCTGTCACTTTCTCTGAACATTTATTCTCTCTATGCTGTCCTGTTTTTTTGTATTTTTAATCTTCCCTCAGCTCCTTTGAGAGTGGTTTCCTTCCATGTCTATTTCTTAATCTAGCTTTTTAGTGACAGAACCCCAGAGATCCTTGTTTAGTCTAAAATCTGCTGGGGCGTTGTGCCATCGCAGATTAACCCCATAAACAGGCAAAAGTGGAGGCGAACGCTTTGGAATGCAGTGAAAACCCGGATTATAAGCCGTCTGACTCATCCCAGAGTTAAAAAACCTAATTAGGAAATATGGACACAGGTCTCACCTATGTGAACTGCAAGTGTGGATGAGTCCCATCTCTAGAGATCAAACATAGACCTTACTTGTAGAGTCCACATGGGCAATTGCAAGGATCTCTAGACGGGGCCTACATGGGTCTCTTATGGAATGATCCAAACTTGCAGTTCACATGGGCAATCACAGGTGGGCCCACCATGGAACCCACGGGCAAACCCACATATATATATATATATATATATATAACACATACGGGCCCACATGGACATGCTGGCTGACTGACTCCACCCTCTAAGCCTCAGTCCCCCCAAAATCCCACCCAACCTATGTTCAGTTGACAACAGTGTTGGGCAAGTTACTTCCAAAATGTAATATATTAAATATTACCAGTTACTCACATTTAAAAGTAATGAGTTACTTTACAATATTACTGTCTTTTTAGAGTAATAAGTTACTTATTACTTTTAGTTACTTTTGCTTTCACCGCAATAAGCACTTAGGTCATGGCTTTACAAAATGGAGGCATGCAATTTTCTGTCATGGAAAAGAATAATAATAATAATGTAATAATATAGAATAATTTAAAAAACTCAAACATGACACGAAAAACTCTTTTTCTATACCTCTTTAATTTGCTCTTTTCGAGTCAAACAAGGCACTGGGTGCAGAGCACAAACAAATGGCGGTTAATTTACTTTCACATTACACTTAGAGCCTTTTGAATGTTCAACAAAGTCTTAACAGAAAAATGTCCTGCAGAAAACATACCAATGACCAGATAAGTAAATACGGAATACTTGCATGTTATATTTTGTGTAACCTAGAAGATTTGTTGTGAGAATCCTTTGATATAAACTCAAAGTAGCCTAATCTTACTACACCTACGTCCTGCAGTGCTGGGGTTGTTTATCTCCTCAGACAGCAAGCACATGGCTAATTAGGTTGCGTATTTATGCAAGGTGACGTGAATGACATCTAAACAACGCCTATCTCTGCACGTGCTCAGTGCTGTTGGAGATTATGGAAAGTTTGACCAGAACATTCTCAGAAAGCAGAATTTTAATCTGAGTGAGGTTTTCCTGGTTAACCGAAGGCTGAATATCATCAGCGGTATGAAAGGATTTTTAGTTAATCATCGCTGCAAGTAATGGAGAGGCTGAAACAAAGGGGACTGTATAGCTGAGCGGCTTAAAAACCGATGCAGGAGCAGAGTTGTAGTGGATTAAATCTACCAGGTTGTCCTGGCTAATTAGCAGAATCAGTCTTGGATAAGCCATCATTGAGAGGAGGACTGGACTGGACTATCTTCTGTGGAGCTTTTGGCTTTTCAGGACTAGTCCAAATAAACCAGGATGGTTGGATTTCCAGCTTTAGCAGAGGTTACAGTTATATCATCATGAGGACTGATATTGGTTAGCTGACATTAAGACTCATTTTTCATTTGAAATGCAGAGTTTTAATGCGGTGTCCTGTTAACAGAGCACTGGGGAGTTGTGTTTGGATGCTTCGTTGTTGTCGGATGGTATTTGGCTGTTGTAAGCTGCTAAGTTGCACGTTCCACCTTCGGCGCAACTGACATGAAAAGAGCAGAAGAAAGCAGCTCTGTGGCATTAGCGGAGAGCTCCACGCTCCATGAAGTCTCTTTAGAATGTAACGCTTTTCCACTGAGGGCCACATAGAAATATAAAAGAATGGAGGGGCCACTTTCAGATTCCTCACCTAGAGGATATTTTATTAGAACTAATCTAATACACTGAAGTTATGTCAGCTTTAGCAAATGTGGCTAAAGCCAATAGCTACATAGCTTATGTTCCTACTTTGTGAGCTTAGCTTTAGCTATGTTGACTACATAGCTATGTTAGCTTTGGCAAATGTAGCTAAAGCAAAAATAGTTGCGTAGCTAATGTTGCTGCTTTATGAGCTCAGCCATAACTATTTTGACTACGTGGCTACGTGAGCTTCAGCAAATGTTGCTTAAGCCAATATAACTGGGTAGCTTATGTTGCAGCTTTATTAGCTTAGCTTTAGATATGTTCTCTACATATCTACATTAGCTTTAGCAAACTCAGGGAAACCCAATATAGCTATGTATCTTATGTTGCTGCTTTATGAGCTTAGCTTTAGCTATGTTAACTACATAGCTATGTTAGCTTTAGCAAATGTAGCTAAAGTCAAAATAGCTATGTAGCTTATGCTGCTGCTCTATGAGCTTATCTTTAGCTATGTTAACTACATAGCTATGTTAGCTTTAGGAAATGTAGCTAAAGCCAAAATAGCTATGTAGCTTATGCTGCTGCTCAATGAGCTCAGCCTTAGCTATACTGGCTACATATCTACATTAGCTTTAGCAAATTCAGGGGAACCCAAAATAGCTATGTAGCTTATGTTGCTGCTTTATAAGCTTAGCCTTTGCTATATTGGCTACGTATCTGTGGGGCTAATGGAGCTAATGGAGCTACATACACTGTCTTTTCTGCCTTAGAATATTTTTGTGTGAGTGTGACTGTGGCTCAGTAGGTAGAGTCAGTGGGAAGGTCGTGGGTTCGATCCCCAGCTCCTGCAGTTTCATGTTGATGTGTCCTTGGGTAAGACACTTTACCCCAGTTTGCTTCTGTTGCCTAATAAGTAGTGTGTAAATGGGCATGGAAGGGTATGAATGGGGTCAGCTAATACTGATGGCCAGTTCTCCATAGCAACCTCTGCCATCAGGGTGTGACTGTGGATTAATGGTGGTTGTTTAAAATGCATCGTCTGAATGTGAAACTCTTGAAAATGCAAACTAAAGAGAATTCTGTTTTGGCATTGAATATTATTTTTGAAGGGATTTCCCAAGCTTCCTTCAGTAAGGGGTGAAATAAATAGAAACGCTTGGTTGGAGGCTGGTTAACCCCGTGTAGAAGTAGAATGACAATAGCTGAGGAATAGCAAAGACAAACTGATTTATAGTAAATTAGCTTAAACATGCTGAAACATTGGTAAGATCTTCTCCAGCACCTTCTTCACTAATAAATCGCTAATAAATCTTAACTCCCTCCCAGTGCCCCTGACTCCTGGCGTCTTTCCTCTTTCAGCTTCATTATGTAACAGATTGGACGAGCCAAGAGCAGAGAAGGAGAGAGGAGCGGGGCGGGAGGAGGGGGTGGCAGCTCCTCTGACCTCCCACCAGAGGGGGGAGACACAGTGATGGAGGATCCATCAGCTGTGTGCCAGCTGCTGCTCCTGCTCCCCCATCGCTCCCTCCCTGCCTCCCTCCTCCATCTCTTCTTCTTCTCTTCCCATCCTCACGTTTTCCCCCTCCCTCTCACTTCCTCTCTCCCTCTCTTCTTTTGCCAACCTGTCTTGTCTCGCTGGCTCAGTTTTCTCTGGCGGATTTCTCTGTGCCCTCTTTCTCTTTCTCCCACTCTTCTCTGATCCCTTTTCTCTGTTTCCTTCCTTTTGACACTTTTTTGCTTTAATATACAGTCAGCTTCCAGCTTTGTGACAACTTCCTCAAACGCCTAGTTATGGAAGCCCTGAGGGAATGTAGTAGGGAAAAAAGAGAGGGAAAGTAATGCAAGGCCATGCAAAAGCCACACTACTCACTTTCTGCTGTGTGACATCCCCTCAGGGCTTCCATACCTCTGTCCTCACATCAACCTTCCCCTTCTGCCCAGAGGAGTCAGAAAGAGCAGTCTGGGAGCAGAGGTGCCAAGAGGGAGTCAGGGAGGTGTCCAGTCTCCCCGTGTGCCTGCGCTCCCTCCTGCCCCCTGGAGGTCATTTGTTCAGTGTTAAAACAACAGGCCACAACGGGTCACAGGTCTAAAGGCATGTGAGGACAAACCACAGTTAAAGGAAGAGGGCTGAAAACGGTCATGGAGGAACAGAGGAAGGTCAACTGAGCCTGGAGAGTTCTTTATAGTACGTATAAAAAGTGTCATCCCAGTCTCAAACTGTTTGTGGAATATTCCTAGATGTATACAATATAAATGTGTGAACATTAACCTTCATGTGTCCCTTTGTCCATTTTTGGGACGTCATATTCCCCATCAATACCATTTTATGAGTTTTCAAGCCTCACACATGATCTTTGACTATGTTTTGTATTTTTATGGCATTTAAAAAAATTATATCTTAACTCATACCCCATATCTATAATGCACTGTGTACAAAAAATCCTGACATTTATGTCCCTAGGGTCCATTTTGGTCCCATCTACTTGCATTATAATTTGATTTGATTTTTTTTTTTTTTTTTTTTACCCTGGAGCCATTAGAACATAAAAAGATGTATGCAATAAATGCTTGAGGTTTCTCTTTAGTATTTTTGTAAAAGTTTAGTTGTTAACTATTTTCCACCAGATGGCGCCATTTTCCCTTCTGTGGTCTATTAGGAAACATTACATGTTTAGAATAATGTTTCATCCTGTTAACTTAACAAATGAAAAAACAAAACAGTTTTTTTATACCTGAGGCATTGAAAATGGGCTATAGGTTAAAAAGAAATCACAAAAAAGTTTGCAAAAAATATCAGTTTATACAATTTTAAAGGTACAGTGTGTAGAATTTGGAATTTTAGTGACATCTAGCTTTCAGATTTTAGAATGAGCCGATCTGTTACCAAAACATCACATCACTAAGCGACGAGAGCCTGTGAAGACCAAAAAAGATCTTGAGCCGGACATCATTTACAGCAGTGACGAGGTGAGGGTTTATTCATTCATTTTTCTAACCATTATTTTTATAGATTATTGGTCAGTTGTAAGCTCCGCCTGCCTTTCAGGTAGATGTCAGGACCGGCGGGCAGGTTCGTATTTAAAAATCATGTCTCACTCTTTCTGTCCTCAAAACGTTGCCGTAGACAACATGGCGGTTCGTTATGTCAGCCTCCGTGAGGGCGACCCGTGGTAATGTAAATTTTAAAAGCTTTTTTCAAATTTTGTAAAAAGAAAACGAAAGTTTGAAGGGGATGATTGTGCACTTATTTTAACATACTTCACATAAACATATAAACATTCTATCCTATTTACACCGTTTCTGTTTGGTGAAATGCAGCCAAATTCTACACACTGTACCGTTAAAGCCCAATATATGAAATGAGCTGTTTTTGGACCAAAGGGATTTGTTTTGTTTTTTCACTTTGAATTGCATAACTTTTTTCCCATCTAAAACAACAGATAAGGCATTAAAATTTAATCAACATATATATATATATATATAATTTATTATCAGAGGAGGGGTTGAATAAAAATGTAACAAAAAAGTTTGAAAAAAATTCAATGCATAATTTTTTAGAGTCTAATGTATGCCATGAGCCATTTTGGTCCAAAGGGACTTTATTTATTAATCTTATTACTATTATTACGTTACATTTTGAATTGCATAAGAAGTGCAAACAAAGCATAGAAATCAATTTTGCTGAAATTCGTTGGGGTATACCATGCTCTGATAGCCAGAAATAATACTCTGCATGCAGTATGCTAAAAATAACTAATATTTAAAAATTTTTCCCATCCAAAATAGCAGAGATTTAAAGACAGAACCTGGCAAATAAGGAGTTTTTTTTTTTTTTTTTTTTTAATTTGTAAATTTTTTAGATTGATTATCAGGGGAGGTGTTGATAAAAAAGGAACCAAAAAAGTTTGAAAAAATATCAATGAATAAAGTTTTTACAGCCTAATGTATGACATGAGCCATTTTGGTCCAAAAGGGCACAAACGGGTGTAAAAATAAAGGGATGCATGAAGGTTAAGAGTCATTTTTAACTTTCCATTTATGCCTGTCAGTTTCAAACGAGTGCATTACCATGACCGTTACTCTTTTATCAAGCACTTCAGATTCCTCAACCGAAAAAAAAAAAAAAAAAAAAAGCCAGTAGATCCTGCATTACCCAAATTAATGCAAATTTAACCAGGCCTTGTGAATTCTGTGTAACCTTGCAATTCTGGCAACTTTTATGCAAACAAAGCCCACTTCCTCCTCTGGGTTCTGCATCGGCAAATTCACATCAGAAGTTGGTCTGTTTGCAGATTATCAGAGTTTTTTTTTCCTGTGTTTTAAAGACATTTCATTGGGTGGTGGGATCTGACCTAAATCTGAGCACACTTGGCCCCAAAGCTCGCTTCATCTGATCGGTGCAAAAGTGGGAGAGGGAGCTGAAAAGCACGACATCATGTAAATCATATGAAGAATATAGACAAGAGTTCAAACTGGAAAGTATTTGTAATAAGAAAACCAAAATAATGGCTTCATCTGTGATTTTAGATTAAGAATCAGGATTCCCAAGGTCACCTGGAGATATAAAGAGCCATTTATTTTGCTTGAGTGTAAAGCCCGCTTTAGACTGGGCATGTAAGATGTGTGTTGTGGCTACCATATTGCTTTACTGTCATTTTGCTTTCATGTGAACAGGTTGGAGCTTTCAGACTGCATGCTTGAGTGCCGGGGCTCACACGTCTGCACATAGGTAGAGGACCTACAGAACAGAGGGCTGGCTATTTTTTCCTGAGTGCTGCACGCGTCTCTTGCACAGGAAAATGAAAAGCGTATTTACCTTGTTGAAGCAAATATCTATGCCCACAGTGGTTGAAAATGTTTGCAAACCAACAAGTGTGAGTCTAACAAAGGCATTCTCAAAACTTCAGCTATTAGTAAATCTTTCTATCTAACAACATGTCACAGGCAGGAAAAAACATCGTACAAAGACATTTCTGAGCTTTTCAAAGTAAAAGCCCAGTTTGGCATGTCTTTGGAGAAACTCACATTGTTTGCACAAATCCCTTTATTTTGTTTTTTCCAGCTGTACAACAAATCAAGTCTGAATAAGAGTCTAACCTGAAAGCCTAACTGAGTCAACATTTAACCAGAAACTGCCAACCTCAATTCAACCAGCTCTGAAGAAAACAACACTGATGGTAAATGATTTTGAGATTTAAAAGAATAAAAAGTCAAAATTTTATAGGCTCAAAATCTAAAGTAAAAGGCAAACTTATTAGTTCAAAATTTAAAACAAGAAATGAAAAATGAAAATACTGTTTTTAAATGACAAATATATATAACTATAAATGTATGATGAAATTCATAAGTTTTAAAGGTCAAAGTGTGAGTTTAAATTTGAACTTGTGAGTCTTAAAGTTCTAAATATGGAATTAAAACTCAGAGTTGGGAGATGACAAGGCCAAAACGTCAGATACAATTTAAAATCACACATTTAAAAGGTCAAAATATGAAATAAAAACACAAAGTCATAAGTTTAAGTCAGAATTGTGAGATGCAAAATTGAAAATATGAAATAAAAACCCACATTTATTTATTTATTTTCCCTGATTTCTCACTTTTTATTTATTAATTATAATATAATCAATATTGAATATTAATTATTTATCATTTTTTTTTATTAATTATGTATTTATTTTTTATTCTCTATTAATTAATATAATTATTATTCAATATAATAATCCTTATTATTGTGATTGTCATTGTTGTTATTTGTTTTTGATGTACTCTGATTTGGCAACAAAGTTGTCAACAATTCATGCCATTAAAGCATATTTTGAACTTTTGAACTTTGATTTAAATATTTTACTCTTTACTGTTCCTAGTTTTTCTGACTTAGGGAGGATATTTTAAATCACTGAGGTTAAGTTTTCATTTTTATATGTATGTAACAGGGATATAACTGTACCACAGGCCGGCTTTGGCCCTGTCTTGAGTCTGACACCCTTGATGTAGCGGATCAATACAAATTTTCACACCAGTGACGAAATTCTGCTGTGAGAACTTGCAGCTAACGTTTTTTCGTAGCACGGCTGAGTTTTCCAAAGTTTCACTCCAGACAAGTTCACGTCTGACTCATGAAAACCCCGGCTGCTGCCTTTGGCAAAGTTTTACAGCAGACTGAGGAGCAAAAATGTCCTCCTCTCCACCACTGTCTCCTTCTTCATATAAATATCTGTCTGTAGCCAGTGCTAAGTTGATGTTTTGTTACGTAGCTAAGAATGAGACGTGCAGCAGGCAGCCTGACAGGTCCATGTGAACCTAAACATGCTATTGTTTTTCTATTCACATGGTAGGTTCTATGAGTGCTCCATACTCTGAGGTGCTTTCAGGCATGATTCATAGGTTTCTAGTTTATGCATGGGAGATGTGAACCAGACTTGAGTACAGGGTTCACCAGTGAGCAGAGCTGCAAAGGCAGTAGTCAACGTCTCCAATCTCTTCATAATCTACCTGCATAACAACATCCCATTTCTCCCTCTGAGCGGCTGTGGAAGTAGGAAGAGAGTCGCTGCTGGTGATGGGAAACAGAAATAGAAGCCCTTAACTTTACTTTTTAGTTTCAGCACAAGGCAGTGCTACCATGTTGATTCTGCAAACAAACATTTGGACAGGAAGATATCTTGTTTATTAACGCCCTTATGGATTATCACAGCACATGGCAGCACCAGTAACATTTCATGGGCAGAGCCAGTAAAATAAATGAGAACTGAGGCTTCAGTCTAGGGCTGTCAAACTCTGTCGCAGAAGGGGCCGGATTCTGACTTAAGGTCTAACCTGAGAGCCTAACAGGGTGCACATTTAACCAAACTGTTGGCCTATTTTCACCAGTAAAAAATGATGGGTTAAAAGTAAAAAGTTAAAAGGCTCATAATCTGAGATAAAAAAGTCAAACTTAGCAGTTCAAAAGGTCAAAGCACAAAATTAGGTGTTAAAATAAAGCTTTAAAAAGGCAAATATATTAAAAAGAAAGTCACAACCAGGTGAAAATATGACTTAAAATTTAAAATGGTGCACCTAAAAGGTCAAAATTTGAAATAAAAGTAAAAATTATAAAATGAAAAGGTCAAAATATGAAAACAAGTCAAAATAATAAATTGAAAAGGTCAAAATATGAGATAAAAGGTGAAAATAACAAATGGAAAAGCCAAAATAATAAGATAAAGTCAAAATTATAAATTGAAAGCTTAAAATATGCGATAGAAAGTGAAAATGATAAATCAAAAAAGTCAAAATATGACACAAAAAGTCAAAATAATCAATTAAAAATGGTCAAACTACAAGAGAAAAAGTCAAAATATTAAATGTCAAAGGTAAGAACATGTAATAAAAGTCCAAATAATAGATTGGAGTCATAATTGTGACTTCAATCTAAATTGAAAATGTGAAATGAATACACAAATTAATTTCTTTTCCCACATTTCTTTTTGTCTAATTATTTTTATTCTTTATTTTTTTCACATTTTTATGACTTAAGGATATTTGATATCATTAAGGTTAAGTTTACATTTTTATACTGGAGGAAATCTGCAGACCTCATGTTTTAGGGCCGGTTATAATAAGAATAGGGCATGATCTTACGGGCCAGATGTTGCTGTACCACGGGCCGGACGTTGCCCCTGGGCCTTAAGTTTGACACCCCTGCTTTAGTCGATACATAGTCCTAGGATGACCCCTGAAAGTCAGAGATAAAGATATTACATACATGGCATTTTTCCTCTCAGATAAATCTCCTATTTTTGCTGCTCTTAGTTAACACAAACCCTGATTTTCTTGATGAAAGTGCCGTTTTCTCTCTGTCTCTGAGGGTTTACACACCACGTAATCTGACATCTAAAATCATGTTGCAGGAACTAAACACACTCCCAGTTAAAAGCTGAAAGTTGTGCTGATGGATGCAGAAGAATACTGGTGCCATGAATGATTATAATTCCTTGACTTTTTAGAAAAGTGCCATGAAATTGGCTTGTGTTTGAGTGCACAATTCAAGAGACATCCAGTACATCACTTCCACAGTTTGCCAAGAACCCAGCCAGAGCAAAGGCCTCAGATATGAATCACACAGTGGCTCCTTAATTATTCATCCCATTTGTTGCTGATTTGGCCTTTTTTGGCGTACGTCACTGTGGGGTTCATAATTACAGCGCTGCGCCCACATTCACACACGTTTCCTGAGGAGACAAAGAGGACTGAAGGTGATAACTTTTACATGTCTGGAGCAGAAAATAAAAACTTCATACAGGCCCTGAGAAAGAGAACCTTCCTGACTTTCACTGACATAATGTCTGAGTGCCACGCTGCACCCAGACACCACTGAGTGCTCTCTATTGGAAGTAATGGCTCTGGTCTGGAAGATGTCAAATTTATGCTTTTAGTGTGAAAGCCTCTCAGAAATGGGACTGAACTTTGTTATACCGGAGAAGCTTGAAAGAGAGACTTTGTTAGGCCGTTTTCTTAGACTTTATATTTTAATGAATTACAGAGGTGGTTTCTACAGGTAGGGTTAAACATGATAGAGGAGGACATCTGATGTATGCAGTAGGGCAGTGGTTTTAAACTTTTTCCACCCAAGACACACCTAAGGTTAAGCCAAAATCTCAAGGCACACCATATTTAAATCGATACAAAATAGACTTTTTAAATAATGTTACAGTCAGTCCCCCCTATAAGGGGAGATAAGGGGAAAGCTTTCTGGGGCCCAGCGAACTGGGGGGTCATGGAGATGGCAAAAGTGGGCAAATGGTGGCAAAACAAAGTCAGAAATGGGTGAAAATTCACATAAAAGTGGCCAAACAATGGGTTCAAATTGGCAAAAACTTGCTGAAAGTGTCAAAATAGTTGCAAAAATGTGTTGTAAAAAAGGAAGTAAAACTGGGTTAAAAGTAACAAAAAAGGGAAAAATTGGGTGCAAAAGTTGGCAAAAATTGGCATGAAGGTGGCAAAATGGATCACAAGTGCCAGAAAAGTGGCAAAAAAGAGTTAAAATTGCTAAGAGGTGGTAAAATGGAGTCAAAAGTGATGGGGAAAGATGGCAAAAAATGGCCAAAGAATAGCTAAATTGGGTGAAAAGTGGCAAAAAGGTAGCAAAAAGGGGCTAAATGTGGCAAACAGTACCAAAAAAGTGGCAAAAATGGGTTAAAAGTGATGCAAAAACATGGCAAAATTGGGCAAATAGTGGCGAAACAAAGTCAGAAATGTGCGAAAATCGATGAAAAAGTGTCCAAACAACGGGTTCAAATTGGCAAACACTTGCTGAAAGTGTCAAAATAGTGGCAAAAATTGGTTACAAGTGGCCTAAAAGGATTTAATGTTGTAAAAAGGTAGTTAAAATGGGTTAAAAGTGATTTTTTAAAAAAAGGGCTAAATTGGGGAAAAAGTGGGCAAAAGTGGGCAAATATTGGCAATAAGGTGGCATTAATGGGTTGAAAGTGTCTAAAAGGTGGCAAAATAGCTCACAAGTGCCAGAAAATTGGCAAAAAGAGGTTAAAACTGCTAAGAGGTGGTAAAATGGAGTCAAAAGTGATGGGAAAAATAGCAAAAAATGGCAAAACAATACTAAAATTGGGTGAAAAGTGGCAAAAAATGTAGCAAAAAGTTCCATAAAAGTGGCAAAAATGGGTCAAAAGTAGCAATAAGAAGTGGCGAAAATGCTAAAAAAAACGCAGCAAAATGGTTCAAGTTGTCAAAAGAAGTCGAAAAAATGGGTAGAAATATTGGTAAAAAACAGAATGAATTAATAAATTTAACATCAATGTCAATCCAACAATAGCTTTCCATTCTTTTCAGCTCTAAATGAAGTAACTGTTAGCCAGGATGCTAGCACCAATGCTACTGATCCAACACACATACACTGATATCATCAATAAACCCTAACTGGGGAGGTCCCATTTTTGGGGGTTTTTCAGGGGTCCAGCCAGAGCTGAGGGCAGGCCTGGTTCCAGTACCTGCCATAAAGTTGCAGTAATAACAGATTGTACAAATTCCCACACTTAGACTTGCCTTGAGGCACACTAGTGTACCTTGTCACACCATTTAAGAACCACTGGGCACCAAAAACTCACATTTAAAGTTAAACAGAATAAACAAACATTTTTATTCTGTGATATACAAAAGAAAGGATGCACCATGGAGGGCATTTTATAATTAGTTCAACAGAAGGGTAGATGCACCTCATCTGAAACCATATAAGGTCTAGTTACTCTTTAAATTAAGGAAATTACAACCCCAGTTCCAAAAAAGTTGGGACACTGTGTAAATATATTTTAGTAGTAGAACATAAGCAATGTATAAGATGTTGAAAATGAGATTTTCCCGTTCATGAAAGATATTAGCTCATTTTGAATTTCATGCAAGTAACACATCCCAAAAAAGTAGGTACGGGCCATGATTACCAGTGTGTAGCATCCCTCTTCTTTTAACAACCGTCTGTAAACGTCTGGAATGGAGGAGACCATTTGCTGGAGTTTTGGGGGAGGAATGTTGTCTCATCCTCGTTTGATGTAGGATTGTAGCTGCTCAACAGTCCTGGGATTTATTCTGTGATGCACCAGATATTTTCTATAGGTGAAGAGTCTAGACTACAAGCAGGCTAGTTCAGCTCTTTGACCGTGAAGCCATGCTGTTGTGACGGATGTGGTAAAACATCTTACTGATTTATGCAACGCCCTGAAACTCCCTGAAAGAGGCATTGTCTGGATAGGACTCTAAAGCCTCTACATACATTTCAGCATTGATTGTGCCTTTCAGATGTAAGCTGCTCATGCCATAGGCACTAATGCAACCCCATCAGAGATGCAGACAGAGAACCTCTGCTGTAAATCCTTTACATGTTAATATTAGACATTTGATCTGGTTGTAATCTACTTCCTCATAAACAGACCAGTCCAACTGTGACAGGCTGTTTACTGTAAAGGGTATGAAAAAATTTGTAGACTCTGTTTATACTCGTCCCAAGAGGTAAAATCTTAGGACTTCTCGTAAAAATATGTGGGACATATCAGGAGAAAACTATGAGGCAAATGAACAGCAGTGGTGCAAAGCACAAAGTAGGCCACAGGAGCCAGAAACACGGATCAGAGAAAAAGAAAACAGAAGGAGTTTGCTGTGGTTATTGGTTTATTTAATGGGCACAATCATTAGTTTATATTAGAATACCATAAAAACAGTACTAAAGCAGCATCACCTGGAGTGACACAGGGCCTGTTTTACTACCTTATCAGGGGACCTTGTTTTTGGAGAAGGGCCTTGTGTTAAAATCTAGTTTAAAGGCCTTCATTTAATTTTGCTTATGAGGTGCATATTCCTAAATCAATTTGGATTTAATCAAATTTTCACCCAGCGCTGGGACGGCGATATTTTGAAAAGCGAGTGAGAGGAACAGGGGGCTGCTACGCCCCATGATCCCAAAGCAGATTAATCTATTCATGCCGAGGTGGTCAGTGAAGCTCCCGACGATCAAGATACACTTTCAGTTTGTACATTACATGCTCTCTACTGGCCATGACACGGCCTCCCAAAAAGCAGATTTCAGAGGTAAATTGAACACTGAAAGTCTCTGCTCTGGGGAAACTGCTGCGGATAAGTCTGACAGTCAGTAGTACATGCTCACACAGCCATTTCTGCCAGTTCAATACCCGGTGCAGCCAGGTAGATGATTGTGCTGCTGATTGATACTCACTTACAATCATGTCAATCACTCAACCATTCCTGCATGAATGCATACATATTCAACTTGGATAAAAAAGTGCACAATTCACAAGTTTAACGGGACCTACCTGTCAGCTCCAGAGAGCCTAGAATGGCATTAAACTCCAGTCTGGGATTGATGGAATTATAGTAGTCATAAGTCAGACTCATGCAAGCATAATGCAGGGTGACCTCTGCTGACTGAAGTCAAATATTCCAACACAACCGGAGCGCTGTTATGCAATGGTATTTTTTCATTTGTCTGGAAAGAAGCCTTGTTTTTCCGAGACGTGTCCCTGCTGTATGATGTGATAAATATTTCAGACTGGAAAACAAGAATGTTTAAAGAGTAACTCAACCCAGAGTTTCAGCTACCCTGGAATGTCTTAAAAACACGCTCACTCACCCCTACGTCCCAACATTAGTCACACCATCATTAGGTCAAAGGTCGGCATTAGTAGACTGACATTTTGATACTTCCTGGTACTTACACTGCCTGTAAAAGAGTTCAACCCCCTTGGATGGTTTACCCTCTTATTGATTTTATTAAAAAAGTATGGTCAATATGATAAGACATTTTTTGAACAAAAAAAAAAATCCGCTGTAAAGTGAACATGACAACTAGGGGTGTGACAAGATCTCGTGAGATCAAAATGTCACGAGATGTTTCGTCGAGGTGAAAACCATCTCGCGAGATCAATATTGCCCAGTCACCAGGAGCAGCTGCTGTCCTAACAGAAAACAACACCAAACTGGAAGTTATAAAAGATCACAAAGATGCCCTGGACACTTTAAAATTGTTGATGGGACAGCTAATGAAGGAACCGCTCCATCCCCTGCCCCTCCTCCGCGTGTGCTTCTCGGGATCTCACATGATCCGCCAATGCATGATAAGTTTATATCAATGGTGTGAAATGATTAAATGCTGCTGCTGGAAACCTGTGCAGTCTCCACGAGTTTGTGTATGTGCGCAGACTCGCTCACAGTGCCGATATATATGTCTCTGTACAGGCCTTTGCACACTGAGTCCTTTTATTTCAACAGGATTTTTCACACGTTAAAAAATAAAATCGAGCTCATGTTGTTATAACCATGTTTTCACACTGACGCTGAAATTTTTGTCCATCATATTTTTTGAACAGGTTCGATTTTATGCGAAATTTCGTATCAGTCCAAGTCATTTCAATGGGTGAGGGATGATTCAAAACAGGGCCCGCTGCGTCCTCCAAGCTTGCTCACCCCCACCAGACCCCTCCTCTCTCTCTCTCTCTCTCTCTCTCTCTCTCTGTCACCCTGAAACCTCACATTAAACACCAAAGTTTACTCATTTGTTTTGTGGATATCAACCATGGAAATATAACAAATAGATGGGTGATTGATGATTCAGATAAGCGCCCGTTGCTTTATTATCTCTCGCTCACTCACCCCCGTCCAACTGCTCTCTCTCCCACTCCCGAAACCTCACTTAAGACGCCGTAGTTTGCAGGTGTTTAATGTGGATAACAGCTATGGAAGTATAACAGATAAGGGCATACGTTTGTAACCTACTCACTGCTCATAACAGAGACAAAATTAAAAAGTTGCTCTCACTATTTCTCCAACGTGGATCAGCGCTGTGACACATGAATGGGCGCTGAATGAAGCTCTGCCAGGATGGATCCAGTGGGATTTTAAAGGACTGACGAGACACAGGCTTGCAGTACAAAACAATTTGCCACATTCGACGAATTTTTGCAGTTAAGGTAAATAAAAACACATCGGACCCAGTGTGCAGTGTCTGAGTGCGTGACGTTTTTTTGGATTTTTGGAAAAAAAAAAAAAAACAGATCCGAAAACAACAGACCCAGTGTGTAAAAACCTTAACTTTGATTCAGTTGCTGCTTCATCATGTCTCCGTCTCATCTCATCGTCTGTCAGTCACACATCCATCAGCTATTCACTGTGTGTATCATCAACCAGAAGCTTAACATGTGTAGCGCGACAGGCCGTTGTATACTGCAGCTGTAAACTTAACAAAACAAACTCTGAACGCCACAGAGTCCCCTGTTAGCTCCAGAAAGAGAAGTTGTAGCCCCAGTTAAACGATCCCTGTTTGTTGTCTGACAGCAGACAGAGCAGAGACACACACTCGCTCACCAACGCACACACATTAACACACACACTCATCTGTGTCCAACACTGTCAAAGCTCATATCAGAAAAAAGGCCCCACAAACTGTGTGTAAGCATTGATAGTCTATTCAGTACAAGAGGAGTTTAAACATTTCTGAATAGACCTGAATGCTTCGCAGTTATGACTTTCAGCCGTATAAAGGACGTATTTCCCACTCATATTTTTTTCCAAAATTAAAAGAAGTGTAAAAGCTCGTCTCGTGGGATAAGCGTCTCTACACACTCCTAATGAAAACAGATTTCTACAAAGTAATATTAACTAAACAAAACTGCTTTTTGCCAATTGTAGTCACTTTTCACTCGTTTTTTTGGTCACATTTTTTTCCGCTTTTTTGCCATTATTGCCACCTGTAAGCCATTTATTTTTTTTGGTCACATCTCATCCATTTCTGCCTCTTTGTCTCCACATTTTTTGTCACGTTTCACCCAGTCTCTGCAATTTTCTATTTTGCCCCTGTTCACCCATTTTTGGCCACTTTTTTCAGCTTTTTCACCTATTTTGTCAGCTTCAACTTATTTTTTTTGCCACTTTTCACCACTTCGACTGTGGCTCTTACAAAGGTATATTTAAACAGTTTGGCTTTTTGGTTGAGCAGAGTTGAGTAACACTGATCTAAAGGACTTCAATGGTGAAATTTACTTTAGGAAGCAGAGCTGCTCGTAGATCAGCCAATGGAAAAAGTCAAGTGTTGAAGCTGGGGGTTCTACACATGTAGAATTGAGAAACGTTGTTGATGTGGCCTAGAGTTCTTTATACCCATACGCAGGTTTGAGCTGAAATATTCTGGGGTACGGTGATGTTTCACTCAGAGTGGATGTGATGTAACATAAGAGAGGGCAAAGGAGGTGTTCTAGGTTTAATTGAATTAAACAGCTGTTGGAGAAATTCCTGTAAGTTTACCTAAAACTCCTTGGACATTTTCCCGAAGGCTTATTCCTCAAAATCATGTCTTTAAGAGGGTTGTCTCAAAGTGTTTTACTCATCCAAATTGAAATAAACACTTCTTGTCACACCAAACAGTGAGTTTCTAACCAGTAAACACAATTCCTGCCAGTGTCCAAGTGGAGTAAAAATTGCTGTTAAATGTTCTTTCTGGGACAAATGCCAGTGTCAAACCAGGTAACAACGTGCTGCCACAAGTTCACTGACATCTCAATGAAATGCTGAAATCACAACATAGAGTGAGCTTTTCTCTCCTCTCTGTGGAGTGTAAATCCAAAAAATGTGCTAGCATCATGTTTTCCATCCAAAGCTGTGTTTGGACAGAGAAAAATGCTGTGTTGCCACATCAGGGATACTCACGATACAGTATTGATCGCTCTGGAAAGGCTGAAGGGAGCCCAGGGACTCTAAGGGATCATGGTATATGATGTTTTTGGTCAGTAATCACCCAGGTGATGACCCCCCTCACAGGGTGAGGAGTGTGTTTACAGAGCTATGCTGCTGGTGTGTGCGTGGGCTCGTCTGCAGACTCAACAGTAGACGACAGCAGGTTTTTGTTCTAATGAGCAGACCTTTATGTCTGGAGTCAGATCCTCACAGGATTCTCTGCTGCCATTAAAATGGTTTTCAAATGCTGCAGTTTCAAGCTGAGAGCATAACGTTCACATAGAGCTGGAGGAATGAGGTGCAAGGACCAGAAAACGTAGAAGTAATAAGTACAGGTAGCATGCATTTCGCCATGGACAGTACGGCCTGCACGACTGGCAAAGACAACCATGCATTCATCCACATGATGCTGCATTTTTGTAGGGGTTTTCATGATCTCCAGAGGATAATTCCAAGTGAGTTTGGAGACTGTGTCCCCTCCCATCTTTTACTTTCTCTCCAACATCCTACATTTCACCAATACCTATGATCAAACTGCCTTTGGGGCTAATTGCATTTCCTGTTCTCTTTATTCCTCTTCATCTTCAAGCATGAATTCCCACTTGTCAGTCTGCAAACCAGGGTTTGAAATAAAAATATTCACCCACCTACCACTTTGGCTTGTGGATTCAAAAATCTACCAGCCACTAAGATTTTTCACCAGCCCATTATTTGAACAATCAGCAAATACTGGCATGTGCTCCATCTTGTGCTACTTTGAGGCTGGTTTGAGTCTCTGTTGCAGCCAGGACATAAAAAAAAATCTGATTTTACTGCAATTAAGCCTCAACTGAGAGACAATATAATCAATTTATTATGAGCTTGTATCTGGAGAGTTACTGCAGTCACTACAGTTATGCTGGAAAGTGAGTGTTTAGTGTTGTCACTCGTTTTAAACCTCGTTTTTGACCACTTTGTCCTTTGCAAATATTTGCTGCATGGCACACAAAGGCATTGGAAATGCATGCAGCATTTTCCTGCACTAAGATTGTCAGACTTGCAGTGTTTTGCAATTAAAATTTTTGTGCATGATTCCGGTAACCTTGCCCCAGAATTCAGGCCTTATTTAACTATCCTGGGCTTTGACCAGATGAAACATCAGTTTAAAGCAGTGTTACTCAACCCTGCTAAACAAAAGAGCCAATATATTGAAAAATACCTTTACAAGAGCCTCAATCTAAGTGGTGGAAAGCGGGTGAAAGTGGCAGTACAAATAAGTTAAAGCTGGCAAAATAGGTGAAAAAGCTGCAAAAAAAGTGGCCAAACATGGGTAGACAGGGATAAAATAGGCAGAAAATGTGGGGACTAAGTGGCAGGAATTGGTGAGACGTGACAAAAAATGTCTTAAAGGCAGCAATAATAGTAAAAAGGCAGCAAAAATGTGACAAAAAAAGAGTGAAAAGTGACTAAAATTGGCTAAAGCAGCAAAAAGGTGGAGGAAAATGAGTGAAAAGTTAGCAAAAATTGGCAAAAAGCAGCAACAAATGTGAAGGGAAATGATTGAAAAATAACTAAAATTGGCAAGAAGCATCAACAAGGTGGGGGGAAATGAGTGAAAAATGACTAAAATTGGCGAAAAGCAGCAAAAAGGTGGGTGAAAATAAATGAAAAATAACTACAATTGGCAAAAAAAAAAAAAAAAAAAACAGCAAAAGGGTAGAGGAAAATGGGAAAAGTGACATGTAATGGCAAGAGGAACCTTAAATGAGCAAAAAAGTGGCAAAAAAGGAAAAGATGGGCAAAAATTGGCAAATACAAACAATGAAAATATACAGATAAAAAAATAAAGGTTGACATTTAAATTTGAAAATTAAAGCCTGCTGTATAAATGTGGGAAACAAATTGCAACGGATATCTCTGGGGTCAAAGTTTCCCTTCTTAGTGGTTTTCATATTTCAAATTCAGACATAAAAGAGCCACAAATCCTCTTAAAAGAGCCACATGTGGCTCTAGAGCCACGTGTTGAGTATCACTGTTTCAGAGACTTTGGTCAGAAGATTCTTTGGTCAGTTAGTCATCAGGTCTGCCAAGTTCTAGTCAGTGAAAACAACCAGAAATTCTGGACTCCATTTATGCCATTTACTGTTTCAAAATCGGTCTTTCATGCCACTTTTATCTAGCTGCCCTGGTGGTTGTCAGTATGAGCAAACACTGCTCAAAAATACCTGCATTTGGCTGGTGGCAGGCGCTAATATCCCACCCTGCTACACACCAAGTCCAAGATCAGCTCAACGTCCAGTTTGCTTCACTGGTGTCAGTGTTCCTTACTATGCTCAATGGTGTTCTCTCAACTCTGGCACTGACGGAGGAGCATAACATGGATGTGGCATCATCTTGGTACAACTTTATTCACCGCTGTTCTTCAGAAGAAACTTGTTCTTAAAACCCTTTCACACAGTTTTTAAAGAAGGTTCTGACAGTCATCAAAGTTTCCTCCTCTGTGATTTGTTCTTAGTGAAGACCAAAGTCTCAGAATAAAACACCCCCCACCCTTCTCACCTGATAAAACACATTTCAAACTCAGCTGGGATGCATACTTTTCTCATTACAGCAGGATGCATGTCACTTCTAATTAAAGCACAATCTGAAACAGAGTAGAAGGGGCTGATTAGTCAGGAAGCAATGGAGTCCTATATTTGATGATGGACCTAAAGAACGTGATAAGGCCAGGAAGTATGAATTACATTTCTGTTACAAGTCCTGGAGATCCTGGAAAATTCCCTAAAATAATCAGAGAATCCGAAAAACATAAAGAAATCCCTTAAAATTGTGAACACGTTACCAAAGAATGTCTGTGAAAATGCAAAAATACATTTAAAAATACTTTATTTTTAAATTAATTTACATACGCTTTTCTGAAAAAGCCTGAGGATTTCAATGAAGTTTTTAAAAATCCTACAAAAATTCCTGAAAATGTCTAATCAAAATCAGAAAAATTAACAAAAAATTCCCAAAGAATCCATGGAAAAATATGAAAAATTTCCAAAGAAACTACCACAAAACGAATTCCCTAAAAATGTATTGAAAATCCACCAAAATCAAAGTCAAGTCATACCCCTAAAATTGACAAACTCCTTACATTCCCTAAAAAGCACTCAACGATTCTTAAGCACACCACTCACCACCAAAGGCAAATAAAACTCTCCAAATTATACACAAATGTTCCCAAAAACTTTTTAAGAAGATTCCTGAAAATTTCATAGTGAATTCTCAAGACATTCCAAGCACATTACTAATGCTTTAACGGAAATTCTGGATGACTATTCTAAAATTCTAAATGCAGAGTTTATTAATCTGTCGTAGGACAGTCTAAATGTAACTACAGCCTCATTTATGCATGCAGGGTCTCAGTAGGTCGAATATAACCGGAATCATCTCATAGAATAAGCCTCTAGGCGGTCTCGGCTATGAATCATCTTCTCCACTCATCATCTTTTGCCCTTGTGCTGCTTGGACAGACAATTAAACATCCTTTTTTCCCAGAGCTGATGATGGAAGTGTGAGCCATCTGTCGAGGGTTGCACATGTGCAGAGCGGGCAGGATACTGCCATGTTAATCCACAGCCAACGGTTTGAAACAGGCAATCAAACAGGGACTTTAGAGAGAGTGGATCAATCTTACAGTATTCATATATTTACATGCATATTATGAAATATGAGGCTAGTTCCCGTTACATTAGACATGCTACAGAATCCTACAGATGCTGATTGACTTTTTATCAATGAAGAAGAAAACCAGAAAAGGCAGGAGACACCATTAGAGTGTGCATTGAACAGATTTGCATAATCTTCACAGTCATTTAGATTTGCAGGTATCCTCTAAAATTTCCATAGGAGTCACAATGCCCTAACAATCACAGCTGCTTTGAAGTATAGAGCCCAGGATTGCAGGCAAACATCTGTAATGCATTGTGCATGTTTGATTTACATGCACATACACTATATTGCCAAAAGTATTCACTCACCCATCCAAATTGAAATCAGGTGTTCCAATCACTTCCATGGCCACAGGTGTATAAAATCAAGCACCTAGGCATGCAGACTGTTTCTACAAACATTTGTGAAAGAATGGCTCGCTCTCAGGAGCTCAGTGAATTCCAGCGTGGTACTGTGATAGGATGCCACCTGTGCAACAAGTCCAGTGGTGAAATTTCCTCACTCCTGAATATTCCACAGTCAGCTGTCAGTGGTATTATAACAAAGTGGAAGCCATTGGGAACGACATAATGCTGTTCTGTATGAAAGCGACCGTTCCGCAATGGGGGGTCGATCTCGCCCCACCTTTGATCCGGATCGAGAGGTAGTATCAAAGCCGTAACAGACTTTTCCGCAACGAGTGTGAAAGGACGTCACAGCATTCTGCAACAGCAAGTGTGCACTGCTGTCTCCATAAACGTGAGAGTTAAAAACCAGCATGGTTTAATCGAGCGGCATTTCATTGGAGAAAACAACAGGGGGATAAAACAAAGAATAATGTGGATTAACTGGAGAGACTGCGAGGTTAGAGAGCTGATCACACTCTGTACAGGAGAGGAGAGAGCAGACACATCTCTGCTCACAGCAGCGTCAGAAAAGTTCCATGATGTGTTCAAGTGAGCTTGGTACTCTGAAGTTTCCAACCTCCGATGTAAATATGTGTGTCGTGACACTGCTTAAAGTCGGACCTCCAACACAGAAAAATGGAAATCCAGAGTTTCGAATTTCATTGAAAGCAGCAGCTCAGGCAGCAGCTGCCATCTGATTACGAGATGCTGGGGTGTGTGTGTAAGCTCATGCGTGCGTGATTCTGTTACACCTTTGTGTGAATTGCTTGTTGCGGAACAGAGACGGGCATTCCTTTTCGCCTTTATTGCAGAATCTCTGTGTAAAAACGGCTAGTCACTACAGACCTCCAAACTTCATGTGGCCTTCAGATTAGCTCAAGAACAGTGCGTAGAGAGCTTCATGAATGGCTTTCCATGGCCGAGCAGCTGCATCCAAGCCTTACATCACAAAGTGCAATTTAAAGTGTGGGATGCAGTGGTGTGAAGCACGCCGCCACTGGACTCCAGAGCAGTGGAGAGGCATTCTCTGGAGTGATGAATCACGCTTCTCCATCTGGCAATCTGATGGGCGAGTCTGAGTTACCAGGAGAACGGTACTTGTCTGAATGCATTGTGCCAAGTGTAAAGTTTGGTGGAGGGGGGATTATGGTGTGGGCTTGTTTCTCAGGCGCTGGGCTTGGCCCCTTAGTTCCAGTGAAAGGAACTCTGAATGCTTCAGCATACCAAGAGATTTTGGACAACTCCATGCTCCCAACTTTGTGGGAACAGTTTGGGGATGGCCCCTTCCTGTTCCAACATGACTGTGCACCAGTGCACAAAGCAAGCTCCATAAAGACATGGATGAGAGAGTTTGGTGTGGATCAACTTGACTGGCCTGCACAGAGTCCTGACCTCAACCTGATAGAACACCTTTGGGATGAATTAGAGCGGAGACTGAGAGCCAGGCATTCTCATCCAACATCAGTTTGTGACCTAACAAATGCACTTCTAGAAGAATGGTCGAAAATTCCCATAAACACACTCCTAAACCTTGTGGAAAGCCTTCCCAGAAGAGTTGAAGCTGTTATATCTGCAAAGAGTGGACCAACGTCATATTAAATTCTATGGATTAAGAATGGGATGTCACTTCAGTTCATATGCAAGTAAAGGCAGGTGAGCGAATATAGTGCATATAGTGAATATAGTACACTATATTGCGAATATAGCGCAATATAGTGTACATGAGGCCTGCAACTTAAAGTTAAGGTTGATTATAATGGAAACAATTACAAACGCATTTGAAAAAGTCACTTCTTGCCAGGGACCTGCTGTGATGCATTATGTAACATGAATAAATCCCATTTAGCTGGCGGTCACCCAGCGCACCTCGCCAAGTGTGAATACATTTTCAGCCTGATTGATCCTAGCGTGAAACAAACCAGAAAAGCATGGCACTGATGCTGTGTGCTCCTTTTTCTGTTGATCTTCACATGTAACACTGTCCTTTGCTTTTAAAACGCCCTTTAGTAAACACACGGATTTATCAAACAGGATGCCGGGTTTGATTGTTCACTTACAGAAGGAGCTGCTTTCGTCCTTTGTGCCTTCCATGGTGCCATCCGGCAGCATCTGGAGGTAGAAGCCGTGTCTGCAGTAAAGCCGTGTGACGATGCCCTTCAGCTGGGGCTCTGCAGAGCAAACAAAGGGGTTAAACACACATTAGCACCAAGAGACACACACACACAAACACGTGTCGCTGTACATATTAATGCACACAGATAGCTATTAGCATGCTCTTTGACTAAACAAGAGGCAGGTCTTGGTATTTACACTGGGAAATAGTCAAACAGTGAAGTGTATGTGCATCCATGTGTGTTTGTGTGTGACTGTGGCCTTCAGGAGGATTGATGGGGCCGCAGTGACTGCTAAAACGGAGCATCTTTCACAGGCAAGTTCAAGTGAGGCATGCAAAGATGTTCATTCTGTTTGCATGTGTGTGTGTCTGGGCTTGTTTGTGTGTATCTGTAGCAGCTGCCTAATATAGAGGAAACATTTCATGATGCCAGCATCCTCAGTGGTATTTGGACCTTACTGATTTCTTATTTTTTTTGCATATTTGTCCTTGTTGTGATTATGTGCTACACAACCCAGGTGACTCTTAAACTAATGATTTCAAAATTGATCTCATATTTTCATCTTTCAAACTTATGATTTCAACTTTCTTCTCATGTATTCGCTCTTTAAAAACATTTTGTTTCTATTTTTCTGATCTATTGAAGCAATAAATTGGAATTTTAATTTCAGATTTGAGTCTTAAACTTATCATTTTTACTTTTTTGACTTTCCAAACATTTATCATCAGTGTTGTTTTTTATATTTTTATATTACCCTGTTAGGCCCTCAGGTTGGACCTGAATCCCAAATCCGGCCCCTGCTCTGATTGAGTTTGACACCCCTGGATTAGAGAGAAGTACGTCATAGTTAAAACACCACTGTAAGAGAAAGAGCTGTGATTGGCTGTTAGGAGCTGATAGCCAACAATTGAAACCAGCTGGCCATCAGCTGATCGCAGTTGGGCGTATGACTACCATGTCCTGCATGAACTAACACTCTGCCCAAGGGCATGATGGGTAACTTCACAGATTAACTGACTCTTTATGGAGCTGAACAAACACTGTAATGAGTTACTTCCCCCTCTCTGCTCCCTGGCCTTCTTTATGCCCTTCCTGAAGCATTTTTATTTTTTTAGAAATCTGAACATCTTGTAGTTTGTGATCCAGCAGAGAAAGTTTTATGTCTGGCACACTTCAGAAACAAACAGGAACAACTTCACTGTCATACTAAAAGTTTAATGAAGCATCTCCCATCATCTGTTTACTCCTCTGCTCTCAAATACCAACTGTTATCATTTACTCGCTGCACTCGCAGGCACCAGACTATTTGTTTCATTTAAGCAATGAGGCATTTTGTGCTTCCACCACCCTGGAGAGAAGTTAGCGTGTCTTCGCTAACCCGGTGTTTGTGTTAAGTTCCTCCAACCGCACACGCGTGACTGAGGGGCTCCTCCACTCTGAAGTGCTGAGGGAGACCGAATAGTGGATCAGAAGGAATGTCAGAATGCTGAAGTGTTTCCACAATCAACTTTTAATGAGAAGCATCAAATATGGATGAGGGCCGAGAAGTACGGGGGGGCAGTTGGCAGTTGGCCCTGGGATGACAGCAGGGGTGTGAGGCGCAGGAAGAGGGGCAGAGAGGGAGAGACATTTCCACTTTAACCCTCATAACACTGATTTATAAACAAAATTAATACAGTTTCACTGAAGTACTTAAAAAAGCAACTATGTCACACCAACACAACCACATTCTGCCTTAAAGCTACTCAACCAATTCTGTTTTCTCTTCCACAAAGTATGAAGGATGGATAAATACTGAAGTAAAAACAAAAAAATTAAAAACTTGACATCAAATAAATTAGATTGACAACTAAGAACTGCATCTGCCTGTGATGCCTATGTCAAATTTATGCTCCAGTTTGTTCCGCAATATTTCTTTTAAAACTTCCATAATACACATTAGATCAGGGGAGTCAAACTCATACTGAGTTTAGGGCCAGATTTGCTCCGATGAGACGCCCTGAGGGCAGAACTGTTTGGTCCAGAGGTGTCAAAGTCAACCTCAGCAGGGGCCGGTACTGAATTTAGCTCTAACCTGAGAGTCTAGCAGGGTCAACATTTAACCATAAACTGTCAACCTCATTTTCACCAGCAATAAAATATAAAAATAAATAAATAAATAAATCAACTTAACACTGATGATGAAAAAAGTCAAAATGATAAGTTTAAAGGCTCAAAATCTGAGAAAAAAGGCAAACTTATATATTAAAAAGAGCAAAACACAAAATTTAAAGGCAAAATGATTTTCAAAAGCAAATATACGAGAAAGTAAAAATCATGAATTTACAGGTCAAAATATGGGATTTAAAAACCAAAATCATGAGTTTCAAGGTCAAAACATGGGATATAAAAGTCAAAATCATGAGTTTAAAGGTCAAAATATGGGATTTAAAAAAACAAAATCATGAGTTTAAAGGTCAAAATATGGAATATAAAGGTCAAAATAATGAGTTTCAAGGTCAAAATATGGGATATAAAAGTCAAAATAATGAGTTTAGAGGTCAAAATACTGGATTTAAAAACCAAAATAATGAGTTTAAAGGTCAAAATATGGGATTAAAAAGTCAAAACAATGAGTTTAAAGGTCAAAATATGCAATATAAAAGTCAAAATAATGACTTTAGAGGTCAAAATACAGGATTTAAAAAACAAAATAATGAGTTTAAAGGTCAAAATATGGGATTAAAAAGTCAAAATAATGAGTTTAACGGTCAAAACATGGGATTAAAAAGTCAAAATAATGAGTTTAAAGGTCAAAATATGGGATTTAAAAACCAAAATCATGAGTTCAAAGGTCAAATATGGGGTATTAAACTCAAAATAATGAGTTTAAAGGTCAAAATTAGAATTTAAAAGTCAAAATCATGAGTTTAAAGGTCAAATATGGGATTAAAAGTAAAAAACAACAAAAAAAAATAGTTTGAATGTCTAAATATGACATCTGATGGGTCTGTTGGTGTATTCAGTGGCTCTGGCTGCAGTAGCTATTAGCTTGGGTGTAGCTGCAGAAAAGTGGCAGTTTAATTGAGACCGGACAACATTCGCACGTTTTCTGTCCGGTCTTGGCATGAACTGAGAAGCTCCAGCGTTCACAGATATGGCAGCGGTTGCCTGTCAGCTCAGGAGCTGACCATTCATATTACCTTAATTTGAATGTGACCCAGTATTCACAGATGAATGTGAAACATATCCATGCAGAACATACATGAAACAGTCTGTCTGGCGTGTCAGGTCACATGTTGACATGTAGCTCAGGTTGGTCTGCAGAGGGACTGGGAGAACTTGTCAAACTTGTGAAACATTGCATCTGTTGGACAGACTTGCAGTATCCTGCAGCACATTCAAAGACTGGCTGAATTTGCATGAATGGTTGCCATTGCTGTCTACTGGCTTTCTCACTTTGCAGTGCATTATTTCTTTCTAGTTAGGAACATAACCACAGGTTACTTTCTTTAGCTTGCACTAGCAGCATCCCTCTCCCTACCACAGAGGGCAAGACACATTTTCCAGAACTTTCCATGAAGAGTGACTTGACCCTTGTTAAGAGGGAATGAGCCATTTAAATCAGTTCTATTCTAAAAAGATGTAAGAATGAATGCATTATTTGAATGTTAGTTTATTTTTTAGGTCTTGGTATTCTATCCTACTTTAAAGTAGTTGCTACTAAAGCTAACAGAGCTGAACATCCGGATGTTGTTAACCTGAAGCTCATTACAGCTAAGTCTCAGAGTCGGTGAATTAGTGAAAGAAACGCTGGTGTGTAATCCTCTCTTTCATGCTGAGAGTGTGGCACAACATGTTGGGGAGCCTTTTATCAGAGGCCTCAGCGCTGAGATTGAGTAACTACGACAAGATAAAAGCTCATCCACCGCTGGTCAACTAGACACAGAAGGTTAAATGTGGAGTGTGCTAATCTGTAATATCCAGAGTCTTAATCCCGAATAAAGCCTTAGACCACACACCAGGCCATGTGCTGCTTTTCACATCTGCCACGGAGCAGAGCGGAGCAACAAACACTCACACAGGAGGCTGATGTTGACCTTTAGCGTGGCTCCGCCTCCGTACATCTCTGTTTGGTAAAAATGCTGTGATCCAAAACACTGAGCTCCCCGGACACAAGGACATTGAAGACTACTGGTGCAAGAACAGAGTCGGTACAAGGCTACTGCGCAGACAAACACGGCATCTCTGACTAAATCTTTGTGCAGTGAAAGGCTCGAAGCAGGAACTGGTGCCTCGAGTTACACCTGAGGAAGTCTGTCAGTCTGTTACATAAACTGAGATTTAAAATGAATAAACACAGATGTAGCAGAGGTTAATATGAATAGAGAGCAAGGCTGCTCTACAGGGGGATGAAGGGGAGAGCTGGGGGCCCACCAAACTGGGGGGCCATGGAGGTCAGCAAAATCCTGGTCCATGTAAAGTTAAGCCATAACAACATTTTTTTTTTTTTTTTTTTTTTTTTTTTTTTTTTACCTGAATAATAACCATTTTGAATTAAGGCAGATTTTTTTTTTTTTAGATTAATGCCATAGTATATAGCCTTCATAAAAATACACACCCCTTTTTTAAGACAGAATTCAAATTGTTTAAAAGATAAGGTGGTGGAAATGGTTTGAAAGTGAAAAGACTGGCTTAAAAGTTGTAGAAATGGGTGGAAAGTTTGGCAAAATGTGTCAAATACAGGGTAAAAGATGCAAACTATGTCCAAAACAACAACAAAGGCAAAAAACAGAGTGGCAAAAAAATTGTGTTAAAACTGGCAATAACAGGTCCAAAAAACAAAGTTGTGGAATGGATTTCAAAGTGGAAGAAATTGGTGGAAAGATGGTTAAATGGAAAAGGAAAGAAAAAAAAAAACAAAGAGCTGCACAAATTGGTCAAAAGTGGCAAAAAATGGCCAAAAAAAAAAAAAATGCAAAAAGGGTCCCAAGTGGCAAAAATACATTCAAAGTATGGGTGACACAAAAGGTAAAATGTGATTAAATTGGAAAAAATGGGTGTACAAAGTGGTGAAAAGTTGTTAATAGCAACAAAAATTGGTAAACAGTAATGCTGAAAGTGGCAAAATTGGATAAGAAGACGGAAAAAGTAGTGGAAATTATCAAAATGTGAAAAAACAACTGGAGGAAAAGGAGGTAAAATGGTATAGAAATGTGGCAAAATGGGTGAAATAAGAGAAATATTTGTTGAAAGTTACAAAAACTGGGATAAAAGTGGGAGAAACTTAGCAAAATGCAGCAAAAAGAGTCAAATTTAGGGTATAAGATGCAAAACTTTGTCCAAAGTGGCAAAAATAGGGAACAAAGTGGGTAAGAACTAACAGTAACAGGCAGAAAAAGTTGTTGAAAGGATGTCAGTGTGGAAGAAATTGGTGGAAAAGGATTTAAACTGGGACAGAAAAGTGGCAAAAATGGGTTAAATGAGGCAAAGATTTGTTAAAAGCAGAAAAAAATGTCAAATAGGGTGGTGGAAAGGATTTAAAGGTGGCCAAACTGGCTTATAAGGGGAAAATAAAGACAAACAAGTTGCAAAAATAGGGTACAAGGTGCAAAAATATGTCCTAAGTGGCAAAAAGGATGGGAAAAAAGTTATAAAAGGGGGTTAAAGTGTGGCAAAAACTGGTTGAGAGTGGCAAAAATGGGCAACATTAATGACTTTGAGCTCCAAAGTGAGGAAAATTTAATCCAGCATGCTAGCACCAAAGCTACTGGTCCCACACACTGTCGCTGAAACTACCAATAAATCACAGCTATGGAGCGTCCATTCTCTGGTTTCATCAGGGACCCAACCAAATCTGTCAGCAGACCTGGTAATGAAAAAATACTCTAAAAGAGGAGCTTATTAAACTCATTTTCATTAGACCACAGTTTTGAGTTTAAGCCATCATTTCTTCCAGGACAGCTCATACAAGCCTCAGAAAGTGATTTAAGATAAAGAAATACACACGGCACACCTTCACTTCTCCTCCTGAATAGAGGATTCTTATCACTGAAATCAGACCATCCAGAAAACCTTTAGCTTACGATGCATTTCAAAGTAACTCTATAGCTAGTTAACAGTCCTATATGTGAGATTCAAGGTATGGATCACTGTAGTTTAACTGCAAATATTCAGAGATGCATGTCATTGCATGTTTGATATTTTTTAATTATATAACACAAAGTCATCTTAAAAAGATCATCTAAGTACACACACATCCATCTGTATTCATCCAGGTCTATTGTGAATTACCTCTGGTTAATGGGACGTTACCATTCACTAGAAACGAACATTTCTTAATGGAGGACTATTTTACATAATGGAAACCAGTTACATAATATCACCAGGTCATCCCAGCATGCATCCAGGATAAAACTTTGCACTTTGGCCAAATCTAGTTTGACTTCTACATTTATTATGTACCACTCATAAAGCCCAACAGGAAAGAGAAAAAAAAAAACGTATCAATATTTGACCAACGAGACTGCAGAGTGCTGAAGAGGTTGTGTAACTGTCACTCCACTCTTCTGGTAGGAACTTTACATGCCCATGTGGTGGCGAACGCAACTTTTAATGACATCACAGGTAACCAAAATGCATTAGCTAAAACCAGATTGGGTTTTCACTGACCCAAGGAGAACCAATCGAAGTGTTTTCTGGAGAAAAACAAGCTATCCTCCAGTTTCATCACCTGGCTTTAGTTTTAGTATCAGAAAATATGAAACTTCCTTTCCTATTTGACTTTTATGTTCTTTATTTTGAATAGATGAGGCTATTTATACGTGCTTATTACATTCAGTGTAGAGAGATCACATTGTCCTGTTTGTGGTTGCTATCAGGGTCCACGATGAAGAGCAACCCATCTGGGTACTTTGCCCAAACAATGCCGGCCCCGCCCCTTTTTTTGGGAAAACATCCCATTAAAATGAACAGCAATAAATGGGAAAGATTGGGTCATTAGGGGTTTAAAAGTTTCAAATCTGTAAATTGTATGGTTGGAAGCCAAAACACAATGGCCAGTGAGATAAACACAGAATATAGGCTAGTAGTTCTCAACTGGTGGGTCAGGGCCCAAACGTGGGTCGCAAAGCTGTTTCCATTGGGTCGGGATGTGTGCCAGGAAAAAAAAAAAAATGTGGCAAAAGTTAATGATGTATGAAAGTCCTGAGTGGACAAACAAAGTTTCTACACATTTTTTCAGGTTTTCTTGTGATCACAAGTACATTTCAGTGTTTGTCTTAAGATTTCAACGAATTTATCTTTCTTTTCTGGATGGCAAAGCTGTTTTTTCCAAGATAATGTGGAAAAGTCTGGAGAAATTGCAAATTTTTCAGCTGTCTTGGGGGCAAAAAAAATAAAATAAAATAAATTAATTTGTACTTGTCCTTCAGTAATTATGTGCCTTTCCAACTTTTTTTTTCCAATTCTGGCTTGGTCTGAATAATTTCGGTCACAATTTGCCACAAAGAGGTGGTAGTGGGTCCTTCTGCCTGGCCAGTTGAGAACCTTAAGTCATTAAGGACGGAGCACTGGTTTCATCCAAACAACACAGAACTCTTCCTAGACACTTTATCTTGGTTTGAGAATAACTTAACATGCCTCAAATCTGTGGTTTTCAAACTTTTTCACCTGAGATCGAGTCAAACCTTATCTATTTACATGCAAAATAGCCTCTTTGATTCTTGTTGAGTCAGGGACACTCCTGAAGAGGCTCCCTGGGTTAGTCTAGCAGCCTACTTTGACTTTCCAGGGGTTGCATGGCTAGAAACCCCCATATGGATGCAGAAATGGCAATGCATGTTGAATACAATGAAATGAGTTCAAAAGTAGTTAAAACATAGAAGCATGTATGTGAATATGATGGTGGAATAAGCTTTATGCTATAAAAGAGGAGGCTGGGGTGGAGGAGGTTGAGCTTTGTTAGCAGCAGCAGGGTGGTGCATCACAAACACACAACAAAAAGGCTCATAAATGCATCGTTACCGACATTGTCTAACCTACCACTATTCAGGCTGCTTCTGACTTTGACTAGTGTATGGCTTGGGTCTCTGGAATGAGTCTTTTCCTTGAGTTTTAGTCCCGCCCACCAGAGACTCATGCTGCGTCCAATCAGAGAGTGAAGGGGGCGTTTCTTTGAGTAAAAAGAGTTCCGGGAAGCTTGCTCTTATATGTCTCTGATCAACGGTCTTCAAATCTCAGTCCTCAGTCTTATGGCTTCAGTCATAAAACCACCTTAGGGTCTTTGGGACGTTCTTTAAAATAGCGGATCAGAAACTACTTTCGGTTCGAGCAAAGACCGAGGACCAATTAACAAACGACATGGGATCTGCCTTCAGTCTGAATGTTTGTTTCCCCCCAAAAGGGGGCGTGGTCACATTGGAAAGCAGGAAGTGACATTGCACTGCTCTTATCCATTGGCTAGAAGAGGTGTCAGTGTTGTTACTACCTGGAGCCTGCATGCACTCCTGTGTCTGTTGAGGGTGACCTTTGACTCTGGGATGCCAGATCTGGAGTTGTCTTGGGACCAAATGAGCAAAAACACTGGCAAAGGGAGGTCCCCACTGGACAGCCCTGGTAGCATGTTTTTGGTGGAAGGGAGCCGGAGTATCCCGAGCAAACTCCACACAGAGAAACCCTGATTAGGAAGAAAACCAAGAACCTCCTTGCTGTAAGATTACAGCGCTAACCCCATCCTTTCTTTAGTGAATTAATCTTGTTTCCTTAAGTTGATAAACCAACTTTTATTAGTGAAATTGGTGGAGTTTCCCTTTACTAACAGCCACTCTGAGACCAAATACTTATACTCCCTGATATGTTTAGGGACTTCTGTGGGTCACCTGTCTTAGTCGAATATTTCCCATTAAAATTGCTTTGCTTTAGAGGCTAATCATTGATCCAGGTTAGGCACCTAGGGGTAAAGCACATGGATGGAATTACACCCAGGGTTTAACTGAAGGAGCTAGGAAAGCCCATTCTGACATTTGGATTTAAAGCTGCAGATTACAGCATTTTATGCTTGCAATTTCTTTTCCAGTTATACCACAAGAGTTATGAATAGCTTTAAAAATGGAATCAAGAGTATGGGACTTTTTCTTTCATGCCAAAGAATAATGGCCTAACTTTTCAAACAGTAGTTCTGTAATCAGAGCAGATCAGATCTAACTGTGTGAGAGCAGGTGTTGGTGTGTATGTGTTTATACATGGAAAGGATTTGTGTTTATAATCCCGAAGATATTCAATGCCAATTAAAGAGTGACCTCAATGAAGAGCAGGATTAATCTGACTTATTAAGAATTTCAACCATTAAAGTCACCCTGAACCCTCCAGCTGCCCAACGCCTCAAGTCGGATGACAACTGGGCAGTGTGCTCGTGCTATTTTCACCCCCATTACACACTCCAGTTCTTAATGCGTGTGTGTGTTGGACGCCTCAAACAGAATGGGCTTGGCTGAAGAAGTGGCGGTGGTCTGCCAAGGACAATGTGTGTCTGTCATCACAAACACAAAGCGGGCTCACATAGTCGAAATGTTTCAGTATCAAACCCTATATCAGTTTCTGTCTTGCTCTTTCAAGAGACCCCTGATCCTATCCTTCCATCTATATGGGTCAAAACTGATGTTACAGTGGAGGAAGTACTGAAAGTAAGGCAGAACTAATGTTGCAATGAAAAGGTAAATTGTTATTTTGCAGAGCTCCTCAATATGTGTGCAGATAAAACCCCAGATCCAGTGCAAACAAACATTTTATTCACATAAGAATAAAAACAACTTGTCGTTTTGCAGTTGATAGCAGCAACTCATCTCAAAAAATAAGGGACAGGACCATGTTTACCATCGTGTAGCATCCCCTCAGTCTTGGGTCTTCCCTCAAAGACATGTCTGGATGGGAGCATCTGTCGCTCTAAAACCTCCATGTACAGGCACCAATAAAACCCTGGACCATCAGAGATGCAGGTTTTTTAACAGCGTTTTAAAAAAGAATTTTACATTTTGACTCATCTAACCACAGAACAGTTTTCCATTTTGCTTCAGTCCATTTTGAACGAGCTTTGGCCCAGAGAAGACGTGGCGCTTCTGGATCGTGTTTATACATGGTGTCTTCTTTATATAATCCAGCTTTAACTTGCAAACTGTGTTCACAGACGATGATTTCTAGAAGTGTTCTGGAGCACAAAGGGTCAGCCCAATGATCTTGAGCATCCAGTACTACTTATTCCTCTAGGTACTCTGAATCTTTTGATGATATTATGGACTATAGATGGTGGGCTATTCAAAGTCTACATAAATTTACACTGAGGAACATTTTTCCAAATTTTTTCATAATATTTTGATGCAGTTTTTCCCAGATTAATGAACCTCTGCCCATCTTTACTCCTGAGAGACTACACCTCTCTAAAATGCTCTTTTTATACCCAATCATGTTACTGACCTTTTACCAGTCAACCTAATTAGTTGCTAAGTGCTCCTCCAGCCATCTTTCATTAGTATCACTTACTTTTCCAGCCTTTTGTTGCCTTGTCCCTACTTTTTGTGTGTTGCTGCTCCAAATTCGAAGTAAGCTAAGATATTAAAATACTAAAGTTGTTTCATGTTTTTTATACTCTATTGCTGGGGGCTACATCCAGACATATGAAAAAATAGTGGGGCTACTTATATATTCCTCACCTTGTAAGACAAATCCAATTAAAGATAAGACATGCTTAGCGATTGATTACACCTGGATGGCTTGTTGATGGCTGACAGGGCAAATGGATAGTCATTTTCAGGATTTGGGGGAGCCAATCAGATTTCAGGGGGCCCTGTTTTGCCCTGGCTACCACTGGCTCCGCCCCTGAAAAGCTATTGGAGCTGCTTTTTGCTGCATTAATCCATCAGGACATTATTAGTCAAGATATGCTCTTGTCAAAATGTTTGTTTACAGAATCAACATTGGTAGCACAGCCTAGTGCTGAAGCTAAAAAGTACAACACAGTTGAGTACAAGCTTCATCGTCTAATGTGGGCCATATTTCATTTTATTTCTCGAATTTGCTGCAGGCCAATCAAAAATCGGCTGCGGGCCGCATTTGGCCCCTGGGCCAATATTTTGACACCCCTGTTCTGGTGTGAATTAAACATGAGTTTACTAGATTTTCAAATCATTACAGTCAGGGTTAGAGTTTTACATGTTCACAGCACCCCAACTTTTTTGGAATTGGAGGTTATATTTTGAAGACACAATTTTCACAAAAAAGAGGGCAGAAGCGTTTTAAAAGCGGTGCTGCCAGCTGGGTATGTGCTGTGAGCTATGTGAGACCAGATTGGGACACCTTGTGGTGCAGTTATAGCCAGCAGTGTCACTTTTCAACAGCTTTTCTTCATTATTAGGTCAGATAAATCTATGCAGAATAAAACTTTGGTACATTTTCTAGTATATTCTACTGATGGGGACAGTTTTTAGACTCTTTAATTGAAGTCAACAAGTTAGCATCAGAGCTGATCAGGGCTAATCTATGCGACTTGGAAAGGTACGGTGTTGCTGCAGTGTTTTACCTGCATCTGGCAAGAGGCATGGCAGGTCAAAATATCATACTTTGAGCTAATGTTCCCTTGTGATCTCATAGAAAAGGACAGGCCCAATCAGATTCAGACCAGGGCTCAGTATAAGTGTCAGCTGATAAGCTTATATTCATTCATAAATTATTTTGGACATCTGAGCTTGACAGGAAATCCTTATCAGTTGAAAGGACTCTTTTGTGAGCCCAGTGTCAGGGTCTAAATCACCAAAACTGAGCTTAAAGAGATTAACTAATTTAAAGAAATCCAAAGAAATGTCTTTTTACCAGACTTTATCACATCCCTACAAACAAATAAGGGTAATACTTGTTGATTTGAAGTTAATGGGAGCACAGAGGCCTGAGGGTTTGGACCAGATGGAGGAACAGTACAGCAGGTGGAGGGTCAGTAGGTCACACATGCTTTACCTTTGTCTGTTTTCCCTCTCTCTCACTCCCCCCCCTCTGAATAACCTGATTTTATTTATCCTGTATCCCATGATAAGTTCTCTTCTTACTTTTGCTTTCCATGCCATCCCTCCAAAATCGTTCTGTCTCCTCCTCTTCCCTTTAATTCTTCCATATATCAGCCCAAAAACTGCCTACGTTGTCTGCAGGGTAGTCCTTACTTCGGCCCTTTTTAAATGGTAAAGCAGGGTGGAGGAGTAAAGCAGTGAAAAGACGAGGGCGGAGAAGGAAAAAGCATCAATAAAACGCCACTTAACAGCAAACAAGACCTTCTGATTGACTGACATGCCATTTAGCAGAGGAGGAAACGAAAAAGAAAGGGAGAAAAAAGAGATACTGGGGAAGAGGGAGCCACAAAGATAAACAAAAAAAGGAGCTGAGATGAGAGTAGATCTCACTGATTGTCCCACGCTGCTTTTTTCCCACAGGTTGCAGCACTGCTCACTCTGACGTCTTCTTATTGATGTTTCATTTAGAAAGTTATTCATTCTCTCTGGCACTAAAGTGTCAGAGCTCCTGATGCTGATGGCAATGTGACTCTCGCTGATTATTATACTTCCATCTGTTTTGAGGAGACGTCATCTTAAGCGCTCTCTGTTCAGTGTGTGTCAGCACAGACGTACTCAGACTCCAGGAGGCACAGATGTGCTCCATCACTGACGCCCCTCTGATTAATCATGGTCATTGTAGTTCGCTAACTGTCGCCACGTTTGGCAGAGTGAGAGCTCGGGAACTTTACAGGAGAGAAATGAACGAGGACAAAAAGAAGCCGGGATGGCGTTCGACTGCAGACTGTGTTTCTTCTGGTGCAGTAAATATGATGCAACAGCAGACGTCTGCATCAATCACACTTTACGTCCCCTTGGATTTACGGAGGAAGATAAACATGTTTGAAGTGTTTTTTTTCCCCATCACCTTTTACATGTTGCATGGAGATCGGACAGCTCTGGCTCACACCCATGCCCTGTTTCATCATGTCTTTGAAAAGAGACATACAGTATGATGAAATTTATATTAACATTGCTGGTAAATAAAATAAATATATAATGTGCAGGAGGGATGGATAATCATGCAAATGCAGTGACTGTTTACTGACAACCATGCTGCTACTGATTAGTCAGATGTCACTTCCATTGCACGACTTATATGCACATTATTGTCCTTTTCATCTCTTACACTAGCTCTACTTAAATATGATTTTTAAATTCAACATGAGGTGTGCAGTTTTGCAGGACAAGCTTAAAAAAGGGTCCAAAATTTGTAGCTTGACACACCTGATAGGGTGCAAAGATTTTTTATCTATTGATCTCATTTTTTTATTTTTTGCATAATCATGATTGTTCTCTTTCAGTGGTAATGCTAATAATGTTTGCACAATTTAGGCAGTGTTCTCATGCTCATTATTTGCTAAGATTTTTGCAATTTTTTGTGAAGTTCAGAAAGTTTTCTCTCTTTTTTAGAGTTGACAGGTTGCTGTTTACTGGATCTGAGAGGAAATGTTTTAAAGGTCACATATTTTACACCTTTAAGACAGGTTTATATTGGTCTCAGAGGTCTTCAAAACATGCCTGTGACGTTTGTTGCTTAAAAAAAAAAACACTCCAGTATTGGATTTTTGCATGTCTAAAACCCCCTCTGTTTCAGCCCTGCTCAGAATGAGCTGCTTCTGTGTCTGTGGCTTTAAATGTTAATGAGCTGTCTGACTCCGCCCTTCTAAGGAAATGGATGTGGCTTAATGGATTTGGCTGTCCTGACCCTCCTCTCAGGTGGCAGCTGAAAGAAAGATCAGGAGCAGGACTTTCTTCCAAGCGGGGAGGGCCAACCAAACTTTGGGGCGGGGGCTAACTCCCTACATGACATCATGAGGAGCAAATCTGAGAGAACAGCATGTTTTAGCACACATCTTCTGAAAGGTGAAGAAAGAGAGGGTGGAGGGAATGGATTTTTCTGGTACTCGAGGGGATTGTGGACAGACCAGGGGCACATGATTTTGTTAGAAAAGCCTAAAAAAGGGATTTTTGCACAATATGTCCCCTTTAATGTTTTGATGCAACTAAACACTCAATATGTAAAATTCTACCACCAGGGGGCTCTCAGTGAAAACCTGAGCACAAATGACAAGTAGAGACAGCCTTGCCCATCTCTACAGTTAACTTGCATTGAATTAAGGACTCTGTTCAATCAGAATGGTGCATCATATGTTGTAATTTCTAAACAGAAATTACATTTGAAATTTGTTTCATTAGTAAAATTGTCATATTTTGGAGAAATGCACTGAAAAAGGCACTTCCACATTCACGATAGAAGCGGTCCCAGTGTACACATGCATAAGGCATCACTGCTAGTGCACATGTGCATTCTGGGACTGCTTCCAGCACAAATGTGGAAGTGCCTTTTTAAGTGCCTTTCTCCCTCATTATGAGAAGTTCATGAATGAAAATAAAACATTGTTTTTTTTTCCATTTATACATTTCTAATAATGAGGAAGAAATGCACCAAAAAGTGCACTTCCGCATTCGTGCTGAATGCATGTGCTATGAATGCAATGATCTCATCATCTCACCACAAGTGCATCCTGTTTGTGTATTATTCTATGGCTGTTGTATGTATCTCATGCCTAATGATCCCGGATAAAGATAGTGTGCTTAAAAAAAAGCACTGTTAAAAATGGACAAAAACATTGGCAGAGGGGCTGCACAAGAAAGACCACCTGAGCAGTTGTGGGTTCAGTGCCTTGTTTAACAGCTCTCTAGGAGTGCGCCTGAAGTTCACCTCTACTGAGTTCATTCTGGGACTGGATCTGGTGCCTAAGGTTCCCAACTCCAGTCTCTGGTCACTGATGATGAGTTTGATCAGTGAGTACAAACTGCATGAACCACACTGTCAAGAAAGCAACAGCTGTAGTGTCCATATAGGCAGTAGGCATGGAATTAAACACTTAAAACACTCCATAATTATGCCTTTGTTGACAAAGAAGCCACAAATCAAATATATGTGTATCCATCACATTCATAAAAAGGTGCCAAATTAAAGAGTGCTGCAGAGCCGTCTCTCGTTTCCCTTCCATTCAGTCATCAAGCAGGACAAAATAGGCATATTGTAACACAGAACTCTCTGTCAACTGACAGATTGTTCTTTGTGCTGTGTGACAGGTGGAAACAAAGCACAGTTGAATTTCTCGAGTAATTACTCCTCGAGGCAGAGCAACAGAGCAGCAGTAATCTACAGTAGCATGCTGCTCGTGCAGTGAAAGTGTGCAGTCTTCCCCGTCTGCTCCTTCTCCACTCTGCAGCGGCATTCATGCAACTTTGTGCATGGGTCAGCCTCACTTTGGTGCATTTCCAGCCAATTCAAGTTTTAATTCCTACTTTCATGGAGTTTCCATCAGCCAGTGGACAAAGGTCATTTCAGAATAATTCTCTTTCTATCAAATAAAGCACTGTGGGCAAATTCCTGCTTGGTTGCTGCTACTTAACATGCCATGCCTCTGCACACTGGTCCCAGAAACACTTCTCAGCTTTCTGCCGAGTTAATAAGCTTGTTACTCCCCACTGACTCTAATATTGTCTTTCTCACCACTGCCACGAGAGCCTGAAGCTATTAATCCATGGACATATGGATTTTACAACTGCTAGTATTTCATCTCCGAGCATTTATTGCAACCAATGGGAAACACTCGGCGGCAGCCACAAAAAGCAATAACACAGTCTGTACTGAAAAGAGAACAAGTGGAGTATGATATGTAGATTTTCTGTCATATAACAGCAAGGCCAGAGTTAGATCTCTTTCAGAGCATTGAAACTTCTGGATTCCAAGCACAAAAGCCCCACGTGTTCTCATATTTTCATATTTCACCACATCCACATTAAGCACAGAGCTAAATTGCATAAAATTAGGGGCTCACAGTAGCCCCGGCTGACAGTGAATAATGGGCATAAAGGCGGGGAGAGCCTATATGGTAATGGCCAGATTTACAAGGGCCATCAATCATCCCCAAACCGCCAGCAGCTCCATCCCTCATAGGACGGAGAGAGAGAAAGGGGCGGGACACCGAGGAAACAAACTGCTTCTCTCTCTCTCCCTAACTGCAGTCAAACTTTAGCTTTTAGGAAAATCAATACTGATGAAGGTGATGAAGTGTGATCCAGCTGAAAGTTTACCAGACCCCCATGTTGCCCTGGCATGTTTCTGCAGGTGATTTAAATGACCAATGGGGGAAATCATATGAATTACACAGCAGTCTTATAAACTATGCATGGTAACTGCTTATAGAGAGAAATCAATGCATGAAAATGTGTTTCTGAAGTTTTAGGCTTAAGGAGGCAAACAGACTGCAGCAGACACGCTGTATAAAAGTTCAGTTATCTCCAAAGAGTGGTGCTTTTTATTTGGAATACAAATGAAATATATGGCTATGATCCTCCATACCTTCAGGACAGGCCAGTCTGATCCAAGTTGTTTTTAGGAGAATTCAGCTCTTATGATGCAATGACCAAGGGCAGAGGTGTTAAATATTTAGGACTTAGCCTAAATGTCTGAGGGTCCTGGGACATGCTTACCTAATTATTCTGCTTTCAGGCAGTTAAATGCACCATTTTCATGCAACAATTACAAATTTGGTCTTCAATTGTCAACAAGTAGGAATTTCACGATTAATTACATCAATTGTGATCAATTAAGGTCCACAATCAGTGCACTAAGTTTTTATCTAGTTGCAGTTAATTGCATAGTTTATTGTACCTTTCAGCACACCTCGGTTAAGTCACTGCAGTGTCTCCCTGCAGCCACAGTGATGTAAATTAAGTCTGCCCATGTTCCATCACTTTAAAAAAACTCACAGACAGCTTAGTGCAGGGGTTATCAAAAATTTCAGCCCGCGACCCCCAAAATAAAGGTGCCAGAAACCAGAAACCCCCACTGTACCTGAAGGTGGTTGAATACAGACATGCACATTCAGTAATAGTCATGTGCAGACAAGGTTGTCCATGGGGGGGGCTTCCTGGGGCCTAGCCAAATTGGGGGCCCATGGAGACAGCAAAATCATGGTCCACTGCAAAGTTAAGTCATAATAACCATAAGCCGTCTGTAAAATTGGTAGAAATGGTGGTGAAATGGTATTTTAAAACTAACAGACAGATTAGAAGTGGCAAAAGCTACATAAAAATAGCTACAAACAGGCAAAAAGTTTTCAAAATGGGTTAAAGTGGTAAAAACGGGCATAAAAAGTGGGTAAAACTGGTTAACAGTGGCAATATTACCTTAAAAGTGGTAGAAATTGGTGGGAAAGGTGGTGAAATGATGTCAAGACATGGGAAAAAATGTTCTAAATTGGAAAAAATGTGTTAACTGAGGCAGAAAAAGGGAAATTTGTGGTGCAAATTGGTTAAACTGGCAAAAAAAATGTATTATGAATCTAGAATGTGGTTTAAATGGATGTAAAAAGTGTCGATAAGGGGTTAATGGTGGTAATTGTGGGTCAACTGAGGCAACAACGGGTGAAAAGTGGGAAGAACCGGTTTAGAAGTGGTGGAAAGGGTTTCAAAGTGAAAAAAATGGCTTAAAAGTGGAAGAAAGTTGGTGAAATGGGATTAAAAAGTGGCAGAAATGGGTTAAGAGTGGCAAAAACGTATTAAAACTGGCAGAAATTGGTGGGAAGAAGTAATTAAAGCTGGTTATAATGTGGCAACAATAGGTAAAGAGAGGCAAAAATGGATGAAAATTGCACAAAGATGAAGAAAAGTGGCAAATAGTAGTGGCAAAATTTGGCAAGAACCGGGGTTAATAAGTAGCGCAAATAAATACGTTCAACATTAGAACCCAATAATAGTTTGACACACTTTTCAGCTCTAAAATGAGGGAACTGTTAGCCAGGATGCTAGCACCAATGCTACTAATAAAACACACTTCCATCACTGATCCTAACTGGGGAGGCCCACTCTCTGGGTTTGTCTGAAGCAGGGAGAGAGGCAGCAAAAACTAAATCCCAGAGCAGAGCAGGCATCAATGACAGCAGAATGACATCGATTAGACATATGTAGTATAAAGGAGGAGCTGGGGTGGAGGAGGGTTGCAGAAAGCAGCTTGCAGAAGGAGCAGCAGTGCAAAGCCAGGATGTAGCAGTTTAAATATGGCAGCATGAGTGCAATTAACCAATAGCACGCTTAGAGTGAATCAGCTGATCGTTAGCTGAGGGCTTGCATGAGATCTGGCCTGAACTAAGGCTATACGCTCGATATGTTTACCTCAGTTTTTATAAATCCTGGTTAGATGGAGTGCTGGCAGAGGACAGTGTAATGCAGTGTAGCATTGTCCAGCATGAATCAATCTCTGTGGTTCTGGCCTGAATGCTGAACTTGATGAAACACCTAACAGGCACACATCGGTCCACAGAGTAGAGACAAATGGTCACTGGGAACAAGAAACCTCTCAAAAAGAAGTGGCCCATCATGCGCACACTCCGAGTCCAGGACAGACGGAGACGCTGAGGATTAATTAAAAAAGCAATGGGTGAACTTTTCAGTCTGTGCTCTAAAGCGTAATGATTTAAAGCTTAAATGAATGGCCCCATGATTAAGTCAGAGAGAGAGAGAAACAATAGCAGTTGTCTGAGAAGAGTGAGAGTATATGGAGAGGAAGATAAGGCAGAGGGGATAAAGAACAAGATAGAAAATGGGATGAGAAGAAGAGAGAGTGAGACGGAGACGGTGGGCATAAATCAAGAAAGGAGCCAAGAGGGGGGACGATGACACTTTAGAAAAGCTAAAAGAAAGATACCCCGGAGGGTTGTTCGTTTTGTAATAGGCAAACAGAGATGTGAAGGCAGAGAGAGAGACGAGCTGAGAAAGATAGAGGTGCCCGGTGAGACGAGTCTAACCTGGATCAGAGAGAAAAAAGTGGGTAAGAGAACAAACAACAGGGTAAAAAATAAAAAAAGTATAAGATCAGAGACAGAGAGACAGAAAACAAGGAAAGGAGAGGGAGCGAGAATCAAAGAGAAAATGTAAGAGAGACAGAGATAACAAATTTGAAAGACAGACTGGGGAGAGAAAAATATCTGAAGCTCAAAGTTAAGGTCCTGCTCAAGAAGAAAACTTTACAGAGTTTCAGAAATGTGGAAAAACCCAGAAACTACAACCACATTAGGACCTTAAGACTTAATGACTAATACAGAATTTTAGTTTGCAAGATTGCTTATTTGCTCAGTACCTTTATAATCTTACAAAATGATCTACTCAGCCTGATTTCAATTTTAACAAAATATAGGAGAGACTAAATCAATCTATGTGAAATGTACGCTCACCGATCAATTTATAAGGTATACTTTTAGAACTGCTCTGTCAAATAAATATCAAATTACACAATCACAAAGCAAAAACTAATACATTTAGGCATGCAGACAAGAAAAATTTATCCGTTCTTATTAGTCTATATTTTGGGGTAAAGTTACTTCCGGGTCTGCTTTTTACCCTTAGCCTGATACCTTTGATCTGGAACAACCAGGAGCATCAGAATTAAGCAGGTCAGATCAGGTATGCAACTTTCTGCAGAGTCAGTCACTACAGACCTTCAAACTTCATGTGGTCTTCAGATTATTCCAAGAACAGTGTGTAGAGAGCTTCATGGAATGGGTTTCCATGGCCGAGCAGCTGCATCCTGGTCATACATCACCAAGTGTAATGCAAAGCGTGGGATGCAGTGGTGTGAAGCACGCCACCACTGGACTCCAGAGCAGTGGAGAGGCGTTCTCTGGAGTGATGAATCACGCTTCTCCATCTGGCAATCTGATGGGCGAGTCTGAGTTACCAGGAGAACGGTACTTGTCTGAATGCATTGTGCCAAGTGTAAAGTTTGGTGGAGGGGGGATTATGGTGTGGGCTTGTTTTCAGGAGCTGGGCTTGGCCCCTTAGTTCCAGTCAAAGGAACTCTGAATGCTTCAGCATACCAAGAGATTTTGGACAATTCCATGCTCCCAACTTTGTGGGAACAGTTTGGGGATGGCCCCTTCCTGTTCCAACATGACTGTGCACCAGTGCACAAAGCAAGGTCCATAAAGACATGGAGGAGAGAGTTTGGTGTAGATCAACTTGACTGGCCTGCACAGAGTCCTGACCTCAACCTGATAGAACATCTTTGGGATGAATTAGAGCGGAGACTGAAAGCCAGGCCTTCTCATCCAACATCAGTGTGTGACCTAACAAATGCACTTCTGGAAGAATGGTCAAAAATTCCCATGAACACACTCCTAAACTTTGTGGAAAGCCTTCCCAGAAGAGTTGAAGCTGTTATACCTGCAGAGGGTGGACCGACGTCATATTAAACCCTATGGATTAAGAATGGGATGTCACTTAATTTCATATGTGAGTCAAGGCAGATGAGCGAAAACTTTTGGCAATATAGTGTATTTACAGTATTGTGCAAAACTTTTAGGCATGTTTGGGCCAAAACTGAGGCTTAAGAAAAGCTTGTAACCATCAGGTAGGAGGGAGGATGGACACATCCCAGGTGATGCTCTGGATGTCCTTGTGTACTACCAGAAGCATGGGAAAATGATCACAAAATCCATTCATTTGGGTGGCTGTGGTACTGCCTGGAGAACCGTCTTGGCAGATAGTAGGGTTGCCACAAGCTCAAGTGATGTGGTTGTCCCAAGGCCTCAAAAACCACATCACTTGGGTAAATCACCAGGAGTTAAAAAGCCAGGACAAAAGAAATGCTGTCAAGCTTGTTGACCTTCCCCTCCAGCCCTGGGTTGTGGCACATCGGCCCAGTGATGAATTTTAGCACCTTGCACACCTTAAACCAATGCAGGTGACCATATATGGGTATCTGAACTATCTACTGACCCACAATAATGAAATAAGCCAACCCAGTCCTTTGTTTTGGTCTTTCTATGCCTAAAGATACAAAGTTGGCTGAAGTCTGCCATGTGACTAGCATATACAAAGACATGCTGTGAAGAATGCACATGCTTGCACTCAACAAACAGTGGTGAAGGTTGAGGAAGATGTGGCCCACTAAGCTGAGGTAAAACATAAGGAAACGACAAATGAACCAGGAACAAGAAAGTCAACAGCTTTAGCATGCAAAGGTCATGTACTGTATATCCAGAGGTGCAAGATATTTTTACAACAGATATTTGAAATATAAAAATATGTGTGCCATATGTCTCAGTAAAACACATTCAGAAATTGAAGAAGCCAATATGAAAAGTATGCATCATACTTAAACCCAGTCTATGCCCATTTGGATCAATTTCATCAGCAGTGTCTTTCCTAAAGCTGGTATCACCCTGCTGACCTTACAGACAGCCAACCCTTCACCTGACCAACCCTTATATCTGTCTTCTGGATGAAAGTTTGTGTAACACTTCCACCGGCCCCAACCTTCAACCTGAGCTAATTTCCTTGCTTTCCCATATAACAAAGTAGAGGACAACATCCAGTACTGAAGCTGGAAGGGTACATCGCTCATCTTAATTGGAAGCAGTGGCCACAGTCCAAGCTGCTGTATTTGAAGAGTTTTGATTGAGATGCTGCAGAAGCACGTGGAGCTGCTGCCTGTCTGGACTGCAGCTATGTCTCTGTACACTAGCACAAATGTGGCAGTAGATGGTTCTCTATAAAGGCTGTACGGCTACACAAACAAAACAAGACAGAAAGCATTCATTGTCCTGGTGTGTTACGACCAAAACACCGCAGAGGCCTGATCGAAGAGGAACAGAAAAAGAGAGCAGACTGAGTCAGCCGGCACAGAGGTTTTCAGCATCCCAGGACCCTTCTTCACTGATGTCAATTACTGTAACGATCAGCAGGGAAACCCCGCCCACACAATGTGGACCGAGGCCAGGACCCGATATCACCTGAGGAAGGACAAAAAGACATGGAGGAAGAAAAAAGACAGGGCTGGATGTAAGGGATGGGAAAAAACGTGTGTGTGTGTGTGTATGTGTGTGTGTGTGGGGGGGGGGTCAGGAAAATCATGGTCCAATGTAAAGTAAAGCTCTGATCAACACATTTAATTTTTAACCTGAATAATAACTACTCTTATAAAAAATCGCTTTATTTTTGCTGTAGTACAATACAGCCTGATTAAAATGTAGGTCCCTTTTTTGCTAATGTTCACAATGTATGGGCAAAATGACTAAAATATTTGGAAAGTAATGTCAGACTTCATAGCTAAGCCAGGATGTTCACAAACATAAGGATTCAAGAGAATGAAGTAGTTTAACTTGGTTAAAAGAGGCAGGAATGGGTAGAAAGGTAGAAAGGGGTTAGAAATGAAGAAAAGTGGCAAAGTTTGGTGAAATATGCAAAAATGGGTCAAAAAAGAGGTGGGAAAATGGAAAGTGGTAGGAAGTGGCTAAAATGGAAATCAAGTGGAAAATATGAGTCAAGAAAGGCACAACATAGGAAGGAGAATGGTGAAAGGCAGTTAAAATGTGGCAAAAATGGGTTAAAAGATGCAAAAGAGGGTCAAAGATATCAAAAAAGGTGCAAAAAATGGGAGGGAAAATGGTGAAAGGCAGCGAAAATTGGGATAAAAGAGGTAAATAATGGGTCAAAAAAGGCAAAAAGTGGCAATGATTGGAGGGAAAATGTTGAAAGGCAGCTACAAAGTGGATAAATTTGAAGAAAAGAGTTAAGTAGGTCAGGAAATGAAAAAAGGGAAAAAATTGGAGGGAAAATCGTTAAAGGCTCTTAAAACGTGGCAAAAATAGGTTAAAAGAGGCAAAAGTTGGTCAAGGATGGCAAAAAAGCTGCAAAAATGGGAGGGAAAATGGTGAAAGATAAAATTGAGATTAAAGAGGCAGAAATGGGTAGAAAAAGGCAAAAAGTGAAAATGATTGGAGGGAAAAGGGCCAAAGGCTGTTACAAAGTGGATAAATTAGGAAAAAGGAGTCAAAATTGGGTCAAGACATGAAAAAAAAGTGTTAAAAATTTGAGGGAAAATGGTGAAAGGCTGTTCAAAAGTGGTAAAAATGGGCTGAAAGAGGCAAAAGGGTCAAGAAAGGCAAAAAAGTGCAAAAAAGGGAGTGAAAATGGTGAAAGCCAGCTAAAGAGTGGCCAAATTGGGATGAAAGGCGAAATTGGAACACGCGTTAAAATCCGCTCACTTACATGTCTCCTTTTTCTGCGCTGGTAATCAGCTGATATAGGCATCTACTCTACTGAGCCAATCCCTTTTTGCAACAACCTCTCTCGATACAATCATCCTGCTGTTGTCATATTTAAAATCTCCTCCCCTTACACAGTCAGTCTGTTGTGTCAGCGTGACTGCTGTAACCTTCTCCACCCCAGCCACCTCCATCACAGTGTTCAGGTCCAGCTCTTCCCTGCTGTCCTGTATCCCTTCATCACTGCTGCCATGTCATCTCATCGGGGTCAAACTCCTCAGACGTCTGGTCCTCAGAAGTCCTATCCTACTCCTTTCGTCACCACCACCAATGTCCAAACTCCACAAGGGGGTATCTTATCCAGCTGTTAGCCTCACTACCTCTACAAGTTCATAAAGACACCATGATGGAGTCTGCCAAAGACATGTTCACATTTTCAAACGTTTTCAAACTTGAAATTGGTTTATTTTCTTTGATGATTCCCCCAGAAAACCATTAGAAAGGGAAACTTTGACCTCAGAATTATCCATTGCAACTTGTTTCCCTCACTTATACAGCAGGATGTAATTGTCAGATTTAATTGTCAACTTTTATTTTTTGTTTGTATATTTCATTGCGTCGTTTCCTTTTTGCCACTATTTGCCCATTTAAGGTGCCTTTACATGCCTTTTTTCCCACTGCATTCCACTTTTCCCAATTTTCCCCCCACATTTTTGCTGCTTTTGCCAATTTTAGTCACTTTTCGCTCATTTTCTCCCTCCTTTTTGATGTTTTCTGCCAATTTTAGCCAGTTTTCACTCATTTCCCCCCACCTTTTTGCTGCTTTTTACCAATTATTCACTTTTCTCTAATTTCCTGCCCATGTTTTTGCTGCTTATTGCCAAATTGAGTCACATTTCACTCATTTTCCCACACCTTTTTGCCAATTTTGGTAATTTTTCACTCATTTTCCCCCACCTTTTTGCTGCTTTTTGCCAATTTCAGTCACTTTTCACTCATTTTTCCCCACTTTGTTGCCAATTATTGTCATTTTTCGCTTGTTTTTGTTGCCCCTGTTTTTATACCATTACTGCCACCTGTAAGCCATTTTCTTTGTCACATCTCACCCATTTCTGCCACTTTGTCTCCACAACTTTTGTCACTTTTCACCAAGTCTCTGACATTTTCTGACTATTTTACCCCGTTCATCCATTTTTGGCCACTTTTTTTTTTTTTTTTTTTTGCAGCTTTTTCACCCATTTTATCAGCCTCAACTTAATTTTATTGCCACATAACCAACTTTTCACCACTTTGACTGTGGCTCTTGCAAAAGTATTTTTCAACAATTTGGCTCTTTGGTTGAGCAGAGTTGAGTAACACTGACTTAGACTGTTAATGGATATTGATATGAGCCTCAATATCAGTTAAAATGTATGATTCCATATCATTCCACATCATAACAATTCTACCTTCTATTGACTCTTATATCCATGCAGCAAATATCTGAGAGAGAGGTCTCAACCTCATTATCAGATACAAAACAAGATGGAAAAGAGTAGCTTTGCATTTGAACATCACGTGCAGTGTGCATTGTGAATTACACCTTGAGACTGAGCAGAAAGAAGGGACAAATAATGCATAATTCATTCTGTTATTGTGAATGAATATCCTGCTAAAATGGTGAGCAAAGGAGGGAAAATGTGAGAGAAATGAGAACTAAAGGGAGGAAGAATGAGAAAGAAATGAAGGAGGGAAAATGAGTGAAGTCTAAGAGAGGTGGAGGAGTATGAGTAAGAAATGGATGTAGGAGAATAAGACTGAACTGTGTGAAAATGTGCAGAGGGAGGGGTTGAAAGCAAGTAAGTGAATCAGCAAGAGATGAAGGGGCGTAGGGCGATCGCAGAGGGAGAGAAAGGTGGGAGGCGAGTGGACAGATCAATCACCAGAGGCCCCGGTGTTGTAACATTGAAACGAGGCAATGGCCAGGAACCAAACTTTCCACCCACACACTTCTTCTCTTTATCACCAACATCTCTCTCTTTCTCATATACAGAAAAAAACCCTCCTCTCCTTTTATTGCTTCTTTTCTCCTCTTCCTTAACAACACCTTACATCTTTCAGCATTTTAACGCCTTACTATATATCTCCTCCTCCTGGTAAGTGCTGACCCATACAGAGATAAATAGGAATATTCCCTTAAGAGCCATTAGAGGCAAACACAAGCCAATTTCCTGTCTATAGACGCTCGCTAGATGATGCTTAAAGCATATTATGCCATAACTCACAGCAGAGCACAAGTGGAGGGAATAAATATCACACGTTATAATGTGGAGGAAATACCCCCCAAAAGGCACAAATTGGCCAAATTTTCATAGTTTACAACTCAGATGGCTGCTGTAAATTGGCTGAAAGTGTTGCACTTGCAAAAATGTGGAGCTTTTACTCCTTTGGTGACTCACTGCAGTGCATCCAAGCCTGATTAAAGGCAAGTAGATGAGCTTTGGCTGTGATTTGCTTGTACACATGGTACTCCAGTCAGTTTTTTAAATAGCTATGAAACAAGTCTCAATATATAAAATCAAAATCTTTTCCTTTTTTAATTAATTGTCTGGGTATTTGTTTTTTTTCCACTGTTGTAGTATCTATCACAGGATGATGCCAGTATTCATTTCATAACTATTCAATGCTGCTTTTTGTTGCTTTAAAGATACAACATTTTCAATTTTTGCACTGCTATATCTCACCACTATAACTGGCGTTATGTCTGAGTGTCTGTGCTGATTTGCACGCCACACCATCGCTTCTATTGTCCCTTATTCCCTTTAGAAGACATCTTGGGTGAACTGGTTCGAAACTGGTGCCATGAAAAAATCTGAAATATATACAGATTTTCTACAAAATCCCCAAATATAGCGCCAAGACTTCTGCTGCATTCCGTTTACCTCAGAAGTTGGATATCGGAGCTGGGAATGACATCACACCTGACTCCATAACATCTGCTATGAACTTGTTAGAGCAAGTGACAGAGCCAGAAAACTTTGGACCACAAGGAAACATTTGTATACACCTGTGGCTAGATCCACAAGCTCTCTTTAAAGCACTTCTCCATGCTCTTATTAAACAAGGTAATACAGAGGATGTGTCACAGGTTGCTGCTATAATCCTTCATGAGGAGATGTTGGTTTCATTGCTGTTTTGTCAGCTGTAGTTGCCGGTGCTGTGTAAGCATGCTTGAATACGAGTCTGTCTGCTTGTAGCTAGCATCACACAACAGGTGGGCCATGTGATGCTTTGTTAAAGCTCCAGAAAAAAAGGGTGTGCTCTAAAACTTTGTAAATAAGTCAGGTGGCACAGCTTTAATGCTCCTGTTACTATGTTGTTGGCCAATCACTGCACATACGCACCAGCGCGCAGAGAAACTGAGCCATTATGCAGTTATTTGGGGAAAAACATCCTTTTCCATGCAAATTGGCCTTATTGTATAATGCATTTAATAATGCGGATGGTAATAGCATGGTATAAATAGCGTAAAGATTAGCCAACTGTCTGCAAAAGTGTGCTGCAGTTTTTATGGCACCCAAACTTTCCAGGGATCAGGAAACAATTTCACCTCAGTATGGCTTTAACATAAATGAAGTGTAAATCAGGTAAGTGGATGTTTCTTTGACATTACTATTAGTCCCAAAAACCTTAAAGTGTAGGATCCTCCAGAGGCTTGCAGTCGTGCATAAACCTACTATTCAGCCCCCCCTAACCAGTGCTCACAAGCAGAAACGGATGCAGTGGGCCCAGAAATACATGAAGACTCATTTTCAAACAGTCTTGTTTACTGATGAGTGTCGTGCAACCCTGGATGGTCCAGATGGAGGAGTAGTGGATGGCTGGTGGATGGCCACCATGTCCCAACAAGGCTGCGACGTCAGCAAGGAGGGGGCGGAGTCATGTTTTGAGGTGGAATCATAGGGGGGGAGCTTGTAGGCCCCTTTAGGGTCCCTGAAGGTGTGAAAATGACCTCGGCAAAGTATGTAGAGGTTTGACTTTTGTAGCAATATTATCTTCATGCATGACAATGCACAATATCATGCTGCAAAGAATCCCTCTGTGTCATTGGCTGCTATGGGCATAAAAGGAGAGAAACTCATGGTGTGGCCCCCATCCTCCCCTGACCTCAACCCTACTGAGAACCTTTGGAGCATCCTCAAGCTAAAGATCTACAAGGGTGGGAGGCAGTTCACATCAAAACAGCAGCTCTGGGAGGATATAACTCTTCAAAAACTCACAAGTTCAATGGATGCAAGAATGATATCAAAGAAGGGCTCCTATGTTAACATGTAACTTGGCCGATTAAGATGTTTTTGATTGAAATAACTTTGATTTCAGTAAATATGATCTCCTAATGCTGCAAATTCAACAAATGAACATTTACAGTTCTTTACAACCTATAAATTTTTTTGAAACTCTGTTTTGCTTAATAATTTAGTGAGATTTGTTACGTGTTCTGGGTGGTAATGGTCAGAAATGCAGCAGGAGTGGGTTTTATCTTAATCAGATGTGGCTTTAGCAGAAGTTTTTTATCAGATTGGGAAAGTTTTTCTTTCTTTGAAAGAGGAGCAAAGAACCCACTGAAAGCTTTTCTTAGCAGTGATGATGCTTTTGCACCTCTCTTCCTCTCTGCATGAGTTTGATCCACCAACAAGCTCCACCGTTTGTACAGTACAACAGCACCTGCCTGCAGAGCTCATGCTACTCACTGGAGCTGCTCATGCCTGCTACTGCGTTTTGTCTTGTCGCTCAGAATGATGAATGTGACAGACAGAACGTTTGCCCAACCTTTTTTGAAAAGTCCTGCCCCTCCCAGAGGGGATGACTCAAATATATCCGGTGCAATGGACATATGACAGTCCATCTGCCATGTTGGGTTACAGTGTTTTGGAGCCAGATAAGAAATACCCACAACCACATACAGAGATAGGCTGACACATACAGGACATGACGAAGAAGAGGTCATGACACGTGCTGCTGTCACTTTCTCCACCGTCTCCCATGAGAGAGAAATCAAACTCATGTGAAAGTGACACCAAGTTGCTCTGTCTGTGTTCGTGTGTTGATGTGTGGCCTCGTCCACACCTGCGTGCATGTTTATGTGAAGCTGTGCGAGGTCCACCTGAGAATACCTGCACATGTGTCTGTTTTTTGCTGCCCGTGTTTGTGTTCTTGGCTGACACTCTGACAGAGATGGATGAGGCGGTGGCAGCCCTGCGAGGGACTCGTGTGCTTTTGCGTCAGCGACCTCTGACTCGTGCGAGGTTGGCCGCGGCGGACACGTTCTCCCAGCGTGCATTAGTTAATGACCAATCGCTGTTTCGCTGCAAAACACACACTCAGGTGTGTTTCTCATCCTAAGAAGAGAGGGTGCGAGTGTGTGTTGGAGCAGATGGGTAATGGGCTGGAGGGAAGGGTGAATCCACAATGACTTGACGAATTTAAACAACCTAGAAGGACTCTTTGCTCAATTCTTCACTTGGAGCACTTCCAGAGTCGCTGATAGAACGAGGACGAATCAATTTGCTTTCACATTATTATCAGACACTCTTTGCAGCTCCATGTACGTGGAGCTTTCAACACCTGGATATGGTCAGGAAGTAAGTGTTACCTTTGTGTTAGACATAGACGGTAATTCAATCTGACGGGGGCTTTAAGATAAATGTCAACTTTTACTGTCCCTTTGTAATTTAAAGTCCTTTTCTTATTAATTTTAATGTATTTTTTCACTGATTTCAATCCACTGATTTAATTTTTTAAACACTCATTATATTGTTACAGCATGTCTGAGGTGACTTTGGCCAAATTATACAATTATCTCACTTCTAAACTTGAGTTTCGTGGTCATCTCATCTCATCATTAAACATAAATCTAGTTTATGACAGCTAGTTTTGAAATCACTTACTGGGCATCTGATGAATCATAATCTGAGCTGCATACTTGGGTCACTTAGGGTGCTTTCACGCTAGGAGCCTGGCCCCGGATCCGAGTGCACTTGAGCCCAAAGTCTGGTTCATTTTGGTAGTGTAAATGCAAACAAACCATGCCCAGGCACTGGGCCCGGGCCCACATCGAGAGGTGGTCCCCGGTGCGATTCAAGTGGACCCTGGCATGGTTTGGATGAGATGTGAATGCAACCCTGTCTGGATATGGGACAAAGCATCAAATCAGCTTTATGGCAACATTGTAAAAACTAACTTCTTTCCACAGCATAGCAGTTTGTTCACATTTTTCCTCAATGAAGGGTGGAAATCATCAGAATCCAGTCAATAAACGGTCTGTTGTGACTCACCTTACGGATGAACACAAGTTGGAGTCAGTGATGTAAAGGCAATAAAAGTCTCCTGTCACCTCAAAAACTGTTGTATCTGTGCAGCGCAAGCCCATCTAATCCTCTGAGCTGTAGTAGATGTGTAGATATAAAGAGCAAAGTTGCAGGCATCCTAAAAGGGATTTTAAATCATCCATGGCTGCAGGAAGGACTTTTTTGCCAGGTTAAAACAAACAAACAAAAAATCTTTGCTCAGGTCATGACCCGAGTGGTTGCCATGTTAGCTTCTTCTTTTCTCTCACAAGTGACACAAGTGGGCTCGGGCACAGATCAGTGTTGTTAGTGTGAAAGCCAGCCAGCAGCGCGGTTCAAAACAATTGGGCCTAATGTTAAAGGTGCTTTCACATTAGGCCCAGTTGTTTCGAATGGCGCTGTGGCACAATTCTAACCCCCCACCCTAGCATGCTTTCATATTACCAACACCGATCCATGTCTAGGCCCACTTCCACTCAGTCTGAGGTGGCGGTATGCACGTACTAACTGCATAGTCAAACATGTGAAAAGAAGTTTTCACGATGATGCCAAATAGCCAATGCGACACTCTTGAACTCGCATCTCCTCTGATCTGGGCCAGAGTCCACTTGAATTGTGCCGGAGACCACTTCCCTGTGGGCCTGGGCCCAGTGGCCAGGTATGGTTTGTTTGCCTTCACACTGTCCAAAACAAACCGGACTTGGGGGTCAAGTTCACCAAGCCCTTTGAGTGAAAGCCACCTTATTTCCAACTCCTTTTCACACTTGCACACTAATGCTCTTAATGCCCTTAAGGCGAGGTCATGCCTTTCTATGCACATCAGGAGCGATGCAATTTTGCAAAAAAAAAAAAAAAAAAAAAGAAAAAGCACATTCTAAAAAACATTTGTGATGTGAAAGTCCTCAGTGTGTTTTCTTCTGTCCTCTGATAGTGATATACACTATATTTCCAAAAGTATTTGCTCACTCACCTTGACTTGCATATGAAATTAAGTGACCATTCTTAATCCATCAATCCTAAAGCCAGAAAGGCATGCTCACATTGACACCAACAGCCAATTTAGAGTCACTAATTAACCTAATGAGCATGTCTTTGGTGGTGGGAAGAAGCCAGAGTACCCTGAGAGAACCCATCCATGCACGGGGAGAACATGCAAACTCTGCACAGAGATGCCCTGACCGGGAAGTGAACCAGCAACCTTCTTGCTGTGAGGCAACAGCGCTAACCCCTGGCTTATCTGTGTAACAAAGGAAAAAAAAAGCCCAGAGATCACCTGAGAAAACTTAAAGTGACGACTGAAATAAAAATTGAGAGCTCTGCAGAGCATGTGCATGCATCTCATAGAAAAAGGGACACAAAGAGCAGAGGAAAAGAGTAAAATATGAAAATATGTCAGACTGTATGATTTCATCTCTTTTCAGCTACGTAGACTGAGACTAACACCTGCTACCCCCTGAAGCTACAATGCATCTGAATGAAAGAAACAGGGAGATAAAGAAATAAATAGAGTAGAAATTAGCTGATAAAATCCCTGAAGTCCTCATTATGTGCTCATTAATTTAATGACGTTTCAGAGAGATTACATAAATCCAGATAACAGCAGCATAATCACATTTATTGTTAGATAATGTGACATTTCTAAGCAGTTATAAAAAACAGTTTATTGAGCATATATGAAAGGTTTATACTGTACATGCCTATGCTTTTGTAGAATAATAAACACTAGTGTAGTCTGGATTATGCAATGTTTAAAAGCTTTTTTTGTATCCAATCAGTATTTATGCATATTTCATTGAGCATTTATTATTTATCATCTGTAAACTTATGCACAGTTTGTCATGGTTTTGCAGGTGGTGGATGTAGAAAGGCTTTATTAAGGTTGATAAATTATTTACTCTAAAGACAAGCATACCAGAAGCTTGTTTTTTAATGCTGCTATTAACAATTAATGTCCAATCGAGATGTTTTAAATCAGAGAGCACCACGCTGGACCTAGAAGTGCCTGAGGTCCATATCTGTGTTCACACTGATGTCTGAGACAAAGGGGGGCGGGGCTTCTCCTGCTCTCTCCTCTTATTCTAAACACATGGAGTGAACACCTCTCACCTCCTCTCTTCTTTCCTCCTCCTCTCCTTCTCCTTCTTCCTCTGGCACAGTGCTGAGCCAGCGTTTCTGCCTCCTTCATCCTCTCTCTGTCTAATTCCTGCTGTCTCTCTCTCTAACAGTGGAACATGAAGCACATCGCTAATCAGGCCCTCATGCTCCACATTTACCTTCTTCTCTCATTACTGTTCACAAATAAAAGATTTTTAAAAACACCAGCAGTCAAACTTAGGCTCTGACCTTTTATTTGAATGACGTTCCTCCTCCTCTTCCTCCTCGGTTTCCTCATCTCACCCTGTCTTTATGGAAGCATCCCGCAACTTTGATGCTTTATTTTCTTCATCTCTTCATCTTCATACCATAATAACCCGCTCTAGACCCCTAAGAAAATAACCTAAAGGTCATTAAAACATAAACCTACATTTCTTCCAACATCGTCCATGAGAAAACAATATGAAAGGATATATGATCCAAAACAGACCACCTCCTCCTTTACACGTTAGGTCTAATAGGCCCTCCTCTAGTTGTGATTGACTGAAGTATCAATGTATGTGTGTTGGATCAGTAACAGTTTACCTACATTTTAACCCCTTTACATCATATTTTCTGTCTGTTTATGGCATTTTTAATACATTTAAGACACTTTATGATGTTTTTTGTTTCTGTTAACCAATCTCTGCCACCTTTAACCAATATTTACCACTTTTTAATCCTGTTTCACCACCTTTTCTGCCCACTTTGCCACTTTTTCAAGTGTTTACGAAACTTTCTCTGCCCATTTTGTCCAATTTTAACCATTTTATGACTTTTTCTGTCTGTTTTTGATATTTTTTACCCATTTTTGCCAATTCCTGCCCTTTTGTGGCTCCGTTAACCCATCTCCATCACTTCAATCCCATTTATCACTCTTTTATTGCCATTTCACTAACTTTTCTCCCCTTCTTCTCCTACTTTTAAATAACCCTTTCTACCACTTTTTCTGTCCATTAAGCAGATTTTAACCAAGTATTGCTACATTTTAAACCTTATTCATCACTTTTTCACTGTTTTTTTTTGCACTTGAAACCATTTTTTCACCACTTTCTACCTATTTTTTGCTTGTTGACCAATATTTGCCACTTTTTATTCCTATTTCAACACCTTTTCTGCCGTTTTTGCTTCTTTTTTTTAATGCTTTCCACCAGTTTTTCTGCCTATTTAACAGAATTTAACCAGCCATGGCCACATTGTAACCCTTCTTTATCATTTTATCGGTCTGGTTTTTGCACTTTTAACCAATTTTCTACCACTTTCTGACTATATTTTTTTTTTTTTTGCTTCTGTTAACCACTTTTAACCAATATTTGCCACTTTTTAACCCCTTTTCACCACTTTTTTGCCCACTTTGCTAATTTTCAGTCATTATTGCAACATTTTAACCAATATTCATCACTTTTTCTGCCTGTTTTTTTGCCCTTTTAACACATTTTTGCCAATTTCTGCTGGTTTTCTGCTTCTGGTCACCAATCTTGCCTGTTTTCACCAATATTTACCACTCTTTAATACTGTTTTATTACTTTCCTGTCAATTTCGCCACCTTTTCTGCCAATTTTAACTCACTTTTGCCGTGTGGGAACCCCTGTGCATCACTTTTTCTGTATGTTTTTTGCACTATTTACCCATTTTTGTCACTTTCTGCTGATTTCCTGCTTCTGTTAATCAATCTTTTTCACTTTAAACCCATTTTTGCCACTTTTTAATCCTATTTAACTACTTTTTCTGCTCATTTTGCCACTTAAACCTATTTTTTTCCACATTTAACTCCTCTTAATCACTTCTGTCTCTTTTTTGCACTTTTAGCCCATTTTTCACCACTGTCTACCTATTTATTTATTTATTTATTTATTACCTCTGTTAAAGTTGGTTTAGTCCTGTTTCTGTTCATCTGTTTAGGTTGGGCTACCAGCTTCAATACATTAATTGCTATAAGTTAAGTCCCATGTTTAATGCACTAAAAGAAATATTGCGACAAATAATAGAAATCCCCCTGCAGCCAATCCACCACAGCTCCTTAATGTTGCCCCCTTTTTTCCCCACTGTTTGCTTATTTTCTTTTTAATCCATTTCAAGTTCTTTTTCTGTAGTTGAGTTCATGTAAATCCTTATTTTCATGTAGTTCTTTATTTATTTAATTTAAAAAACAGTAAGGTAATTACCTTAGTTTAGGAGAGTACAAAAAATCCGAAATGAAAAAAAAACAAAACAAAAAAAAACACTAAATTTAAATGCGAAAGAAAGAATTTCATAATGCAACAAAAAGGGGAGATTAATTAAGACTATTCTGAGATTAATCTTGATTAAATCAAGTGTGTAGAGCCCTATTTTAGATTTTTCAGTATAAAAGTTCTACATATTGAATATTCAATAATGGATCAACTGGATGTTGATAAATCCAGTCATGTAAACAGGTTCCTGCTAAACAGCAGAAACTGTAAATCCAATTTCAAATGCTTTAACAGCAACATGATTGGATTGACAAAGCTTGAATGTAAACTGGCCATGCAGCAAATGCTTCTCTTTCATGACATTAAAGGACTGGCCTGGGGTCTGAGAGTTTCTCTCCTCAGAGAGAGCACCGTGTGATCCAGTGTTGTCACGAAACAACACGGTACATCCAGCGCTCAGTGTTTGTGTGTTTCCTGCAGCAGTATGGTTGCATCTTGTCACCAGATTCTGTGTGACACTCCTAATTAGGCTCTCAGCGACAGACTGTCCACACAGAAAGTTGTTTCACCCACACAAACACAGTCTTCCTGACTCAGGGGGTACTGCATCGTCAAGACAGGAAACACCCTGGGTGTCGTGGCAACCTGAGGAGTACTGTGGGACAGGCATGCCGTGCATCACCGTGGGCGACAACAACCCTGGGAATCTACTCCGTGCTGCTGCTTTTCCTTTAGAATCTCTCTGTTACCCTCTCACTCTGTTTAACACTAGAAAGACCATGACCATCATTTTAACTGTTTTCACATTCTTAAAATCTTTGACTTGGCTTAAAAAGATACAGTAATGCTGATTGGCCAGAATTATTCCAATGATGAATATTAAAGAATTTAACAAAATGCACAAAAGATGAAAACATGATCACTTCTACCAAAAAAGACCACAGGCAGTCAATGTGACTGCAAATTTCTTTCGATCCATCCATCTATCCCTGCATCCATCATCCATCATCCATCCATCAATCCATCCATCCATTAATCCATCCATCCATCCATCCATCCATCCATCCATCCATCCATCCATCAATTAATCCATCTATCCATGCATCCCTGCATCCATCATCCACCAATCCATCCATCCATCCATCCATCCATCCATCCATCCATCCATCCATCAATTAATCCATCTATCCATGCATCCCTGCATCCATCATCCACCAATCCATCCATCCATCCATCCATTCATCCATTCATCCATCCATCCATCCATCCATCCATCCATTTATCCATCCATCCATGCATCCCTGCATCCAAGCATCCATCCATCATCCATCCATCAATCCATACATCCATCCATCCATCCATCCATCAATTAATCCATCCATCCATGCATCCCTGCATCCATCATCCACCAATCCATCCATCCATCCATCCATCCATCCAGGCATTATCCATCATCCATCCATCAATCCATGCATCCCTGCATCCATCATCCACCAATCCATCCATCCATCCATCCATCCATCCATCCATCCATCCATCCATCCAGGCATTATCCATCATCCATCCATCAATCCATGCATCCCTGCGTCCATCCATCCATTCTTCTATGCATCCAACCATCCATCCATCCATCCATCCATCCATCCATCCATCCAAGCATTCATCCGTCATCCATGCATCAATCCTGTTATCCATCCATCCATCCATCCATCCATCCATCCATCTATTCTTCTATCCATCCATCCATCCATCCATCCATCCATTTATCCATCCATCCATCTATCCATCCATCCATCCATCCATCCATCCATCCATCCATCCATCAACCCATCCATCCATCCATCCATTCATCCATCCATCCATGCATGCATCCATCCATCAACATGCATCCATCCATCCATCCATCCATCTATTCATCCATGCATGCATCCATCCATCAACCATGCATCCATACATCCATCAATCCATCTATTCATCCATGCATGCATCCATCCATCAACCATGCATCCCTCCATCCATCCATCCATGCATCCACCCATTCATCCATCCATCCATCCATCCATCTATCGAAATTTCTATGCATCCATCTATCAATCCATGCTTCCATCCATCTATGCATGCATCCATCCATCCATGAATCTATACATCCATCCATCCATCCATCCATCCATGCATCCATGCATCCATGCATCCATCTATCCATCTATCTATGCATCCATCCATCCATCCATCCATCCATCCATCCATCCATCCATCCATCCATCTATCAGTCCTTGCATCCATTTATCCATCCATCCATCATTCTTACATGCATCCATCCACCCATCAATCCATGCATCCATCCATCCATCAATCAATCCAAGCATCCATTCATCCAAGCATCCATTCATCTTTGCATACATCCATGCTGTTCTGTTGTCAGATGAACCCAAAAGTCTTTTTCTTGAAATTGCAGACGCAGACCCCTGCAGACTAGAGTAGTGGACCATCCAGCTCGTTATTAGTTCACAGTTCAAAAGCCTGCATCTCTGATGCTATGGGGTTACACTAGTTTAGTCTATTAAAAGTGCAGGCATTTTTAAATATAGAGATAGTGGTTAGTGGCTGTATGTGATGACAAATAACATTGAAAATGTCTACATGAAGTAGTTAAAATGTATATCATTGTGTAATTTTGATGGAAAAAAATCCCAACATAGTAAATGTTCTTTTTGTTTTGGGTCTCTATGATTGGAAATAACAGAGTTTGTAATTCAGCAGCCAAATTGACCTCTCACTGTCTTTCTGGTAGGTTTGGAATTCTGGTCTTTCCAGTGTTAACTCTCTCTTTGTCTCTCTCTGTAATCATATCCTTTACACCATAGGCTCCCAATCTAATCTCATGCATCGGTACTCTTTAATTAAACTGATTTGCAGAGACCCTCTCTTCCAGTCTGTCTTCAATTCATTCATACCCCATACCCAAACACACACGTACTACATCCTCATTCGGCTGCGTTCTCAGCTCTGCAATCAGCCGAAATGCCACGCAGTTCACAAAATGTTACTCCTAATTATTTCCTGATCGCACTGGAGCAGCTGTTTCCCATCCAATACAATTGCTCTTTGATTGGTGACACCAAACAGGCGACACGTTGACAATAAACAGCCAGCCTGGGATGTCCTGGAATGACACCTCAGGGAGGGCGGAGAAGTCAAATTGTCACTTGCCGTTGTTGGTGCATTTCATTTGGAGGCTGAAATTGAATCGAGCGAGATGAGGGTTATCCTCGCAGAGCAGCGGCTTTAAACCTGCAGCAGCTAATCACAGCAAACGAGAAAACACACACACAAACACACACGTATGGAGTGTGTACAGTAGCTCCTACGCCTCTGAGTCCAATTTTCAGCACAGAGATAAAAGAAAAAGAGAAAAAGCTACAGTACTTTCTTCCTCTTTCTAATTCACTCTTTGTTCACCTGCTTATCTATCGCCTTCTCTTTCTCGCCTGCATTCTAAGGGATTCAATTTCCCTCCAGCGAGTAAACTGAACTGTAATTATACAAGCCGCTTTATTGAACTGGATGGGGATAATTCCCTTTACGCATCCAGAGACGAGGCCTCACGTTTAAAACCCATCCAGGCAACCCCATCATCTCTAGCCAGCCCTGGTGATCTCCTCACACATCTGTCCATCTGCTCATGAGTCGTTATTCTTCTCCCAGTCGACCCTTTAGTGCCTCACTTCCTCCTTTTCTGTTGGCGGGTCACCCTGTCTGGCTCAATCCTGGTGATTCTAGCTACTGCCGTCATGTATCTCCAATATTCCAGGGATGCCAGTGAGGTTGTAGAACCCTGTGTTGAAGCTCATGGTGTTTGTACTGGGTTAGTGGATGGTTGTTGTCTTATTGAGGAGCAGAGGCTTTAGTTAATCTGTGTGGCTAAAGTAACAGCATGGACACACAAAACCAGGAAACACCCAAACTTACCACTACAGGCCAATAAGAGCCTTGTTAGAGGTGCAAAAACCCTCCTACATCTCATTTCAACACCCCTGATACAATAACTTAAGCGCTGTCCAATCAGATTTTTGTAATCTGACAGGTGTTTATTAGTACTATTATCAATAAAGCATAGAAATAATCAATACTATTAAAAACTATAAGCCAATGTGAAGCTTTGTAGGCTTCACTCAGCTTTGTTAATTAAAATAACTGCCCATTTCCCATGACGAAGATAAAACAAAGAGCAACTTAGCTAAGATTTGATCATTTTTGATGACAAAAAGTAAATTTTTCATGACAGAGACTCAAACAAGACAAAAATGTTCTTGCCAGGATGCTGCACATTCAAAATCCATCAGGTTTAACCACTGTGCAAATCTGGTATGTCAGAAATTTCCCAAGCATATTTTCAATTTAACTGTTGATAGAAAATTAATCTTTATCTATATTATTGATGGTTATATACACTTTATTGCCAAAAGTATTTGCTCACCTGCCTTGACTCACATATGAACTTAAGTGACATCTCATTCTTAATCCGTAGGGTTTAATATGACGTCGGTCCACCCTTTGCCGCTATAACAGCTTCAACTCTTCTGGGAAGGCTTTCCACAAGGTTTAGGAGTGTGTTTATGGGAATTTTTCACCATTCTTCAAGAAGCACATTTGTGGGGTCACACCCTGATGTTGGACTAGAAGGCCTGGCTTTCAGTCTCCACTCTAATTCATCCCAAAGGTGTTCTATCAGGTTGAGGTCAGGACTCTGTGCAGGCCAGTCAAGTTGATCCACACCAAACTCTCTCATCCATGTCTTTATGGTCCTTGCTTTGTGCACTGGTGCACAGTCATGTTGGAACAGGAAGGGGCCATCCCCAAACTGTTGCCACAAAGTTGGGAGCATGGAATTGTCCAAAATCTCTTGGTATGCTGAAGCATTCAGAGTTCCTTTGACTGGAACTAAGGGGCCAAGCCCAGCTAATCTGAAGGCCACATGAAGTTTGGAGGTCTGTAGCCACTGACTCTGCAGAAAGTTGGCGACCTCTGCGCACCATGTGCCTCAGCATCTGCTGACCCCACTCTGTCATTTTACGTGGCCTACCACTTGGTGGCTGAGTTGCTGTGGTTCCCAATCACTTCCACTTTGTTATAATACCACTGACAGTTGACTGTGGAATATTTAGAAGTGAGGAAATTTCACCACTGGACTTGGTGGCATCCTATCACAGTACCACGCTGGAATTCACTGAGCTCCTGAGAGCGAGCCATTCTTTCACAAACGTTTGTAGAAACAGTCTGCATGCCTAGGTGCTTGATTTTATACATCTGTGGTCATGGAAGTGATTGGAACACCTGATTTTAGTCATTTGAATGGGTGAGTGAATACTTTTGGCAATATAGTGTATGTAAAGGCTGGGTCCTCTGTAGCTAGGTCCTTTGAAGTATACTACCCCTGAATTGGGACACAGCTAGAGTCATCAATGACTCATTTATCTCATGAGAAGGTTAATAAGGGCCATAATACCTCCAACCTATGATTGCTTTCTTGGTAGTATTGACCAACAAGATTTTGTTCCCATGGTTTTTGACCATAAAGAAAATTTATGAAAAGAGAATAAAGACAGAAAATACCTACACACGGGCAATTATATGAATTAATGACTATTTTTGTCAAGAATTTTGCAGTTGTTTTATCTAAACAAAAAAAGAAGTCTGGATGTTTTCTTTTAGCTAGATGGACCTAGATTCGAATCCAAAGATTGCAGAACTGACAACACACTGACCTTTGCCCCCTGAGGCTGAACCACTTCATAAAATTAGCCTATGGGATCCAAGATGGCTTCCTCTCACAAGCACAAGTAACATGTAATTCTATTCAATTCTTTTTAGATTTATTTTTAAATCATCAGCTTTATTTTTGTGTTTCTCCAGCAGACTGGAAGAAAGAAAAAGAGGAAATGTGTCGGGGCGTGCTGTATTGCAGTAGACTCTAACTTACAGTGGTATCTGAACATAAAGGAAGGAAAGTCTACGACCAACTCCTTCACAGAACACTAACATTGCAGCCTGAATATTGCTAAGCTTGCAAGTTTCTTCAGGTCCATTTATGGAGGGTCGTTTGAAGTCAATAAGCTCTAAGTGTTTCATTAGTCTAGTTTAACCTCTGATGACTATCTGCTGCAGAGGAGAAATAATCACAACTATCAATTAACGGCTCTGTATGGCGTTATAATGATCGCCTTTAAATATTATCCACATACACAGACACTCTAATCCTGCAGGTGATCTAGTTTCTAAGCTCATGATGGTCATGTGTGATTGTGGGATTAACTATCTACTTCTATCAAAGGGGATCATGTTTCACTTTAACATGTGGAACAGCTTTAGAATCTCTCATTTGAAGGGGAACTTGCCAGAAAAGAAGTCCAGCCATCCATTTTCTACACTGGAGCCAACCCATTTGTCACTGGGTGAGAGGGAGGGAACCTTGTACTGTCACCAGCCAACTGCAGAGCTGAGTAAAGACTGCCTCATCTTTGACAAACCGGCTAAGCTTTCTCAGTGCATGTGAAATAGGTATCCAGTGACGACAACCCAAATGTTACCCATTTCCATCAGTGTAATTATTATGAGGCAAGGCAATGATTGAAAACATGTGGCATTTACTCTTCAAGTTTAATTTGTATAAAAACACCAACAAATGTTGCGTACACATGCTTTGCAAAGCGTCTCTGTTAGCCCATCTGAGGTTTTTGCACAAATTGTGAGCTGCAATGGATCAACTCGGTTTGTCCTTTGCCGAGAGCTGCAGCGGGCTTAAACAGTGTCAGAGACGCAGCTAAAAACACGGTAGCTCAGTACACTCACAGGTACTGCTGCTAGAGATAAGTGAAACTGATGGAAAACTAGATAGTTCTGTAACATTTTAAGTAGGTTAATTAGACAGCATCAAAAAGAACACAATTTCCATTTCTAAGAACATATTCTGTTTTTTAAGGTTAATGCTAGCCCAAGTTTGCCTTACATCATCTTTTAATTATTAGTTAAAATAATCTTCAGAATCAGATGTAGCTGAAACTACGTAAGCACTCTCATATGTAGCTTATGATGAGGGAATAGTAGCTCAAGGCTGATAAGCTAAGCACATGGCATTCATGAATACAGTTTCTTTTAAAATTAATTCCATGCAAAGAGACACTGACCTTGTGAAGCAGATGGATTTGCCCGTTTCTATATTTGTCACTGGTGAATCCATCTTGCAAAGCTCCAGATGGATGTGATTCACACATCCATCTGATAAACCACTCATACACAGCGTTTGGGAAAGGGCAGAGGCTTTGAAAAAAACTCGGAGGGTGATTGGATAAACGTTCTGTCCGTCACATCTTTACGGGCCAATCAGAGCAACAAAACATGTGACGTGGACGCTACCGAGGAGTAAAACGGCTCTGTATAACATGAAACATGGCAACTGTACACATGTCAGTGCACAACTTTAGTCGTTTTTGAAAAGAAATCAACTCACTGCTGTTCTTTGTTCTTCTTTTAAGGAAGAAATGTCATCAAGTTCTGGTAAAACTGGCACTTTAGCAGCATCCACACTAATCTCTTCTGCCATATCTGCACCAGTCTCTTGTTGCTGCTTGTTTATGTCACGACTTCGCCGCGCCCGAATGTACCGGCCCCTGGACGCTGATTGGTCCTGTCTCTTGCTAACTGGGCCCAGATGGGAGCCTTGCAAGATGGATTCACCAGCGAGAAATTTCGTAAACGGGTGAATCAATCTTCTTTGCAAGGTTAAGTCTTTACTTGTTTAGGCTAAGGCGTAATGACATGGACACGGTATTCTTTTTCACAACATCACACTTTGAACATAAAATGATCCAAGGAAAAACTGCAACAATGCATCAGGTTATTACCTGAATCAGAACAGGGCAAACATGCAATAGATGTGAAATCACCCAAGTCTCCTTCTAGTGTTGTAATGTACCCGTACTTTAACTTAGGAATGGTTTTCTGGTGCTTCATCCACTGCTGATTGTAACAGAAATACAATAGACCAGGGCTCTTTAATTAGTTTGGAGTGAAAAAGCTTCTATATGAAGAGCCAGTGCTGTGAAAAGTATTAGCCCTCTTCCTGATGCATATTTTTCACACTGAAATGTTTCAGGACATCAAAAAATAAATATATAAATAAATAAATAAATATTAGACAAAGATAACCTGAGTAACTATGAAAGTTAGTTTTTAAATTATGGCTTCATTTTTTAAAGGAAAAAAAGCAATCCAAACCTACCTGGCCCTACGTGAAAGTCACTGCCGCCTACCCCTAACCACTGCTTGTGCCATCCTTGTTTCATTTAAGGTCATGCCACCGCACCTCAATCAGATTTTAATCCAGATTTTGACTAGGCCACTCCTCTTGATTTTGTTTTTTTTAGTCCATTCAGAGGAGGACTTGCTTGGGATCATGTCAAGTGTGCTTGATCTTGAGGTCATGAACTGATGGTTGGACATCCTCATGGTTCCGTCGATCACAGCAAGTGGTCCTGGTCCCTCTGGTCACACCATAAGGCAGGGGTCATCAGGTACATTTGCACAAGGGCCAGATTTAGTCTCAACAGAAACTCTGGGGGCAGGACTTTCAAATATACAAAATTCAATTGATTTTTTGGTCTGATTGAAGTATTATTGTAGTAGTATTTGTATCTTCTTTCAAACAAAGAATATTTTAAGTCATTACCAGTGAGCTCTGTCCCTACTATCCACAAGGAGACAGATCTGACAACAGAAACGGCTGGACCCCTGAAAATCCAAGAGAATGGGCCCTCCCAAAGGTCATTTAGCACCAATATAAACCCATTTTTGACACTTTTAACCCTTTTTTGATACTTTTCCCCTCTTTTTGCTTCTTTAACACAATTTTTGTACAATTCTAACCCTTTTGAACTACTTTTCCTGCATGTTTTATCCCCTTTGTGACACTCTTTTATCCACATTTTGCCACTTTCAATTTTTGCCACTTTTTAACGCCTTTTCATTACATTTTTTCAACAGCTCTTGCAACTTTGAAACCAAATATTCCCCCTTTTGACTCATTGTTGATACTTTTTGCCCCTTTTTGCCTCTGTAACCCAATTCTTAAAAGATTTTAACCCCCTTTAAACCACTTTTCCTGCATGTTTTATCCCCTTTGTGACACTCTTTTATCAATTTTTAACCCCTTTTCATTACTTTCTTGCACAATGTTTTGTCATTTGTAACCAATTTATGACACTTTTTGCCCCCTTTTTCCTCTTTAGCCAGTTTTGCCACATTTTAACCTCTTTTCACCACTTTATCTGGTCATTTTTGCGACACTTCTTCCAACCTAAATCCTATTTTTAAATATCTACTAATTGTGACAGTAAATCTCTGTAAAAACAGGCCAAATATGGTAAATCCTTCTAAAACTAATTCAATGTTAATTTTTTGTGGGTTGGATTTAACAGCTGCAGACATTTAAAACTAAAAGATACTCTTGAAATCTTCTTTTCTTCCTTCTCTGAATTTAATGATCTTTGGGGGGCTGGACAGGAAGTTTTGGGGGGCCTGATATGGGCCGCCAGTTGATGATCAGTGCCATAAGGCGTCTTTACTTAACAGAGAAAACTGGATATGGTCCCAGGGTGCAAACACACTCCAGCATGGCCTACAGCACAAACCTGGAAGTGCCTTTTTCAGATCCTTTCTCCCTCTTTATGAGGAATTCATCCGTGAAAACAAAGTGTTGATTTTTTGTTTAGTAAGCTCGCCTTATGAGGGGATGTTTTTATTGAACTCAGACCTCCATTCAAACTAGAACTAGGCAGTGGGCAGCGCTGAGCAATGCTGATCTTAACTTCCTGTTAATGGTGAATATGGAAGGGGGGTTTTCATGTTTCAAAATTGACTTTTTTTTGTTTGAATTAATATAGATAAATCAGAGCAGAAATCATACATAAGGTTTTTTTAAGGGGCCACAAAAATGACCTAGGGGGGTCTGATTTGGCCTCAGAGCCCCCATTCCCCTGTCATTAGACCATTAAAAATCTAAATATCTTCCCAAAATTGTGTTAACCAGTCAAACAAATTCCTCTTGCTAGTAGTCCTGCCTTCATGGAAGTCCGTGGTTTAGGTTTCATGCCGTAGAGCATCTCTAGGGTTGATGGTATGTTTTCATCTCTTGAGGGACTCTCGACCTCTCAGCACAGCATATGCTTCCTGTATGATGGCTTAACTGAAGCTAACCTAAGATCATCTTCCAGAGTGCTTGAGAGCCAGAGATCCTTTAGTGGCCGGCTCATTTGCTCTATAAGGAAGAGTATGTAAAAGATCTGGCAACCATCTCACACATCCGCACCGACATGTTAAGCCGTAATGACTATCGTCAGGCCGATCATTACTGGCATGCAACAGGGAGGCAAAACGGGACTAATTGCTTCCTTCTAAGTCCCTGGAGATCTACTGTGTACATAAATGATGGCTTATAGAGAAGTGAGGGGTGAGGAGAGACAGGAGGCAGGTTTTCAATAAGGTGATCAGCTTTCCCATGTAGCTTAGCTCTCTATCTTTAATTGGAGGGAAGGTGAGGAAAGCTGGAAGTGGTGGTGATCTAATTGCTGGGTGTTCAGGAGAAGGGTTTTTGTAATTACGGTGAGAAGTCAAAGCCCCTTTAGGCTGCAGAGGGATTGGGAGCAGAGAGGCTAAGAGATGTCGAAATGGAAAGGATATTAAATGATTAAGCAGAAAGGGCAACAAACATCACCGAGCAAACATCAGGTGTGCCGAGAAGGTGGAGAGAAGAACCTGTCCAGGAAACAGCTTTTAGTAAAACTGTTGAACTGGCCAAACAAACCACGGACAGTACTTACTGGTGTCCTTTCATTGCACTAAAATGAAGTCAAAATAACCTTACGCTGGGTGCTGACATAAACTATATTGCCAAAAGTATTCGCTCACCTGCCTTGACCTGTATATGAACTTAAGTGACATCCCATTCTTAATCCATAGGGTTTAATATGACGTCGGTCCACCCTCTGCAGCTGTAACAGCTTCAACTCTTCTGGGAAGGCTTTCCACAAGGTTTAGGAGTGTGTTTATGGGAATTTTTCACCATTCTCCAGAAGTGCATTTGTGAGGTCACACACTGATGTTGGACGAGAAGGCCTGGCTCTCAGTCTCCTCTCTAATTCATCCCAAAGGTGTTCTATCAGGTTGAGCTCAACCATCAGATTGCCAGATGGAGAAGCACAATTGGTCACTCCAGAGAACGTGTCTCCACTGCTCTAGAGTCCAGTGGCGGCATGCTTCACACCACTGCATCTGATACTTTGCATTGCACTTGGTGATGTATGGCTTGGATGCAGCTGCTCAGCCATGGAAACCCATTCATGAAGCTCTCTACGCACTGTTCTTGAGCTAATCTGAAGGCCACATGAAGTTTGGAGGTCTGTAGACATTGACTACAGAATGCTGGTGACCTCTGCTCACTATGCTACGTGGCCTACCACTTGGTGGCTGAGTTGCTGTCGTTCTCAGTTGCTTCCACTTTGTTATAATACCACTGACAGTTGACTGTGGAATATTTAGGAGCGAGGAAATTTCCCCGCTGGACTTGTTGCACTGGTGGCATCCTATCACAGTGCCACGCTGGAATTCACTGAGCTCCTGAGAGCGAGCCATTCTTTCACAAATGTTTATAGAAATAGTCTGCATGCCTAGGTGCTTGATTTTATACACCTGTGGCCATGGAAGTGATTGGAACACCTGATTTCAGTTATTTGGATGGGTGAGTGAATACTTTTGGCAATACAGTGTATATAAAGGCTGGCAATGTATAATTTGGGCCCATGACAAAAGGAAGCCAGCTGGTCGAATTGCATAACTGACAACACGATTTCGCCAACGCCAAATTGTTGTTTATCTTCCGCGGCCTTTTAACCGACCTCCCCGGCATCCACCTGCAGGCTCTGATGGGGAAAATAAAATGTAGAAAAAATGAATCTTTATTTCATTTCTGTAAAAGAGCTGCAGTTTTCACACTTATAAAAAAAAAAAATACAAAATCTGTCTCCTTTAATTTCCATTTAGTTCTCTCCAGGCTAGAATTATCCTGACTAATAGGCTTAAAGAAAGCGTATAGGCTTCAGTGAAATGTTTGTATCTTTCTGATCACTGTTCTTACACAAAGATGAAGACTGCTCACTAGTGCCTGCAGGCTGAATCTTAATAAGGTGTGTCACATAAATTAAACCCCCCTTAAATAATACCTACAGTAGTTTAAGCTGGGTGTTGCATACAGTATGCATCATGTCACCTGCTGTATTTAAAGGTAAATATTCAGACGCAGCAGTTTCAGATATTAGCCAGCACACAGGTCACAGATGGATGTGGCATGGAGAGCTAAAGCTCGTCTGTGTGCAGAGCACAGCTTTACACTCCCTCCTGTGAAAGTTTGCAGCAGTGTGTTGCGTGCAGTGAGTCACTCGGGGAAACACTCAGGGTAAAGAAAAAACACGAGCACGGTTTTCTGCTGTGAGTTTATTCTCCCCCTTGGAGAAAAATTGATCGTAACGATGTTACAAGACCCGCACGTGCACTGATGAAGAGATACTCGTGCTGCTACTCCTACAGCAACCACTGTGTAGCTGAAGGTTGTCACATTAAACTCACTTACATTTCTGAGGCTAAAATGCACGGTGAGCTGCAAAGAAGACAAACAACTCGCTGTAGAAATTGATTTAAAACTTGCATCCTTTTCTGTCCCATGGATGCCACTTTAAAAAATGGCGACATTCAATCTGAGAGCACTCCCTGGTTTCACTTATAGCCTCTGACACCTCAGCTACGACTCCGTGGAAGCTTGAAGCTACAGTGCCCGTACTGTAATCTGTAATGTCAACATGATGTACAGCCTGGAGCTTGTCCACTGACAATGACTTTGTGGACTCACAATGTTTGTCTGAATTTATACATACACAGCTTATTTGCCGTGGCATTGTAATCGGCCCAAAAGCAGAAGTACTTTTCATCAGCTTCTGAACACTGCCAGACTCCGGCGCCAAAAAGAGTCCAAGGAATTACTTTGCATTGATATTGTTAAATGCAGCCTGACAACCTAGCTGGGAATATTTTAAACTTTATTCACTGGTAGCTGCTATGATAAATCAACACTTACCCCAGTAATAGCTGATATCTCTTTTGATAAAGAGCACTGCTGCTAAAAATGGAGCTGGACAGAGAAATACAGGCGACTAAATGTTCAGTCTCTGAGTCTTTACTGAGCTTTGCTTTGAGGTAAAACTGAAGTAGGAATGCAGGACTGTGGGGGGTCAGACTTAGACCATGATAGCCTGGATGATTTCTGCGGTTCTGGTTACTGAAGTCTTCTTATGACTCCAATCTGATTTAAAAAAAAAAACAAAAAAACAAAAAAAACATAGTCGGTTAATTGAATTAGCTAATTAACTTCTATTCTGCACATTTCTACACTCTTTCCTGGAGTTTCTGAGCAGATGAAGACCAGCTTAAGCAGGGGTGTCCAACTTAAGGCCCAGGGGCCAAAACCGGCCCCTGGTACAGTTATATACGGCCCCTCTGAATAATATCAGACTTTTATTCTAACAGGTATGAGGCTGCAGATTACCTCCAGTATAAAAATGTAAACTGATCTGAAATATCCTTGTTTAGTCACACAAATCAGAAAAAGTAAAGAGTTAAATATTTAGAAAAAAAAAGCAAGGATAAGAAAATTAATTTATTCATTTTATATTTTCAATTTTGCATCTTAAAATTCTAACTTAACCTTATGATTTGTACTTTTCATTTTATATTTTGACCTTTAGGATTCACCATTGTTATTTTGACCTTTTAAACTAATTATTTTGCATTTTATCTCACATTTTGACCTTTTGAACTCAAAGCTTTTGCTTTAAATCAAATATTTTGACCTTTTAGACTCACAATTAAAAATTCAAACTCATAATTTGACCTTTTGAATTCATGATTCAAATATTTTTTTCATATTTTGACATTTTCAATTCATTATTTTGACTTCCCATTTTACATTTTGACAGTCTAGACGCATAATTTTAAATCTGAAGTTATTTTCTGGCCTTCTAAATTCATGATTTCAAATTTGATCAGGTTTTGGCCATTTTTCTTTGACTTTTAATGTCATATTTTGGTCGATAAGTATCATCATTTAAAATTTCAACTCATCCTTCGACTTTTAAAATGCATGATTTTGATGTTTTTTTTTTTTTCATATTTTTGACATTTTCAAGTCATTGTTTTGGCTTTTGGTCTCCTATTTTACCATTGAGAGTCATAATTTAAAATTCAAATTAATGTTTTGACCTTTGAAAGTCATGATTTTGACTTTCTATTTCATATTTTCCTATTTTGGATTTTAAGTTTGTGTTTTGACTTTTTGAACTCAAAGCTTGTACTTTTAATCCCATATTTTGACCTTTTAGACTCAAAATAAAAAATTTAATCTCATAATTTGACCTTTCAAATTTATGACTTGATTTTGTTTTTCATATTTTGACATTTCAGTTCATTATTTTGACTTTTCATTTTACATTTTGACCGTATAGATACATAATTTTAAATTTTAAGTTATTTTCTGGCCTTTTAAACTCATGAATTCAAATTTTATCATGTTTTAGCCTTTTTTACTCTTACTTTCAACTCATATTTTGACTTTTTAAACACATGTTTTTGATCTTTTTTTTTTCATATTTTTGACATTTTCATTTCATTGTTTTGGTTTTTGGTCCTCCATTCTACCACTCAGTGTTATTATTTAAATTTAAAATAATATTTTGACCTTTGAAAGTTATGATTTTGACTTTATATTTTATATTTTAAACATTATCTTGGATTTTAAGTTTATGTTTTGACCTTTTGAAGTAATACGCTTAAACTTATCATTTTGACTGTTTTTTTGTTTGTTTGTTTGTTTGTTTGTTTGTTTTTTCAAAATCATGGGAGGTTTTAATCTTCCGACACCCTGATCATAACTCTTTGTACATGCATATTCTGCCAGCTGCTGAACCCACACATCTGCCATTAGTAGGGATGAGTCCAGGTCAGATTTTTAGCGAGTGTTTTAAAGAATATGCATGAAATAAGTTCAATTCAAAATATGGATTTTCACGACTAGTGGGGGTCCCTTTTCTCTGGCACTATTATTTTGAGGGTCCTGGGCTGACCTCTCCCCCACAGAAAGACCTGGTTCTGGACTAGTGTTGTTGCCTTAGTTCTGCATTACCATGTTTGTGAGCTATAAAACATGCACCAACCATCTTTTTTAAAATTTGCTGAAATTAATATCTAAAACATAAATGATGCAAAGGTAATAATGTATATGTGTTTACATGAGCATGCACGTAAGGTGGTGCATTAGTATGTGTGCACTGATGAATGCAGAGATCCTGTCATTGAGGCTACAAGGGCATCGCTAAAAGCCCTCTTTATGCAAATGGAGCTGAGATGACAGTGTGTGTGTCACAGGCAGGAGGACATATCTCATGATGATAACTTATCTCAGCCAGCAGATACGGCTGATATACAATATGAGAGACACACTTACAATGTGCATGTGGCTCCCCTCTGTGCAAACACACACACACACACACCCACCCACACACACACACCCAATTATGGATGGTGTCCCTCTCCCATCGTTCTCTCTCTCCGCCTCTCTCTGTTACATGGAGTGCTCATTAACAAATTTATTAATGGCCTCTTAATTATGTCTGCTTATCTTCTTCTGAAGCACCCACACTGCCCCCAGACTCCAATCTGAGCTTAGCTCACACATTCAGCATACATCAACACTCACAGACAGTATGTACATATTTACATTAAACACTCTGCAGCCTGTATATACAGTATATATGCATTAGTTATACATGTGTGTCTCCTGCAGAGCACTGAAGTCTTCACATGATTGCACACACACTGAACCGCAGCTACTTTTCATACCCTTAAAAAAAACATAAAAATAACAAGGTCATCATGCAATCAGTGTGTTTTTAAGCTGGAAGATATTTTGTGACTATCTTCCTCCAACTTTTATTTAATAAGTTGCAGTAATAATTACAACTATGCTGAACATAAATGCCAAACATCATTCCTGAGAAAGCCCCCCACCCCCAACCCGTCCTCAAAAATTGTTCAATCCAAAAGCCACACAAGAGCATGAAAATGTACACAACAAATATAACCCCAATTCCAAAGAAGTTGGGACACTGTGTAAAATTAAAATAAAGGCAGAAGGCAGTTATGTGAAAATGTATGTAAACCCAGATTTTATTTACAATAGAACATATCAGGTGTTAAAACTGATATTTTGCCATTTCATGAATAATATTAGCTCATGAATTTTATGGCAGTAACACATCTATAGCAGGTCTCCAAAGAGAATTTCAAATTATGATTCATCTGACCACAGAACAGTTTTCCATTCCTCCTCAGTCTGTTTAAATCAGGGGTGTCAAACTCAACCACAGCAGGGGCCGAAATCTGAATTTAGGTCTAACCCGAGGGCCCCACAGGGTCAACATTTAACCATGAACTGTCAACCCTATTTTCACAGATAAAACATTAAGGGGGAGAAAACTGATGATAAATGATTTTGAGAGTTTATGAAAACAGTGAAAATGAAAAGTTTAAAGTCAAAACATTAGTTAAAGGTCAGAACACAAAATCAAAAGTTAAAATAATGTTTTCAAAAGGTAAATATATGAGATAGAAAGTAAAAATTATGAGTTTGAAGGTCAAAATATGAGATAAATTGCAAAATCATGACTTTAAAATAGGGGTGTCACTCAATCACAGAGGGGGCTGGATTCTGAATCAAGGTCTAACCTGAAGGCTTAACAGGGTCCACGTTAAACCAAACTGTTGACCTCATTTTCGCCGGTAATACATTATAGGGAAAAAATACGCATTGATGATAAACGATTTTGAGATTTAAAAAGACAAAATGACAAGTTAAAAGGCTCATAATCTGACATAAAAAGTCAAACTTATTAGTTCAAAAGGTCAAAGCATGAAATTAGATGCTTTTAAAAGGCAAATATATAAAAAAGAAAGTAAGAATCATATTTTTAATGCAAAAATATGACTTAGAATTTAAAATGGTGCCCCTGAAAGGTCAAAATATGAGATAAAGGTCGAAATAATAAATTTAAAAGGTCAAAGGATTAGATAAAAAGTCAAAATTATAAATTGAGAAGGTCAAAATATGAGACAAAAGTCAAAACAATAAATAAAACTGGTTAAAATATGAAATATGGTGCTGAAATATTTCAGCACCACGAACAGTGCCGTGTGCAGACAGGCAGACAGTGACAGCTGACTGACAGGTGCTGAACAGGTAAACAGGCCAAAGTTCTGGTTCTAAAATCACCCCTAGACTATACCATCTTATGGAGGCTCCTCTCAGAGTAATGAATCAACTTCAGCCCTTGTCAGTCTTTCTTTTCCTTCAGTTTATCCCCTCTTGTTTGATATACCTAAACTCTGCTTCCAGCTTCATCTTTCCTGGGCCTATCACCTACCTCCATTCCTCCATCTTTCTTCCCCTCCTGGTATTTTTTTCCAATTATCTTTCCTTACCTTCCTCTGTTCCTTCCCTATCTATCTATCTCTCTCAACTCCTCCCTCTGACCCCTCTTACTTCCCTCCATGTTTCCACCCACCTGCCTCCCTCCTCTCCTCCTTATCCTCCGATCTCTCTATCACACCATCTCCTCCTCTCTATTTGAGAGCTGCTTTTAGTTCTTTGCTTCCTCTCCCCTATCTGTCCATCTCTCCCTGGCTTTCTGAGATATATCTGTGTGCTTTCCAGCTTCCCTGCCTCCCTCACTTTGCTCTTTGCTACCTTCTTTTCCTCTCTATCCACCTGAGTCATCAGCTTCTGCAGAAGTGCACCACTCCTTACAGCCGTTTTAAAAATGACTGGTTAATCACTTAAAGTCAAACGTTTCATTATCATTAACTTTTCTGCTCAGTTATGCCATAACTGTGCTATTTTTGAATCAGTCCATAAAAAATGGACAATTTTTTTTAATTTCTTGATTTACTGGAGATTTTAAAAAGTTTAATTCTTTCTTCAAACTGCATACATATAATTAAGATTCACTCAGGAACCCAAGCCTGGAACCAAGTAAACTTGACCCCTAAGTCCAGGTCATTTGACCGGAAACAACACTCAGGCATTGTGCCAGAGCCCACTTGAAGCAGCGGTCTCGGACACATTTCATGTGGCACAGTAAGCGTAACAATGTCCAACTGTGAGTAAAGTGTTAAAGTCAATTCTCAAAGTTTTCTGTCTCAAACACTTAACATGTAAATTTTGGCAACTAAACAACAACAAAAACATCCAAGGCAGCCTGCAGGATGGACTCCACTGCTGGTACAGAGCATGAATGAGTGTGACCCACGGTGCTTGCAGTACAAAATCGCCTGAGAGTGCCTCAAGGCTCCATTTTGGGACCACTCTTATTCACTGTTTATATCAATTGTCTTGGATGGATGATACCAAAAACTTATTTTCATTTTATGCTGATGATATGGTTGTTTATTGGTCCGACCTATGTCTGCATACCTTTGGCAATTTTGCCATTTGGCCCACCTTAAACAATCTCCAGTCCATTTCCCCGGATGGTCCGGTTCATTTGGAGTGGTGCGAAAGCTCATTGGAACTCTGGCGTGGACCAAACAAACGGACTCTGGTCCACTTATAACCAAACAGCACTGATGTCCCACACAAACAGTGGCAAAGAAGAAAAGGGGACGTTGAATGTCTTTTTTCCCACATTAACAATGAAAAAACACCACATTTTGGGAAATCTGCTTTAGTTTTGGGACGCTATGAGCAGGCAGCGGAGCAGCAAGCTGTCCAGCATGTCATTCAACTGAGAAAAAAATGAATGGGTATGGAGGAAAAAGGCAGGCAAACATGTGAGCATGAGACTATGACATGTTGCTATGGCTACATAGACGCCGAGCAAGGTACTGACATATATAAAGCCAGAAATATTAAACATTATGTCACTTCCTGCCTTTGGTTCACGAGTTGGTCCGCTTCGCTTTCACACCTCAAATGAACCACACCAGGGCTCATCTGGATGCAAACAAGACTATCCGTGAAAACAGATCAGAGTTCATTTAAAGCAGATTGAACTTCTCTGCTGTAGATGCGCCCTTAGAAATGGGGGTCTCATTTGGCCTCCATTTGGTGAAAGCAAAGCGGAGCAAGGTGAACCAAACCAACCGTATTTATTTATGTGATTTAATACACTTAAATACGTTTCAGTACCTCGCTCGGCATCTGTGTAACCTTGGCAACAAGTTGTAGTCTCTTGCTCACATGCTGGCTCGCCTTTGTCTTCGGTACTGATTCAGTCGTCTCATGTGAACAGCATGCTGGACAGTTCCCTGCCTCTCTGGCTGCTCATAATTCCCAAATGCAAAAGCAGAAACCCCAGGATAGCATACATTTGATGTTTCATTTTAATGTGGAAATAAAAAAAACAGCAGAAGGAGAAGAATTTCCTGTTTTGTCTTTTTACACATCTCTTCTTCTTCCCCTTTGTTTTTTGAACGACAGCACCACAAATGTTTAACAGTTGGCGTTATTCAGACGGTTTGGATGGGGAATGTGAATTCCATCCATCTATAGGGAAGTGCAACATTGTTGCAATTTGAGCTCTAAACTGAACCAAGTACTCGGACTATCGGTGTGAAAACGACCTGGTTTAGGCCAAGACCAGGTTTGTTATCTGATTAAACTGAACTTAACAAAACCAACAAAGTCCAAGAAAATTATAGGTAAATATTGTCCAGAAACTCAGTTTGTATCTTCTTTTAAATATCGAAGGTTTTTGCTTGATGAAAGCTTGTCTTTCAAGGAGCACTATCAGTGTTTTTTTCTAAAAACCTGAAGGATTTGCTCTTGTTTTACTAAAGAAACAAGTCTTTTCTCTTTCTGTGTCAAAAAAGGACTGGTTGAGTCCACTGTTTTACCTGTCCTGTATTATGGTGATGTACAGAGCCTATAAAAAGTATTAACCCCATGGAGTTTATAAAAGAATCATGGTTCATATAATACGGCTTTTTTTTTCTTTTTTTTTTTGGACAAAAAAATACAATCTTTAGCTCATAGTGGAAACAGATTTCTACAAAGTAATGTCAATTAAATAAAAATCTGTAAGATAAAGTAAGTGAAGCATGAATATTCACCCCTGTCGAGTCAGTATTCAGCGAAGCTCCTTTGCTCTCAATCAGGCTTTACACAACATAACAGATGTGTTTCGTTGGTTAGCGACATTAGCATATCTTGATAGGGTAAAACAGTTACAAACATGTATGGCTTGACTGCTGTAGTGCCTCTGGCAGCCATGTTTCTCCCACGGGCACTCTCACCAGCTACACTGTTGGCACAGAGATGAAAAGCAGCCGATTTGCATTTAAAGAGACTGTTAAAAGCTGGTTTACAAAGGGTCAAAAAGCTTTCTTTGACCACACACCTTCCATTTGGACCACAGAGGGCCGTGCTATAAGGTAGGAAGGAGGTATGTCACCTTTAAATGAAGAAAAAAACAAATGGACTTATTTTAATTTACACTAAATCAATGCAATAAACACATGCATAGTTCAAGGACATGCACCAACACACATATGCACTCACATTTGATTTATGAACGATCACAGCAGACTTCTGCAGCTGTATGTACCCATGATGCCTTGCTGTAACCTGACACAGATGGATAAAGGCTGTCATTTCTGTAAAATAGTGCAAACAACTCATAGCTCCCCTTGACAGTGAATATAGAGTCAGAGTGAAAGGTGTGGTAGAATATGTAAAATCGACATATGCAGCCTGCTCTCACTGCAGCAGCTCGGTCAGACGCACGTGTACAGCTTTATTTCTGCATGTTTGCCTTAAAGATGAGTGGATTGTGAATAAGTGACGTGCATAAGATTGGATCACTTCACTTGTTGGCTGTAGAGGTTGACGAAGGTGTTAAACTTTAACCTGGTTCTCATGGCAACGTCTATTAGTCATAAGATATTTCAGTGAGGTTTGGATATATCATTAAAAAAAACTGCTGCTTATTTGGGCCTAAACCCGACCCTCCTTTTCTAACATGACTGAAGCCTGGGTTATACTAAGGCATCAAATCTATTCAAAGCACTGAACATTGTAATCTACATTTATATTTCTGTTGCTTTTATATTTCTCAGCAGGGATGGAAACACTTTTCTGGAACTTTGGGATATGACTTACAGTTGAAACTAGAAGTTTACGTCGAAACCTTTTTTTGAGAACTGACACAGCTGCCATATTTGACCACTTAGGCGTTTAGGAGGGAGAACATTTTTGCCCATATTTAGAAAATAACCTCAAATCAGTTTTAATAAAATCTCTACACAGAATGATTCTGCTTTTTTAACTCTGGAGTGAGAATAAAAACATCAAGATATCACAGCTGTTTAAAGTTAAAACGTTCCAAAACTGTAGTTCAACGAGAGCTGACAAAAAGTCAATATCCCCCACAGGCTCTTACTCTGTAAAAGAGACATCTGCAAAATCCAGACATGGCAAGCTGCAACCAAAATAGACTTTCAACTGGCAGCTCAGATATTTCCAACTGTCCAAAACATGCACAGAAAGTGGATTTCCAAAGTGCCCAATTCAAAACCAGAGACTTTAGAAAAGCATGCTTTCAATCATCTCGCTGCAGTAATGCCAAATATTGAAAAGACAATCTCACATGTTTGTAAGAGATACTTTTCATCCCACAGCGCTCTGATTTTTAGTGTCCCTCTGTGTGTCTTTATCTCTACATCCTCCTCCTTGTCCCTCTCTGTTTCCTCCAGCTGGAGGTCAGACTTCAGTCTTTCCTTGTCTGCTCCATCTTCAAACTCACTCCAAGTCTCACAGAGGAAGAGGAGGCTGCACTTCTTCAACATGCTTGTTTCAAAAGGCTGATATGCATTATTTATGTGTGCACACTGCTTAAAATGAGTCATTTGGTTATTTTTTAACTTACTTTCTGGAATCTCTGAACCTCTGTGAATGTGTTTAATGTAGATTAATGTTATGGAAAAAGAAAGCTGCTTTCACAGAATGAGTGTGCATATTTTTCACTCCCAACTGATCAGATATAGCAGCTTTCAGTCCCCCTGCAGATCCAGATTCCCCCTCTACATGTGTGTAATGATGTAGAAGTTCCTGATTTGTTGGTAAAGTAAAAAGACACACCTTGCTAAAAGAAAAGCTCCACTTGTGCAGCTGTTGCACCACCCTGAAGTCTGTTGTAGACTGTGTGCATGGCGAGCATGTCTTGCCAGCGTCACGGCTTGATTTTATTTCAGCGTGTTATCAAGTCAGAGTTTACAGACTGCCTGCCAAAGCGCCACATGTCAAACCCAGAGAATCTAGATAGTGGAAAGGACGCCATTTTTTTCTGCAAGTTGAGCTTGTCTCGCAGTTGGATGGTTGTTGGTTCAATCTCCAGCTCCAGTTTGCTCCCACTGCATTGTGGGTGGCATGTTAGAATGCAGTTAGCTAATACTGAGGCCAGGTCTCCATAGCAACCTCTGCCATCAGTGTGTGAATGTGGAGTGAAGGGTGTGAGTGGGTAGGTGTGACACCTTTGGGTAATTAAATGACTAGAAAAGCGCCATACAAGCTCAAAACCATTCAACAAAGTTACATAATGCTTAAAGCACTATTACTGCGCTAGAATAGTGGTTCTCAACCTGGAGGTCGGGACCCCATTAGGGGTAGCGTAACACCAAGAGGGGATCGCCAGATTCTTTAAAAAATGGAGAATACTTTTGAAATGATTTTTTTCAACCCAATTTCGTCAATATTATTAGCCACTTTTCATCAATTATGTGCAATTTGGACCCATTTTCATCCCTTTTTACCAACAATTCTTGCAAATTTTAACACATTTTTGCCACTCTTAACCCATTTTTAGCTATTTCAAACCCTTTACACTACCTTTTACTGCCTGTTTTGCCACTTCTTAACAAATTCTTGCCACTTTCCCTATATTGTTGCCTCTGTTGACCCATTATTGTCACTATCAACCCCTTTTTATCCCATTTTACACCCATTTTTGCCCATTTCAATCATATTTCACTTTTTGATATGCCCATTTTAACCAGTTTAACCCATTTCTGCCTATTTATCTGCCCCAGTTAACCAATTTTTGCCAGTTTAGGGCACGTTTTCGCACTTTTATATACCAGTTCACCAAGTTTTGCCACTTTTCAATCGCCTTTTACCACTTTTTGTGCCTGTTTAGCCACTTAAACTCACTTTTTTTGGCATGTTTTTTGCTCTTTTTGTCACTATTACCAAATTTATGCCACTTCTAACCCATTTCTGCTACTTCTAAAATCCCATTTAGCCACCTTTCCCACCACCTTTTAAGGACATTTTTTTTAACTATTTTAATTCTGTTTTTAAGAAAAGGATTTACATTTGTAAGATGACTATATACTATGGCACATATGACTTTCAAAAAATATCTGTTTCTATGTTAAGAGTGGTTTTTATTCATGTTAAATATGAAATATGGATATGGATATCTAGCTAACTTTACGATGAACCCTGATTTTTCTGACCTCCATGGGCCCCCAGTCTGGCTGGGTCCCAGAAAGCGCTCCCATTTATCCCCCTTATGGGCGGCACTGTCTGCACATGACTAGTCTGGATAGTCCATGCATGGCTGTTCAACCACCTTCAGGTACAGTGGGGGTCCCTGGTCTCTTGCACCTGTATTTTGGGGGTTGAAAAGGTTGAGAGCCACTGCTCTAAAAAACTGATCATCAACTGGCGACCTGGGGGCCATATCAGGCCCCCCCAGAAAAGTGGCAAAAATGGGATAAAACATGGGGGGAAACTGGTTTAAATGGGTTAAAGAATGACAAAATTTGATTAAGGAGGCAACAAAGGGCAAAAAGTATGAAAAATGTGTTAAAATGGCAAAAAATACAGCAAAAATAGCCTGGTAAATTAGTGAAAAGCGTATAAGAGTGGCACACAGGGGAAATAATGGCAGGAAAGTTGCAAAAGGGTGTTAAAGAGTGACAAAAATGGATGAAAAGTGGAAAAAAATGGCTAAAAGCTGCAACTATCGTTGAAAAATTGTAATAGAAAAGGGTTAAAAAGTGGCAAAAATAGAAGAAAAGAGGCAAAAATGGATAAGAGTGGCACAAAGGGGATAAAACATGCAGGAAAAGTTGTTTAAATGGGTTAAAGAATGGCAAAAATTGGGTCAAAGAGGCAAAAAAAGGTTTAAAATGAGTTAATACTGGCGTTAATTCACAACTGGGGAGAGCCCATTCTCTCGGATTTTCAGGGGCCCAGTTCTGTTGTCAGGCCTGTCTCCTTGTGGCCTGCAGCATGATAGATAACAGGGCATATCTTACAGGTAATGCCCGCGTTTTGAAAGAAAATACAAATACTACTGCAATAATAAGTTAACCAGACTAAAATTTTTCTTCAATTTTTGTGTATTTGAAAGTCCGGCCCCCAGAGTTTCTGTCGAGACTAAATCTGGCCCCAGCACAAAGGTACTTGATGACCCCTGCTCTAGAAAGGCTGAAATATGGGCCCCACTGACGGTGGGTTCCAAGGTGGCCCCATCTTTTGTTGCCCATGTGAGCTGCAAGTGTGGATCTGCCCACATAGGCCCCATCTAGAGATCCCTGTGAGTGCCCACATGGACTACAGGTAGGATCTATCATGGATCTCTAGAGATGAGGCCTATATGGGTCTCAAATGCATTTCACATGGCCAATCACAGGTGGGGCCACCATGGAACCCACGGACAAACCCACCTGGGACCCACCGCATAAAACCCACCTGGGACCTACATGGACATGCTAGCTGCGATGCATCAACTTCAGTATGGAAAAATTGCTTTGAGGGCTGATAATCAAACTCTGCTTTATTTTCATCTAGCCTGAAACTGCATTTATATAAACTTGTTTTTCATGTCTATTTAACACCAAAGTTGGCCAATTTCAGCACAAAGATTTTCAGGTCAGCTTGCAACATATTTCTTTAGCCTGGATGTAAAAAGATGCCTATCTCTCTTTGTTCAGTCAACAGATACTGAATCATTCATAGCTATAGAAAACTTGAAAGTACAAAATGAAAGTTCAAAGTCAGAATAAGGTCTATGCTGAAAGTCCCTGATTAAAAACCCATGCTTTGTAATGTTATATAACCTAAAGATAGTACTCAACTCACAGCTGAAAGACATCTGTATAAGGATGCAAACCTGTATGTTAACGGTTTAATCCAGGTGGAACATCATTTTATAGGTTACCATTCTTTAAAGTTAGGATGCGATGAAGCCATGTTGAAGCTGTGAGGTGATTTGCCTCCTCAGAGCTGTAAATTCTCACTGAAACTAGCACTACAATACACAGACCTCGCTCCATCTCTCCCTCTCAAAGGCTCGGTGTTAAGATGGCGTCCTGCCACATGGTGCCGGTTCTCCGGAGCACACAGCTGGGCCTTTGGCAGAGTCCTTCCTGCCTGAAGCAAGCAGGCAGAGGAGTTTGGTTTGGGGACTGGGTTTGCTGGGAGTGGAAGCTCTCAGGAGGATCATGAGCTGACTAATGAACATAGAAGAATATCATCCAAACCAAACATTTCATTTATTATTCTTTATTTCTTAACAGATATGTATCAACAGAACTCTTTCTGACTAAGAGAACCAAGAAGACCAGAACATGGTAGAAAGATTCAAAGCTAGGGTGACTATCCATAATGTGATAGTGTTAACAATCTCCTCAAGTCCTCTCCTTCCTCCATCTTCATCTATCAGTAAATGACTATGTAGTGAGCTCACACTGCATGGACCCATGCAGGCACACTCCTTGTAAATTGCTTAATAATGTTTGAACCGTAAGTCAGAGGTACTATCTAGTTTTTCCTCTGAAAGCTCTCCAATGTGCCTTTCTAATGATGTTCTCCATCAGTGTTTCCAGCTTAGGGACTTTGTCACTATACTTAGCGAGTATTCAGACCCCTATGGTGACTCTTTCTCAGACTAGTGGCAAATCTGGCCACAGTTCCTGCTGTTATTGGAAACTTTTGGGGACTCTGACGTGAAAGCACGTATCGTACTTAGTCCTTTCAACAAGCAGTGGGTGTTGCCCTTGTCCCCTGCCCCGTCCCAACCAAGCAGCAACCTCCGGTCCTGAAAAATAAAGCCAGCGCGGAGTTGCAAAAAATGCAGCACAGCAAGTGTCCACTGGAGGCCGGCTGCAGGAATACCTGAAGTCCCGTCTGGACACATGTTGAAAAGCCGGTTTTTAAACTAGAAATAAACTGGTTTACAGCCTGGTATAAAAAACCAAACATGTCTCATTAACTAGTGTCTTCATGTGCTCTGATTTTTTTGTACCACAATGGTTTCAAATATATTTAAGATAAAACTCACGCAGAATGCTAGCTAGCTGACAGGAAGTCAAGCTTAGTGGGCGGGCCATTCAGTTGAGACCATGATTTTAATATGGAAGCCACCACTGATTGGCTTCCAAAGCAGTTTGAGTCTGCTTGGTGTAATCACCTGGCTGACGTCACAGAGGCTTTGTCCAATTCTTTCTACAGTCTATGGTCCCAAAGCATTCACTGGTGGCCCAGTCCTAATGCAGCAGTCCCTCCCAGCTGCAGTCCCAGGAGGAGATGTCCATCTCTCCACTGCAAATGACTCACGTTGTGAAGCCCCTTTTCCATTTTTTTGTCTCTTTTTGGTCCATTTAGATTGTTTAAGTAGTTTGTAAACAAAAAAGTCAAACTGTTATGGTTAAAAATCCTTTATGCCTTCCTGTGACTTATTGTAGGCTTGTAAATGGACCAAAAGGTTAAAAACCAAAACAAACTTAAGAGAGCTAAACTAAGAATGAATGAGTGTTGGGATTGTTACATTAAAAAACAAGAATCAACAGAAGAAGGTTCATTTGTGGCTCTTAACATATTTAGGGTGTATTTTAGTCAATATCTGTCTCTACCACAACGCTATTCATTCCTCCTTCAGCATCCATGACAATTACATGGCCATGGCCAATTATGCACATGATGACATCATGTAGCAACTTTTGCCAACTTTTATGACAGCCAATAGCTACCTTCCTTACTGAGGAGTTAGCAACACTGTTCTCCAGGCATTCACGACTTTTACAGAACATTTTCTAGTGAGCCTAATATTGGCGACTCGGATGTTGGACGTCTTTTTATCCATTTATAATGCATTTTTCGATCCTTCCTGCAGTTAGCTAGTTAGCCCATCTCCATGTCTTCTGTTTGTATCCCAGAATGAATTGCAACTGGGCTGTGACAACCAATGGGAAGCTGTCCCGTCATCACGTCATGCTTTGCTGAACAGGCATGTGCACAGACTTAGAAACTGAAGAAGAGAGTCTGAATGACTCAGAGAGAAATACACACAGGGAGGCCGTGACGTGTCCCTCAGAATCACTGCACTTTAAATAAAGACTCACACTGACTCAAAACAGGCAACTCAGATACAGGATGTTTTCATTGGTTGGCTCTGCTCTGCCCTAGCCTACTCCCGCTCCCTGATTTATTCACCTCTCACAATAATAGATGAGCCCTCTATTCTCTAGATTCCACGTGCATTAGACAATCCGTATCACACACCTGAGACCTGGCGTCTACACAGGCTGTCTAAATGCCCTTGACGTAACATGCATGGAATGGAAATCAAGCTGTGTCACCGTCAGGACATGTATCCCGAGTCTGAAACAGGCTAAATTTTTAAGTGCTTCTGCAGAAGTGCAGTGTCATAGGGAGCCTAGGTCTTCTTTACAATATAAGAAATTTATTCTTGGAGTATGTGACTTTATTTGTGTGATATCACAACCATTGTCATGATGAAAAAACAACTTTATTCTCTAAATCTGTGGTCCTAACAGAAAGTTGTTGAGCAAAGAATAAACTTCATCTTTTTGACCACATGGGTAAAGAAATAGAAAAAATTAACTTCATGTGACAAATATCCTCTATGAACTGCTACCCTTCATGATAGTTTCTATGTTAAAAATATGTGATAATTAGACCTAATCATGTTCTGCCTCTACAGTGGATTGGGTTTCAGTCACATGTGCAGCTTACACCATTTAAATCCTGATGTAAGACGTGTCCTGAGGTTAGAATCAGAGCCTCTTCAATAAGACATGCTGAAATGATGAGCACTGATTTAAGAGTGTGACATGAATTTGTGATAGAAACTGACTTGAATAAGTGATATCGTCTGCTTTCATTATGAGGATTTAATGCCTCCGGCCTCCATCTCAGCATGTCCTTAAATGGATTACACGAAACACACGGAGCCTGAATACATGTTAATATCTCCATTTATGCATGTGACATGAAATAAGGCAGAGAAAGAGATAGGTGTTCTTTGAGATATGAGTCATCATGGGAGACAGCATCATGGGTTTGAATCTGTCTTGTGACCTTTGTGAATGTCAGCGGCCGAGCGCCGCTCTCTGCCGTCAGTAACCACTCTGAAACGTCTAATAAAGCCAGAATGGTTTGAAAATAATGATGATAAATATCTGTGAATAGACGTCCTTCATGGCCCGGTGGCCTTATGGGGCTTATAACATCTCAACTAGCAAAGGTTTCATGATGTAGCCCCCTCCCTCGGAGTCTTTCCTGGCCTTTAGGTGGCTGGTGTTGGTGTGACTCACACATAAAGCGCAAAACCAAGAGCTCTCTACCGGGACAAATGGATGGCAGTGATTTTCAGTGACTTACAGCCAAACTACGGAACTCAAAACAGCTTTTCTAATACTTTTTTCAGATGTATGTTTTGACAGTGGATAGGCTCAAAAGCTGGTAATAGAGAGAAAGGGGAAGCACATGAATTAAAGGAGCAAAATCCTGATCCAAGCCCGGGTAGCCCATGTTGAAGCTAACAGCCTCTGCACATGGAGTCCACGGACAGAGGCCACATCCATAACCAGGGTACTGCCGCCCCATAGCTGAAAACAAATGAAGTATAGTCTTCAAGGCAAAGATTCCACATTTCAAATTGTTCTGGGAAATTTTGGCCTTCAAGGAGAAAGGAAAGGAAATGAAAAGATACAAAACCAGCTTTTGGGTTGCTGTGAGGGTGTCGTAGTGCCCATTAGATGGGTAACTTGCACATCTGTGAAGGGACCATTAACCTCCTGAGACCCGAGCTTTTGTTTGTACTGAATTTTTCTCCTGCTCGTTTAGGATTGGGACCTGATAAGTGAACGTAACTCCTGTCTTTAAACAGGAAGTAGTTTTCCTCAAAATATGGTGTCTGCATATGGGGACAACAGGCTTAAAACATTCAGTTTCACTTATTACTGCTCCAAATGACAACGCAAATGCCACTTAAAATTTTTTAAGCACAAATCCCCAAATTTACAAATTAATTCCAAGGAGCCCCCCCCCCCCAAAAAAATAAAAATAAAAAAACATCTGAGACATCCAAAAAAAATTCCCTAACAATTCCATGAAATTTCTGAAAAATTTAGAAGGAAATTCACAACCCAGATTTCCAATTAAATTTCCCAAACTTTGACATTCTCCTAAAATTAACAAAAAGTAAAACATTTGTAAGAACCCCTAAGAAAATTCCTGAAAATTTGAGGCAAATTCCACTAAAAAATTAAGAGCAAAGTCAAAGAAATTTACAAATAAATTCCATTTATGTTCCCTGGAAAATTTTACCAAAAAAATCTCCCAAACATCTAAACAAAGTTCCTAAAAATTCCAGGAAAATTCAGGCAAAATCCAAAGGAAATTTCATACCCAAATTTTCATTTGAACTTGGAAAATTCCTAAAAAAAAAATAAATAAAAAGAATTCTGGAGGTATCTGAAGCAAAGCATTTCAGAAATTATAATAGAAGCATTTATTCCAATTTCTAAGGAAAGCCAATGTGTGACAGTGTCCTCATATGTGCATGCAGGGTCTCAGGAGGTTAAAGGTCACAGATTATGCAAAATAAACTTTTTCATGATTTTCTAACAAAAACATGTGCTCCTGGCCTGTCCACGATCCCCCCAAGAATACAAAATACCCATTCCCTCCCCTTCTTTCTCACTCCACCTTTTAGAAAATGTGTGTTAAAACAAGCCATTCTCAGATTTTCCCTGCATGGCATTATGGGGGAAGTTAGCTCCACCCCCAGGTTTGGTTGGAAGAAAGCTTCGAATCCTCCTCTTAGCTGCTGTATCTCTTTTTTTTTGGGGGGGGGGTCAGAGACGTGTTCATCAGAATTTATTTTTACATCACAGTTAATTGTTTGAATGTAAATTGTTCCAATAAAGTTAAAGAATGGTAAAAAGGCCACATCAATTTTCTTAAAGGGGCGGAGTCAGACAGCTTATCAACATTTAAAGCCACAGACACAGAAACAGCTCTTTCCGTGCAGGGCTGAAACAGACGTGCAAAAATCCCTTCAGGATACCATACTTATTTTTCCAGCAACAAACTTCACAGGCATGTTTCAGGGATCTCTGAGACCACCGTTAGCTTGTCTTAAAGGGATAAAATATGTGACCTTTAATATTGGGAGTTTCATAAAATATTTTCAGCCACATTCAGGTCTAACCCCCCAGTACAAATGTATGGCATATTATTTCACTCAAAATATAACAACAGGAACCCTGCACTAATGCAGAACTTAAGAATTACATCATGCATGAATTGGGAAAAATATCCTCTTTCAGCGCTTTAAAACAGTGGTTCTCAACTGGTCTGGCCTCAGGACACACCAGTCTCACCAAGTTCCCCTAAACATTTCCAACAACGCATGTTTAGTTCATTGAATATGTTGCAGTTTGGAGCATGATTGGACCAAAACACCTGATATTTAAAAGAAAAGAGACAAAACTGACAAATTTTATATCATCTTTCCCCATCATTATGTGATAATTTTCACCAGAACTCATGAAATTACTTCATTATCCTGGGAAAGATAGCCATTTATTGCAACAAGAGGAGATAAATTAGTTGAAATATTGATCAAACATTTATACTTACCCAATTTCACAGTAAAATGGTAAAATAAAAGGTATCTATACATGCAATAACGACTTCAGGACTTTTGCCACCATTTTTTTTTGCAGACACCTAGTCGCGCGACCCACCCAAAACTGACCCGCAACCCACCAGCTGAGAATGACTGCTCTGAAAGGAACCTGATATGATCAGCCAGATTCACCTAAATGGACAGATATGTGATTTTGTCTGGGATCTGCTTTACGAGGTTACAAAACCGCAGCATGTAGCTGGCTCTTAACCGTCAATGAAGACCCTGACATCAGTGAGGTCTCAAGTTTAAAATGTCCAATTCAAGACTTTCCAAGACTTTTCAAGGATCTGCAGGAACCCTTGAATAAAGGGGAGAAATGAAGGACCTCTGGAGGAGTGGCCAGTTCACCGATAAAATGTGAAATGTGTCATTAATAAAAGGAGACGAGTCTGTCTTTAAAAATAGGTGAAATTGACGTCATGAATAACAAGAACTACATTTAGTTAAAGTGAACGGAGTCAAAACTGCAATCAATAAAATCAAAGTGTGACGAGATAATTTTATATTTTTACAATGATAATGATGGCATTCTCTCTCAGGGTTAAATGAGTTTTTACTTAATGACATAATTCATTGGTTTTTGATGCACTTGAAGAGAAATGAAAATTCCGCCTTAAATATTTCACTGATCTGATAAGATGTTAAGACTTTCTGCTGCACTTAATGAATGACTTAAAGTGCTCTCTATCTCTGTCTGACTCTATCTCTCCCTGTCCCTCTCTGCACACTCTAATTGCATGATGGATAATTTAATGGCAGGGAGGAAAGCCCCTTTTTTAGAGGAAGCTCCCCTTTCATCTCTTTGTGAAATCTTTTTCAGAGTTCAGGAGGAAAATTCCAGGAAAGATGTCTGGCACAAATGTGTCTTTTTATGTGTGCAGCCTGTGTGCAGAGTGCAGGGGGTGTTGCACTCTGGCTGTACCCCGCTCTAAAGATTGATGGCACATTAAAGTGAAGGACACGTCACGCACCTGTGCTTGTGTACCACAGGGGAACAACGCGCAGGTAGACAGGGTGCAGCGATAAGCAAGGTGCCCCACTTGGGAATTCACAGCATACCTGACTCGCTTTTTTTTTCAAAGAGACATGCCAAGCACATGCCAAAGCCTTACACAAAGAACATGCATGTGCTGGAGGTCCTGAATCAACATTAACACATCCTTTTGAAAGCCACATCACGCCTGGAGGGGCTTTGTACAGTAGAGATCACAGCTCTGCATGCACCACGTTCTCTTTTATCCTCACTGTGTGTGTGAGTGTGAACAGTCGCTGCATGCTTGTCTGCCTGATTGGACACGTTTTTTCTGCAAAACAATACAGCTGTGTTTAATGCATTTCCTCACACAGACTGTGTGCATGTACGCTATATGCATGCCTTATATCTGTTAAATGTCTTTATGGTAACCCAATGAGTCATCTCCTCACAGCCGGAACACGCCTCTGCACACTGTCTATAAGAACACAGCAGTTACATTATTCAGTGTTATTCATGTTCTGACGTAGATACGGCACTTTAGGTGCTGCAAATGCAGCATGCATGTTTAAGTGCTCCCTGTTAAAAGGAACATAAGGGGTGGAGAAAGACAGCAAAGATCTGTGAACAAAAACAAGAGATGGAGTGATGAAGAGATTATAGATGAAGGTTTTTCAAACATACAGAAGAGCCTAAGAGAAGTATGCTATGGCTGGCTGGCAGACAAAATGAACCAAAGAGCCAAATTATTGAAAAATACCTTTGCAAGAGCCACAATCTAAGTGGAGAAAAGTGGCAAAAACAGCTTGAAGTAGCAATAAAAATAAGTTAAAGGTTGCAAGTCTCCAATCAGCTCTTGGAATCATTATGGTGGGCTGGCAACTCCTGGGAAGTTTCCACTGTTCAAGGTTTTCCCTTTTGTGGATAATGGCACTCATTGTGGTTGACTGGAGTCCCAAAGCCTTAGAAGTGGCCTTATAATCCTTTCTAGGCTGATGGATGGCAATGACTTTTTTTCATCTGTTCTTGAATTTGTTTTGAGTCGTGGTATGATGTGCTGTTTTTTGATGTTCTAGATCAGGGGTGTCAAGCTCAGGGGCCGAAGTCTGAATTTAAGTCTAAGCTGAGGGTCTAACAGGGTCAAGATTTCACCAAAAACTGTCAACTGTGTTTTCACAGGTAATGAATTATGGAAAAATTAAACAGCAATGCTAAATGATTTTAAGATTTCTAAAAAAAAAAAAAAAAAGGCAAAATGATTAAATACCACAGCATCAATGTTACTGTGTGTCCATGTCAAATAAATGCTAAATAAATGAGTTTAAAGGCTCAAAATCTGAGATTAAAAGTCAACTTTATAAGTCCTTAAGGTCAAAATATAAAATGAAAAGTCAAAACAAGTTTTTAGAAGGCAAATATATGAGATAGAGAGTTGAGATCATGGATTTAAAGGTCAAGATATGAAAATTGTGAGTCTAAAAGATTAAAATATGAGATGTAATTCTCAATTAGGAGTTTAAAAGTTAAAATATGGGATTAAAAGTCAAAGTTAGGAGTTCAAAATGTCAAGATTTGATTTTAAAAGGTCACAATATGAGAGAAAAGGTCAAAATTAAGAATTTAAAAGGTCAAAATATGAAATAAAATGTCAAAATCCTAAATTTCAGTCATAATTTTGTGATGCAAAATATGAAATGGAAACACAATTTTTCCCCTCATTCCTGACTTATTATCTAATTAGTTCTACTCTCCACTTTAAGAATTTTTTAACTTTTATAACAGTGATTTTTTTTTAGAATTTCAAGGTTAAATTTACATTTCTATACTGGAGAAAATCTGCAGACCTCATTCTGGTGAGCCAGTTTCTTATTAAGATATGATATGATCTTGCGGGCCGGATAAAACTGCACTGTGGACCACATTTGGCCCTCGGGCCTTGAGTTTGACACCCGTGTTCTGACCTCAAAGAGCTGCAGTTTATAAACCAAAGCATGTTGATGCTTGTTACCAAGATTCACCTGAATGCTGACCCAAAATATTTCAGGTTAATGAGTTATACTTTCTGATGTTTGTTTCATTAAATATGAAACCATCTTTTACATAAGATATCATGCTACTGAAGGGAAAAAGATAATTAAAATAATTTATTTTGTACATGGAAGGCAGACAAAAATACTCTCATTTAAACTTAAAAAATTCAAGAAAGTTTGGTTCTGGGTAGATGAGTAAAAAACTCTTTAAAGATCAGCAGCTCTGCTTTTTAGAAGTGTAATTAGCTCAAAACCTGGTACTAGTCAGTCCTATTTAAAAAACATCATGTGTTTTCCAATGATCATCAAAGTCTGGCAGGTTTAGTCTCATTAAAACTAAGAAACCATCCATAAAACAGCCACAAGCACCAAGAACTCCCATCACTCCACTGACTGCTAAAGAACCTGCACACCAAAACAGACCAGACATTTCTGCTCCACTTTTCCTCCTCTGTCACCAGAAAGCTGGACCAATGTAAGGAGCAAGGTCGCGCGGCTGATCTCAGTGCTGATCTGTTGGTCCACAGCACCTGTCAGTAAATCCTACACCACCCTCGGGTGCCCCAGTCTCTCCCATCAAAGTAAATTAACACGTAATCAGATACAGACGCAAGCAGGAAAGCATGCACACGCAGACTTTGTCCCGTAAGGCCGGTTTATTTTCGCACATCCCTCCACAGAGCGTTTGAGGTGTTTGTGGTTATGGGCCTGAGAGGTGAGAGGTTAGCGTATGCATGCACAAGAGGAGGTGTGGATTCAGATGTCGTCTGATTTAATGACATTTCTCTGAGACAGTGTCACTCTAGTCAGGGACGCTGAGGTTAAGAGTGTAACTGACTCTCCACTCATAAACAGGACGTGTGTGTTCAGTGTGATTGTCACACTCTCTGTGCCTTAGTGTGAATGTCTTTCTACCATATGTCCTGATTTAACCATGACCATCCCGTTCTCTAAAAAAAAAAAAAAAAAAAAAAAAAGAATGCCCAATTTTAGCCAAATGAAATGCTGAAACCATGCACCATAACAGCAACACTTTCTCTGTATTTGTCTGCCTACAGATGCATCTATAACATAAAAATATCATCAATTTTATGATTCAATTCAAAAAGTGAAACTTGTATATTCTATAGATTCATTACACAGAAACTGATATATTTTACATGTTTGTTTTAATTTTGATGTCTATGGCTTAGAGCTAATGAAAACACAAAATTCTGTATTTTAGAAAATTAGAATTTTAAGGAGAAGTTAAAAAATGGAGACTCATGATGTCACACTCTAATCAGCTAATTCACCCCAAACACCTACAAAGGTTTCCTGAGACTTTAAATGGTCTCCCAGTCTGGATCAGTAGCCTACACCAGTGGTTCTCAGTGTCGGGGTCAGGACCCCTTTTGGGGTTGCACAACACTGAGACAGGGTTGACACATACCTTAAATAGATAAGTAAAGGTTTATGTAAATGATTTGACTCTGAATATTTTAAAAATTTAATGAAAACATTTGCATGTAATTATTTTAATGTTGATTAAAATCATGGTGATTTGGTGAAATTTGTGCTAAAATAAAAAAAAAATTAAAAACAAGCTGTGAAAAGTAAGTCAACATATAAATCCAGAGAATGGACCCTGATAAACCCAGAGAATGGACCCTGATAAACCCAGAGAATGGACCCTGATAAACCCAGAGAATGGACCCTGATAAACCCAGAGAATGGACCCTGATAAACCCAGAGAATGGACCCCTGATAAACCCAGAGAATGGACCCTGATAAACCCAGAGAATGGACCCCTGATAAACCCAGAGAATGGACCCTGATAAACCCAGAGAATGGACCCCTGATAAACCCAGAGAATGGACCCTGATAAACCCAGAGAATGGACCCTGATAAACCCAGAGAATGGGACATCCTCAGCTGTGATTTACTGGTAGTATCCCAGCATGTATCAGTCTCTTTAGTGCTAGTCCTGAATATTTATTTCATCTTTTTTTGGAGCTGAAAGTTTGTCAAACTGTTATGAGGTTCTACTCTTAAAAATATCGATTTGTGCAACTTATTAACCACTTTACCTATTCAATTTTGCCATTATTATTGCCATTTTTCATCAATTTTTGCACAATTTGGACCACTTTTTGCCTCTTTTTAGTCTACTTTTGCCACTTTACACCAATTTTGTCTGAAATGTAACCTGTTTTCATTACTTTTCCATTTTTTTCCACCTAAACCCATTTTTTCCATTTCTCCTATTGTTGCCTCTGTTAACCCATTATTGCCACTATTTGCCTCTTTTTACAACTTTTGATCACCTTTTCTTGCCAGTTGAACCAATTTCTCCCATTTCCACCTATTTCCCTGCCTCAGTTTACTCATTTTCTGCCAGTTTAAACCACTATTTCCCACTTTTAAATCCCATTTCGCCAAATTTTTCACCCATATTTGCCACTTTAAACCATCTTGTGATCGCTGTCATCGAACCCCAGCTAATTATATTCATAGATAGTGCCCACATCTGTCTAAATACTGGCAAGAAATTTTCTCCACTTTATCTACAATTATAGGTGTACTGATCCCACCAAATCCATTTACAGCTATTTTTGGGGTTCCACTGCCCCCACTCAGCCTCTCTTCCTCACAAGAAGACACTTTGGCCTTTGCCACTCTTCTTGCCTGACAGCTAATTTTATTAAGGTGGAAGTCTACTCTACCTCCCACTCATACACAGTGGCTAAAGGACGTTTTAAATTTTGTAAGACTTGAAAAAATTAGGCTGTCAATTTGTGGACGATCAGGAAAGTTTGATAAGATTTGGAACCCATTTTTTGCCCTAATTAATGGCACACAATTTGTATTTACACCAAACTGAGCTAAAGACTGGACACATTAACATAACTTTATACTCTGAGGTCACTTTATACAGTATTTTATTTTGTGTATTTACATTTTTTTTTTTTTTTGCCTAAACACTGTCTATGTATGCTCTATTTGTCTCGATGTTAATGTTATTATGTGCGGAGGGAGTGTGCCAAGAAGGGGAGGGTGGGGTGGGATTATTTTATTTTGTTTCCTTCTTTGCAGATTCTATTCAATTGTTTTATTGTACATAAATGTTTTGTACTCTGCAATAAGCCAATAAAAAGAGCAAAAAAATAAATAAAATAAATAAAAAAAAATTTCTTCTACTTTTTTTATCTGCTTTTACTACTTTTTGTGCCTGTTTATACCACTTGAACCCATTATTGCCATTCTTTGCTTATCTTCTCCCACCTTTATCTCCTATTTGCCACTTTTTCTTTTGGGGATCGTGGGCTGAAAAGGTTGAGGACCACTGGCCTACACAAGGAAGGGAAAGACTGCTGACTTGACAGAAGACCATCATTGACACCCTGCACAAGGAGGGTAAGCTACAAAAGGTCACTGCTAAAGAAGCTGGTTGTTCACAGAGTGCTGTATCCAAGCACAGTAATGGAACAAAGCCCATTCAAGAATTTGTGGGAGCTTCATTAAGGCATGGACTCCAGCTGTAGTCAGTTCCTCACAGACAGATCCAGGACATGGACTACAACTGTCCCATTCCTGGTCTCTTAGACCAGAGACAACGTCAGAGGTGTCTTACCTGAGCTAAGGATAAAAAGAACTGGACCGTTGCTCAGTGGTCCAAAGTCCTGTTTTCAGATGAAAGTAAGCTTCGCATTTCATTTGGAGATCAAGGCCCCAGAGTCTGGAGGAAGAGTGGAGAGGCACAGAATCCACGTTGCTTGAAGTCCAGTGTGAAGTTTCCACAGTCAGTGGTGGTCTGGGGAGCCATGTCATCTGCTGGTGTTGGCCCACTGTGTTTTTCAGGTCAAAGGTCAGCATAGCTGTCTACCAGGAAGTTTTAGAGCACTTCATGCTTCCCTCTGGACTTGGCAACTGGCCACCACCAAAAGTACCAAATCCTGGTTCAAGGGTCAAGGTATCCCTGTCCTTTATAGGCCATCAAACTGTCCTGACCTAACCACCCTAGAGAATCTCTGGGGTATTGTGAAGATGAAGATGAGAGACACCAGACCCAGCAACACAGAAGAACTGAAGGCCGCTATCAGAGGAAACTGGTCTTCATAATACTTCAGCAGTGCCACGGACTGATCGCCTCCATGCAACGCCACATTGCTGCAGTAATTCATGCAAAAGGAGCCCAGACCAAGTATTAACAGCTGTACATGTCCATACTTTCAGTAGTCCAACATTTCCATGTTAAAAATGCTTTTAAAAGTAATTTTCTAATTTTCTGAGATCCTGAATTTTGGGTTTCCATTAGCTGTGGGCCATAATCATCAAAATTAAAAGAAATAAACACTTGAAATAAACTGGATGTTTTGTAGTCCCTGTTTGGAGCTTTGAAAATATGACTATCACTCTTCTCAGCTGTTTACTCTTTCATGTGAGTGTGTGTTAATGTGTGTGCTGTTTCCCTAAATCGCCATATCCATGTGACACACGTCCTGCCCAGCGCAGCACACAAACCATGCGGCAAATTGATTGCATATAAAATGCTAATGCTGGCTTTACTGTCCTCAGCATGTTAATATTGCACTCCAACAATAGGCATTGATTAAAGGGCCAGTGCGCTGTTTCTCTAGCTTTTTTTGACATTGAGGAAAGCAGCGCTGGTGGTTGCGGTGGTGGTGTGGGGGGGGGTACAAGATGCTGACTCGACGCTTGCTGGTCATTTGTTACCTCGGCTCTGAAGACGGAGAATTCCAAGCAGAGAGGAAATTGTCTGATGCAAAATAAGATGTTGAATGCAGCTGGAGATAAATGTGAGCATATTTGCATGCATACAGACACGCTTCACTGTCAGTGTGTGTGAGGTGGGAGCTCAGCTGGAGGTCATTTGAAGATCAAAGTTTCAAGATGCGAATATCTTCAGCCTTGTTGTCCTGCTCTTAACACAATGTGGTGTTCCCTCTGTGCTGTGCCAAGAATGTTTCATTCTGAGTCCAGGGGGCTTACTTCATTCCTACCAGGGCACCGGGGCCTCCAATAGCCTAACAACAACAATAACAACCTAGCATGACCCCATCAACACTATACACAAAGAATAGATGCAAGTCCCATGTTTCCTACAGTGCCTGATGGTTGCAGCCCCTTAAACTGGGTGCATGCTGGCTGCATGATGACTGCAGCATGTGCCATCTCCCTGCTGTCTTTCTTTGTTGACTTTTACCTCAATAAATCTCCCTTATTGTGAATCTGACCCAGGAAAAATTCTGGCCAATGCCAAATCAGGATTTTTACATTGAAAAGCAGTGATATAATCTACTGATGTGGACATACATCTTTGCAAAGAAAAAAAAAAAAAAGGTAAACATGGCTCTCTGTAAAAATAAGCAGGCCTTCTATTCCCCAGATTCTTGGCACATGAAATGGGCATATCACCCTTGTGAGACGTGGCGTTCATGCTGGCAGTCTTAACATGCATGCTGAACTGAAACTCAAGCCGTTATGCAAGCACTCAGTCTGACCCAGCTGTTCAGGCAGAACCAGAGTCGTAGAAAGCAATTGATTAAAATCCTCCTGTGTCTTTATGTGAGCTCCAACAGCAGCATGTGGTTGAATTTATCATTTCCTCCAGCAGAGTCCAGTTTTTGACAAGAGAATCTTCATCGTTACTGAGGATGGTAATATGACCCCTTAATCTTCATGTGTCCTTTTGTACCATTCTGGGACAATTTCATATTCCTCTCTACATCATTTTATGAGTTTTCAAGCCTTAGGCATGCTCTTTGGCAATCTTTTTTTTATTTTTATGGCATGTTGAAAAATTTGTCTTAACTCATCCCCCATGACTATATTTCACAGTGTACAAAAATCCTGACGTTTGTGTCCCTAGGGTCCATTTTGGTCCCATCTACTTCCAATATAATTTAATATTTTGATTCTGAAACCATTACAAAATCAAAAATTTGCATGCAATAAATGCTTGTTTTTTTCTTTAGTATTTTTGTGAAAGCTGTAGCACTTGTTATTTTCCACCAGATGGCACCATTTTCCCTAACACTGAATTTTTAGGAAAACACCAACCTTTGTATTTTATACCTAAGACACTGAAACTAGGCTTGATCAACAAAGAAGCCTTAAATATGAAACTGCTTGTTTTGATCATAAGGGACTTTTTTTTTTACATAAAGAGTAACAATGCATAAAAATCACTATTGCAGAAATTCATTGAAATAAACCATGCTCTGATGACCAAATTTTGTTTTGAATCTGAATACAGTAAACTGAAAATACCTAATATTTTGATTTTTACCATCTAAAACAGCCGGGATTTAGAAGACAAAAGCTGGCAAGTAAGAAGTTAAAATTTCAAAAACTCATATATATTTTTTTATTATTATCAGGGGAGGTGATGAATGAAAAAGTAACAAAAAAGTTTGAAAAAATATCCATGTATAACATTTTTTACAGCCTAATGTATGACGAGCCATTTTGGTCCAAAGGGATCCAAACAGGTGTAAAATTAAAGGGATGCATGAAGGTGAAACTGCAATAAGAACTTCTTCAGGTTCACTGTGCTAACAAGTTAGCAGGCAGCCAGCTGCTTTTACCTGTGTTGACTGGTGAAAATGTATCGTGTATTTTGTTCAAATGCACACTATCCCTCTAGTTTATGCTGACAGCAGGAGACAATGCAATGGTTAAGCATTTATTCCATTCTTCTTTCAGGTCAAATACCACATTTAGACAATGCATTAACATGGAATTATATCTGATATGGGCATTTGAAGGTATTGGTATTGTCTGCCTTATCAGGCTTATTTCAAAAGAGCATGACTTTATCTATGTTTGTCCAGAGTTGCTTGGAGTGATGGGAATTGCTGCTCTTTTTAGAGATCTGGATTTTTTGTCTCTGCTCAGTAAGTAAGAGCCAGTCTGTCTACTCCAAAATGCTTCTTTAGTTGGTACCATTTTGCCTTTTTATACCTTTATGAAAACAACAATAAAACAAAGGAAACCTCCTCTGACACAGCTGTCTTTCTCAAAAGAAGCCAGCTCTAAGAATCAGGTTATCAGCAAATGAAAATTCATGACTCCTTCATAACTTCCAGTCTTGATTTGAATTATCGTTTTCATCAGCAATTCAACAAGAAACAAACAAGAAATGTCGGCATGTATGTGAAAAAGGAGGGAGAAAAGCTGCTAAAAAGGCACTGCTAGCCTCTTACCTCATGGCTAGTTGGCTTCGATAATGTGTTGCCAGTGATTCCAGTGCACACGACGTTTAGGAGCCATGGTAGAGAGCCACAGAATTCATGTATGAGCTGGTGATTGTTTGCATAAGAAGCAGGCGCTGCATTTAAGCAAATTTTAGTTTCGTTTGTTTGCCTCACAGCAAGAGGGTTGGTTCAAATCCCAGCCAGGGTTTTTATGTGTGGAGTCTGCATGTTCTCTCCTGGTTCACTGGCTTCCATCCACAGAGCAAAAACATGCTCTGTAGGTAAGTTGGTGACTCTACATTGGCCATAGGTGTGGGTGGAAGTGTACCTGGTTGTTTGTCTTTATACATCAGCCCTGTGACTGACTGGCGACCAGCCCAGGGCCAGCTAGGATAGGCTCCAGGCCCTGCAACTCCAGAGGGGGTGTAGAAAATGGGTGCATGGAGAGTATGGACCTCATTTCTGAGTTAGATAAAGGCCCAGGTAAGGTTAGGTCAAGCTGTCAATCTGTCTAATTCAAAGATACATAAAAGAGCACACACACATGCACACATGCAGACACATATGCACACATACAAACACTATCTTAAAATAGCCTAATAAGCTCAATAAACACAAGCACAAACACTAATGAAATGACAGGCTTTTCATGCATGGGCCTCAAATGGGGACATGGCTGATTTTAGTGATGAACAGTAAAATGACAAATTTAACTATTTTTCTCAAAAATGAAACCATAATATGACAGAATGCATGATTATATCATTCAATGGCTATGAGATCAAAAAATGTGGTTTGAATGGGAGTCAATTCAAAATCTAAATCGAATGCTACACCAAAACCCAATAATGCATTGAAGGCAATATTTTTGCTAATAGTTGACATACCCTGGACTGATTTGAAAAAACACCCCCACCCCCCAACATTAGGGGGGTGGGGGGGTGGTAATGACTGTTTAATGACTGTTGGGTTTTTTTTTGTTTTTTTTTAAATATGACCATCCTGTAATCAAACTGGCATTTAAAGGGTTAAAATCCTGAACACTGTTCATTATCTGATTGCTTTGATTAGAACTGAAGTTGTTCAAAAGATCTGACCAAAAAAAGCAGAAAAAAATATGAATGTATACTATTTTATAGCCGTTTTTGGGAGTGGACGTTTTTGTCCTTAACGACTCAAAATGGTAGTACATTTTAAATCAGATGCTACACAAAAACTAATAATGCATCAAAGGCAATATTTTGGCTAATCATGGACATGTCCAAGCTGGATTTAGAAATAATGCCCCAGCCATCCAACATTTTGTTCAAGAAAGATATATTTTTTCACCTTTTTTCATAAAAAACAACATTGATTTTAAGTAATCAAACTGGCATTTAAAGGGTTAAAATCCTCAAAATGATTGAATGTTTGGTAGTTTTGAGCACAGCTGAAGTTGTTAAAGAAATTTAAGCAGTTTTTATAAGTTTTTATAGCCGTTTTTTGGAAGTGGACATTTTTGTCCTTAATGGCTTAAAGGGTAGCAAATGAAAGTGATGCCTGAGGGTTAAATGTTCTGGGTATCAATGACCAACACTGGCTGAATTTAATGACAATGGGCCATGGAGCTGTTTATAGAATCAAGCAGGATTGCATTTAGCAATGTTTCCTGCCATAAAGAAGAAAAATCCTAACAAAAAACATTATCTATGATTTATGTTTGCATGATACTTGTTCAAATACTCCTTGAGTGTCCAGTTAGTTGTCTTTTAATATTTATTTTGTGTGTTTACTTTCATTTGCTGCCACCATCCAGCTCTTTAAGAAGCTCCGCCTCCCTCACCAGTACATTTTAAGGATGCACACTGACAGGAAATACTCTAATCTGTCTGTTAATGATGATTGATACCCATCCAAAAAGTCTGCCCAGCTAAACGAATGGTGCACGGATCCATAAATCAGTTGATTGGTCAGGGTGACATGGAGGGCTGGTATTGATCATCACACAGGCCAAATGTAAGTCTCACCGAATCATCTACTCCGGGCACCGTTTCCTGCTCAACATCTGCTGCACTGGCAGAGACAGAGGGTGGTTACAAAACAACACAAGCCGTCGGCCGCTGGCAACGCACGTGTAAAGCACGTGGCGATATTTCTTTTTGGTGATTGATGAGGCCACGGTTGGTTGTCTGTAGATAATGAGCAACAGATGCAGAATAACTACATGTGACAGAGATGATTTCCATTGGATAGAGGGCAATTATTTCTCAACTTTGACCAGAAGATGGTCTAAAAGGTGGTGTTTGTGCAGAGGCTGAAAATACCGACGGTTTAGGACAGGGTCAGAGAGGAGGTAGAAAGAGCGAAGGGGTTCTAAAGACATCTCTTTGTGCAGTCTGCACCGTGAGATGACAGTGGAAATCCTTTCATGAGCATCCTTTTGGAAACAACAATGTAATGAGGCAATTTTAGAAGCCCACTGGCTTGTAGCAGGTTAATTTACTGTGTTTTACGGTACAGATGTTCATTTCTGCAGAGGAGGGCGTCTTTAACTCTATAGACTCTTTACTTCTGTATCTCTGGTGTCAATGTGTTTCTTCTAACACTTCTATGCAAAAGAAGAGAGAAGGTCCCTTATCTATGAAGAGCTATGGTGTCTTTGAGTCAGTTTATTCTATTTTTACTACTTTTTTTGCCTTTAGGTTTTATTAAAAGACATTTTGTCACACCCCTACACCACTAAAGGTCATGCTGTTTCTGCTGACACATGTTTTTATTTCATCCCTAAAGAACCTGTTGTCCAAATTTAGAGTAGAAATGAACGTGTTAACAGCCTGGTCCAGAGTATAGGTGGGTGATAATACAAGATCAGATCCCACATAATCCATCAGCGCAGCGATCTGTGCACAAAGACCACTCCAGAGCAAATCCCTCCCTCTCTAGTCAGTCTTTGCAAATCCACAGCACGTGCTCTGGTTCATCTCCAGCACATGCCAGAAGTTCCACTCTGCTCTGCACAGGAAATATTGCAGAGTCTATTTTCAGCAGAGACTGCTGCCACACACACACAGCATCAGGTCAACGTCAAAATACAACACAATGTAAGAAATCTGGGCTGTAAATATCATCACTATATCAACATTACTCCACGTCTGGTGGCTGAGCCACAGCTCATCAGTCGGTTAGAGGTTCACAGAGAACCTCTGCTATTAAAGAAGTTAAGAAAACAAACCTTGTAATTTTCCAATTCAAACTCTATTGGTCTGGAAAGGGTTACAAAGTCATTCCTAAGACTTTGGTTTTCTGACCACTGCTGACCAAAAAGTACTAACCCTAAAAATACAAAATCAAACAAAGAAACAAAACAAAAAAAAAAGTGTATGTATATTATAATGTTTATAATGTAAAAAACACATGTAGAGTCTATTAAGTATTTACTTGCACATTAAAAAGTTATTAAAATACGAAATATTCACTGTATAAGACATAATGGGTTGGCTTTCGATTCTGACCTCTTTTTAGGACGACTGGATTTAGAATACTGTCTAATGGTGCTACCACCTCTTTTACTTTATAAATCAAACAAAACACCTGTAATAGTCACAAATGTAAAAAACTAGGTGAATTTGAGAAGTAATGAGGCTCATAATAAAAATTTGAAAACTACATGATTCTGTTTAAGTTTAACGAGACTTTTATAATATTGTAAAACTGACTGAGGTCATTGTGAGGGAATTCAGCTTGATCACTCACAGTGTGAATCAATCAGTGCTAGACCAGGTGTGTGTGAGTTGACTGGCCCTGATGAGGGCCAGGTGTGTGTGAGTTGACTGGCCCTGATGAGGGCCAGGTGTGGGTGAGCTGATTGGCCCTGATGAGGGCCAGGTGTGTGTGAGTTGACTGGCCCTGATGAGGGCCAGGTGTGGGTGAGCTGATTGGCCCTGATGAGGACCAGGTGTGACGAGCTGATATAGACACCTGAGCTGCAGCACTCTGTGCTGACTCGTTATCTCACCTTCAGAGGTTTTGAGAGCATCTCTCTGTGTTTTCTTGGGTGGTTTCTTGAAAGAGTTTGCAAAAAACATATCAGAAACTTTGTATAACAAATCCTCAGTTTTTCATTCACTTGAAGACCATTGTGTCAGGGCTAAGAGTTTTAACTCAGCCATTTTTTGGTTTCCCTTTTCTAATTGAGCTAGTGGCCTTTGTATTTCCTTTTTATGTGTTCTCAATCTCCCAAGTGATTTCAGTTTATTGTCAGCTGCTTGGCAGCAGTGGTTTATTTTCTTCTTTATATTTCATACAGGAGCTTTTGGGTTATCTCTAATCAACATAAAGATTTTGTTTTCTTTCCACTTTCCCTATTGATCGTTCGCGATTTCAGTGGTTGTCCTTTTTTGGATAACTTTTTGAAACCCATTATCTGCATTTGTGTCCCACTGCCCCTCCCTCCTTACAGTCATTACTTATATCACTTATTTTTCTTTATGATTCCACCAGAAAATTAAAGAAACATCCAAAAATCAAATGTCTGAATAAATTCAAGCAGAACAAAGACTCACAGAAAAAAATAAAAACTAAAATAAACCACATCAAACTCTTAAAACATAATACAACTGACCAATATCAGTCCTATTTTACTATTTATACCTTGAACATTTCTTTAAATTAAGAAAACTGACCACATCCAACTACACTATAGAGTATTGTTATCCTTAGAAGTTATTTGTCAAGAAAATACCCTTGATAACTTGCTAGATGACTTGGCCATATTTCTTAATACAGACATCATTTTACACCCCTAAAGAGGCGTATGGGTATTTCAGTAATTGCTAGAAATCCTACGCAAACTAAACCTATCATGACTAAGCTCTGCTACATCGCGTTCCAAATTATTATGCAAATATATTTTTCTCTGATTTTCTTAGATAGTCGACGCAAATGACAGTCAAAATATTTTTCAAGTCATCAGCTGTTAGAGCATAATTCATATTTTATTGAACAAAACTCAAAACTCAAAATGCACTGTTCCAAATAATTACACACAACAGAGTTTTGAAACATTTTATAGGTTGTAAAGAACTGGAAAATGGTCATTTGTTAAATTTACAGCATTAGGAGGTCATATTTACTGAAATCAAAGCTATTTCAATCAAAAACATCTTAACAGGCCAAGTTCCATGTTAACATAGGAGCCCTTCTTTGATATCACCTTCACTATTCTTGCATCCATTGAACTTGTGAGTTTCTGGAGAGTTTCTGATGGAATTTCTTTGCAGGATGTCAGAATATCCTCCCAGAGTTCCTCTCCTTTTATGCCCATAGCAGCCAATGACACAGAGGGATTCTTTGCAGCATGAGATGGTGCATTGTCATGTATGAAGATCATTTTGCTCTGGAGGGCATGGTTCTTCTTCTTGTACCGTGGAAGAGATCGGTCAGTCAGAAACTCTATATTCTTTGCCGAGATCATTTTCACACCTTCAGAGACCCTAAAGGGTCCTACCAGCTCTCTCCTCATGATTCTGTCCCAAAACATGACTCTGCCACCTCCTTGCTGACGTCTCAGCCTTGTTGGGACATGGTGGCTGTCCACCAAAGTCCAGTTTGCATAATAATTTGGAATGTGGTGCATTCACTGTAAAAATGTGTGAGTTTAAGCAAATTATCATGGTTAGGCATGATTTTAGGGATGTTTGTTTGGGATGCTCTGGGCCACTGCTGATTGGTCAAATGCTGTGATGTCACTTTCGGTTACGTTGACTGATCTCCACTGATTGGCTAAGAAAAATCATTCTGGTTGTATGGTAGAGAGTCGGGGGGAGGCCACAACAGAAGTCATCTGAAGTGACCATGTGGTTAAGATCTACAGCGGCGACTAGTGGCTAGTGGCTGACTAGTGGGTGAGTTTGGACGGAGCATGTGACCTGGATTGTGGGCCTTAAACGGTTCTAAAGAATGTTAATAAAAGTTAGTCTAACCCACTCATAATGCTGGTGCTGTCAACATCGGGATCACCCATATCCCTAGAATCAAATAATATTACAGGCTGTTCTACAACCAGGTTTAAAAAAATGACACCCAGGAGCTTTAAGTGGATCATGACCTGTGCTTGTATAACTGTTTTCTAATCTTCTGATCACTCAAAGTGTTTTTCCACTACATGGAACAGTCACCCATTCAGAACACATTTATACACTGATGGCAAACGATGCTTTGCAAAGTGGTGTGAGTATTGACTAATCCCATTCAAACTCCACTCACCCCTGCTTATGTAACTCGGGAGTAATTTAGGGTTCAGTGTCTTGCCCAAGGACACGCCGACATGTGCACTGCAGTAGCTGGGACTGAACAGTCAACAGTCCTACTATCATGACTGAGTCTACCGCTGAACCTCAACTGCCCTGATAGAAGTCAGACTAAAACGCTCAAAGATGGAGAGATCATTGGGTTTCAGCTTTGTGATAAGCTACAGTGAAGCGTATCTTTATTTTTTAGCACTATTTGTTATTATTAAGAGCCACATTTGATTCTACTGAGACGTCAAAGAGCTGACAAATGGAGGAAATGGAAAAAATGAACAAAATGACCAATTTCATTATAACGGGCAATTAGCAAGATTAACAAAAATAAGAGCCACAAACAGACTTTACTGTGACGCCCTAAGCAAAGCTGAAACTCGCCGTAGCATCCTGAAGCTGCATCACAAACACAGCAGGAAGGAGGACAACAATAGTAAACAAACTGGGACTGATGAGAGTTTTCTACATTAGACAGGCTTCACTCTGGCTGCTGATCCATTAACAATAGAAGCAGGCTTACGTAACTTTGCATTGTAGCACCCAGTGACTAACTGACTGGGCCCAAAGACAAGATGATTAGACACAGCGGGGAAGAGACAGGCCGGCGCTGAGGCTGAGAGAGGGAGACAGTTATAAGAAAGCCAGATGTCCTTGAGAAGATAAGTGAGTGGTGTGGGGACGGGGCGTTCGAGGCTGTGGGAGAAAGGGAGGTGAGATAGAGGGAGGAGTAGGAAGGGAGAAAGCTGATAAAGAAAGAAAGAGCGAGAGAAATATAGTCTTCTTTAGTGTAGCCTGTCCGGAGTGTCCAGTGTGCGAGGCAGTAAATCCCCCCCCCAGTCGATGTGTGCTCTCCAAATGCTGCCGTGCGTTATTGATAAATCAGAGTGTGTTAATGAGAAGCTGGTGTGGCCTGATGAATCACGGCACAACAATGAGACTCACAGAAATGGAGGTGTGTGTGCTGTTACGCTGTCATTTGTTTCTGACACTAACATGTTCTCATTTCCTTTCCCTTCCTGCAAAGGCTGGCTACACTCTACATCATTTCAGGCCAACTTATGGGCCTAATCTGCCCCGTATCCAGCTAAAGGGGGCGGCCTGATTCAAGGTTGGCTGCAACAGATTATTAGCCAAAATAATCTACATGTGTTTGGTGTAAATATGATTAATTCAGAAATCATAAATGTACTTGTTATCAATGATTCAAGACCAGTCTGAAATAGCAAGAAAACCATGAGTCACCTACTGGATGTTGCCCACTTTCACATTTTTCTGGCTGTTTGGATCGGCAGTGGCCAGTGAGGAAAATAAACCTGCAAGGCAGCTTCAACAAAGCGGAGCTGACTGGTGCTTCAGGGATGTCCCAGAACCAGACTGGAGTGTGGGCAGTGGAACTGCTCCCACTGACTAGAGAGGGAGCGATTTGCTTAGCAGTACGTTTTGTTGGCAGATCGCAGCGCAGCAGGTGTATGTGTAAACTGAAGGTTATTCTAAACCTCCAACGAAAGATGGGGCAAAATGTCTTGTTCTCTGTTCTTCAACAGAGCTGCTACCTGGCAGCAAAAATGTACAAAACAGCTGATCTCTGAGGATGAGACTTCCTCTGCCTTGGTTGGCTGTGCCTAGAGTCGAGCAGTGGCATAAATTGCGGCGGCGTGTTGCATTCAGGTGCATCTGTTTGCCACTGGTATAAGCCTTCCTAGCAAAAATTCCTTTTCTCAAAAACTGAATAAAATGGGTCAAAAATGGCAAAAAAAAAAAAAAAAAAAAATGACAGAAAGGGAGTTGAAATAGAATTCTTAAAGTAGCAGAAATGGGTAAAAAGTGGAAAAAAATAGAAAAAAGTGGGGAAAAAATGTAAAGAGTGGAAAAAATTGGTTTACAGTTGCAAAAAAAATGGGCATAAAAAGTGGTTTAAAAAGGGGGGGGGGGGGTAACAGTGGCCATATTTGCTAAAAAGGTGGTAAAATAGGCTGTTAAAAATGCAGAAATGGTTGAAAAAGGTGGCGACTTGGGATGAAAATGTGAGAAAATTTGTTTAAACCGGGAAAAAATGGTTGACAGGGGCAGAAAAATATGCAGAAAGTGGCATGAATTGGAGTAGAAGTGGAAAAGGTGTAAAAAGGAACAAAAACGGCTTTAAAGTTGAAGAAATGGGCAGAAAAGGTAGTGAAATATGATTCAAAATCGGCAGAAATGGGTTGAAACAGGCAAAAATTTGATTAAAGTGGCAAAAAAATATGCAAAGAGGGACAGAAAATGGGTTAAAGTTGACAAAAGGGGGAATAAATAGAAGTAAAAAGGGCTTGACGGTGGCAATATTGGCTCCCAAGTGGCTTAAAATGTGGTGAAATGCTATTAAAAAGTGAGAAAAATATATTTAAACTGGTCAAAATGGGTTGACGGGGCAGAAAATGGGAAAAAAAATTGGCCAACAAGTGGAAGAAAAGGGGCAGAAAAAATGTGGAAAGGGTTTAAAAGTGACAAAAATGGCTAAATAATTGGCAGAAATGGGCAGAAAAGGTGGTGAAATTAATTGAAAAGTGGTAAAAAAATAAGATTAAAGTGGCAAAAAAAGGACAAAGAGTGAAAAAAATGGGTTAAATTTGTGAAAAATGACATCAAAAGTGGTAAAAAGGGCTTAACAGTGGCCATATTGGTTGTTAAGTTGCATAGAAGTTGGTAAAATACTATTAAAAAGTGAGAAAAACAGGTTCAGACTGGCAGATATGGGTTCACAGGGGTAGGAAAATTGGCAGAAAATGGCAAAAAAATTGATTAGAAGTGAAAAAAATTGGTAGAAAAAGTGTGGAAAGGGTTTAAAAGTGACAAAAATGGAAGACATGGGCAGACAAGTTGGTGAAATAGAATTGAAAAATGGCAGAAATGGGTTGAAAGTGGCAAGAGTGGAAAAAAAATATTGGTTAAATTTGCAAAAAATGGCATCAAAATTGGTGCTATTAAAAAGTGAGAAAAATGTGTTTAAACTTGCAAAAATGGGTTGGCTGAAGCAGAAAAATGAGGAGAGAGTTACAAGGATTGGTTAAGACGTGAAATTAATGGGCAGAAAAAGTAGTGAAAGGGTTTAAAAGTGACTGAAAAGTGTCAGAAATGGGTTTGAATCATAAATAAAATAGTGGGGAAACAATGATGGCAACTGGTTGAAATGTGGCAAAACTGGTGTAAAACGGCAAAAATGCATGCAAATAGTTTAAAATTGATGAAAGTGTAGTATAATAGCGAGCACTGTGCAGGAAAGTGATACAAAGGTGTCACAAATAAAATTTTAAACATCAGAACCCAGTGAAAGTTTAAATCTTTTCAGCTCCTGTTAGCCAGGATGCTAGCACCAATGCTACTGATAAAACACACATGCACTGATATTCCAGTAGATCACAGCAGGAGGGCCGGCTGAGTTTGCCAAATCTGTAGGCAGCCCTGTGTGCAGACTTACCTTCCAAGGATTTTTCACCAAATGAGCATGTGTTTTCTCTTACATTTAACAAATTTTATGCATATATTTTCATAAAAATGGGTCAAATATACAGTTTAAAATTACTGTAAACATAGTCTTGGTCCCCCCTGAGCCCCACCTTGAGAACCACTGGTCTAGGGTGTCGCTGACAATCACACACCAGCTCTAACACTCATAGGAACCAGTGTGCAGCAGCTGCATGAAGCCTCTGCCCCCGTGCTGCAGTCACTACTCTGAGTGTTCATCCATCCTGCTAACAGAAGACAGGAGGGCTTCCACCGCAGCTCCAGAGGACAACACGAGCTATTTCAGTTCCTCTTTGATATCCAATAGGCGGCTTAACATCCTCATTAGATCATATCAGCCTCCTTGCACACAGACACGCAAAGCCAGGGTGAAATTATCTCCCCCACTCTCCCTGTCTTTATTATCATGGAATCTAATCATTTGTTTGTGTTAGCGTGCTGATTTATTAGTTTGCATGTGCGTGGGAGTGTTTTTTTAATGCTTGCATTCATGGAAGTGCGTCTGTAATTATAGATATATGCACTGGTGTGTACCTGCACTTCAAAGTGTGTATGTGCGTTGAAGCGACTTGCATCTGAGTGTGTGTTTGTGCAGGGCGAGCTGACCTTGTTATAAGCTGAGTGGGCTGTAGCGCTGGGGCATCATTAGTATGGGTTAGGTGAGGGTTAGAGGGGTGAAAGAGTGGAGAGAGATGCAGGATGACAGTGAAAGAGAGGAGGCAAGAGGGGGAAGGCGTGCGGGTCAGGTTGGGACACACAAACACACGTCACTTTCCCCCTATTCATCACTCAGAGGCAGCTAGGTAGTGTTTAAGCTCACACTGTTCACACAATAGTTTTAAGTGCAACCCCTTCTCTGCTGTAATAGCCTCAAATGGCCTTCAACAGTACAAAAGGAGCCTGAACTATCCTCCACAATGCAGCGATGTGCCTGCAGTGTGCAATGCGTGATAACATCTCCACTCACAAACTCACACACTGAGCAGTGTGTTTGTGTTTGCGGGGTCATCAGTTATCAGAGGAGAGGGTCAGAACATACCGGACATCAAGTAAAAAGCACTTTCTTCTTACTGGAGATCAGGAGTGCTCATGAGCAGCTTCAGCTTTCGGCCTGGTTTATACGTTTGTGTTCAATCTATGCTGCATTGACCTACGAAATCATCGGCAGGACACTTTGTGTGTCTGCATTGCTCTCTAATAATCTGCCCTAAAACTACTCAGTAGTAGGAAAAATATGGTAACACCTTAAACCGGGTGTTAAAAACTAGCCACAGTATTGCTGTGATTAAAGTCTGGTTAAGTCTTCTTTAAAAGTGTGAGCTTTTCCACACTGAGTCTGCTCATTGCATACACATTTTTGAGCCTGGATCCAGATTCGGCCCTCATCTTCAGACCAGAAGTTGGATGAGCGCTGCCATCGTCCTCGCATACAGGAAGTCACTGGAACCGAACGTCGTCTTCGTTGTTTTCTCCGTGCGTCGCCACCATAGGTAGGGTGGCCAGTCCAGAATTTAAATGCCTTGTCCAGCGTCTGACACAGCCTCAAGCCGACCTCCTTTTGGAGTCGCACCTGAACGTAACGCAGCATATTCTCCATTGCTCTCTTTCTTTGCACATCATTCTAGTGTTTGTATGTTAAATATGACCCAGGTAATGTATATACAGCGTTGACCAAACATAAACTTTACCTGGCCGTCACACATTAGTAAATTAACCCTAAAGATGTCTATTTTTGTAGATCAGTGTCATTCGTGATCAACAAAGCCTGTCCGCTCGCTCGCCCTCTCTCTCTCCTGATACTTGCTGCACAGAAACTTTCATCACGTCTGTCCCGTAAATTCCCCCGTTATTCTGCAACCTCTCTTGTCAAACATCAACTTCTATCATTGTTTAGTTTGTGAATTTATGATAAAACTCTGAAGTTCCTGCGCTGGTTCTGATCAGGAATTAACTGATGTTGTCAAACTTCCTCATGCAGATCAGCTGTTTTAAAATCAGGTTGCGTGTGAAAACAATTAAAAACAATGTATATTTTAAGGTGATTTAACTAAAGATGATAACACTGGAGCAGAAACATAGAGAGGAAGAGAAATAAGCAAAACAAATGAGCTGCTGTGTGTGAGGGGAGGGGTGCAGGGGTGAGTGTAGGGGGGAGGGGGTGTTTATATTAGTTTAATTTTGAGTAGAAGACCCCAATGAAACTGATAGATAATAATGTGGGATTAATGTTAAGATGAAAATAATGAACCCATAGTAACCACTCTTTTAAGACGGATGGAAATTGAAAACATCTTTATTATTGCAACAAGGAATATGATCATTAAAATCAATGACAATTTTACTAAGAACTGTCTTTCATATGCCACTAACTTGGGCTAAAGACTTGCAATTATTTATTAATATTGTAGTAAAATATCCTTTGATTTCAGTTATTTTAAGATACTTTTGAGTATTTTTCAGCGAGTATGTTGGGGTGATAGTGGTGGCAGTGTTGGGGAGCCTCATATCAGAGTCTGCTTAGGGCCTTTGGCCAGGGGCAGTCCTGGATCAAATTGTCCTTTAATGAGTAGAGTATCTCAGAATCATTGAATCATGATACCATCATGATCATGGACAAAATTGTATTGTTGTGGGGAATACACCGGTCCTATTTGTTTTGATTATTCTTGCTTCACTAAGTGCTGCAGAGTGTCCTCCTTTTTGGTGCTGTGGAAATGGCCACCCTAACCATAGGTCCGCCACATAAGGAAATACGAGTAGAAGTTTTCAGACTTAAAAGCACAGTTACGTTAAATTGGTTTAAATGTATCATTTTATGATCCACATTCATGTATCGACAAGCATAGAGAACAACAAATAGAAATACATTTCTCATAAAATATCTAATAAAATACCTCAGTAATTTTCAAGTGCTTTCACCCAGTGGCTGCTGGTGCATTTTTCTTCAGTGTGGGCTACAACAAAATCCCAAATTGATATGTTATGTATGTAAAGTATCGAAAGATGTCACTACACCGGGAGTTAAGTCATATTAATATACTTTTTTACATCTGCATTCGTTTGGTTGGTGAACAAACATTAAAATATGATGGCTATAATGAGGGTCATCAGCAGCCACAAGTAGCTAACTCTTATCACAGTCAACTTAAAATTTTAACTTCTCAGACATTATGAACTCAAGAATGACAAAATTATGTTAAAGAGCTGATTGAATGTTTATTTTAAATAGAACAATTTTAAAAAGGCATAAGGTTCAAGTAGTCACTGCTTCACTAGTGAATGTTCACCTACTTACTTCTTAATATTAGTCACAGCTTTGTTGCTTCATCCTGATATCTGGCCAGTCAGGTCCAAGCTCTTTAATTCTAAGTTTCTCCTCCAATGACCTCCTCTCAAAACGCCTTATTCTTAAACACTCCACTGAGTGTTCTTATTATATTCTGCTAACTGTCTTCCTAGCATCTCTTGATGATCTAAACAACGAACGCAGGTGCAATTTCTGGCAGAAAGCCAGAGATGTACTGCCACGGTTCATGACTTCCTCTGTGTGCCTCTAATAACGGAGCGTATCTCTCTGCTGCCACCTGTTGGCATCTGGTGAGTGGTTAGTGGTACTCCCTTCGGGGGCGCAGTCATGTTGCGCCCATAGAGCTCCTATCTCTTGTACTGAAGAGGAGCGAGTGCGCGTGTGCAGCTTATAACGAACGTCTATGGAAGGCTGTGGGCGCAGGAGCCCTGCGCCCCAGGGAGGAAATGATTGAACAGGAAGCAAAGGCAAATGCTTAGAACGTTTGTGATCTGCTGATTTATTGGACATTATAGATTTAAATCTCTTAATAAATCATATTTATACAGTACATGATAGTTTATCTATATTCATATAAATTTACTGATAATTAGAGCAAATGTTTAAAAAATTATTCAATGAACTTAAGATCCGTCCTCTCTTTGTGGAGAGTCATTGGGGGTTGGCGTCCTAGCGCCCCCTATTGACCACTGCTTTCGCCTAAGATCAAGTATTTATTTGTATCTTTATTTGATGTATGTTTGTAGTAAAAGTTCACAGTTCATTTTGTAATAACTGAAGTACACAAATGCACTCTAAAACGTATGTTTTTGCAGCTTACATTTCAGCTATATGTGCCTTATTCACAGTTATTGATTAAAAACTGCTGTAGCAAATCCAGAACTTTTTTCACCCATTATTAGACATTTTTTCACTTAGTTATCCAAAATATGAAATAAAGGCAGAGATAGAAAACTAAGAAATACCACAGTTGTCCTCCCATAAAAATATCCAAATAATGTAGTCCACTGCTGTGAAATAATTCAAGTAAATTAAATTTAACCATGGTAAAAATATTGCTCACAAATATGGGAAATTATGGTTCAAATATGCACATACATTTGTAAAATATTTGTTGCTTGGCTAGCAGGTTAAGGGGGGCCCTGTGTAGTATGCTGTCTGGGGGCCCAAAATACCTAGCTACACCCCTGGTTAGCACCAGTGCTGCTGATCCAACACAATGCATTTATTTCATCAATAAAATACAACTGGGGCCCACTTACTGGATTCTGTGGGCAGGCCTGTACCCCAGTGAAATTTGGAGAAAGTTTAACAGTACTATAAAATAAATGCCACCCAATCCTGATTAGTGGAGATTTTTATGCTGGTTACACTGCTGCATTTCCTGCTTGTACGTGGAAAGGCAGTGTTAATTTTACTGCATAAAACTATGATTAAATATGTTAGTTAACTACCTTTTTTTTCCACTGGGAAGACAAGACTGGGACTCACAATAAAATGGATCTTTGGTGGTAAAACTCTACATGATGTTTCTCCACTGTATGTATGTCAGTATTTTCACTGTATTTTAAATTGATTAATATGAATGTTTTGCATTTATATGTGTAAATGTTCTTGTCTTGTACAAGAAAAAAGAATACACTTGATGAGATCTTCCACAGTTTTTGCCTGAGGGCTGCAAGAACAGCACAACAGCAGGCATTTAATGTGGAAGCAAATATTATGAGAGAGGATGGATTTAAACCAAGACTTGAGCTTTTTCTGTAGGAATGCATAAATGGAAATAACTCAAAAACTCACATTAAAGAATATTTTTTGGAAGTTATACTTTGACAAAATAATTAAGCAGTTAATACAAGAAAATCTCTGCAAAAGTCTGGGACCTTACTGCATGTGAGCAGAGTCTCCACAAAGCATATTTAGACAACAATATCCCGGTGTGTGGTTAATACTGACCAGGATAGAGCATCATGGGCCTGCAGGAATAGAAGCCTCAGTTATTAACAACATGTCAATCACTTTCTTCATTATTCCACAAAATGAAGTCATCAAAAATCAGAAAAAGCCTTACAGCAGTGTTTTTCTGCCTGGGGACCCCAAAATAAAGGTTTCAGAGTCTGGGGACCCCCATTGTACCTGAAGGTGGCTGAACACATGCACATTCAAGAATAGTCATGTGGAGACAAGGCCGTCCATTAGGGGGAACAATGGGAGAGCTTTCTGGGGCCCAGCCAAACTGGGGGCCAGCAAAATCATGGTCCATTGTACAGTTAAGCTGTGGTATATGCTTATCAAAGAGACAAATATCCTTCTAATTCTTTGTGTAGTAAGTAACCCTCTTAAAAATGTAGATCCTTTTGAAAAAAAAAATGGAATTGAAATACATTAAGAATAGCTAAACTGGGTTAATAATGGCAACAAAAAAATAGTGGAAAAGTTGGTGATTTTGGATTTAAAAAGTAGCAGAAGTGGGTTAGAAGTGCCAAAAATAAGATAAAAGTGGCAAAACAACCAAACAAATGGCAAAAATTGGTTAAAGTGGCAAAAAAAGGCATATTAAGTGGTAAAAGGGGATTAAAAAGTGGCTGAAAATGTATTAAAGTGCCAAAAATAGGTGGAGATTTGGTGAAACTGAATGAAAATTGATATAAACTAGCAAGGGGGTTAGCTCAGGCAGAAATTGGAAGAAATGGGCGAAACTGACAAAAATGGGCGTATCAAATAGTGAAATATGGTGTAAAAAGTGGTAAAGAGGGGTTAATAGTAGCAATAATGGGTCAACAGAGCCAAAAATAGGCAGAGAAAGTCAAGATTTGGTTTAGAAGTGGCAAAAACAGGCAGAAAAAAGTGGTGGAATGGGTTTGAAAATTGAGAAAAAAATGGGTTTAAAGTGGCAAAAATGTGTTAAAATTTGGTGAAACTGGTGTAAAGTGGCAACAGTGTAATTTAAAAAATATTCTTGGTTTTTATGGCATTTGGATACCCCATCTCAGTGTCTCGCGACACCCAATGGGGTCCTGACCCCAACATTGAGAACCCCTGTCCTACAGTATGACTTTTTGGGTGTAGAACAAGGGTCATCAACTCCATTTGCATAACAAAAACAGTATTTTAGTCTCATTGACATATTTTTTGTAAAAATAGTATGTTCATTAACAGAGCCTTTAGCCATTTGAGATTGGCTCCTGCCACCTATACTGCAGCCAGCCACAAGGGGGCGACTGAAATATTTCAGCTACATATTTCTGGACCCCTCATGATGTCTACTACCAAGTTTGATACTAATGTGATATGATAGGCCAAAAACACATAGAAGAGACAGATATTCAGTGTAGATTCTCAGAAAGGGAAACTGCACTCTCAAAGAGACTTGAGTGGAAAATCAATGTGAAAAACTACAACTTTAATCAAGATAAGACTGTAAGCACACATTTACAATGACAGCTACAGTCCTCCTCTTTCAATAAAGGCATAAAAACCCTAAAAATTATCTTTAAAAATATTGCATTCTGGCCCTCTTAAATTTCCTGAATTTAAAAATCTTTCAAGGGCCGAGGGGAAGTTGTGGGGGGCCCAATGTGGCCCTCGGACCGCCAGCTGATGATCACTGTTGTGGAATGACTTCAACACGTCTTTAGTTACTTTCAGAGGCCTTTGTACTCGTTTCTTCTCTCCACAGCTCTCCTTCAGCTTAAAGAGATTTCTAGAAAGGGCTGCAGAGGAAGCCAGAAAATTGGAACAGTTGTCCCCAACCCTGATATCCTAAACTCTAAAGTTACTTTAAACAGGGACTGAGTCACTTGTGCAGAATTAGTTTGCAGCATTGGGTGCTGACTGTGTGACATCATTAGCCTATTCAGTCAGGGAGGAATCAGCTGGCACACATGCATTCGCTTCATGCAACTTCTACCTGCTCTTTGCACGATTTTAAACTAATGCTCGGAAGAAGAAGATGTTCAGGCTGGTTTAATTTGACTCTCTAGCCACAGGAAAGCTGATATCACTCGTACATGTGTGGTGCTACACCGCTGACCCAGAATGGCAGACATTCACTGATGGTTTAGTGCTGAACGTTGTCAACAACCACTGAAATTAGATACTGATGATTATTTCTTTTAAATGACTGAAGTGGGAAAAGCTGCACATCTTAAAATAGAAGTTGAAGCTAAGATAGAAGAAAGCATGTTAATGATGGCTCGTTCCTTCATCGGTAACACCGTCACGCTGCCGTTGTGCTCTACAAATGTTGTGTTGCTTTAGATTATAAATTACAAGGCAGTACAGGTACTGATGCTGCAGTATGTCACTCTGCTATCAGCTGTCTGAGGTGAAAAAAGGCTGGAATTTTGATTCAGAAGCCTCTGGTAGTTCCAACTATCTAATCCACGGGTGTCAAACTCAAGGCCCGGGGGCCAAATCCGGCCCGTAAGATCATATCATGTTTGTATTATAACTGGCCCACCAGTATGAGGTCTGCAGATTTCCTCCAGTATAAAAATGTAAACTTCAACTTGATTATTTAAAAAATCCTTGTTAAACCATAAAATCCTGGAAAAGTAAAGAGTAAGAAAGATTTCATTAAAGGACAAAAAGAAGAAATTCATTTGTGTTTTATTTCATATTTTCAATTTTGCGTTTCAAGATTACGACTCAAAGTTATGATTTGACTTTTCATTTTATACTTCGATCTTTTCAACTCAAAATTTGGACTTTACATATCTCATTTTTACCTTTTGGATTCCCAATTTTAGATTTGAGGTCATATTTTGACCTTTTCAACTCCTTACTTTGGCTTTTTAATCCCATATTTTGACTTTTAAAAACATGATTTCAAATTTTTTTCTCATATTGTGACATTTTAAATGAATAATTTTTTATATCATATTTTAACCCTTTAGACTACCAGTTTTGAATTTAAATCCTATTCTTAACTTTTTAAGTCATCATTTTGAATTCTAGCTCATATTTTGACATTTTTATCTCCTAATTTTTGTCTTTTTAATCCCATATTCTGACCTGTCAGAATCACAATTTAAATTTGTTAGTCATAATTTGGACTCTTAAACTCAGTATCTCACAATTGATCTCATATTTTGACCTTTCAAACTTATAATTTCAATTTCTCCTCATATATTTGCTGTTTAAAAACATTTTTTTCTGTTTTTAATATCGTGTTCTGATCTTTAAACTAATAAACTGGAATTTTTATTTCAGATTCGAGCCTTTAAACTTAACATTTTACCTTTTTTTTAATTTACAAATGATTTATCATCACTCCTGCTTTTGTTTCATATTTTATTTCTGGTGAAAATGAGGTTGACAGTTTCTGGTTAAATGTCGACCCTGTTAGGCCCTCAGGTGCGACCTGAACCCCACATCCAGCCCCTGCTGTGACTGAGTTTGACACCCCTGATCTAATCCTTCCAGTCTTTGAGTTTGACAGCTGAATACTGAGGGTCTGTACAAGTTAAAGGGATACTTCAACATTTTGGCAAATTCGCCCATTGCCTGAGAGAAGGTTGCAAAGGAGACCAATGCAAACACGGCAATGAGCTTTTAAAGTGCCTTATATAGACCTTCACCACCAGTCACACCTACCCATCCACACCAGTCCACATTCACACACTGAAGGCAGAGGTCTCTAATCCCATTTATACACTTCCATTCACTACACTGATGTCACACTGGGAGCAATCTTGGGTTAAGAGTCTTTTACAAAGACACGTCAACACGGGATTGTAGGAGCCTGGGAACCCCCAACCTTCCAGTTACAGACCACAAAATGGGTGCTAGCGTGGGTTCTCTCCAGGTACTCAGTCTACAGACAAAAGACAGCCTTGTTAGGTTAATTGGTGGCTCTAAATTGCCCGTAGCTACGATTGAGAGTGTGCCTGGTTTTTTGTCTCTACATATCAGTCCTGTGATTGCCTGGCAACCAGTCCAGGAAACGCCCCACCTCTTGCCCAATGGCAGCTGGGATATGCTCCAGCCCCCCATGACCCTGAACAGGATAAGCAATGTTGAGAATGGATGGAACACAAATAACTTTCAGTTTCACTGAATGGCCATATTCCATGTCTGTCATTAGGTGGATCCATTCTGGAAGCCTTAAAGGGGACATATTATGCAAAAATCACTTTTTCAGACTTTTCTAACAAAAATATGTGCCCAATCCCCTCAAGTACCAGGAAAATCCATTCCCTCCCCCCTCTTTTTCTCCACCTTTCAGAAAATGTGTGCTGAAACAAGCCATCCTCAGATTTCCCCCTCATGATGTCATGTGGGGAGTTAGCCCCGCCCCCAGGCTCCATTGGCCCTCCCCGCTTGGAAGAAGGTTCCGCCCTCCTCTCTTGATCCTCCTCTCAGCTGCCAGCTCCACATCCATACATTCCCTGAGAGGGGCGTGGTCAGGGGCGGAGTTAGACGACCCGTTAATATTTAAAGCCACAGACACAGAAACAGCTGTGGGTTTTAGACATACATTAACCCAATACTGGATTGTTTTTCAGCAACAAGCATGTTTTTTGGGTCTCTGAGACCAACATAAACTTGTCTTAAAAGGGTAAAATATGTCCCCTCTAAGCTAATATGCTTGTTCCTAAAAAGCTGTAGCTATGGGTGTGGTATGTGTCTGGCGTGACTGCAAATGTTCTATCATGTATTTATGTAGTACACCTACTACATCATGTGTCTTGTTGCTGTAATTGGCAGTAATGAATATAACATTTGTCCCTCTGAGTGTCTTTGGAAAGGTTCTGTCATTCCCAAACACCATCTATGGGGTGTTGCCCAGATGGATATGAACTATATCCCATTCCATGGATATATGAAGCAAAAAGGTGAGTCTAGTTGGCACAATAAGCCAGTATAGCCACATGATGCCAGTAGAAAAAATGGAGGCCAATTGGAGTTAAAGTGTATGCAAGCTGTAAGCAGGCTCCTCTGAAGTCCTGCCAGCAGAAGGAGAAGAGGAGCAGGAGGTAGAGGCTGTGGCTCACTCGTTTATTCCTGGCCAGGGGTCAACTGCGGCCTCAGGCTTAAGCTCAAAGAAGAACCGAGAAGCTCACACATGATGAGAATACACACACACACAATCTAGCACACCCACTCATTACCAGGGGTCAGCAGAGTCCTCCATATGGCGAAGGCACACATGACGAGCCTCCTTCAGGGAATGATGAAGACGCACACTAGCACACACGGCACTTAACACAGACCCCTGTAAATCACAACCTGAGATGGTTAGGCTGGTAATGTGTCTCTAACCACAGTCGCTACACCACAATTAGCATAATAAATCCATACAAGTGTGAGAAGCACTGAAGCTATTAGGGTGGGAATGGTTTCAAACAATGGACATGATGCACGTGTGGCCTTTTCCCAAATGCTGGCACAGCCACGACCTGTCCAACACATTTTACAGCCCTAATTACAATATAGAGAGCTGCAGCCTCCACGGAGGAAGCCGCTTCCAACGTTAGAGGTTCCCCAAGTAATTATCATGATGAACTTGGCACGGCAAGGTAATAAATATAGCAGAACACACAGCAACAAACACATTTGCACTTGTTGGAAAAGGACATGCATACTGTACATGGAGTAAAAAAGGAGACGAGTTTAAGGACATGCAAACACGTGGAGGCTGGTGAGGTGAGGACAAGCTCAATGAGGGAGGTGGACATAAAATACACTGCAGCTGCCATAAAGACTTTCCAGATTAGACTGCAATAAAATTCATAAATACGGCACTGGTGTTAATTAATGCTATTACGCTGATTTATTATTCATGTGGATTTTAATCTACAAAAATGATTATTAAAACCTCTGACCTCTGTGAAATCAGTGTATGTGAACATCATTTTTTAACAAATGCATTCTTGGTTTGCATGCAGACGACCTGAAGAGCGTATGACCTCTAGTACTTGAGAGAGCTTATTGATTGACAAGCCAAAATGACTCTGGCGCTTTTATTGTGAAATGCTGCTTGACCTCCTTGGAGGTAGGCCCCTCCAAAGTATCACTTAAGTGAAGAATCAAACTCTAAATAAAGTTCCTATTAATAGTATATTTGATGCAATCCACGTATCTTTATGGATTTAATGTGTTTGGACAAAATCTCTCAGTGGATTTGGAGGATGGTGACCATTTATGACTGTCTGTGTTGGAACATCTGATTGGGAGAGTGTGGTAGAGCCCCTAATGGTGAGTTTAATGATTCTAGACTAGTCGTTTTTCAAAAACTAGCCCAATTCCTCAAGAGGACCGTGGACCTGGCAATCCTGACACCACTCTTCTTTTGAATGTCTAAAGCCCAAAATACATGTCATTTGCACTTCAACCTTTGCCCTTAACACACCGACAGCAGCACAACAGCCAAACTCGCCACCAGCCACTGCATGGCCAGCTGCTTCATATCAGATCTGGAAGCTCGCTCTGGGATCGCCTCCCCGAGTAAATGAGAAAAAACAATGAGAGCCATGGGATTTAACCAGCAGCTGAGTCCTCCTGTCTATTCCACACCTCTAACAAAAGATGGCGCCAAATTTATTTTGCTGTGCTCTCAAACAGAGCTGCTACTACAGCAGCTGAGATGGACAAAACAGCTGTTCTCCCAGGGAAACACTCCACATGGCTTTCTACGTCCGGAGTAGAGCGCGATGCCCACAGGTGTATGGCTGCTGGTTTTGATGCGTGTTAGATAGCATCACTTTTGCAAACACAGCTTCAAAAGTATCATACCTTGTGTCATAAAAAAGATGCCTTTTGATATTTTCTGTCCTTTTAAATCCACAAGTTCCTTTTTCCAAGATGTATTCCTACAGAGACTCAGCTACCCTTAGTTTCAGAAACAGCACACATACTCACTATGAAACACAAGCAGTTAAAAATTCATAATAATGAAACAGGATTCATCACTATTGAATACAGGGATTCTGAAAATAACCATGATTGGAATTTTTTTTTTAATTTGACAGCCCTGATAAACAATTAATAATAATAATAATAAATAAATCATGATGATGAGAAAAAAAACAAAACAAAACTTTTACTCCAATAAAATATGGACACAATTAAAGGGGACATATTTTACCCCTTTAAGACAAGTGTATATTGGTCTCAGATGTCCCCTAAAAATGCCCGTGAAGTCTGTTGCTGATAAAACACTCCAGTATTGGATTTTTGCATATCTAAAAACCCCTCTGTTTCAGTCCTGCTCAGTCCTGATCTGTCTGACTCCGCCCCTGACCACACCCATCTCAGGAAATGGATGTGGCTCTCCTGATCCTGAGGCTCAGGAGTGGAGGATGGAGCCTTCTTCCAAGTGGGGAGGGCCAACTGAACCTGGGGGCGGGGCTAACTCCATGACATCATCACGCTTGTTTCAGAACACAATTTCTGAGATGGGTGAATGGATTTTTATGATTCTTGGGGAGATTGTAAACAGGCCAGGGGCACATATTTTTGTTAGAAAAGCCTGAAAAAGTAATTTTTTGCATTATATGTTCCCTTTAAGCAATTAATGGTTATCTAAAGTAACATTTTATTTTAAAAAAATAACAGGTGATTAAGGTATGTTTTTGATAAAGCGTGCCCAACTATGGGGGACACTGGCTTATTTCAAAAACAAGACTTTTAAAATATCAGCTAAAACAAAATTAAATCAAGTCACAATAACAAAACTTGACAACAGCACAAACTCAAGTGAAAGGAAAAAAGGTTACCAAAATATTTTGGAGCTAAAAATGAACGCCAAAGAAGTAAAAAATAAAACAAAAGCAAAAAGCAAAAATCATTTAAAAGAAAGAAAAACTTATCTTGTGTTTTTCACATCTTCATACATAAATAAAAAAGTGTATTTATAAAAAATGAAATGATATCATGATCTCAGATTAAAATGTTGTTTTTTTCTTTTGAAAAGAAGAAATTTTAAAAGCACATTTCAGATCATTACCATCCAGTGAGTTACCAAATGGTTTATGAAGAAGAGAAATAATTCAACCCTTTATGTTTTGCACGTTTTATATTTATATTTAGTCATTTCTGTCCCAAAAATGAATATGTTGGTAGACAAAAGTCCTGCCTCTCTCCATTCAACTTTTGAAAAGTTCTGAGTAGGTTAAAAAGGTTTCACCGAGACCACCAAACTCTTAAGACTTGCATCCTTATAAAACATCAAGAACTATCAAAATGCAATAAAAGCACATGAAATTATCATATCAGAACTTAATTTGTTTGCCTTATAATGTCTAAAACCAGCACCATATGCAGCACAGACACACTCGTCACACAAATCAAGTGTCACTGTCTCATTAAGCTTCAATGAATAATTTTGCAATTACATTTAACATGCAAACACAGAAGACAAATTAGGCCTCACTGTGAGGGAAGCACAGAGAGAGTAATGGCCCCCAGAATTGCAAATGAGGCGCCGCTTGACATTTTTATATCACAGTAAATCACCGTATGTATGAGCCAAGTTCGTTGTGTGCTTGCAGATTACCAGCGTGTGTCTGAATGTGTTGACAAGCACCTCAACAAAAGTCATCACCACAGACACAACACGAGCTAGGTCACACTTCTGGTCACTGGTACAAATGTGTGTGCACTAAGCTGGAATTCACTCATTTCCTGTGCTAGCGTAATGACATGTTGTGTACAGCTACCAGGAAGATGGGCTGGGATGCTTCCCAGATTCAGATTAAGTCCTGCACTGGAAATTACAGGCTAAGGATGTTCTCTATTGAGGCTTTGCAGTTGAGGATTAATCTGTAGTCTGGCAAGTCAACCATCAAAATCCAGTTATCCAGCACAGGCAGAAAATGAAGCAAATATGATGAAAGTAAAATGAAGTGCAAAGATTTAATAGGAAGGCCTGTGGGAACTCACCCGGTCTTTTCTCCATTTTTCTCCCTCGACTGCCACATAGTCGAACCTTGGATATTAATATAAGAATTTGCTTCTGGCAGAGCGACTTGTTGCTCTTCGGGCAGGGCTTGCGCTTGCTGGCGATCTGCCGGTTTGCCTGGGGGTCCTTGACCTCCCTGCGCTGGCGAATGAGGGAGCTGGCAAGAGCGGCCATCTTCCCAGCGCTGACCCTGCTGCCTCCTCACCAGCCTCTTGCGGCTCGGTAGCGCCCAGGTGTCGGGGGGTACCGTGGGCCACCCCCCTGCCCACTCACCCAGGGCGATGGAGCACCGCTGAGGGAGGGGTGCAGAGCTGAGGATGGGCCTTCTGAGGATGGACCGAAGCGGCGAGGAGCAACGCAGATAAAGCGTAACAGGGAGGGAATTAGAGAAGGAGGTGGAGGGAAGGGTGGATCCCTCGAAGGCCCACCCAAAAGTGACAACTAAAGCTGGAAGTAGTTTGGATTAATTGGTAATTGCCTTTCAATTCCCTCTGGTAGTTTGCTTTTTGGTTTGGAGAAAGGTTCAGATTAAGCCTTCATGTGTCACTTTCACGCAGTTATCCATCCAAAATCCAATGCACTGTATGGTAGCCTCTGTCCCAACCGGAGTTTGCCCTTCCCCACTCCTAGAGCTCCACTGAAGTTGGACTCAATCCTGTCCAGAAGGGTTCAGTGACAGAACCATCCGCCGTATTGTGAAAGCATACAGACACAAAAATCACCGTTAGTCCCCTTAACCCGCACAGTCCAGGAGAGCAGAGGCGAGAATCAGTCAAACGTCCGATCATCAACTCTCCAAATAAACTCAAGTGACACTGACGGGACACACTGCGGCTCCTTTTTCTGTGCTGTCCCTCACCTGTAAAATCTCATCCGAAACAATGGCAGAGAAGTAGAAGAAGAAGAAGTAGAGACCGTCCGACCTGAGGTGTCAGCTCCGCAAGCTGGGACAAAGATGAAGGGATGCAGGAGGACGCTACCGGACGGTTCGATTCCTCGCTGTCTTTCAAGCTCTCCTGGCATCACCCTTGTGTCTGCCCGCGCCCTGAGAGAAGACGAGAAAAAGACTTGAAAAATCCAGCATTTCCCAAAGATAGAGGTGACATTCATGCGGGGATGGAGAGACAGACAGGGAATGAAGTGAGAGGGAGGGAGGGAGCGCAGTGAGTCTATCTATCCCCCCTATCGGATCGGGCACTCCAACTCTTTCGGCAAGCGCACTACACCACAGCAGAGCGCACTGCTGTGTCCTTCAGCCACGCATGCCGCCTCACAGCTGGGAGAGAGAGGGATGAATGAATGGAGGGAGACAGAAAGGGAGGGAGGGAGAGGAGATGAGGTGAAGGGGAAGGGGGCTGTGCTGGCAGGTAGTCCTTCCTTACGGTACATGCTGTAGTGCTGCTGCTCATGCGGGAGTCTCCACTGGTGGGTGACAGTTGTCCGGTGTGGTTCTGGCGAGTCCAGCTGCACAGTGGGAGTCCATGTGTGGAAAAGAAAGTGCCCCTAAAGAAGGCACCTCTAAGCCTCAGCGCACATGTGTGAAAGAGCAGCACAGTGCGATGGTGTGAGGGTGTGTGACAGAGGCAGCATGTACGTACGTGAGTCGCTCTCTCGCTTGTCCCTGTTCACAGTGCATTACTGAGAGAGCGCTGGCAGCGTGCTTCACATGCTCTCTCTCCTTTCCTCTCCCTCAACTCTATTTCCCTAAACCCTCCCCTTTGCTCTTCATTCTCCCACCCTTTTCTCCTCCCCTTCTGTCATCCTGATCCCTCCTTCAGTGTCTGCCATTCAAAGTCCCTTCCTCCCCTGTCTTATTCTCCTCATTGCTTCTTTTATACCATACCAGGCAAGGCTGAGACGGGCCAGGTCAGAGCTGGGGTTACCCCCTCCCCTCCCCTCTCCTCACCACCCTCCTACTCTTTCGTCCCACCCCACCATCTCTGCTGTGATGTTGGCTTAAAGAGACAAACTAAGTGAGGCTGTCAGTGCTGTGCTCTCAGCTATGACAAGGACGTATAGATGCCATGACACAGACTGAGTCAGTGAGGATCTCACGTCATTGCTGTCACATTATCTGTACATCTGTTAACACACGAGCTGCTTTCACACATGCACAACACTCGTAAAAATGTGGCAGCATTACCTGAGAGGGCTTCATGTAGGAATGCAAATGTCCAGAGCTGTGACCGAGACATTAAAGGGGTTTTAACCTTCAAGCCTCTTAGTGTGGTGCTCGTTTGATGTCCAGTTGAGCCCATGTGAAGGCAGCATGTGAGCTCACAACTAGGAAGCTGGTTTATTGATGATGTTGTTCATGTTGCATGAAGTTTTGCTGCTTCATACACATTCCTGCTTGTCTCTGGTTACCTGTGTGTTTTTCTACTGTTGCACTTGTATCCTGCATGCTCAGGGAACCCTCTCTGGCCTAACCCAGCAAAATATATCAGTAAGGGCTCTCCATGCATGACAGGACACATCCAGCAGTGTTAATTTTGGCAGCTATTTTAATTTTAGTCTTAGCTTTAAATGACATGTCTCTTTGTTTTAAGTATGAAAATAAGCAACAAATAATAAGAAACTCACCATCAGAAACAGATCCAGCCAAAATACTGGACTCTGCTGGTTCTGGCAACCAAGTATATTTTCCTTTGTGAGGTGTAGGGATGGCACAATTACCCGTTTTCACGATTAATTGCGGTATTAAACTTTACGATTAGTTAATCGTAATGTTTCCTAAATACCGTCATAAAATAATATGCAGGGAACCATACTGGTACGGCAGCACAACAAAGTTACACAACAACCGCGTCACCACCTCCTGTTGCTTCGTGCAGTTGCAGGCAGAGGCATGTCACGGTCCCAAACACGCTACAGCATAAAAAAGGAAGAGCTGTTCCCTCCAAATAAACCGTTGAAGTCAGCCGTGTGGGATTTTTTGGGATACAAAAAATGACCAGGGTGTCATTGTGGAAAACGGCCAACCTAAATGTAAAACATGCCACTAAAAAGTTGCCATGAAATCATGCAATACTTCAGCACCTGCAGAATAACCACCTGGCATTGTACTCCAAAGTAAAGGTAAACAGTAACTGGGTCAAGTCATGTCAATGTTAGGGATGGGGATTAAAACCTGGGTCCATAAGGACCTGGTTCTGTTTAATTGAAATACCCGAAATCAATAACGTTTTAGCTTATCGATACTGCTATCGAGTCTCACAGGATCTGTGATGTAACGTGATTTTAAGATAAGACTGGTGTAAAAACATACATCAGTACATTCAAGGGGACCATAAAGGAGAAGTGTCATGCATCACATCAAACAAGAACGTACCTTAAACTGTCGGCTTGAGGAAAAAGACGCTGTGAGTAGCATGCCATCATATCCTCCAGTGCTGGGAGTAACAGGCCTTTATCTCTCACTTAAGCTGCTTCAGGACCGTTTTCTTCTTCAGCTGCTCAGATAAATGCAAAAAAGTGCTCCAAAACTTTGAGACAGTCCTGTTTGTTAACAATATTAAGTGTAGAAACAATATTACAGTGTAGAAATATGCAGTGGAATCAGCAGAATTAAAGTTAATTAGTAAACTTTACAAGCTGAAGATGGAAAATATGATGCGTTCAGGTAACCTCAGTAAATTAGACAACTGTATTATATATGTTATGATATATTCAAATTCCACATAAAAATAGGAAAATTTAGTTTTTCACAAGAAATTTTAATAAATACAGTTGTGAATATGGATTGATGTGTTTATATTTGAGGGATATAAAATAGATGTGACTGACTGAATTATAGCTTTTTAATTCAAACGCTACTCAGCTAAGACCACTCGAGTGGTCCACCCAAATGAGATTATTACCAATTTTTCTTGTAATTTTTGGTTACTTTACGCTGTTGATATATCATTTTGATATAACATTTTAAAGGTACAATATGTAGAATTTGGCATTTTAGCGACATCTAGCGTTCAGATTTTAGAATGAGCTGATCTGTTACCAAAACGTCACATCACTAAGCGACAAGAGCCTGTGAAGACCAAAAAGGATTGAGAGCCGGACATCATTTACAGCAGTGACGAGTAGAGGGTTTACTCATTCATTTTCGTAACCATTATTTTTATAGATTATAGGTCAGTCTTCTTCTCCACCTGCCTCCCAGGTAGCTTATAGAACCGGCGGGCAGGTTCGTATTTAAAAATCGCGTTTCACTCTTTCTGTCCCCAAAACGTTGCCGTAGACAACATGGCGGTTCGTTATGTCAGCCTCCGTGAGGGCGACCCGCGGTAATGTAAATTTAAAAAGCTTTTTTCTAATTTTCTTAAAAGAAAACGAAAGTTTTAAGGGGATGATTGTGCACTTATTTTAACATACTTCACATAGATATATAAACATTATATCCCATGTACACCGATTCTGTTCGGTGAAATGCAGCCAAATTCTATACACTGTACCTCTAAGGAGTGTTCATGTGATTTTACTTTTTCTTGGTAGCGTGAAATTAATTAATGTAATAATAATTTTGCTAATCGTAAAATCGCAATTATATCTCTGACAATAATCGTACCAAGAAAATCTGTAATCGTGACATCCCTAGTGCAGTGTAGATGAAACAGTGTTCTTGTCATAGCTGCAAGACACATGCATACAATGCAGTTATAGCTTTCCCAACACAAACTTCACTGCAAATAGACAGAGTTACTATATATTGGTGATGGTTACCCTCGACCAACCCCAATAGTGAACATTTGGCTGTATTTTGCATACGGTAAAACTATGCTCAACACCGCTCCATATCACCGGCTTTCACGTCACAAATTCTTACATAAAAATGCAAAGAAAATATCAGGACAGCACAATTCCATAACGGGAATAAATGCAAAAGAAAAACACATGCTGGCCGGGTGATAATCAACTGTGCCACAGCTTTTATTATGCTAAACAACTTCAAAAACAGCACAGTCACATACCGCCAATGTTCATGCTTCAATCTCTTCACAAACTGGAACATCTAAACACCACAAAGGAGTTTTATCATGAGAAAACCATGTACATTACAAAACTACGTATGACGTTATTAGTAATATTCATCCCGGCATCCAAAGCTTACCTGCCATTAGCTTTATGCTAAACTGCTTTTCAACATTCAAAAATGCCACAAAACATCAGTGTTTGGAAATCTACATTTACCTTAAAAGCTCATGCAACCGATACAGCTCAAGGAGAGGTTACAAGAACACAAAGTTAGAAGCTTGCCTATCTAGAAGAGCTTCCAGATCGTAATCAAACTTGAGACCGATGCCATCACGTAGCTCTCTCCATCTTTGAAATGCTTCTCATTTATCTGCGTTTTATTTCTTCTGGCATCGGCGTTCCTTCCTTGGGCTGCTTTTCAGTGTAGGCCATCGTTATCAGTGCCTGAATAGCAACTTTTCAGAACGGTGAGTCTGCCATTGTATCGACATCTCACAGTGCTGATGTGCACGCGCTCTACCTTTGCAGCGCCCAATAGGAACGCTCCCTCCGTCCTGAGCGGTGATTGGCTGCAAGTACTAGCCTCTTCATTGGCTGGAGCATCATCCCTTGCTGGTTTTCCTCAAGTGAGAGTGCAGCGTGAGGAGACGGTGCAGAAGTGTGTTATTCTGTCAGATTACTTCAATAACAAGATTCTAACCGGTTGTGTCGTTTGTGTTGGCATACAACATTAAAAATAAATTGCTTGCTGCAGCTTTAAATCATGGTGCTATGTTCACTCTGCCAAACCTGGGGTCTCTGCTTTCTACAGCTGAGAGGCAGAATAGCTACAGATGCATTGTTTTTTGACAGATTTACCCACAGTGGAGAAATATCATGGATTTTGAATGTCTGACAAAGACTACATTTCATTTTAGTCTAGTTTTAGTCATCTTAAAGTCAACTAAACTTTGTCAGGTTTCGTCATCACAGATCTTTTTTTGTTATTCTTAGTCTAGTTTTTGTCATGGAAAAAAAAGGCTGCTGACGAACATTTTTAGTCATAATTTTAGTCAACAAAATTAACACTGACATCCAGAACATGCCTATAACTGATTGGAGTACACGTGTTAGAATGGATACACATCCTTTAAAATGCACTATTGTGTCTAAAGAGCATGGGTCGGATCTATGACGTGTACACAAGCTAGAGACGCACTGATTGTGAAAATGAAGGCCCATCCTGATACCAGTGTTTAAAACAACAATGTAGCTAATTGTTGATGAAGCCTTTGTGCTGGCAATAGCAGGGCTGGCGGCCTTCTGTCGTGGGTTGTCTTTCCAGTAAAGACATCCGTAACACTCTTGTGTGGGCATTACTTCAAAAACATTTGAGGGATTTTCTTCAAACTTTGCACAACTGTCCACTCTGACTCGAGGATGAACAGATGATATTTTAGTGGTCATGGATCACTGGGGTTTTATATGCATCCTATGCATGGGAGTTAGATATCCTCAAAATGCTTTCAAGGCATTCATACTTTACTCAAATGTCCCCTTAATGTTAAGGATAAATGAACACATTTTGGTATTAGTAGGTCCAAGTCAAGGTCATTGGGTCTCATGTCCATTTCTCATTTGTTAGCTAAATATCCCAAAAAGTCCTTAAGTGACTGTCCTCAAACTTTGCACAAATGTCCACTCTGACTCAAAGATGAACTGATTAGATTTTGAACATCAAGGACAGAAATCATCCAGCCTCTTTCCTTGGCCCATGACTGTACTTTCACTGTCCAGCAATTGTGTGCATCACTGAGGCATTTAAACTCCAGGTGCTTGTTCTAGTTTCCATTTCTTCTTCTAGTTCAAGACTCCCAGAATGTCAACCTTTGTAATGTTTGACCATTGTAAACTGTCTTTTTCTTTTTTGTGCATTTGTGTAGTATCATTCATTTGACTACTCTTTTTACATTGCAGGTTTTACTTACCTATTCAAATTCACACACTGATGATGAAGGTTGCTATGTCAAGTGGCCATCAGCATTAGCAAATCCATTCATGTAAATCCATGTCCATTCAAATGCCATTAACAACACAGTAGAGGGAGGACTTTACGGTTGAGTGTAGAAATTGGTACCAATACATCTGAAATCTACAGGATTGAGTACAACACAGATATCAATACTTCATTTCAATTACCCGCAGAAATGAAAGGCCAGCAATACTAATTTGATGATTCATGTGTCAAGTTACAACAGTGGCCGATAAGGGCAAACGGTCTGCAAAAGCCAGACACACTCCAAATGAAACAAAACAGCCTCAATTAGAGGAACGCTTCAACTTTGGAGACACAATCAAAAGTGGAAACGAACTTAAAAAAGGGAAACCCGATGCAACTGACAAAACGCTCTCCAAGAATTGAAAAGAAATTCATGAACGGCAAATGCGCGTCTAATACAGAAACAATTCCACACTCAACACAATCCTAATTCAAAACACACTTCAAAACCAGAAATGTAAAAAAAACCCTGGCCTCCAGGGGCTTTCTAGCAGGAAGAGCCAGAGGGAGAGACAAATGGAAGAGAAAACGAGCCGAGGACGGACTCGAGTGCATCTGGCTTTTGCTGACTGTTTGCCCTTACCAGCCACCGTGAGTTACACTGGTTTCCTTTTCTTACCTCGGGTTTGACTGGCATCTCTTAAGATATTTAAATGTCTACTTTTATTCTCCTGCTGACTTTCAAGACGATGCTTCTCCCAAAAGTATCGATTTAGCACTGTCATCAGAAAAAAATAAAGGATACCCAACCTCGAGTGTCTCACCCAAGGACACATCAACACATCAAGTCAAATGTCGTCAAGTTCTGACAAACTGGCGCTTTAGCAGCATTCATGCTGTCTTCCACCATAATTGTATTGGCCTCTTGTTGCTGCTTACATACGACACGACTCCGCCGCGTCCGAAAGTACTGCCGCTCGTAGCTGATTGGTCCCGTCACTTTCTAACCGGGCCCAAATGGTTCAGACAGGGGCTTTGCAAGATGGATCTGCCAGTGAGAAACACAGAAACAGGCGTTTCCGTCTGCTTTGCAAGGTTAGTTTAATGTCATGTGGTTGCAAATAGGTGGATGTTGTCAACAGGGCCAGTATCACCCAGTAACTATTGCATCAGTGCTTCACTGAGGCAACCCGACAGCTTTTGGCTTCTCTGAGGTTCCTTTTTTGTTTGATTACCACAGATCATTATTTCCACTTTTCCTTTCACACTTTATCAACAAAAATTGTTATTGTATTACTACATCAGGTTTACATGCATGGTCAAAAATAATCCATTCGTCCAAATGTGACTTAAATTAAATGATTTAATACTTTCAAATTTTTTAACATGTCAATTTCTAATCTGTCACACACACATACCTCTGATAACAGATAACAACACTTTAGAGCTGTACTGTAGCTTCAGTGTAACTACTGTAAACTGAACAAAATAAAAATGATCACACCACCAGAGCACAAACTGCCATTTGATGCCAGTATGAATATATTTCCTGATGCACATCAATATACACACAAATACATTCGGTTTTATTTTGGTGACTTGGATAAGATCACTTAGCTAATTGCTTTGCTAAGTAGTGCAGCTAACTACATAGCTAAGTAATTTAGTTAACTAATTGTCTAAGTAGTGTAGCAAACTCCTTTGCAAATCAATTTAGTCAACTACTTGGCAAAGTAGTGTAGCTAACAACTTTGCTAAGTAGCTTAGCTAATTCCTTGGCTAAGTGATGTAGCTAACTTCTTCGCTAAGTAATTAAGGTAAACTAATTGGCAACATACTGTAGCTACTTTGCTAAGTTGCTTAGCTAACTACATTGCTAAGTAGTTTAGCTAATTTCTTGGCTAAGTAAAGTAGCTAACATCATTGCTAAGTAATTTAGTTAACTAGTTGGCTAAGTAGGGTACCTAACTATTTTGCTAAGTTATTTAGCTAACTCATTGACTAAGTAGTGTAGCTTACTACTTCACCAAGTAATTTAGTTAACTAATTAGCTAAGAAGTATAGCTAACTACTTCACTGAGTAGCTTAACTAACAACACTGCTAAGTAGCTTAGTTAATTTCTTAGCTTAGTAGTGTAGCCTACTTCTTCACTAAGTAATTTAGTTAACTTCTTGGCTAAGTAGTAGCTAACTACTTTGATAAGTAACTTAGTTAACTAATCTGCTAAGTAGTGTAGCTAACTCTTTTGCTAAGTTATTTAGTTCTAAATGCCTAATTAGTGTAGCTAACTTCTCTGATAAGTAATTGAGTTAACTAATTGGCTATGTGGTAGATTATTTAACAACTCGATGATCATTTGACATGTCATAGGTAGGGGAGAGTGGGGTGAGTCGTGCCAGTTTTTACTCAAAGTGATTTTAAAGTGAGGCCATGACAGTAATGCCTCCAACTTAAGTATGTACATATATTTCAGGGTGTGGTGCATCCCTGGGAACAATAACTTTGGATCTGAAATAAACTGTTAAAGAAATATAGCTTTCAGAAAAAAAGTGGTCTCTTGACACAACTTGCCCCCGGTGCGGGGTAAGTTGTGCCATTGGGGAGAATACGTTGGGGTAAATTGTGCCAATGATTATTGAAGATTATTGAAGTAAAACAGAACATTTTAATCTCATAAACTGTAATGCTAAATAAAAGCAAGACAAAGTCAATACAAAATTACTCATTTAAGTTTTATTTAGATTTCATCACCCTATTAAACTAATGGAATAAGTCATATTTTCTAGTTTTTGGGGGAACACAAAAATCTTTAATACACAGTATGTGATATTTGTGTGTCATTTAATAAAGTGATATTGGTCAATTCTGACCATCTCATTGTGGCTTAGGCCAGTTAAAAACTGAATAAAACTGCTCTTTAATAACAGTACAAACTCAAAACTGAAATCAGTGTTAGCTAAATTAAACAAATGGCAGGTAAATCAAACACTGATGAGGCCCATCTCCTCACTTCTCCAGCTGTTCTTGGCCTTTCTTTACTGGGTTCTAGGTGTGTAGGTCTCGGTGTGTGGATTTGTTAGGGTGGGTGTGTCAGTGTGTGTGTGGGTCTGGGTGAGAAGGTGTGTGGGTTAGGGTCTAGGCCTGTTGGTCTGGGATTTGTGTTTCTGGGTGTGTAGGTCTGGAGTTGTGGGTATTTGGGTCTGGTTGTGTGGGTGTCAGGGTTTGGATGTATCTTTGGGTCTGGGTTTATGGGTGTGCCACTGGCACAACTTAACCCAGGCCCTTTGGCACAAATCACCCCAGCCCAATTATTTTTTAAAAACTCGCATGATCCAGCAGTTTAGAGCTAATATCATGCTAACTGTATAGACTCATTGTGTAGCCTAATAAAGCACTAAAACATGTGTGAAATGTTTTTAAACTTGTCTTTAATTGTTCAGACACAACAATCAAAAACCCTTGGTCATAGAAATTTCACTCTGAAATGTGCTTGCCTCTCATGCCATGTGTCTCCCTTTTATACAGGATGAGAAAAATGGATGGCTCTTCAAAAATATGTGGTCACATGACCAATTTCTTCTATGGTTTTCTAGAAACAAGGGGTGGCACTACTTCCTCTTTGGCACAAATCCCCCCACTCTCCCCTACAGCTAACAGAACTGTACTCCCACATAGTCTCACTCTAGTTGGCATAAATGGACGGTTAGCATGGTTAATGCAGTTTAAGCTTAAGATTAGCATGTTAGCATTGTTCACGTATGACACCAGGCCTGCGATCAATGGAATAACTAGAAAAGCACTCAGAGAGCGCAGACTTCCGCCATTAGCCCTATATCCCAATAGTAAAGAATCCTTCAAAAAATTCCTGGATCCAGACAGTGATCCGGATCACTCCCAAACAAACCCTGCCGGTCACATAACCTCCTTGGCGGAGGTAATGAGCAAGGAAATCAATCGCTGCTTGTTCATCGTCACATTGTCATTGCTCTGCCATTGAGAACAGGACACTGTAGCACAAAATAACATTATTTGAATCTCAAGAGGCTTTCCTGGCTAAATAATGCCCCCATTAAAACAGAACAAGAAAAACACTACCGAGGGTTGAGCCAGCAGATGCAAGTGGATATACCAGCATCTAATTTAGCCTGAAATTTAATCTCCTAAGAGTGCTGATATTTCCTATGACTTTAGTCGACATCTCCATACCTTCTCTGTTTGGCCTCCATTCAAGCTCCGGTCCGTGAGGGCGGTTTTGTTAATGCTCAGGCAGAATAACACTGGTGATAAGCTGGCAGCATGACAAGCTTCTCAGCTGCCTGTAGCCAAAGATGTAGTGATATGGCTTACCATCAGTGAATCACATCAGGACAAAATAATCTGCCCCGTGCCTCCTCTTTATCTCTGTGAGATCTGAGAGGGAAACAAACTAAAATATTGTTTGGCTTTATCACAGATAAGTTCCAGCTTCTGACAATGGCTGTGGGTGTTAATGCTTATGGAGGCAGCCAATTTGATCCAATCTAAGAGTTCACAAACACTGCATAGGTAATTCCCTTTTAACAGCCGCAGAGCTTTATTCTATTTGCAATATGAAACTGGACCTGTGAAGAGCTACCAAGGGCAGTTGCTGTGATAAAATGTCCACAGGGCAGTTTTTTTTCCTCTTAGAAAAGAATAATTCCTCTCCGTTGGTGGTACGAGGTTTGCATTAAACCATGATGACAGCAGAGCAACAGTGCCTCAGCCCCCGGAGCAGGTAGTGTTCCCCTGAGGAAGCAAATGTAAAATGATAGAGGGATTCTGTTATTGTAGGCAGACCTGCTACTGGTCTCTACCTCTCCGTTTCTGCTGGCCTAGCAGGCAACGAGAAGAGAAAACCCTGCAGGATTTCCCCTCACACACATACACACACCCCGCACACGCACACTCAATCACCTATCAGGAGCGTATTGCAGTTTCCTGAGCTGTTAAATAACGTAATTATCCCTCTCCCTCTCCCTTGTCCTGTCCTCTTACTGCACTGTGGCGATCTTTTCCAATTCCCCACCCAAGGGCAAACTTCACCCCTCTCTACAAAACCGCAAACCCCCACAATCCTCGGCTCCAGCCCACAGTGCTGAGGCAGACAGTCCACTAGACGGTGGCGAAAGCCTGGCAGCTCTAAGGACAGCGTTTCAATGAGAGGGTTGAGGAGGGGAGCTGGTAACAGAGGCGAGATTCGGTGTTGGGAAACAGGCGCTGGTGCACTGAAATGAAGACATCACTCTGAAAAGGCGAGCCAAGACATGGCATGTTGACTGCCAGGAGGGGGAACAAAGCTGCCAAAGAGGCAGAAAGAAACACCGGCCAGGACAGACACCTAGACGGGGGGAGAGACGATGAATCAGAGAGGGGCTAAAGGATAGAGAGTGAAATATGTACTATTCAGGCTGGGCCTCTTTGACGTCTGTGTTCTAGCATAGATGACATCCACGGGTGGATGGACATGCATCGGTTTTCTGAGCGAGTCAGTTTCCATTGGCAAATGCGTCGGTGGGTGACACCATGATCTGCCCTCACAAGCCGCAGGGTGCCCGCAGCATTGTTTCCCCTCTCTGCACTCTGTCCCAGCATTTATGGCTCCACCCTCCAATCCTCACCTCAGACAGGCTGGCCCAGTTCTGTCTCAGTGACTCTCTGAGTTCACAAGGTTTGGCAGAGGTATGGAGGGCTTTAAGACCATTCAGCTTTACCAAAGAAAGATCCTGCAGACACACACAGCTTGGATTCATTATTAACATCCAGGATATTTTGAGGCCAGTTGCTGTAGTTAATGTGGAGCAATGTTGTCCCATTCTTGTCTGATGTAGGATTCTAGCTGGGTCTTTGCCAGATTCTCGTTTTATGATGTGCCATGTTTACTATTGGTGACAGCTCTGGACTGCGGGCAGACCAGTTCATCACCCGGAATCTTCTACTCTGAAATCATGCTGTTGCGGTTTGTGGTTAAGCATTGTCTTGCTGAAATAGTCAAGGCCGTCTGTGATTGAGACGTCCAGATGGGAGCATGTGTTTCTCTCCTTATACTTCTAAGCATTGATAGGGCCTTTGCAGACATGTAAACTGCCCTGGCTGATCTAAAGCAACAATACCATCAGAGATGCAGGCTATTGAACTGTACACTGATAACAAGCTGGATGGTCACATGACTAACTTTGCTATCTGTTCCTTTTGTTCATCTTAAAATGTGTGAAGGATTTTTAGATATGATGCTCCTTAAATCTACAGCCGGTGACCTCCAAAATAAAGGTCCCAGAGACCGAGGACCCCCACTGTACCTGAAGGTGGTTGAACACAGCCATGCACATTCAATAGAGTCATGTACAGACAAGGACGTCCATGAGGGGATGGGTATACATTCACGAAGGTCAGCAAAATCATGATCATTGTAAACTTAAGCTGTGATATCCATATTTTGTATTTAACCTGAATAATAACCACTCTTATCAAATAAACATTTTTTAATCCTTTTGCACCATAGTAAATAACCTTCTCAAAAATGTAAATCTGTTTTCTTAAAAAAACAGAATTTAAAAGGGTTAAAATGGGAAAAAATGGGTTTAAAGTAGCAAAAAATGATGGAAAAGATGGTGAGATGGTATGTTGAGAGTAGAAGGAATGGGCTAGGAGTGGCAAAAATGAGATTAAAGTGGCAAAAATCGGCCAAAAAGTGGGTAAAAGGGAATTATAAAGTGACTGAGATGGGACCAAGTGTTAAAAATGGGTGGAAAATTTGGTAAAATGGGAAGAAAATTGGGTTAAACTTGCAAAAATGGGCATAACAAACAGTGAAAAGTGGTAAACATGGGCATAAAAGGTGGTTAAAAGGGTCAATAGTGGCAATAATTGGTTTTAAGTGGCAAAATAATGTGTTTAAAATTGGCAAATTTGGTGTCAAGTGGCAAGTGTAATTTAAAAAGTATTCTTAGTTTTTTTTAAAGGGGCTCTATGTAAGATTTTTGCTTTAAAACTTCCCACTTTTGAGTATATAATAGTGCCCACTTTATCCCGATGTGAAGAATGAGGCTCTTTATGTCTTCCTTGTTTGCCTGTATAAGCGTATAAGCCTGTGGAGTCGTTTCTCTGTGAAGAACTCGGGCCGAATTTTCCGTGAAATCTCAACGGAAGTGACGTCGGGTACTACGTAATGCACACTCTCCGTTGCTCTGTTTATACCTGACAACGGCGTGTTGGATGGAGAAGGCTGCTTCTGCGAGTAAACAACCAGCTAGCTCAGCCCAAACACCCACACAAACTCCTCGAAAACATAAAAAACTAAGACAGTTTTATCTGCTGAAGCCCATCAAGCTAAAAGAGAGTGTGACCGATGCAGGGGGAAATGGAGGATAAATATCAGTGGATCATTTGAGAAATAGAGAGAGCTACGCTCAGCGCTCAGGATAAATACCAATCCAGAGATGGCCGTCTTTCTGTGGAAAATGTAAAGCATCACTCTGGACCATGAACTACAATGTAGTGTTTTATGTTGTATAAACCATACGCTACATTATGTTAGCTTGCTTACAAAGATGCTATCCAAACAACGAGAATGTCACGTTACTCATTTAGTGTTTTCTGGATAATATTGCATCTTTTTCTTGCTTCCTGGCACTGGACTCAACTTACTGAGTTTGTTTTGATACTTAGTTTGTAAAATATCTTTAACACATAATGTCAGCTATCTGATATCTGCGGTTGAGGCACCATTATCAGAGCTAATCAACGTTAGCCCTGTTGCTTCTGCTCTAAAACGCGTCCCATTCAGTACACATCACACATTACACGCGTAAAAAGACAATTAAATTGGTCAGTGCTGCACTAAGTCGCTAAGTTGTTCATTCGTAGAAATGGTCGCGAAAATATCGTCCTTTTTTAATAGCCTTTGTGCTGTGTCCGCACTAGAGGTTCAGATATACTTTATTCATTTTCATTTTTAGTCGGTGGAACTTTTAAGTGTTACTTCACTTACCTCCTCTGTATACAGGATGCCGGTAAATCACCTTGGTTTGCGTGTGTATCAGCTGATAAACCGGAGGCTCGTTCATGAGCAAGGAGCGTGCCGTCGTGGACGAGCAACACAATATTGTTGTAGTTCGCCTAATGGCCGGCTCAGTAATATTTAAAGCCACAGACACAGAAACAGGGCTGAAACAGAGGGGTTTTTAGACATGCAAAAATCCAATACTAGAGTTTGTTTTTTTTTCAGCAACAAATTTCACAGGCATGTTTTGGGGACCTCTGAGACCAATTTTAACTTGTCTTTGTCTAAAAGGGTAAAATATGTCCCCTTTAAGACCCCCTTTAAGTGTCTCACAGCCCATAAGGGGTCCTGACCCTGAGAACCATTGGATTTGTGAACCTCTGCCCATCCTTACTTCTGAGAGACCCTGCATCTCTAAGATGCCCATTTTATACTCAGTCATGTGAGTCACCTGTTGACAAAATAGTTGCAAAATGCTCCTCAAGCTTTTTCTTTCCCACTTACTTTTCCAGCCATCTATACTCTTTTGGCAAGTAATGCTGCCATCAAATTTTAAATTGGCTAATACTTTATATAAAAATGGTAAAGTGACTCAGTTTAAACAGAAGAAATGTTATTTACGTTCTATTACTTTTTTTTTCATTTTACACAGCGCCCCAACTTTTTTGAAATTGGGGTTGTATTTTGTTCCATGGCTGCAATGCCTAGAATAGGTATGGGGGAACATGGGCAGAAAGCAAAGCTATGTCTGCTTGTTTTGAATTATCTGTGGCTTTTTAGATTAAAAAAAAAAAAAGACTACAGTGCCACCAGTATGGTCTGGCCCATTTTTGGAGTTTTGTGTAAAATTATGTCAATTTTGGCTTTTTTCTTCTTTTTTTTTTTTTTTTTTTTTTTGTGTTGTTTCAATGCACATAAATGAAATAAACGTGCATACCTAAAACATTTGTAATTGCAGTCATTTCTGGGAGCAATGGTGTATTTTGTGGAAAAATTTCAGGGTGCCAATACTTTCGTCCATGACTGCAGATGCAGCCCAGCACCCTTGTATATTTCTGTAAAACTTTTGGACACCCCTGCAGTAGAGCATGATCCTGACAACATGAAAACACGTCATACCCTGTGTTTTTGACTGAAAAAAATAAAATCTTGCTTTGGCTCGTTGACTTGGCTTAGATTTTTGGCATTCTCACTAAAAGCTTAAACAACGTGTCAATAAGCCTACTCTAGCATTTCATTTATAAAGTGTACTTCTCTTTATTCTGTCTTTAAAAATCATTCCAAGTAGTGAAACATCACTCGTTCTCTTCACCTCCCTCCTCTCCACATGTAACCCGTCCTAATCTCTCTTCATAACACTCATCTCATCTCCGCGCCCCTCCCACCCTCTCTCATGTAACCCTCTTTATTTCTCCCTCTGACACTGTAGAGGTGACTGTTCCTGTTTTGCCTCCCAGTCTAATCTCAGGCTCATTATGTAAAGGCGTGTTGGCTCATTTGTTATTTCTGGCTCCAATAACCCTGATTAAGGCTGCTTTTTTCCTCTCATCCTCCTTCCTTCATCCTGTTATCAGTCTGTGTTAATGATAGCATTGCTGCCCCTCTTTGAGAGGGGTCCCTCCCTTCTGTTCTGAAATAACACAGACAATTGATTCCAAAATGAGATGAGCGACTCACTCATTAATCTGCAACCATATTTCCTACATATGCAGCTTCTTCATGGGGAAACATTGGCATTAAAGACATCATGGTTTGTATTTGCTTGAGTATTGAAGAATTATTGTGTTTCCCCCTGAAGCAGATGAGAATAAATTATTCAAAACAATAACTCACCCTTAGTTTGCATTACTGATCATACAGAGAGCGTTCTGCTGCGTGCAGCGCACTGAAGCTCAGATTCTGGCAGCGCTGCAAAGGCAGCAAAATCCCTCTGCAAGAGCCAAAGAAGTTTAACAATACTCTTGTTAGTGAGAGTGTAGAAGAAACACTGCTGGATGGTAAGGCTGCTGCACCAACAGGTGTCTCTATGACGTCTGAGATTCATCCTTAGTGGAAACATTCTCATATTTATTTACTCTATATGAGGCACAATGCTTGTAAGGCTGTCTACACTGTAATTTTCTCAAATCTGATGTTAAAAACATGAAAGACCACATAGAAAAAGAAAGTTTCAACTAATTTTTCACAAGATAATACTCCAAAAGCACTCACTAGATCATTGGTTCCCAACCTGGGGTCTAGGCACCCCTAAGGGGGCGCCAAAGATCTCAGAGAGAGTCATAGTTAGAAGTACAAATATTTTTTATATACCATGATTAAAAACATGATGCATAAAAGCATTTTAGGGCCACCCTAAAAGACAAAACATTAAAGATAATCTGGTATTTTTCAAGAAAAACAGATTTAAGATAATAAAGTTTTATATTAACTAGGCCTGGTAATATTAACACGTTAACGCTTGTGATTAATCTGGAAAGCTTAACGCATTAAACAAATAATAATGCAATTTAATCATATGATTGAGTCTGACCACAACTTCCTCCTGTAGTCCTCCTGTGCAGATGTTCACGCCCCTAGGGTGAAAAAGTTAAAGGCAGCACACCTGATCATTCACTTTACAGCACAAGTTATTTTATTTTAACTTATTTTAACTTATTTTCTACCTGATGTGTTTGTCTGCTGGGCTCTTTGGGATTTATAAATATTATAATAATAATAAAAATAAATAATATAATAATATAAATATTATTGCTCAGTGAATTAAGACACTCTGATTTACAAACCACAAACTCTAGTTTGTTTAATATTTCTTCATTTAAATATCATACTTGTACTATTTTTTCTCAACCAAAAATACAAGTAAATGGTATTATTTTAAATGTTAATTTATAGATGATGATGATGATGATGATAACAATAATAATAATAATAATAATAACAATAATTATAACAATAACAATAATAATAATAATAATAATAATAATAATAATAAAATACATTTTTAGTAAAAAGTGCTTTCAAAGTTCTGACTTCTGACACTTGATAATAAGAACGTTTAAAAATCTAAAAATTACTCAAACTAAAGAAATGCTGTGATTAGTCACAGCATAGTGATGTGATTAACTTGATTAATTTTTTTTGATCAGTTGACCGCACTAATTGAAACATATCTAAACACATAGAAACAATCTGCCCCAGGGCATCATGGGAAAATTCTGCCTACATATGCCCAGATTTGAATACCACTAATCTGATCTATCATCACTGCCATGTCTTCAGTTAACAGTTCATCTATTCCTAATTGTTAAAAAAGCCATTTATCACTAATTTGAAATACCCACAATGCATCATTGGGGGCATTTATTCGTGGATAATGTATGTTTTTTGTAGTTTTGAAACACTGAATGAAACTGAGGTCCTGTTTATATGACAACGTTTTGCTTCATTTTCTGTTTTCGTTTCCATGAAGTTCCACGTTAACACGGCAACGTTTTGACAACAATCTCCATCGACACAAGAACGCAGGAAACGGACAAACACCTTAGTAAGGTGATTTACTGCACAATAAAACTGTCTCAATGACAAGGACAGTGTTTTTCATGTGTTCTTGATAATATGTAACATTTTCTATCATACACGTGTGCATGAGAGTAATTCATCACTAAATCCTCATCATCATCACCATCGTAGCGTGGCAGTGAAGTTTCACGGCACATATAAACACAAAAATGCATTGCAAACCCAGTCTTAATATAACAAAATCCTGTTAAGACTGTTTGATTTTCCAGGGACAAATTCTTCTCCTAAAGCCTTTGATTTCTCGTGGATTTTCTCCGAAAGTGCGGTGCTTCCTGCTTTTAGCGCAGCAAAAGAATGATAGACTTCTCAGAACAATATTTCTACTTCCCCTTTTTCAATTTTATCTGCTTCTTGGTAGTGATTAGCTATCTTTATTAACTTTAACATGGAAACTTTAATCCTGTCTCCTCCATCAGCTGCGCACTGATATGCAGCTGGTGAGGAGGAGACGGGGAGTCTACAGGCTGAAGTTAGTTATTAAAACTTAAAGAAAAAAAGATGAAGTACAAATCATTTCTGAGAAGCAGATATATAGGAAAATAGAAATATCATTCTGAAAAAAGGCTCCAGCTGCGCTCATGTGCATCGCCGCGCTTTATGAGAAAATCCACGAGAAGTTAAAGGCTGTCGGAGCTGAAATTGTCCTTGGGGAATTATTTATTCTCAGCGGATATCTACGTTGTAACAAGACTGATCTAGCAAAGCATTTTTGTGTTAATATGAGCCGTGAAGTGTCTCTGCTTGACTACGACGATGATGACAGTGATTATCATGATGATCGATAAAAAAGGTAAAAGTAATCATTTCCAAAATTAATAGCATGACTTTATCTAAATAAACTGGCACTGATAGCCCTCTAAACGAGAATAATGTGTCCCCTTTTCTATACCCAGCTGTCTGTGACATGACAAGCAGTAAAATCAGACGGCTCTGCTGGAGCTGCCATGGCTGGGTTCGGAGTGCTGCGACACTCGTGCTTGACAGCTGGTTGCAGCTAGTGCACGTGTGCGTTTTCAGAAACTGTTGTTTTCCCTGTTTACACAGAGGCGAGGATGGGGGCATTTTGAAAAACTTCCACTCTGGAGACCGTTTCCAGAAAGTTTCATTTTCAGGCACCAAACGCCATTGCCGTGTAAACGGACAGTCAAAATGCTACAAAACTTTTGCATTTTCACTTGAAAAACGTTGTTCTATAAACGGAGCCTGAGTAAAGGTAACAAAGTCAGGCTTAGTTATGTGGATAAACTTTGGAAGATTGGCTTACATTACCTAAATTGTTCTTGTTTAGGAAAAAATTCACAGTGTCTTGGATTTTTAACCAAAGAAACTGACAAAAAAATTAGATTTACTTATGTCAAGCTAGAAACTTTGATTTTTATTGTTGATATCAAAGATTAAGTTAAGTTAAATTTACTTTTGTCCAGATTCATCTTTTTTCAGTGTGGCAAAAAAATAGGTAAAAATAGCTGAAAGCAGTAAAAATTGGTTTAAAGTGTCAAAGGAAGTGGCAAAAATGGGTGGAAAAACAAATGGTTAAATTTGTTTAAAGCAGCATGAATAAATATCAAAATAGCTTGCCTCGCTTTTTCAGCTCCAAAATAAAGTTAGCCAGGATGCTAGCACCAGTGCTACTGATCCAACACAAACACTGATACCATCAAGGAATCACAATACAGCAGGGTCCATCCTTTGGGTTTCCTGCCAAATCTACGGGCGGGCCTGGTACTGTACTTGTAATAAAAGTACTGTTCCCAAGGCATATCAAGACTTTTCTTCTGTGGCTTGCCACACCATTTGAGAACCACTGCTGAAGAAGTGGGATTGATGCTATCTGTTCAGTAAAAAGTTGTTGTACTTGACTTTGAAAGTACTATTTGAGCCTGGAAAAGTTGCATACCGTTGCATCTGGCAGGCACAAAAAGTTATTTTCCATTTGCTACCTTTTGCACATGCAAACCAAACACAGTAAAAACTCCACGTTTGACCACAGAGGGCACCAAAATCACTAAATAAGTTCGTAGGAACTGATTGAGATCAACACAGTTACTTTAAAATATACATCAGTGCCTGGTTGTGTGTTTTAGTTCTCTATCTGTTCCCACAGTAGAGCAGAGCAGTCTGGAGGGAGGCTGAGTGTTGATGAAAGAGAAGAAGTAAAGATGAAGTTAGATGTAAGGTTGGAGGCTGCAGTCGCTCGTATTATTGATTAGCATGGGAGAAACAATCTGTATGGATTGTGCGTGGAAAGGATGAAAAAGTTTAAAAGGAGAAACAAAATAAAGATATTTGGGATCTGAAGGGAACGTGAAAATGCTCATAAGCGTGTGTGCTTTCAGTCTTTACATGCTAACGCTGGTGCTTTATGGAGAACCATCATCTCGTACTGTGCAGACAGAACTATATAACACATAGCTCTGGATTTGTCATCTCGACATCAGCAATTGCATGAAGGGAGCTGAGGGCGCTGATACATTATGACTTCATATATCAGCCCATGTCGGACCAGGGCTCGGTGTCACAGATAAACACAGCCAATAAAGATAGAAAACACACAGGGTGCATCTGTAAAACTGTAAACGGAGCGCTGTCAGAGCTCATAGAAGAGGTTGAAGAGTGCATGTTTATCATTTGCGTGTTTTATGAACTGTGCTGAGCAGAGTTTGTGTGTTTGTAGGTGTTGCTCCATCTGCGTGTTACCCCCTCGTTCACCTCTAAATCTCCGGATACAGCTGTGGATTAGGCGCTGGTAAATTATGGCTCAGCTGTGCTGTGCTACCTCAAATAATGCAATAATGCACCATCCCTCTGTGTCAGTCAGAGCCTGTTAACCCGCACTATCCGGAGACAAATGGGCCCCAAATTGGGATTGATATGAAGGGCTTTCCTGGGAGAGGACTTCAATCAGCACATTATGCAGGTATCTGCCGTTCCGGCCTCCCAGGATGCTGCAAATAAAAACCTGCTGACAGCAAATGTGACCAGACAAGGATGCCAGTGCATAGTCAGAGTGTTTTATGTAATCCTGAAGTTTTATTGATTATTCCTCACAAAAAGATGCCACATCGTATGATATTCAACAGTATCCAGGAAGTTAATCAAGCATTTAAGAGGATTTGAAGGAAAGTTTATCTGAGTTTGAATTACTTCAGACAGATTATCAGTAATCACATTCTGATTTTCAGGATTCAGAAATCACATTTGCAATACGAGTAAAAATAGTTAAGTCATTCTATCTAAAACTGGTGAAGTCATACCCTAGCTGCGATCAGCTGGTAGCCAGCCCCACCCCCTCCCGACCCCAGCTGCCTCCTTCGTAGCTTAAAGCTTGTTGCACAACATATTCAGATTTGGAAATAATTTCACTGTTTTCAATACACATGGTCTTCCATCCATCCATCTTCTTCTGCTTGTCCAAGGTTGGGTCCTGGGGTCAGCCCAGGCCAGCCGAGCGACATAGTGTCTCCAGCGTGTTCTGGGTCTTCCCTGGGGCCTCCTACCAGTGGGACCTGCCTGGAACACCTCACCAGGGAGGCGTTTTCCGACTGAGGACTATGACCTCAGATTTGGAGGTGCTGATTCTCATGCCAGCCGCTTCACACACTCGGCTGCGAACTGTTCCAGTGAGAGCTGAAGGTCACGGCCTGATGAAGCCAACAGAACCACATCATCTGCAAAAGCAGAGACCTAATCCTGAGGCCACCAAACCGGACCCTCTCAACACCCTGGCTGTGCCTAGAAATTCTGTCCATGAAAGTTATGAACAGAACCGGTGACAAAGGGCAGCCCTGGCGGAGTCCAACCCGCACCAGAAACGGGTCCGACTTACTACAATGCGGACCAAGCTCTGCCAGCAGTCGTACAGCCCTTATCAGGGGGTCTGGTACCCCATACTCCCAGAGCACCCTCCACAGGATTCCCCAGGGGACACGGTTGAATGCCTTCTCCAGGTCCACAAAACACATGTAGACTGGTTGGGTACCCTTCAAGACCCCACTAAGAGTGTAGAGCTGGTCCACTGTTCCACAACCAGGATGAAAACCACATTGCTCCTCCTGGATCTGAGGATCTACTATCTGATGGACCCTCCTCTCCAGGACCCCCAAATAGACCTTCCCAGGGAGGCTGAGAAGTGTGATCTCCTGTAAATAGAACATGCCCTCCAGTCCCCCTTCTTAAAGAGGGGAGCCACCACCCCAGTCTGCCAGTCCAGGGGCACTCATCCCTGGTGTCCACACGATGTTGCAAAGCCGTGTCAATCAAGACAGCCCTACAACATCCAGAGTCTTGAGGAACTCAGGGTGGATCTCATCCACCCCCAGAGCCCTGCCACTGAGGAGCTTTTCAATAAATAAGTCCATAAATGAGACACATGGTCTTATTTATGGAATTATTTATTGCTTGAATTTGTCAAAAAAATACATAAGATTGACCAAAGAATAATCACATATTAAATCGTGATTGCAATATTTGGGGAAAAAATCGCAATTAGATTATTTTTGCAAATCGTTCAGCCCTAATTTCCGTGTATCTTTTGTCTGATTCTCATCCTCTGTGCCTGAGTAGTTTTTGCTGTCTGCCTTTGTACTGAAGCAGTTAAACACAGCTCTTTGTAAGTGTGCTCCCCTCTGTGGATCTGCTCTCATGTAAGAACACACAGTTTGAGAACAAGGGCGCTGAGATACCTAAAAAAATCAAACCAATTAAGACAGGATCCAACGAGGCACCCGCACCCTCTTTTTCAGGGCGAAATGAAAGTGATTCTGTTCAGAAGACTCTTTGGCAATCTCTGAAACAATACACGGATCAAGAAACAGCCCTTTTTCTCTCATCTGCAGCGCTGTGTGTGTAAATGTGTGAGCGCTCCTGCTGCTGAGTGCACTGAATGTCCGATAGAGTCGAGCCGAGCAGCAGTTGCTCCATCTGTGAAGCAGTTTTTCCTCCACACACAAGGATCTCACTTTTAGGCTATCACCATCTGTGCGTGTCTGTTTGCACTGCAGAGTACATTCAAATGTATGAGAGAAGCCTCGACTCCTCAGATCAAACTAGAGATATGGACAGAAAATCAGAGAGGTGATTATTTATAAAGACATACATGTGCTGATGAAGGGACAAAGACAAGAGAGGAAAGGAGAAGAGAAAACAGAGAGACGAGGAGAGGAGGCAGACAGAGCAGAAGAGGAGAGGAAGAAAGCTAGCAGCTCTAAATACTTAAAGAGCCACAGCGGAGATGGAGAGAACTGACCCGTTGTCTTTCAGAGATACAACAATCAGCCGAGCAGAGCGGACAGTCTCTCTGCAGCACAGGACTCCACCGCCATCGTTATGTTTGTTAGAAATATCAGCACTTCCTCTAAGACTGGTGGGGAGTATTCTTTACAGCAGGGGCCGGATTCTGGGTTTAGGTCCAACCTGAGAGCCTAACAGGGTCAACATTTAACCCAAAACTGTCAACCTCATTTTCACCAGTAATGAAATATGAAAAAACACCCAGCACTGTGATAAATCAAAAAAAGTTAAAATGATAAGTTTAAAAGCTCAAATCTGAGATAAAAATTCCAACTTAATGGTTAAAAAGATCAGAACAGGATATTAAAAATAGAAAAATAATGTTTTTAAAGAGCAACTATATGAGGAGGAAGTTAAAATCATTAGTTTGAAAAGTCAAAATATGATTTAAAATTTTAAATTGTGAGTCTGTTAGTTCAAAATATGAGATTAAAAAGCCAAAATTAGGAGTGGAAAATGTCAAAATATGATATAAAAAGTAAAAATAATTCATTTAAAATGTCAAAAAAATGACTAGGAAATTTGAAATCCTGAGTTAAAAAGTCAAAATGTGGGATTTAAAAGCCAAAAAAAGGAGTTGAAATGTCAAAATATGAGCCAAATTTCAAAATGATGACTTAAATAGTTAGAAATATGACTTTAATTTTAAACTGGGAGTCTAAAAGGTCAAAATATGGTATAAAAAGTAAAAATAATCAATTTAAAATATCAAAATATGAGAAAAAATTGAAATCATGAGTTTAAAAGTCAAAATATGACTTACAATTTTATACTGTGAGTCTGATGGGTCAAAATATGGATTTAAAAGCCAAAATTAGGAGTTGAAAGTGTCAAAATTTGAGCCAGAATTCAAAATGATGACATAAAAAGTTAAAAATATGACCTAAATTTGAAATTGGGCATTCAAAATGTCAAAATATGATATGAAAAGTAAAAATAATCAATTTAAATAGTCAAAAAATGAGAAAAAATTGAAATCTTGAGTTTAAAGTCAAAACATAGGATTAAAAAGCCAAAGTAAGTAGTCGAAAAGGTCAAAAATGACTTAAAATTTAAAATTGGGAATCCAAAATATAAAAATGTGACATATAAAGTCCAAATTATGAGTTGAAAAGGTCAAAGTATGAAATAAAAAGTCAAAATCATAAGTTTGATTTGTGATCTTAAGACACAAAACTGAAAATATGAAATAAAAACAAATTAATTTTTTCCCCACATTCTTGACTTCTTCTGAAATTTTTCTTACTATTTATTTTTTCAGATTTTTATGGTTTAACAAGGATATTTTAAATAATCAGGTTGAAGTTTACATTTTTACACAGGAGGAAATCTGCAGACCTCATACTGGTGGGCCAGTCAGAATACAAATATGTTATGATCTTGTGGACCAGATATAATCGTTCCAAGGGCTGGATTCGGCCCCCGGGCCTTGAGTTTGACACCCTTGCTTTACAGTAATAAATCATAGGATTTTTTGTTAGTTAAACTTACAACATGAGATTAAATAAACACTGCACAGAAAGTTGAATCAAAGCAACGTTTTCACAATAAAACAGAAGTTTTAACAGTGCATCATCTTTTACAGGGAGACAGCGGTGCAGCGGTTAGCGCTGTTGCCTCACAGCAACAAGGCTCCTGGTTCGCTTCCTGGTCAGGCCTTTTCTGTGCAGAGTTTGCACGTTCTCCTTGTGCATGCGTGGGTTCTCTCCGGGTACTCTGGCTTCCTCCCACCACCAAAAACATGCTTGTTAGGTTAGTTGGTGACTCTAAATTGGCTGTAGGTGTCAATGTGAGTATGCCTGGTTGTCTGTCTCTATACACCCCTCACCCAATGACAGCTGAGATAGGCTCCAGCCCCCCATGACCCCCAACGGGACAAGCGGTATAGAAAATGAATGGATGGATGTCTTTAAGATATTGACAGGAGACCTTCAACTGCATTTATGACTCTTTTTCCCAATTTCAGTTTCAGCCATATCAGTCTCAGATTTAAGTTTTTCCTGCCTGATGCTCACAACTTCTTTGAGATTCCTCACCTCTGTTTTAGAGTTAGATCTTCTGTAACACATGTGCCATGGTCTGACCTTGATCAACTAAGCAGGTTTATTCAATCTTTGACAAAGCCCCCTAAACATGGAAGAACCAGTTTCTCTTTCCACTGATCAACAACAGTAGAGGTTAAATTGTTCCTGAACTTAATGAGCTTATTCCTCAGACATCACCTCCTGAAAGATAGTGCTGGCTGTAGAATTGACAGTGTGTTGTGTTTAGTATAAAACCTTCAATTTAGCACAGTAACTTCCTCGAGGCCGGCCCAGACACGTTTGGTTAGAAAAGGCTGTTTCATGGTCATTTCTCTGCTGAGTCTTTAAGCGGCCAGTCTGACAGCTCAACCCACAGATATTACATTTTATCCTCCTCACTCAGACCAGAGTACGGAGCAATTTCCACTTTATGAGGCGCTGAAGACAACAAAGAGATAGCATCCATCCATGATTTCTGACAGTCTTCATATTACCAGATCACTGTTCTCATCCTGATGGTGCAGCAATGACAGTTTATGGTCGATTAGAAAAAGAAGGATCAAAGATTTTGGTGACCATCATACTTAGATTGTTGTAGTCTTTTACAAGAAAAATGAACATTTGTATTAACTAAGCAGCAACAAAGGAAGACTGATGGTTGTGGCCCCAGAGTGCTCAGAAAGGTTGGGAGTCTCCTGCTTGATGTGATTGGTCCATTCATCCGTCCTCCCAGATCCATAACCTGGACATCATCCCGGGATCCATCCACTATTTCAGTCCAATATCATGTCGATGATGATTTTCACCTTTTTCCACCTCCAGATTCCAACTATCACTCTCAGACTCCGTGGCAGAGACCTTCATCTGCTTTTTTCCCAGTATTGTTGCAAATGCTGTATTAGAATGATACCCTCACATGTTTGTTCCCGGGAATGCCGATTACATAATTTCTGTTATCATCGACCTCGATTGCCCCCCTGTCATCAGCCCTTCTTACTGCTTCAATTACATACAGACAGCTTTACTTCTAATTGTATTATTAGAAATGTTAAAGTGAATTGTAATGGAAAATTGTGTTTTAACCTTGTAACCTTGTATTTACCCAACCTAAACCTTTTGATGAGATGACAAGTGAGATTAGACAAAACGTCAAATATGTGAGTTAAAAGTCATAACTATAAGACAAAAGTCAGAAATATGAGGTAAAAAGGCAAATTATGAGATATAAAGTTAAACGACGAAAAAATAATCATAATTTTGAGTTTGTCTCATAATTTTGACTTTTTCTTATAATTCTGAATTTTTATCTCATTAGTATGACTTTTTAACTCATAATTTTGACTTTTATCTCTTAATTTTGACTTTTTTTTCTTATAATTATGACTTTTTATCTCATAAAAAGTCATAATTATAATTACTGTGGGCCTGGGTAATCGGTACCCTTCTTCCCCCTGTGCTACACCCATGGTCCCATCTCTGGAAAAGGCGTCTCAAACACCACCTGTTCAGCGTAAATGTCTAAAACTCTGGTCTCTCTTGTTACCTGGTCAATTTTTCTCTCATTTTGTTCCTCCATCTTCCAGTAAAATGGAGTAAAATTCTTGCTTGACTGCAAAATTCCCAATATAAACTCAAACTTTTATTGTTGTTCTTGAAGATTGGTGACTTTTTTTGAAAGTTTTAGGAGTACATTTTTGTTGTTGATATTTTTTTGTGCAGAAAGAGGCTAGATTTAATCAAGAGGACCTACACTGATGATGTGATCTTGTTCTAAAAGACAGAGTCTTTCCTTTCCAGCGGTTCAGTGTAATTAACAGTTGGCATGGTGTACAGTAATAAAAAGGTGCAATAAAAGAGAGGAAATTAAGGTGTGCACACCTGGGAAATCCAGCAGAGGCACAATTTTACAGAGTCTGCTCACACTTCCAGTAACAGGCAGCTTAAACAGAGCAAAAACACACACAGAGTGAGATACACACACACTGTAACATCTAATTAAAAAGGTTTAAGCAATCGTTCACAGAGGAGCTCCCATCAAGGCCTGGTTCACTGGTGATGTATTAACTCGAGCTTCTGCCACTTAAACTGGTGGAATTTGAACGCAGAGCAACAGTCAATCTAACACATCAGAGCAAATCAGGCTCTAAGTGTGTCTTCATTAAAGATGCTTGATCACATTTCACTTTGGGAAGGTTTGCATAGAAGTTAGAGGCGTGTTGAAAAGAATAAATGAACCTCAGACCATGTTCGTGCAGCTGAAACCTCTCTGTATGGGTATTTAGTCGTGTTGTTAATGAATCTGGGTCAAAATCTCAACCTTTGGGTGTAGAGTACTGTACCAGTCCCTTAAAAGTATCACAGAGGTTGGTTTATTGTCTCATTTCACACTACAAATAGCATCAAAGTTGTTTCACCATCTGTCACACAGCAGCATTGTCAGCAAACACAACTAGCAGCTCAATAATAACAAATATTCTGTATCAGCTGTAGAGCCACAGGCAGGACTAGTTCCTGCTCCGTTATTTCCTCTATCATAGTCAGGGGAGGCATATCTGAAAGGCAGTCCTGCTGTTTTCATGCTGAGTCCACAAAGGAATAAATGCCCCAAAGTTGCTCTGCTCTCACAAGTGTGAATCAAGGGGGGGCTTTCTGGGGCCCAGCCAAATGTGGGACCCATGGAGGTCAGGAAAGTTCTGGTCCATTGTTAATCTAATCTGTGATAGCCATGTTCTACTTCTGACCTGAAATATTAACCACTCTTTTCAAACAAACCAAAAATGAACTACAGTTTAGTACAGTATAGCCTGATTTAAACTGTAAACCTGTTTTCTTAAACAGCATTACCTGTTTTTGCTGATGTAAAGAATGTGGGTGGGCAAATTTAAGCCATGATGTGCAAAAATGTCAGGGTGCCAGAGAATTAAGTAGCAGGAATTGATGGGAAAATATGGAAATAACTGGAAAAGAAAAAAGTTGAATTAGATTAAAAAAAAAAAAAAAAGGCATACAATGGCTGGGAATATGGTGAAAAGCAGTTAAAAAGTGGCATAATTGTGTGTAAAATGGCAAAAGTGGGTCAGGAAATGCTAAAAATGGATAGAAATATGGTAAAAGCAGGTACAATGGCTTAAATGGGTTGAAAGAGGGAAATCTTTCTTAACCATCCATTTTAAGCATTAAGCATAATTTTTTGCCTTTCGTGACCCATTTTTTTTGCCACTTTGTAACCGCTTTTCACCATATTTCTATCCATTTTAAGCATTCCATGACCTGCTTCTGCTCTTTTACACACATTTTTGGCCACTTTTAACCACTTTTCACCACATTCCTGCCCATTTTCTGCAATTCCTGATAAACTTTTGTCTCTTTTAGCCCATTTTTGCCACTTATTAACCTCTTTTCACCATATCTCGACTAATTTTTTGCCTTTCTTGACCCATTTTTTGCATCTTTTAACCAATTTTGGCCACTTTTTAAATGCTTTTCACCATATTCCAAGCCATTTTTGCTATTTGACCCATTTTTGCCTCTTACATATCATAAATATGGTGAATTTTATTTGTATTTTCTTGAGTTATCTTTGTCTATTATTAGCTTTTTTGATTATCTAAAACATTAAAATGTGATAAATGTGCAGAAATATAAGAAATCAAGAAGGGACCATTACCTTTTCACATTATTTTATTGGCCTATTTCAGATTTTTGTGAAGTATTTCTCTAGCTTTGTTACCTGAAACTAAGATGCTTTGAAGTATTTTGTTTATTCACTATGCTTGCTTTTAGTTAAATTAGGAAGGGCCTGGTGTTGGCAGGTCCTGGGGCCTCCAAATCAGTACAACGACCCCTGGCTGGTCTCATGAATGATCTCAGCCCTGGCTGCTGAAATACTTCAGTTATTTTTCAAAGTCCAGGGTAGATGCACCTCAGCCGAGACTCTGGGGTTTAGCTACCCTTTAAAGCGTCCACGCCTACTTGTTTTCTCAACTGCCCACGCTGTCTTTAGGAAATGGTGCGTGACCCCTCTGTGAGACATTCACTAGAAGGGGAAACAGAATGTGTAGAAACAGACAAACCCACTCTGGAGGAGGACGAGGACAGGGACAATGGCTGGGACACACTTGTGTAACAGCTGAGCTGAGTGTTTGGATGCAGCCGATGGAAAACCCCACTAAACCGCGGAGCGAGCCGAGAGCCAGAGCTGCGAGTCAGTGCCGGTTGGCAGACGGCGAGAGCTGGCGCAGGGGCAGGCGCACCCAATAGGTTGGCACTGCTGCAGCTATAGAGCTGTTGTGTGATATCACAGTGAAACAGATTGAGATTAGCCTGCCATGATCCACAGAGGAGAAAAGAGGGATGGGAGAGTAGGCGAGGGATGGAGAGAGTTGGAGAGCAGCTTTCATTATTTGGGAGGGAAGTCCTCTAAAGGAGAGAACCATCTTTGTTTTTACATTCTGCACTTGCACAATTGCACACTTGTCCGCTCTAATATTGCCGATATTACACTGAATGGACAATATCACTGCAGTGCATGGACAAATTCATAATTCTATCTCAACTTTTTTTCCCAGCTTTATCTCCCTTTTTTGTCTTCTTGTTCCCCTCAGGCTCTGCGTGGTTGTAATCTCACCCTTGCACTACCTTGACAAGGCAGATACACCTTCCAGTCAACCCTCTGGGAAAATTAGCCCTTGTTAGAAATAAGGAATTGTCCTCCTGAAATTATACTCCTCTTCTTTTCCTAATCCCAACAATTATGACATCTCCTGGTGTGAAACGTCATCCTCTTCTTCTCTCATGTCCTATAGGAGGAGCTCCAGTGTTTCCCAGCCTGCTTGGCACATGAAGAGATGCAGCAGAGCGGCCTTTGATGGTATTTACTCTTTACTACACCAGCAATAGAGGGAGGGCTTTACTCACAGAATCATACCCTATGTGTATTTATGTTCCATACTGCATGAAACACTATACAGTTGAGTTGCTACAGCAGGGATTTGCTAAATTGGATTAGCTATTATCACAAAGGATTACAAATCTGATGGCAGCAGCCTGGGGACGGCTCTTCATATAGCATGATTGACAGCCAATCAGCTCTGTCATGCAGCGAGTGGGCGGTGCCCCAGGGAAACAGCAGCTTGGAAAAGTTTCAGAGAGCTGTGATTGAGAGCATTTTCACGATGCATTATTGCTTCAGAGATCTCTTTGTTGCTTGTGCATGTTTGGATTTGATTTCCTGTGAATAAGACTTAATTGGATGACTTCAACAAACTAATTAAGATAAATGAACATGAGTTTGATTGCAGGATGTGACCCCTCTGCAGAGACGAATTGCTGCTGGCAGAAGTTCAAACATTGATGTGACAGTGAATACAAGTTTCTATGCTTAAGACCTGAGCTGAGAAACTGTTCATTTTACCCATTTTTATGAAAATATGAGCATAAAATAGTTAAATGTAAAACAAAAACATGATCAGAGAATGGCTCTGCAGAGAACGGTCACTCTCTACTGAGTGCATGTGTGTTTTATCAGTAGCATTGGTGCTAGCATCCTGGCTAACAGTTACCTCATTTAGGAGCTAAGAAAAAGGCGCCAAACTTTTATTTACTCCCGCCTAAATTTGCAGACATTTTTCCTCTTTTTAGCAATTATTGCCACTTTACACCAATTTGACATCACTTTTCACACTAATTTTCCCCTTTTCAATCCCATTTCACCAGAATCCTGATGTGGAAACGTCTGGTGCATTTATACCTAGCGCTGGCCTCCTCTTCCCCGCAAACTGATATTGTCCCAAAAGCTAGGGGACAATGTCTTAAAGAATCACGTCTGTAGCATGTTTGATGTCTGTGTCCACATCTGAAAAATTTCGGGGATGTGCGTGGCCAGACGAAAATTGGTTGCACGGGACCCCCGCGAAGGGGCGTGTCTTAATATTTGACGCGCGGACACTCGCCCCTCGCAACGGAATAAAACAGGCTGTAGTCAACCCATTTTTGCCAGTTTATAAACACATTTTGTCCACTTTTCAATCCCATTGTACCACCTTTTAAGAAACTTTTGAGCCAATATGGCCACTGCTAACCCCTTTTTTCCACTTTTTATGCTGGTTATTTTGCATCTTTGACCCATTTCTGCCTGATTTTTGGCAATTTTAACTAATTTTGCCACTGAACATGGAGCACAGAAAGCTAAGGAGACAGCTGTCCCAAGAGATCAGAGAGAAAATGATAGACAAGCATGTTAAAGCCAAAGGCTATAAGACCATCTCCATGCTGCCTGATGTTCCTGTGACTACTGTTGACTATATTATTCAGAAGTTTAAGGTCCTCTGGACTGTAGCCAACCACCATGGAAGACGACTGAGGAAGACTCTACCATTGAAAACAAATCATAAAAAAGCCAGACTGGAATTTGTCAAAATGCATACTGATGAAACACATAGCTTCTGAGAGAATGTCCTTTTGACAGATGAGACAAAACTGGCGCTCTTTATACAGTCACAGCAGCGCTATGTTCACAAAAATGAAGAATCCAAAGAAAAGAAGACTGTAGCTACTGTGAAACATGGAGGAGGCCCAGGTACAGTCATGGATGAAAGTATTGGCACCCCTAGAATTTTTCCACAAAATACAGTTTCTCCCAGAAATTGTTGCAATTACAGATGTTTTTGGTATCCACATGTTTATTTTCTTTATGTGCATTGGAACAACACAAAAAAGCAGAAGCCAAAATTGACATACTTTTACACAAAACTCAAAAATGGGCTGGACAAAATTGTTGGTATCCTCAACTTAATATTTGGTTGCACACCCTTGGGAAAAAAATAACTGAAACCAATCACTTCCTATAACCATCAAAAAGCTTCTTACACCTCTCAGCTGGAATTTTGGACCACTCTTCTTTTGCAAACTGCTCCAGGTCTCTCAGATTTGAAGGGTTCCTTCTTGCAACCTACATTGTGGCCCAAAATATTTTGATCGTCTCCAGATTTCATGATTTCTTGCACACAGTCAAGGCACCCAGTGCCAGAGGCAGCAAAACAACCCCAAAACATCCTTGAACCTCCACCATGTTTGACTGTAGGTACTGTGTTCTTTTCTTCGTAGGCCTCATTCTGTTTTCTGTAAACAGTAGAATGACTTCCTTTTCCAAAAAGCTCTACCTTAGTCTCATCTGTCCACAAAATGTTCTCACAGAAGGATTGAGGCTTACTCAGGTACACTTTTGCAAACTCCAGTCTGGCTTTTTTATGTCTCTTTGTCAGCAGTGGGGTTCTCCTCGGTCTCCTGCCATAGCGCTTCATCTCATTCAGATTACCACGTATGGTCCCAGCTGACACTTTTGCACCCTGAGTCTGCAGGACAGCCTGAATTTGTGTGGAAGTTGACTGAGGATGTTTATCCACCATTCCAACTATCCTGCGTTGCATTCTTTTATCCATTTTTCTCTTCCGTCCACGTCCAGAGAGATCAGACACAGCTCCATGGGTTATAAACTTCTTGATTATATTACACACAGTGAACAAAGGAATTTCTAGATCCCTGGAGATGGTCTTGTAACCTTGAGATTGTTCATATTTTTCTACAATTTTGCTTCTTAAGTCCTCAGACAATTCTGGGCTCTTCTTTCTCTTCTCCATGCTTGTTGTGACACACACAGGCACACAACACAAAGGTTGAGTCAACTTTTAGACATTCTAACTGGCTTCAGGTGTGATTTCTAGATTGCCAGCACCTGTTACTGCCACGGGTGAGTTTAAATGAGCATCACATGCTTGAAATAAAATGATTTACCCACAGTTTTAAAAGGGTGCCAATGATTTTGCCTGGCCCATTTTTGAGTTTTGTGTAAAATTTTGTCAATTTTGACTTTTTTCCTCTGCTTTTTTTGTGTTGTTCCAATCCACATAAAGGAAATAAATATGTTTTTACCAAAAACATTTGTAATTGCAACAATTTCTGGAAGAAATAGTGTATTTTCTGGAAAAATTCCAGGGGTGCCAATACTTTCATCCATGCCTGTACATTCTGGAGCTGCTTTGCTGCATCTGGCACAGGGGGTCTTGAATCAGTGCAATGAAATCTCAAGACTATCAAGGCATTCTGGAGCCAAATGTGGTGCCCAGAGTCAGAAAGCTTGGTCTCAGTTATAGGTTAGGATAATGACTCTGAACACAGAGCTAAAAACAGACAAGAACGACAAAGAACAAAACACTGGACTGTTCTGAACGTACCTTAATGATCTAAATCCTAGTGAACATCTGTGGAACGAGCTGAAACATGTAGTCTGGAGAAGGTATCCTTCAAACCTGAGACAGCTGGAGCTGTTTGCTCACCAGGGGTGGGCCAAAATACCTGGGACAGGTGCAGAAGTCTCATTGAGAGATACAGAAATTGCTTAATTGCAGTGATTGCCTAAATGGTTGTGCAACAATATATTAAAATAAAGATACCATCATTGTTGTCAAGGCCAGTTTCATTAGTTTTTGTAAGGATTCTGATGAACTACAATTCAAAAGCAATGTCTGATTTTCATTAGTTAATTTTCAGTAAATTTTTATCTATTATCAGTTTTGGCGGTGTTAAGGCAGAGTATCAACTATTTTGTCCGTTAAATGATCTCATTGTTTAACAAAAACATTATAAAGCATGAGGCAACTACTGTTGCAAAGCCCCTGATGGAGATCCAGATTTTTTATTGCATCAAAGATACAGGTTCAAACATAAAAATGGAGTTATTATTGACAGACTTTTTATTTACTGCTACAGACCAATCTGCTGTTACACTCACTGTTTGATTAACTCTGTTTTTGCAGAGGCCGCCTTGGACTTCCATAGTTTGCAGCTGCTTTTGTAGGAAAACAAAAGGTGCCTAATGAAACTGATTGCCTGAGTGGTGTCATTAAACATTCCTTATGTTCCTGCAATTGCTTTTTCCCCCTCCAGACTAGCATGACTCCTTGATGAAAAAAATCGTGTTTTCATCAGTCTGTGTCTTAATTTAAGTCCCAGGATGAAAAGAGCCCTTCAGGTCTAATGTGGTTTAATGAAAACAAAAGGACCAGGCCGCCGCTGTTAAATACAGCTGTTACATCATGCCGCTGTGGGGAGTCACAGTGTGTCGCCCAGGCTGCTGGAGCAGCGGGGGGGGGGAGTCATGGGGGAGGGCTTGGAGCTCTCTGGTGGTTAAAGGGGTAATAAGGGGTTGGAGATGCCAGGCGGGTGTGACCCCTGTCAATCTGCTGCCTGTTAGAGACGGACGATTAATGGGCAGGGGTCACTCTGTCAACATCAGTCGACCTCAGTTAAGCCTGAGTTATTTACTCTGATGCGTGTGTGTGTGTGTTTGTGTGTGACTGCGTTGATAGAAATGAAGGCGTTTTCATCATGCAACAGGCTATTAGGCGCCATATTCTGTGAGTGCGTGAGCGTTCAAGAGAGCAGAGATGCAGCAGAGGCCTAAATCATGCAGACCTTGGCTGTCATGGCGGGTGTTTGTGCATTCTCCAGCCAACACAATAGAAAGCATTAATGCCTCCCGTGCATATGTCGCCTCCATTTGCACACTCAGCAGTCTTGGCTCAGACTCTGAGGCTGGAGATACTTTTGCTCTTTGACCTTGCATTCATGTTTGAGTCCAGCTGCATCATGAGCATTCTTGTAAATCTACCTGTCTGCATGCGAGGTGTGTTAGAGGAGAAACCTCCAGAGCAGTGGTTCAGACCCAAAATGTGTGCCTAGAAAATAAATTGTGGCAAAAATGAAAACCCATAGGGCTGGGAAATTAATGAAAATGCAGATTAAATCGCAGTATGACCTACTGCAGTTTTCAAATCGCAGAGGGTGTAATATTTCTTTGACTTGAAATGTGTTTTGAAATACCAGTTTAATACATTTTTTTAAGCAGAGGTGTTTTACTCTACACATTATGCAAACATTCAAGTGCCAATATTTTCTAGAATAATTGTTTTTGTATATTTTTGTCCTCTACAAAATAAGAAATCCACAAAATCATCATTCCCTTCATTACAATTCATATCAAATTTGCGCTATAGGACTAAATAATTGCAGTAAGACATTTTTGTTAGATTGGTTTGAATTTTGGGGGGATTTTTGCTCAGAATTTTTTATATATTTTTGCAAAAATTTGAGAAATTCATTTTGACATTTTTAGGAATTTGATTTGAATTTTGGGTTGGAGAATTTGCTTTAAAAATTGAAAGTATCTTCTTGAAAATTTGATAAATTTATGTGTACATTTTTGGGGATTTGATTTGAATTTCTTTGAAAATTTGTTTAGAAAATTTAAGGTATTTTATTGGAAATTTTTAAGATTTATTTGTAAATTTTGGGAAATTTGATCCAAATTGGGGGAGGGGTGTTTTGATTTCTTTTAAGTATTTTTATGAAAATTTCAGGAATTTATTTGGAATTTTTTAGGATTTTGATTTGATTTTTTTGTGTGGTGGGGCAGGTTTTTAATTTTTAGTCATTTTCTTAGAATTTTTAAACATTTATTTGTAGATTTTGGGAGATTCGATATAAATTTCTGAGGGAAAAAGCTTTGTGTATTATAATATGGAATGGTTTATAAGATGAGGAACCTGAAGAATAATCGCATGTTAAATTGCAATCACAATGTTGGGTGAAAAAAATCGCAATTAGATTATTTTCCCAAATTGTTCAGCCCTAGTCCATAATGTATGGAAGCCTTGGGTGGACATATACGGTGCATTCAGAAAGTATTCAGACCCCCTTCCCTTTTTTCAATTTAGTTATGTTTCTGTGTTGGTTTTAACCTGATGCTGCAGACATTTAAATTATTTTTTCTCTCATTAATCTACACTTAGCACCCCGTAAAGAGGTAGTGAAAACAGAAATTTAGAAATCTTTGAAAATTAATAAAAAATAAAATATTACATTGGCAGAGGTATCAGACCTTGACTGGAGTCCACCTTTGGTCAGATCAATTGATAGGAAATGATTTGGAAAGCCAGAAGTCTCTATAGAAGGCCTAACAGTGGTACATATCAGAGCAAAAAACCATGCCATGAGGTCAAAGGAACTGTCTTCAGAGCTCAGAGACAGGATGTTGCAAGGCACAGATATAGGGAAGGCTACAAAAATGCTGCACTGAAGGTTCCCAAGAGCACAGTGGCCTCCATAATTCTCCAAATGAAGTGGTTTGGCACAACTAGGACTCTTCCCATATCTAGTCACCCAGCCAAACTGATCACTGACCCAATCAGGGGAGAAAGGCCTTAGTAAGAAAGATGACTGAAACCCTGATGGTCACAGAGATCCAGTGTGGAGCTGGGACAAAGTTCCAGAAGAACAGCCATCCCTGCAGCCCCACTATTCTTGGTTTTATGGCAGAGTGTCTAGATGGAAGCCTCTCCTCAGTGCAAAACACATGAAAGCTCACTGGAGTTTGTAAAACGCACCTGAAGAATTCTCAGACTGTGGGAAACAAGATTATTTGGTCTGATGAGACCAAGACTGACCTGTTTGCCCTCAGTTCTACATGGTATGTCTTGAAGAAGCCAGGCACCACCTGCCCAATACCAACCCAGCAGTGAAGCATGGTGGTGGCAGCATCATGCCGTGGGGGTGTTTTTCAGCAGCAGGGACTGGGGGACTGGTCAGGGTCATTTGTGCTGTAGTATATAGTCAGCTTAAAATTGTAGATCCCTTTTCTTAAAAAAAAAAGAAAAATTAATATAAAAAAAATGTCCAAAAAGGTGGTGGGAAAGGTGGTTAAATGTTATTTTAGAAGCAGCAGAAATGGGCTAGAAATGGCATTAATTTAATAACAGTGGCAAAAAGAGCAAAAAACATGGCAAAAATGGGTTGAAGTGGCAAAAACAGGCACAAAAAGTGATAAAAGGGGATTAAAAAGTGGCAAAAATTGGTGAAATGGGATATAAAAGTGGGAAAACATGCTTTAAATTGGCAAAACTTGGTTAACTGGGGCAGTAAGTTAACTGCCTAAAATGTGAGATTAAAAGGGGGTTGATAGTGGCAACAATGGGTCAACAGAGGCAACAATATACAGAAAGTGGCAAGAATTTAAGAAGTGGCAAAACAGGCAGTAAAAAAAGGTGTAAAGGGTTTGAAAATGCTGAAAATGGGTTTAGAGTGGCAAAATGTGTTATATAGCAAAAATTGTTGGTAAAAAGGGATGAAAATGGGTCCAAATTGTGCAAAATTGATGAAAAGTGGCAAATAATAGTGACGAAACTGGGTGAGAAAAATCATTTCAAAAGTATTCTCCATTTTTTAAGGCATCTGGTGACCCCTTCTTGGTGTTTTACAACCCCCAATGGGGTGCCAACCCACAGGTTGAGAACCACAGTGGTTCTCAATGTTCTTCAACCTGTTGTCATCACTTTTTTCCCACCAGTTTTGCCACATTTAACACATTTTTGCCCGTTGTAAACCCTGTCCAACACTTTTTTTCTGCCTGGTTTTGCCACTTCTAATTGAATCAACTCTTGCCACTCTTTGCCTATTGTTGGCCCTGCTGACCCATTATTGCCACTATTAACCCCTCTTTATCACTTTTTATGCCACATTTTACAATTTAATAAGCCCATTTTTTCAAGTTTAGCCCATTTCTGCCTTAGCTCAACCTTTTTGCCAGTTTGTATCAATTTTTCATCCCATTTCACCAAATTTCCTCCTGTTTTTGCTACTTTAACACCATTTCAGCCACTTTTTAAATCCCCTTTTACCACTTGATATGCCTGTTTTTGCCACTTTAACCCATTTTTGGTGATTTTTTTGCCAAGTATAGCCAAGTTGTGGCACTTCTAACCCATTTCTGCTACTTTTAAACTCCAATTTCAGCACCTTTCCTATCATTTTGCCATTATTAACCCATTTAGCTATTTTTAATGTATTTTAATTCTGTTTTAAACAGAAGGATTAACATTTTTAAGAGGGATACTTACGGCACAAATGAAGTAAAAAGATATTTGTTTCTTTGATGAGAGTGGTTATGATTCAGGGCAAATGGACCATGGTTTTGCTGGCCCCCAGTTTGGCTGGGCCATTGTTGCCCCCTATTGGGTGGCCCTGTCTCCACATGACTCTTCTAGAATGTGCATGACTGTGTTCAGCCACCTTCAGGTACAGTGGGGGTCCCTGGTCTCTGACACCTTTATTTTGGGGGTCGTGGGCTGAAAAGGTTGAGAACCCCTGCTCTAGAGAGGTCAGGCGGCATTTAACTTCTTGATGTGTGGGAGATAAACTATAAACACTGCAGAATGAATGTGGTGATCATTCTGAGTGCAAAACTAACCTGATGAACTCCAATAATCAATATTCAGATCACACCATCTGCACCCTGTTTTACAACATTTTCCTCTATCAAGCACCTGGAACCATGTTAACTGGCGACCTTCAGCCAAATGCATGTATAGGTGTGTCAGACTGATGCTGGTATTGGAACAAGCTGCAGACAACGCCAGTCCCTGCGAATTAGCCTTAGTTGTTGTAATGTTGGACCTGTTTTTAATGTCTTTAAACTGTCTCCCCTTGTTCCTCTGTTTTCCACACACGTGCGGACTGCATCTCACATTTGCATCACATTAATTCATGATCCAACTCAGGGGAAGCCTGGCAGCCGTCATCATGTACAGTAAGTCTCCAGCCTTACATAATATGAGAACAACCCACGCACACGGAGTCTTTAGCAGTTATTGAGAGGTGTAACAGCACAGGGATGAAAAGATTGAGTCACTGTAATAAATCACACTCATCAAAGTCTATTAAAGTCAACAGAGATAACATTTCCCCCACAACTCTGCAGAAATGTGATGCTAATCTAATGAAAGCGATCCCACTGTGCTGTCAGCACTGGTCAATAAAAAGAGGAATAATCATCTTAGTAACAATTTCCAGATCACAGTGGAGTGGGAAGTAAATTTAACTGCAGTTCTCTGGGATATCTGGAGCTGCAGAAAGTTAAAGTGACAGTACTTAAAGCTTGTTGTAGCCTCATGATTTACAGTCATCATGCAGGACTGCAAAATGTTGTCACCACTCAGTTACCTCATACGACACTTTGACTAGTGGACTTAAACTTTAAAATAAAACCGTCATGGTGCTCTATGCGACGGGGGACCACTCCAGGGTGTACCCTGCCTCTCACCCAATGACAGCGAGGAGGGTGTTTCAGCAGTTTCAGGACCGTAGATCTAGGACCCTGCTTGCACACGTGTTGTTTAATTGGCACTCTTATAAATACAGATAGCTAGCTATCACTATTGTTACTACTCACAACAGTGATGGACAATCAGGGCTTAGCACTTACTGAGTAATGCCTACGTCACGGGTGTCAAACTCAAGGCTGGGGGCCAAATCCGGCCCATGGTACAGTTACACCCGGCCCACAAGATCATATCCTATTCTTATTATAACTGGCCCTAAAATATACGGTCTGCAAATTTCCTCCAGTATAAAAATGTAAACATAACCTTGATGATATCAAATATCCTTAAGTCATAAAAATGTGAAAAAATAAAGAGTAAAAATAATGAGAAAGAAATAAATGTAGGAAAAGAAATTAATGTGTGTATTCATTTCAATATTTCAATTTTGCATTGCAGAGTTATGACCTCAATCTATTATTTGGACTTTTATTTCATATTTTAACCTTTTATGTTTATTTTTTTAATCTTGTATTTTGACCATTTTCAATACATTATTTTGACTTTTTGTTTCATAATTTTTTCATATTTTGACTTTGTCAATTTATAATTTTCACTTTTTATCTCATGTTTTGAGCTTGTGCATTTATAATTTGTAATCATTTGACCTTTTCAACTTATTATTTTGACTTTTATCTCACATTTTGACCTTTTAGGTGCACCATTTTAAATTTAAAGTCATATTTTTTTTTACTTAAAAACAGGATTGTGACTTTCTGTTTTATATATTTGCCTTTTAAAAGCATCTAATTTTGTGTTTTGACCTTTTGAACTAATAAGTTTGACTTTTTATCTCAGATTATGAGCCTTTTAACTTATCATTTTGACTTTTAAATCTCAAAATCATCAATCAGACCTTAAGTCAGAATCCGGCCCCTTCTGTGACTGAGTGTGACTCCCCTGGCCTACGTCCTTCAGAATGAGATGTTCAGAAAAAAATAAAGTTAGTAGAATGAAAACTTCTTAAAATAAAACAAGTAAAATTAAATAATAAAGGAATTCAAGAGTCTGTACCCAAAAAAAAAATTCTTATTTAACCCAGTGGTTCTCAACTATTCCAGCTACAGAACCCACACCCACTGTCATGTGAAGTAAGGACACAAATTTCTGATTTTCATTTAATTAATTCCAGAAAAAATGCTGAAATTTGGATCTTGGAAGGAACACAACAAAAGGCTGAATGAAGAGACTGGCTAACACTTTGGAAGAATGTGCATGCAAATATTTTATTTCACTTTCTTTTACCATTAACTCCAACTAACCCCAAAGGGGATAAGGGGGTATAGGGGAGGGAGGGATGGATGGATGGGTGGATGGATGGACGGACAGGTGGGTGGGTGGGTAGCTGGATCTTCACCCATTTTTGCCCACTTCTTTTGCAGTCTTTTCACCTATTTTGCCAGCTTCAACTTTTTTTTTTTTTTGCTGCTTTCACCCACTTTTCAGCACTTAGATTGTGGCTCTTGCAAAGGTATTTTTCAACAATTTGGCTCTTTGGTTGAGTAACACTAATCTAAATAATCTCTGAATGACCCTGATAGGTCCTTTTTATTTGCCTAATACATGCACTTTTTAAAAGCTTAATAGTCCAATATTTAATTTTTCTTTGCCCAGCTGTACTTTGGACTTGCAGATGTCCCGGGATCTTGCGATCTCTTGTGTCCGGCTGCTCGGGGCTGCACTCTGCTGCACATCGCTCCACAGATGCATGAAATGGTTGAGGATGCACGCTGCAGACATAGAGTATGTAGAATTTGCATTCTACAGTTGAACTGAGAGTCTAAAGGTGAACTGCCCTGCTACTGGATGTTATGGACAAAGAAAGGACAGCGCTTACATTGCAGATATAAATGCCACACAGGTAAGGAAGTCTTGACTGCCAATGGCTCCTAAATTTCATCCTAGCACTACTTGAGTGAGGATGCTCTGATACCTTTCAGTTAACAAGTATAAGACAAGAGGTTCACAGTCAAAACACAATCACATGACTCCACTGCTGAACGGTGACAGACTTTTTGGAAGAGTACATTAAAATATTCCCCACGTCTTCTCAGGTCATCTCTCCCCCCTCATCTATCAACCCTGCATACTTAGTCTCAGCCGTACTAAATTTCATTCTCTGAACATCCTTCAGCTCTGCAGAAATAATCCATTTATAAACAGTGTTCAGGGAGAGAAAAGATAAAATGTGTGTGCCTGGAGGTTTTAGCTCTCATGAAATATTGATTGGCTTTTTTTCATCTGGTCTTTCCCAGCGCTCTCGTTCAGCCACATGACTTCAAGGAAGAACCGTCCGCTCTGGGGCCGAGATCTGTCTTACAGTAAAACCACAAAAACACACACAGACGGAGCTCGGCTACAACATCCCATCTTTGCATCTTTACTAGCACTAATAGATGCATTGAACAGATACAGCCCACATGTGAATACAGAGAGTTTAAAGATAGATAACACAATCACACACAGGAAGTACGTACAGGCAGATGCCCCACAGCGAGGGACCATCATCATAAATATTCATTCATTCCCAAGATTGCAGAAATGTAAATAAGTCAAGAGTGGTGGAATTGCCAGCATCTGGTCACTGAGAGGTAAAGGAAGAGGAAATGAAAAACAAAGAAGAGAGAGAGCAAAGGTGGATGATGAAGGGCAAAAGGATGAGAGAGAGAGAGGAGAAATAAAGGAGACGGCCAAAGGAGGAGGGGGCAGGAGGGTTAAATCACACAGATTATTTTCCTCTTTCAGCATAATGACTCTCGCTTGGATTCGCTCGCAATTACTCAATGATAAATATCCTGGAGAGCCCATCCATTCTGTATTCTTGGTGAGGGGAGCAGCAGCTGTAGCGTGGGCTGAGGAATGAGAAACATCTGTTTTACACGAGGAGGAAAACCGTCGCTGTGAGCGGCGGAGGTTGGGAGTCGCTATCATAGTTCAGAATTATTCAGCTGTGACAGGAAACCACACTGCAGCTTAACGTAGCGACCAAACACTGGAGCTGTATTCAAGTAAAAATACAGTTACCCTAACCTGACACGCCAGATGGATTTGTTTCAAACATCTATCTGGAAAACCTTCATACTAAGTGTTTGGGTAAGGGCAGAGGATTCGAAAAAAACTCAGTACACAACTTTTGTGGTTTTTGAAAAGAAAACAACTCACTGCTGTTCTTTGCTCTTCTTTTAACAAATAAATGTCGTCAAATTCTGATAAAACTGGCGCTTTAGCAGCATCCATGCTAATGTCTTCCGCCATAATTGCACCAGCCTCTTGTTGCTGCTTGCCATGCCTGAAAGTACTGCCCCTCGTCGCTGATTGGTCCTGTCACTTTAACTGGACCCAAGTGGTTCAGGCAGGAGCTTTGCAAGACGGATTCGCCAGTGAGAAACGAGGAAACAGGCGAATCCATCTGCTTTGCAAGGTCACAGTTACCCACAATCTCCACATGCAACATCTGCACCGCGCTCCTCAGCGTCATGATTTTGCTTTGACTGAGGGCGAGCGACCTCACTCCCTCAAAGCGTGTCTAGAGCCCTGCACCTGATCAGAGGGCCGCAATTACGGGAGAACTGCGAGTTCACACAGGAATATTATGTCAACAGTAGGGGTGTGACAAGACACTTTTTTCAGGAGGACGAGACGAGATGAGATTTTACACTTTTTTACATTTTGGAAAAAAATACATGGGTGGATAATGTGTCCTTTATACAGCTGGAAGTTATAATTGCGAAGCATTCAGGTCTTTTCAGAAATGTTTAAACTAACTCCTGTTGTACTGAACAGACTCAGTTTATCTTGTCTAACTCTGACTGTACATTTGAATAACCTTGGGAAGCAGATGGATTCGCCCATTTCCGGGTTTCTCACCAGCAAGTCCGTCTTGCAAAGCTCCCATCTGAACCATTTGGGTCCAGTTAGAAAGTGACAGGACCAATCAGCAACGAGGGGCAGTACTTTCAGGCTCAGCAGAGTCGTGACGTAAACAAGCAGCAACAAGTAGCCGGTGCAATTATGGTGGAAGAGATTAGCGTGGATGCTGCTAAAGCGCCAGTTTTATCAGAACTTGACGACATTTCTTCATTAAAAGAAGAACAAAGAACAGCAGTGAGTTGTTTTCTTTTCAAAACCATAAAAGTCGAGTACTGACACGTCTACAGTCACCATGGTTCGCGTTATTCTTCGGTAGCTGCACACACCCACCTCGGCTGCAGCTACGTCACGTGTTTTGTTGCTCTGACTGGCCCGTAAAGATGTGACGGACAGAACGTTCATCCAATCACACTGAGTTTTTTTTTTTTTTCAAATCCTCTGCCCTTTCCCAAACGCTGTGTATTGAAGGTTTGCCAGATGGATGTGTGAAACACCTCTATTTGGCGTGTCAGGTTAGTGGGACCATGTTTCCATCTCTAAAAAACAATCCTTCATTTTGAATAAATCAGAAAAATTGGGGCGTTTTGAACCCATTTCAAGGGTCTTATTTGATCAAACTAGTCCAAGAGATCTAAGTTGATCCATTTGGACTTTGGCATACAGCTACATGAGACCTTGATGATAAAAAGTTCCATGGGACATTTCCATTAGTTGAAGGGTGCGGCAGTGGCGAGCACTCAAATGTGGATATTTATTTTAGGAAACAGGGAGTTGTTTAAAACTCAGCTGCGCATTGTCTACTGAGACTCAAACTTCCTGAGTTTATGAAGGGTCCATGCCTGCACTAATTCATCTGGGCTATTGTCAACAGATCAAAACGCCCCTTAGTGGTGACAGGAAATGGCAAGGTTTACGGCGCAAGCAGCTGTTTCAAAACAATCCAAGATAGTAACAGCAAATTAGTGTGAGAAGGGGTTAAGAAGTGGATTCATGCCTGTGCAAAAATCTGTCACGTTTCATCAGACGGTGTGACAACCAATAAAACCACCATACTGCCTCACCATAAAGTTTTCAACCTTAGTAGCTGTAGTATACATTACTGTATTTACACTAAATTCTAACTGATAATTGTCTGGTGCAGGACACACTTATGCTGACTCTCTGGCTGGCTCTCTCTCTGTGTGGCAGCGTTTTCCTGTTCCTCAACTGACTCACCAACTGAGGCTCAAATTCTACCAGGAAACATGAGTGCAAAGCTTTGAGTTTCAGGCAATACCATATCCATAAAACATGAAAATACATAAAGGCTCTAATTATTTCCTCACTTGCTTGTATTACTTATTCATGAATCTCCAGCGCTGAAAGACGGATGACCTCTTAGTGGCATTCAGCTGGTCTTTCTTAGACTAAGTTCATTATATTCAGTGACCATTGCTGCTGAATCTCCATGTTTTCACAGATCAGGTGAGAACTTGTGGTTTAGTGATGCCATGATGCTCTGTACTGAACCAGGTAGTGTATTTATTAATCTTAGGAGATCCCATCAAATGAAACACTTTCCAACAGGCTTTTATCAGAACATGAGGTGTCGGAGCAGACGTCTCTACAGTACGGATGAAAGGTAACAGCTATGTGTGACAGTATTACGCTCCTAAACCTATGGTTGGTTCTATTTATGGTCTATGATGATTTTAATCTGTCTTTAGTCTGCTGACACAACAAAAACAGGTAGATCTGAGGCTCTACAGCAGTGATACTCAACGCGTGGCTCTTTTATGACTGAATGTGAAAAATTATTTCCCAGAAACCTGAAAAAAGGGAAACTTTGAATTCAGAAATGATCCCCTCCAAAGGTCACACTTAAATTCCATACAAAACAACTTTTTTGTTGTGTTTTTGTTCTTCATTTTACAAAACTACTGTATCAAAGTCCAACAATGTTATTCTTAGTTGTATAAAACAGTTATAGCAGCAGCAGAACATGTCTGTGTTCAGCGTTTTAACATTTGACCTTATCTCCAACCTAATGAGCCTGTGAAAATGGGGAGAAAGAGTGGAAAATGGTCAGAAAGTAGCAAAAAATGGTCCAAAAGTGGCAAAATAATGACTGAAAAGTGACTCAAATGGGCAAAAATCAGTCGAGTGGCAAAAATGTGCAAAAAAAAAAAAAAAAAAAAAAAGAATCAAGTGGTATGTAGTGGCAAAAGCTAGCTTAAATTGGCAAAATGTGGCCAAAAATAATGGTGAAAATGGACAAACATGGGAAAAAATTTGCAAAAACAAGAGGCAAAAATTTTGGGAAAAAAGCAAACGAGTGGTATTTAATAGCAAAAGGTAGCTCATTTGGACAAAAAGTGGCAAAAAATGATTTTAAAAAATGGGCAAAAATTAGATAAAAGTGGCAAAAATGGGGAAAAAGTGTCAAAAAGAAGTTGCAAAAATGGACAAAAAAATAGGATAAAAGGGGTTTTTAATGGCAAAAGATAGCTTAAATGGGGGAAAAGGGTTTTCTGAGGGAGTACTATCTAAAATTAAAAGAGCCACAAAAGAGCTCCAGAGCCACATGTTGAGTATCACTGTGCTATTTGAAGCACAGTGGTGGAAGCATCATGCTGTGGGGATGCTTCTCAATGGCAAATATTGGACTATTCTGGAGGAAAATCTGCAAAAGAACTACAGATTTTTTTTCAAGCAAGACAATGACCCAAAGCAGACAGAGAAAGGCAAAAAGGAGAATGTCAAAGAAAAAAAAATTGATTTATAAAAATCAATTAAAGGATAACACATTAATGTAGGTTAATACTTTTTTCAGGGACTATATATCACAGGGGAGTGGACATGTTTTAATTAATAGACATGTTAATGCAAATAACTGCATATTTATCATTTTGTTTTTCAAGAATATATAATTAGCATCGCTATTTTCCATCAAATATAATAACTATTCCACTGTGCTGTAATTCTGTGAGATGCACCCGTAAATGAATGATATTGTGGATACAGCTTCATCATTCTTCTCTCACAGCTCTCAGAAACCTAATGAGCCTTTGAGTAGTAAAGCTAATGTGACCTCTGCAGTCTTCCTTGGTTGATAAACCCATGGCTTAATTAATAAAAGATGACTGCTGAAGTTAGTGGCAGTCACCCTTTAAAGGAGTGCACCCTCCTTGTCTTTGAGCCGGTATTATGGCGCAGAGAGCGCTGGGTTTAGGGGGGTCAGTATGACTGATGAGGACATCAGAACCACCTTGATCTCTGTATCAAATAGCATGACATCTTTTTCTAACTTACAACAGTTATGACTAGACTTTGAACTGTAACACTTCACTAAAATGACCATTAAGGCTGCAGGCAGCAGTGAGAACGTCAATATTATTGAATTTACCTTTAAAACAGTAGAGGGGGTATTTCACATGACAGAAGAGCAGCATGTTTACCCATGAAAGAGATGGCCACAGCTGTCCTCACTGCACATTAGAGCCCTATGGTGTTAGAGCAGAGGTGTACGTGTTGGTGTGTCCAAGGTCTGGAGTGATTGATGGTCCTTCAGAGGCCTCTGGGCTTTGGGGACCGTAGATCTGACCTCTGCAGAGGTGAGTGGATCAGCAGATCTGCCATGACTGACTGCCTACCTGGAGGAACACATAGATGCCTGCTCTGACCTTCTCCTGCATGGAAAACACATGGGACACTTGGTATGTGGAGGTGAACCGTGTGTGTGTGTGCCGGACACTCTCAGACACACATCTTTGTGTGCTAATACACACCAACACACGGTGAACATGCCTTATCTTCCTAAATGGGTAATGGACTGATAACCAAAAAGCAACATCCCCTCCTCCTGATGGAAGCTTCCTCACCCAACCAATCACAGCTGAGTATTTCCCGTGTGATGTAATTCCAGCCTAATCATTGTGATACATCTCAGGCTCTACCGCTGGGACCACACAAACAGATGAATAAGCATTCAGAGAACATCATCACTGCATTATCATCATTATTTATAATTTATTCAATAAAACAAGCAGAAAAGCAATTCAATCCTATTTAGTCTAATCTTATATAATCTGTCCCTTCTTCACAAGACATGAATCAACAAAGCCTGTACATGCATGGACTAAGACAGGAAATAAAACCACAATTCCAAATGTAAATGTCATTGACAAAATCAGCCTCATTATATTGACCCTAAATGTAGCACACTGAAAGAATGTTATAAGTATGATCCAAAGTGGCGGGAAGCTGTTGCTAACGTAGTGATGGGAGAAGAACAAGGAAACAGGTGGATGACAAGGCACGAGGAGTTCTGGACCAGATATTTCCTAGATGTTTTTCCTGGCTCTGCAGAGCTTATTAGCTTGTTTTACACAGCTGTGCTGTTAGTACAATTGTGCTTTGAATGCGTTTCCATTGAAGGGAGTCTTGGGAATGAGCCTTGCAATTCTCGTAAAATCTCATCTCGCGTGAATCTGCTGCAGGGAGGCTTGACGCTCAAAACCTGTTGATAATTGTGAACAAAAGACGAAGGCAACAGATGATAGGTCAGGGGCAAAGTCCGCATGTATGGGAAAAGCCACGACTAAGGGTGTAAGTATGATGATAAGAAAAGTCTCTTCTCCTCTTCTGTCCACACGTACCGCACCATGTTGTCTCAGAGTGACTGGTCATGTGACACCGTACGGCACGTCCTGTGACTTGTAAATGCAGAAAAAGTATTTCCATTACACTTTTGCCATATATTTCTATATCCAAACTTTAGAAAACCTCCTCATGAGAGCATAAACCACATCCAACACCTGTGTTATATTATTACTGTCCCAAAATAAAGGAGTATCATCTGCAAACAAAATACACCTGGCCAGTTTGGAGACAGTTACAAAATCAGGTAACCTCCCAAGACCCAGCAGGCACATATGGGGACATCACATTTTGACTTTTCTACAACATAGTTATAATTTCTGCTATTAGAACTTTTGAGATAATTGTCCAGAATGTCCATTAAAGTTAAGCTTGAAATTAGTGCTGTCAAACGATTAAAATTTTTAATCAGACTAATCACAGGGTTGCTGTGGAGTAATTTAGATGAATCATGTTTAAATATCATTCATTTTTAATTTATATTAATCGCAATTCATTTTGCATAAGCATGCAGACTCAAGATAGAAGGGAATATATATGCCAGGGCTATTCAATTACAAATTCAACTGGGCCAAATTTTTAAAATCATGAAATGTAGCTGGGCCAGACGTGTTTGGCACCCAGTAAGCAGCTGGTAATGTCAAATTTCAAAACAATACAGATCAATTTGATGAAAAATTTTCACTTTTATTCATAGTCTCCCTTTTAAATTTGGCTTTCAGTGAGGGTGGTTTGTTGCAAGCTTGGCGACGCGTTGGCCAAAGTGCTGCAGAATCCCCAACGAATGTATGCTTTGCATTAATGTGGTAGTTTAAGCTGGAAGTGCTTTGGTGAAAAGAAAACTCCTTCCTGCAGAATGTGTATAATACTTTATGTCGGTCGAATGTTCCGTCTTGGGTTTTTTTGTACTCAAATTTCTCATCGAGAGGCCCAACGTGCTGTTCAGCATCTTCCATATCGGGTTGGTTGGTCACTACTGGATCAACGGCCCCTTTGTGCATGCGCGGCGGCATGCTCCACAGTAACCCTACTAAGACAAACTGCCCCAAATCTGTTACCAGAGACGTTTCAAGGATTTTGAATCATTCTGCACTGTAGATGGGTTAATTGTGTTAAAATTTTTAATCAGATTAATCATGATGATGGATTAATCCGCATTAATGCATCAATTTTGACAGCCCTACTTGAATAAGTCTGATTTGCTGTTTGGATATGTTCAGGAATTTTTCTGAAAATAATACAATATTTTCCTGGAATTATGTTTGTATTTTTGTAGAGTTTCAGTGGAAGATTTGGCCTTGAAATTTTGGGCGGTATTTTCATGGGAATTTGGGAAATTTATCAGCACCTTTTTGGGAACTGGATTGGGAAAATGGGTAGGGGTTGTTCTCTGATATTTTCAGGAATTTTCATGGAAATTTCATGGAATTTGATCAGATTTAAGGATGTTTCTATTATTTTCATTAGATTTTGGGGGAAAGTATTTGTAATGTTTTTAGAATTTGCTAAACATTTTGGGGCAAATTTGCTTACTAATAAGGAGATTTTGGGAACATTTCAATGAAATATTTCGGCTTTATGATATAGATGATATATACTGAAAGATTTTAGAACTATCTAAAGAGTTTTTGGGTGCTTTTTATGGGATACTTTAAAATTATGTTTAAGAGTTTTCACTTAAATTTAAAGTAATTTATTTGAAATTTAAAGGAATGTGTTTGGATTTTGGAAAGATCCAATATATATATATATATATATATATATACACTTCCTTCGTTCGTCTCGCCTTGACTGCCGACTCTCTCTCCCCATCAGCCAAGCTCTCTCCAGCCATCTGCTCCGCTACAATAAAGATCCATTATTACTTTAACTACTCAGACTCTGTGTCCTGCATTTGGGTCCAACCCCACTAGCCATAACATCATAAGACTGCTCTGGATCGATTTTACGGCTAAGAACAATTTTCTAGTGTTTTTTTAAGGTCAACAAAAATGCTAACTGAACAGTGTTACCTTTTAACGGTACATAGAGACGTGCAGAGAATCAGACAAACAACCTGATCACTAATTTAAACAGCCTCTCTCTCATGCTGCCACACACACCATGAGGATGTCTGTGTGTGTACGGAGGCTGAGAAGTAGCCGGCACACATGACAGCCTCCCCAAGGTCAGCCGCTGTATGTGATGTTAGATAACTTTATAAGTTGACATCTGCCTTTCTCGATGTACGGCTCCATTACCCCGGTGGGGAGGGCTACAGTAAGGACACACAAACACTTTGGGGTTGAGGTCCTAAATCTTCATCAGCATTGCCACCTCACCCGAGGATCAGAGCAGAAAAAGCCACTGATGAATGACTTTATATCAGAGAGAGTGCAGAAAACACCAAGGAGTGAGTGTACGTGTGAGCGCGCTCATCTGTACCAGGATATATGTTACTACTAATGTCCCCGCAGGGATTAGCCTCAGACCAATCAGGAGAGTGTGGTGTGATTAACCCTGGAGTGATTAAGTAGGGACATACACACCTCATACACTCGTAAACATCCTGCAGACATGAACCTCTGCCCATGCTTTCTTTATCTGACAGGACTGATGCTGAAGAAATATCTCCGCTTAAATCCATCTCTATTTACCTGATGGAGTTTTATCATGTTAGGATGAGGCTGCTGAGAGATTTATGCAGTAATTCAAGGAGAAAGTAGAGGTCAGAGCCAGATGATGCACAGCAGAACTTCCAAAAGTCCATCACCCCCTTTTAGTCAGTATTTAGTAGATGCACTTTTGACTGCAATCACGGCTCTGAGTCTGTGTGGATCGGTCTCAGTCATGCTCACACTGTTGTTTTTACTCCGTTCTTCTTTGCAAAACTGCCCTAGCTCTGTCAGGTTGCACAGGGATCGAGCATGAACAGCTCTTTTCAAGTCCAGCTGCAAATCCTCTTCTGTGACTGAATGACTGAACTTCAGGCAGTGACCTTCAGCTCTCACTGGAACGATTCGCAGCCGAGATTGAAGCAGCTGGGATGAGAATCAGCACCTCTAAATCTAAGGCCATGGTCCTCAGTCAGAGGGTGGAATACCCTCTCCAGGTTGGGAATGAAATCCTGCCCCAAGTGGAGGAGTTCAAGTATCTCGGGGTCTTGTTCATGAGAGAGGGATGAATAGAGCAGATCGACAAGCGGATTGGCGCGGTGTCAGCAGTGATGCGGTCTCTGCATCGGTCTGTCGTGGTGAAGAAAGAGCTGAGTCGAAAGGTGAAGCTCTTGATTTACCGGTCGATCTACGTTCCTACCCTCACCTATGGTCAGGAGCCGTGGGTAGTGACTGAAAGAATGAGATCACGGATACAGGTGGCTGAAATGAGTTTCCTCTGCAGGGTGTCTGGGCGCTCCCTTGGAGATAGGGTGAGAAGCTCCACCTTTTTGGTACGGATAGGTAAGATTGGTAGATGTACAGAAGGATGCCGAAAAGTAAGACGGTATGGGTCATTTTTTTGGGATCCTCTTCAACTTTTGCTCTATGGAAACGCAAAAAAATGCATGTTGTTCCACACAGAACTGAGCTGGACCACTTGGTGGAAACGACCTATTAGTCTCTCGGCTGGCCTGGGAATGCCTTGGGATCCCCCAAGAAGAGCTGGACGAAGTGACCGGGGCGAGGGAAGTCTGGGCTTCCCAGCTTAGTCTGCTGCCCCCCGACCCAACTTCGGATGAGTGGAAGGGGATGATAGATGGATGGATGGATGGATGGATGGATGGATGGATGGAGTGACTGAACTTAAGCATGTGCATCCATATTCATTGACGATATGTATTCAGTAAGAACCTGGTACCAGAACTCCCCAGTACACCTCTGATGCAAACATCCTCTGCATCATTTTAGTGGCTCTCTTTGTGCTGCTTGGTAACTCTCCAGGCTGTGAAGATGAGATTGGGCCTTTCAGTAAAAGTGAATCCTTGTTCAAATTGTGAAGAAAATTTCTAAATGTCCTTGGGATGAACATGAGACCCAATAATGTTAACTTTTCACCTTCAAAAACCCATCAGACCATCTTTGAGTTGGAGTGGACACTGGTGCAAAGTGAAGAAAACCCCAGAAAGAGTTCTCTGGATATCATGTTCACAAGAGCGACTGGGAGAGATGGACAAACTGGGGGACAAACCAAAAACATAATACCTCGGCTTTGAGTCTGGAAGGACATGGAGGCATAAAATGTCTAACTGAGCTGTTATGTCACAATATCATGAGGGTTAGTGTTACTGAGCAAAGAGGACCCAAATATCAATAACTGATGGAGTGCCATGATGGGGAGTCCTGATGAGTAAACAAGCATCCAGGAGATCTAGACTGGATCTGTAACCTCTGTATTAGGAAGGTTATCAGGCACAAAAAGTCCAAGACCAGATCTCTCTGATGATAGTCTAAAAGAGAGAGTCAGGTGTAAATTGTCAGGCATCCCCAGTGTTAGTGCACCCAACCTTTGTAAGCTTGGGATGTGTGGCTTGGCATGTTTATTTCCACACAAACACAAAGAGTAGAAAACAGAAAACCCTGAGTGTGCAGATTGTGAAAGATCACATCTCTACAGTTCTTTTGTCCTGTGCTTCTCTCGATAAAGGAGTCCGATCCATAGATCTCAATCCAGTATTTGTCCTGACCACTGGCTCAGCAATAGATCCCATCTGGATGTATTGATCTCCCTTCCTTTGTTTGTGGTTTTGTCTTTTCCTCAGTCTCAAACACATGCATCCATCGGCATTTTGATATTGACAACAGCGCTTTGAAGCGTTTGTGTGTTTGAAAGCAGCGCAGTATTCCTTTAACTTCCCTCTCGCTCCCTCTCTCCTGCTGTTCTTCAGCAGAATCCCCCCGGCACACTTTGAGGGGTGGTGATCTGTGACAAATGGCTTTACAAGTGATTGGTTAAAATAATTGATTGATGGGTTGATTGATCCACTCATTGACCTCTAATTAAAACTGCTGCACAGCCAGAGGCTAAACACCTTTAGGGAATTATATACGGCAGCAGATTACAAATCAATGCAAGCCCTGAATGTACCAACCATCACAGTCTCATGCTTTCTGCAGGATTGTCCTGTTCAACTAAATCTTTAGCTACTACTTTAACTAAACCTGAAAGACTTTTCCTGGAATCATCTTAAACCACACATCAGAGACCTGGAAGACTTTTCTAAATGTTCTCTCTACTTTTTAAACACAGTGCAAAGTCATCAGATTTCAGGAAGTAGCGTAGAAGTAGCCATTGTGATATTCTGTCTCTTTTCTAACCATGTAAGTAACATGTCAGTCAATACTGAGATCCAAAAACCAACCCTCTAGGTCAGGGGTGTAGAGCTAAATCAGAGCAGGGGCTGGATTCAGGATTCAGGTCCAACCTGAGGGCCTAACAGGGTCAACATTTAAACTGTCAACTCAGTTTCACCAGTAATAAAATATGAAAAAAAAAACATCACTGAGGATAAATCATTTGGAAAGTCAAAAAGTAAATATGATAAGTTTAAGGCTCAAATCTGAGATAAAAATCACAATTTATTAGTTCAAAGGATCAGAACATGATATTAAAAATAGAAAAAAATGTTTTTCAAGAGCAAATATATGAGGAGAAAGTTGAAATTAAGAGTTTGAAAGGTCAAAATGTGAGATCAATTTTGAACTCATGAGTTAAAGAGTCAAAATATGACTTAAAATTTTAAATTGTGAGTCTATAGTTCAAAGTATGGGATTAAAAAGCCAAAAATTACGAGGCGAAAATGTCAAAATATGAGCTAGAATTCCAAATGATGACTCAAAAAGTTAAAAATATGACTTACATTCAAAATTAGGAGTGTAAAAGGTCAAACTACAGTATAAAAGTAAAAATAATTAATTTAAAATGTCAAAATAGGAGAAAAAATTTAAATCCTGTTTTCAATGTCACAATATGGGATTTAAAAGCCAAAGTAAGAGTTGAAAGGGTCAAAATATGACTTAAAATTTAAGATTGGGAATCTAAAAGATAAAATGTGACATATAAAGTCCAAATTATGAGTTGAAAAGGTCAGAGTATGAAATGAAAAGTCAAAATCATAAGTTTGTGTTGTAATCTTCATATGCAAATTTGAAAATATGAATTATAACACAAATTTGTTTCTCTCCCCACATTCTTGACTTTTTATGAAATTTGTCTTACTCTTTACTTTTTCAGATTTTTATGGTTTAACAAGAATATTTAAAATAATAAAGTTGAATTTTACATTTTTATACTGGAGGAAATCTGCCTCATACTGGTGGGCCAGTAATAATACAAATATGATAGGATCTTGCGGGCCAGATTTGGCCCCCAGGCCTTGAATTGACAGCTGTGCTCTAGGTTTTTTACAACGTCCTGAATTGAAGCAACAATATTTGGTAACCCATTATTTCAGTGGGCCCTTATTATCTAGTGTTTTCTTGAGAATTAGGAGGTAATTAAGGTGTTTTTTTTTTTTTTTTATCTAGTTATAACCTGGCAATATATTTATGAAGTATTAACCTAGAAATACTGTATTAATGATCAAGTAGTTCCTCATAATATTGTTGAGCTCGTGGGATGGGCGAGGATGAAGCTCATCCTGCCAGGCTGCAAGACAGCTCTGTCCCAAGGCCGCTACAGGTAGAGACAAGATCTTGTGCAGACAGGAGGCCAACTGCAGACCTCCTACCCCAGCGAGACAGCTAATCCAGTTTGCGGGGGCTGGAGAGAACATCAAACCCCCCTGCCAGAGAGACGCAGCAAGAATCCTCTCACCTGGCAGCCAGTGGACCATGAGGGTCGACCTCGGGAAACAACTCCAGTTCCTGAGGGAGATCGCAGAAACATCACTCGGGCCAGACCTGGTACTCTGGTCCAAAGCTTGCAAAGTGGTCCTGCTTGTGGAGCTCACTGTCCTACGGGAGGAGGGGTTGGAGGCTACCCATGAGTGGGAGCATTCCGAGTACGCAGACCTGGCGGCAGAGTGCAGGGAGGCCGGCTGGAGAACCATCACATGGCCTGTTGAAGTGGGGTGTAGGGACTTTTTTGGTTCCTCAACTGCTCAGCTCCTCCACGACTAGGGATGCAGAGGAGAGGGGCTTCACAAAGCCATCAAAGAACTGGCAGAGGAGGCAGAGAGAGGCAGTTTCTGGCTGTGGCTGAGGAGGAAGCATGGGAGTTGGGGGCCAAATAACACCAAGGGCATCAACAGGGGGTGGCAGGGAGAGATCCCTGCCATCGCTCTGCCTCAGTGAGATGTACTGGGGTTAAAGGAGCGAAACATCAATGACCAGAGGTCCCCAGCTGATGACCCGCTTTGGCCTATAGGTGTTACACCTGCACACGGCACCAGTGAAGGTGCGTCAGGCAGCAATGCCCAGCAGGCAGAACATCAGCCTGTTTCACTTCAATGGCAGCACTCTGGTAACCTGGTGGTATTGTACCCCAACTCTAACCCTCTAACCCTGAGTTACCCACAGAGTTACTGTTACATGTTACTCCCAACACTGGAAGTCACCAGAAAACACTTATCCAATCAGATAGCCTGACCACGCACTGACCACATCAGTCATGTGACACCTGTCGATCAATCACAGCCCTCTGGAGCAGATCAGTGGTACCTAGAGCATCAAAAACCACAAATCCCACTAAGAATAGTTGTGTTTTTGGATGGTTCTGTTCAGTTCTGTACATCAATGAATAGGAAGGAATGATATGACGACTTGACAAAAGGTTTTCTGCACTCTGCTCCATCTGGAGCATGCTGTGAAGCCCACGCTATCAAAAGGTGACAGCAGTATGAGTGCATATTTAACATCTGCAGCAATAGAGAAGCAGCATCCGTGCTCCTGGTGCAGCTGCAGCACAGAGCTGATCAAAAGTAAACTCATCAAGTCTGAAAATGTTATTATTATCATTATTAAGTAAAATTAAATTTAAGCTTTTACTTTATTGTTGTTAGAGTTAAACACTGATTCACTTAGAGTTGGGAGAAGTTCTTTTCTTTTTTATGGTCACTTTAGGTTAAAATAAACATTTGAACTCATCTGATGATGTTTAATTTGTATAAAAGAGAATAAGTTGGCACAGCTTTATTGTCTAGAGTTGTCAGTGTATAGAACTTAAAATTCCAAGTTTTTTGAATTAGGAAGGATGAATTATCTGAACAAAAATAACTACTTGGCACAACTGCTGTGGTGTGGAATTTTTAGTTAGTAGAACTTAAAATTCCAGGTTTTATCAATCAGGAATTTTAAGTTACCTCAACTAAAGATTATCTGTTGGCTCAACTACAGGCAGTTTTCTTCAGAACTTAAGAGTTTGAGTTGGTATCAAAACTCCAAAATCCAGTGCAGTGCCTTGAAATTTTGAGTTTTCTGAGCTTTTTTATTTTTACAGTGTAGCAGCTTTCCTCTAGTCCACAGGAGGACTTAAGACTCCTGTTAAAAGCAACAAGAAATATCATTTTAATGGATATTTATGAATATATTTCTGAACTTAGTGAGTCATGCCACCATCATTTTTTCATTATCATAAGACTCCACGCTGTGATTTATCTTACCGTTCATTTTAAGGTTTTTGGGATTGGTTCTCAAAGTGGAGTCCAGGGACTGTTAGAAGTTTGTAAGGGACTGACAGGCAATAGTATCATTTAAATGGCACTATATATGCATTTTTTAAATGGTTTTATTCATTTTCTATAAAATATAGAATTGTTCTCAGATAGAGGTCTGTGATATGACGGAGATTTCAAGGCTATTTTAAGAGAAAAGAGAGGTTTATTATGAAATATTTGAGTTTTAGGAAAACTACACATCAAATAAACAATACAGCCTTTAAAAAAATAAACATGCATTATACACAGAGCTGTGGCTCTGAGCACATAACCAAATATCATGCCCCTTATTTGGCATTCAAGAAGTTAGCAACCCTCTTTATGATCTACACTGCAGCTCTAGATACTCTCAAAAGAGTACTACTCCATCTGTCTTAATAAATCTGCTTCATAAGCATTGAGTTTAAAGCCTGGTAAAGCAGCAGTTTTTCACATTAACAGTTTATTTATTTATTTGTTCATTTGCAAAGTCCAGTTGGTGCCAGTAGTCTCACATTCAGTGAAATAGAAATCACGTGAGGGCAGTGAATGTGTCTCAGTGATTGTAGTATGAAGACACCTGTGTCTGGAAGGTCCAGTCCCTGGTTAATCAGTATTCCTGGCTACCATTGCACCATGAACACAAAAGAACACTCCAGGCAACTCAGAGAAAAGGTTATTGAAAGTCAGGGGATAGATACAAAAAACTTATTCCAAGGCTCTGGACGTGCTCCAGAGTTCAGTTGAATCCATCACCAAGAAATGAAGGAAAATGGAACATGCATAAATCTGCCTAGATCAGACCGTCCTCAAGAAGGAGACTAGTGAGAGAGGCCACCAAGACACCTATGACTACTCTGAAGGAGTTACAAGCTTCAGCAGCTGAGATGGGAGAGACTCTGCAGACAACAACCGTTGGTCAGATTCTTCACCAGGCAAAGCTTTATGGGAGAGTGGGAAAGAAAAAGCTACTCAGATTCAATCTGGACTAGAGTTCACCAGAAGGCATGAGGGAAACTCAAAAGGAATAAAGTTCTTTGGTCTGATGAGACCAAAATGGCCATCAGAGAAGATGTTCAACACTAAACAGCACCACGAACACACCATCCCCACTGTGGAGCATGGTGGTTGCAGCATCATGCTGTGGGGATGCTACTCAACAGTCAGCCTGGAAGGCTTGTAAAGATAGAGGGTAAAATGAATGCTGCAGAAGGAAAATCCTGGAGGATAATCTTATTCAGCTGCAAGGTAACTATGGCTTGGGAGAAGATTTATTTTCCAGCAAGACAATGAGCATACAGAGAAATCTACAAGAAATGGTTTAAGACGAGGAGAATATCCTGGAGTGGCCGAGTCAAAGCCCAGACCTCAGTCCAGAAGAGAATATGAGAGAATTTTTGGCTGGACTTGAAAAGAGCTGTTCACGCCTGATCCTCAGTTTTTTAATCTTTTGATCTAATCTAGCTTAACATGATTTAGCTGATTCATATAAACTATGATTTAGTTTATATGAATCAAGTTTTAACAGATGTTTTATCTTCAACATTTTCATCACATTTCTCCCTGGTATTGGTGCTGAATTTGGCAGGATTGTGTCGTCACTGAAGTCACTCAGTTTTACTCCATGCAGTCGATTTCATACTCTCTCCTCCCTCCCTCAGTCTGTGACTGGCTGTCTTTCCTCCTCCCACTTTCATTGACAGAATCTGAGGTAGACATCATGTGCTTGTTGATTTTTTTCTCCACCCTCTCTCACACACTCCACAGCCGCCGCTCTCTGCAGGTGTCCCTCCCCACTCTGTTTCATTCACAGCGCAGTGCCGAGCGAGATGACTCATCCTACGGTGTGAAAGACGTGAACGACTCTCTGTGTTCATCCCGCCACTTGGTTCCCTTCCAGCCCCCCACCCCTCCTCCATCTATGAAGCAGCGATCTGTAGCCTGGCTCTGTCATATGCAGACGTTGATGGACAGGAGGAATAAGTGGCTGCGACAAAGGAGCACATGTTCTATATGCAGATAGAAGTGTCACACAGTCACCTCACGTCACCTCTCTGCAGCTGATGGTTACTGTGCACTTCAGTGCACGCCACAGGACCACAGCATGGAGTCGCAGTCCTTCCATTCCCACAGTTCACTTGTCTGCCACTTAACTGAGACTATAAAAAGCTCACTTATGCCATCATCTATGGATGCTGCCAGTATAAACAATAAATGATAGTGAGGATGATATTGTCTATTTTCACTCTTCGTATAGCTGTGACTCATCTCTAATATTACAATAAAAAGAGCTCGAACTGTTCATAAAGATTTCACATCTCCATTCACACAAATGTTGTGTTTTCAGGCCAGTTTCCAAAATAGATTTCAGAAGATAACAGGTCCTCACATAATCTTAGAAAATCTTCTCACATAAAACAAAAAGTAGGGCATGAGTGAGTCACTCTGAGCGAGTAAAGATAACAAAACAGCCTCTTTAAATAGGCCCACTTTTGCCATTAAAGGTCTTTTTATAATCCGCTCTTCCCTATATTGCAAAAAGCATGTAAATGTCTTGGATTTGTTAAAGCCAGCTGACATCAGCTCTGACATCAGCATAGCCCATGCATTAATACTAGGACTGAAAACCTTATCCAGAGCTCACTATGAGGGTTTACACTGAGACTGGGATATTCTAGACATTTTACCTTAAAATTTACATTATCTGAGAGACATACAGTACAAATTACTCTGTTTGATTTCTGCACATCCACATCTGGCTAACCAGGCTGCATGCCAACCATGTTTAAGAACTAAAGACCTAGTTTCCATTCACATGCACCCAGACCACCAAAAAGGTGAATTAAGAATTTAAACAGTGGAGAGAGAAGAGGGGATGACTTGCAGCCCAGAGCATCAAGACCAGGAGAAGATCCTGCAACCAGGGCAATGAGGTCTGTAGACCCTGCATATCAGGATTGAATATTCACCACAACAGCTGTTCTTTATTGTAGTGAATAACAGCGATGGCAAAGTTTAATTATCCTAGAACTTAAAACACTCAGATCCTCAGAGATCCAGGAAGTAAACAGAAATATTCTGTTAAGCTTTTTTTAAATGTCTTATCATTGTTTAACTTGGAATAGCCATCTCTGTTGTCTCTCTTGCTCTACAATTAGATTCTGGTTTCACTTTAAGCCTTCTTGTATTTGCAAGAAAATCTTTTTGCTTAAATTTGCATAAAATGAAGGCACATTATAGCAATTGAGTGGGGATTAAAAAGCCTTACTCACACTCCTTAAGCATGAGTCTTAAACAGTCATCATGAGCTGCACTGTACTGCTCGTTTTTACAAATGGGAGTATAAAAGTGCTGACTGGGAACGTCTAATCCTGTGAGAATTTTTTTACTTAACAGCGTCATTCACTTCTGGATATGACAGCACAAAACGTCCCATTTTCACCAGTCTAGCTGTTGTTGCTAACTGCTAATTAGTCTGATGTCTTCCATGAAGAGATGCAGATTGGTGTTGCTGCAGAATTTTACCTCGTTTATGCATAGCTCGCATTTTACTTGACTTATGTCCAACTTTAAACTTTCAAGTGTTTGTAGAACCCAGATATAGTCCAGTATCTTTGCTTTTAGTCTGTCTAGAACCCCAAACACTTCCTCGGGTTCATGTTCCTTTATTTGTACCTGTAGGTAGATTCAGTTGCAATCAAAATTACTCAAACCCCATTGCAAATCAAGTTTATTGTGAAAATGTACAGACTGCCACATTTTTGCAATGAACAAATCAAACAAAAGTAATTGAAATAGCTCAACACAATGAATGCTTCAAGTGGTTTCCCAAAATTCAACTGAAAATGCAGCTTATAATGACTTCTCCAGTCTGAACACCATTGAGCCCCTTCATGAGTACTTCTTTAGTACTTAGTAGAGCAGCCTTTTGTTTCTGTCTATGACCTGCTGCAAATGAGATGCATATCCAGACACCAGCTTCTGGCAGCGTTCCTGACGAATCTTAGCCTACTCCTCATGTGCATGGCCTCCAGTTCAGTAATATTCCAGGGTCAGCATACTGCAACCGCCTTCTTCAAATCCCACCAGAGATTTTCTATGGGGTTCAAGTCAGGTGACTGTGATGGCCATTGTAGAAACCTCCAGAACTGCTTCTGCAACCAAGCCTTGGTGGAATCTGAGGTATGCTTGGGATCATGGTCCTGTTGGAAGTTCCAGTGATGCCCAAGCGTCAGTTTCCTCACAGATGGAATGGCATTTCTTCCTAGATTTCAAGATACTTTGATTAACCCAAATTGCCTTCCACACAGTGGAGTTTTCCAGTGCTAGAGGATGCAGAGCATCACTGAGCCACTGCCATGTTAACTGTAAGCTAAGTGTTCTTTTCAGCGTATGCTTCATTCTTCTTCCTCCAGACATACCGCTGATCCATAGTGCAAACAAGTTCCAGTTTCATCACTCCATGCAACAGAATCTCCAAACCTCTGTGGCTTATTTCTATGATTTTGAGCACACTGGAGCTGACTTTTTTGTGCTTTTGGGTCAGTAGTGGTGTACGTTTTGGCATGGAAACCCCCTACCCTAACCCTTGTCTTACTGTACTCACTGAAACCTCAGTCGCTGTTGCCACCAAGTTTTGCTGGAGGTCTTTTGCAGTCACTCTAGGGGTTTTCACAACCTGCCTTCCTAGGTGTGAGCTCATCAGCCATTGAAAGCTTCCTTTTTCTGCCCCATCTAGGTAGTGGAACCACTGTTCCTGTAACTGTGAACTATGCTTCCAGCGGTGTCTCTCATTCAGTGATTTTGCTTTCTTTTTGTATCCTGTTCCTTGTTTGTGAAGGACAATGATCTCTGCTCTAAACTTTTTGAACCATTCTTTTGACTTTGCCATATTTCTAACATGCAGTCAAATGTGATAACAACAAACCCCCCACAGTTCAGGTATTTCATGTGTTCCCTGACAAAAGCAGACAGACTTACCTTTCCAGTCAGAGTCAGTATGGTTGTTTACATGTAACTGAGAGCTTCTGCAGCAATGCAACATTAAATGCACAAAGGTTGAAAGCGATCAGGAGTAACAGAAGGAAACAGGTCATATGTGAAAACTCCCTTACACATTGTATACATAGATGCTAATGTGTGAGTGTGTCACATGTTCATGTCGGCGTGTTCCTCTAAGAACAAACAGTACAATGTGGTGGGTGTGAACAGCGTTCTGCACTTAAGACGCCCGGGCTCTGCTTTAGTCGTGCGTTACAAAGTGAATTCATAATAGCTGTGGTGTTGTGGAAGTGGAGTGTGATTTCTCTGTATGTGTTGTAGAATTGGTCTGTATTATTAGACAGGCTCTACGATGATGGATTGCCTGTAAACAAAAAACACACATGAGGGCTCACATGCACTCTCTCCCTCCTCTGGTTGCAGTGCTGTTTGGATAAAACAAGCTCAAACCAGTGCCCTAACATAAAACAGAATATTGGATTCAGAGTATTACTCCCATTTCATACCCTCACATTCCTCTTCTATTCCGCTCCCTTCATCTGTTTCCATTATCTCTCCCTGGAGTCCTTTACTTTCCCTCCAATCTGCCCGTGCTCACCTCTTTTCCTTCGACAAAGTGTAGCCCCCCACCCTCCCCTCATGCAGCACACAAACATGTGTGCAAAAAAGTATTACCTGGCTTTTTAAATTATTTCCTGAAACATATTTCTTTGGGCCCAAATAGAAGCTCTCTGCAGGAGAAGCTTATAATAGAAAAGTGTGTATGTGCATGAGTGTGTGTTTAGTGTCTGCAAATATATGCACATGCACTGGGACATTTTTAGGAACAAATGCAAACACTTTAGAGGAGCGCGCTCACAAATACACACCGGGACTTCTTGTTCTATTCACTTGTGCCTCCTTTTGTCCCAACTTTAGCTCAATGTCAAGAAAAGCTAGAATACACACATCTGCACACACTGACCGAGTGCTGCATCACTCAGTCATTTACTAGTACAACACACACTATGTTAAAAAAAATCAATATGACAATATATCATAGCATGCTCTGCCTATACATCAATACAGATGTTACAGAGTGAATCAAACGGTTAATCAATATGGCCATAAACACTGTGATGGGAGTTTTTAAATATGAACCAATTAAAGTGCAGTCATAAAAAAGCAGACAGATGATAGCAGCAGCTAAACTGCATGATGTAGCAAGACTGCTGGCTGCAGACCACCATGGTGAGACACCACTTCTGTCAGAATGGAAATACACTTAAAAACACACCATGCAGCTATATAGCAAAGGCTAAAGCTAACAAAGCTATGTTAGCTACACAGATTACATAGCTATGTTGCTAAATCTAAAGCTAATGCACTTATCTATGTGCTATGTAGATAATAGCCACATAGCTAATGTAGCTAAAGGTAAAACAAACAAAGCTATATCAGCGACAGTAGATTACACTTTCTTGGTGTAAGCTAGACCAGTTTGACAAGTGGTATGGCTAACAGTGACCTCCTTTAACTTTGTTAGCTGTAGCTAATGCTAATGTAGCTACACTGGATTATGTCTTTAACTATGGCTCTGTCCAAAAGCACTCACTCATTCCCTTCTCCCTTTCCACTTTACAGTGAGCAGCATATACTGGGCTTTATTGTGGACCCATTTTCCAAAACACAAAACCATTTTGGACACTACTCCAGCTGCAGACAATGATGTCATCATCGTCTCACAAATAAGATGTTTAGCAACAATGGCTCGTAGATATCTGTGAAAACAGCTGAGGATTGAAATTAACAATATAATTTCACTGAAAACTGATACTAAATGTAACATATTCCCCCCAAAAAAATAAAATAAAAATACTAAAAGATATAAAGTTTTGTGACTTAACTGGTAAAATACTTGTAGATATTTTCTAATAGAACTTCTTTTTGCAAACATCGCTTTCCACACTATTAAGCAAATTACATTTCTCTTATTTTCCAAAATATTTATGCAAATGACAGACTATTCTTTAAGTCATCAGCCATTAGAGCATAATCAAATGTTTTTGAACAAACTTCATAATGATAACCATAATTTTTTCAAAAATAAAAACTTCAAAATGCACTTTTCCACATTATATATCTATATTTAAGCAGACCACAGGTTTCAGCAATATGGGAAAGAAAAAGGATCTCTGCTGCCGAAAAGTGTCAAATAGTGAAATGCCTTGGACAAGGAAAAAAAACATTAGATATTTCATGAAAAATTAGTCGTGATCATCGTACTGTGAAGAAATTTGTGGCTGATTCAGAGCACAGACGGGTTCATGCAGATAAAGGCATAATGAGGAAGGTTTCTGACAGACAAATCCATCTGATTAAGAGAGCAGCTGCTAAAATGCCATTACAAAGCAGCAAACAGGTATTTGAAGCTGCTGGTGCCTCTGGAGTCCCACCAACCTCAAGGTGTAGGATCCTCCAGAGGCTTGCAGTCGTGTATAAACCTACTATTCAGCCCCCCCTAACCAATGCTCACAAGCAGAAACGCTTGCAGTGGGCCCAGAAATACATGAAGACTCATTTTCAAACAGTCTTGTTGACTGATGAGTGCCGTGCCGTGCTGGATGGTCCAGATGGAGGAGTAGTGGATGGTTGGTGGATGGCCACCATGTCCCAACAAGGCTGCGACATCAGGAAGGAGGGGGCGGAGTCAACTTTTTGGTGGAAATCATTAAGGATGGTGGTGCTCCTTTAGGGTCTCTGAAGGTGTGAAAATGACCTCAGCAAAGCATATAGAGTTTCTGACTGACCACTTTCTTCCATGGTACAAAAAGAAGAATCGTGCCTTCTGCAGCAAAATGATCTTCATGCATGACAATCTCATGCTGCAAAGAATCCCTCTGTGTCATTGGCTGCTATGGGCATAAAAGGAGAGAAACTCATGGTGTGGCCCCCATCCTCCCCTGACCTCAACCCTACTGAGAACCTTTGGAGCATCCTCAAGTTAAAGATCTATGAGGGTGGGAGGCAGTTCACATCAAAACAGCAGTTCTGGGAGGATATTCTGACATCCTGCAAAGAAATTCCAGCAGAAACTCTCCAAAAACTCACAAGTTCAATGGATGCAAGAATAGTGAAGGTGATACCAAAGAAGGGCTCCTATGTTAACATGGAACTTGGCCTGTTAAGATGTTTTTGATTGAAATAGCTTTGATTTCAGTAAATATGACCTCCAGATGCTGCTAATTCAACAAATGACCATTTACAGTTCTTTACAATGTAAAAAATGTTTTAAAACTCTGTCGTGCTTGATAATGTGGAAAAGTGCATTTTGGGGTTTTTATTTTCTTTTTGAAATAACGGTTATCATTATGAAGTTTGTTCAAAAACATTTGAATTATGCTCTAATGGCTGGTGACTTGAAAAATACTCTGTCATTTGCATAAAAATTTCAGAAAATAAGAGGAAAATGTCATTTGCTTAATAATGTGGACAGTAGTGTACATGTGATGGTGTCATGTCTTGTTATCATCATGGGAGGACAAAAGTTACTTTGTTATATTGTTATATTTAGGCTAATATATACTTAGCTTTTTTTTGTTTGTTCGGACACCACTACAGATGGTATTTTCACTATATTTAACACGCTGTATAGTGAATAGGTAGGGATTTCAAACATAGCATTCATAAATGGAAAAAGCATGTTAGCTTTAGCTTAAGCTAACAAAGCTAAAGTAAGTGACCATCCGCATAAGTACTTCTAAAACTGAATAAGACATCAGACCGTTTTTTTCTTTATGTCGTTTAATCTGTTGTTTACAATGTGGTTGTTTCATGAATGTAACTGTTGAAGTTGAACTAAAATTATATTTTTAAAACGTTGTTCCCACAATTTTACAGCCCTTTCATTCTGGCAGAGGCAGCATCTCATAGTGGTGTCTGCAAGAGGAGGCGTCTGGGATCTGTGGTCTGCAGCCAGACCCCTTTCAGGATACTGGCTTAGATTGGGTTCCTTTAAACTCTCCAAGTCAGAGCTGGGCATGCGTTATGTATAAGCAAGCTGTGCAAAAACAAGGTAAAATACTGTAGCAACACTGATATTAATCTACACAACAGGACAATAGTCTAGCTAGCAGTTAGCAACATCAGCTAGGCTTGCTAGTGTGTGCCTTCCCACCTTACAATGAATGATGCTGTCAAGAAAAATTTGGAGACTGCAGATGTCCTCGTGGGGGCTCAGAAGTTGCTGAGTGAGGGGCCGAATCGTTTCCTGGTTCAACAGGAAGGTCCAGGCATTTTGGGATACCTTGGATGCTGCCATCGAACCTGAGTCAGTGACTGGTGAGAGTGTGAAAGCTGTAGAGCAGTTTACCTACCTCGTCAGTGAAATCCATCAATCTGCTGACTGCTAGGCTGAGTTCAACCACGGACTTGGACTCACACATGGGTTCGCTGAGTAAGGCAGTGTGGCATTCCTGAGCATGCAGAGTCTTTCAGTCCTCATGTTACTCTCCTCTTGTGAAGCCTGAACTTTGACTGACGGCCAGGAATGCAGTTGAACCCCTATGTGACGTCGCACTTTTGGGTCTGGATTGCATTAGAAGCCCATTTAACTTCCCCCATTAGTCATTCATCCTGTATGTTCACACATACCTGCATCCATTCTACATGACCAAGGATGTTGATTCTTAGTGCAGTAATAAACGCAGCATAACCCTGGTCTCCTGGTCTGAGAGGTCCGCATGTGGTAGGAAATGAGGCAGAGAGGAAAGGAGGATCATCACAGAATGACGATGAGATGATAGAGCCTGCAGGCAGAGACGATGACTGACAGCTCAAAGGTTATTGGTTCAGTATGAGGATGTCAGAATGTCTGTGAGTGACTAAAACAAAGAATTGTTAATACCTAGAACTCAGCCTGACAGGATGTATGATCCTATAAAACTTCTCTACATAAAAAAGTGGATGAAATGTCAGCTTTTATTGAGCTTTAGGCTGGAGATATACTTGCTGTCTTACCCAAGGCTTGTGCTGCTTCATAAGTGAAATAGTAAATGTTAAGCAAAGCAGGCATTTTTTCTGTTAATTCAAACACAGACACTGTGTATATTCTAGATTAATCACACAAAGTGAAACAATTCAGAGGTTTCTCTTGATGATTATGGCTTACAGCTTACTGTCTCAGCTTTCTGAAAAAGGCTCTAATAAGCTGATTAACCCAAAAACACCCGCATAGATTCCTTGAGTCTTCATTCTCTCACTCTGGCTCAGTACACACAACCATAAACATGGGAAAGACTGCTGACTGGACAGCTGTCTGGGAGACAATCACTGACACCCTCAAGTAGGGTGAGCTGAAGAGGGTCATCAGAGGATAAGCAAAGCTTTACAAGTGTCCAACCTTTTCCCCTGAGGGGCCACACATATAAGAGTGGTGGGACCACGTTCATACTCCACACCAGGGTGAGAAACTAGCACCTGTTACCAGCTGAATGCCAGTATTTTTAAACTGTGTGGTGAATTTGCTCAACCTACCAGCCACTGGAGATCTCTGGAGACCACACAACTGCTGACCTGCCAACATGAGATGTCTGTCGATACCATCTTACTGTCCTCCACAACAGGCTGTCCTGCTCTAGAGCAGGGGTTCTCAACCTTTTCAGCCCACGACCCCCAAAATAAAGGTGTCAGAGACCAGGGACCCCCACTGTACCTGAAGGTGGCTGAACACAGCCATGAACATTCAAGAAGTCATGTGGAGACAGGGCCACCCATTAGGGGGGAACAATGGTCCAGCCAAACTGGGGGCCAGCAAAACCATGGTCCATTGTAAAGTAACGCTGTGGTATTTTATATTTAACCTGAATCATAACCACTCTTATCAAAGAAGCAAATATCTTTTTTAATTCATTTGTGCAGTAAGTAGCCCTCTTAAAATGTTAATCCCTCTGTTTAAAACAGAATTAAAATACATTAAAAATAGCTAAAATTGGTTCATTATGGCAAAAACAAGAGTTTAAAACTCACAGAAATGGGTTAGGAGTGGCAAAAATTGGCTAAAAGTAGCAAAAAAATAACCAAATCGGTTTAAAGTTGCAAAAACAGGCATGTGAAATGGTAAGGGGGATTTATAAAGTGGCTGACATGGTGTTAAAGTAGCAAAAATAGGTGTAAATTTGGTGAAATGGGATGAAAAATTGATATAAACTGTCAAAAAAGGGTTAGCTAAGGCTGAAATATGCAGAAATGGGCTAAACTGGGAAAAATGGGTGTATTAAATTGGGAAATGTGGTGGAAAAAGTGGTTAGGGTTGGCAACAATGGGTCAACAGAGCCAACAATAGGCAAAGAGTGGCAAGATTTGATTTAGAAGTGGCAAAAACAGGCAGAAAAAAAGTGGTAGAAAGGGTTTAAAATGGACAAAAATGACTTTTAAGTGGCAAAAATGTGTTAAAGTTGGCAAAATTGGTGGGGAAAAAGTGATGACAACAGGTAGATATCTGGCAAAACTGGTGGAAAGTATTTAAATATTCGTAGTTTCTTAAAGGCATCTGGAGACCCCCTCTCTGGGTTTCGCAACTCCAAATGGGGTCCCGACACCAAGTTGAGAACCACTGCTCCAGAGTATTGTCAAGAGAAATATGAGAGCCATCAGAACACTTTAGAGGAGCTGAAGGCTGTTAGCAGATCAACCAGGGCTTAATAACCCAGCAGTGCTACAGACTGATTGCCCCCATGCAACGGTGCATTGATGCAGAAATTCATGCAAAAGGAGCCCAGACCAAGTACCAGGTGTGCATATTAACATAATTTTCCAGTTGTTTTTAAGTTTTGGACCAGTATGGAAACAAGGAGCCAAAAGATGCTAAATATCCCCACATGGCCTGGTGCAGGCCGCGATGATAGCCATCAGGGGGCAGGAGCAGAACGGGGCAGAGGCTCCCATACCTGACCTAGATAAAACAGCAACAAGTGACCACTGGTGTGTTCTTCTGTCTAAATCAAAGCGTGTTATGTAATGATCTCCCTCTATCCACCACACACTAATGCACAAGTCTATCCAGGCCCTGTAGGAGCGATTCAATAATTTCAATCTGTTTTCATAAATAAACTACAAAGATGCTACGGGGAAACATTTGCTCCTTTGTAATGAAAAGGGGACAAGCGGCCTTGATTTTCTGCTTCTGGAACATATGTTAGCTCACTGTTTATTCATCTCTGGAGGTAATGGATGTCTCTAGCCGTGTACCGTTTCGTGTCCTAACAGTGGGTTTAGTTGTCAGATTCTGTAGCCAACAGGTGTTTTCTCTTTAATCTGGCATTTTGGATAAACCTCCACCTTTCCCCGCTATAGTTAAACGTCTTCATATTCTGGCGGTAAACTTTGCTCAAGTAATTTCACTTCAAAGATACCGAGGCCATGACCAATTTTTCGTACTCGCCTCAGATTCCCTCCCTGACGATAGTAATTACACACGGATTTAATTAATGTGGGAACAGGAAGGGAGGAGCAGGGGGGTCTTTGAACTGTATGTAGGGAGTGTATGGAGAGAGAGAGGGATGGGAAAGAGTGAGAGATTAGTAAGTGAAGGCAGAATGACTTATTTTAGATGGCAAATGTGTGCCAGAGCTTAGGCCAAAAATCTCTGGTGGATCTGTAATGTGTCACTCTTTCTTCTGCTGCTCCTTTATCCATCTGTCCCTTCTGTCTAATCTTTTCCTTGTTGGAAGTTTAATGTGTCCCACACGCCTCTCCATCACGTGTCAGCCTGGCTTTGCTCTTTCTGCGAGGTCCCTCTGGGATCTCTCGTTCTCCTCCTGCTGCTCCTTCCTCCCTTGTTTCCTATCCTCCTGGGCTGCAGAAGTGAGAGGAGGGGCGGTAAAGAAAAAAAAAAAGGGAAAAAGGCAGACGGCACAAGACAACTCCTGAGCGCTGCGTCAGCACTGGCCGCCTCTGGAGAATAATAAAACGGCGGGATAATTCAGCACTGACGGAGGGCTAATGAGGGATGGAGGGGAATGAGGGAGAGAGGAGGGTGGGTGCAGGTGGTCTGCCATTCAGGTGAGACCACCCACACCATTAAAAAGTATAATTGAAACGATGCAAAGTCCATAGTTTGCACAAAGGAGAAGTAGTTATTATAGAGGTAAGGTCAAGTATGCGATGTTTCCTTTGGCGGCCATATTGGAAACCAGTTCTAGAGGAATCCTTGAGTAGCACAATGCTACTGTTTTTGAATCATGGAGCAATTTAACCAAAATACACATCAATAATTAAAAAAAACACAGATAAGGACACTTTTTAGTTTTTGATATGATGCATGAATGCAGTTTACTTTGCATTTATCGTTGCTAATGAAATGAAACCCTAAGTCAGTGATACTCAACGTGTGGCTCTGGAGATATGTGGCTCTTTATGTCTTCATTTGAAATATTATTCCCAAAAAGAAACCTTAAAAAAGGAACTTTGACCTCAGAAATTAACCACAGTGATCAGGTTGTTTCCCAGACTTATGCAGAAGGCTTTAATTGTCAAACTAAATTGTCCCATTCATTCCATTGTTCCCACATTTATCCTATTTTTGCCCTTTTTCACAATTTTTTTTTTGCCACTTTTCACCAAATTAAGTTACCTTTGCAAATCAATACAACTTTGTTTTCCCTATTTTATACCCATTTTTGCCACTTCTTGTTACCACTTTTTCCCCATTTGTCATCCATTTAAGCTACCTTTTGCCATTAAATTCCACTTGTTTCATCTTTTTCGCCCATTTTTGCAACTTCTTTTTGCTACTCTTTCCCCAATTTTGCTGCTATTACCCCATTTTTGGCCCATTTAAGCTAAAACCACTTATTTCCTATTTTTTGCACATTTTTGCAAATTCTTTTTGCCATTTTTATCCCATTTTTGCACTTTTTCCCCATTTGTCATCCATTTAAGCTACCATTTACCATTAAATACCACTTGTTTCACTTTTGCCCATTTTTACCACTTCTTTTTGCCACTTTTGTCCATTGTTGCACTTTATCACCACTTTTTGCCCATCTAAGCTACCTTTTGCCATTAAATTCCACTAGTTTCCTATTTTTGTTTTGCCCTTTATTGTCACTCTTGACTGCTTTTTGCCCATGTTAGTCACTTTTCTCTTATTTTTTTGCCACTTTTGGTGCATTCTTGCCACCCCATCCAAAATTGTGTCTTTGTCAGGTGCACTGTATGTGTAACTGATTATCATTGACGGTGCTTGAGAGCGCCCCCTATGCCACGTCCTCAGAGGCAATAGAGTGGTGCAGAAATAAGCTCTGAAATGTGGAAGTGAGTTAGCATTTTAGCACTTCCGGTTCCCTCGTCTGAAAGTCTTTAGGATTTAAGGTCTGTGGTGAACACAAGCTCAGGAGAGTTTAAAGTTTAACCTACAACATAAAATACATCTGAAACGTGCCCCACCTTAGAGTTGTGCATCTTTTCACGAATTAATTAAGACGGTTGCTAAAAGACAGCTAACAAGGAGTACAGCGTTTGTTGGGAAGACTATACGTCATCATCCGAGGCACAGCAACTGAGCCTGCCGTTCACTTGTATCAGTGGGTGATGACATTAAATTCAGTTGACCGTGTTGTAGTTCAATATAGCCTGACGTTAGCTTTTCACTTTCGTCAGTTAGATTAACGAACCAGATATGATGCTTATATTTTAAGCTTATCAATATTATCTTTATGAACCAAACATGTAAGTTTCATAAACTTTTATTGGACACAGAGCTCATTTCAAGCAATAATCCAAAAAGTCAAGATGGCCGACATGGGCGTCGCTATACATCCAATCCATGCCGGAAGTCCCAAGCGGAAGTTTCTTCTTCATGTTGGACTCAGCTGCCAGTGTTTGTCAGTCTTTTTCGCACCTAAGCCTAACCCTTGGTGCTGGATCTCAAATATATCACCTTCCCCACGGCCTTCCCTTAGGTTTTAATGCCTGAGCCTAACCTTAGGCGTACGGACTTCCGGTTGAGACTTCCGGTATGGATTGGATGTATGTCGGCCATCTTGTCTGCATCAAGGTAATCTTGCAAAAACCCACTGAAAAACCCCATAGGCTCGAAGCCAAGGGAACCCATGCGACACCCACTTCCGGGCACACCCCGTCCTCATTGCTCCTTCTTTTACTTGTTTTATACAGGTCATATATTTGTTTCCGTGGTCTTTACTCCTGAAACGTGAAACATACTACATCGAAACAAAAATACCAGAAGTAAATAACATTTAAAATTAAAATAATTAATTTTTTTTTTTTTTTTTTTTTTTTTACCAATGGCTAAAATTTAGCATGCATTTTCATTTTCTTTGCGTGACATTCACATAGCATCTTATTCTGAAATGTAGTTTTATCTAAAGCCGTCTGAAGTCTAAGTGAGAGAATCTGACTTTTTGGTGGGTTTTCTGTTGAAAATCTCCGATCTTATGAGATTGAGGAAATGTTCTCGCCTCTGTTTATGTATGTGGCAAATTAGTGTGTGCCATCTGTTAGCAGCATATTTGTCGGTAATGTGAGGAAGTAAAAGGGAGAGCAATGATGCTGTATCTGTGACGCACAAGCCCCCCCAAAATATCCTCATTAACAAATGAAGTTTACAGAAATAAAGGTCAAAATGAATGGGTTTTGAGGGATTCAGAGACAGCCTAATGCAGCATTCTTCAACAGGTGAAACTTTGTCCTCATCTCCTTTTTCCTCTCTCGCACAAATACACACAAACAGACCCACACAACGCTTCTGATGCCAACAGCAGCGTCTGCAAAGTTGAAAGGAGGAGAGCGAAGGAGAGGAGAGGAGGTGGAGATGTTGATCAATAAAAGTAATTGTGTCCAATGACAGACATGACTGCCAGCATAACAATCAACATTGACGTCATCAAGCTTTTTCTAGAGACGCACAAAAACATGGCAGGGGGAAGACAACAGAAGAAAGAATGAGGCCTGGAGAGTAGAATTAAGGAATGAAGACGGGACAAATATTCATTCTGCTCACATTCATTAGATAAAAATGCACACAGATATGGCACAGTAATGACAAGCCCAACAGAAAAAATGCTTATGTCGAGAGCAGCGAGGAAACACTCAGCGTGAGTAAGACGCACTTAGCCAAACACCCTCTCTGTTTTCCCCCTGAGTCTCAGGATGAGAAAACTCAAGGCTCGATGCTTTTTTTCCCTAGCCAAGCCACAAAGTCAACAGAATCGACTCCAGTGTCAAAAATCAATGAGCACAAAAAAATCATTTTGGCATCTCCGCTTTAGGTTAGAGCCAAACATATGGGGCTTTGTTGGCTAATTCATTCATACCTCAAACAATGAAGCAGATTAGTTTTAGTTTAACACACTAAAACACAAAAGGTGAAAATGTGACCTGCTGATATTTCACAGTGTTAAATCACAGCTGCTGCTCTGATGTGTCACAACATTGGCTGTGGCCCCAGGTGTTTGGAAGAATTTAAAGCAGATCTGACCTTTGATAGAAGCTCTAAATGTGGCTTCCTGGCTGAGCTTCCTGTCCAAATGTTGTCGATCATTTTTATCAGCTGGTTCCTGTTGTTCTCAGTGAAAGCAACAGGAGCAGCCTTTAAGGACCAACAGTGTTATTGCATGGTTTAAAATGTTTAAGAGTCAACTTTTATAGTCAAAACATGAATTGAAGATCAGACATAGAATACTTAAGTCATATCCATATGTGTACCTGATAGGGTAGTCTGCAACTTGCTATTCAAAGCTGTAAAACTCAGCAACTGTTGTGCTAATGTTAGCATATATTGGTTCTCATTGTTGCGTTAGGTCCGAAAGTTAAAGGTACAACTATGGTTAGGTTGGTATAAATCAGTTTACATCAACATAACATATGTATCTTAGTCAGGACAAATTTTTCAAGAAACAGGCATCAATGATAACAGAATGACATCGATCAAGGCAGATCCATAATGAAGGAGGAGCTGGGGTGGAGGAGGGTTGAAAAAAGTAGCTAGCAGAGGTAGCAGCATGTGTGCAATGAGGGCACAGATGTAGCAGACGTTCGTCAGCTGCTGGCATCCTTTTGTTGCCCCAAGTTATGGGCATGATAATATGACACATTACGTAGGCACACATAATAGGCACATTACGCCAAAGTCATCCCGCATTCACCCGGTGTGACATTCCTACTGGAGCTGATCAGAGGCGAGACAATAAAAACCCCTGTCCATTGCAGGGTCAGTCGACGCCGGTCAAAATGCTGATTTGAGCCTTTCCCACTGCCGACAGGAGCAGATTGTTAGCCTTTTTAAACGGGTTCTTCGGCCAGTGGGAAAGGGGTATTAGTGACATCAGCAACTACCTCCAGAGGACAAGAGTGAAGGTATCACCATCTAAGGTTAGTAAATCAGCAACAACCTCCAGAGGACAAGAGTGAAGGTATCACCATCTACTGTTGGTGACATCAGCAACGACCTCCAGAGGACAGGAGTGAAGGTATCACCATCTACTGTTAGTAAATCAGCAACAACCTCCAGAGGACAAGAGTGAAGGTATCACCATCTACTGTTGGTGACATCAGCAACGACCTCCAGAGGACAGGAGTGAAGGTATCACCATCTACTGTTGGTGACATCAGCAACGACCTCCAGAGGACAGGAGTGAAGGTATCACCATCTACTGTTAGTGATATCAGCAACGACATCCAGAGGACAAGAGTGAAGGTATCACCATCTACTGTTAGTGATATCAGCAACGACCTCCAGAGGACAAGAGTGAAGGTATCACCATCTACTGTTAGTGACATCAGCAACGACCTCCAGAGGACAGGAGTGAAGGTATCACCATCTACTGTTAGTGACATCAGCAACGACCTCCAGAGGACAAGAGTGAAGGTATCACCATCTACTGTTAGTGACATCAGCAACGACCTCCAGAGGACAAGAGTGAAGGTATCACCATCTACTGTTAGTGACATCAGCAACAACCTCCAGAGGACAAGAGTGAAGGTATCACCATCTACTGTTAGTGACATCAGCAACGACCTCCAGAGGACAAGAGTGAAGGTATCACCATCTACTGTTAGTGACATCAGCAACGACCTCCAGAGGACAAGAGTGAAGGTATCACCATCTACTGTTAATGATATCAGCAACAACCTCCAGAGGACAGGAGTGAAGGTATCACCATCTACTGTTAGTGACATCAGCAACGACCTCCAGAAGACAAGAGTGAAGGTATCACCATCTACTGTTAGTGACATCAGCAACGACCTCCAGAGGACAGGAGTGAAGGTATCACCATCTACTGTTGGTGACATCAGCAACAACCTCCAGAGGACAAGAGTGAAGGTATCACCATCTACTGTTGGTGACATCAGCAACAACCTCCAGAGGACAGGAGTGAAGGTATCACCATCTACTTTTCTCAGAGGACTTTATAAACAAAAGTACAGAGGCTACACCAGAAGATGCTAACCATCATTAGCAAGAGGAACAAGAAGGCCAGGATGGAATTTACCAAAGTACACAGATGATTCTCAAAAATCCTGGGACAACGTTTAATAGACTGATAAGACAAAGATGGACTGTTACCACAGTTAGCGAAAGGTTTAAGTCTGGAGAAAGAAAGGATCTGCTCATGATTCCAAACATTCAAGCTCATCTTTGAAACACAGTGGAGATGATGTCATGGCTTGGGTTTACATGGCCAAACTGACTGAGAGACCCTTCGTCATGGAGCAAAATCATGACCCAAACACACTGCCAAAACAAGAAAGGAGTTCATCAGGGGCAAGAAGTAGAAGGTTTTAGACAGGGCCAAGTCAATCTCCGGACTTAAACCATATAGAACATGCATTTTACCTGCTAAAGAGGAATGTTTCAGGGCATAACCTTACATAAATAGGTTTTGGAGCAGCTGTAGAGCAGCTACATCACCTTTCACAGGATCTGATAGTGTTTATTATCCTTCAGTCCACCAGAACTGAGAACTATTAGCTCAGTGGTGTGAGATATACATCACCCTCTATGGAGCCATTTTAAGGACGTGTTTTAGAAAGCACCAGCTGATCCTGCTCAAGGGTAAAAGGTGGGGAGACACCCGCAGTGTGTGATCTGCATGAAAACCATGTAGAGGAGGGATGCAGTTCTCTCTCCTGGTTGTCCTCCCTTCCTCTCCCCCTCCAAACTCTTAAAACACGTGGTTCAGTAATGGAGATTAATGCATGCTGCACAGGAACAACACACACTAAGTATAATGGTGTGAAAATGAAACAATAGAGTGTGAGTTAAGGGATGTCCTGGGTAGACGGAAAGTGGGGCAGAGATGAAGTATGAATTGGATTCAGAGACAGGAAGTGCTGCACTGACCAGTCGCTGGAAACATACAGGGATTACACCACTAGGTACACAGAGAATGCATGTGAACTCCTTTGGATGTGTGGCAGGTTAGGAGAACACAGAGATCAAGGTTAAGGACCAAACAAATTCTAACCTCTTCAATCATGCAAAAGGATGCTAAGATTACAGGATGACATCAACATGTAACTGACTAATGTTACTCTTGAGTGTTTTTAGGAGAACATGTGTCCTCGTTCAGCCCCAGAGTCCCACTGACAGACAACTCAGCGCTCTAAAGTTACAGCCTGACCTGCTTCACATGACTTTCTACCCACAAACATGCACACAAAATGACCATGATGCCTCAGGGCTGAGGTTACATTGGCCTATTTACCAGCCAGAACAGATCACAATTATAACAAGGAGGTAGTGGTGCTGGTACAGTGCTGCAAGAAAGTATAAAACCCCTACTTGATTTCTCTCTCTCTCTCTCTCTCTGTCTCTGCATATTTCAGATCATCAATCAAATTTTCATTTTACTCAAAGATAACCCAAGCAAATACAAAATGCAGTTTTTACATGATGATTTCATTTATTAAGGAAAATAAGCACTCTAAACCTACCTATGTGAGAAAGTCCTTGCTCCCTCTTGTTTACCCGAGTCAAGAAAATCCCTTAGAAGCGGTCTAACAAAGTGACACATCATGGCTCCATCCAGAAACAAAGTCCCTGACATCTATCGGTCTAGAAAGGGTTGCAAAGCCATTGCTAAGGCTTTGGGACTCCAATGAGAACCATTATCCACAAACGGGGAAAACTTGGAACAGTGTTGAACCTACCAAAATGACTCCAAGAGCACATGGACGACTCATCCAGGGGGTCCCAAAAGAACCCAGAACAACATCTCAAGACCTGCAGGACTCACTGGACTCAGTTCAGGTCAGACTTCATGATTCAACAGTAAGAAAGACACTGGGCAAAAATGACATCCATGGGAGAGTTCCAGGGCCAAAACCACTGCTGATCCAAAAAGAACACAAAGGCTCATCTCACATTTGCCTAAAACGTCTTGATGATCCCTGAGATTTTTGGGAAAATATTCTGTGGACTGGCAAGACAAAAGAACTTTTGGAAGGTGTGCATAAAAGAACATCATGACAACAGTCAAACATGATGGTGTTAGGGTGAGGGTCTAGGTCTGGGGTTGGATTCTGCCCTCTACTGGGAAATCCTGAAGAACGTCCGGCCATCAGTTTATGACCTCAAGCTCAAGCAGGCAGGAAAAGGATCCCAAACACACCAGCAAGTCCACCTCTGAATGGCTTAAAAAACAAGATGAAGATTTTGGAGTTGTCCAACCAAAGTCTGGACTGAAATCCGAGATGTTGTGGCATGGCCTCAACAATTCTGCAAAGCACAGTGGGTCAAAATTCCTCCATAGTGATGTGAGAGACTCGTAGCTAGTTATCCCCTTGCTTTCAGTTGTTGCCGCCAAGGGTGGCGATTACTTCTTCACATAGGGCCAGGAAGTTTGGATGGATGTTTTTCCCTTGAAAGTCTTTGGGATCACCGAGGTTTTTTGGCAAATATGAGACGAGCCTCTTCTTTTGGTCAGCAGTGGAGTCAAACTGTCTTCTTTTTTGACCTCCTGGATGAGTCATGGATGTGGTCTTAGAGTAATGTTGGTAGGCCGGCCAATCCCGGCCACTGCTCCAAGTTTTCCTCATTTGTGGATAATGGCTCTCGTTTGAGTCCCAAAGCTTTAGGAATGGCTTTGCAACCCTTTCTAGACTAATTGATGTTAATGATTTTGTTTCTCATCTGTTCTTGAATTTCTTTAGATGGCACCATGAAGGGTTGCTTTTTGAGATCTTGTAGTCTACTTCACTTTGTCAGACTGGTTCTATTTAAAGGATTTCTGGTTTCAACAAGTCCGGCAGTAATCAGGTCTGGGAGTGGCTAGTGAAATTGAACTTAGCCTTCCAAAAATTGTGGTCAGTCACAGTTAAGTCATGATTTAATAAAGGGGGCAATTACTTTTTCACATAGGGCCAGATAGGTTTGGATGTTTTTTTTTTCCATAATAAATGAAATTGTAATTTTGTTTGTGTTTACTTGGGTTATACGTGTTTAATGCTGAAATTTCTTTGGTGATCTGAAACATTTAAGGGTGACAAATATGCAAGAAAAAAAAAAGAAGGAAGGGGCGAAAAACTGTCCCATCACTGAGCATGCAAGCATGGAACCACACGATTGTGAGAGTAGGAATTTTCATATATGTCAGCTGATTTTTATCATTTTCATAAGAGCCTGTTTCCCTTTTATAAATATGAAAATACATGATTTTCTTCTCCTGGTTCAGGGGAAATGTAGGTCATATTTTTAAAGTGCTTCAGACACAAACCAGTGCTGGACTGTCCGACATAGACATGTTTGTAAATAAAACCCAGTACCGGATATTATATGTATTAAAATAAGCCAATCTGTGGCCGGATTTCAGGAAAATGATACATATTTAATCTCTTTTTCATTCATCCCTAAGGTCACACATCTGTAATTCACACAATCCAGCAAATTCCTCGCTTTCATAATCCGCTTAATAGACATCAACAGATTGAGTCTGTGTGTGTGCATGTGGTGAGGGGATTAGTAGAAATGATATGATGTGTGTTTGCACCAAAAACATCTGTGCCATCATCACATAACTAATGACAGGCAATGAGCGGATATTTCTAAATGTCAGGGACACAACCAAACAGAACATCATGTACCCTGCATATTCACAGCTGTTCAAGACAAGTGTCCCAAAACCTTACAAGGATCTTTATTCATCATCATATGCAGATTTTTATAATTTCATAAAAACATTTATTCTGCCATGATACATGGGAACGTAGGAACCTGTCTCCTTTGGGATTTTAAGCATGTTCAGGAATCCTGGCTCATGGCTCGAAGGCAGGGGTGTCAAACTCAAGGCTTGGGGGCCAAGTCCGACCCGTGTTACAGTTTCATCCGGCCCGCAAGCTCATATCCTATTCTTATTATAACTGGCCCTAAAATGTAAGGTCTGAAGATTTCCTCCAGTATAAAAATGTAAACTGAGAAGAGTCTGAAGTGGCAAAATTTGACAAGAAATGGCAAGTACATTGGCTAAAGGTGGCAGACACAGGTGGTAAAAATGGTGAAAAGCAGGTTAAAAGTGGCCAAAATGTGTTTATGTGGAAACAAATGAGACAAAATGTGCAGAAACAGTCATTTAGATGGGTTTAAAAGTTGCATGAATAAATAATTTAATACATTTCATCTCCAAAATGAAGTTAAGTGTTAGCCAGGGTGCTAGCATCAATGCTACTGATCCAACGCGCAAGCATTGATATCAATAAACCACAGCTGGGGAGGGCCCATTCTCTGGGTCTGTCAGGGGCACAGCCAATTCTGTGGGCCTGTTTGGGTATAAAAAGCAAGAATGGAAAAGAATTTCACTTTCAAAATGTTGACTGCGTCTTCGGTCTCAGGCACAGAGTGTTTATAGAGCAGGGGTGTCAGACTCAATCACAGCAGGGGCCAGATTCTGAACCTGGGTCTAACCTGAGGTCCTAACAGGGTCGATATTGAACTATAAAATGCCAACCTTATTTTCACCAAAAAATGAATTATGGGGAAAAAACTTGGAAATGATGATAAATTATTTTGTGATTAAAAGGTGAACATAATAAGTTAAAAACTCAAAATCTGAGATAAAAAGTCAAATGTAAGTTTTAAAGGTAAAAACATGAATTTTAAAATAAAAATGTTTTTAAAAGGCAAAAAATGAGATAGAATACTGAAACCATTAGTTTTAACAGTCAAAAACTGAGATAAAATTCAAAATCATGATTTCTAATGGTAAAAAAATATAAGGTAAACATCGAAATCGTGTTTAAAATGTCAAAATCTGATAAAAATAATGTATTTTTTAGGTAAAAAATGGAAAAAAGTTAAAGCTAGGAGTTGAAAAAGGTCAAAATGTGAGATAAAAGTCAAAATAACAAGATAAAATTAAAATTAAAAATCAAGAGTTTTAAAGGTAAAAAAGCTGAGATAAAAGTCAAAGTTAGGAGCCAAAAAGGGTCAAAACATAAGATAAAAGTCAAAATCATGATTTTAAAAGGTCAATTTGGGATTTATAATTAAAAATTATGAATCTGAAAGGTAAAAACATAAGATAAAGGTTAGGTTATGAGCTTTAAAGGTTAAAATATGAAAAAAAAACCTTCAAAACCATAACTTTTAGTCATTACTGTGAAATGCAAATTGAAAAAACACATTTCTTTCCAATGTTCCTGACTTTTTATTAAATTATTTTTACTGATTACTTTTTCTAATTTTATGACTCAACAAGGATATTATAAATCACCAAGGTTAAGTTTTTATACTGGAGGAAATCTGCAGACCTCATACTGGTGGGCCAGGTATAATAAAAATATCATATGATCTGGTGGGCCGGGTATAACTGCACCATGGGACGGCTTTAGCCCCCAGGCCTTGAGTTTGACACCCCTGTTATAGAGGAATAGGTGATAAAACAGTTGAAAACATGCTCCTGTCCCAATTTTTTTGGGACATGCTGCAGGCATTTAATTCAGAATGAGAAAATTTCCAAAAGCACAAAGGTCTATCAGTCTGTGTGCTCTATTCAATTGAAGATATTTCGAAACGGATTCGAGAATCGTTGTGTCCTGGTTTTGTTTACATTTAACAACAATGTCCCAGCTTTTCTGGAATCAGGGTTTGTACAAAAAAATGCTTGTCAATGTGTTGTTAATAAATTAAATGTTCTAAGTTAAAATGATGAGTTTTCGTTCATTAAATGGAAACATTCTGCTAAGGAGAAGGTCCTTTTAAGATGACGAGAAAGAAAACCTGCTGCTTAAATGTGATGACATTCTAGTTCTTAACTTTATAAGAAACAATAATTTACTGAGAAATTGTCACATTAAATAACTCCTGTTAGCCTGAAATAAGCAGCATGTCTGTCCTAGAGTCTCCTCCTGCAGCCATGTGTCAAAGCCTGACCAATAATAATCAGAGTCCTGCACTGAATCCCCAAGCCAACAGACTCACAGCAGGCTTGTGTGTCTGCCTGGAGCCTCCTCTCCCTCTCCTAACCCAGTGTGACGGAGCAGAAAAGACTCTGTCTGGTGCAAACACTGTCTTAGAGCGCCCTCTGTTGGACTGAACATGCATTGCAGCATAAAAGAATGAGCCACTGCAGAGACAATGTGCAGCAGAGAATTTATCTTTCCATAATAAACATGTTGCATGCATAACGAATGAGTGTGCACTGAGTTTGATTTCAAATGCAGTGATTTATTTCATGCTAAAGCTTGAAGACTGATCAATATAAACCCCCAGAAAATAAGAAATAAATACAGCAAATCAGTAGTGATATCATGATACAGAGAAAATAATTCGCACTTTAAGAAAAATCAAGTCATACAAGAGATATGAAATCCAATTCCTCAAACCTTGAAGTGATTCAGTCCAGATTTTTATCGCAGCAGAGCAGCGTACATCAGTTCAGATAAGAGTGAGAAATTACATTTGAAGCGTCTCAGATCAGAGATACGGGTGATACATTCATTGTTTTGGTCAGTTCTTTATCCTCGACAGAATCATCAGGAGTTTCAGCACACACACAAAAACAAACAGTGACTATAAACCGAGCAGGAGATCGATGCTCGGAGTGTCGTCTAGGTTTCATGCAAACCCTGGACAGCTAGTAGAGCCTCTGTCTTCTCACAAAGAAAGTCAGTGCACAGTACAAACAGAGCAGGTGTTGTAAATGACAGGGCTTCCAGAAGATTGCATAAGTAGAAGCTGACACCATTGCACAACACATGTACACAAAGATTTCATGTGCACACTCAGGGTAGTTTCCAGTGTCTCGTCATCTCTGAGCCAACGAAGGAACACATCTTACACTTCCAACTCATCGTTACAGTGAGCAACGACAAAGTACCTTTAATAAATAAATGCTGCACCTTTCTTTACCACCGCATGGCATTTTGGCTAACATACATTAGAACCCATCTTTGAAAAGTGCTGAGAAACACAAACCCGGCAGCCGATTACACATTCTGTACCACCTCAACAGCACACTTTGGTTTTTCTGCAGATTCACACGGTCACACAAACACACAATCAGTAGTCCGACTGTAAACATTCATTCAGTAGTAAGCACATGGAGCTGAGAGCAGAGACTACAACACAAGGCTCCAACATGTTTGAGCTTTGAGGGCTGGAGAAGTACCTGCTGTTTGACTTTGTGAACACCTCAGGCTGCATCATCAGTGTTACTGGAACTGTACCGACTGCACGACACGTTCCTCCACTGCTCAGTCTGTAGACGACCTGACAGGAAGGATGTCAACTTTAGACGGGGAGATCTCAGAAAGGTTACAACGGTTCAATCCTAAACCTAAGGACTCAACCCTTGTGGACTTTCATGGCATCATGTGTTCAGTGTGTGACTCCATATGGGCTTTAGGTTTTTAAAAAAAGTAATTGAAACTCACCATCATAAAATCACTGTAATTATTCTTCAAATTAGTCAAATTACTCTTGTACCAACCAAAAAATTACCACAAACGTACTTAACTTGTAACTTTCATTGTGATTTTTTCCATCACTTCCAGGCTTATTTCCATAAAAGTTGTTTATTTTAAAAACTTAAATATGCACAGAAGAGGGCTGAAACCACTAAAACTGAGACAAATTTTCTCTATCCTGAGAAAAAAAGGCAGAACTCTGAGAAAAAGTCAGAAATCTGAAAAAAAAAAAAAAATACAAAAATCTAGTGAGGGAAAAAAGCCTGAATTCTGAGAAAAGAGAAATCAAAGGAGGGTATAAAGTCAGAATTTTGAAGAAAATGATTGAAATCTAAGGAGGGAAAAATGTTTGAATCTTGAGGAAAAAGACTGAAATCTTAGAAGGAAAAAAGTCTGAATTTCGAAGAAAAAGTTTTAACTCTAAGGAAGGAATAAAGTCTGAATTTTGAGGAATAAAGTCTGAAATCTAAGGAGGGGAAAAAGAATTCTGAGAAAATGTCAGAAATTTCAGAAAGCATCAGACCTCTACCGAGGCTCAGAAGTCAGAATAAAAAAGTCCGAAATAAAAGGAGGGAGAAAGTCAAAATTCTCTGACTTTTTCTTTCAGAATTCCATTTTTTTTTAACAGAATTCAGACTTTTTCTACAATTGTTGAGGGAAAAAAATCTCTATTTGTCAGAATTCTAAATTTTTTTGTCATTAAATTATCAAAAAACTTTGTCAGAATTCTCACATTTTTACCCTTAGAATTCTGCCTCTATTCTCAGCCTTAGAAAAAAATAAAGGTACAGTGTGTAATTTTTCACCTTGTTGCCTCTAGCTGAGCAAACTTGGCAAAAATGAACCATAACATTCATAAGTATGCTCGTCTAAATTAGTGTTAAAGTCACCTCCACAGACTCTCACATCTTGGATTTTGAGTCTTGCATGTTTCTACAGTATCACAAAAGGGACAAAATAACAGATGTACATTTTTAACCCACTGGTTGTCACGGTAACAACCAGACTGGAACACTGCAATCAAGAATCTGGCTGTTGCTAATATCACTTTACACAGAGCACCCATGCCTGCTCTGATCGTTTGTTTTTAATGACTTCATTTTAGCCAACAAGTCACTCTTTAGCTCCTTACATTTATCTCGGTACGTTTACTTTGTGGCCCAGCAAACTCCTTCACAGTAACATTAAAGTCTCCAAAGACGCTGGTAAATTCTTAGAACTGGGACTTGAGAGGAATAGTAGACTGTAGGGTCACTGATTTTTAATTTTAAATAGCTTCCTTGGAGTGAGCCCTTTTCACACAACTATGCAATTGCTGCAAATGTTGTAAAATTGATTAATCATTGCTTGTGTATGAAATAATCTCTACTTGTGTGTGAAATAAATCGAAATTGTAAATCGTAATTAATCCAACACCAGTTCAATCATAACACATGCTGTTTACATCAGACAAATTATGGGATAAAAAGACGACAAGTTAAAACTTCAGAGACCTAAAATAATAAAATTAAACAAATTCTTAATGGTCATTTAAAACCTTATTGAAGCACACTATAACACACCCTTACTGGGAACATATCACTAAATCTGTGGATGGAGTTTGGGATTAAGCTATGATGTCTGTTCTCAGATCAGAACAAATAGATCTTTATGATCAGTAATCAATAGTAGCATCAGATCAGCTTATACTGGTAAATCAGAGCACACTGTAGATACCATACACAGTCTACTTCTTATATATTTTTGTTCTTCACAGCAGTAACAGTCTTGGTGTTGTGGTTTAACATGCAGCCGTGTAAACTGGTGACTTTTAGCAGAATCAGCAACAGTTGAAACCAGGAAGTCCTGATAAATGTCTTTGTTTACTTTTTTACTTAAGTGTCAAAATAATAATTGCAGCCGCTGATGCTCACAGCTGACAGTGGCGGTAGTTTGACAGATTTCCAGTCGACTCGTCTTCCACCAGCTTTTTTGACCGACGTGTTAGTCATATAAATGTGAAAGTTGTAGACTTGGCCTATCATCTTGTTTTCAAAACTCCCAGCCAAAGTGACCTCTGCTAATGTTTTAACTGTGGCTCTACACTGCTCCTATCTGCACTAGTTTTTTAAAGATGTGCACAGCCAGAGCCAATCAGATGCAGGGAACGCGAGGCAGCCATGATGCGCAGGTGTACACAAGGTTAACAGCAAGTACATTTCCAGATTTAGTAAGAAATAATCCACAGGCAGCTTAGAAACGTCAAACATTACCCCTGACCACCAGCTTCTTCTTGTAAACATAGCAGTAATCAATCTTGTGCTTGTTGTGTTTTTTACCCTGCCTGTTCAATAACATTGGAAGCAGCAGTTTAGTTAGTAAACCTCAGCCATAATAGAGTTGAATTCTTTACAGTAAACAAGTTAAACCCTGGAAATGACTGCAAGAGGAAGAAAATACTCATGCCTGTCTGTTGGCTGTGCTGTAAAGCTCTTAATCAAGTCAGCGTTTAAACATAAGGTTGGACTTGAACCAAGTTTAGGAGCTTTGTGTTGCTCCGGACCTCGAGTTCTAAAAGACAGAAAGTTGAGCCAAATCTAGAAAGGAGGAGGGGGGAAGAAGGAATGAGAGCCATGAGAGAGAGAGGAAGAAAGAAAGCAAGTCACAGAAGGAGAAAAGAAACAGAGAAACAGCAACAGTCCCAGAGAGAGGCAGTCATCCAGGCCCCGCAAGGCCCATCTTCCCTCTTCAAAGGAGCAGAGCAGGGCCTGCCTCCTTCCATCCATCCCTCCTCCCTCGGGATGCCTCCTGTCTGGTGAGAAACGATAGGACCCAGCGACTAACACACACCCACTGAGGGTATAATTCACTGGCTGGCATCTGAGTGTCTGTCTGCGTCCTGCTGTGTGGTTTTGTCTCTGGGTGAAAACACTCGCTCGTACGCGCGCACAGAGCTCATTAAAAACGCCCAGCCAAGCAGAGGAGACGGGGGACAATTATCAGAATCAGTCAAGTCAGAGCCGGTCTCTAAAAAAGAATCCAAAGTGAAACACGAGAAGTGGCTACTTTCCTGAACTGACACGCTTACATGACGTGAAACAAGACGGCGAAGTGCCTTCACGTGATTCAAACTCTGGTGGTTAAACAGTCTGAACGCCTCTCTTGCACCCTTTCTGTTTTAGCTTGATCAATAAACTTCAGCTAATTTGATTCCTCAATCCTCCATAAAGAAGCTCATAATTCTCCTAAATCCCCACTAAAGGGCCTACCGTCACACTGCACACACACCACAATGTCTGCCCAGGTATAAAAACAAGATTATAAAGCTTGAATGAGTTCCAAAGAGTTCTCAGATGTTGTAAAACTCTTACATCTTAGTACAAAAAGCCCCATAGTGTTATATTATACAACTCCAGTAAAAATTAAGAAACCACTCTAAATTGACTTAAATCAGCCTCTCTATATTCACAGAAGCCATTCTATTCCAGGACCCATTAAATTTCAGCTTATTCTAAGCTCCTGATCAGAAAAAGCCAAACTGTGTTAATATTTCGATCAATGACGTACAGTATAAGGCCGCAAAAATGTGCGTGTTAAAAAGTCTTCAACTTTTTGGAGACTTAGATTTTTTGTAACAGTATTTTATCTTCAACACCCAAAGAGTATCAAGCGATGAAACCATAAATATGGTTGCACCGCCTGATAATGTTATATTTACTCAAAAACAAACCTTTGAAGAATGTCACCAGATAATGAAGTATTTTTTGCAGAGGTTTCTTAATTTTTTTCCAGAGTTGTAACAGGTTAGGTTGATTTATTCAGAATCCCTCTCATTTTGAACTGCTTGCAAGGCCTGGTCACACCTCAAACTAGAAATGTAGTGGTGATGCAGTTAGCATGGTTCATCACTGTTGATTGATCATTTCATCTGAATATCAGAAAACTGCAAAAAAAAAGGCTACTATAGTGTTGCATGTTAAAAAAAAGCAGCATACTTAGATTAGTGTTTGAATCATGCAAAAAGTTCTTAATCAAAATATCAACTGAAATTCATACAAACAATTAAATATACATTTCCTTTAAAAGGTGCTTCAATCAGTGCAACTCTGGCGGTATATACCCAAAAATCAAGAGTACAAGTGGCAACGAAAAGAGCGATGCAGATTGTTTTAAACTGACTTCTGCTCCTGATTTCTATTGTCTTTTGCAAAGTTCACAAGTTCTTTGCAGTTATTTTAGTACCATCCATTTTCACCATGTGGAGTTTATAACCCTGCTGGATAACGGTAGTTGAGCTCTCACCTGACAGTGATAGTTGTGAAGTACAGACCTGCAGACCCTCCTCGGGTCACTTGTCTTTGAATAAGAAGTCCTTTCAATTTCAGCGCTGCACAAGTTTTGTTTACTTAACACTACACCAGCATTAATTTTGGCAGCTATTTTTAATTTCAGTCTTAGTTTTAGACTTTAAATGAAATGTATTTTAGTTTTAGTCACATTTTAGTCATTTCTATCCATTTTAGTTTTGGTCTAGTTTTAGTCCATCAAAAGTCCTCACATTTAAGTCTTTACTTTTAGTCCAAGCATTTATTCTCTTGCCTAAATCTGGTACCAAATCATGGTAGTGTGTTCTCTGCACCCTGCCAAACCTGCGGTCCCTGCTTTCTACAGCTGAGAGGCAGAATAGATACAGCTGCTTTGTTTTTTGACACATTTACCCACAGTGGACAAATATCACGGATTTCGAATGTCCGACGAAAACTAAATTACATTTTAGTCTAGTTTTAGTCATCTTGATGAAAACTAAACTTAGTTTTTGCTAGTTTTAGTCATCACAGATCTATTTTTGTTAGTCTTAGTCTAGTTTTTATTGTGGAAAAAAAGGCTGCTGACAAACGTTTTTAGTCATAGTTTTAGTCGATGAAATTAACACTGCATCATTACACCATTATTTTCTTTAACGGGGGGATATGACCTAATTAGGGAGAAAAGCTGTTTAAAAGTGGCAGTGCCAGTCTGGTCTTGGTTTAAACGCATGTATTTCTGTGGTGCATAATTGCATGCAGTCTATGATGGTCTCAGCTGGACCGTAATGATGGTGCATGTGCATTTTTATACTGGTTGCACTGGCATACAGGAAGCAGCTAAGTTCTTAGATTATATCAAAAGTGTCTCGTAAACAGGATTTCGCTGTACTTCCAAAAACAGTTTGAAGACAACTGAAGAAGGTACACAAGCTAACAGGCTATCTCTTTATGTGGTAAAAGCAACAAACTGTCTCTGGATGGTGCTAGATTTCTCTCCAGACAACTTGTCAACATCACAGCATGAACTAGCGTTGATAAAATAGGTAGGTAGGTTTGATTCTGCAGAGTCTGACCAGGTACAAGTTACTCTCAACTCTAGAAGGCAGAAAAAGTGTTTGCACCATAGGCCTTTTACCCCACCTGCAGCATTTTGTTCTTTAAAAAAGTTCTGATAAAGAGAGGGGAAAACAGCTTGCTAACTTTTTGCTAATTGTCCGTAAGCATTAGCAAACTCATTAGCTCAGTCGCTAAGGGGGTAAGTTAATAAGGTCAGGATCTATTTTTAAGAGATTTAATTGTACTGTTAACTCATGTTTCATAACTTTCTGCAATCCATGGTTTGTTAAAGCGCTTTAAACTCAGAGGAGGTGAAACAAAACTACACAGTCAGCCTCTAAGCTGATGGCTTTCTTCATTTTTGACTCGATGGTTCTACTTCCCTTCAAGCTTCAGTACCATATGAGCAAATCCACTTATTATGATGATTCCATGGGGATTAATTGTAAAAACTGCTGCTTTAAATGAGGATGTGACCAGGTCTTGTGAAGGAGAGAAGGTTAATTAACATTCTGACCGTTAATCTGCAGATACATTTGATGTTAAGGAATATATAGGGCTTGTTCCGTTCTCTCTTTGGTACATCCCATTACCCAATGAAATGTAAGCGGCATTGAAATGTAATTAAAGACCTTAAAAAGGAATTACATTAATTAAAAAAAGATAAGAAATGTGAATACCTGAGAAAGACGTTTTTAAAAAATGAAATCATGCCATAAATCAAGGCGTGGGGTGAGAAAAAAGGGGCTAAGATGCAGTTGACAGAGAAAAGAGACTCTTTTTGTTCAAAGACTCGGCAGTTCTCCTCACAACGTTACATTCAGTTACATCAGCCACACCTTGTTTTTCCTTTCTAATTCACCATCGCCCACTCTGATCTGAAATAAAATGGGGAGAAACGCAGCAATCACGGAGCGTTCCTCCCTGCCTCTTTAGGAGTGTAAGTATTGTGGAAACCCTTCAGCTAGCATATACACACGCACACGTTTTTGTTTTGATCTCCACTGGACTTATTCCACATGACTAAAGCCAGCCCTCGTCTTTGTAGCACCAGCTGATAAGTCTCGTTAAGGCCAGCTCGTTAGGAGAGGGCCATCTCCACGGCAACAGCTGGGTGACATCACTGTCTTTTGTGCTATGTCCCTCAAATAGGACTTCTTTTGTCAGTAGTAGAACATGAGAGTTTTTGGTTTAGAAAGTTGGTCAAGCAGCACGGCTTCGTAGCACTGTTCAGCCTTAAGGAGTGTGCAGTCTAGGAGAGAATCCTCAGCCTCATGTCTGTCTCTGTCGTGATGTCTTAAAGCATCTCAGAGCGTGTTTGTAAGCTAAACACAGATTTCCACACATCTTATCAGCAGCATGTCTTCATCAGTAAAACTTATCGTCGATGCGGAAGTGCGGCCTGGTGACATCATCTGGGTTGAGGAAGACAGATATGGATTTCCCAGGGTTCTCGGTGACCAGCTGCTGCAGCCGCTGCGCCAGCTTGTCCTCTGAAGGAGAGATGATGCCGTTAGCAGGGTGGTGCCCAGGGGATCCGTGGCCGTTGGTGCTAGCCGTTAGTTCCTTCTTCAGCTGGCCGGCCTGCTGCGCCTGGTCCAGAGCCGCCCGCAGGTGCTCGCTAGGATCTGAGCGCACGTGGGCGAGTTTCCTTGCGACTAGCAACGCCTGGCTGTCTGTCAGGTGCTCCAACATGTTGCACTGGGGCAGGAAGTAGTTTGGGCAGTTTTTACCCAGAATGCAGTGAGCCAGATCATCCAGGAGACCCAAAAGAAGGCGGCCAGGGGTGTCAGGGTCTGGGCAGGACAGATAGGCGGCAGGGAGTCTGTCGCAGGCCCAGAACAGAAGGGTGCGAAGGTGATAGAGGCTGAGGCCTGTGCGTGGTCTGGCCAGGATACGGGATAAAACAGCTTTGGCTGCTTGGAAAGCCTGAGCCATGGGGTAGGGGATGCACTTCTTTAACTGAACCTGGTATTAAGAGAAAAGAAGGACCAATGAGGATTTAATATACAAGCAGATATTCAAGAGACAAATGAAAAACAGCAAAGAAAGAAAAACAGATGAAAAGTATTGATTTTGTAAACACGATACAAGCCGACACCAAATGTGGCGTAACACTGATTGTATTTTTGATTTTCTCACCTCACTGCGTGAGAATGCCAGCCTCCACTCTCTGTCAGGCCGACCACCCAGTGGGGAGCAGCAGGGCAGCAGATAGAAGCCAGATATGGCCTCCTCCTCTGTGATTTTACCATCCCAGAAGTGGTTGGCGGTCAGCCAGCCTTGAGCTACAGCAGGCCAGCCCCGGAATGACACCACAGGCAGCAGGTCGTACAGCACCCTGCTGGAGCCCGCCTGCAGAGAGGAGGGTGGGAGAATATTAGAACAGCACTGACCCCGTGCTGAATTTTTATTTCTCGATATTGCAGGGGTTGTTTCTTGAAACATTAAACTAAAAACTGGCTCAAATATTGATTTTTACTCAGAAAAAAGTCTTCTTCAGATATTAAATTTCAAAGCATGGCTCAAACTGTCCTTGAGTAGTTGTTAGCCCTGACCTCTACATAGAAACAATGTTTGACTTTTAATAAAAACAGCTTTGCTCCGGGAGGACCTGGAGGATGATAGTAGTGAGGGGTCCATTCCTCTCCAGTCGGTCCGGAATAGGGATGCCTCTCTGCGGGCTCCGTCTCAGCTCCTCCACAGCCTCACTGACCACCCCCCAGAACCAATCTGTCACCAAGGTGGGAGAGAAATAGCAGCCATCCAAAGACTGAGGAGAGCCCAGCGAGGGGATGGCGCCTTTACCTGAGGTGGGAAGAGGGTGAAACAACAGCAGGCCAGATTTACAAAAGAGTCAACCGTAGGAAATAAGCAAACAAGAGATGGAAATCACATGGCTGTACTCCAGGATGCCTGGGAGGGATGCTGCTGGTGTTGTAGCTGGTACAATATTAAGCATTTAGACAGCTGGCTGTGCTCATGCAAACTTTTATCATCCAAAAATCAAAACACGATTTATTCATTACAGCTCAGTTTCAGAAATTAAGCAGAATTCACCACAGTGGAATCACAACACATGTCAGTTCCTACTGTTAAGAGTATTACACAGATTTTTCAACATTTTGATGGGAGTTTAGCCTTTTCTGCCTCACAGCTGGTTGGCAATAGTCCTGGTGGGAGGCATTTAGTGTTCCAGTTTTTTTGTTCTAGTTCACCCCATTCTTGTAAACTTCAAACTTAAGAATGCCTAGAAGGATGTTTTTCACTTTGGCTTTCTCTCCACTTGAACTGAAGAATAACTTCACACCATTTTAGTGCATAAAAGTCGAGAATTTTCAGTTGTTACTGTGAGCAAGATAGCTCTGTTAGAGTAATTCTGTCAATAAATAAATGACTCTCGGATTAGTTTATCATGTCTTTACTCCAAACAGTCATGAGCTCCACCAATAAGAACTCCCCACCTCTCTAGTCATCCAATTTATAAGTGCTAAATGGAATGTTTAGTGTTCATGCCGTGCCTTTTTCTTGATTTGGATGATTTTCTGTCAGCTCTGTGAGTCTTTGAACATCTTCTGATGAGCCTTTTTATTCTCAGGGCATTTTCAGTCCTCTAGTTCGGTTGATCTGGTCTGAATCATAGACCAGTTTTGTACATTGTTGCATTTGACGTCAACTTCAGTCCATGTTCACATGGGGGCATTTACAAGTGGACCAAAACCTTTGTTGTGTGAGGAGAATGCTCTCTGATTGGTCGGTCTCGTGGTTTATGAATACGCCTATAGTGGCGAAAAAGGGAGATTGATCATATTCATCTTTAAATATTCTGAGATTATGATCATTAAAAGTTTTCACAGCCCTTACTACTACAACTACTACTACTACTACTAATGATAATAATAATAATAATAATAATAATAATAATAATAATATAAAGGGCTGTCAAACAAAACTTTTAATGATGATAATCTCAGAATATTTAAAGATAAGTTTGATTGATCCCCCTTTTGTTACATTTTAAAATGTCACTATTCTGTAATTAAAACTGTTTAGTTTTATTTTGAATTTATGATTTATCTTAAACTAAGGGTAACTGAGTTTGTTCAAATAGAGACCTGCTTTTATGTTGAAAGAAAATAAAGAACTTTGTATAGATCAGTAGTGGTGACATTTAGCATGAAAAAAGAAACCTGCAGCAAGACACTGCAGTGGCCAAACAAAGTGTAGCTGCAAAAATGTGTCAAATAGCTGTAACACAAGTGATGGGAAGTCTGGACCACCATTTTATCAAATTTAGGTTTTATTATTTTACTGAGTAACATATGCTCATATCTATTTTTTGTTCCAAAAGAGTTAAGTGTTGAGTTATTCGTTTTAAAGACTGTTGATGTTCAATAAAAGTGTATTCTCTCAAATTTTGAGACACCTCATATGTATACCAGACATTTCCCCTGCCCGTTACTGTGCACAAGAGTACTGTATGTACTGTAGGTTCCAAGAGCTCTTCCCGGCAGTGCGCCTTTTGGAGGCTCACATGTATTTTCTGGCACACGCGCTTCACCTCCGCTGCTACAACTCCATCCTAGGGGAAACACTGTAAAGTGTACGGAAATGGACAATAAAGCATTCAATGAATTCGATATAAAAATAACTGAATGCACTAATAATGGGCCTCAATGATGCACTGATGAATGAATCTATACTGGCGGCCCTCTTTTATTTTTCTGCAGTATAAAAAATTTGCTAAAGTAACAGACCTTTGTCTGCTAACTGCTAACTAGCCTTTGATCAGACTTGCATCTGTAGCACTAATCCTCTAGACCAAAGACATGCTTGTTAGGTTAACTGGTGACTCTAAATTGCCCGTAGGTGTGTGTAAGAGTGCCTGGTTGTTTTTTTCAGCCCTGTGACTGTTTTTTGATTTGCTCTTTGAACCATTTCAGTGATAATATGTGAGTACGAGCTGACATTACATACACAAAACTTAACCTGAATTTTACAGATCAAAAAAGCCAAATCAAGCTGCCTCACTGAGATGCTATCAATGCTACTGTGCATCCTCTGTGCTTGTTTACATCCAGGTCGCAGAGCATTATACCAGCATGGCGGTAGCTTTTAACTGGAGCTGGTAACAGAGCATCTGACCAAGACTGTGGGCCTAAAAGGATTAATCATTAAGTCATTCTGGTGCAAACTTCCAATGGTGCTGACTTTTCATTTTGCTGGCACAGCTGCGTCAGATCCAATCACAAATGTTAGCATGAAAAGAGTAAATGTAGCACATTTGTTACCTGAAGTCTCAAAGACAGAGGTGATTCATTTCAATAAATGTCACTTATTTTTCTCATCTTGGGAGTTTTACACTTGCGAGGTTCAGCCAGTTGATTTCAGAGTGCACTCTTGAACTTTTGATTATAGAGTGAAACTCATAAATGTTGGAGTGTTTTTCCTGGGGAAGCACTTTGCCGTTTACCTTTCTGAAGAGTAATAAGAATAGGCCTGGGCTGCAGCTTTGCTGGGCAAAAATTGCATCACAACATCATGCATCAAATTATGTCTGGGCAACATAAACCAAATTCAATCAGCTTGCCTTCCTCCCAGTTTGCACTGCTACAGGACTTTTATGGTTGTGTTTTCTACTCTTCCTCTATCTCTCTCTTCTACCTGTTTTACATCTTATTTTTACATCTGCTGCTTCTTTCTTTTGGAACTTCATTTACACATTTGTGTCCCTTTTACCACGTCCTCATCAGATATTTTTCCCTCCCTGTTTTCCCCTGATCTTGCAGCGATTATCCTACTATTTCTACTCACCAATTCCTTCCTCTTCCTCCTCCTCCTCTTCCTCATTGTGAAGACCGTTCACCTCCTGGCAGCAGATGCTCCAGCGGGACAAGATGTTGGAGTCACAGAGGCGAAGGCTGAGCCAGGAGTGGCATGGCGGGGAGTGCCTCATGTCCAGGGTGACGGGCTGGTTGCGGTCGTGGAGCTTCAGGGCCGGGACCAGCAGGGTGAAGTCCAGGTCAAAGTCGGCCCCCCTGGCATAGTCGCCCAGATCCTCAGGGTTCAGATCTAAGACCCCTTCCCGGGCTCCACCTGACAGCAGGAGGTACTCGTTGGCCACTGGAAGGCGCTGGTCAACCTTCTGGACAAGACCTGAGCAGGAGCAGAGCAAGGAAGAAAGACATCAATCTATTATGCTCTGTAAGATTTCAACTGACAGGAACTTGTGCTGGGGCTGGGTAACCTCTCTGAAATGAACAGTATTGTTTTCATTGCTTTAGTTTTGGTTGTTCAAAAAAGTACATGTCTGGCCTATTGTTAAGTAAAATGATTGTTTACAGCAAGAACCAGTGACAATATATGCTTACTGATTTCAAGAAAAAAAACACTTAAATGTTAAGGAATTACTATTCTATGTAATTTGATTCATAAGATTTATATTAGAAGTAAAAATCAAACTATACTGACCAGTTTGATAAAAAAAAAAAAAAATACAAAAAAAACCCACAATTGAGATCCTAGACCTGGGGTGTCAAACTCAATCATAGCAGGGGCCAGATCTTGGATTCAGGACTAACCTGAGGGCTTAACAGGGTCACCTTTATACCCATAAACTGTCAACTTAGTTTCATCGGTAATAAAAGATGAAAAAATAAAAATAAAAAAAGCTTAGCACTGATGATAAACGATTTTGACTTTTAAAAAGTTATAAAGATAAGTTTAAATGCTCACAATCTGAGAAAAGTACATTTATTAGTTCAAAAAGGTCGAAACATGAAATTGATATTAATAAGTTATGTTTTTCTGATGGCAAATATCTTACAAATAAGTCAAAATCATGAGTTAAAGGGTCAAAATATGTCTCAGTGTATCATTATTCAGCTAAAAAAAGAGTTTTGGTCCATATTGCTTAGCCGTAGTGGAGACGCATTTCCCATGCAGACCTGAGCAGGAAGGTTTTGAGTATTCTCAAACATAAACACATAAAAAAGCATTTTATATTCAGATGCACGGATGTGCTCTGAGTCTAGTGATCACACACCAGCAGATCCACAAGTGAGTCTGGGAAATTTCTGGCTTATTTTGTTTTGCATATATTTATGAGCCGGCCCTGCAGTAATATTGACTCAAGAAGAAGTGTGAAATTAACAAGCCACCTCTGTGACCACTGGGCAACAAATTTATGATAATCTGAGAGGCTCGCCAACATGTGTACTCAGCAAATCCTTCATTTCAGTCCCCATATACAAGGCAATCTACATAACAAACACAGAGCATCTTCAGCATGACTGACAGGGATTTTCAGAGTTTCTCACTGAGCAGAGTACCTGCGGAGGCGCAGGAGGAAGTGGGATATAACTGTCTTAAAAATATCTGACGGAATACATTAGCCTATTTCTACTGAGACACTTCTCATATCAGGCATTTTTAATACACTTTCCCTGTCTTATGTTAGTGTTTACACAAACTTCTCTCATCTTTTCATCTTGCTTTGCTCAAGTTTTCATGTTTCCTTTCTCCCTCAGTATTTCTGTTCCCCTGAATCTGCTTGCTCCATAGACGGTATAAAACATGGACATAGTTCCAGTGGCATCTCTTACTGACTGACCAAAGTCATAACGCAAGTCTGAAGATGTCCTTTCACTCCTCAACCAAACTTTAGATTTATATAGATTAGTGCTACTCAACATGTGGCTCTTTTGTGAAGATTTGTGGCTCTTTTATGTCTAACTTTTAAATATGATTACCCCGGAAAACCATTAAAAAGGGAAACTTTGACCTCAGAATTAACCATTGCAATTTGTTTCCCACACTTATACAGCAGGCTTTAGTTGTCAGGTTTAATTGTCAACCTTTATATATTGGTCTGTATATTCTCGTTGCCCTTATTTGCAATTTTTTGCCCATCTTTTCCCCTTATTGCTACTTTTTGCCCATTTAAGGTGCCTCTTGCCATTACATGTCACTTTTCACTCATTTCCCCCCACCTTTTTGCTTCTTTTAACCAATTATAGTCACTTTTTACTCATTTTTTTGCCACATTTTTTCCACTTTATACCATTATTGCCACCTGTAAACCATTTTTTTGTCACATCTTACCAATTTCGGCCACTTTTTCTTCACATTTTCTGTCACTCTTCTCCCAGTCTCTGCCATTTTCTGCCTATTTACCCCTGTTCACCCATTTTTGTCCACTTTTTGCAGCTTTTCACCTATTTTGCCAGCTATTTTTAATGCCACTTTCACCCACTTTTCACCACTTAAATTGTGGCTAATGCAAAGGTATTTTTCAACAGTTTGGCTCTGTAGTTGAGCATGTTTGAGTAACACTGATCTAGATACTGGCAAAGAAACTGGAGCAGGACATGTGTCTGCTGGCGAGCGGCTTCAACATACCCATCTGTCAATCAGCTCACCCACACTCCTACTTATGCTAATTCATTCATAACTCTTAGCCTTTACATCATCAAAACAGATGTGTTATGAACAAATTCAGCCCCTTGACAGTTTTTACAAATAAAATGAGCTATAGAGACCGAGACAGATTCTTGAACCAGGCAGTAAACATCATGATCCATGCTGAAAATATGAGCATTTTAAAATGGGACTCCTAGCTAATGCACATCAAGTGGATACTTGATGAATTGCAGCGTTTTGGACCTTAGTGATCGGCTATGATGTCTGTCAGGAGTACTGTGAGAATATGAGGCACAGGTTCTGCTGCAGTGAACCTTCAGATCCCTGTATGACACAAGTAAGAGCTGCATCTGCACTCGTGGCACAGACTCAGGCATGTTCCATCCTTCCATCCATGGACAGGCAGGGGGAGGAAGGTTTCTGGTTTGACTTCTTTAACCAGGGGCCTCCAGCAGGCACTAGAGTGGTTTGTATCTGAGAGTTAAGCAGCACGGAGGAGCATCCAAGTCCGAAACCATGGTTCTTTGCCTAAAAACATTGGATTGCTCCCTCTAGGTGGGGAGTAAGTCTTTGCCCCAGGTGAAGGAGTTCAGGTATCTCAGGGTCTTACATCATTTCAGGTAGAATGGACCCTAAGATTAACAGACAGATTGCTGCAGCATGTGCAGTGTTTTAGCCATTGTACTGGACCATCGTGGTGAAGAGGAAGCTCAGCTGGACGACAAAGCTTTTGACCTATGTTTCAACCCTCGCCATTCATGAGCTTTGGGTAATGACTGAAAGAATGATATCACAGATTCAAGTGGTTGAAGAAAGATGCCTGAGGAGGGTGGCTAGGCTCAGCCAAGGAGGCGGGGTGAGGAGCTAAGACATCTGGATGGGAATATGAGTAGAGCTGCTGCTCCTTTGCATCAAAAGGAATCAGCTGACGAGGTTTAGGCATCTCATCAGGATGCCTGCTGGTTGTCTCCCTGTGGAAATCTTCTGGGCAAATCCAACTGGGAGGACACCCCGATCCAAAATTTGCTGCAGAGATTCGGGGTGCTTTCATACTTGGCCCAGCTGTTTCGAACACGCTTTGGTTCCTGCCCCTACTCCTTTCCTCTGCTAGCTGGCTATCACGCTAGCAACATCGACCCGGACCCAGGCCTATTTGCATACGTACTCAGTCTGATACAGCAGGTGGTGGTATGCACGTAGCTGGTTTACAAACCCGCCAAGGAGGAGAAAGAAGAAGCTACCATGGCAACCACTTGGGTCATGACCCGAGCTAAGATTAGTTTATGTTGTAACCCCACAAAAAAATCCATCCTCCCATCACTGATGATTTAAAATCCCTTTTTAAGATGCCAGCAGCGTCGCTCTTCATTTCTACACATCTACGTGCAACTCAGTGGGTTAAATGGATTCACGCGTTTTTTCTGAGGTGACAGGAGACTTTTATTGCTTTTAAATTTCATCTTACTGATTCCAACTCATGTCCTGTATCCGGGCGCGGTTGCATTCACATCTCATTCGAACCGTGCCAGAGTCCACTTGAATCGCGCCAGAGACAACCTCCCTAGCTTGGGCGCGGTTTGTTTGCATTAACACTGACCACAACAAACTGGACTTTGGGCTCAAGTGCACTCGTATCCAGTACTGAGTTCTAGTGTGAAAGCCACCTAAGCCAAGGGAAAGACTGGGAATCCACCAGGAAGTAAAGGTGCTTAACCTCCTGTGACCTGGTCCCAGGTAGAGAAGATGGATGGATGGATGGATGGATGGATGGATGCTATGATGTCTACCTTAATCAGCAACATCTTTCTTTTTAAGTTGTTGGTAGTGTTGCAACAGAAGCCGATGTGGCACAAACTGGCATCAGCAACACTTTTAAGTGTCTTGTGATACTATCCTCCTGTCCTGTACCAGAAGACATCAGTTTGTCTTCTCTCTTGCAAAAGGTAAGCAAAAGGTAGAGAGTAAGGGGGGACTGTTGAGACATGACTTGACCACAGATGTCCATTTTTCTTAAAACATAAAAACAAAACCCTGAAATTTGCCACAAAATTCATTTAACTTCATCTAAACTTGAACAGCAGATAGTCACAAAAACTGAGTTTTAGCCTCTTTGCACACTTTACTTTTTGATTACCGCCTTTCATATTGCTGTTAGTACTTTCCCCAGAAGAGGCCATATGTGGAAAACTCTGGACTTCTTCTGTTCTACTGTAGCAGGAAACAGACAAAGATTAATTATTTAAAGGATACTTACGGTTTATTTCAACTTGGCTTACATTTAGCAGTTTGGCTAGTTAATTGCTGAGGTCTTTGGAAGTAGCAGTACTACTAAAAAGGAAGTCTTCAGACGATCATTGTATTATATTTTTATTATATTTAGCTCAAGCTGCTTCATCATTTTCCAGAGTGCTAAAAGGCATTCCCCACTCTCCTCTATGAACCATTTATATGAGAGGAACTGGAGCCTCCAAATCCCTTTACAGCCAGTTAGCTGTGTTGTAAACTTCCCAGGCTCTGGGCCCATGGGAGTCCCAGTGCTGGAGTCAAGTAAATTATGTTTTCTGGCTTAAAAGAGCAGCTGAGAAAAGCCTGATCCTATGGCCAAACCTGTGCTGGTTCTAGCAGAGCTAAGTGTGAGCCACTACAGGTCACAAGGTAAGCACTGACACTTAAAAACCCCTTTGCAGTGGACAGATTGTGAGAGCTTGAGCTCAAGTGTTTATCCCCTGCAGGGGAGTTAAGTGGCTGCAGAAAGCTGAAGCCCAGGCATCAGAGCGAGCCGGCAGGCCATGGCTGGGGGCACAAAGCTCCTAACATGATTCCTCTCATCCAGTTACATGGGCACACAACCTTGATGGCGTGTTTTCATGTGGAGGCAAGAGTGTGTACTCGGAGGTGTGAAGAATTGGGGAAGAGAGTAAAGAGCAAAAATGTGACATTAGATGGGAAAAAACAATGATACTCCAGGAGTCGTATCAGAACTATAGTGTATCAGTGGAATATTTCTGAATGTGATAAAAATACTGAAACTGCTCATGGTTAATATATCTGTTTAACTCCAGTGAAGAAAACTCGAGCAGTGCTACCCAACTACGATCTACTCAGGAGCCACAGTCTGGATGTCGATATATTACTTTATTGAGATTTTTTCTCCCCCACTTGGCTTTTCCCTGTTTGTAGTGGGTTGACGGTCTCTGAGTCCAAGTTCAAAGCATTAACGAATCATTACTGGAGCACTGTGCACAAAGTGGTTTTGAGCGCCATTATTTTAATTGACTCAGCGTTACATGTGTGCTAGAACTGTCATGGTTCATCTAACCTCCAACTTCCACATACAGCAAGTGCGCCACGAACCGCCGGTGAATCGTACTGTGGAGCACATTACTCCCTCTCTAGTCTATCAGAGCATTTCCAGACCAGCAGTGTCGCGTGCATGAACCGACACTTCGCTCTGATTCGTTCAAGATATGCTGCAGGTTTATTTTCAATATGCTATCATATCATCATACACACTAATAAATATCATAATTAGGGGTGGGACAAAACACTGATGCACTGAAATATCGCGATATTTCTTAAAATGCAGTATCGATATTTTATCATTAAATAATTCCCTTTGTTGGTGCGGTTGTTTGTGGTATAATTTCACCCCCTGACCTCTAGGTGGCAGCAGGCAGTTGACTCTTCCCTATTATTCTCTGTTTAGACAACAAGATCTTCAGATTACAGGTCTGAGTGAGCCAGTTGCTCGATCCTACCCCGCAGAGCGACTTCTGCTGCATTCACAGCGGATATGTGGACTTATTTTGGCTTCAAAAACATTAAAGACGGTACAAACTTCGAGAGGAGTCAAGTTGTTTGTAAGATATGCCACGCCAGAGTGAAATACTCAGACAACACAACGAATCTGAGGGCTAGACATTTTAGTGATAGCATTACAGCTAACAATGGCGAACGTAAACGGACAAGCCTGTTGAAGCTACAGCTCATTATTACTTCGTTTAATTTGTAAGGACCTGTGCCATGTAATAAACCACTGGCCTGTCACATCATGCCCTCCCCAAAACACAGTCCATCAGTCCTTAAAGCTGGACGTGACGATCAGCTCGTCTCCCATAGTCTCCCTCCACAAACACCTGGTCGTTACGTGATGATATAAAAGACTGGAGCACTAGTCAGAGGAAACCTAAACATCTTCTGATGTTGCCTGTTGTGCAGTCATGATTATTTTAGCCGTGCTCCTGGTATCAATGTTGCTTTTGTATAGAGACTACTGCACCACGGGTGAAGTTACCCACTCAGTTAGAGACTTTCTACCTGTGGAAGTGGCGGTAACCTTTACATGATGGGTGAGTTATACTCATTTAGGAGCCCTCCTTAGGTCAGGGTTTACTTATCTGCCTCTTCCTTACATTGAGCCACTCAGGCTTCTCATAATACCACGGCTGTAACTCAGATGAGAGGGAAAAGAAGGGGACAAAATATTTTTGGTGTAAAGCTAAAAAAAAAAAAAAAAAGAAAAAAAAAAGGCATTAGATGAAATATCCTTTATGTTAGAATAATATAGCAATACGTTGTAGAATTTAATAAACAACTGAGTAAAAATTTACCAAATTTATCAAAGTATAGCACAGCTGTGTAAAATTTACACAGTTAAACTAAGTGCAAATTGTTACCTCAATTTTATTGAGTAGATTTTGTGTTTTTGGTGTACACTGCATCAAAGCGTATCAAGACGCTCAAACTGGCTTCCTGAATGATTTCATGAAGCTATTTGTCTTCTCACGCAAAACAGCAGTCCAATGACAGTTACATAGTTTTGAAAGCAGAAAGGAGGGGCACTCTGTGGACATGAGGTTGATGCCCTTCTCTTATACTAACTGTACCAACAGATCGACTTTAATGCTACAGTTTTAATGGTGGTATAGTTTTTATTATTGCTTTTTATTATGTTTCGAAAACTGATTATTTAATTTTTTTTCTTTTTTTTCCAGAATGTCTCCATCGCCTTATGTAGTCATCAAAATCTTGTGTAGAAAATAAATTTAAAGATCACATACTGGGGGGATTGAGAGCCTGAGAAAGTGTAGTCTGCATAATATGTGACCTTTAATCACCTAGCTTACAACAGATTGAGAAATGAAACTGTTTTAGGGGTAGAACTTAAGAAATGCTCCTCTTTTGCCAAGTCCAAATTCTTATTCTGACCCTTCAGGGTAGATATAATCCTACCAATTAATAAAACATTTGATAAGAAGTTCACACATGATAAGCAGAACCTGTCCCTGGTTTTTAGTAAAAACAACACTAAAATTCATGCTTCTGCTTCATTGCTATTCAAGAGTTGAATATTGTGGGGAAAACTACAGACAGAAAAAGCTCATTACTAAAATAATGACCAAATTATTATCAGGATTTAAAATCTAAAAGGCTGGGAGGAGGCAGGGAGAGGGTGAAACACTGAATAGGCAGATCAAAGAGAAGAAGAGAGGGTAAAAGTCCCGTTCAGAGGGAGGAACGTCATCTCACCCCAGCCAAAGGGCAACGGGTTTAAAGCTGCGACTCCTCTGATTTGTTTGGCTTTATCTGCCACTGATAAACTGGGTCAAATAGCTGAGGAGGAGGAAAGGAGTGATGAAAAAAAAAAAGAGAATAAAGAGCATCTTATCTCTCCAGCCGGGGCTCGAGTTAGAGAGAGGAGCGCAGAGGAAAAACTGTATCAATTAGCAAAACTCCTTCAATCTCCACGCTGGCTGGGGAGAAGTTTGGGGTTGGCCCAATCTACTTCTTAATCCAAACTCTCAAATCAACAGTCGCACACTGCTTTACTGGGCATCTGCCAGCAGGCGCATCCGTGCATGGACACACACATTGACACACTCCTTCATACATGCCTGTAGACACTCGCATTCTGAGAATAGAGCTGGAATGGAGACGGTCTAGGCTTGTTTCACAGCCACGGATTAAAGCTAATCCTGTAAGAAATGTCTTTGAATTTAGATTTCCATTATAGGGAACTTTTTCGACAGAGCTATTTTCAGACTAAACCCACTTCAGTGTGAGTGAAATGACTACTAGATGGCTATTGGTTACTCTATCAGTCTCAGTGTGTGGTAACAGTAGAGGCCAGCCTACCTACTCACCTATAAAGCATGCCTTCATACACTATCAACGCCTTAAACCACTGATACTCAACGTCTGGCTCTTTTATGTCTTAATATGAAATATAATTCGCCAGAAAAACTTAAAACTGATATTTTGACCTTATTCATTAATCATCACATTAATCAGTTTTTCCCCCACACTTATACAGCAGGTTTTAACAGTCAAACTTAATGGTCAAGCTTTACTTTTTCTTTGTATATTTCCATTGTCCAATTTGCATTTTTTTCCCCCTTTTTTACATTTTTTGCCACTTTTAATAAATTTCTGCTGCTTTAAGCCCATTTTACTACATCTTGTAGCAACTTTTCAACCATTTTAGTCACTTCTATCCAATTTTTGCCGTTTTTCATCAGTTTTAGCCACTCTTATCCTGCTTCTTTGCAATTTCTCACCCATACAAGCTGCCTTTTCCATTAAATGCCAATTTTCCCACCTTTTAACAGCTCTTTTACCCATTTTTGTCACTTTGCACTCATTTTTTGCTGCTTTCTGACCACCTGTAACTCAATTTTTAGTGATTTTGCAACCCAATTTTGCCATTTTTCATCCGGTTTTCTCCATTGCATGACTCTAAACCACTTTTTTTACAAGCGTCCTCCACCCCAGCTCCTCCTTTCCAGAACAGCCACATGTGAATAACAACTATTAGTGCAAATTTAACAACTGTTAATGTGTTAATTTTTTATCACTTTTAGCCACTTTTATCCTGGTTCTTTGCCATTTTTCGCCCCTGCAAGCTGCCTTTTCCATTAAATGCCAATTTTTCCCACCTTTTAACAGCTTTTTGTCCATTTTAGTCACTTTCCACTCATTTTTTTGCTGCTTTTTGACCACCTGTAACTCATTTTCTTTAATTTCCCACCCAATTTTGTCACTTTTCTCCCAGTTTTCTTCATTGTATACCTATTTTGCCCCTTTCTTCCCATTTTTTGCCACTTTCTAACCAATATGCAACCTGTCGCTTATTTTCATTGCCTCTTTTTTACCACTTAGATTGTGGCTCTTGCAAGGACATTTTTCAACAATTTGGCTCTTTGGTTGAGCAGGGTTGAGTAACACTGGCTTAAAGACAAACCTTTACATCGTAAATGTATGCTTTATATGTCTGACTATATCTTACCCAGCAGAATCTAGTCTAATACCACTACAGAGCCATAATTTATATCTGCAGACTAACAGAACAAAGAGAGACCACTCTTCCTATCTCAGCCAACAGCTGCTCCACAGTTCTGTCATATTCCAAGGATGGTACCACATCCCAGAGTTTAATTTATAATGTAAAGAAAGCAAGGAAATCTCATTTCAAAAACATGTATGCTTTGTCAAGACATTTAGAGGAAAACAGTATTAAAATAAAACAGAAATCTATCTTCTCTGTGAATCAGTCTCTGGTGTATACAGGGTTCCTTCAAAGCTTGAAAAATCTCATTTAAGACTTTTTAAGACATCTTAAGACTGGAAGAGAGAAAAATTAATACCACTTCTAGCATGGCAAACATGAGGTTTTTCAGTACACCAGACCAGGAATGAATTTTCTGATTTTTCATGTACTTCTACAAAATGTCAAATGTAACTGGATAAATATGTTCTTTAGTCATAAATGCTAAAAGATGATGATTTCTGGCACATTTGACGCCTTTTTCTACATACATATGGGAATATTCGTCAAAGCAATTTTCTATGTACTGAGCAGATTCCAAACTGTTTAATAAAGAATAAACAAAACTAATAATAATCATTTTTGTTGTCAGAAAAGACCAGTCAAAGTGAGTGTGGGCTGGATGCATTTTTAAGTGGAAAACTTGGTAGCCCAGAGGCAAGAGAACTGGACTAGAGGTCCCGCGGGAAACACTGAGTTCTCTACGTTCTGGAGAATATTTGTACAAGAATTCACTGAGGAAATTTGTGGATTTTTAATAAAAAAGATGACATTTTCCTTTAAAAAGCTTTTATTCTAATTTGTTTGAATTTTTGATTTTAAAACGGAGTAGTTTCATAATAAGCACAAATCAAACGTCTACTGCTTTAACACCCAAAAAATAAAGACTATGTAAAGCTAACCTGACGTATATGTAAACATGGTATTATACAATGTACAGATTTCACCAAAATAACGGGTTTTAACTTGTTAATATTGAGCAGAGAAAGCTGCAAAAGTTTATCAACCTTGGTGACTGTAACATGCTAACTCTTCCTGTGTCTCTCCCGGCATTAGTGACTGGTTTTTGGTTTTTCAGATGATTTGTGTTCTTTTTGTTGTTGGGTCACTGTGGATTAGTAGGTGGAGTCAGTTATCCCACAATCAGAAGGCTGTGGGTTCAATCCCTGGCTCCTGCAGTCACATGTTTGATGTGTTCTTAGTCCCACTGCTTCTCTGGCAGCGTATAAATGGGTATGGATGCGATTGAATGGGATTAGCTAATAGTGATGCCCAATTCTCCATAGCAAACTCTGCTATTAGTGTGTGAATGTGGAGTGAAAGGGTGTGAATGGGCAGGTGTGACCTGTGGTGTTAAAGCCCTTTGAGAAGTCAGATGACTATACTGTTCTTATTAATTGGTCTATAGAGCATGCAATGGTCATCATCTGCATTTTAAAACAGTGCACAAAAATGCTCATTTGTTAATGTAAGATCACCATTTTCTCTAGAACATAACATGTCATGGCGCTACATATTAGCTAAACACTGTGTTCTACATTATTATGCAAATACAACTCCAACTAAATCAACATTAGATTTTTAGTTTTTCAATGAAAGTTTTCTATTGTGCTGCTTCTCCTGTCAGTTTCTGTCACTGACATCACTCTCAGACAGGTGTGGTCATTAGTCTGCCAGGTGAGTCGAATAACGGGGAAACTACTTAAAGAGGTTTTTCCACATTAACAAGTCACAAGTCACAGGATTCATGCAGTACAGGGAAAAAGAACGATCTTTCTGCAGATGAAAAGTGTGAAATACTGCAGTAGTATCTTACAAAAGGTATAAAAACGCTGGGTGTTTCAGGAAAAGTTAAGAAAGATCATCAAACTGTGGAGAGGTTTGTGTGTGATTCAGAGAGCGGAGGAGTTTGTTCAGATAAAAGCGTATTAAGGAAAGTTTCTGTGAAGTAAATTCATGGTATCAAGAGAGCAGCCAAGAGAAAAATCCACTGATGGGTAGCAAACAGGTATTTGAAGCTGCTGGTGCCTCTGGAGTAAAGCTGTATTTCAGCCACCCTTAATCCTTAAATTGCAGTGGGCTCAGAAATATACGAAGACTCATTTTCTAACAGTTCTATTCACTGATGAATGCCTGGCTACACTTGATGGTCCAGATGGATGGACTTCTGGATGGTTGGTGGATGGCCACCATGTCCCAACAAGGCTGCAGCATAAGGAGGTGGTGGAGTGATGATTAGGGCTGGAAGCATAGGAAGTGGGTTGGTAGACCTCTTTAAGGTGTCTGAAGGTGTCGGAATGACCTCAGCTAAATGTGTGGAGTTCCTAACTGCCCATCCCCTACCATGGTATAAAAAAGAAGAACCGTGCCGTCTGGAGTAAAATCATTTCATGCAGGACAACACACCATCCCATGCTGCAAAAACACCACTGAGGCCTTGGCTGCTATGGGCATAAAGGGGGAAAAAATCAACCCTACTGATTTGAGAAAAATTACCTCCTTGTGCAAAAAATTTCAACTGATTTCTGTTTTCAAGCATAATAATTTTGATCACAGGGCAGTGTATCCCCGGTCATAATTCTACAGAGAAGTAGAGATGCAGACATGAGGGAGTGAGTGAACATATGGAGAGAGTTCTTTTGATGCCAACTTTACAGCCGTCCCGTTGCTGCCACCGTTTTTCCGCTGTTTTCAGCCTTTAACAACGATCAGTCCTCTCTTGGCTGAATTCATTTTTCCTGTCTTCTTAAGCTACTTCATCAATATCTCTTGAAACTGATGGCTCCTCTCTGAGTCCCGATCACACTGAGAGGGTGGCTGACACCGGCAGATAGGCCATGTTCAGGCAGCATTGTTGTTACCGCTGTTAACTGTAAAGCTGACGAACATCATCGACAAAAACAGAGATCAGAATAATATACTGTCCTCTAGAAGACAAATACTGGATAGAGACAAGTCTCAGTCAATATACCTACATATTAAGACTTTTAAAGATCCAGTATATAAGATGCACTTTAGTACCTCTTTTCTTTTAAAAGGTTGCTGCATCCTTTATACTTACGTGGCCAATAAACCAGTATAACATACTGGAACATGTGCTGCATGAGCACAAGTGTAGCTGCCACCATCCTCTCCTGAAGTGGTTATAGAACAGGGGTGTCAAATTCAATCATCTGAGGGTCTAACAGGGTCCATATTTAACCATAAAATGTCGACCTTATTTTCACCAGGAATGAATTATCGGGGTTAAAAGCTTGGCACTGATGATAAATGATTTTGTGATTAAAAGGTGAACATGACAACTTAAAAACTCAAAATCTGAGATGAAAAGTCAAACTTATAAGTTTAAAAGGTAAAAACATGACATTTAAGGTCAAAATAATGTTTTTTAAAGGCAAAAAATGAGATAGAATACTGAAACCATAAATTTTAATAGTCAAAAACCGAGATAATATTCAAAATCATGTATTTTCATAGTCAAAATATGAGGTGAACGTCGAAATCATGATTTTAAAATGTCAAAATATAAAATAATATTAAAAATCAAGGGTTTCCAAGGTAAGAAAATAGATAAAAGTTACAGTTAGGAGTTGAAAAAGGTCAAAACGTGAGAAAAAAGTCAAAATAATGATTTTAAAGGGTCAAAAAACAAATAAAGTTAAAAATCATGATGTTTTTAAGGTTAAGAAATGAGATAGAAGTCAAAATTAGGAGTTGAAAAAGGTCAAAACATGAGATAAAAGTCAAAATAATTATTTTAAAGGGTCAAAAAACTGAGATAAAATTAAAAATCATGAGTTTTAAAGGTAAAAAAAGATGATAAAAGTCAAAGATAGGAGTTGAAAAAGGTCAAAACATAAGATATAAGTCAAAATCATGACTTTAAAAGGTCAAATAGGATTTATAATTATAATCATGAATCTAAAAGGTAAAAGTATGAGATAAAAAGTCAAGGCTATGAGATGTAAGGGTCAGAACATGAAATAAAACATCAAAATCATAACTTTCAGTCATTACTGTGAGATGCAAAATTGAAAATATAGAGAAAACGCCAATTTCTTTCCTGACTTTTTATTAAATTATTTTTACTGTTTACTTTTTCTAATTTTTATGACTCAACGAGGATTTTATAAATCACCAAGGTTAAGTTTACATTTTTAAATCGGAGGAAATCTGCAGACCTCATACTGGTGGGCCAGTTCTAATGAACATATCATATGATCTGCTGGGCTGGGTATAATTGCACCACGGGCCAGATTTGGCCCCCGGGCCTTGAGTTTGACACCCTGGTGATCCAGACCAAACTAGTGGGGTTGTCGCCACTTTCCAACCATCTTTTCTCCCTCATTAGGATGTAATCCTGCATGTAAAGACAACAACAGGGTTACTATTAGGGAGAAAACGCTTTCTGAGAGCTGCTTTTACAGGAAAGACTCCTCCGTTCAACACAGCAGATTATCAGCATGAACTGCTGGACTACGAGTGTGTTTCCCAATCACCATGGGCTGAGAGCTAAATTACCGTATGATAGCTACTTATGTAAACTCCATACAGGGGAACAAAATGGTGCTTAAAGAACAACTTTTTTCATACATTTTTCTACACAAGCCTTTACTGGTAACAGAAAAATGCACCGGGTCTTTGGCTGGACATTTTTATAGTGCCTTGGGGTTTTTGTGTGTTTTCACTAAGAGAGATATAAAATCTGTTATGCTGGCAGATATGGCTGCTCATTTGAAGCAATACTTCACAGATTTTCTTGGAGCAGACTTTTTAAAGTGAATGGGTTGTTGCTTTCTCATATTTACCACTTAAATGTTGATAACATAAAATCTTACAGTCAGAAAAAAACAGCCTTTTCTACTTCTTGCACCCAGCCTGAGTCAAATGAGAAACCAAACTTTGAAGGATAAGAATCATGTGCAATCATGTTGCAATCAAGGAGCAATCACGTTGTTGCCAGAGTCTTTGAAATGACCTGCTCTGGAAGATGAGGCTGGCAGGAAAAATTCAATATCTGATTTCTGACGTCAATAAATCATCACAACTTTAATCTAAAGAGATGACTTTGATTGCCATGAACAAACAGGACGGGAATCTATCGCTGCTGCCGACCTTTACACGGGGATTCACTTTAAATAAATGTTCAGGAACCTGAGCAGCTTCAAGAATCGTCTTTACCTAGGACAATACTACAGGTTTGTTTCTAACAGTTTTCACAGCAGGAGCTGTTAAATGTGATAAACTGAGAAGCTAAAAGTGAGCTGAAGCACTGGTTCCCTCACAGACTCTGCTCAGACTGGCCGTTAAGTTTTATTCAAAACCACCAAAGGAGCAAATATGTGCAGACAGTGATGGCATGTTTGTCACTGCAAGCATGTGAGAGAGAAAAAGTCTAGTTTGTTCCTCAAATGTACCAACTGAGTAGTCAGGTCTAATGTTAAAACTAAAGCATTTTACAGCAACATGCCTCCTGGCACCGACCAACAGAAGAGCCATCACTCCCTATCTTTGTATCCTCATTTTCCAGAGTGATATTATTTAAATCCCTACTTTTTCAGCCTCAGAGGATTTATGTGTACATACAGTGAAGCTGTATGCATTAGCTAGACCAGCATTACTCAACTCTGCTCAAACAAAGAGCCAAATAGTTGAAAAATACCTTTGTAAGAGCCACAATCTAAGGGGTGAAAAGTGGCAAGGATGGGTTAAAGTGACAATAAAAATAAATTAAAGGTGGAAAAAACAGTCAAAAAGTGGCAAAAAGAGGCAGAAATGGGTGAAAGGGGGCAAAGTAGACATGAAATGGAAAAAATGGACAAAAATCACAAAAAGGAGTTACAAGTGGCAAAAATGATCAAAATGCGAAAAAGCATGGCAAAAGAGGAGTGAAGAGTGACCAAAACAGGCAAAAAGCAACAAAGAGTGGCAATAAAGGGTGGAAAAGTCCCATTTAATGACGACAGACAGCTTAAATGGTTGGAAAGTGGCCAAAAAAAGAGGGGGGGAAATGTATAGCAAGAAACAGGATGAAAGTGTCAAAAACTGGTTGAAAAGGGGCAGAAATGGGATAAAAGTAGCAAAAATGGGCAAAAAGAAGTGGCAAAAGTGGGCCTAAAGCAGAAAAAATAGCTTATAAGCGACAAAAAGGGGTTAACAGGGGCAAAAATAGGGAGAAAACAAGGGAAAATAGGGCAGAAAGTGGCAGCAATATGTGCAAAATGACAAAAAAAAATTGTTACAGGTGGCAAAAACAGTCAAAGAGCATCTAAAACATGGCCGAAATTAAGTGAAAAAGAACTAAAATGGGCAGAAAGCAGTAAAAATGTGTGTGTGTGTGGGGGGCCTTTAATTGCAAAAGTCAACTTAACTGGGTGAAAAGTGGCCAAAAAAGGAAAAAGGGGCAAAAAATTAATATCAATTAAAAATAAAGGCAATGGAAATATATAGACAAAAATAAAGGTTGACAATTAAAGCCAATTGTGTAAGTGGGGAAACAAACTGATTCATGGGTAATTTCTGATGTCAAAGTTTCCCTTTTATCAGATTTTCTGGGGGAATAAATTTTCACATTCAGACATAAAAGAGCTACAAATCATCACAAAAGAGCCACGCGTTGAGTATCGCTGAGCTAGACTAATTGTCCAAAACACAACAGGTTAGCACAGAAGCTAGCTGGCTAGCCTGCGAGTAGGACAGTGACCACGGGCTGCATGGTGACGGTACGTAGCATTAGCGAATCACGTCACGTCGCTGTCACCCCCATCCTGCAACATAAAAAGCCTGTTAGACTTATGGGAAAACATGAGCTCCCAAACGACAAATTAAAGTAGATTAAAGTCCTCATAAATGTCCCTTTAACTGGATTTTATTATAAGGTTTAAAATATCCTCATTAGCTATGTAATTAAGGAAAAACTCCTACAAACGGCCATGGATACATGACTTAGCATCAGCAGTTATGGTCACTTGTTGAACTGTGACACCGGTCTAATTTTTAGTGTTTTTACAGGCTGAAACGTTGACTCACACAACAAACTTTATCTGTCACCAGTGGGTTTGACAGGCACCTGCGTCTCTGTGCATCCTCAATAACACAGCGTTTAGATGTGGATAACTGTCGGGGGGGTTTTCAGTTTGTCTTTGAAACTTTCCACCAGTGTCGTCTCTGCTGCTGTGAGGACTGATGCATCTCCTCTGCCTCCACACAAACTCTACCAGTCATGTGTGTACCTTTTCTTGCATCCTAATTTTTCAGGACGTGCATAGCTGACATATACATTGTGACAGCCACGATGCAATCATACGCATAGTTAACAGCGACTATGTCCGCAGCCTTAGTTTAGGATGATGTGAACTATCATGAGAAATTCACCATATGAGAGGTGCAGGGTTTATTTCTGTGTGTGAGGTCCTAACTTTGAGAGGGAAAGGCACTTACACTGCAAGCAAGCAAGAAATCCCATATATAATTTAAATATACAGACTGGTGTCTTGGCCCTGCCCCCCAAAAGAAGAAAAGTCATTATTTAAAGACAAATTTATTATGATTTTAAATCAATAGATCATGTATTCAAAGCCTTATTTTCTCATTTTTCTAAAGATGTCTGTTCAAAATGCTCTACCCTACTTCACTGCCCATATTAAACGGGCTCGCTCACAGCGAGGTCCTCGACTGTCAACTGTTCCTTTTTTACTGAATTCAGTTTTCCATTCATAACGACGTAAAGTTGTACTTTCCTGAAAATGAACCATTTGACATTCTACCTCACGCCTTTACTGAATGCACATACTTTCCCCTCTCGGCACCTTTCAGACATGCCTGCTTCCAAAATGAAGCCAGCTGAGAAATCCCCCCGCAGCAATGCAGTGGCATCATGGGAAAGACGTCGTTTCTCATCACAGTGAGAGCGCAGTGAAAATATTCTGCCACACACCTCTGAGTTTGATGGACTCCAAAAATAGCCCCGTAAATCTCTCTGGAAAATGGGATTCCTCTAAATAAGCCGATGACTTCTATATGCTGCTGCTGTAGCCGCTGAAAGAGAGGAGGAGGTCTCACGCTCCGACTCTAAAGAAACTCGGCTGCAATAACAAGTAATTAAGGCAGAGTAGAGATAATGTCCTTTCCATTTATTTTTAATTCTGTTTATCCAAATACAGTTGACCAGCTTACATTTACACTTCCTCATATCTTACAGCTCTCTCAGATGACTAACAATGGGCTTTCTGAATAAATAATGATGGCATGTTTTAGGAAAAAGGCTTATTTGCACTTAAAAAAGGGGAGATAGCAACCCTCAGACAGGGCCGCCAAAACTGAAGGGAGGCTTCCTGCGGCCCAGGGAGACTGATAAAACAGGATCCTTTCTAAATGCTAACTAAATAATAATGCAATCCTAAATATTAACTCTGACTTATTAAAGACACAAATTAAATGTTTTATTATTGATGCATGTTTCAAAGTGTACACTACTACTACTACACTTCCTTAGAAAGAGATGCAAGCTTTTCTTTCTTTGTCTTCCTTCCTTCCTTCCTTCTTTCTTCCTCTCTTCTTCCTTCATTTATCCTTTTTCCCTCTTTACATCCTCCCTTCTTTTCCTTATTCCTTCTTTCTTTCCTTTCTTCTGTCCTTCCCATGTATATTTCCTTATTTTCTCCCTTCCTTCTCCCCTTTCTTCCTTTCTTTTTTCCTTCTTTACATCCCTTATTCTCCTTATTCATGCATTCTTTCCTTGCTTTCCTCTGTTCATCCCATCTTCTACCCTTCATTATTTTTCTTCCTTCCTTCTTTTCTCTACTCCTGTCTTCTCTTTCCATCCTTTCTTCCTTTGTTCCTTTCCTTCCTACCCTTCTTTTTTCCTCTTTCTTCCTCCCTCTCCTCTTCCCTTTCCTCCTTCATTCCTTCCCCTTTTCTTCCTTCCTTTCTTTCTTTCCCTTTTCTTCATTTTCCTTTCCTTCCAGTCTGTCTTTTTCCTTCATGCTTGTCATTTCTTCCTGTTTTTTTCCCTTTATTCCCTCCTTCCTTCCTTCCAACCATTTTTCCTTTCTGTCTTCCTTCCTCTCTTCTTTACTTCCCCTCCTCCATTTCCTTCCTTTCTTTCCTTGCCCATGCCTCCTTTTCCTTTCCTTTCTGTCTGTTTTTCCTTCATGCTTGATGTCACTTCTTCCTGTCAAGTTCCTTAAATTCCTTCCTTCCCCTATTCCCTCCTTCCTATCTTCCTTTTTTCCTTCCCCTTTCCTTCCTTCCTTTCTTTCTACCATTCTTCCTTCCTCTCTTCTTTCTTTCCCTCCTTCATTTCCTTCCTCTTTTTCTTCCTTTCTTTTCCCTTTTCCTCCTTTCCTTTCCTTTCTGTCTGTCTTCTTCTTGTATTCCTTCTCCCCCTCCCTCTTTACTATCTTTCTTTTTTCCTGATTCCTCCTCCCTCCATTCTGTCTTCTTTCCTGCCCTCCTTACTTCATTCACATCTATCTCCATTCCTTTCTTCCTTTCCTCACTTTCTTGCTTGTTTTCTTCCTTCCTGTCTCTCTGTTGCCTTACTTTCTTTCTAACTTTCCTCTCCCACCTTATCCTTTCCTTCCTGCTCTTCTTACATTTTTACTCCTCCCTTCTTCCCTCTTCTTTTCTTTCTGTCTCTTCCATCCTTCCTCACGTCTTTCCTCCTTTTCTGTCCTTCCTTGTTTGTTTGATTTTGTTTGACTAACATAAGCACATAACTGTTATAATATCTGTTATATAATGTTAGCTATGCCAGGATTTCCACAAAAATTGGGATGCTAAAAAACAAAATTCAAAGAAAGTTGTCTGACCCCAACAATAGCGTGATTACTACAAGCTCCAAAAGCAGCTGAAGTGTCAAATATTAACCAGGAGGCTGCACCAGCACTACTGGTTTAACATGCATACACTGATATTAGTAAGCCATCCAGGGAGGGCCCTGTTTACTGGGCTCTCAGAGGCCAAGCTGGTAACTTTAGTAGTGTCATCTAAAGTCAGTGTTTGAGCAGGCATCATGAGGGAAAACTGTGTGTGTGGAGGGTCAACGGGCTGACACAATCCCACATTCATGTAGGTCTTTAAGCATAACAATGCATGCATGATTATACTAGAAACCAAGTGTCATTGTCAGATAACAGTTAACAGGTTTCCAGACTGTTTGTTTAGTAGAAACCAGCAGTAAAAAAAAAAAACAGGCCATCTATTCCATTTGTCTTTTCTTTGTGGAGATAAAAACTAAAGAGCAGAACAGTCTGTGATGAGGATGCTGAGTCGGGCCATCTTGGTGCTGTTGTCTCTGTCAAACTGATTTCCAGTGAGGCAGCTGCACATCCCCTACCTCTGTGTGACCTTTCTCTATGTTCAACAATAAAACTCTAATCCAGCAGAGCGTGCCGTAATAGTATTCTTAAAGCAGCCTCATCCAGAGAGGAGACAGCCTGTTTGATACGATGACTCCTGACTGCTTTAGTCTCAACCAGATGTTATCTGTGCTGTTCAAGCAGCACGTTAATAGCAGGATTAATCCCAGACAACCCAGATGCTCAAAGGTGAGCTATTCTGCCTGCTCGCTGTGTACGAATTCATATCAAGGAAGTGGAGTTGCTGAAAAATGGGCTTTTTAAAGGAGGGGAATGTGGGCTAGGTTGGAATGTAATCTGATACAAGAGGTTGTCTCAGGCCAGAGAACTAGGGGTGTGTGTGTGTGTGATAGAAACAACTCTAAGTGATGACAGACAGTGTGTTTAAACCACCTGCTGACAGAGAGGATGCAGGAAGCTGTCAGCCCCTTTCAGCTCTCCACTGCTGCTTTGATGCCAGTCACACTGTGATAGCACATCCCACTAAATGACAGGCAATTATCACTGAAAGAGGAGAGCATCAGTGCAGGTTCTCTTTTCATTTCAGGGCAGCACGGCGGTCTAGTCATTTAAGAAAGTCATGTAGACCAGATCCTGAACTATAAAAAAGCAAAATACTTCCAAAATAAGTCAGCTAGGGATCAAGTTAACAAATATGGAGTAATTCACCCACAACCTTGAGGTGGACCAAGCCCTACAAAGGGGAGTCAGAACTTTAGAAAGTGGATTATCAGCTGACTTATTGATAAAGAGACATCATTTATAGCAGAGGATTTTTAAGCTCTTGCTTCACATTTGTTTCACCATGGTGGGTCTAAGTCGAACTCAGATTTAACACACATTTTAGTTCAGTACGTCTGCACTGTATTGAAAGTAGAGCTGAACAATTTGGGAAAATAATCTAATTGCGATTTTTCACCCAACGTTGCGATTGCAATTTAACGTGATTATTTTTTAGGTTCCTCATCTTATAAACCATTCGATACTATAACACGCAAACCCAAAATCTACAAATAAATGTTCAAAATTTCTTAGAAAATAACTAAAAATTAAAAACCTGCCCCACCATCCAAAACAACAAATCAAATTCCCCAAAATATTTCAAATAAATTCCTCAAATTTTCATAAAAATACTGAAAAAAAAATCAAAGCACCCCTTCCCCCAAAAATCAAATTAACTTCTTAAAGATTTACAAATAAATTTCTCAAATTTTCATGAAATTACCTTAAGGTTTCAAACCAAAATACCCCAGAAATTTGAAACAAATTTCCCAAAAATTACAAATAAATGTTAAAAACTTCCGATAAATTTTCTAAACAAATTTCCAAATAAATTCAAATCAAATCCCCAAAAGTGTACAAATAAATTTATCAAATTTTCAAGAAAATACTTCATATTTTTGAAGCAAATGTTCCCCCCAAAATTCAAATCAAATTCCTAAAAATGTCAAAATAAATTTCTCAAATTTCAGCAAAAATATATAAAAATTTCTAAGCAAAAAATCCCTCCAAAATTCAAATCAATCTAACAAAAATGTCTTATTGCAATTATGTTTTCCTATATTGCAAATTTGATATAAATTTTAATGAAGGGAATGATGATTTTATGGATTTCTTATTTTGAAGAAGACAAAAATATACAAAAACAAATATTCTAGAAAATATTGGCACTTGAATGTTTGCATTATATGTAGAGTAAAACACCTCTGCTTATAAAAATGTATTAAACTGGTATTTCAAAACACATTTCAGGTCAAAGAAATATTACACCCTCTGCGATTTGAAAATTGCAGTAGGTCACATTGCGATTTACTCTACATTTCGATTAATTGCCCAGCCCTAATTGAAAGTCTAGTACCAAAAAGGTTCAGCATGAATACTTACACCCAGGGCTTGACATCAACTTCTTTGCCCACCACAGTGGCTTGAGATTTTTTAGCCACAGTTTTTGGGCTTGGAGTGTCAGCCAAACTTGGTAATGCTATGACAGGACACACATGCTCCATTTTCTCTCATCAATATGATCAATACTAGCTCTCCTCTTAATCAAGCACTCCTCCATGTACATAGAAACACCAGACTACAGAGATATGTGTCACACTTCACTGTTACACAGAGAATACCTGCATTTAAAGCAGTATCAGACACATTTAAGATAGAGAGGATGTAGGAAGCTCTGGTTACAACAGTCAGTCCCACACTATGTGAGCTGCTCCACAGTGGTCGTACTGGTTACAACAGTCAGTCCCACACTATGTGAGCTGCTCCACAGTGGTCATACTGGTTACAACAGTCAGTCCCACACTATGTGAGCTGCTCCACAGTGGTTGTACTGGTTACAACAGTCAGTCCCACACTACGTGAGCTGTTCCACAGTGGTCGTACTGGTTACAACAGTCAGTGCCACTATATTTGAGCTGCTCCAGAGTGGTCATACTGGTTACAACAGTCAGTGCCACTATATTTGAGCTGCTCCAGAGTGGTCATACTGGTTACAACAGTCAGTCCCACACTATGTGAGCTGCTCCACAGTGGTTGTACTGGTTACAACAGTCAGTCCCACACTATGTGAGCTGCTCCACAGTGGTTGTACTGGTTACAACAGTCAGTCCCACACTACGTGAGCTGTTCCACAGTGGTCGTACTGGTTAACAACAGTCAGTCCCACACTATGCGAGCTGCTCCACAGTGGTCATACTGGTTACAACAGTCAGTCCCACACTATGTGAGCTGCTCCACAGTGGTCATACTGGTTACAACAGTCAGTCCCACACTATGTGAGCTGCTCCACAGTGAATATGCTCAGTCCATTGCTCTTCCTCTCGCCCTCACACTAACTGACTGAGGCTGATATCCTACCTGAATTTTATATCAAGCCTTAGTCACTTTTCCTTTAGTGCAGCCAGCACTTGGAAAAGCTTCTATTTTAGCGAAGCAACTTCTCAGAGATTTCACTTAAATTATTAGAAAGGTGGAGGGAAAGATCTGTCAGTTCAGGAAACATTATGAGGATAACAGAAAAGCGTCAGCCGTTGCGTGACAAGCTGTGAGGCAAACATTCGCTTTTAATTATGTTTTTTGCATCTCAAACAGCGACAGCCTGCACACGAGATCCTGTTATCATTTGCTCCAACCTCGCTGCCTCAGGAAAATATGAAGTGTGACTATGAAAGAGCTGAAATCACAATGTCAGCCTCGGTTATTCAAAGCAGCACAGTAGATTGTAAGTCATGCAATGTATAAACACTTCTACAGAGCATGCCACATATTTTAACTTATAATTACACACAAATACAGACAACTGCTGAATAATGTGATGTCTGTGTGAGGCCGTGTTCGCTCAGAGGACATGCCTCTGCCTTTGAATAACAGTTTTTGGCATTGGGGCTGGATTGACAGCTTGAAAACTGTCGAAGATTATCAGCATCTAAGCATATATTCTGGATTCATTGTCAGTGATGTGCCATTTTCCAACAGTTAAGAAAAAAGGTGTCAGTGAACGACCCACATTTATGACAGCCAAAAAGCATCTTATCTGTGCCACTCAGCCTTGATGTGACAGCGCAGACGAAAGCTGAACAGAAACGGAGCCCAAACTTTTCAAACCCAAATACGTCATGCAATGCCACGGGTGTCAAATCCTGTCAAATCCAAAACGCCGTTAACAAAGAATTATTCAGCCAGAGTGGCCCTGTGGGAAGTCATCCCCAGCCTGCACGTAAAATCTACTACAGACCTCTGAAGCATCAGAAAAGGCTCGTATAATGATCCCGCGAATCCCAGCAGTGATGTCTGCATCCAGCTGTGAGTCAGTCACATGTCAGACAGACTTGTGTTAATAGGCTGCTTCAGCCACGGCATGGTTCAAGCTGCTACAATAACCCAGTCATCTGATTTCTCATATGGGGGTGTGGTGAAACTCTTCTGATTAAAATTCAACCAGACTGGATTTCTTTTGGGAACCTCCAATATAAACACATCAAACTGCAGAAAAGTTGGTACATCCTTGGAAAGTCACTAAATGTAGGAATGTTTCAGTCAAATCGAGGTCAGACTGGGTGAGTTTTGTCTGTTATAACAGCCACTTTGTCATAAATACCAAACATGAAAGACAACAGTCTCATGAGGACAGGGGGCAGGGCTAGGGTTATCCACAAAGAAGTCTCCGTACTTTACTGGAACCATCTAAATATTGCCATGAATGTTACGCTAGCTTGACACTAACGCTAACAGCTGTCAACCAGTAGTGATGTTGAAAATAATCTTTTCCATGATGTACTGCTGCAGATGCAGCAGGAGCTACCATAAATACTCGAGTAATTACCAGCTTTCCCTCTAAACTGAGATGCTTTCGATGTATTTCAATAGAAGTCTGTTATAAACGGCACTGCTCTTCCTGGCCCTGCTGTAGCACTTGTCACACGTGGCACTTCTCAATCAATCAACTACTGGTACATCTTAAAAAATATTGGAGAGTCATGGTGTCACACCCTAATCAGCTAATGAACTCCAAACACCTGCAAAGGTTTCCTGAGCCTTTAAATGGTCTCTCAGTCTGGGTCAGAAGTCTACACAATCATGGGGAGGACTGCAGACTTAACAGATGTCCAGAGGACACTCATTGACACCCTCCACAAGGAGGGTAAGCCACTAAAGGTCATTGCTAAAGAAGCTGGTTGTTCACAGAGTGCTGCATCCAAGCAGATTCATAGAAAGTTGAGTGGAAGGAAAAAGTGTGGTAGGAACAGGTGCAACAGCATAAGGGAGAACCGCAGCTTTGAGAGGATTGTCAAGAAAAATCCATTCAAGAATTTGGGGGAGCTTCACAAGGAGTGGACTGAGGCTGGAGTCAGTGCATCAAGAGCCACTCCACACAGACCAATCCTAGACATTGGCCACAAATGTGGCATTCCTCGTGTCAAGCCACTCCAGAACGTCAGAAGCGTCTTACCTGGGCTGTGGAGAAAAAGAACTGGACTGTTGCTCAGTGGTCCAAAGTGCTCTTTTCAGGTCAAAGTACATTTTGCATGTCATTTGGAAATCAAGGTCCCAGAGTCTGGAGGAAGAGTGGAGAGGCACAGAATTCATGTTGCGTGAAGTCCAGTGTGAAGTTTCTACAGTCAGTGATGATTTGGGCTGCCATGGCATCTGCTGGTGTTGGTCCACTGTGTTTTCTGAAGTCCACAGTCAACGCAGCCATCTACCAGGACATTTTAGAGACCTTCATGCTTCCTTCTGCTGACAAGCTTTATGGAGATGCTGATTTCATTTTCCAGCAGCACTTGGCACCTGCCCACACTGCCAAAGGTACCAAAAGCTGGTTCAATGACCATGGTGTTACTGTGCTTGATTCAGACCTGAACCCCATAGAGAATCTAAGGGGGGTTGTCAAGAGGAAGATGAGAGAGAGTTGTGGAGGGTGTCAATGACTGCCTTCTGGACATCTGTCAAGTCTGCAGTCTTCCCCATGATTGTGTAGCCTACTGACCCAGACTGAGAGACCATTTGAAGCAGTGATACTCAACGTGTGGCTCTTGAGGCTAAATGTGGCTCTTTTAGGTCTTAATTTGAAATATTATTCCCAAAAAACCTCAGAAATGAATCACATTAATCAGGTTGTTTCCCAGACTTACAGAATGCTTGACTTGTCAAACTTAATTATCCCATTTATTACATTTTTTATCCCCTTTTTGCACTTTTTCATAATTTTTAGCCACTTTTCACCCAATTAAGTTACGTTTTGCCATTAAATACCACTCATTCCATTTTTTACCCATTTTTAATACTTCTTTTTGCCACTTTTGTCTGATTTTTGCCCTTTTTTAATATACCACTAGTTTCCTGTTTTTGTTTTGCCCTTTTTGCCACTCTTGACTGCTTTTTTGCCTATTTTAATCACTTTTCTCTTATTTTTTGCCACTTTTGGTGCATTTTTGCCACCTTTAACTTATTTTTATTGCTACTTCAAGCTGTTTTTGCCACTTATCACCACTTAGGTTGTGGCTTTTGTAAGGTATTTTTCAACAATGTGGCTCTTCGGTTGAGCAGGGTTGACTAACACTGGTTTAAAGCAGCCATTCTCAACCTTGGGGTCCCAACCCCCACTGGGGTTGCGAGATGATTTCTGGGGGTCGCCAAATCATTTTGGAAAAATATAAATGCACATAATTAATATTATATTACATAATTAGACAGGGAGTTGTTTTAGTTGTTTTCTGATTCATTATTATTTGTCAAAAATTCATTGTCTCAACTGAGTTTGTACGATCTGAACTGTGCACGGGAGATTCTGTTCAGTTACACACAGCAGAAAAAAAAGAAACTACGAGAAAGAAAAAAGCTCACGCGTTGTTGCCTTAGCCGCAGCTGCAGCAAGTTTGCTAGCTACCTGATGAAAAATGGAGCGATTGGCTTCACAGAAAAAGTGTACCAGCTCAGACCTGGGTCAGCAGCAGCAGCAGCAGCAGCAGGGGTCTCAAGGTCAGTCACCAGAAAGCCTAACAGCAGCTCCACCACGTGAGAAACACAAGGCCCTGGGGCCGACACCGGCTGATATCAGAGCTTCGAGCTCCGTAAATATCAGCCCCACTTTTTGAAATACGGCTTTTCATGCACGAGCAGAAACAACACAGAATGAATACCCGCAGTGTGTTTTCATGTTTACAAGCTCTCAGCAACAGAAATGTTAAAATTTTTCTCTCCCTGCTTTTTTCTTTCTCACACTTGTTGACGATCCCTTCACTAAGTTATGTTTCTGCAATCTTTCGATTTCTCCACTGACATTAGAGTGAAATTCGAACCAGAGTTTTATTGACAACCAGTAAAGGGAGTAGAAAAAGAACTCTAAGTACATTTTTCAGTTGTTTTATACCTGCACTGTTTTTTGTTTCAGCACCGCGGACAGCGCTGGGGCGTCAGTGCATGTTAAATTGGGGGTCCTGACTCAAAAAGGTTGAGAACCACTGGTTTAAAGGCTCAGGAAACCTTTGCAGGTGTCTGGAGTTAATTAGCTGATTAGAGTGTGACACCATGACTCTCCAATATTGAACTTTTTCACAATATTCTAATTTTCTGAGACACTGAATTTTGGGTTTTCATTATGTGTAAGCCATAACCATCAACATTTCAAGAAATAAAGGCTTGAAATATTTCACTCTATGTGTAATGAGTCTATATAATATATGGGTTTCACTTTCTGAAATGAGTGACAAAAACTATTGAACTTTTTCATGATATTCTAATTTTTGTTGTACCTGTATTTAGGTTGAAGAGTTTAAACTACAGCATCTAGGAGTAAAAATGGCAGTTAACATATGTTTAATCAGCATGAGGGTTATGGGTCCTTGGAAAACTTTCTGCCCCGTAGGGGTCCCTAGCCCCGAACAGTTGAGAACCCCTGCAATAGCTGGGTTTGTTTCATCTTTAATGCTTTGGTCACAAACTGAACTCCTGCATAGAATAAATTACATAATACTGGGTCATTGAATTAACATTAGCATTCACTCAAGGTAAAATGTAATGACTTCACTGTTGAGTAAAAACATGTAGTGTTTTTCAAACTTAAACAAAGAAAAGGTTTAGAAACCTTCAGAGTGGTTACTGCTAATGCAGTCTTTTTTAACTACAACAATCAGAGAGAATTTTTAGACTCCAGTGGGATTGATAAATATGCATGCTTTCATGCTACATCACTCACAGAAGCACAAAAACAAACAGGCTTTGTTTTGTTGCCTTGTGTTTTTCATTTTTTATCATAGCTCAAGGTGAACCTCTGACATGTGCCTCTCCTGACTTAGAAAAAGAAAAACAACTCGGGTGCTGATCAGTCCTCTCTGTCTAACTGCCTCCACTTATCACTATTGAAGCACAAATGTGCATCAAACTAAGTGGCCTAAGTGTGAAGAATAGCAGAAAACAAAGGAGCTGATGTAAGAATCCCACCAGGAAGGCAAGACGTGGAGTTCACCGTAGGACAAAAAGCTGATCTGATGCAGAAAAAGAATCAATCATGAGCATTTCTTTTCAAAATAATAACTCAATTCCTCAAAAACTTCACATGCAACAGGTTGTTTTTCTCATCTTACAGATGAAAATGTTAAAATTCAGCTGAGGCAGAGCGGCGCTCATGCCTTTTTAACACCGCATCAAGAGTATATTTTTTCCACAGACATCAGGGGGATGCTAAACTCTGAACTAAACTCTCTCAAGCTTGCTAACAAACTTTAAGATCTAAAAAGTTGGGTTCAGGGTATGTCTGGGCCTAGCATCAGATCCTCTGCTCCACCGGCAGGTCGGATTTATTCCTGCCTTCATCAGACTTTTGTTTCTCCACAGTAACATGCAGTAGCCCCAGCCACGCTTGCCCGAAGGCAAACCACAGTGTTTACTCAAAAGCAGCGTAAATAAGAGCCTCTTCTTGGATGTGTCAGCTTGTGAAGAAACTCACTGAGTGTGCCTGCGAGTGTGCATGCGACTTAACTCCCCTTTCTTTTTTCTTCTCCCTGACAGTGTGCAAAGCCCGGTGGGGATCCCTCCACTACTCAAACTTCATAAAAAGCTGGCAAAAACAGCCACAGCTACTTGTGTTCAGCATCCCTGCACACACCTATACAGCTGTGACGAGTCCCAAATCCAGCAGGCCAGCATGCTGCAACAAGACCCCTCCATAAAGAGGATGATATTTGCTTTTCAATGCCGCCTTTCATCCTCCACAGGGTCTGAGAGGCGCAGAGCTTCTTATGCAGCTGCAACGGCATACTTCACTTTATATTCCTGGAATCCAACACAAACCATCACTCTGCATTGAAAGTGCTGAACTTTTTCATTTCTTTTCCCGCAGTCAGAGATGTCACAGCAGGTGGTGAGGCACAGGGTATGAAAATACCAGCCAACCGTAATGGCATAGAAGGCAGCCCCGAAACTAGTCTCGACTGAGAGAGAGGGAGCAAACACAGAGGAGAGCAGAGGGCTCTGCACTGAAACCATATAAACCTGAGATCTTTAGGACTTAGACCTACACTGTTTTTAGAGGGGAAACATGCTGACTAAGCAGGTATGAAAATAGACCCTTTTCTGACTACCACATATGCTTCTTTATGCCATTCTTACAATTCAAAATCCCCCGAAGGTTGCTTTCTTAAAAAGTACCAAAATGTAAGGATAATATTAGTCCAGTGGTAAAACACACCCCAGGGTTCATCACGATAACACAGGATACAGTAGGTTAAAATTTGATGTGATGCACAACCCATGGCAACAATGACATCACAACAATGAATTTCATGACTTCAGTATTTCTGCAAGATACACATATGATACAAAACCACATCTGATAAATCAGAGTTACTCAGCCCTGCTCTACCAAAGAGCCAAACTGTTGAAAATTACCTTCGCAAGAGCCACAATCTAAGTGGTGAAAAGTGGGTGAAAGTGGCAATAAAAATAAGTTGAAGCTGGTAAAACAGGTGAAAAAGCTGCAAAAAGTGGCCAAAAATGGGTGAACAGGGGTAAAATAGGCAGAAAATGGCAGAGACTGGGTGAAAAGTGACAAAAAATGTGGAGAAAAACTGGCAGAAATGGATGAGGCGTGACAAAAAAATGGCATACAGGTGGCAAAAATGGTACAAAAACAGCAAAAAATGTGGCAAAAAAAAGAGTGAAAAGTGACTAAAATTGGCAAAAAGCAGCAAAAAGGTGAGGGGACATGAGGTTACCCCACTGTATGTCTCCAAACCACTTTTTTACAACCGTCCCCCGCCACCAGCCTTCGTTCCTCGTTGCAGATTAATATCGTGCTTTAATATTTGGCCTCTTTTCACTTCAGGTGAGTAGCTTAACCCTCGACAGCCCACATACCACATTATTTCCATTTACTACTTTGGAAAACAGTCGTACCGCGGTCTTCCTACTCTACGCTAACAGTTTAGCCACCGCCGACATTCTCATTGTTTGCATCCGGCGAAGGGTCAGAGAGGAAGGCTGCAGACATTAACTGAAGCTACAGCGGTCTCTAGTGGCAGGAGGTTTATTACAGTTTAAAAGAGCATTGTAGACAGGGATTTCAAGCCTGTTTTTTGGATAATGTTGATATTTAATTTTTAGTAGTAGTTCAAATAAATTTGTTTCAATAATAATAAATACGTTTCATTTTGTTTTTTGTTTTTTTTTTTTGCTTTTTAGTAAGAGTAGCTGGGTGGTTTACTACAGCCTCATGTAACCTCACACATTATACCAACAGCAAAAATAATTGTTAAAAAAAAAAATCTCTCTCTCTCTCTCTCTCTCTCTATATATATATATATCGGTATCGGCATATATTTATCGGTATCAGATCGGAACTGAAAAAAAGTGGATCCGTGCATCCCTACATTTTAGTCACTTTTCACTTGTCATTGCTGTTTCTTGACCACCTGTAACTCCATTTCTTTTTACTTCGCACCCATTTTTGCCATTTTGTACTAGGGCTGGGCAATTAATCGCAAATGAGATTAAATCGCAATATGGCATGCTGCAATTTACAAATCGCAGATATTGCAATATTGCTTTAACTTGAAATATGTCAAAATACCAGTTAAATGTGTGTATGTCTTGCAGCAGCAGAGATTTTATGGACATTTTACAAACATTCAAGTGTAATTTTATTAAATGGTTTACAAAAATTGTTCTTATTTGCATTTTATGTTCATTTGAGTGACATGAAAACAATTATTCCCATTCAATAAAGCAATTAATATCAAATTTGAAATATGAGGAGCAATAATTGCAATTAGATATATTTATTTAATCGTTCTGCCCTATTTTATTTTATCTAACACCAATCAAAGCTCTTTCTCTCAACACAGTGGTGTGTTTAAATATGACGTACTTCTCACTAATCCCTGCTTGCATCAATGCTGCTGCACGCTGCTGCTAGCGAAGCTTCACCTCCTCCATCCCAGCCTTCTCCTTTAAAGCTTCAAGCTTGTTAATAATCGCATATCAAATCGAAATCGCAATACCGGGGAAAAAAATCGCAATTAGATTATTTTTGCAAATCGTTCAGCTCTAGTTTTTACCACTCAGATTGCGGCTCTTGCAAAGGCATTTTTCAACAATTTGGCTCTTTGGTTGAGCAGGGTTGAGTAACACTGCTTTATACAGTCAGATTTGTCACTTTTTATGGAAGTTAAAGAGGTTGTTTTTGAACTCATGGTGTTTATCGTTTTAGTTTTACTCCCACCCCCTTGCATCTGATACAGGAATGTAAGAAACTGCAACACAAAAGTAGAAAATCATGTCACTGAAGATCTCATTTGCAACTGTTGGTCATAAAGAGGCAGCAGTATTAAAAAATTCACTGTTACATAACCAGTTACTAAGTCCTCACAGGAGCTTTAAATACAGACTAATACAAATACGACCACTCACAACATCAGAGGTTTTGATGAAATAATGATAGAAATTGCATGATGGGCAGGTTACCCGAAATTTTAAGCTGCCTCAGGCAACATTTAAGCCATATTTGTCATGTGACAGCTGCTAATTTCACTGCCTGGTGATACAATAAAATGTGAAAACCAGGCCTTTGTTCCAGTCTGATTTATGAGACTTCTCCCTGTGTGTGACAGCCTGTTTGATAAAGCTATTTTAAAATCTACAGGAGCCATCTGTTACCAAATGCAATAATACTAATCTAGCAGTTACGGGGAAAATGTGAGCTATGATATTCTGGGACAGAGACAAGGGTGAAAGGAGAGCTTGCAAACATTTCATTAAAAAAATGTTGCAAGTCAAGGAAGGAAATAAAAAGAAAGTGACAAAACTTTAAGGCTTCAGGTCAAACTTGTTGTGTAACTTCACAAAGTATTAGTTTTATTAGAGAACTAAGAGGACAGGGGACAGCAGGGAGGGGGGAGAGTGCCACCTATTGGACAAACAAACACCCTTCACTTCAGACTCACAACTGATGAAGTCAAACCAGTGCATAAGAGACAGCTTCCACCTCTCACTCCGCATCTCTCAGGAGTTAAAGTTTAATAGAAGCCAGCGAGGAAACAATCCAAGGAGGACGTGTGAATCATGCTAGATGTGCCTCAATGCAGACATCTCCTTTCTGAATCTAATTTGCATTTGAAAGATGTCAAATTTGCACATTTTAAAACATGACTGTCACAATCTGCCTCTAATTTTGCATACACAACCTGAGACAATGTGATAATGTGTCTGTCAAAGGATTAGATTGAAGTTATTGTACCTGTTGCTTGATTTCAATGCCTTCTTGATCCTGTTCGTCACACATGCCGTCTCAAACCCTGAGTCATGTCATGTGTTTAACAAAGAAAACCTCGCCTCATGAAGTTCACACGAAATATGCAGATTTCTGCTTGCTGTTGAAATCTAAATGGATGTCAAATTTCTGCAGACAGACAGTGTGAAATTGAAAACAAACAATGGCAAGCAACACATCAAAGTGAGTGCAGAATAGAGGGTGCATCCAGAGTCTCTTAAATTGCATAAACGTTCCCTCATTTACATCTCAGTCCTATCCACAAAGGCAGCATAAATATATGCAAGGCTAAGGAATCAAGGGAATGTGTTTCAAGAGGAATAAGAGATATTTTCCTCTGAAGCATCACGAGAAGCTACAGTATATCTGTCAATGGAAATGGAGGCAGCAAATCACAGTTTTAGTAGCTGTCAGTCAGCTCTATCACATTTCTCTGAGCCAGTACCTGCACATAAAGAGCCATCTGCAGTCTGTGTTTATTCAGAGGGAACACACCCTCCTCATCCCACAAAACTTTGCAGCAGAAGGAAGCAGAAGGTATAAAATAAAGTTATTTTTGTAAGATTTTTAAACAGTAACTTCAGATTTATATCTTATTTTTTAGGTCTCTAAAAAATTTAAATGACTTCAACGTTACCTTTCTGCTGTGTTGTTGTATAAAGCTAACATTTTATCATGGTATGCAAATTCATCTGAAGAGGGTAATTCATTTGCAGCGCCCCCTATCAATGTCACATTACCAGCATCCAGCTGCTCCATGTTGACACTTTCAGAGGTCAGAGGACAGCAGAATCAGTTAGCCTACATAAGATTAACTACAGAAATAACAGTGAATATGTAAAGATAGAAATCTTGTTAAAAAGATATTCAAGGTGACTATCATCTGAGTTCCATAAGCTGACAGCTAAAGGAATAACCATAAGCTCTACTCAGAGCTACATGATTGCAAGAGGCCTCATCATCTTCTTGTTCCTATGAAAGTTGTAAAGATGAAGCTACATTCTTAAACTATTAAATCATTCCCACTTTTGTTCCTAAGTCCTAATAACTGGAAGAGTGTGCTCATTTTTCCTCGTTAAGTACGGAGAAACGCCCTTTTATATCCATATTTGGGCGGGAGACTGCAGGGCAGTGTGCAAACACAGGAGTGAGAGAAGACAGAAGAGTTAGAACGTCAAAATTAAAATAAAATGTAAACTCAATCCAAGACTTGAAATACAGTGATCAATTTAACAGCTATTTTTAATTTTAGTCTCAGTTTTAGTGGCATTAGAGTCATCTCTACCCTTTATAGTTGTAGTCTGGTTCTAGTTGACGATAACACAAAAAGTATAGTTTTAGTCAGTAAAAATTCCTCACATTTCAGTCTTTACTTTTAGTCCAAGCATTTATTTTCTTGCCTAAATCTGATCATGGTAGTGTGTTCTCTGCACTCTGCCAAACCTGGGGTCCCTGCTTTCTACAGCTGAGAGGCAGAATAGATAAAGATGCATTGTTTTGGACAGATTTACCCACAGTGGACAAATATCACAGATTTTGAAATTCCGGCGAAAACTACATTAAATTTTAGTCTAGCTGTAGTCATCTTGATGAAAACTAAACCTAGTTTTTGTCAGTTTTCGTCATCACAGATCTATTTTTGTTAGTCTTAGTCGAGTTTTTGTCATGGAAAAAAAGCTGTCGACGAATAGTTTTAGTCATAGTTTTAGTCAACAAAATTAAGACTGAAGGTCAGTGAATGAGACTGAGTTATCTTAAGGCATTACCAAGAACTCACAAGCCATGATATGATGAGATTTCCTGACAATGTCCTTTACTTTCCTCTTGGCCTGATGAAGGGAACAAAAGTCTTTCTAACTGACTCCAATGATCCTGTAGCAGACCGTATTTTGTTTTTTATAAAACTGAACATACAAAAAAAGAAAAAGAAGGAAAAAACAGAGCAGAACAAGATAAAGTAACACATGCAGTGCATGATCATTTGGAAGTCAATAACAACAATTAAAGAAACATGCAGGAGAAGCCAAAGAAGCCCAAAGTGGCCCTCCTATGTGACCTTAACAGTGCTCTGCAGGCTACGTTTGCCCTGAATGGATGCTCCACTGAACCAAGATATAAAAGAAAAGGTCAAGAGGCTTTTGATCCGTGAACAACAAATGTTACTTAAAATCCTCGTATATTTGAGACGCAGATATGGTTACTGGGGACAGTAAAGGCTGGGTTGTTTGTTAATCTACACAGTAGCTACTGTTATGACATGATCATATGACCACCACATCCATATCGCTCTGTGATACTCCACCTTCATGCAAGTGTGATTTTAATGCAAGTTTCCAGTCCTGCCACCACACTTCCTGCCTGTTTGTGCACAGAAAACCTCAACTAAGCATATTTACTTTAGAGCTGAAGCAGATAAATACTGAGAATTTTTACTGCTGTTACTGCAGAAGGAAAGACAGAAGGTCGAGGACTGAGGATTTTTTTGGACTCTTTCTGCACTGAGAGAGACACGGATCAGCACTGCATCTTTTTGTAGCTATCATCTCACACCACAGAACACAGTATGCCTTTGCTAACCTGTGGACCAATCACAACCTGTACAGACTGTCAACCAGTATAGATATTATAGACCAGACTCAAGTGGGCCACCCAGGTATATTTACAGCCACACAAGTTTATCTACCCAACATTTTTTTTCTTTTTCAAATCCATACATAATCACTCTCCATGCAGAATAGAGAGACCTCCACTAACGTGTTCTCTTTGTGCAGCAGCATTTCCTGATTCAATTAAGCATCTAAAGTCATCATTTTAACATCTTTCTGCAGCTACTCGCTCCCACATTAACTTGCACTCCTGCGCTCCAGTTTGATGGTTGTAATATGCTACCGTCAGCCTAAGTAGTCACACATGCAGCTCACAGGCGAGGATGACGGAATATCAAAAGAAACATTTCAAAGGGTGAGTGAAGTTATCAGAACATTTCATACAAAGTTCTGCTGATGAAATCTGTCAAAAGAGCAGAAGCTCAAAAAATACACTTAAAAAATAACCACCCCAATACAGTATCATTGTGAGAGAAAACAATGCACAGGTTTAGCAGTCTGAGTCATCCTGATGCATAGTCACACATGCACAGGGCATCATGTCTAAGTCTTTTTAAGTTAAAGGCTTTGCAAACCTGAGCATATGAAACAAAAGTGGTTCTCAAATGGTGGGTATTTTTGAAACTGCGATGTAATTTTAGAACTTACAATATCACATATAAAAAATGGACAACCTCTTAGAAAACTTGTTTTTTTTTCTGCTGGTTTTCTGGTATTTTCTGACTGCTCTATTTGGAAAATTCTGTTTAAAAATGTCAAATAACAGGTACAAAAAGTTTTATTTGCAACAGCAGATTGTTTTAATCAACAGCTATAAGGCTGATAAACCTGAAATGTATGCTGAAAAAACTTACAGTTTTGTGTGTATTCGCATAAATAATTTGTTTCCACATGGTGAGGCAAGGAATGTTTAGGTGTGCATGGTGAATAGGTAGATAAATAGATAAATACTTTACTAATCCCAATGGAAATGCAAGAATTTGAACAACTTTGCAATACAAATAAACACCAAGTAAAGATGACATGTTACAGAGGTGATTTTCATTCGGATATAAGCAAGCTTGGGTGTGCCTTGGGCAAAAAATGTTAGGAAATCACTGTGAAACAGCATAAGTTTGACATAAGGGATGCACGATATTATTGCCCTGGTATCAGCAGATATCAAAATTTTCTCCCGATAGTGAATCCAATATTTTGCCTGTGTATTTCAGCATACATCAACTGTAAATTTGGACATATATACGAATACATTAGTGGAGTTTTAGGCTGGACCAACAGACCTACACTATATTGCCAAAAGTATTCACTCACACATCCAAATAACTGAAATCAGGTGTTCCAATCACTTCCATGTCCACAGGTGTATAAAATCAAGCACCTAGGCATGCAGACTGTTTCTACAAACATTTGTGAAAGAATGGCTCGCTCTCAGGAGCTCAGTGACTTCCAGCATGGTACTGTGATAGGATGCCACCTGTGCAACAAGTCCAGTGGTGAAATTTCCTAACTCCTAAATATTCCACAGTCAACTGTCAGTGGGATTATAACAAAGTGGAAGCCATTGGGAACCACAGCAAATCAGCCACCAAGTGGTCGGCCACGTGACGGAGCGGGGCCAGCGGATGCTGAGGTGCATAGTGCGCAGAGGTGGCCAACTTGCTGTAGAGTCAATGACTACAGACCTCCAAACTTCATGTGGCCTTCAGATTAGCTCAAGAACAGTGCGTAGAGAGCTTCATGGAATGGGTTTCCATGGCTGAGCAGTTGCATCCAAGCCATACATCACCAAGTGCAAAGCAAAGCATTGGATGCAGTGATGTAAAGCACGCCGCCACTGGACTCTAGAGCGGTGGAGACGCGTTCTCTGAAGTGAAGAATCGCGCTTCTCCATCTGGCAATCTGATGGACAAGTCTGGGATTGGCGGTTTCCAGGAGAACGGTACTTGTCTGACTGCATTATGCCAAGCGTAAAGTTTGGTGGAGGGGGGATTATGGTGTGGACTTGTTTTCCAGGAGCTGGGCTTGGCCCCTTAGTTCCAGTCAAAGGAACTCTGAATGCTTCAGCATACCAAGAGATTTTGGACAATTCCATGCTCCCAACTTTGTGGGAACAGTTTGGGGATGGCCCCTTCCTGTTCCAACATGACTGTGCACCAGTGCACAAAGCAAGCTCCATAAAGACATGGATGAGAGAGTTTGGTGTGGATCAACTCGACTGGCCTGCACAGAGTCCTGACCTCAACCTGACAGAACACCTTTGGGATGAATTAGAGCAGAGATTGGAATGGGGTGTCACTTAAGTTCATATGTGAGTCAAGGCAGGTGAGCGAAAACTTTTGGCAATGTAGTGTATGTCAGTTGAGGTCATTTTCCTTATTTACCCTCATTCTTTAAACTTTAAAGTGTTTTTTTAAGGATTAAAGTTTGTTTCCTTTGTCATCCTTAAACCTTTAAGTGTGTCCAAAAGGACTAAAATTTCTCTTCTGAAAAGCATATTTAAATATCGGTATCGGCTAAATAGAATCTGTAAATATCAGCATCTCGATATCAACAAAAATCCACTATCGTGCATCCTGATTTGACACAAAAGTATAAATTAAATTTAAGAGTAAATAAATGTGGTTTTATTTTATGTGTATGCACCCAAACTTCGTGCTACTCCTGCACAGGTCTAGGGGACCTCCTCATGAAATTTCTAACTGTCAAGAGCATTATTTCTTGAATGCATGGTTATTTTTATGCACCAATTTGCCATGATGGGTCTTTTTTACAAAAAAAAGTAATTACTTCATTTTCATACTACATTGCTTACACTTTATGCATAAATAACACATTCTGGAAAGACTGGCATATGTTTTCTGCATAAACACAGCATGTCAGAGCTTTTTAATCATGCTTATACACTGTAGGCAAGACTTGCAGGGACTGAATATGATAAAGTGCTTTCAAAGAAAATCACTGTTACTTAGTCTACTTGGTTTTGTCTGACAAAGTGAAGTGTTTTAGGCAAAATCTAAACCAAATTTTAAATTATCTGAGCAGCATTTTGCTCCACATGATAAATGACTGTTTGTTTTTACAATCATTACAATGCACAGCGTGCATGTGTGCAATCTGACAACAGGACACCCAGAGTCTGCTGCTGCTCTGTGATGAGCAGATATACAGCATGAGCAGACACTCCGCTTACCAGCAAACTTTGGGAACTCAAGGTGAACTTTCATAAAGGTGTGTTGTCTGAAAACTAGGCGAGCACAGCTCAGCAAAGCAGCTGATTCACTCTGTGGAAGATGTGCCCGTCTATTTAGCTTGTAGTCTAACGTCAGAGCGCTGAGTCTGTGTCTGAAAAACAACGTGACAAGGCGAGGCTCAAGGCAAATATACCTGCTGGATGTGGGCTGCCAACCCAATCATAAGTTGGAAACTGTACCAGCATTCTGAAAAATCAATTTCTCTACTGACTAAACAGGCCAGTGAAACACAGATCAGGCACTCATGCTCGGCTGAAATAAACAAGTGCACATAAATTATATAAATTCCATATATGCAGTGTTTTCTGCCTTTATTGTGGAGGGGTGAAAGGGTCAGCTACCCAGAATGATTTTCAGAGTAAACACTGCAACCACAAAACTGTCAGCTAAATTTATTTAGTTTTTACTCTAAGCCTCCCTGGACTGATGGGAAATATTAAATCATGTTTAAAGTGTTTACTGGCTACAGACTCTGCTTTTTCTGTATCAACAATAAAAGTTAATAGGGTAAATAAAACACAGTAAAAAGATCCTAATAAAAATGGTGTTTTTGGTGCTTCTGATTTTTAGACTTCTAGTTAAAAGAGTTGTTTAATGAGACAGTGAAACAGTTAAGTAACCCAACATAAAAATTTCGGAGAGCTACACTTCACATCCTCCTGTTCTCTGCCTTACTCTGGTTTAAAACCAGGCGTACTCTAATGCATCAGATAACTCTGATCAGCAGCACAGTCCAGAGAGTGGCTGATGATGAATATGAGGGGCATGTGAAAGACCTCCTTTAAAGCTTCACTTGCAAATCTTGGTTATGGCTTTCAGACATCTCTCTTCGCTTCTCCATCTTTACAGCAAAAATGAGAGCTTTGACTCAGCATGCAAAAACTGCAGATCCACAAAAAACTTCCACTTCAAGCAAGGAGAGAGTAAACATCAAATACAGGGCTTGACACTTGCCCCAGTACCAGAAATACATAAAAAATCTGCTGACATATACAAGCCTAATTCCAAAAAAGATGGAGCACTGTGGGAAATAAAGGTGGACTGACATTGGTTTTGAAGGGCCGATATCTATACCAGTGTTACTCAACCAAAGAGCCAAACTGTTGAAAACACCGTTGCAAGAGCCACAATCTAAGTGGGGAAAAGTGGGTGAAAGTTGCAATAAAGATAAGTTTAAGCTGGAAAATTAGGTAAAAAAGCTGCAAAAAAGTGGCCAAAAATGGGTGAATAGGGGTAAAACAGGCAGAAAATGGTAGAGACTGGGTGAAAAGTGACAAAAAAATATGGAGAAAAAGTGGCAGAAATGGGTGAGACCTGGAAAAAAAAGGCTCACAGGTGGCAATAATGGTAAAAAAAAAAAAAAAAAAAAGCAGCATTGCAACAAAAAAACGGGTGAAAAGTAGGTGAAAGTGGCAAAAAGCAGCAAAAAGGTGGGGGAAAATGAGTGAGAAGTGACCAAAATTGGCAAAAAGGTGGAGGGAAATGAGTGAGAAGTGACTAAAAATGGCAAAAAGCAGCAAAAAGGTGGGGGATAATAAGTGAAAAATAATTAATACTGGCAAAAGCAGCAAATTGGTGGGGGAAATGAGTGAGAAGTGACTAAAATTGGCAAAAAGGTGGAGGGAAATGAGTGAAAAGTGGCTAAAAATGGCAAAAAGCAGCAAAATGGTGGGGGAAATGAGTGAAAACTAACTAAAATTGTCAAAAAGGTGGGAGGTAAATAAATTATTGGTTTATGAGATTTGCAAATTACAGCATTCTTGTTTTGTTTACATTCTACAAAATGCTCTAACTTTTTTTAAATTGGGGTTGTACACCTTGTGCTTTTATCGTATGAAACATAGAGGAGCAGAGTGATTCAGGAATTTAAACAGTGGACAGAAACAACAGGAAGAAAAACACTGAACTAATTAAAAACACAAGACTATGATGTTTGCACAGTGCAGTACATGATGACTATAACATTACTTTCCCAGACATTCAAAACACACAACACTGCAGACTGGGGAGGACGGCAGTACAGGAGAAAGCAGAGCCTTTAAATAAGCAAAGATGAGCTCCTGCACCGACACTAAAAATACACTCATAAACAGAAATACAGACACAGATGCAGTGTGTGCAGTATGATACTCTCATAACCTCCACAAAGTACTTAAGTACTGGATATTAATAGTTAATTGAACTCCAGGCAATAAATAATTACTATCCCTGGGGCTTATACTCTATTAAATCAGATCCTGTTAAAGTGATGACAGAAAATATTTATACCATAATATACTGAGGGCACTGATTATCCCAACTAGGCCATGACAGTCTTCTCAGTGTCGATCCCAGTTAGCTACAGAAATCATTTAAAAAATAAAAAAAAAAACCTAACACGAAAAGCAAAAGGAGATCTTAGGCCAGTGATACTCAAAGCGCGGTTCTTGAGCCACATGTGGCTCTTTTGTGGTGATGTGTGACTCTTTTATTTCTTTCTTTGAAATATTTTCCCCCATAAACCTTTAAAAAGGTCAACATTAACCTCAGAAATTATACATTGCAAGTTACATGAATCAGTTTTTTTCCGACTCTTGTACTGTTGGCTTGAATTGTCCACCTTTATTTTCTTATATTTCAATTGCCCTTATTTGCAATTTTTATCCCTTTTTTCCACTTTTAATACATTTTTACAGATTTTTAAGCCCAAGATTGCCACTTCTTTTGCCTCTTTTCACCAGTGTTTTTCATTTTTTGTCCTGCTTTTTGCTATTTGCATTTTTTTCCACTTTTTTGCCATGTTTTGCCCCTTCTTACCCATTTAAGCTGCCTTTTTCCATTGAATGTCACTTTTTTTGTCTTTTTTTTTGTCCATTTGAGTCTCTTTTAACTAATTTTTTGCCACATTCTTACAGTTTTTTAGTGGGGTTTTTTCGAACATTTTTGCCACTTGTAACTCATTCTTTAATCAATTTTGCCACTTTTCTCCCCATTTTGCCCCATTTTTTCCACTTCTTTGCCAGTTTTTGACGATTTTGTCACTTTTGTTCATTTTAGTCTCTTTTCACTCATTTTTTTGCCACATTTTTGACCAATTTTGCCAACTGTTTGTTGTTTTTTGTTATCAATTTTAGCCAACTTTTTCACCAGTTTTTGCCTTGTTTATCTTGCTTTTTGCTCTTTTCATTTTTTTCCCCTTCTTGCATGTTTAAGCTGCCTTTTGCAATTGAATGCCACTTTTTCCAATTTTTGCCACTTCTTCCCATTAGAGTTATTATTTTTTGCCACATTTTACTGTTTTTTGACCATTTTTGCCACCTATAACTTATTTTTTAGTCAGTTTTTGCCATTTTTTCTCCCCTTTAACTTATTTTTATTGCCACTTTAACCCATTTTTGACACTTTTCACCACTTAGATTGTAGCTCTTGCAAAGGTATTCTTTTTTTAACAATTTGGCTCTTTGTTTGAGCAGGGTTGAGTGACACTGTATTAGGCATTTTAATTATTAGTGATCCACTGATAATGGGTGCAGGGTGAGAATATCTTTACGCCATTAGCACCCTGCAATTACAAATGTAAATTTATCACTGCATGAGACATCAAAACCTGCTACAGCAGCTTTAAAAGTGTGAGGTTTGCGTTTCCTTCTGCCAAAGTAAACATTCGAGGAAAAACAGTTGCAGACATACCTAGCATGTTGAAGATAAAATCCTTGGCAGTGTGGACCTCTAAGGCCGTCTGGTCTCCAAACTCCCCCTGTTCCAGTATGACTAGCTCAGACACTTGTGACGACAGCTGATCCAGGGTAGCCCCTGACCTGAAGTCCACCTCTGATGACTTCTTGACGGGGGCTGGGGAGCGCGGTGCCACAGCACTCATCAGGGACTCCATCTCTACAGCCAAGCCAAGTGAGGACAAAGGAAGAGAGAGTATTTTAGAGATGCCATCATTTAACTCCAATGTTGATCAGTCACAAAAGCCCTAATTTCATGGTCAACAAAGGCAACATGGCCCCTGAAGAGATGAGTAATGCTATCAGAGTACCAGCTTGAAGGTTGCAGAATCAGAGAGAACTGTGGAACAAAACACAGGGCTAAAAAAAGATGTCTTACAGCCAAATGTATTTTTAGACTGACTTTTTGTTGTTGGGCCTTTATGATGTCAGCGCAGTATAATGCTCCTCTTGTTTTCAGCAGCTTTGTGTGAATCATGAAGTCTGTAGGGCAGTTTTAGGGGAACATATTCCATCATATAACAGAAATGTCATTGATCCAGGTGTAGTTACAGCCTCGATAACCATCCAAAAATCTGCATTCTAGCAAACATACTAAGCATCATTCAACCTAGTGCTGACTGCTTTGGAACGAGGACTATATGCCTTAAATTAAGGTTGTAAAATTTTCAATAATTTCCAATATCACACCCTGTATGCAATAAATACCCATATGCTTCCCACTGGACAGTACCGTAACTTTTATTTTCATTCCAAAGTCAAATAGCAAGAGCAAGCATAGGAAAGATACAAAGCAGTAATAGAGATGAGTAATAAGATGTTAATTTCTGAATGTGCCAGTGCAGTTGCACTCTAAAGAACTTAAAAAAACATGTTGACATCTCCACACAAACATGCAGGAAAATACCGGATTTTATCTAATTGCTGCTAAAGTGGTATACATCTGTGACGGTCACAGATGCTACATTGTTGAGCTTTTTGTTCAATGATTAGCAAATATTTTTAAGTCCCTTTAACTTCAATTTAAATGTGCATACCAATGCTAATGTCTGTTGCTAACAACTCGACAGCAGATAAGAAAAACAGCAAGCCACTTGGTCCCAAAAAAGATTCTAATAAAGACCCGTTTCAAAGAACAGGTTAGAAAATAAAAATGCCAAAAGGGGCTCTCATAGGCTCATTGGTTGTGTCAGAGCAAATGGGCCGACATCCTTGAAAGTAGCAAACTGGGCCCTCTACTCAGCCTGGCATACACTGTGCAATTTTTAGCAGATTTATACACATATTTTGAGTCACATGACTCAATTGGAAGTCTGATTATGTAGTGTTTGTCATGCAGTGTAGCAGGGGGGGCATGATGACCAACCACAGCCTGGGCACAGCTCAACCAGCCGTTACCAAATAATCAGATGGATTTCTGATATGTTTGATAATTTGGTCATTTGACAATACACAATCCCCACAGAAAGTGCTGAGCTACAACTTTGGATCACTTCTTTTGTTTGTAAAGTATTGGACAGCATCTTAAATAGCCATAAAAACAGCTGGAATGCTTCTTTGATGCATCTTCCTTATAATAAAGCACACAAACAGGCAGGAAACAGAGCTACTGGCAGACCTCCAGCTAATATTTGTTATTATTTAGCTGCTAGTTGTGCTTGCAGGAAATGCTGTTTATGCATTTCGGAGAGAGACAATAAGAGCAGTTTTGTCGCTGTTCATAGCTACTTGAAAACAAATCTGACTTCAACTTCCATACGTGAGACTTTCCAAAGGAACTTGACTGACAGTTGTCACAATTTTTCCAGACTTCAGTCATACGGTGTGAGCTATCAGGCTGTGCATGACTGTCAGACTGTCAAACTCAATCACAGCAGGGGGATTCAGGATTTAGGTCTAACCTGATGGCCTAACAGGGTCAACATTTAACCATAAACTGTCAACCTCATTTTCACCAGTAATAAAATATGAATAAAACAGCACTGATAATAAATCATTTGGAAGTTCAAATGTTAAGTTTAAAGGGTCAAATCAAATAAAAATTCCAATTTATTAGTTCAAAAGATCAGAAAAAGATATTAAAAATAGAAAAAAAAGTTTTTAAAGAGAAAATATGTGAGGAGAAAGTTAAAATCATAAGTTTAAAAGGTGAAAATATGAGATCAAATTTGAAATCATGAGTTTAAGAGTCAAAATATGACTTAAAATTTTAAATTGTGAGTCTGATAGTTCAAAATTTGGGATTAAAAAGCCAAAATTTAGGAGGTAAAAATGTCAAAATATGAGCTTGAATTCAAAATGATGACTTTAAAAAGTAAAAAATATTACTTAAATTTCAAATTTGGAGTTTAAAATGTCAAAATATGATACAAAAAGTAAAAAAATTAATTTAAATTGTCAAAATATAAGATGCAAAATTGAAATCATGTTTTAAAAGTCATAAAATGGGATATAGTACCCATATATATACCTGTGACATAGTGTGAGCACATAAATCTTGCACATCTAGCATGCTTCATAAGCTGACATTACACCACAACTGCAAGGGAGTCGGCTCAAAATTGCACATTGTGTGTCTGGCTTTACTCATGTGGTTCTCCATACTCCCTCCGACATCTCTGGTGCTGTCCTGTCTGAATAAAGACAGAGAAGCCCAGAAATCAATCTGTGTCAACATAAGACTCAAAATCAAAAAGAACTGCATAATAACCATGGCTTAGTTGTGGGTGTCCAGGATGTCTTTTCTGTTGTTATTGTATTGACACAAGTACCTTTGTATTTTTAGTAATGTGTTAGACTTTAACTGTGGTGTTGTGACAGCACTACCAAAACACATCTGTAACATGATGATTGAGCACATGCCCAATACCATAGCTTCTGTCCCTGTGTATAACCTGACATAAGAGGTATAAAACAGTACTCATTATCAATGATACGCTCTTCTGCAGTAGTACAGACCTGTGCCAATTAGCAGCCCTAGATGAAGGCAGTTTGTGTCTAATACTAACATGTTTTCAGAGCTGAGAGTGCCTGCATTCAACCTAAAGCCAACTCTGAGTTTCTCCAGATATAAGCGGATAAGACTGTATGTTGTTGATCACAAGACGAGCTGCTTTCCAAGGCGTCACTCTCTTGTATGCTAACGCCTCTAAGGAGTTAAATGGGTTGTAAATTGACATCTAAACCAGGTTAAAATGCACTCTGCTTCGGACAGGACGTGATATATCGCGCACCAGAAAAACGACTAAGCAGGGCTTAGCTAGGGTCGTGGGGAATTACGTTTGTTGTGGTCAGGTTACACCGATTAAAACACGTTAGATAGTGAGAGCCAACTTGTTTACACGTATGTGTGCTCGTATAAAACATTGTGTGCTCGTACGAACACGCCCTGAACTTGTAAGGTAAACAAAGTTCATCCGAGAGGAAATGACAACACGGCCTCTGCCCCTAAAACTAGGTCAATTAACGAGAAAGCTTCCCTGGTTCTACGTAGCAGCTAAGCTAATAGCCGAGCTAATTAGCCAGCTTGCCGTCTGACAGTTAACATAAGCTAATTAGATAACTCGAGATAGGAAACAAATTAGCTCGGGTTGCTTTATCTCGATACATTCATGTAACTGCTCTACAACTGTAATACCAAACCATTTGACTCGCAGTGGTAAGGTCAGCTTGGCACACCGCCCACAGTCGGCTAATTTCTTATTATTAGCAGTATTAGCCAACTAGCTGTGAAAAATTAGCATGCTAGCTAACGTGACAGGTGGGGACAGTGAAGACAACACAGCAGCACACGTTAAAGCACACAAACGAACAGGCACCAGCACATACTCACATTTAAATCTATAGATACCCCCCCACACACACACACACACAGGCATGCACCCACTCTCAGCTCGGGTTACGTTAGCTCACCAGTGAAATCATTAGCTATCAAAGCTAAAGCTGTGAAACAGCACAAACAGACACACACCCTTTAACACAGTGATGCGAGGGAGTTTCTTCGCTATCTTCTACGTTTACTGTTATTGTGATTCCTGAATCCTCCTTCTTTAGCTGTCATTTCCAACAGGTCCCAGCCGCCACCTTCCCCCTGGCAACACCGTCCCAGAAATCATGGTCCTCCTCCTCTGAGGATCCAGGGATTAGTAGTATGTGTGGCACGCACGCCCCACATTACAAAACTACAAACGGATTTGCGAGCTCAGGTTTATGATTAAAATTGTGCCTCGCAGAGAAGATGAGGCGGTGCTACGGTTTAGCAGTAGCTGGACAGGGCGGATTCACCACCGCAACAGCCGGTGTTTCCATGCATGAGCATGCGAGCAGCCCTTTAAGTCCAGCACATGTAGCAGGAGGATCCACATCAGAGAGGGGTGCAGCATGTGGGAGTGGGTGCTGATCCACCGCCCTCCCCTCTGCCGTTTAATAGCGAGATGAACGGGTGGGTCACTTTGTCAGAGGGGGTCACGTTAAGTTTATTCTCACAAGGACCAAATCGTCGCATTTGTTTGTAATTTGACAGAAGAAACAGATATATAGCATTCATCAGTGTATATTAGGGGAGACAGGGCTAAGATGAGCCAGTGGGCAAGTCGGCCTACCCAGGGGTGTCAAACTCAAGGCCCGGGGGCCAAATCCAGCCCGTGGTACAGTTACACCCGGCCCACCAGATCCCATCTTATTATAACTGGCCGACTTTGAGGTCTGCAGATATACTCCAGTTAAAAATGTAAACGCAACCATGATGATCTAAAATATCCTTGTTAAGTCATAAAAATGAGAAAAAAGTTTAATTAATTACATAAAAAGTCAGGAATGTGGTCATTTTGCGTCACACAGGACACAAAATCATGGTCTTGACTTTTTATTTCACATGTTTTGACCCTTTCAATTTACAATTTTGACTTTATTTCATAATTTGACCTTTAAGAGCCTCAATTTTAACTGTTTAAGTAATATTTTGACCTATTAAACTCATGATTATGATTTCTTTTCTCATGTTTTGACCTTTTTAGCTCCTTACTTTGACTTTTATTTCATAATTTAACCTTTCAGGGTATCAATTTTAAGTGTTTAAGTAATATTTTGACCTATTAAACTCATGATTTTGATTTCTTTTCTCACATTTTCAGCTCCTGACTTTGACTTTTATCTCATAATTTGACCTTTTAGATCCTCAATTTTACATTTTAAGTCATATTTTGACCTTTGAAACTCGAAATTTTAAATGTTTTTCTCATGTTTTGACATTTTAAACCAATGATTTTGAATTTATTTCATATTTTGACTGTGAAGAATCATGATAACAACTTTCTATCTTTCTATTTGCCTTTTTAAAATATTAGTTTGACTTTAAATGCCAATTTTTGACCTTTTGAGCTAATAAGTTTGAACCTATCATTTTGACCTTTTTCAATCTCAAAATGATTTTTCATCAGTGATAAGGTATTTTCCCCCATAATGCATTGCTGGTGAAGTGAGCTTGGCAGTTTATGGTTAAATGCGGATGCTGTTAGGCCCTCAGGTTGGACCCAAATTCAGAATTAGGCCCCTGCTGTGATTAAGTTTGACATCCCTGTTCGAGACTACTAACTATGTCATAGGTGGAGCTAAGGGTGACTTACAGGTTTTAAAGGGATATTTCAGTATTTTTTAGTTGGGCTGTATAATTACCTGGTGGCCTTAACCTCCAGTGATTTCAGTGAGCATGGCTCCTTTGAGAAGGAGCACCTAAAACATTGCAGAAAATAAGTTAAAAGTGACTAAAACTGGCAAAAAGTAGTGAAAAGGTGGGGGAAATGGGCAAAATCCCGCAAGGGGTGGGAACCAATGGGGGAAAAGTGTCCTTTAATGGCAAAAGGCAGCTTACATGGGTGAAAAGTGGCAAAACATGGCAAAAATAGCAAAAAGCGGGATTAAAGAGGCAACAACTGGTGAAAACGGGTATAAATGGGATAAAAATGGGCAAAAGGTGTCAAAAAGAAGTGGCAAAAGTGGGCTTAAAGCAGTAAAAATGGATTTAAAGTGGCAAAAAAGGAAAAAGGGGCAACAAATTGCAAATGAAGGTAATGGAAATATATAGACAAAAATAAAGGTTGATGATTAAAGCCGGTTGTGTAAGTGGGGGAAACAGACTGATTCATGGATAATTTCTGATGACAAAGTTTCCTTTTTTCAGGTTTTCTGGGGGAATAATTTTTCACATTCAGACATAAAAGAGCCACATGAGGCTTAAGAGTCACACACTGAGGATCATTGGCTTAGAATTTAAAAACTATATGGTTGAACGGTTACTGAGAGCCAAATCTAATGGTAAGATAAACATATAATGTAGGCCATGATAAATAAGTGAGTTAATGTGTGAAAATGCTAGCAGGCAGACAGACTACAGCTCCTGCTGTCACAGAGTGATCGCTAACTTAAAGTCATTAGGAACACACCACTGGTTTGACATTTACACACTACAGTCCTCTCTAGTTTCAGCCAACAGACACAGAACTCTTCTTACACACTCTTTCATGATTTTCTAACCTACCACCATTTAATCTCAGGGCTTTTTTCTACCAAAATGGGGGCGTGGCCACATTGGAAAGCAGGAAGTGACGCTGCACTGCTCCTACTCATAAAAAAATGTGTTTTTGTTTTTCAGTTTGGTCTTTTTTATGCTGCTCCATGAATCCAAGGAGAGTCTCAGTGAATGACCAGCAGAATTTTGAGAGACAGGGTTTGAAAATGATCAACCTTGTGAGACTCTAAATTCTCCACATTAGTGGTTCACAACCTCTTCATGTGTGCAGACCTCAAATCACATTCAAAAATATTCTTTGATAACCTTCGAGAGAATTCATGCAGGGAAATTAAAAGCTCATATAAAGCAAATTATATTTTAAAAAATACCGTATCATCCTCAACCAGTTATTAAATGTCCAGTTTACACTAAAGTGTAGGTAAGTCCGGGTCATGATAAAAGCTCTCTCCTGATTGGATAGCTGACATATTCAGTGTTAAAGAAATGAAGATGTTCTCTTTAATTCATGCCAAGAATGCTTATAAAAATTCAAGAATGGTTCCCTGAATTCACCCTATAATTAAGATTATGCAACAACTCCAACCACTAGCACCATCTGCCCTCTCCAGATGGTTAATAATGATTCCCACATAATAAAAACTCTCCATGATGGCCATTTATAGCTCTGCTTAACTAAATGACCTGTATTGAACCTTACTATAGTGCACTCACCAAGTGCACTCATATTAAAAGCCTAGAGGTCATAAATCCTAACTAAGCACATTTTACAAGCTATAATATCATAATTGATTTAAATTATTATCATATGAGGAGAAGGGTAAAAAACATGTAAGCCATATATAGTCTGGGAATAACATGCCTATGTGTCTCTCCTCACTCAGTGTGGCCTGCAAGTCAAACTCAAATACTAAAAGGCCGTTAACAGGAGGAAAACATGACAACAAGTCTACGAAGATCTAAGTGTGTGCAGCCAATAGGCTGAGACCAGGAACATAGACCACACAGGGAGGCAGCTAGGGATTCTGGCCCCCCAGAAAGAATATTACACAGGGCCCCCTTTAGCCTACTGTACACTCCTCCTCTTCACAACCCTGAAAAACCCCCATTTCCCTGCTTTCTTCTCATCCATCATCCTCATCTTACTCTCTGTCCCGGCTTTCTTCTGCTCCACCTTCTCTCTGTCCTCATATTATCATAAAAGTGAATGTATTTTCTTTCAAAATGTATTATTTATTATTTAATTTTTTATTAATCAGGACTGGACTGATCAGTACATTCTTATTGTGCATCAATCTTGATAGTTTTAGGGTTGATTGTTTTCACCTCATATTTTCTGAATTTTATCATCTTTTGGGGGCCAGATGGGGAGCTGTAGGGGGTCTGACTTGGCCCCTGGGCCGCCAGTTGATGATCTGCTCTAGAGAGAGTCATAAAATCCACTGAGGGTCCAGATGCCTGGAACATAATCCTGGACTGCTCCCACCCAGACAACAGCCTGCTCACACTGCTGCCTTCTGGGAAGCGCTACAGGTCCCTTAGGGTCCCTACTACAGGATTCATGAACAGTTCCTATCCCAGTGCTGAACTCAGAGCTCATACAGGGACTGTGTAATACATTCATGACGAGGTTTGGTATTATTTATGACGAGCGTTTGCTGTTGGTCTCTTGTTGTCTTGTACTTGCACTTTTTTTCGTCCACAAGGAGAGGCGTGTGATCGTCATTGTACATCAGTGCAATGACAATAAAGTTGTTAGGATTTTACTTTAAAGGGAAAAAAACTTTGTTTGACCCTTAAAATCACCATTCCTTCATGTGCCTCTCTCCAAGGCAGCAAGATAGAAACAACGACAGACTGGGATTCAAACAGGTCCCTGGCATGTGCAAAAGACTGGGCCTGTTTTTAAAACTAATGTATCAATACATAGATTTCAATGTTTTAATGATTTTTACATTTTAAGAATGTTTAGAGCAGCAAGTGAATACATTGTTTTCCTTCGATTTTTTTTTTTTTCAAATAAAGAAAAAAAAAAGTCTAGCTTAAAAAAATAGTTAAATTAACACTTCATGCCTCCTTGCTAATTACTGTATAGAATATATTACAGGGCTTTACTTTGAAAAGTAGCTCATACCTATTGCTCTTACGTTGTTAATGCACACCACACTTTTCAGATTTTATTTGTAAAAAAAATTCTAAAGCCATGTCTAATTTTCCTTCCACTTCACAATTATGCACCACTTTATGTTGATCTATCACATGAAATCCCAATAAAATATATTTATGTTTGGGGTTGTAACGTGAAAAATTTTGTGGAAAAGTTCAAGGGGTTTGAATACTTTTGCAAGCCACTGTATTTTGTTACACAATGGAATATTTAGTGGTTACACAGTGAAATAAACCCACTGTCCTCATATGAGGACATCTTTTTAAGACAACTTAAAATAAAATGCTTACTTTCTATACTTATTAGGTCTGACTGATCCCATATAACTATGAGAAATCAAAAATGCCCACCAAATAAAAGCTTGGGTCTCAGGAGGTTATATAAGGAATATTGCTTTGGTTGCTCTGTAAAAATTGCGATAGAACATAAAGCAATTTAATCAAAATTCTGATGAATTGCCCAGCACCATTATTGATGAGTTGTCTGCAGGATTAATGTGTGATCATCCTTGTGAGGTCTGGTGGTGATTGATAAAAGAATTAAAAAGTTAGAAGGCTTTATTCGTGTGTTTTCTTTCTGCAAAAAACACAAAAGTAGTTCCAATCTGGCCGGCGGTCACCAGCCAACCCTATGCTGAGAGCTGAGGTGTTTTTGACAGCTTTAGACATGATCGGCATCATGTCCAGAATGACCACGAAAACTCTGGAGACTGTAGAATAAAATCTTTTGTGCAAGATTGTTACAATCTACAACCTGTCCATTGTCGAGGAGGCAAAAATTTGGACCTGTAGCTATTTGTAGTGCACTTCCTGTGCATTTTAGAGGATGGTTTGACAGACTCTCTCATCTAGACCTGATACATAAACTATATTGCCAAAAGTATTCACTCACACATCCAAATAACTGAAATCAGGTGTTCCAATCACTTCCATGGCCACAGGTGTATAAAATCAAGCACCTAGACATGCAGACTGTTTCTACAAACATTTGTGAAAGAATGGCTCACTCTCAGGAGCTCAGTGACTTCCAGCGTGGTACTGTGATAGGATGCCACCTGTGCAACAAGTCCAGTGGTGAAATTTCCTCGCTCCTAAATATTCCACAGTCAACTGTCAGTGGTATTATAACAAAGTGGAAGCGATTGGGAACGACAGAAGCTCAGCCACCAAGTGGTAGGCCACGAAAAATGACGGAGCAGTGTCAGCAGATGCTGAGGCACATCCTGTGCAGAGGTGGCCAACTTTCTGCAGAGTGAATGGCTACAGACCTCCAAACTTCATGTGGCCTTCAGATTAGCTCAAGAACAGTGCGTAGAGAGCTTCATGGAATGGGTTTCCATGGCTGAGCAGCTGCATCCAAGCCATACATCGCTAAGTGCAATGCAAAGCGTGGGATGCAGTGGTGTAAAGCACGCCGCCACTGGACTCTAGAGCAGTGGATACACGTTAGCTGGAGTAACGAATCGCGCTTCTCCATCTGGCAATCTGACGGACAGGTCTGGGTTTGGTGGTTGCCAGGATAACGGTACTTGTCTGACTGCATTGTGCCAAGCGTAAAGTTTGGTGGAGGGGGGATTATGGTGTGGGCTTGTTTTCCAGGAGCTGGGCTTGGCCCCTTAGTTCCAGTCAAAGGAACTCTGAATGCTTCAGCATACCAAGAGATTTTGGACAATTCCATGCTCCCAACTTTGTGGGAACAGTTTGGGGATGGCCCCTTCCTGTTCCAACATGACTGTGCACCAGTGCACAAAGCAAGCTCCATAAAGACATGGATGAGAGAGTTTGGTGTGGATCAACTTGACTGGCCTGCACAGAGTCCTGACCTCAACCTGATAGAACACCTTTGGGATGAATTAGAGTGGAGACTGAGAGCCAGGCATTCTCATCCAACATCAGTGGAACCTCTTGGAAAGCCTTCCCAGAAGAGGTGAAGCTGTTATAGCTGCAAAGAGTGGAAAGATGTCATAATAAACCCTATGGATTAAAAATGGGATTTCACTTAAGTTCATGTGCGAGCTTTTACCCACATTTGGGGAAACTGTGGGGTGATATACTTGCACGATTCCACCAAACTATGGGTCAATTTTCTGGAAAGTTTGGTGAGTTTTTGAACATGCTAAAGCTCCAGATTAGCAATTCCTCTGACAGAATAATAAAGTCTGTGCCTGAGCCCTAAAAAGACCAAAGTGAAAAGGAAAGGGTAACATATCAGACAGATGAGATTAGTTGAACTTGTTGTAAGTAAGGTAAAGGTTAGGGTTATAATGTTCAAAGTCTTTATGGTAAAGTTTTTGCTGGTGCAGCCTTGCAGCCAATTATAACCTCTTGCTGTTGAACATGCGTAAACCTCCCCGATTAAGCTGCGAGTTATTCATTTCCTGCATCAGTGCTAAACCTCTCTGGATTGATAGTGTCTGGAATAACCTGTCAGACCTCTCTTTTAGCCTGTCGATGGATCATTACAAGCTCATACACTGCAGCATCACCGGCTGTGAGAGGAACTGTCTTTGGAGTGCCATACAGTGCTTGATTCATCAGCCTATTCTGTGGTGTGAGTGGAACATTTATCAAGATAATGCTGCACCAAACAGCACTTAATGAGCAAGTTGAGGGAGTGACACTGCTGTTCTGCCAAATGAGAGGCGAGAGAGACAGCGGGCTTCCAGCAGACACAGTGAGACATTTCAAAGTGCAATATCAAACTCAATGCTTGACACCCCTCTTGTCTTCTTTTGCCCTTATTCAACCCCGATAAAAATGGCAAAACAACACTAGATATCATTCAGTAGCCCTGTGCATCAGTTCTGTCAAGAAAAAATGTAGATTATGGATCGGATCTGGCTGGGACAAGCATTTGAATTCAGAAGATTGAACATCAGACACCAAAGGGCTGCCTTTTTACTCCAGTTTGTGCATTCTGGAAATAAAAATTATAAATGCGCTGACTTTTTTTTTAATCTTTGCACAAAAAAGTCAAAGAAATACAATTATGTTTTACCCCTCAAATAACCTCTGTAAGTGTAACACCCTGAAACTTCATTAGTCATGAGACCTCCATCACCACAAGGTAACCAAGAAGTTTTCACCAACTTTAAAGATGGCTGTTGATTTCGTCAGAAAATATAATCCAACTGATAAGATGTATTGATTCGTATTATACAACAGCAGATCCAAGAAGATCCAATAGCTCACTTGGGTGGCAGGGAAAGAGTTGGATGGCTGAATATATTTGCTTTAAAGCTAAAGGGTTAAAGTAGAGTTATTGGAGATACAGAATAAGTTTTTGGCATGTCTTTCAATATTACCAGGAGCATGGGGAAATATTCTGCTGTAAAAAAAAACAAAACAAAAAAAACAAAAACAAAAACAAAAACAAAAAAAACAAAGAGAAACAAAGAAACGGCCAGGCCACCGCTTAGGTGGATATACAGTTGAAACCAGAAGTTTACATACACTATATAAAAAGGCACATAAACTTTTTTTTCTCACCATCTAACATTAAATCAGATTAAACTTTTCCTGTTTTTGGTCAATTAGGATTACCAAAATTATTTCTATTTGCTAAATGCCAGAATAATGAGAGAGATCATTTTTTAGACATTTTTTTATTATTTTCTTGAGAGTCAGAAGTTTACATACATTTCATTAGTATTTGGTAGCATTGCCTTTAAACTGTATGACTTGGTTCAAATGTTTTGGATATGCTTCCACAAGCTTCTCACAATAGTTTGCAGGAATTTTGGCCCATCCCTCCTGGCAGAACTGGTGTAACTGAGCCAAGTTTGTAGGCCACCTTGCTCGCACATGCCTTTTTAGCTCTGCCCATAAGTTTTAAATGGGATTGAGATCAGGGCTTTGTGATGGCCACTCCAAAACATTGACTTTGTTATCCTTAAGCCACTTTGTAACCAGTTTGGCAGTATGCTTAGGGTCATTGTCCATTTGGAAAACCCATTTGCGCCCAAGCTTTAACTTCCTGGCTGATGTCTTGAGATGTTGCTTCAGTATTTCCACATAATGTTCTTTCCTCATGATGCCATCTATTTTGTGAAGTGCACCAGTCCCTCCTGTAGCAAAACAACCCCACAACATGATGCTGCCACCCCCATGTTTCACAGCTGGGATGGTGTTCTCAGGCTTTTTTCTCCAAATGTAACGATGGTCACTATGGCCAAAAAGTTCAGTTTAAGTTTTGTCAGACCACAGAACATGTCTCCAAAAATTAAGGTCTTTGTCCCTGTGTGCATTTGCAAACTGTAATCTGGCTTTTTTATGTTTCTTTTGGAGTAATGGCTTCTTCCTGGGAGAGTGGCCTTTCAGCCCATGTGGGTACAGGACTCGTTTGACTGTTGATAATGACACACTCTTACCAGCTTCAGCCAGCATCTTCACAAGGTCTTTTGCTTTTGTTCTTGGGTTGAGATGCACTTTTCGGACCAAAGCACGTTCATCTCTGGGACACAGAACCCGTCTCTTTCCTGAGCGGTATGATGGCTGGACATTCCCATGGTGTTTATACTTGCGTATAATTTTTTGAACAGATGAACGTGGCACCTTCAGGCATCTGGAAATTGCACCCAAGGATGAACCAGACTTGTGCAAGTCCACAGTTCTCTTCCTGATATCTTGGCTGATTTCTTTTGATTTTCCCATGATGTTAAACAAAGAAGCAGTGTGTTTCAGGTGTGCCTTAAAATACATCCACAGGTGTGCCTCTAATTAACTCAGATGTTGTCAATAAACCTATCAGAGGCTTCCAAAGACATGACATCATCATCTGGGCTTTCCCAAATTGTTTAAAGGCATAGTAATCTTAGTGTATGTCAATTTCTGACTTTGAAGAAAGTCATAAAAATTGTCTAAAAAAATCCTTTTCTCATTATTCTGGCATTTCGCAAATAGAAATAATTTTGGTAATCCTAATTGACCAAAAACAGGAAAAGTTTAATCTGATTTAACGTTAGACAGTGAGAAAAAAAAGTTTATGTGCCTGTTTATATAGTGTATGTAAACGTCTGGTTTTAACTGTAGGGCTGCCACTGCTCATGCTGTGGATGTCCAGAGGGACCGAAAATCACCAGTAGTCTCCAGGCGTGAAAAACTCAGGAAAAAAGAGATGCCATCAAGCTTGACTCTGCCCCACCCTTGCCTCTCCAGCCCCAGGTTGTGGCAGGTGGGGCCATGATGAATCCTTAGGGTCCGATATGACTTAAACTAATGCACATGACTGTACGTGGTAGAGTTTGTACATAGATGCTTAATTTCTCTGTGCATAAGGACTTAAGGTCCAGATGGGGAAGGGTAAGTCACACTATTAACACCTTTTTGTTGTAAATCTCCACAGTACAAGCAGTTAGCTTTTACACAGCATTAACACAACCATTGTCGCTCTTCACCATCTCCCAGCAGGCTAATAATGGCTCCCCGACAGGACATTACTCTGTGAGACGACTGTTTCCGTCAGTGGTTATGGTGATTTGGTAACAATAGCTGCTCTCCCTGGGTTTCTTCCTGTTAGCTCCTCTGATGCGTGGCCATCATCTCTCTGCTACAACTGAAGTGAAATGATTGCGTTTAAAGCCATGAAAAATGGAGGCTATAGTGATGAGGCCTCAGTGTCCACTGAAGTGAGGGAGTGATCTATCTGCAGGTGTGATAGTGCTGACCATTATTTAAGAGGTCAGCTAAGAGACCGGGATGTGGAAACGCTCGGGACGGCCATTACAGTCATTCCGCTTCACTGTCCGGGCGGCTGCCGCCTGATTAATGCCTGCAAGAGGATTTGGTGCTTCTGTGGTGGGTATTATATGGCATGTGCTTTAATATATTGCCTTTGTGCATCTGTGGGTTGATATTTGTGCATCCTCTGGTCCGTGTGAATGAGAGGAAGGAAGCTGTGGGTAATCAGAGAGGACAACCAGGACAGTTTCATTCCAGGATCTTCCCTCTAAGTGTAATTCAATCCTGCTCAACCAAAGAGCCAGACTGTTGAAAAATATCTTTGCAAGAGCCACAATCTAAGTGGTGAAAAGTGGGTGAAAGTGGTGATAAAAATAAGTTGAAGCTGGCAAAACAGGTGAAAAAGCTGCAAAAAAGTGGCCAAAAATGGGTGAACAGGGGTGAAATAGGCAGAAAATGGCAGAGACTGAGTGAAAAGTGCTAAAAAATGAGGAGAAAAAGTGGGAGAAATGGGTGAGTGGTGACAAAAAATGGCTTATCGGCAGTAGTGAACAGTAACAGAGTACATTTTTTCAGTATTTGTACTTTACTTGAGTATTTGTTTTTTTGGAAACTTATGACTTTAACTCCACTACTTGTTACTCGTTCCTTTTAGGTTTAGCATAGCTTCGTAGTCGGATTTTTTTTTTTTTCTAAAATGCAATAGGCCACACGCTGTGCTTCTCACAGAAGGGAACCAATCACAGTCACTGCTCACACCTGGGGTGGATTCGGAAATAGGCCACGTCATCCTCGCTCTGTGTGGCAAGCTCTCCCGCCTTCATTCAAGCAAAACTTGGCGATGGAGATGGCAGGAGAAACTCAAGCTGAGAAACCAGCGCACCCATGGCCATATCTCAGCTCCATGTTTGAGGTTTCAGAAATGAAGAATGATTCAAATCATTTCAAAGTCTTCTGTGTACACTGCGAACAAACTACATTTCTGCATTCAAGAACTCACCGTCCAACCTGTGAAAGCACATTGAGGTACGTAAACAGACGTTAATTTTCACTCCAGATTAACATTTTAAATGAAGATGTCTGTGCAGGGCCGGTTCTGGGCATAGGTGATATAGGCGGTTGCCTATGGCACCACGCTGAGGGGGTCACCGTCATGAACCCTGAACATTTTGAAAAGGTCCACTAATTAATCAGATCATCAACTCCTGCACATCTGTAACCTCTACGCCCCTTGTTCGTGAAACCGTCCAGCCTCGCCGCTCTCTCTCTCTCCATGTGCGCTCCCCAGCCCACACACACTGGAAGCCCAGGAAGACGTTAAGAGAAAAAAAAAGTTTTCTTTTTCCTCGTTCATACAGTGTTCAACAGACTAGACGATAAGATAAGAGCTGTGTGGGACTGCTAACACCCTACCTGCCCATTCCTCTTGAAATCCTGACCGTAACACCTGCTTGTGCACAGGGCCGTAACCAGGATTTGACAAATACCAAGGTCAAAATTTGTGGTCATTACATTGTTTGAACTGGATCAGAGGAAAGTATTGTTTATTTAATACCTGTGTGTATTTGGCATAAGGATAATCCTGTCCTGGGTGGGAACTGTGGGCAGTACTTGACTTCTCACTCACCACTTTTCTTTCTTTTTCTCCCTTTTTTTTCCCAAAGGGGAGCAAGGTTTGGGTAAATTTCTTCATCTCTGTGAACATCATAATCATCCAACGATGCAGTCAGCGTGGAGTAACATAAACGCTGTCCACAGCGGTATTATACCGACAACGTTAACATTTATTTCGTTCAAGTGAAACCAACATCAGTTACGTGACGTCACTATAATTTAACGTTAACGTTAGGTTGACAGCACATTTTGGTCGGATCAGATGATGTTTATCTGGGGGGAATAACGTTAAATGTAAAGTGAACTTCTATTGTGATGAGAGAGTCACTTGCGCTTCAGCCCCTCCACTAGTGGAGGTCGGTGCTCACAGAAGGACCAGCAACAAACAGAGGTGTTTCAGTGGGCAAACCAGGTACACCCCATGAAGAAACTGGAGCACACGAATCACTTGATGACGTTTAATCAGGTGCAGAGGACTAACGTTTCAACACGCACTGCATCTTCATCAGAGTCAAACAATACTGGTGCAGTTGGAAAACCTTAAATACCCTCCTGAATAAAGAGTTACAACACTGATTGGTGGGACGTCAGCCCACAGTGGACCAATACTGTGGGCTGAGTGCTGTCACAGTATTAGTCCCCTGTGGACTGACGTCCCACCTTAAACAACCAATCAAGTGTTGTAACCAGTGTGCAAAATACCCGGCCTCAATCGGGGGGGTCCACCCAAACTAGTGCTCCAGTTTCAGGCTGAAGTCTTACACAGCATGCAGTATACAGGACCACAAGTAATGCATACACGCACACTAAACACACATCACCCAGTCTAGCATCATCATCAACAAAGCTGCACACAACTGCAGGACTACAGAGCAACTCTGCTCTGTGACCGTATAGGACACTCACGCTTCCCTCTCGTGTGGGCGCGCGCTCACACATACACACGCATACGTGCACATATGAACCCAGCCAACCGATGTATGGCGAAATATGTATTTCAATATGAAGCATAGCAGGTCTGTCACAATCAGTTAATTAAGTCTGAGTTTAATAGATTTTTTTGGAGACCCCAACTCACCAGTAGATGTGCTAGCAGCTGCCTCGCCAGAATTAGCAAAAAGCAGCAAAAACATGGGGGAAAATGGGTGAAAAGTGACCAAAATTGGCAAAAAACAGCAAAAAGGTGGGGGAAAATGAGTGAAAAATAACTAAAATTGGCAAACAGCAGGAAAAAGGTGGGGAAAATGAGTTAAAAGTGACCAAAATTAGCAAAAAGCAGCAAATACGTGGAGGAAAATGAGTGAAAAATAACTAAAATTAGCAAAATGCAGCAAAAAGGTGGGGGAAAATGGGAAAAGTGACATGTAATGGCAAGGGGCACCTTAAATGGGAAAAAAGTTGCAAAAAAGGGAAAAGATGGGCAAAAAGTGGCAAATAAGGGCAATGAAAATATACAGACAAAAATAAAGGTTGACAATTAAATCCGACAATTATAGCCTGCTGTAAAAGTGTGGGAAACAAATTGCAAGGGATAATTCTGAGGTCAAAGTTTCCCTTTTTAATAGTTTTCCAGGGGAATCATATTATCATATCATATCATATCATATCATATATAAATCCTCACAAAAGAGCAAATGTGGCTTTAGAGTCACGTGTTGAGTATCACTGCTCTACGCTCTCCATCACCTCACCACCAACTCTCAAACAACCACTCTCTTCATTTCTGACCAAAACAGACTCAGACCAAGAAAATCAATGGAACAAAGAGACGCTCCCTTGCAGAAGGAGCTGATGTAATTAAGTCTGTCTGCAGGGTAAGAGAAAAAAACACAGGGGAGGGAGGCTTATGAAGTGTAGGGGAAGTCCCTAAAGGTATAATTAACAATATCTACCATTAGTATCCGTGCTGCTTCTTTCTCTGATGCTCACCACAGCAGGCTTCAGACGGGCACGGAGGCAAAAGTCCAGACAGACTCACTGCCAGCGGGTCTGCTTTTGCAGGGCTTCCAGATTCAGTTGAACTGTAACATAAATATAAAGGAATGCACCCTACTGCTCGCTGTCATGTCTTATAGCTTTACTGTGTTTAACAAAAAAGATTTAAATAACAACTGCTGGATTTTTTTTTTTTTTTTTTTTTTTTTTTTGCATAATTTTCAAGCTGAAATGATTCAGATTATAAATACAAGTAAATACAAAATAAAGTTTAAATTATGATTCCATTTATTAAGAAAACAGCCATCTAAATCTACCTGGCCCTATGTGAAAAAGTAATTGCATACCAAGCTGTCAAATCATGAATTAATGTGCTCACATTTTTCTGGAAAGCCACACCCAGGCCTGATTATGCCAGACCAGATGAATCCAGAAATCTCTTTGTGAAGGAGGCTAAAGATCTCCAACAGCAACACAGCATGGTGCCATCTAAAGGTCATTGACATCTATCAGTCTGGAAAGGGTTACAGTGCCATAAGGCTCCAGCGTACCATGGTGAGAGCCATTATCCACAAATGGAGAAAACTTGGAACAGTGATTAACCTCTCCAGGAATGACTCCAAGATTGCATCGACGACTTTAGAACATCCAAACACCTGCAGGTCTCCCATCCATGGGAGAGTTTAAAGGTGAAATCCACTGCTGACCAAAAAGACCTAAAAGACTCATCTCACATTTGCCCAAAAGATCTTCATGATCCCCAAGACATGTAGGAGAAATATTCAGTGGACTGACAAGATAAAAGTTGAACTTTTTGTAAGGTGTGTGCATCTCGTTACATCTGGCTTAAACTAACACAGTCTTTCCTAATAACAAAAAAAACAACCATGCCACAGTCAAACATGGCCGTGGTAGTGTCATGGTCTGGGGCTGCTTTGCTGATTCACGACAGTTCAAATAGTCTGTGCTTGGGAAGGTTCCTAACTGAGTGAAGCAACCTGGAAATATTTTAGTGTCGGACATGATAAAGGCTGTTCAAATGCTCTAAATCGGTGTTTCCTGACCATTTTTACTTGGAGCCCCCTCCCTACATGTACCTGAAAAAAGCGGAGCCCCCTCAGGACCCAAAAGAGAAGAAAAAGTGACACGTCTGTCAGAAATCAACATAGATTGTAATCGTTTCATCGATAAACCCCTAAAGAAGGCCTGTTTATGCTTTTCCTATCAAAAAACCTTTTAATAAACTACTTAATGAATGCTTTATCATGGTTTTAGTCAATATTTGCAAATCTAATTTTGGCAGCCTCAGAGAGGACAAAGTCTTGCACCCCCCCTAAGATCTTTGGCACCCCGGACCCCAGGTTGGGAACCAATGCTCCTTTAGCCTAGAACCTAGGCCATCTTTAGCAAAGAAGATGACCCACAATTCTTTGAGTCAGCTTCATTTAAAGTTTCTATTGCCTACTCGTCAAAACATGCCATCAATATGACTGTAACTTTACTAGTACTGATATAAACAGTAAAATTCACTGTCAAACTTACAATTCATGTGATGAACAGAAGAATGTTGCAGATATGACAACTACACTATATTGCCAAAAGTATTCACTCACACATCCAAATAACTGAAATCAGGTGTTCCAATCACTTCCATGGTCACAGGTGTATAAAATCAAGCACCTTGGCATGCAGACTGTTTCTACAAATATTTGTGAAAGAATGGCTCGCTCTCAGGAGCTCAGTGAATTCCAGCGTGGTACTGTGATAGGATGCCACCTGTGCAACAAGTCCAGTGGTGAAATTTCCTCGCTCCTAAATATTCCACAGTCAGCTGTCAGTGGTATTGTAACAAAGTGGAAGCCATTGGGAACGACAGAAGCTCAGCCATCAAGTGGTAGGCCACATAAAATGACTGAGTGGCAATAGCGGATGCTGAGGCACATCCTGTGCAGAGGTGGCCAACTTTCTGCAGAGTGAATGGCTACAGACCTCCAAACTTCATGTGGCCAGATTAGCTCAAGAACAGTGTGTAGAGAGCTTCATGAATGGGTTTCCATGGCTGAGCAGCTGCATCCAAGACATACATCACCAAGTGCAATGCAAAGCGTCAGATGCAGTGGTGTAAAACACACCGCCACTGGACTCTAGAGCAGTGGAGACACGTTCTCTGGAGTGAAGAATCACGCTTCTCCATCTAGCAATCTGATGGACGAGTCTGGGATTGGCAGTTTCCAGGAGAACGGTACTTGACTGACTGCATTTTGCCAAGTGTAAAGTTTGGTGGAGGGGGGATTATGGTGTGGGCTTGTTTTCCAGGAGCTGGGCTTGGCCCCTTAGTTCCAGTCAAAGGAACTCTGAATGCTTCAGCATACCAAGAGATTTTGGACAATTCCATGCTCCCAACTTTGTGGGAACAGTTTGGGGATGGCCCCTTCCTGTTCCAACATGACTGTGCACCAGTGCACAAAGCAAGCTCAATAAAGACATGGATGAGAGAGTTTGGTGTGGATCAACTTGACTGGCCTGCACAGAGTCCTGACCTCAACCTGACAGAACATCTTTGGGATGAATTAAAGTGGAGACTGAGAGTCAGGCTTTCTCATCCAACATCAGTGTGTGACCTTACTAATGCACTCCTAGAAGAATGGTGAAAAATTCCCATAAACACACTCCTAAACCTTGTGGAAAGCCTTCCCAGAAGAGTTAAAGCTGTTATAGCTGCAAAGGGTGGACCAAGGTCATATTAAACCCTATGGATTAAGAATGGGATGTCACTTAAGTTTATGTGTGAGTCAAGGCCGGTGAGCGAATACTTTTGGTAATACAATGTATATCATCCCACATATGGTAACTATTCAATTTTTTTTAATTTCAATTTTTTTGTCCAAACAGTAAATCGGTATTTCAATTCCATTTGTTTAGCTATTTTGAAATATTAAAGTGTGATAGAAAGTCTGTAAATCCCAACCAAATCAAGCAATAATGTTGGCATATTTCCAAACTGTGATAATCATATTTATCAACATAATTACAAAAGTAAGATCTGCTTAATCATGTTTTTCACATAATGAGCTGAAAGAAAGACAGAAGAAAGAAGACTACTATAATTAACAGAAACGCAAGAATTAAAGAAAGAAAGGATAGGTAGAGAATGAAACAAAAATTGTATTATTGTTGCAATATAAAAAGACTTGAACATCATTCATCTAGTCCTGGGCTGTTCTGGGTTGGATTAACATCTCTTTTAACATGAAAATCCAACTAACCGACACCAGTGTCAGTTCAGCGGGGCTCCACAACTTCCTGAAAAGCGTGGATTAACCCATAGGATTCACTACCTATGGCAGCCGCAGGAAATGGTGTCTCTGGCAGTACTGAACGTCTTCACAGCCTCAAGCATTTGATCCTCTAAGTGGTCAAACACAAAGGAGTTCATTACCCGTGGCCTCCCCTTAGCCAGGGTCGTGTTCACACCACTCCGCTTTCAAATTGAAAGTGAAATCCATTGAAACACTAATTCGCCTTCCTGACTGTAGGCCCACGAATGGAGACCTTTAGAAAATAGCTGTATAAATCTCCGGGTCAATTTGTAAGGGTCGGTGCATAAGCCGAGGCTCTGCTCAGAGGAAAAGGCACTATTGACTGAACACGATGCCAATGAGCTCTTGATCATGACTCATAAAACCCTCATTTGAATTGAGCAGCTATTGGGGAGCATTGTGGCGTTCCAGGACAAACCAATCAATCGGCACAGGAAGCTCTGACACCCAGAACAGCTTTAAAGTTTATAGAAGACACCTGACTGAGAGTTACTGGCTGTTCTGAGCTGTCAGATGCTTATTTAAAGCAGCATCATCAGATTTTCTGCCATGTGCTAATTACTTTAGGGGGATATCATGTGCTTCCCCGGAAAGACGTTCTCACCGGTTTCACACCGCGGTTTTATTTTAAGTCTATTTATTTTTTCTTTTTAGCTGACAGTCAGATGTGTTGATGCAGCTGCTGCCAGCACAGCACCTCTGTGTTAAATCCAACCAGATCACGATGTTCTGCTCCGGCAGACCACGCTTCATGTGTCAGCACATGAGAGGGGGAGAAAGAGAGGGTGAGATGAGGGGAGACACCGGTGTCTGCCTCGATCTCCTTTACAATAAATATCCCCATTATTCAGAGCAAGCTGTGCAGCACTGACACTGTTTTAGTAATAACAGCTTATTTTTCTTTACACCAACTCTCCACTCGGCTAAAAGAGTCTTAAGAGAACGTTTAAAATGGTTGTTTTGATGCTGATCGGGACCGAAAACAAGTCAAGAATATATTTTTGAACAAGTATCTAATCTCTGGATATTCTATAATCAACTGTAAGTGATGTTATTACAAAGTGGAAGAGTTTAGGAACAACAGCGACGCAGCCATGAAGCAGAAGACCAGGTAAAATCACAGTGCAAGGCCAACTACTAAGGTGCCAACAGTCCGCTGATTCCAGGAGTCTGAACTTTCACAGGCATTAATGTAAGCACATAAACAGGCCCACAGTCGGGGGGATGGCTTGAGAAGCCTGAAATGAAAAGTGATTTTTTTCTTTTTATCTTTTGTTTTTGCTTATTTAGTGTTGTTATTAAATAAAAACCAGCTGAAAGAACTGGTCGACAGACTGAAATTTGTATCAAACAGCTTAAAAAAAATACTGTGGACACCTGTGCATGTGAGTGAGAAAATCAGTGAAAGAGAGCAAGATGAGAAGTAGGAAAAGAAGGCAGGAGAAGCAAAAGATGAACTGGAGAAGAAAGCAAGGACAGAGAGCAAGATGAGGATGATGGAACAGAAGAAGGCAGGGATAGAGAGCAAGATGAGGGCCAACTTTTTCCTAAACAGGCACTTAGGGGGCTGAACTTTCACATAAACTAAAGAAACGTTCAAAATAGTCGAACATATTTTTGTAAATATTTTTTTATTTTCTTTCAAATGAACTTAATTTTTTACCTCCAGCGGTGAGATCAGGCCCTATATCGCAGACAGCCACAAGGGGGCGGCTGAGATAATTTAGCTTTATTCTGTGGCTGTTGTGTCTGTCACTTGGTTTGATGCTAATCTGCTGCGCAGTTTTAAATGAAAAACCCAAGCAGGAAAATTGCACTCCCAAAACACCTTAAGCCAAAAGTTTCCATAGAAAGCAGCATTTTTTTTTTTAATCAAGAATCAACAACAAAAAAAAAAGAAAATCTGATTGTTTTACTCTCTATTCTCATTTTTGTTTTTTATTATTTATTCCCATTTCTGAAATTTTTTATTCTTTTTTCCCCCATTTTTATATTTTTATTCTTTATTCCCATTTTTGTATTATTTATTCCCATTTCTGAATTTTTATAATTTCTTCCTCATGTTTATATTTTTATTCTTTATTCCAGTTTCAATGTTTTTATTTTTTATTCCTATTCCAATGTTTTGGATTTTTATTCCCAATTGTGTATTTTTATTCTTTATTCCAATTTTATATTTTTATCATTCATTTCCATTTTAATGTCTTTATTCTATGGCTGTCAAAGTTAACGCGTTAAAATCGCGTTAACTCAAATTCCTTTTAACGCCGCTAAATTAACGCATACGCGTTGTATGACCCTCGACCCATCCCGTAGTTTGCCAGACCAGGAAGTGGCACCATCGTGATGCGGTACAAGCGAGCAGAAATGGATAAAGGACAGAGACTTTTGAATGACAGGTTCAGCTTTCAGATCATGTCAGATAAGACTGAAGTTATTTTCTCCTACTGTCGGTGTGCTGACGCACTTATGGGCCAGCGTGATTTATTCATTTATTTAGGCTATTATATCTGCCATGAACCAGCACTACAGCTGCGCTATTGACTGTTGACTGGTCCGATCACGTCTCCTAAAGGTCCGCTCCCATCCTCACACAGCTCCTGCTTGAAAGTGAAAGTATTCGGAAAAAAAACGAAACTTACTAAAACGATCAACTGGAACTGTGAATAAACGCCAAATTTAAATAACAGTCAATCAAGATGCTGCAAAACTGTCAAAGACTCTGCAGTCCCTGTAGGAGACTGTCTGATGCATGGTGAATGTAGAGCTGCATCATGAGGAGGAGGAGCAGAGGCTGGTGTGTGACAGGAGAGCAGAGGTTAGTGAATGAGCTCTGTAGAGTATCATAATATAAGCTGAAAGCATTATTAGACTCTGGGTCTCCTTTACTTAGGAAGAAAAAATGGTTTTAGATTAAATCTGTAGCTCTTCTATGATCTGAAGAATGAAGAGATGGTTAAGTCCTCTTAGTACACCTTAAAAGTTCTCCACTGAGACTTCTTTTACTTTGTGTGTTCATGAGTTTTGAAAAGAGGCTTCACATGTGTGTTTATTGACATCATTCCAGTAAATCTACTGGACTGATGACAGTCATTTCTTACTGTCAGCATTTATTTTACATTTGGACTACATTTTTTAGTTTGAAAGTAAAAATATGATAAATAATAGCAGACAATTTTTAAGTAATTACTTGCTTTTTCTCTTGAGCAGGGCAGATGTGTCCACCTTACTCACATCAGAACAGTGAAACACCATTAGATGTGTCTGTGCCTTACTGCTGAGCTCTCAGCAGAGACTTGACTTCTTTATGTCCATGTGTGATGATGAGATCTGTTGTTTGTGTTCAGCTGCTGAGAACAGAGGAGTTAACTTCTAGAAGTCTAAAGGTTGACTCTACATTGTGGTGTTATTCAGTAATGTTACATTAAGGTCAGTATCTCCATCTGTTGTGGCTCGAGTTTACCATGTTATGCTCTCAGCATATTTTTGCAGCGTTCAGTATCTTTGAGCTCAGACTAGAGAATTTTCTGGACTTTATCTGTTGTTTTGGTTGTTGACATGAACAAACATTTGCATAAAGAAAGCATTTTTGCCCACTTGTGTTGATGAGGGTATTTAAATCTTGAGAAATAGTACTGTAAGGTACATTTAGAACAGACAAAAAAGTGTGATTAATTTGCGATTATTGGCAAGTTAACAATGGAATTTGTGAGATTAATCGCGATTTAAAAATTTTAATCTATTGACAGCCCAACTTTATTCTTTAATTTTCACATTTTAATCCTTTTTCCATCTTTATTTTTATTTCAATGTTTTAGTTTTTCACTTGCATTTTTATATTTCATTCTTTGTTTATATTTCAATGTTATCATTCCTTAATCCCATTTAATTTCAATTCTTTATTCCCATTTTTATTTTTTCATCCTTTTGTCCTATTTTTATATTTCTATTGTTCATTCCATTTCTATCAAGAATTGACTGATAAATACATGTTTATATTTGCTTATAATGGCTTAAAGGTGTATTTCTAAAAAAGGAATCATAAAGTAATTCCTGATTAAATTGTTTCAGTCTCAGTTGTCTTAATAGCTGTAGAGAGTTTCATAAAAAATAAAATATATATTTTTTAAAAACCTTCCAAAAATACATTGACCCTTTGCCTCTAGAATTTTTCCTCTGCACATATGTTGAATTTAATCAGGTTTGGGGCTGGATCAGAAGATATGGGGGGGACTGATGTGACCCCAGTGCTGCCAGTTGATGATCACTGACTTATGGTATCAATAAAACACAGAGTTTAAGAAAAAGCTTTTATTTAATTCTAAACATATTTTTTATTTTGTTTTAGCCCAATTTTCCATACTGCTTTTGTTTAAATATATTGAAATATAAAGCCTTTTTACTGCAGCAGGAAGACCAGGGTTAGAAATAAAACAACTACTGAATTATTTACATGCACAAGCTTATTGTAGCACACAGGAAGTTTCTGTAATTTCTATACACTTGTTTGTGTTCTTCAAAAAAAAGTTGCTATGCTGTTCAAAATTCCAGATTTACAAAAATGTGCATAAATGAATGATTACTTAGCTCATCAATTGTTACTCTTACAAGTCAGAGGGCAGCAGTCGGACGCTGATGGCTATGGTACCAAAGTGATAACGCCATTGTGACCTTATCTCCTGCCGACACTCTCAGCCCAGGACAGGGAGCGGTCCCATGGGTGTCATAACTCAGCACTTCTAACAAACATACAAACTCTCCAGTCCATCCATTCACACTACAGCTTAGTGTCACATTGGAGGAGTCTGAACTGTTACACTTCAGAGAATAATGGCCAGCCAGCCAGCGATCATTGCCATGCCACCCATGGGAGCCACTTTGCGTAGGCCGGGATCCCCCGTCAGGGCCTGGTGGTACAGAGAGCCGCAGAACATCCCCATGCCTGCTATCAGGAGGGCTCCAGCCTGTTCAGAGAGCACACAGAGGAGACGCCAGACATTTATATTCATCACCCAAGAATGATGTGTGTAACGTTACACTAGAACAGTGAGACCATCTCTTTCAGGCCCTTAGACAGCCACAGTTCCAAAAAAGTTGGGACACTGTGTAAAATGTAAATGAAAGAATGCCAAGATTTGAAAATAATTTAAACCCATATTTTATTCCCAATAAAAACATATCAGATTTTGAAACTGAGACATTTTAACATTTCATGAAAAATATTAGTGCATTTGAATTTGATGGCAGCAACACACCTCAGAAGAGAAGAATTGGAGCAGCAAAAGGATGGAAAAGTAAATGAAGGTAAGGTCAGTAATGGATCTTGGGCTCTCAGGTGGTACTGCGTTAAATACAGGCATGATTCTGTACTGAAAATCACTGCATGGGCTCAGGAACACTCAGACAAATCACCATCTGTCAACACAGTTAACCTGGCTGCCCACAAAAGCAAATATCATGCAAAGAAGCTGCCATATATATTCCAAAAATGCAGCTGTCTTCCATGGACCAAAGCTCATTCAAACGGACTGAGACAAAATGAATAACTTTTCTGTGGTCAGATAAATAAAAATCTAAGATCCTTTTTGATGGATGTTATGTCCTGCAGACTAAAGAGGAGAGGGAAAATCCAGCTTGTTATCAGTCCACAGTTATAAAGCCTGCATCTCTGATGGTTTGGGGTTGCATTAGTGTCTAATGCAGTGTTACTGTTGCTTTTAGCCAATTTTAGTCACTTTTCACTTGTTTTTTTGCCACATCTTTGACGCTTTTTTACCATTATTGCCACTAATAAGCCATTTTTTGTCACATCTCACCCATTTCTGCCACTTTGTCTCCACATCTTTTGTCTCTTTTCACCCAGTCTCTGCAATTTTCTGCCTATTTGACCCCTTTTCACCCATTTTTGTCCACTTTCTTGGCAGCTTTTTCACCTATTTTGCTAGCTTCAACTTATTTTTATTGCCACTTTCACCCACCTTTCACCACTTAGATTGTGGCTCTTGCAAAGATGTTTTTCAACAATTTGGCTCTTCAGTTGAGCAGGGTTGAGTAACACTGCTATACAGAATTAGAAAAAAAATAATATAGGAGCAAGTGTTTGATCTGAGCAGCAGATCTTATTTCTGTCCAGTAGAGTAGCCATGCTACTGCGCAGATATTGCATGCAGTCCCTGGCTTCAGCAGAAGTATCCAAAGTTAGAAATTGCAGAGTAATAATGCTGAGCTTGTCCTTTTAAAAATCCTTAACTCCATGCAGTGCCCAGGAGGTCCTGATCCATCACAGTCACTTACTATGCTATCCATGTGGCTTGTTGATTTTCAATGAGATGTGTAGTGGTTAATGACCCTTAAAGGCCTCTCTGCCTGAAGGTTTCACATTTGTCGGACATATTGGTTACAGTACTGTGATAAAAACCAGGACACACACAGACATACTGTACTGCTATTGTACTGGCTCGTTTCCAGGTGGATCATGTTAGAGCCCACTCAAGTGCCTCTAGCTCTAAGTGTTGGTATTAAGCTCTCGTACTCACCACCGCAGGTTTACCGGAGTGGGCAGCTCCCAGCAGGGCCAGGCTGTGGTAGAAATGGTACTTGTTGGCAGTTTCAAACAGCTGGAGAGGAAAAGGCATAGAGAAATGTCAGCACTCTTGAGTCTTTTTTCTCTCAGTGAATCGATTATTTTCTAAAATCTTGAAGGCTACAGCTAAATTGGACAGCAATATACTGAGGTATGATACGAGGGTAAAGCACTCATCATTCAAGTAAATCACAAAGGTGCGTGTTTTCCTAAAGGGTGAATCATAATCAAAGGCAAAAAGTACTTTGATGTGCCCTATTTTTAGTGAATTTTATACACATTTAGCTTCGAAAAATGGTGAAAAGATGTGCATCGGTTAAATTCACCGCTGATACAAGGTATTCTGAGAGGTTAAGGCATGAAGAGTGCTACTCCATTCCCTAAGGGCTTCTTACATGTGGGCGGTTATTTTTGAAAATGGAGGTTCATCTCTGGGTCATAACCTTCCACACACACAAACAGCGATCTAGGTCACTGAAAATGCACCTTTATGAAAACCCTGGGTGAAGATTTTTAGATACTCTGTTTATTCAACAGGACTCTGGGCCAGTGAGAAACAGTCCGGTTCTTTTTCTCCTTAGCCCAGGTGAGACATGGATGACGTTTTCTGTGGGTCAGGAGTGGATCAACACTACAAACATGACACTTGTAGCACTTGTACTATCAACATAAAAAATTCTTGCCAATATTTGACATACCAATATTTACAAAGTAATTTTAGCTGATGTCAATATTTAAAAGCAGATCAGACTTAAAAAGTCAGTCCTTAAAACACACAATCTTAAGTTTAAGATGAACAAAACAACACATTTCAGTCCTTAAAACACACTTTAAAGCAGTGATGCCCAACATGTGGTTCTTTTATGTCTTAATTTGAAACATAATTCCCCCTGAAAACCTTAAATAAAGGGAAACTGTGACCTCAGAAATTATCCATTGCAAGTCACATTAATCAGTTTGTTTCCCACGCTTGTACAGTTGGCTTTAACTGTCAACTTTTAAATTTGTCTGTATATTTCCATTGCCCTTATTCTCAGCTTTTTGCCACTTTTAATCAATTATTTACTGCCTTAAGCCCACCTTTGTCACTTCTTTTTGCCACTTTTTGCCCAGTTTTTGAATCTTTTATCCTGTTATTTTTACAATTTGCAATATTTTCCCCATTTTTGCCACTTTTCACCCATTTAAGCTGCCTTTTGCCATTAAATGCCTCTTTTTTTCCCAGATTTTTGCCACTCTTTGCTGCCATTAGTCACTTTCCACTCATTTCTTTGCCATGGTTTTACCACTTTTTGACCATTTTTGCCACCTGTAACTCATTTTTTGTCACTTCTCACCCAAATTTTGCCACTTTTTGCTCTTTTTTGCCACTTTTTCGCCACTTTTTCTCCACATTTTTGTCACTTTTCACCCAGTATATGGCATTTTATGCCCTACTTTTCCTCTTTTCATCCCTCTTTGCTGCTTTTTGACCATTTTGCCCCCTTTAACTTGTTTTTATTGCTACTTTCACCCATTTGGCTACTTTTTAACAGATAGTGGCTCTTGCAAAGCTATTTTTCAGGAATTTGGCTCTTTGGTTGAGCAGGGTTGAGTAACGCTGCTTTAAAGTGTAGGGAATGGGAATGAACTCTACAGCTTTTGTACAGTCATTTTTTACAGCAGATATAGGCCAACATTTTCAGGTAATATATCTGTTCTGTAATTAAATTTTTAATATCTGCTGATACATATATCAAGCGGATAATATTGTGCATTTCTTCATGGTTCCTATCAGCAGTTTTCATGAAAATACTGTTTTCTTACCACCATCTGGTAGTCATCAGGGTCGCTGTTTTTGAAACCTGAAACAAAAATAAGGGCAAAAGTTTGAAGATGTTGCACGATTCTGTTGGAACACAAAAAAACACTTGATGCTAACTAAAAGGCCACCAAGCAAATCATGTCCCTTATATCATAAGGGCTCATGTCATTTCAGACTTGAGACATTATTTGTGGAGACTGGCTGTGCTTTAAACCAGTGGTTCTCAACCTTGGGGTCGGGATCCCCTTTGGGGTTGCGAGACACTAAGAGGGGGTCTCTAGATGCCTTTAAAAACAGTAAGAATATTTTTTTTAAATTACACTGCTGCAACTTTACACTAATTTTACCAAATGTTAACCCTTTTTTATCAATTTTTAACAGCAATTCTAGCACATTCTTTTGCCACTTAAAACCCTGTCCATCACTTTTTTGCCAATTCTTGCCACTTTCTGCCAATCATTGCCTCTGCTGACCCATTATTGCCTCTATCGACCACATTTTACACCCCTTTTTGCCCATTTTAACCAAAGTTTACTCATGTTCGCCAGTTTATATCAATTTTTCATCCCATTCCACTAAATTTCCACCTATTTCTGTACTTTACAGCCATTTCAGCCACTTTTAAATTACCTTTAAGCGATTTTTGTGCCTGTTGTTGTCAATCTAACCCTCCTCATGGACAACCTTGTCTGCACATGACTAATCTTGAGAGTTCACGGCTGTTCAGCCACCTTCAGGTACAGTGGGGGTCCCCGGTCTCTGGCACCTTTATTTTGGGGGTCGCGGGCTGTAAAGGTTGAGAGCCACTGCTTTAAACAGGGACGAAACAAACCACTACACCAGCATGCACTCCTGACAGCTACTTCTGCTCTTCAATCAGCCGCCTTCCACCGTGACGCTCACTGGAGGCGGGTCACCTTCATTACACAATTGTTTGTTTTACAAAAATATCGAGCAGCTCTGTGTTTCATCTTCACGCCGAATTATGTAATAGCTTATATTGATGTAATAGCAATATTTGATTATGCTGTAAAAGTTTTGCAAATTGGATATGACGAAAGGGAACTGTAAGTTAGCATTTTTGGTTAAGGAGTCTGGTGTAGCATGCGCTCACGTGACAGCCTTTCTCAGCAGTATTCTGCTATCCAGCCGAGCTAACTGAGTTGTCCCATGAAAACGGTAATGATATGAGGCAGAGTTCTCACCGTGAGCCCCGTATGCCCCCGCAGCCACGGCAGAAGCCCCGGACAGAGCTGCTAACCTCCGGACAACAACAGTAGCAGTCATGTTTGCTAGCTGCGCGACGATCCGACAGGCGGAAGACTAACAGAAGTGGTGCCTTCACTGTCTCGGTTAAAGCTCCGACATTTACGTATCCCTGCAAAGCGCCATGTCGTCGGCGGGCAGTTGGCTGGAAAGAAAACATAACACATCGGCAACTTGAACATAAACACGGTATGTTATTAAATTAAAATTACCCGACAGAGTGCACACGACATATAAAATTCAAACCTACGTACCGTGAGCTATCTCAAGACTAAGAACGAAGTTTCACGTTTCCACATTCTATGAAGTACGACATTCCACTCGGTCATTGAAAGCAGCACGGCCAAGAAGTGTCACTGGTTCAACCTGAGGACCTGGCTGCTCCAGGACAGCTGTTATCCATTTGGAGGCTTGACCCAACATGGCGAATATCGTTCCGCAGTTTCAACCCAAGGCAAGTTTTACAACTCTACAAGGTAGCCCGGATGTATGATATAAACCTGATACACCTGAGCAGTGTTGTAATGCCAACAGGGCTCTTAAAACACGCCTCCAAAAAAGCTGGGACGTTGAGTATGTGTGTTAAAACAGAAGACAGCGATTTGCAAATCGTTGTGAATACAGCACAACGACAATATTTAATATTCAAACTGATACACTTAAAAACACACACACACATATATATATATATATATATATATATATATATATATATTTTTTTTTTTTTTTTTTTTTTTTGAAAATACACTCCCAATTTTTTTGCCAATAGTATTTACATAAAAGCTGGGACGGGGGCAAGAAAAGACTGAATATTGTGGAAGGCTAAAAAACACCTGGAACATTTAGCAGCTCAGTACTAGTATTGTAGTCAAGACCACACCATCTGAGCTTAAGACATGCTTGAGACTAGAGTGCACAGAGACCAAGACCTTTGGGGGTCAGACAGAGACAAGCTGAGACTGAGACAGCCCAAGACCATAAAAATCAATAAAATCAGTAAAAGAGCATTCTGTCTTTAATTCTTTTTTAATACATTCAACAGCAAAGCAATGTGTCTGCAACTGTTTTCAAAGCATCACAGTGCAAAAATCTCAAATCTTAGCAAATTTGTTCAACTTATTTCTTGTCAAAAAATAAACTCCTTATGTTTAAAAAAGCCACTGACAAGTCTGGAAATGTTCTGAATATCTAAAAATTAGAGTTTTATCAAGATTTGTCAGGTGAATGAAGCCTAAATAAGTGCTAAGAGGTAACTCTGATGAGAAATGCATGCTTTGACTTTCCAGGGAGTGCATGGCTAGAAACTCCCATATGGATAGATACATTTATGAAAATGCATACTGAATACAATAAAATCAGTTCAAAAGCAATGAATCCATCACAGCATGAATCTGAATGAGGGTGCAACAAGCTTTATGCTATAAAGGAGGAGGCTGGGGAGGAGGAGGTTAAGTTTTGCTAACAGCACTAGCAGCATGATGCATCAGCATTAATGCAAGCTGGGATTAGAGAGAAGTATGTCATATTTATGCTTCTGTTTTGAGAGAAAGAGCTGGGATTGGCTATGGGAGCAGGGAGGCGATAGGGATCAGCTGGTTGTGAGCTGATCACAGCTGGGCGTATGACTACCGTGTCCTGCATGAATCAACGCTAGGCTTCATTTATCACAGTACTCCACTGCATCTACCATAGACCCAAATCAGAGGCCATGAATGAGGAAAAAACAATGCCAGCTTCTTTGGGGTGAGCTCATCTGAGACAGACTGACCTAAAGTGGAAGAGTGTATTGTGGTCTGACTAGTCCATGTTTGAAGTTGTGTTTGGAAATCATGGCTATGGAGTCCTCCAGGCTAAGGAGGAAAAGGACCATCTAGAGCAGTGTTACTCAACCAAAGAGCCACACTGTTGTAAAATACCATTGCAAGAGCCACAATCAAAGTGGTGTAAAGTGAGTGAAGGTGTCAATAAAAATAAGTTTAAGCTGGCAAAATAGGTGAAAAAGCTGCAAAAAAGTGGCCAAAAATGGATGAACGGGGGTAGAATATAGGGATGCACGATATAGAATTTTTGCCGATATCCTATATGCCGATATTTATAGATTCATTTTAGCCAATACCGATATTGGTACCGATATTTAAATATGTTTGACATAACCAAAAATTTAGTTCTTAGAACATAATTTGAGGTTTGAGGATGGAAAAAGAAACAAACAGTTCTTAAAACACACTTCAAAGTTTAAAGAATGAGGATAAATACAGAAAAAGATCTCGACTTACATTGGTCTGTTGGTCCAGCCTAAACTCCACTAGTTTATTAGTAAATATGGCCAAATTTTATAGCTAATATATGTTGATATCCACGGCCAAAATATTGGATGCAAATATCGGCAGAAATTTTGATATCTGCCAATACCGATATTTGCCTTTTTCAGCTAATATCTGCTGATACCAATATCAGGCCGATTATATCGTGCATCCCTAGTAAAAAAAGGCAGAAAATGGAGAGTGGGTGAAAAGTATGTAGACAAAGTGGCAGAAATGTGTGAGATGTGACAAAAAAAATGACTTACAGGTGGCAATAATGGTGGAAAAGCAGCAAAAATGTGGCAAAAAAAACAAGTGAAAGTGACCAAAATTGGCAAAAAAAAAAAAAAAAAAAAACAGCAAAAAGGTGGGTGAAAACGAGTGAAAAGTGACTAAAATTGTGTGTGTGGGGGGGGGGGGCAAGGTGGGGGAAAATGAGTGAAAAATAACTAAAATTGGCAAAATGCAGCAAAAAGGTGTGGAAAAATGGGACACTGACATGTAATGGCAAGAGGCCCCTTAAATGGGAAAAAGTGGCAAAAAAGGGAAAAAATGGGCAAAAAATTGCAAATAAGGGCAATGAAAATATACAGACAAAAAATAAAGGTTGACAATTAGATTTGACAATTAAAACCTGCTGTATAAGTGTGGGAAACAAATTGCAATGGAGAATTCTGAGGTCAAAGTTTCCCTTTTTAATGGTTTTCTGGGGGAATCATATTTCAAATTTAGACATAAAAGGGCCACAAATCCTCACAGAAGAGCCACATGTGGTTCTAGAGCCACAAACTGAGTATCAGTGATCTGGAGTGTTAACCATGTGGAGTTTGAAAGCCAGAAAGAAGAAAGCTTTCTCCCTCTGAACATGTCTGGTGCACTGTGAAATTCTGAAAGCAACTTAAGCTTAACACCAAGCAGGAACAGGACAGAATTCCACTCTCACTTCCTCAGAGTCTTGTTAGAAGAAAAGGTGAAACAGAGTGTAAGCATGCACCTGTCCCAACTTATTTTGGAACATGCTGCAGGTATTAAATTTATTGTCTGTGCATTTTTCCAAACTGACAGAGTTTATCGCATTTTTCCCAAAAAGAAGTTATGCATACCAGGCCTTATGTCAGAAGGTAATCTAAAAGATCTCAAAAAGCAAAACATCACGTCTCCATCTAAAAAAATTCAAGTACAGATGAGAAACAAAGTCATTGGAAGCAGTCTGGAAAGGGTTCAAGCAATTTCTGAGGCTTTGAGACTCCAGTGAACCATGGTGAACCATTATCCACAAATGGAGAAAACTTTGAACAGTGAGGAGCCTTCCAAGGAGTGGCCGGCCTACCAAAATTACTCCAAGAGTGAATCAACGACTCACCCAGGAGGTCACGAAAGAACCTAGAACAGCATCTAAAGACCTGCAGGCCTCACTGGACTCAGTTAAGGTCAGTATTAACGATTCAAAAATAAGAGACTGGAGTGAGCTCTAAAGCCAAAACCACTGCTGATGAAAAAGAACACAAAGGCAGAACACACAAATGGACTGATGAGATAATGCATTTTGTATTTATTCTGGTATCTATCTAGTTCAATTTGGTATGATTATCTGAAACATTAAAGTCTGACAAATATGATTAAAAAAAGAAAAAAACAGAAAGGGAGTAAATACTTTTTTTTAAGCACTGAAGACTGAAATAGGGTATGCAAATTGTTGCATTGTTTTTATATACATTTTACACAAATGTCCAAACCTTTTGGGAAATTAGGTATATAGGCTATGGACAGGCCTACAGTCATGAATGAAAGTATTGGCACCCCTGGAATTTTTCCACAAAATACACCATTTCTCCCAGAAAGTGTTACAATTACAAATGTTTTTGGTGTAAACGTTTATTTCCTTTATGTGCATTGGAACAACACAAAAAAGCAGAAGAAAAAAGCCAAAATTGACAAAAGTGACAAAATTGTTGGCACCCTCCACTTAGTATTTGGTTGCACACCCTTGGGAAAAAATAACTGAAACCAATCACTTCCTAAAACCATCAACAAGCTTCTTACACCTCTCATCTGGAATTTTGGACCACTCTTCTTTGTCAAACTGCTCCAGGTCTCTCAGATTTGAAGGGTTCCTTCTTGCAACAGCAGTTTTGAGATCTCTCCATAGGTTTTCAATGGGATTTAGATCTGGACTCATTGCTGGCCACTTCAGAACTCTCCAGCTTTTTTGTCTCCAACCATTTCTTGGTGCTTTTTGAAGTTTTTTTGGGGTGACTGTCCTGCTGGAACACCCATGACCTCTGATGCAGACCCAGCTTTCTGACACTAGGCCCTACATTGCGGCCCAAAATCTTTTGATTGTGACCAGATTTCATGATTCCTTGCACACAGTCAAGGCACCCAGTGCCAGAGGCAGCAAAATAACCCCAAAACATCCTTGAACCTCCACCATGTTTGACTGTAGGTACTGTGTTCTTTTCTTGGTAGACCTCATTCCATTTTCTGTGAACAGTAGAATGACGTGCTTTTCCAAAAAGCTCTACCTTAGTCTCATCTGTCCACAAAATGTTCTCCCAGAAGGATTGTGGCTTACTCAGGTACATTTTTGCAAACTCCAGTCTGGCTTTTTTATGTCTCTTTGTCAGCAGTGGGGTTCTCCTCGGTCTCCTGCCATAGCGCTTCATCTCATTCAGATGACCACGTATGATCCGAGCTGACACTTTTGCACCCTGAGTCTGCAGGACAGCCTGAATTTGTGTGAAGTTGACTGAGGATGTTTATCCACCATTCCAACTATCCTGCGTTGCATTCTTTTGTCCATTTTTCTCTTCAGTCCGTGTCCAGGGAGATTAGCCACAGCTCCATGGGTTATAAACTTCTTGATTATATTACACACAGTGGACAAAGGAATTTCTAGATCTCTGGAGATGCTCTTGTAACCTCGAGATTGTTCATATTTTTCCACAATTTTGCTTCTTAAGTCCTCAGACAATTCTGGGCTCTTCTTTCTCTTCTCCATGCTTGGTGTGACACACACAGGCACACAACACAAAGGTTGAGTCAACTTTTAGACATTCTAACTGGCTTCAGGTGTGATTTCTAGATTGCCAGCACCTGTTACTGCCACAGGTGAGTTTAAATGAGCATCACATGCTTGAAATAAAATGATTTACCCACAGTTTTAAAGGCTGCCAATGATTTTGTCCGGCCCATTTTTGTGTTTTGTGTAAAATTATGTCAATAAATTTATGGCTTTTTTCTTCAGCTTTTTTGTGTTGTTCCAATGCACATAAAGGAAATAAACATGTGTATACCAAAAACATTTGTAATTGCAACAGTTTCTGTGAGAAATGGTGTATTTTGTGGAAAAATTCCAGGGGTGCCATTACTTTCGTCCATGACTGTAAGTAAGACTCCTGCACTGGTCAGTTATGATTTTCCAAGCTTGGCAGTGGCACTGAATAAGACAACAATGATAAGGAACTCTATTTTATAATTTATTAGTTCTGTTCTGTTTTTAAATGTGAAATATTTTTTCAGCTTAGTCAAAAATATTCTGTTTTCACTGCCCTTCACTTTGCAACAAGAAAATTAAACTTTTTTCTTTTTTTTTTTTTTTACCTCTGCTTTGTTTAAGACCTAACATTTTAAATGTATTATTCATAGCAGCCCAGAATTACACTATTGTGCCTCTTTGGTATGAATAATTAATTTCCTGTGCAGAGGGGGATGCTCAGCTTTAAAAAGGGGTGCCCTTATTTTCAGCATGGTATGCACCAAATTACCACATAACACTGAATGATAGGCTCAGTAGTGCAGGGGGTGCATTAGTGAGCAGCACTTTGCAATTTGTCCATCACTGCAATTTGGAAAACACTGGTGAATTTCTCTGCTTGGTGAATTACTCTGTTTGATGTGCCAGTGGAGAATGCTGCTGTTACTCTTTGATCTAAGTGTAGTTTTCCCTGCAGAGAGCCCACCAACAGGGGGTGCTGTATTGCTTTCTGGCAGTGTTTCTCCAGGAAGGGAGTGTATGTGATTGTGCTCATTGAGGGGGCAGGGGGACTTATTCCAATTATCATTTTGAAATTACACAGGGTCACACTGCATTACTGGAGAACCACTAAAGCGCTGTTTCCGCCGTGCCTCGTCCTTAGCTGACTTTGACACAGCAGTAACACAATGCATACAATTAACACATTTTAATGACCATGTAGCTAATTAAAAATAAGCCTTATGAGTCACAAGCCTTCATCATCAACTGAACCTGTAGCCAGCGTGAGTGTGTGCGAGCTGACTTTCAAGCCCCCTGAGCGTACTCGTGCATGTGTGGACTTTGATTTGACGAGATTTGTACCGTGCTGTGTTGTATGCAGAGGGATGCTACTACAGAATCCACACATATAAGCACAGGTTATTTTCATCCTGGCCCAAGGCAGATGGGACAGCGCAGGCAACAATGAAGTATGGCTTTACATCTTGTTTTCACAGACAAGCAGCAAATTATCTCCAAGTCCCAGCAGCAGAGCGCTGTGAGGTTCCTCCAAGAGACGACATCCATCTCACTTCAGTCAGCTCGCCTGCCTGTCCTGTCCCCTCCTGTCCAATAACTGCTTTACTCTCCACCATACTCCTGTGTGTCTGAGTGCAAGCATGTGCATGTTTGTATCTGGTCCTTTTAAGATTGTTCAACCCTGCCCTGCCATGATCGCACTGTAATCAAGAAAGAAAATAGTGTCATTCATGTGGAGGAAGGCATCACTTTTTATAAGGGCTGTCATGATTAATGAGAAGGGTCTGGCTGCAGACCCTACATTTCTGACTGCCTGTCTCACAGACCATTCACCTGAGACGCCATATATCTCTGAAAGGAAGTGCCGTAACTTCCCAGTACAACGTATTTCCAGTTTAAGATTAATAAAAGAAGCAACTTTTTTATAGATTCTGGCAGTTACATTTATGAAATAATTACACTGCAAACATTACAGACTAAGAAAAATGTTATAAATAAAACAGAGAAAGGGGTCAGAGGTCTGATTTTTGCATGGACCTGCTTTAGAAGTAGTTACACGAGGGGTGTCAAACTCAAGGCCCGGGGGCCAAATCCGGCCCGTGGCACAGTTATACCCGGCCTGTCAGGTACCTTAAGACCTAGAAATTAAGATTTTATCTCATATTTCGACCTTTAAAACTCATGATTTTGAATTTCACCTCTTATTTTGACCTGTTAATTTTTTTTTCCAATCTCATATTTTGAAGTTTTAAACTCATGATTATATGTTTTATTTTTTAAGTGTGACTTATAAAAATCATGATTTCAACTTTCTATCTCAGATATTTGCCTTTCAAAAACATAATTCTGATCTTTTTTTCATATTTTGACATTTTCAATTCATAATTTTGAATTTTGATCCAATATTTTGATATTTTATATTTACCATTTTAAATTGTAAGTCATTTTATGACTATTTTAACTCATTATTTTGAATTTTGTATCATATTTGACCTCTTCAGCTCCAAACTTTGGCTTTTAGACACATAATTTAAGATTTAATCATACATTTTGTTTTTCTAACTTATAATTTCTAGTTCAGTCTCAGATTATGACCCTTAAAAATCATGATTTCAACTTTCTTTCTCAGATATTTGCCTTTTAAAAAAATTCAATTTAAATTTTTTATCTCATATCTTGACCTTGTTGATTCACAATTTTAAAATTTTGTGCCATTATTTGAGCATTTAACTCATTATTTTACCTCACTTTTTTTTTTTACCTCTTCGGCCCCTGACTTTGAGTTTGAGATTCACAATTTAAGATTTTACCTCATATTAACCTTTAAAACTCACGATTTTCAATTTTATCATTTATTTTGAGCTTTATATCTCAGGATTTTGTATTTTTCATTTTGACCATAAACTCATGATGTCAACTTTCTATCTCAGATATTTACTTTTTAACTCACCATTTTGACTTATTTTTCAATCTCAAACTCTTTTATCATCAGCGTGAAGTTCTTCTTCCCATAGGTCATCACTGGTGAGTGTCAGGTAAGGCAGGCAGGCAAAATCCAAAAACAAAAGGAGAAGGACCCAAATTCCAGATAAACTCAAAGAAACTGATTTGATTAAACAAACAAAAGAACTTACTTAAACTAATCCACAAAACCAAAAGTCCATGAAACAGAGCAAAAGGCACGGGAGGCACGGGAGGCACGAGGAGCAACACTGGGAGTAACAACGAGGAATGACATCTGCAACCGACTGACACAGAGAGACACAGAGCTTATATACACAGGGAGTGATTAACATCGGAGGACAGGTGTGGACAATCAGACACAGGTGAAATTGGTGAAGGTAATCAACAAGGAGGGAAACTGAAGCAGGAAGCAAAACTAGAATCACACACAAGGGAAGGCAAACTACAAAATAAAACAGGAAACATGGAACATACACAAGAAGCACACGAGGACTGAAAGACAAAACTAAACTAGAAGCTGAACAAAGGAAACAGGAGTATACAAAGAACCAAAACCAAGGAGTAAATCTAGAACATGGAAACTAAAACAAGAAGCACAGGGAATAACACACATGAAACACAATAAGTAAGACTAACATGAGACACAGGAAAAAACTAAACATGAAACACAGGGAATGTAAAACTAAGACTGAAACAGGGAATACTAAACAAGAAACACCCAAGAACTAAACACCAAAAATATACAAACTAGGAAACCTAAATACAAAGTAAAAATAAAAACATGGAAATCACAGAACAAGGAAAACACGAGGGATCAAAAACTAAACACAGGAAATAGACTAGAAAACAAACATAACAACTCAGAACCCGGATCATGACAGTGAGAATGAGGTTGACAGTTTGTGGTTAAATGTTGACCCTGTTAGGCCCTTAGGTTGGACCTAAATTCAGAATCCGGCATACATAACTTCTTAAAGAACTTAGCTTTAGCTACATTAGCTATGTTAGCTATAGCTAAGTTAGCTTGAGCAACATGAGCTTTTGGAAACATTGCTAAACCTTAACTATACAGATAGAGTTATTACATAGCTTACATTGCCGCTCAGTGAACTTAACTTCAGTGTTAATTTTGGCAACTATTTTTAATTTTAGTCACATTTTAGTCATTTGTACCTGTTTTAGTTTTAGTCTAGTTTTAGTCGATGAAAACTCAAAGACATTTTAGTCTAGTTTTAGTCCATAAAAAGTTCTCACATTTTAGTCTTTACTTTTAGTCCAAGTATTTATTTTCGTGCCTAAATATAGTACCAAATTATGGTAGTGTATTCTGCCAAACATGGGGTCCCCGCTTTCAAAAGCTGAGAGGCAGAATAGCTACAGATGCATTGTTTTTTTTTTGTTTTTGTTTTTGTTTTTTTGTCAGATTTACCCACAATGGAGAAATATCATAAATTTTAAATGTTCAATGAAAACTTCATTACATTTTAGTCTAGTTGTAGTTTTTGTCAGGTTTAGTCATCAAATATCTATTTTTGTTAGTTTAAGTCTAGATTATGTCATGGAAAAAAAGGCTGTCGAACACTTTTAGCCATAGTTTTAGTTGACAGAATTAGCGCTGCTGCTGACTTATTTTTTTCAAGTATATCACTTCTTTAAGTTTCCTGGAGTTTTCTTTGAGAAATTTCCATTCCATTCCATTCTATTCTACCATTGCATTGGATTCTATTCTATCATTCTATTCTACATTCCAATACATTCAATCCTACCATTCCATTCCATTCCATTCTACCATTCCATTCCAATCCATTCCACCATTGCATTCCATTCTAACATTCCTTTCTATACTACCATTCCAGTCCAATCCATTCTACCATTCCATTCCACAATTCCAATCCATTCCACCATTCCATTCCATTGTTATATTCCATTCCATTCAACCATTCCATTCCACCATTCAAGTTGACCATTTCATTTCATTCTATTCCATTCCACCATTCCATTCCCCCCCATCAATCCATTCCACCATTGCATTCCAATCCACCATTGCAGTCCACCATTCCAAATTCCATCATTCCATTCAATTCCACATTCCATTCCACCATTCAAATCCATTCCCCCATTCCATCATTATATTCCATTCCATTCAACCATTCCATTCCATTCCACCATTCAATTTAACCATTTCATTCCATTCCATTCCATTTTAACATTCCATTCTATTCCATCCCACCATTCCATTCCCTTCTGTCAATACATTTTACGATTCCATTCCATTCCACAATTGCATTCCACCATTCCATTTCAGTCCACCATTCCATTCCAACATTCCATTCAATTGCAACATTCCATTTCACCATTCTGCTCCATTCTAACATTCCAGTCCATTCCTCCATACCACCATTCCATTCTGTTCCACCATTCCACCATTCCATTCCACCATTCCAATCCATTCCACCAATCCGTTTCTAAATTCCATTCAACTAATTCCATTCCACCATTGAATTCCAAAATTCCATTCCATAATTCAATTTCACCATTCCAAAATTCCATTCCACCATTCTAAAATTCCAATCCAAAATTCTATTTCACCATTTCAAAATTCCATTCCACCATTCCAAAATTCAATTCCACCGATCCATTCCAAAATTCCATTCCACCATGCCATTCCAAAATTGCATTCCACCATCCCCCCCCCCCAAAATCCATTCCATCATTATTCCACAATTCCCTTCCACCATTCCAAAATTCTATTCCAAAAAACCCACTGAACCTTTCCTTTCCTAAATTCAATTCCACAATTCCATTTCACCATTCCAAAAATCCATTCCACCATTCCAGTCCACCATTCATTTTCAATTCCACCATTTCACCATTTCTTTCTAAAATTCTATTCCACCATTCCATTCCAAAGTTGCATTCTACCATTCCATTCCAAAATTCCATTCCACCTTTCCCTTCCTAAATTCAAATCCAACATTCCATTCCAAAATTCTATTCCACCATTCCATTTTAAAATTCCATTCCACCATTCTATAATTCCAGTCCACCAATCCATTCCATTCCAAAAGTCCATTCCACCATTCAATTCCACAATTCAATTTCACCATTTCACATTCCATTCCACCATTCCAATCCAAAATTCCATTCCACCATTCCATTCCAAAGTTGCATTCCAACTTTCCCTTCCTAAATTCAATTCCACCATTCCATTCCACAATTCAACAATCCCATTATAAAATTTAATTCCACCCCTCCAAAATTCATTCCCACCATTTCTTTTCACTATTCCCTTCCACCATTCCAAAACTCCAATCTACCATTCCATTCCAAAATTCCATTCCACCATTCCAGTATTCCACCATTGCATTCCACCATTCCATTCTACTATTCCATTCCACAATTCCAATCCATTCCACCATTCCATTCCATTGTTATATTCCATTCCATTCTACCAATCCATTTCATTCCACCATTTAAGTTGACCATTTCATTCCATTCTATTCCATCCCACCATTCCATCCCCCCATCAATCCATTCCACCATTGCAGTCCACCATTCCATTTCAGTCTGCCATTCCATTCCATCATTCCATTCAATTCCACCATTACATTCCACCATTACATTCAATTCCACCATTACATTCCACCATTCAAATCCATTCCACCATTCCATTTCATCATGATATTCCATTCTATACAACCATTCCATTCCATTCCACCATTCAATTTGACCATTTCATTCCATTCCCTTCCATTTTAACAATTCATTCTATTCCATCTCACCATTCCATTCCCTTTCATCAATCATTTTACATTCCACTCCGTTCCACCATTGCATTCCACCATTCCGTTTCAGTCCACCGTTCTATTCCATCATTCCATTCGATTCCAACATTCCATTTCACCATTCCACTCCATTCTAACATTCCATTCCATTCCACCATTCCATTCCACCATTCCAGTCCAGTATTCCATTCCATTCCACCATTCCAATAGATTCCACCAATCCATTTCTAAATTCCATTCAACCAATTCCATTCCACCATTGAATTCCAAAATTCCATTCCATAATTCCAGTCCACCATTCCAAAATACCATTTTACCATTCCAGAATTCCGCTGCACCATTCCATTCTCCCATTTCATTCCAAAATTCCATTCCACCATTAATTTCTAAAGTTCCATTAAAGAATTCCATTTCACCATTCAACCATACCATTCCACCATTCCAAAATTCCATTCCACCATTCTATTCTACTATTCCATTCCAAAATTCCATTCCATGATTCCATTCCACCATTCCATTCCAACATTACAAAATCCCATTCCACCATTCCATTCCAAAATTCCATTCCATCATTCCATTCCAAAATACCATTCCGCCATTCAAAAATTCAATTCCACTATTCCATTTAAACATTAAATTCCACCTTACATGTCCCAAATTCCATTCCACCATTCCAATCTACCATTCCATTCCATAATTCCAGTCCACATTCCAACATTACATTCCACCATTCCAAAATTCCATTCCAACATTCCAATTCACCATTCCACTATTCCATTCCACCACTCCAAATTTCCATACCACCATTCCATTCCACCACTCATTCCAAAATTCCATTCCACCATTCCATTCCAAACCATTCCACCAATTCTCCATTCCATTCCAAAATTCCATTCCAAAATTCTATTCCACCATTCCAAAATTCCATTCCATGATTGCATTTCAAAATTTAATTCCACCATTTAAAAATTCCATTTAACGATTCAATTCTGCCATTCCAAAATGCCATTCCATTCCAAAATTCCATTCCACCATTCCAAAATGGCATTCCACCATTCCATTCCACCATTCCATTCCACCATTCAATTCCACAATTCCATTCTACCATGCTAACACTTCATTTCACCATTCCATTCCAAAATGGCATCCCAAAATTCCACCATTCAATTCCACCATTCCAAATTCTATTCCACCATTATTTTCCTAAATTCCATTCCAACATTCCAAAAATCCATTCCAAAATTCGATTCCACCACTCAAAAATTCCAATCCACCATTCCATTTCACAATTCCATTTCACCATTCCACCATTCCATTCCACCATTACAAGATTCCATTCCACCATTCCATGCCAAAATTCCATTCCACCATTCCACCATTCCATTCCACCATTCCAAAATTCTATTCCACCATTCCTGGTAAAAATTCTAATCTTCCAAGATCCATTCCACAATTCCATTCCACCATTCCATCCCAAAATGCCATTCCACCATTCCAAAATTCCATACCAGCATTCCATTCCAAAATCCCATTCCACATTTCAACATTCCAATCCACTATCCAACATTCCATTCCACCATTCTGTGTCAAATTTCCAGTCCACCATTCCATTCCAAAATTCCATTCCATGATTCCAAAATTCCAGTTCCCCATTTCACCAGTCCATTCCACATTCCAAATTTCCATTCCAGCATTCCAAAATTCCATTTCAAAATTCCATTCCACCATTCCCTGTCAATATTCTGTTCCACCATTCCATTCCAAAATTTCATTCCATCATTCTAAAATTCTATTCCATCATTCTATTCCAAAATGGCATTCCACCATTCCAGAATTCCATTCCACAATTCCATTTAAAAATTCCATTCCACCATTCCTTTCCAAACTTACATTCCACCATTCAGTTTTCCAAATTCCATTCCATCATCCATTCCCCCATTCCAAAACTCCATTCCACCATTCCAAAACTCCAATCCAAAATTCCATTCCAGCATTCCAAAATTCATTTCCACTTTTCCATTCCACCATTCCAAAATTCCTTTCCACCATTCCAAAATTCCATTTCATCCTTCCATTCCAAAATTCCATTCCACTATTCCCTTCCAAAATTCCATTCCACTATTTCATTTCAACATTCCATTCCAAAATTCCATTCCACCTTTCCAAATTTCCATTTCATCCTTGCAATCCAAAATTCCACTGAAAAATTCCATTCCACCATTCTCCCATTTCTTCAGTCATGGTTTCAAACAGGAAAACAAACTGCCAGAGAAACTTCTTCAACTGTCTGACGGAAGGTTGGAAACCGACCCCAGCTAGAAGAGTTGAGTGGAAACTTGTCATCAAAGAAAGTTTATGGTTGTCATTTTATTCCTCTGATGGCTTATCATTATACAAGCTCTGCACAACTTGTTGATTTTATTAAAAAAAAAATGTGCCAGCTGTTGAAGTGGGAGACTATGCCCAGACAACTACTTTTAATTTAGTTCAATGTGGTCATCTCTGTTGAAGGCCACAAAACTGGCGCTCTAGTAGCATCCACGCTAATGTCTTCCACCATAATTGCACTGGTCTCTTGTCACTGCACGACTCCGCCACAGCAGAAAGTACTGCCCCTCGATGCTGATTGGTCCTGTCACTTTTCAACCGGACCCAAACTGTTCAGATGGGAGCTTCACCAGTGAGAAACACGGAAACAGGCAAATTCATCTGCTTTGCAAGGTTACAGCTTCTTGGGAGATGGTGAAAAGGCGATCAGATCAAGTGTTTTCATGGACGCTGATCCGAATGAGGATCGGCATAAACCGAATGAGCCGGATCGGAAGAATTTATTCCAAATGGGGTGTGCGTCTGAAGCATTTTATCCAGATCAGGCATTTATTCTGATTACAAGTGGTGGATGTAAATATAGTGAGTAGAAAAAATCCAAAATTATAAGATCATTTTTTAAGTATGATAAAAATTATGCAGTGCATTATAGGTTAGTTGCAATTATAAACTGTAATTATTTGACAGCCCTAATTTCATGGCAAAAAGAAATCAGTGGCTTATTGTCAGATATGCATATTTATATAGCAATTGCTGCAGCCAGACCCCTTATGTCATCTCAGTGCTGCCTCATGATGATTGCATGCTTGGAAAAAGACCAGGCAGTATGTTTCCAAACTGAAAACAAAAGATGTTCCCTTCTTAGCACACATTTTCAATTCAAAACAACTATATACACACCTGGAATCTCACTTTTCTTTCAGCCTAATGTACCGCCTTGGGTTGTTATGAAAATCCAATTTCCCACTCTTGTTAGCTGCATTGTTAGGTATATCTGGTGGCAATGCATCTTTGTTCTGCGAGGGGATTTAAATGCAAGGCAAATAAAGTGCAAACAGCCTCTCCGCATTGTGAAAATGAAGACAGTGGTTTGTTTTTCGTTTGCAAGAAGGCAGATGGGAACAAAAGTGTGAGATCCCACATTTGTCATAATTTAAAGAAATAGGCTGCAATCTGCACGATGCATTCGAAAATGGAAATCTTGCATGGTCATACTTTTGGAAAAGTCTCATTTATTTGTCAGTTTCTTCAGTTAAAATACAGCAGAGTAACAGCAGTGAATGGGTGCTGAAAGCTTTGCCTGCTGGTTAGCGTGCTCCCTCTCCTGATACAGAGATTTAGAAGGAACCCAACATTTCTAAAATCCTCCATTAACCTTGATGTGTTTTGACGGCTGCAGCCCTTCCCTGTCTTCCGCTCGCTTTGAGAAGCAGCAACTGCGGCCAATTATCTATCTGTTAGGGCGCTTTCATGTCTCAGAGATGTTTAGTCACAAATGTACGTATTGTGGCCCGGTGTCACAGCTTTTCATGCTGCGGCTCTGTCACTCGTCCACGCCATTACATTCCTTTCAGCAAAGAGGGAAGAGAGAGGGAGGATGAGAGATATAGAAGAGACAGGCCTGTCGAGTGACATTTTGTCTGGGCGTCCAGGCTATTGTGTGCTGTGGGAGACAACACCAGTCATTGCTATTACACTGGCTTGCAGAGAAACACACAAACACAGGACCACAATAGCCTCAGGTACACACCCACACAATCGTATTCATCTCTATTCTCATGCCAAACTGAAAAATACTGAGATGTTTGCAGCCAAATTGTTCCATTTTCTTCATCTTTTGTTGCAAACATGGCTCTGTGGTCCTGATATGTGTAGCTCCAATCCAAGATGTACTATTAAGCCGTTACAATCAAAGTCACTCTCTCCTTAATGTCAGGCTGTTTTTTCCCGCTTCTTTCCTCATACAAAAACAGACGCTCGGGAATGCATGAGCATAAAAATCTCAAATATGCATACACACACGCCCGAACACACAAAGTTGCAGTTACAGCAGGCTCCCCACACCGAGCGAGCATAATTAGCACACTCGTTAAGCTCATCTGCATCTCTCTTCAAAGGAGATCGATGCAAATGGATAGGATTTAGCCACTGGCAGCAATTAGGCCAAAAAAATATCCTAGCTGGAGAAACTCGGTTAGAGCGAGGCAAAGTCGGTTTTCATCGCAGGGAATAAATACATTTTCTGCCCCTGCACTGAGTGCATAATAGAATCCAAAATGAATGCTTTCATTTACTCTGGTGTCAAATGAAGTTGTATTTAATCACGTTTGGTACCAGCCCTCCTGGTTATAACATAATCCTCGGCTTCAAGGAGGGAATCAGGAAAAGTGTTTCACTATCAAAAATGTATCTTTCTAACAAGTGCTGAAATAGTCATCATGGTTTATCTTATTCCCTTTGGCCCAGAGGACTCCATTGTTGATTGGAGACCAGAAAAAATCAGCAAATAATGGTCAAACAGAGGCAAAAAGTGGCAACAAGGGGCAAAGTAGGTATAAAATGGCAAAAAGTGGGTGAAAAGTTGAAAAAGAGGGAGAAACTAGAATGGCCGTCTGAGGTGGCAGACCCACACCTAAGCAACGCCACTGAGGAACTCACGCTCCCCTTGATTACTATGGTGTTCAAAATTTTGAAGTCCGAGAAAAACCCAACGGGTGCGTGGATCATCGTCAAAATTTAATTGATTCTTCCCTCTCACTATCTCAGTATTCCCTGAAAGTCTGGTGAAGATCCGACTTTCCGTTCTGGAGTTATCTTGTACACATACAAACAAACAAAGATATGGAACCCTTCACATAATCCCCTGCTGATTTCATCGGCGTGGGTAAAAAGTGTCAGAATAGGGCAGTCAGTGGCAAAAATGGGTGAGAAGTTATCAAAAAAAAACATTAGATACAGGTGGCAAAAAATGGTCAAAACACAGCAAAAAGTGGCAAAAAATGACTGAAAAAGTGACCAAAATGGGCAAAAATGTGGGAAAAATAGTCATAAAACAGCAAAAAACATGGCAAAAAAAGAGTTTAAAAGTGACAAAAATGGGCCAAAAATGCCCCCCTGGCAAAAACACAGCAAAACATAAGATTAAAAGTGACTAGAATGGGCAAAAACGGAAAAATGGTCAAAATACAGCAAAGAGTGGCAAAAATGCTGAAAACAGTGGCATTTAATGGCAAGACGCAGCATAAATGAACAAATCAGGGCCAAAAAAATGGCAACAAAAGGGAAAAACTGCATAAAGCAAAAAGCAGGATAGAAGAGGCAAAAAACTGGTGGCAAAAGTGGGATGGAAATAGTAAAATTGGGCAAAAAGAAATGGAAAAAGTGGGATTAAAGCAGTAATAATGGATTCAAAGTAGCAAAACAATTTGAAAAAAATGTAAAAAATTGCAAACAAGGGTAATGGAAATGTACAGACAAAAAAAATGAAGGTTTAAAATTAAAGCCGACTGTATTAATGTGAGGATTCAAACTGATTAATGTGACTTGCAATGGAGTATTTCTGAGGTCATGGTTTCCCTTTATAAAGGTTTTCTGGGGAATGATATTTTAAATTAAGACATAAAAGAGCCACAAAAGAGCCACGCACTGAGTATCACTGGCCTTGGGGGGTTGCAAGATGCCTTAAAAATTAAGATTATTTTTTGAATGATTTTTACCCACCCAAATTTGTAATTATTATTTGCCACTTTTTATCAATTTCTATAAAATTTGGACCCATTTTAGCCATTGTTTTTGTTTTCCTGGAACTTTTGCACAATTCTAACCCATTTCATCACTTTCCCCACCAATTTTTCCAATTTGAACACAATTTCCCCACTCTAAACCAATTTTTATCAATTTTCAACCACTTTTTTCTGCCTGTTTTTGCCAATTCTTAACCACTTTTTGCTACTTTCTGCCAATTGTTGCCTCTGTTGACCCATTATTGTCACTATTAACCCCTCTTCACCACTTTTTACATTTTTTTTATTTGTTATGCCAATTTTTGTCAGTTGAATGGATATCCAGATATACCCCATTTCACCAAAATTTCCACACATTTTGCCACTCTATCAATTTTTTGCCACTTTAACCCATTTCTGCTACCTTTAAACTCTGATTCACCACCTTTTTATTGACATTTTTAACCAATTTATATTCTGTTTTTGAGAAAAGGGATTTACATTTTTAAGATGGCCACAAAAGCACAAATAACTGCAAAATGAATTATATTGATTTGATAAGAGTGTTTATTATTCAGGTTAAATATCAAATATTGATATCACAGCTTAACTTTAGAATGGACCATGATTTTGCTGACTCCATGGCTGAATCCCAGAAAGCTCTCCCCTTTATCCCCCCTAATGGACAGTTTTGTCTGCACATGACTCTTCTTGAATGTTCATGGCTGTGTTCAGCCAGCTTCAGGTACAGTGGGGGTCCCCGTCTCTGACACCTTTGTTTTGGGGGTCATGGGCTAAAAAGGTTGAGAACCCCTGGTTTAAGTGGACTTCTGTCCTTGTCCCAGATCAAAACTCATCAGTGTTAAACATTTCAGAGTTGATGTGACTCCTTAAGTGTAATTTCAACTCTTTTAACTTCAGTAATGTAATTATTTTTCACTGTTGATTCATCCAGCTCAGCATACAGTTGTTCTAAACCCCAACTACTGCCATTTCAAATCTGGGGATATGTAGGCACAGTTTTCCCATGATGCCCTTGGGCAGTGTCTATATATGTTTAGATGTTGCCTGTTAAGATGTTCATTAGATCAGTGGTTATGAACATTGGGGTTGGGACCCCATTGGGGGTCGCGAAACACTGAGAGGGGGTCTCCAGATGCCTTAAAGAAACTAGGAATATTTAAATACTTTACACCAACTTTGCCAGATTTCAACCCGTTGTCATCACTTTTTCCTGCCAATACTGGCACATTTTTGCAACTTAAAACTTATTTTTTGTCAGTTTTAAACCCTTTCCACCACTTTTTATGTCTGTTTTTGCCACTTCTAAATCAAATCTTGCCACTCTTTGACTATTGTTGGCTCTGTTGACCCATTATTGCCAATACTAACCCCTCTTTACCCCTTTCTACGCATCATTTCGAAATTTAATGTGTCCAGTTTTGCCACTTAAGTCCATTTCCGCCTATTTCTACCTAAACTAACCCTTTGTTGCCAGTTTGTTTCAATTTTCCATCCCATTTCACCAAATTTCCACCTATTTTTGCTACTTTAACACCATTTCAACCACTTTTTTAAATTTGGTTGTTTTGGTTGTTTTTTGTTTTTTTTTTTTGCCACTTTTAACCCATTTCTGCTACTTTTAAACTCCAATTTCAGCACCTTTCCCATCAATTTTGCCATTATTAACCCATTTTAGCTATTTTTTAAAACTTATTTTAATTCTGATTTAAACAGAAGGATTACCATTTTACAAGGGCTTCTTACTGCACAATTGAATTAAAAAGATATTTGTTTCTTTGATAAGAGTGGTTATGATTCAGGTTAAATATAAAATACCACAGCTTAACTTCATTATGGACCGTGATTTTGCTGGCCCCCAGTTTGGCTGGGCCATTGTTCCCCCCTAATGGGCGGCCTTGTCTCCACATGACTCTTCTTGAATGTGCATGACTGTGTTCAACCTCCTTCAGGTACAGTGACACCCATATTTGAGGGTCGCAGGCTGAAAAGGTTGAGAACCCCTGCTTTAGATGATGTTTCATCAAAGCATAGCTGAGAGCTAATTAGCCAGAATAAGCTAGTTAATGTGAGCTAACGATAGTATCAGGATCACTGTCTGCTGTCACGTTCAGTCAGTGTTCTGGGGCTGTAATGTTAGTTAAAAGGCATTAAAAAGCAACATCCAAGTAAACACAACATTTTATGGCAGAATTAGGAGAAATCAGTTCTTTTGTTCCCTAAAGGGACACCGTAGTGTCTAATAGCATTAATCCACAATCTCCTTCTCCCTGGGTTTACTTTCTTAGATGGGACTCTGCAGCTAAGCCAGGTTTGTCTTCTCTGTGCATCAAATTTGATTTAAAATCTAAAAGGTTAAAGCAGTTTTATAAATCATTCCATGTTTGTGCCATCATGTGAAGTTACGGACCGATGCTAATTAGAGCAAATGTAAAGTCAGGATTAGAAGATCTGTTAACTAATGCTGCTCCACGCAGATTAGCAGAGAAAAGGTACCAGACCAGAGCACGTCGTCATGACGATCCATCCAGTCATTAATAAGGTGAATGATGGGAATATTTTCTGCATACTCGTGCCAACAGGTATGTAGTATAAAGGGTGTGTGTGTGTGTTTTCTTTTTGTTTTGTTTTTATTACCCCAAACAGTAATAGTATATTCTCTCTCTCTCTCTCTCTCTCTCTTTTTATTATTTTTGTATTTTTTCTTAATTTATTTATTTGTTTTTGTTGTTGTTGTTTCCCTTCTCCTCAATTTATTTCATGAAGTCAACTCTTCTCTCTTTTCTTCCTATTATAATTGCAGCTGATATTATGAGTAGTATCACTATTATTGTTATTGTTAATATTAATGACACTATTCTGATCATTTTGTGTGTTGGTTTATTCATCTTTTTATCTGAGGTATTTGCACTTTTTGTATTTCTTTGTTTAAATTTGTCATCTTAATATTTTATTAAAAATGTATATATATATATATATATATATAGTTTTCACTGTTTTTAATTTTGTTATTGATTTTATTTATCATATATATATATATTTATTTATATTTTTTTCTCTCTCTCTGCATATAACTCCCCATATTGACCATAACACTCTAATGTCACAGCAGTTCTCCAACTGGAAAATCTTTGCTATGGGCCTCCAACAGTCTGTGTTGCTGTCTTAACCATATGTTCTTTGTATATTATTATTATTATTATTTGTATTATTGTTAATTTTTATTATAATATATACATTTTTTATTGTTATATTCTAATATTATGAATATATATTAACAAATATGCATTTTTATTTTTTCTTTCCTTATTTATTCTGTCTTTCTTTTTCTTTTCCTCCCCCTCTCCATCTCTCACTGTCCTTCATGCACCACTTGAATATCACTTGTCTGTCTTGTTATTTTCCACCAAATAAGAATAATAATAAGATGCATGTCTATCCAGACCATGTTGAGATACACACACGACATCAGCAGGTAACAGCCTAATATTTTACCAGGTAGGTCAACTCTAGCCCACTTCCTGATGAGTTGCCTCCTGACAAACCCGTGTTTTCACCGAGTCTCAGAGTAAATCCTGCCTGTTCTTATCTGTTTGGCTGCTTGCCTCTGACATTACCTGCTGCTTACTCTCCATTGCAATTCCTGTCACACTTCTGCCTCACGATCACCTGCAAACCTGCTGCTCCAGCCTGTCCTTTGTGCTATCAAGTACCAAATTTTAACATAACCTTTAAAGCTGATTTTTGAGAAGAAGTGATGGTCAGAAAGTCAGAGGTAAAGAGAAGGAGGTGTTGAGGTACAAAAAAGCGGAGTGCACAGCAGGCGTAGGTGTTTTATTCATTTTGTAAGCTTAAGAACAAGTCTGTGATTACCAATTTTCCCTCAATACACCCCAAATTTTGCTGCTTTTAACCAAAGCATTTGCTTAATCAGTGTGGTAGCATGGCTATTTAAAGAGCCATGAGTCACAAAGTTCTTTACAAAGACAACATGCATTTATGCACTCAATATAAACAGGGACACGAATGCAACCACAGCAATAGTGATAGCAAAAAGATGAAGAACACAATCATAAAATACAAAGAAAAACTTGCATATGTGCCACACATGAGCTTCCAACATAGTTTCCAAATGCTGTAAACCACTGTTACTCAACCCTGCTCAACAAGAGAGACAAATTGTTGAAAAATGCCTTTGCGAGAGCCACAATCTCAATGGCAAAAAAGTGGCAAAAATGGTTTAAAGTGGCAATAAAAATAAGTTACAGATGGCAAAAATGCTCAAAAAGCAGCATAAAAATGGAGGGGACAGGAGCAAAATAGGCAAGCAATGGAGAAAACTGGTTGAAAAGTGGAAAAATAGGTGCAAAGTCACAAAAACTGAGTTACAGATGGTCAAGAAGCATCAAAAAATGAGTAAAAAGTGACTAAAATCAGCAATAAGGCCGTTAAAAGGTGGGAAAAATAGGTATTTAAAAGGCAGCTTATATGGGCAAAAAACTGCAAAGAAGGAGAGAAAAGTGGCTAAAAGTGATGAAAAATTAACAAGTTAGCAGTTGCTGAATTTGCACTTACAGTAGTTTTTCACATGTGGCTGTTCTGGAAAGGAGGAGCTGGGGTGGAGGATGGTTGTTAAAAAGTGGTTTGGAGGCATACAATGGAGGAAACTGGGTGAAAGGTGGCAAAAATGGGTGCAAAGTCACAAAAAATTGAGTTACAGGTGGTCAAAAAGCAGCAAAAAATGAGTGAAAAGTGACAAAAATGGGCAAAAGCACTCCTAAAAGGTGGGATAATTGGCATTTAATGGAAAGGGCAGCTTATATCTATCTGTCTATATATACAGTATGTATATGTACTTAACAAATTTATTAGACCACCTGTCATATTTGTCTCAAAGACCATCAAGCAGCATGAAGTGCTTTAATGCAGACTCTTTCATTTTCACTGAGCTCTCCACATTTTACCATTTTGAACAAGAATGAGGAATTTCAAACTGAATTCACCCAAATTTGAGCCGGCTCACTGGGCTTCTCTGAGAAGTCAGAAATGAATCAAGCATAACATTCAACCACTAAAACTCATTTTTCTCTTCAGGAATGCAAGTAAATAACTATAATTTGACATATTAATCAAGAAATAATAATGTGCTTTACTATTTTTTCAGTTTTTTGTAAATCAGTAAATTTGAAAATTCATGATAACAATAATAATCATATTTTAGCATTAAAAATATCATGTGGGTTAGAAAGCTTCTACATATTGGTGTATTAACCATTGCAGAAAGATAAAAAATGATTTTAGTAATTACTATGCTGTTAATTTAGGGCAGCTGTGGCATAAACCTTACTTTGGTTAGGGTTAGGGTGGTCTAATAAATTTGTCAAGCGCTGCATATATATATATATATATATATATATATATATATATAAATATATATATATATATATATATTTTTTTTTTTTTTTTTTTTTAATTTCCTAACTTCCAAATTTTTTTTATGTGGCAGAAATGGGCCTCCGTATGCATACAATGAAAAGTTTGTTTTTATTTAAATTTACTTAATAGTTTGTTTCATTATTGTATCAAAATTGATTAAATGAGTCAGTCAACAGACTGAAATTTGTATCAAACAGAGTAAAATACAATTCTGGGGGCCCCCTCTCTTGAAAATGTCCAGATAGTGTGGTCCAGCACTACAAAATAATGCAAGTACATTTAATTTAGCTGCAGTAAAAAAATTACTATTTATATTAGTAAAAATGATTGAACATTTGTTGCTTGGCTAGCCGGCTAAGGGGAGCCCTGTGTAATCTTCTTTCTAGGGGCCCTAAATCCCTGGCTACGCCCCTGTTTATATGACCTCTACACACAGTGGCCTTTAGCGCTGAGCTGCTACTGTTTTCTCAGGTATTTTCTCACACTGATATTTAATATGAGCCATCTATTGAGACAGGAGTGTATTTGTCAGACCTCACTTGATATATAAAGAGAAGCCAGAGTTTCACTGGGAACTATTTTAATATCACTTTTTCTGCTTCACCTTATTTTCACAAACTAGAGGTCATAAAAAGGTCAGGACCTGAAGTGGAAAAGTGTGCTGTGCTCTAATGGGTTCATCAAATCCAGACTGATATAAAAACAATGCTCTAAAGCCAGCATCAGTCATAGTGTGGAGCTTTATCAGCTGTTTTATTCACATTTTACAGAATGACACAACTGTTTGAAAATGCTGTTTGTAGATATGTATGAAGAAAACATGACTTCCTACTAAGATGTTTTGAAGTGAACTGCGACATGCTGCATGAGAGCGAACATCAGACCTGATATCAGAACATTCAGAATATGACATTTCCTGTTGTAAAGATTAGACTAATATTAAGTTTCATCTCCTTCCTCTCTTCCTGATAGAAGAAGGAAAACACTACAGAACCTCTGACCTTTAATCTGAACATAGAGTCCAGATTAAGAACCATTTTACTAAATTTCTACAAACTGTAAAAAAATAAGAACTATTTTCAACAAACTTTGAACAATCTCGTAATGATATAAAAACAACATGAGACCTCATTGATTAATTATTGAATAAAAGGAAAACATTAACATCACTTCCATCTCAGTTTTCTGATGGTTTGACAGAATTCACTTAACCTCTGGACATCACAAATAACTTCAATCAATGTTTCGCAAAAATTGTTACAGTTTTGGCCAGGAATTTAAAATATATAGACAAATCCCCGCTTATAAATATCACAGACCAGATTTCTGGTATCAGTATGTTTGACCCTCCTACTTATAGTGAAGTACAGGACATTATTGAGAAAACTAGATAAAATGGAATTTTAGCTGAAATTGCAATGCTGAGAGCTGAACTGCAGAAGAACTGCTGAAAATAGCTGAAAAAGCAAAAAAAAAAAGCTGAAAATAGCACAAAATAGCTAACTAGCAAAAAATAGCTGAAAAATGCATCAAAAATCACTGATTATAGCATAAAATAGCTAAATATCAAAAAATTGCTGAATGGCATTGGAAATCCCTGAAAATAGCATAAAAATAGCTAAACACCATAAAAATAGCTGCAAAAAAACATAAAAATCACTGAATGGCATAAAAATCCCTAAAAATAGCATAAAATAGCTAAATAGCATAAAAAATCCCTGAAAATAGAATAAAATAGCTAAACAGCATAATAGCTGAAAATTGCAATAAAATCTCTAAAAAAATAGAGATAAAAATAGCTGAAGTTGCATAAAAAATTCATGAAAATAGCATAAAAATAATTGAAATTACATACAAAAGTCCCTGAAAATAGCATAAAATAGCTAAATAGCATAAAATAGCTAAAAATATCGTAAAATAGCTAAATAGCATTAAAAATCTCTAAAAAAAACCACACAAAATAGCTTAATAGCAGAAAAATAGCAGAAAATTGCATAAAACTCAAAAAATGGTTGAAAATTGCATAAAAGCTGAAGAGTGCAATACCTGATTTGTGAAAAGAAAAAAAAACATTTAAAAAGAGAGCCATTTACAATTTTGTCTCAAGATTCACAGTTAAGCACACTGTTTAACAATATTGTTCAGATGAGTGCTTTTAAAAACAACAAATTAAAGCCACTCATATGTGACAGTTTAAAGGGATATTTCAGGATTTTTGAAGTTGGGTCCTATGAGGTGCTTGACTATAGTAGTAGCATTAGCCTCCAGTGAATTCTGTACGAATTGAATTGCGAATTCCGTAAGTACCTCATGCGACCCAACTTCAAAAATCCTGAAATATCCCTCTAAGCAGCAAGACAGCACAAATCAAACATGTTTGAAAGAATGGTTATAGCAGAGGACAAGCATGCATTCAAGTCACTTTACTCCACTTTCCCATGAAAAGGGATGTTTGGGATACGTCTTGAGGAATGACCTTGTTATCTTGGGAAACTCAGGTTTGTCATCCTGACAAAGGGAGATAAATAGTTCAGATCTTTGGGAAACAACCTAAATTTACTCCTTATTATGTGAAAATGGAGTTAATCAAATATAAACATGGGCTCACTCAGACATCCATAACTTCTGGCCCCCATATTTATGACCTTCTGAAAACAGCTCAATCAGCTACTTTTTGGCTCTGCCCCTTTAACTGATAACCACTGGTCTACATGTGGTCTAGACTGATTGTGTTGGTGTTGGTGGTGTCATTGTTCTCCTTTCTGCAACAGCACACCGAGGTCCAAAGCTTCCCAAAGGTCTCTTTTTTGATGAAAACATACAGAAGTAAATCTGCAAGTGGACTCAGCTCTAGAAACATGATAGACAAGACATGTAGAATGAAATCATAGAGGTATGTTTCTGTAATGAGGTAAATAATACTGGGCAGGAACAGCAGAGTATAAATCAGCAGCACCAGGACTAAGATTGCCACGATTCTTCGTTTTTCATCAGAGGGGACTGAGACAGAAGTAGAGAGAGCTCTGAGGGTCCCAACCAGGAAGAATATGAACAGTGGGAAGGGAATGAGGAGGAAGATGGAGAAGATGATTCGTGAGACAAACGCAGTAACCCAGGGGACCACAGTTAAACTCAAGACAAGAGGTATGATCCAGACTACAACACAGACCGCCACAGAGATCCTGATGGTTCGTCTGAAGCGGTACCACAGTGGGTGGGCGATGACCAAATATCTGCAAAACAAGATGGATTTATTATCTCTGAAAAGATACACAATACTACAGAAATATTATATTTAATACTATTTAAATAGATAGTTACCTTTCCAGTGAAATACACACCATGAAGCCAACACTAGTCATTAGACCACATCTGTAAGTACGGCTCACAATTTTCTTTATCGTCCCTTCCTCAGGTTCAGACTCCCAAACAATCAGACAGCAGAGCTGAATGAGGTCAGATATGAAAAGGTTGATGATGTAGATTGGAGCCACCTGACCATTCTTTACCTGAGGAAAATATAGAAACAGAAACAGAAGAGAAGAAGTTCTAAACGTGTTCTGTAGTCCTCCATCCAGAATGGACATCAACCTCTGCACAGCTACTGCAGTAACAGCCTGGTCTACATTTTCAGTCAAATCTCATTCTCTCTGTCTTGAGTTTATTTACACAAGCTGTAAGCTTCTCCTCCCTGTACCTACTGAGCATCACTGATGGGATCTACATGAACTACAAAAGAAATAAAGATTAGTTCAGTAATAGTATGACTTTAAAAGTCAGCTGAAGTTTATGGGACAAGCATCACCTTTTATGGTAGTCAGTGAAAAAGAAAATCTGATAGATAGACCCAGTAGTGTGTAGAAATAAAAAAAAAAAACAGGGGATCAGGGAGCCCATGGACCAGTGGATAGGTTTCTCTGTGAGATTTTCTATTGTATTCTGTTAGCATCATGCTACGTATGGATTAGCATCCTCATTAGCCAGTTGAACAATGCGCAGTTTTCTCCTGATTCATACACCATGTTTGAGTAACACCACCACTTTGAAATCAGGCCAACTTTCATCTCCATGGTACGCTGTTTCTGGTGTAGTGTAGGGGACACGCTGGCCCACCATGGCCCAATCAGTTGTCCCAAACCTTGGAGCATATTTGACTTTGTAAACTGTCCATCATGATCTTAAATCACCACATAAACAGTAGGAACGCCCAGCCCATGGGCCTTCTCTGGCCATAATATTGAAATAAACAAGCAAGATTTAGTCCCACCTGCATACAGGTAGACAGCGCCTTCAAATATATTTGACCCCTTCCTGATTTCTGTTGTTTTTGGTTGTGCATTTTTGTTACACTGAAATGTTTCAGATCAAAGACATTTTCTATATAATTTACATTTTATTAATAAAGACATAATACACATACCAGAGAGTAGAGCGCATAGATGGCCATGAGTAACAAAGGGAGACCGATACAAATGATGATGCGTGTCACTACATGAAAGATGAATCCGAGGTTTTCATAATACTCATGCAGGGAGGCATTATGGTTGAAGTAAATGGTTTCATTCAGGAGGGTGGTGTTGACAGTGATGTTTTCCATTCTTCAGAGTGAAACCTGAAATCACAGAGATCAAGATTTAGACAAAAACACTGCATGACTACAACCATTTTTAAAATTAAAGTTCTTGTAAAGTGATAAAAAAAGAAAAATCTTTATTTAGGTTTGGTGTGTGACAGGCCACTGTGTTATGGACCACCAGGCCAAATTTCGGTCATGAAAAACATCTCTAAAGTTAAAAAATTAAGGTCCAGAATCATTAACGTGCCTCCAATCATCTTTTCCAGAATTCTTGGAAAAGTCCTGCCCTTTCCAAACACTTTCTATGGGAGCTTTGCCAGTTAGACGTGAAGTATAGTCATGCTATGGATCCATGAAACAGTCTATCTGGCAGGTCAGGTCAGCTGTTTAGGTAGGAATGGTATTTTAGTCTTGTAGTCAGTGATCCTCACCTTGCATAGCAGATGATACGCCCATTTCCTTATTTCTCGCTGGTGAATCCAGCAAAGCTCCTATCTGAAACGTTTTGGCCCGATTAGAAATTGACAGGACCAATCAGCGTCGAGGGACAGTACTTTCGGGTGTGGTGGAGTCGTGATGTAAGCAAGCAGCAGCAAAAGCTGGTGCAATTATGGAGGAAGAGATTAGCGTGGATACTACTAAAGCGCCAGTTTTATCAGAACTTGACGACATTTCTTATTTTAAAGAACAAAGAACAGCAGTGAGTTTTCATTTCAAAAACAACAAAAGTCGAGTACTTACATATCTATAGTCGCCATGTTTCGCGTTATTCCTCAGTAGATGCACCCGCGCAGCTGGATAGCAGCTACATCACATATTTTGTTACTCTGATTGGCCCGTAGAGATGTGACTGACAGAATGTTCATCCAATCACCCTCAGACTTTTTTTCAAAGCATTTTTCTCAAATGTTTCCTATTGAAGCTTTCCCAGATGAATGTGTGAAACAAATCCATCTGGCGTGTCAGGTTACAGTGACCCACAGTCTTCGCTAAATCTTAGTCTGAGACTAAAAACTCAGTCACTTGCTGACAGATTATCTTTAGATGTGAGTCTCAGATGTCAGTCTTTTTAGAGTCTTTTAAGAGTTTTATCAAAGTCCTCTGGTGTAAGGCTGGTCTAAGTTGGCCCTCCAAGGTTACATTTTCAAAAAGCTGACATCCTCTCTGAACGGTTCATGCATGTGAGCCGTGCTGCGAGCACAGATTGAGGCCTGGACGAATGCTCTGCACTGTGACTGAGCTTCAGACTTTCAGGCTGCAGGAGACAACGCCTCCAAGCATTTCATATAGATTAGAACCTGCCAACCATACTAAATTGCATGCTCCTGATGTGTCTCTCAGGTGTGTGCAGGCTACATGGCATGCTGCCTTAATGTCTAAAGGGATAAATATTCTGGTAATATTCTCATCTTAAGGAATGATGTGAGCCTGTAATCAATAAGACTGAGCTTCATTTAGATGTATGACTTACAGGAAATAATAACAGCATTAAAAGTGCATATAAAATATGCTAAAAACTCTTTGTACCCACGTATAAGGCAGAGAGAGAGAGTAGCACTCAGGTAAACGATTCTCATCCTAAAATAATGGTCTAACTTTAAGTTATTATTATAGTCATCAATGATCTTTTTTAGCTGGTCTTATGCCCTATTCATATGGGACTAGTATTAGCCATGGACCTCTGGTCATTTGTAATAATCATGCAGGACGTCTGTGATCTTACTCCACTATGAAATCAACCATGTCTTTAATTTGTGGAGTAAAATTTCCAGGGCAAATGACCGACCATATTTCAGCACACAGAGGTCCACAGGTAAAACTTATCCCGTATGAATGGGCATCTCTGTAATTTGAGAGGGGAATTGCTGTTTTTTACAGTCAATGCAGCTTTTTCTGCTCCTTTTATGATTGAAAAAAAAAACAGAGAGGCTGTGTAGGAGATTGCAAACAAAGTTTGAACAGCATTTGAATCATGGAGGAGGATGCTGTTACTGAGAGATACTCAAACAATCCCAAGATGGTCTGGTTGCAGACCTCGACAAAACCTCTAGACTGGGGCGTTCAGCTGGAGACCTCTACGCTTGGGCTGACCTCTACGCTTGGGCGTGCAGCATGTTAGCTGTTGTTAGCATGACTACACCGCTGGGCTATGCCCCAGCATATGGGTCTACGCTGGGCTGTGCAGTAGCAGACCCCAACCCATGCGCCCAAGTGGTTTGGTTTAGGCATTAAAACCCAGTTGGTTCAGTTTAGGCATTAAAACCTGAGTGTTTCGGTTTTGTTGTGAATTAATTCCTGTTTAAGGTTACAAGATGCAGTGTTTCATATTCACCTAGTAAAAAGGGTATTACAGGTGTTAAAAGTAACTATTTTATTGTTTATTGTTTTAAGTAAAGAGCTTACTTTATTCTGTGGTTAGTATCATACATTTAACACTAAAACGGAAGTGCTTTTATTTTGAAGTCACAGGAGGAAACATGTCATGTGTTGATGTTAGATTGACAATGTTATGAAGCAGTGGAGCAGAAGCCCACGAGTGTAACCCCCTTTTTTTTCTTTGTACTAAATGCCACCTTCGAAGCACTAAATGTTGCAGCATGAAAGATACCCGTTTGTCATCATTGAAGCTTCCACTACACGACATTTTGGTGCCGAAACCCGTGAGTACAGGACTTTAGAGACTTTGAAACCTGACGAAGTTGGAAGCTAAAGCTGGCTAACGCTAACTACCGACATGACGGAGCCCATAGAGCGGGTGAGAAAGAAGCGAGGAACGATCCGTGCTGCGACAACGAAGCTGCTAACTCGGATTGAAGAGGAGGTGAGCAAAGATGAACCAGACTGTGATAAACTTTGTGAGATGCTGTCAGTTTTGTCAGCTAAGGAAGAAAGTTTAATAGACTTAGACAAAGGAATTGAGGACGGAACAGCGCTGGATGATTTGGAAGAGGAGGTAGCGCTCACTCAGGACTATCAAGACCGCATTCTCACATCCAAGGCTCGCGCCACCAGACTTATCCAGAAGGCACGGGAATCTACAAGTGTGCGGGTGAGCGATGCAAGTTTAAATTCAATCAGATCAGCGGATAAACAGACTGTTAAACTGCCTAAGCTACAGATAGAGAAATATGATGGAGAAATAAGCCAGTGGCAGGAATTCTGGTCACAATATGAAACAGCTATTCACAACAATGATGCACTGAGTAAAAGAGAGAAGTTCACTTACCTAAGATCCTACTTGACTGGAGCAGCAGCACAAGCTGTAGCAGGACTTACCATGACTGATGAAAACTATGATGCAGCAGTAGAACTGCTTCAGAACCGCTTTGGAAGAAAGGACATTGTTATCAGTGCACATATGTCAAAATTACTGAACCTGGCACCTGTAAAGAAATCTTCAGATGTTGTAGCTCTCAGACACCTGTACGATGAATGTGAAATACAGATTCACAGTCTACAATCCCTGGGTGTTCATATGTGATACATATGGCTCCCTGCTGTGTCCAGTATTAATGCAGCTCATACCAGAGGACATAGCATTGGCCTTTACAAGCAAGTCAGACCCCAGTGGAGAATGGAAGGTGCAGGAGCTCATCAAGTACCTGCAAAATGAAGTCCAAAGTAGAGAGAGAGCACTTCAACTCACCAGACCAGGTAACAAACCAAGGGACTTTCCATCTAATAATAGACCTTTCAATAAGCCAGCACCTGTTTGTGAAAACAAGCCTAAGAAGTGGAACGTGCCCTCAGCAGCGGCATTACACACAGCGAGTAATGTTCCCCGAACCTGCATATATTGTGAAGCTGCAGACCATAAGCCAGAACGTTGTCCAGACAGTACTGTAGCTGCTCGCAAAGAGAAACTGAGAAAACTAGGAAGGTGCTACATCTGCCTTGGCCCAAAGCACATAGCAAAATTCTGCAGGGTTAAAGGTGCTTCATGTGCTTTGTGTAATCGCAGACATCACCAGTCAGTCTGTGATCAAGGGGAAGCTAAGCCAGATCCCGAAGGCAGCACTACAGACACTGTGGTTTCGTCCGTGTCCAGCACAGTGAAGCTGAAGTCCAACACCCAGAACACAGTCCTTCTTCAGACTGTGAAGGCACAGCTAAAAGGCCCAGCAGGAAGAAAAATCATACGTTGTCTGCTGGACGGAGGCAGCCAGAGAAGCTTCATTCATGTGAATGTAGTTAAAGCATTAAGACTACCAGTGGTAAGAAAAGAGACACTGAAGCTCCACACTTTTGGATCTACTACTCCTGACACTGTGCAGCGCAACATTATAAGAGTAGCACTAGAAAATGTGTGGAATTCTGAGAAAGGAGTCGAGATCGAAGCCGTAGAAACCCCTCAAGTGTGCACTGCAGTGATTAAGGTCCCTGGTGAACCCATTCAACAAGACTTGAGGAAAAAGGGTCTTAAGCTTGCTGATTTCCCCCTGGAAGGCAGTGATGATCAAGAACTCTCTTGTTAATAGGAGCAGACTATTACTGGCAGGTAGTGTCTGGCAAAGTTGAGAGAATAACAGCAACACCAGTTGCCATAGACAGCAGCTTTGGATGGACATTGCAAGGGCCAGTTACGACCTCCAGTGTAACTGAAGCCACTTGTATGCACATCAGTCCTGAAGAGGACACTAAGATCTCCAGACAGCTTCATGCCTTTTGGGAAGTTGAATCACTGGGCATTGTTCATGAGAAACCCCAGAGCCCAGAGGAAATAGAAGCACTAAGTAGCTTTGAACAGACTGCAACACTAAAAGATGGTCGCTATCAAGTTGAGTTGCCATGGCGATCTGACAGACCAGACCTCCCAGACAGTTTCAGAGTTGCAAAGAAGTGTTTCGAAGGCCTCAAAAAGAGACTACAGACAGATGCAACTTTGTACATCGGATACAATGAGGTCATCCAGGATTACCTGCAGCAGGGCATCTGTGAGGATGTCCCAGAGAACACTCCAGAAGCAGAGAAAACAGACACTGTGAAATACTACATGCCACATCATGCTGTTGTTCAAGAAGACAAGGTAACAACTAAACTAAGAGTGGTATTTGATGCATCATCACACGAGGAAGGTTACCCATCTCTAAATGACTGTTCACTAACAGGGCCCAGCCTCAATCCTACTCTGCTAGATGTGCTAATTAAGTTCAGACTCCATCAGATAGCCTTCACTGCAGATATTACCAAAGATTTCCTTCAGATAGCGCTAGCAGAAAGAGACAAAGATGCTGTCAGGTTCTTGTGGCTTCATGGACCTCCCATGAAAGACTCTAAAGATGAGTTGCGCATCATGAGAATGAATAGAGTGGTGTTTGGAGTGTCACCCAGCCCATTCCTATTAGCTGCAACAATAAGAAAACACATCCAGCAGTATGAAGCAGAGCATCCTAAGGTAGTGGAGACATTGAGAGAGTCTCTCCACGTAGATGATTTCATCTCCAGTTCATGTGATGTGGAAGAAGCTTTATCACTTACCAGAACCGCAAAAGAGATCCTGTCTCATGCTGGTATGAACCTGTGCAAATGGATTACAAACTCACCAGAACTGAGAGCCAGGTGGACAGAAAGTGGATTCAAGCACACACCAGAAACAGAAACATCTGGCAATGCACTTAAAGTTTTGGGACTGGAATGGAGATCAGAAAAGGATGAATTTGTGTTCAACATAAAGGGTTTGCTGGACATACTAAAGGACAAAGAAAACACAAAGAGAAATGTTCTACAAACATCAGCTCATATCTTCGACCCCATTGGTTTTCTCACTCCATTCACTATACGAGTAAAGACTCTTTTCCAAGAACTCTGGGAGAGGGGAATCAGTTGGGATGAGCAGTTACCCCCAGACTTGGCAGAAAAATGGGACCAGTGGTGCTCAGAGCTGCCGCAGCTTCACCTTGTGGTTGTTCCGAGATGGTACCACATTGAAATCCAGCCAAACTCACAGACAGTAAAACTGCACGTTTTCTGTGATGCCAGCGAGAAGGCATACAGTGCAGTTGCTTACCTGCAAGGAAAAAATAAAGAAGGAGAGACTGTAACCAGTTTCATTGCATCAAAGTCAAAGGTAGCTCCATTAAAGAAAATGACTTTACCACGCCTGGAGCTTATGGGTGCACTGATTGGAGCAAGGCTAGGGAACAATCTTCTTCAGCCACTGAACATTGAAAGATATTAGCTCAACATGTGGACGGATTTGATGATTGTGCTTCACTGGATACGCAGCACTGCACAAAAATGGAAGCCCTTTGTGGCAAACAGAGTGACTGAAATACAAAGCCTCACAAACCCAGAGTTGTGGTCTCACTGTCCTGGTAAAATTAATCCTGCTGACCTTCCTACCAGAGGCCAGAGCATCAAAGACCTCATCCAGAGCACGCTGTGGTGGAGTGGACCTCCTTCACTACCATCGGCTGATGATTCGGAGAGCACTGATAAGGACTTTCCTACAGATGAAGTCAACACTGAACTCAGGTCCAAGTTTCAGACTGTAGTACAACTTACCAGCACTGAACAAGTAGAGCCACTACTAGACTTAGAGAAATACAGTAGCTTAAAAACAGTTTTAAGAGTAACTGCATGGGTGGAAAGATTCATAGCTAACTCCCATTGTAGTCAGAGGATTCAGGGTCAGTTAACGGCAGAGGAACTCAGTGGAGCAGAAATCTATTGGGTTAAGATAACACAAGAGCAAAGCTTCAGCCAAGAGAAATGTCAGCTTAAAGCTGGACAGAATGTACAGAGAGATTCAAAACTCAAAGACTTGAAACCCTTTCTAGGCTAAAATGATCTTTTAAGTGTAGGAGGCAGATTACAGCACTCAGATTTCAGTTTTAGGGAGAAACACCCCTGGGTTCTACCTACAAAACACAGATACACAGAGTTACTTGCTCAGTATTGTCACGAGAAAGTCATGCATTCTGGGGTCAGAGATACTCTTGTAGAAATGAGAGGAAAATACTGGGTTTTAAAAGGAAGACAGCTTGTTAAGCGGGTGGTAACAGCTTGTTACATTTGTTAGAAACTGAAGGTGAAACCCGCACAGCAGGTCACTGCTCCTTTACCTAGAGACAGAGTTACAGAATCACCACCTTTTGAAGTTACAGGTTTAGACTTTGCAGGACCATTATATGTCAAGACAGATGGTCAGTCTAAGAAGGCATACATAGCACTCTTCACTTGTGCTGTCACCAGAGCATAACATTTAGAGTTAGTCTCAGATCAGACTACAGATAAGTTTATTCTAGCATTGAAGAGATTTATTGCAAGAAGAGGGCTATGTAAGATTATTTACTCAGACAATGCAAAGACATTCAAAAGAGCAGATCAAGATTTGAAAGAACTGTGGAAGTCACTAAGAGGGTCAGAACTTAACGGGATTTTTACTGACAAGGGAATCACATGGAAGTTTATTGCTGAGAGAGCTGCATGGTGGGGTGATTTTTGGGAAAGACTGGTGAGATCTGTAAAAACATGTCTCAAGAGGGTCCTCGGGAAGGCTTCGTTAAGCTTTGAGGAATTAATGACAATGCTCACAGAAGTAGAGTCTGTGTTAAACTCCAGACCCCTTTCATATGTGCTCAGTGATGCTTCAGAGCCTCAGCCACTCAGTCCGACTCATTTCTTGGTAGGGGAAAGACTAACTTCCTTACCACCAAAGACTGTGCTTCCACCTTCTCAGGCCACCAACGTGAGCAGAGAGGACTTGAGTCGTAGATGGAGGTATCGTCAGAGACTTTTAACCAGCTTTTGGTCCAGTTGGAGAAAGGACTACTTGATGGACTTAAAATCAGCACACAAGTGTGAGACACCTATACCCACTGTGTTAAAGGTGGGAGACGTTGTCCTGATTGCCGAGGATAACATGCCCAGGCAGACCTGGAAAATGGGCAGGATAGCAGAGTTGTTTCCAGGGAGAGATGGACTTATTCGCTCCTGTAATGTTCACACATCCACAGGCAGTTTGTTAAAAAGACCTGTTCAGTTACTTTATCCATTAGAGATAAGTTAAAGCGATGGACTGCATAGTGATGAACAGTTGTTCATCGGGCAGGAGGATGTTGTGAATTAATTCCTGTTTAAGGTTACAAGATGCAGTGTTTCATATTCACCTAGTAAAAAGGGTATTACAGGTGTTAAAAGTAACTATTTTATTTTTTATTGTTTTAAGTAAAGAGCTTACTTTATTCTGTGGTTAGTATCATACATTTAACACTACAACGGAAGTGCTTTTATTTTGAAGTCACAGGAGGAAACACGTCATGTGTTGATGTTAGATTGACAATGTTATGAAGCAGCGGAGCAGAAGCCCGCGAGTGTAACCCCCTTTTTTTTCTTTGTACTAAATGCCACCTTCGAAGCACTAAATGTTGCAGCATGAAAGATACCCGTTTGTCATCATTGAAGCTTCCACTACACGACAGGTTTAGGCATTAAAACCCAAGTGGTTAGATTTAGGGTAAGCCAGTGGGCTAGCGGCTAGAGCAGAAAATTCATCAGGGGTAATATACATCATGCTCCAGCGTAGAGGTACACCACAGCGTGCAGGTCTGCAGCTGAATGCCCCAGCGTAGAGGTTTGCTCGAGGTCTGCAGTCAGATGCCTCTCAACAATCCTGCAGGCTATCACAGAAACACGCTTGGATTTATATTAATAATATTTACAAGCCATCAAAAAGTGTCTGACATCTAAGTCCTTTAAAAAGTATTTGTAATAAGATGACAGTTCAGAGATGTTTCAGTGAGCAGATCTTACCTGGATGAAGTCTCTTCACTGATGTCTGATGTTTCTCTGCATCTAAACTGTCTTTGGTGATTATGGTCAGTGATCACACTCATGATATAGTACTGCTCTTTTAAGGAAGTCAGAAAAAAATAAGTCATGAATGATTAAGCAACAGCTGTGAAAGAAACTAGCATCATCACAAACCGTGTTAAATAAGGTAAGCAGAGACCTACCATGAAGATATCTGATTTCATAGTGGTTTCCTCTTTCATTCTTATCATCATACCAGAGAAGCAGAAGGAGAGATATGACTGCCATGTTTTCTCGTCTCTGTAGATTCACTGCTGTGTGTGTGTTCTGACACACTCAAAAAAAATATCTATGGGGTCTGATTACATGACTTGCGGCGTGAATAAAACTGCCTTCTCGACTTCAGTAGGGCATCATTTTATTCTAATTTAATTTCATCCAATCATTCTGATCCCTGAGTTTTATTTAAGGTGTTAGAGTCCATCACCAGCCCCTCCCCTTTCCATTTACTGATGCCTCTCATGATTTATGTGAGGAGTTTTTAGGTCCTTTTAACAACAAAGTCAGGGACATCAGGGAAAATATCACGCTCCCAGCCCATATTTTAAATCCAGCGAGAGAGATTTTTAATTATTTTAGTCGTTTTGAGCCAGTGTCCATGTCCCTTTTAGATAAAATTTGATCCCCAATGAAAACAGCTTCATGTTATCCCACCAAATTTCTCAAAGAGGTTTTTAACACAGTTGGACCCAGTATTTTGTCAAATACTAGATCAAAATTTCAATATCAGCTGAAATTGCATGAGAATGCTGAAAGCTGAATTGTGGAAGAACTGATGAAATAAGCCAAAAGTACAAAAATAGCTGAAAAAAGATTTAAAATAGCATAAAATAGCATAAATTGGCATAAAAGTAGGTGAAGATGGCATTCAGTAGCTAAAAAAGGATAAAAATAGCTGAAAGTAGCCCAAAAAAGCTGAAAAAGGCATAAACATAGCTGAAAATACCCTTAAAAATAGCTGAAAGTAGCCTAAAAAAGCGGAAAAAGGCATAAACATAGCTGAAAATAGCCTTAAAATAGCTGAAAATAGCATAAAATAGCCTAAAAGTAATCTACTTGGGTTTCTTTTTTCATACAAATTATTGTAGGAGATGTTTTTACCTTGACATGTTTCGACTGTTATCTGCAGTCTTCCTCAGAAGCATCAGCTGACTGCTGTGACGTGTCCTTATATGCTGTTCTTCTGAGGTGTGGTCAGCCTGACGGACCTGACAGATCTATCAGGCTGACCACGCCCCCCGCCACCCGATGGTCTCTGGAGGAGGGAGTCCCAGGTGTGGGAGAGCATGAATACTCCCTCTTCCCGGTTGATGGTGTTTTTCCCCACTTCCTGATTCCAATGGCCTCCATAATCCAGTGTTTGTGTTTACTGTTCTCTGACCCAATTATTGTTGCGTTGTCCCAGTCCATGGCGTGATTTTGTCTTTTCCAGTGATCTGATATTGCTGATTTGAGATTTTCCTGTTGTGTCTTTTCTTTTTCTGTCCTGCTGTCTCCTTTTCACAGTCCTTTTGGTGTTCCTTTTTTCTTGTGTTGAACATTCCTCCTGTTTCTCCTATGTATGTGTGTTGGCATGATTTGCATGGTATTTCATATATGACGTTGCATTTTTTGTGCAGTTCTATTTTGTCTTTGGGATGAACTAGCAGCTGTCTGAGTTTGGTGTGTGGTTTTATTGCCGTGTTTATTTTGTGTTTTTTTATTACTCATTGTATCGGTTCTGTTATGCCTCGGGCATACGGTATTGTCACCACATCTTTGTAGTTATTTTCTGCTTATTGTGTGTTTTTATTTTCTTTCTTTCGGTTTGTTTTCTTTGTTTTTAACCTGTTGTTTCCCCTTATTTATGGCCCATGTTGGATACTAGTAGTGCTTTTTTGATGTGCTTTTCCTCCTCCTGTCTGTCCTCTTCATCTGTGGGGATGCTGGCCCGTTCATAAAGTGTCCTGACTACTGACAGTTTGTGTGCGGTGGGGCGTTTGGATGTCCGCAGTAGATATTGATCGGTGTGTGTTCTATAAACTGTTATTTTGATGCTGCTGTCTTCTTTGTGGTGGATTTTCATGTCCAGAAAAGCTATTGTCCTGTTTGTTTCCTCTTTGTGGGTGAATTTGGTGTTTCCGGTGGTGTCCATGCTGTTTAGGTGGTCTGTGAGTTCTTGTGTGTGTCCGTGTTTGATTTTTTCCAGGATGTCATCTACGTACCTTTTCCAGAATATGGGTCTGCATTGTGTGGATGCTGTGGTTGTGGTTTTGGTTTCCAGATCCTCCATGAAAGAACTGCTCATAATGGCTGATAATGGGTCTCCCATGGCGAATCCTTCTGTCTGTCTGTATATTGTTCCTTTGAATTGAAAGTATGTGGATTTTGCAACGAGTTTGAGGAGTCCAGAGATGTCATCAGCTGTGAAGTTTATGCATTTTTTGAGTGTCCTGTTCTTCCTGAGGCGCTCTTGTACGATGTGTAGTGTGACATCAATGGGGGTTTTGTGAATGAGGATATTACACCATTTTTTTTTCCTTCTGTGGGGTTTTTCTTGAGGATTTTGTATGTATCGCTGTCTGCTAATAAAGTTTTCATCTGTGCTTCGTATGTTTGTGTGTCCATTACTACCGTTATTCTGCCTTTGTCTGCCGGGAGAATAATGATGGATTTGTCTATTGCTTTGCGTTCTTCTCTTGTGACATTGCTTTGTGCTAATTTGGCTGATTTGAGTATTCCTGCAACTGTGTTTCGTAACTCTGCTTTATGTCCCTGGTCCTGGATTTTATGGCATGCTAGTTCTGTGGAGAGGATGTAGTAGATAAGTAGCTGAAAATGGCATTCAATGGCTGAAAAAACATAGAAATGGCTTAAAATAGCATGAAAATAGAGGAAAAATAGCTGAAAATAGCATAAAAGCTGAAGAGTGTAATACCTGATTTGTGAATAATGTGAAATCATTGCTCAGAATATTGAATTTAGCTAACAAAAAAAATTGAACACTGCCTTATTGACAGAGTAGCCTCTTGAGTCTGGCAGGGGGGTCAAACTCATTCAGGCTCAGGGGCCGGATTTGCTCCAATGAGACGTTCTGTGGGCCGGGATATTTCTTTTAGCAACATGCATGTATATAAATTTATATATATATATATATATATATATATATATATATATATACAGTTGCTAGAAAAAGTATGTGAACCCTTTGAGATTTCTTGGATTTCTGCATAAATTGGTCATCAAATGTGTTCCGATCTTCATCTAAGTCACAACAATAGACAAACACAGTCTGCTTAAACTAATACCACACAAAAAATGATATGTATTCATGTTTTTATTGACCAAAACATGTAAACATTTACAGTGCAGGGTGGAAAAAGTATGTGAACCCCTAGGCTAATGACTTCTCCAAGAGCTAATTGGAGCCAGGAGTCAACCAACCTGGAGTCCAATCAATGTGATGAGATTGGATGTGTTGGTTAAAGCTGCCCTGCCCTATAAAAACACACACCAGTGTTGAATTTGCTGTTCTCAAGAAGCATTGCCTGATGTTAACCATGCCTGGCACTAAAGAGCTCTCAGAAGACCTACGATCAAGAATTGTTGACTTGCATGAAGCTGGAAAGGGTTACATAAGTATCTCTAAAAGTCTTGATGTTCATGTGTCCACGGTAAGACAGACTGTCTACAAATGGAGAAAGTTCAGCGCTGTTGCTACTCTCCCTAGGTGTGGTCATCCTGTAAAGATGACTGCAAAAACACAACACAGAATGCTCAATGAGGTGAAGAAGACTCCTAGACTGTCAGCTAAAGACTTACAGAAATCTCTGGTACATGCCAACATTTGTGTTGACAAATCTACAATAAGTAAAACATTGAACAAGAATGGAGTTCATGTGAGGACACCACAGAGGAAGCCACTGCTGTCCAAAAGGAAGGAAGCAGCATTTGTGGGTGTGTTTCTATTCAAAGTTTTGGAGAGAGAGAGTTTGAAAACGCACTGCCAGTTGAGGAGACGAGGAAGTGGTAGAAGTGGTTGTAGTCGGTGCGTAAAAGAGAAAAGACAGCAAATTTTAGCGAGAATACTCACAATTTCAGGAGGAATAGTGGAATATTCACCCCTGTGGCGATGATGTTCAGTCGTCCGGTGAGACCGAGATGCCGGAGCCACACGATCTCTGTGCGCCATGAGAGTCCACAAGCAGCACATACCGAAGCTGATGCTTTTCCTCACCAGGGCCAGGGTGGGAGTAATCGGCGAATGCCGATGAGGGGACGTGGTGGGAGTTTCAGGGATGGTCAATACACAACGTTCAGTTGTCCGGTGAGACAGAAACTGTGAGCAGCCAACCCGAGTCTGTGTGCCATGAGAGTCCACAAGCAGCACATACTGAAGACATTGCTTTTCCTCACGGTGGCCAGGGTGGGGACATGGTGGGGGTTGCATAGGTGGTCAAAACACGAATATTGACGGAGGTAGCGGGAATAAAAAAACACTGCGTAGTTAGGGGCAGATGTGGTAGAAGCATTAGTGGTGGAGGCCGCCTGGTGATGTCAGAATATCCAAATTAGATGAGTGAATTTACTCCCACCACTAACTTTGGGTCATACTGAAGATTTTTCTCATTTACAGTATGCCTTTATCTCTGACCACTTTCAAGCTACAGCCTTTTGAAATCTTAATATCACAATTGAATATTTTCTTGAATAAACTGTGACGTCCAAAGGGTTAACTGTACTGCAAGCAAGTATATCAAATTCCCGTTAGTTTCTATGTACCTTCAGTGTCGTGGTGGCAGCAGTGGCAAAAACATTTCAACTGCTGTGAAATGTTTCAGATCCTGCAAAAATAATATCAGCTGGAAAATACTTTTGCTACTGCAAAATCATTTAACCAGCTGCTACAAACTATTTCAGCCGCTTCAAAACATCTGGCTGCTTCAAAATATTTAACCTGATGCAATATTTTTCAGCTGCTGCAAAAACATCTCCGGCGCTGCAAAATATCTTACCGCTGCAAGATATTCTTCTGCTGAAAAAAGTTCTTGCTGCTTTGAAATGCTTCACTCCTTTCAGAAGCCTTTCAGTTGTCTAGCTGTTGTGAAAGCTACTTTGTTTCTTTAAAAATGAAACCAGACATTTGTGACCAACCTGTTATGATTCCAGGAGTTTGATATATTGTGGCTTAGGAATGTATATTCCCTTTGTCCACTTCTATATCTCTCCCTGGTTGAAGGAGGCGGATTATGTGACGATCAAAACTGTCATACAACATGCACTTCTACCAGTCACCTCATGGCCTCATCCTAGGGGCTGTGTTGGCTTTGGTCATCCATCTCCTTCATTTTACCTAGTTTATTACTTCTGTCTCTGTCAGTCTGTTTTCACACCTCTAATGAATCCCCATCTGACTGCTTGTTTTTCTACAACAACACCTGAATTTCCATGACAGCACACTGATGGACGTGCAGATGCCTGGAGCTACATTCAACGCTGGGAGTAGGAGGAAAGAGAGGAGTGCTTCAGTCCACGAGTTCACCATCATGAGGCTTTTAATATCCTCACATCAGCATCTCTGAGCTGGCTTTTGTAAAACCTTTTGGGAAGAATGGAAGAGCAGGTTGACTCGCTGCCCAGCAGTCCCACTGGACCGCCAAAATAAGAGCTGAGTTCTTACCAAATGGGAAAGTCAAGCTCTCAAAAGTATGCTATATGTACTGACAGCTGATTTTCTCTAGCACCAATGTTAACCCTTAAATGTTCTTGTTTACCTACCTTGTTGGCTGGATTTGTTTTATTTGTCAGACTGTGAAAGCTGGAATGTGTCAAAAGGCCAGCTCAGGCCCTGTTTTTAAGAACACGTGTGCTGCAGCAATGTCACTGGAGTTTTATTTTGTAGATTTTATATATTGAACAAATTTAAAATGAATGACTAAGGGTATTTTTTTGCACAAACTTGTTCTTGCATCTCTGTGAGACCAAAGGAAAAAAAAATCATTATGTGACAAAAAGTCTTCAAAAAATCACATTTGTACAAAAAAAGTTATTCCACTTTTAAGGATTTGAGTCATTATTTAAAACACTTCCTGTCTGCAGAGACTCTGAGGGCCACATCACAGCCTCTCTTTGTCATTTTCTCTTTGTTATGGGTTTCCAGGCTCTCTTCTACAGCTTCAAAGGCTTTGCACATGTGCAGTTCAATCAAAAGCATTGACAGCCTGCCATTGGTTGTCACAGCCCAGTCACAATGCATTCTGGGATACAAAAAGACAATATGGTGCCAGCTAACCCACTAGCTGCAGGAACTGCAGGAACCCAATTTTTATCCTGTTGTCATCACTTTTTTCCACCAATTTTGCCAAATTTAACACATTTTTCAACTTAAAACCCATTTTTTGTCAATTTTAAACCCTTTCCACTACATTTTCCTGCCTGTTTTTGCCACTTCTAAACCAAATCTTGCCACTTTCTGCCCATTGTTGGCTCTGTGACACATTATTGCCATTATTAACCCTTTTGACCCCTTTCTAAACCACATTTCTCTTACCCTTTTTTTTCCAGTTTATATCAATTTTCATCCTATTTCATTAAATTTCCACCTATTTTTGCCACTTTAACACTTTTTACCACTTAATATGCCCATTTTTGCCACTGTAACTAATTTTTGCCATTTTGTTGGTTATTTTGCTACTTTTATCAATTTTTTGGCATTTCTAACCAATTTCTGCTACTTTTAAAATCTTATTTCACCACCTTTCCCACCATTTTTTTGCCATTATTTACCCTAGTATTTTTTTTTTTTTTTTTTAGCATACTTTGATTCTGTTTTGAACAAAATGATATACATTTTGAAGAGGGCTTATTACGTCTCTTTGATAAGAGTGGTTGTTAGTCAGGTTAAATATGAAATACCACAGCTTTACTTTACAATGGACTGTGATTTTGCTGGCCCCCAGTTCGTCTGGGCCGCAGAAAGCTTTCCAAAGATTTGTGGCTCTTTCATGTCTTCACTTGAACACCTTATAAAAGGGAAACTACGACCTCAGAAATTATCCATTACAAGTCACATTAATCAGTTTGAATTCCCACATTACAGTTGGCTTTAATTTTTAACCTTTATTTTCTGTCTGTACATACCATTGCCCTTATTTGCAATCTTCTGCATTTTTTTCAAATTTTTTTGCTACTTTCAATCAATCTTTATTCCTTTAATCCTGCTCTTGCCATCTCTTTTTGCCCATTTTTACTATTTCTATCTCATTTTTGCCACCAGCTTGTTGCTTCTTTTATCTTGCTTTATCTTGCTATTTCCAATTTTTTCCCTTTTTTGCCACTTTTGCCCTCTTAAGCTGCGTTTTGCCATTAAATGCCACTTTTTTCAGTAGTCTTGTTTTCAGTATTTTCCCCCACATTGTTGCCCATTTTATTAACTTTAACACACATTTTTAATGCTATTTGACCATTTTTCTCGCATTTTTACCTCTTTTACACTATCTCTGGATCGTGGCTCTTGCAAAGGCATTTCTCAACAATTTGGCTCTTTGGTGGAGCAGGGTTGAGTAACGCTACTGTAAGAGCTACAGAGGTGGATAGCATCATTAGAATGGCACAATGGAGGAAAAACCCCTCAGAGGGTTAAGTCTTCAGTGCTCAATTTACTAATGAAAACCAACAAGACTGCTGTTTAAGAGCAGATTCATAGAACTGTCAAAGATGGATTCATAGGAAGCGTTGATGATGAGTCTTAAATTTTCAGAATAAACTGATGATGGAATAGAACAAACCAGACTTGACAGACTTGAATTCCCCAAGCACCTGATTTTATTTTTTTATGATTTTGATGCTAACATTGGAAAGAACACACAGATTGAAAAAGCACCACAATGAGTTGTCTCTATTTCCTTCATCATGGACATCTAAGCCTTGTGCTAAAGGCTTCCTTCAAAATAACAGTTGTTACAAAGAAAGTCCACAGGGTCTATGCTTTTCTAGATGGAACCCACCCTTAATGATACTTGTTATGAGAAGAGCAGGAATACCATAGATTTAACTATAGATATACCACTGAAAACACAACAGCAGAAGGTCATGATTACAAACACAGATAGAGATGGGGCTGGTGTCATTATTGAGCTATCTAATCCCATACTTTTCTATCATTTGGTGGACCAAAAATTAGACGGCATGTTTGTGTTAGTTGCCAAAGTCTCCAATTCCTCTGTCTTTATACTGGACTCCACCACACTTTAATAAAAGTTTTATTTCCCTTTGCCTATTAGTCATCTTACCTACTGATCTCGAATACATCCTAGGGTAACCTCTCATCAAGTTAGCTCGCTAGCTTTAAGATTTTTCAACCTCCTGACAGTGGACTGCATTTTTTGGTATAATTCAATTGAAATTTCAATCCCTATCTCTACGCCCAATACCCTCCACCATAAAGTAAAGGTTTTCAGTTCATGTAAGAACTGAGGTAGCTGATCTGAGTGCCTAGGTCTTAAATCCACTCTCTGGATCAGGGCCAAGCCGTAGTCGAGAATCAGTGCGAAGGTCATGAGCCTGAAAGTCAGTCCAATTCGCCATGGAAGAAACCTGAAAAGGGGAAAGAAAGAAGAAACTGTGATAACTTTGTTTTCACCTAAATCTTTCCCCCCTGACTGACTCATGTTCTCTTTATATCATGCCAGATATCTCTGTTGTTGCTTTTTTAATGGTAGATTTTATTATTGGGATCCTATTTTCACTTCTTAACCTGATCGGTCTTACCCTCATCTTTTAGTCATACTGACTTGTCTATGAATGGGGACTGAACACCTCAGGGAATGATGGCCAACTTTGAAGGAAATATGGTGTAGCACATTTTTAGTAATTAACAAGTTCCCGCCATACCTGATGGCACTGTTCATCAAGTTCTAGAGGAAACAAGAAGTTTGAGACACTCTGGGCCGCTGCTGATTGGTCAGATGGTGTGATGTCACTTTTAATGACGCTGGCTGATCTCTACTGATTGGCTGAGAAAAATCCCTCTGGTTACTCGGTATGACAGAGAGGCCATGATGGAAGTTGGTTCCTTTTCCCATAAAGCGTTAATGCATTGGTTGAGCTGTTATATGCAAGAATAACCTTCAACAGCCTTTGTACAGCTTTCAGTTTTCTGGTTGAAGATACTCATACTTTGCAAGAGCCACAATCTAAGTGGTGAAAAGTGGCAAAAACTGTGGCTATAAAAATACAGTATTTAAAAGATGGTAAATAATGGTCAAACAGTGGCAAAAAGGTGGCAACAAGGCACAAAAAGAGGCAAAGTAGGCATGAATTGGCAAAAAGTGGGTGAAAAGTGGAAAAACGGGGAGAAAAGGTGTCAGAATAGGGCAGTAAGAGTCAAAAATGGGTGAGAAGTTTGCCAAAAAGGAGTTACAGGTAGCAAAAAATTGTCAAAAACGGGCAAAAATGTGGAAAAATGGTCAATAAGCAGCAGAAACATGACAAAAAAATGAGTGTAAAAGTGACTAGAATGGGTAAAAATGTGGGAAAATGGTCAATAAGCAGCAGAAACATGGCAAAAAAATGAGTGTAAAAGTGACTAGAATAGGTAAAAATGTGGGAAAATTGTCAATAAGCAGCAGAAACATGGCAAAAAATGAGTGTAAAAGTGACTAGAATGGGTAAAAATTGGGGAAAATACTCAAAAGCAGCAAATACAGGCAAAAAATGGGTGCACAAGTGACTAAAATGGGCAAAAATGTCGGAAAATGGTCAAAAAGAAGCAGAAACATGGCAAAAAATGAGTGCAAAAGTGACTAAAAAAGGGCAAAAATTGTAGGAAAAATTGTCAAATAGCAGGAAAGAGTGACAAGAATGCTAAAAACAGTCGGATTCAATGGCAAAGTGCGGCTTAAATGGGCAAAAAAAAAATTGGCATAAAAAGGGAAAAAAAATTGCATATAGCAAAAAGCTTGTAAAAGAGGAAAAAACTGGCAGCAAAAATTTGATAAGAGTAGTAAAATGGACAAAAAAAGATGGCAAAAGTGGGATTAAAGCAGTAAAAATGGATTCAAAGTAGCAAAAAAAAAAGAAAAAAAATGCAGAGGATTGCATATAAGGGCAATGGAAATGTACAGACAGAAAATAAAGGTTGAAAATTAAAGCTAATTGTATTCATGCTGGGATTCAAACTGATTAATGTGACTTGTAATGGATCATTTCTGAGGCTGTAGTTTCTCTTTGTAAAGGTTTCTCTTTGGTAAAGGCCACATGTGTCTCAAGAGTCAAGCATTGAGTATCACTGAGCTAAACTACGTGGAGTTTTTTTGGTCTGTTGCTCTGAAATCGAGGTTTTTTTCTTACCTAACTAGTCCAGGACATGGAGATCAAGGCTGGAGATCCAGACATGAAATCGACCGATCTGCGTCTTCTGCTGGCTGGACAAGTCTGCAATTAAATGCAGAGAAAGACAATTTCCATGTTGAGAAGACTTGAACAGATTTAATGGTTGTATTATTTCACTGACAACACTTTGCAAAAAGGTATGGCTAAATTGGTGTCATGGTGTTGTAAAGGTTCAGTTCAACATTTAAAAAAAAAAAAGGAAATCCCAGATGCTTTTTTACTACCCTTTTGTGTTCTACCTGTGCTATGTGCATGTATCTGTATTTCTGTCCTGTCATCTGGGAACTGAGTTCCATGAGTGTGTATCAAATGTAGAGGGAAGGAGTACCGGGACACAGCTCTTTCCAGTTTTGGAGCACAGTTTGACTTCGCAGTGCAGGTAGACGTCAGTGCTGCTTCCAGAGAACTGGAAGATGTTGAAGGAGAAGACGCTGGAGGATCCTTCTCCATTTCCCTGTATGGTCACGGTTTTGTCTTGAGCATTTGGACAGCTGCTCTCACATAAAATAAAGTAAACAGCAGAGGATAAACTTTGTTAACAAACTGCAGCGTCTGATTTCTTTCAAGGTGTGGCAGGCTACTCGTCTGCATGTACCTCACCTGTTTTTGATCAGGTCGTATTTTGGGGATGATTTGGGATCAGACTTCTTGGTTGCCCAGCATGACTCAACCACCATGGCAGCCACATTTCCATCCAGCGAAGTTACCAGTGATACCCAGACCTTCTGGTTCAGTGTTGCTGACCTCAGAGGAGTTTTGAGTCCCTCGTCGCTGAATGTGGCCATCTGAAGAGTGTACCTATAGCCTCCGGCATCGAGCCCAGTGACCACAGAGCTGCAGAGCACACGAAGATCCCGTCAGCTAGTTTTACACACAAGCCTCCAAAAGAACAAGCAGCACAATCACCAGCCCTTACCTGCTGGTGACTCTGATGGACACTCTCTGTACTGGTGGCTTAGTATACGAGCATTTGAAGGGGATGTTCACCTCGTCCTGACGAACAATCAGTCCGCTTGATGTTCCTGTTTTGATGCTGTTCTCGTAGACTAGTTCATTTCCCTCTTCCTGCAGGATCACATGGGATCAAAAGTTGTCAGAGCCAAAATTCCTTTTAACTCTTTTTCCTCAGCAGTCTAACCTCCTGAGACTGGAGCTTTAGGTTTCTAAGCATTTTTATTTCTCCCATTTACAGGGACAAGTAGGATCTAATAGTTTAAAACATCAGCCTGGTGTTTGAACAGGAACTTGTTGAGAATTTTCAATTAAAAAATCAACACAAATTCCCAACAATTTTCAGGAAATTACCAAAATTTATGTCAACATTCTTAAACATTTAGATAAATTATTCCATAAAAAGTACCCAGAAGTTTCTCTGAACTTTTTTCATTATTAATAATAATACAAAAATGTGAATTCCTAAAAATGCCCAAAACTTGAAAGCAAATACCTCAAATATTCCACATGAAATTCCTGAAAATTTCTGAACAAATTTCCCCAAACATTCCTACAATGTTCCTATATTTCCATGAATACACTGAAAGGTAAATTCAAAGCAACCGCCCCCCCACCCCCACCACCACCAAAAAAAAAAAAAAAAAAAAACAACCCAATCCAACTCTCCAAAATGTAAAAACATTTACGCTGAATTTCCATGAGAGTACTTGAAAACTTCAAAGCAAATTCCCTGAAATATTCAAATGGGATATTATTATCCATTTTTAAGGAAATTCCTTGAAATTTGGTGGACAATCTGGAAAAATTCCCAATATTTCAAAGGAAATGACCTAAAATTTCTGTCAAAATTCTTAAAAAAATTTTTAAATAAAGAATTCCATGAAAGCACCCTACAGTTTCTCTGAAGAGTCCCCAAATGTTTCAGTGAAATTTTGTCATAATGCCTTTTTTAACAGTACAAATTAAGCAAAAACCCTAAATTCCACAGCAATTTCCTACAAATTTAGAAAAACTTTTAATTTTAATGACATGGACCAAACGTCCAAACAGTGAAACAAATCCACTAAATTTGCACCAGAATTCTTCAGTATTCTAAGGAACACCCCCACCTCCAAATTCTTCATCAAATTTAAATTAATTTCCCTGATGTCCCAAACATTTTCTCAAACATCCCCTGAAATATCTCAATGGCATATTAACCTAAATTTTAAACTTTGTTGGACATTCTGGACAATACCTAAAAAATCTCAAACAGAAATTATTAGTGTGTAGTTAGACAGTTAAAATGTTATGTTCTTATTTGTGGCCACAGGGTTTTAGGAGGCTACATATGCCATGTAGTTTATACTTTAAAACCCAAGAGTTTAACGCTAAAGCCTACACCGTTAGAGGATCAGACACTTCAGAGACTCTAAAAGAAGAGGACTGGTCTGCCTTATGAGAGTGAAGTGGTAGAGGGCAGAACTCACCTTGACGACTGTGTTACACATTTTACTGCTGCTGAACTCAAAGTTCACCATGCCATCCTTCAGGGTACCCACGCAGGTTTTGTCATTGAGGTGCAAGGTTGTGTAGTCAATGCCTTTCTCCACCAGAAGACAATTTATCAGAGACGCTTTACCAGAGTCCTTCTCACAGACAGCGCCATCACCTGAACATGCAGTTGCATAAGCACAGTTATAAAATGCCACATTGAGAATGTTTACATGCACAGTCAAGCTACAGTTATGTCTAGGGATGTTCCGATACCATTTTTCCTTCCAGATATGATTCCGATACCAAGGTGTTGGGTATCCACCGATACTGAGTACAGATCTGATACCAGTCTGAAATGACTGTTCAGACTAGCAAATTATTTTAGACCTATATTTGACTTAAAACGGCCCAACAAATAGCATCATAATGTACAGCATCTCTGTGAGCCTTTTGAATACAAACATTAATGTATTTTTCCAAATACAACATAAAACGTACAACTCACATATTAACAATTGTTATACACAGATATGTACTTAATGTATACAGCTGTATAAATCATCACGGGCATTGAAATCTGTCTCTCCTTTCTGCTATTTTGTGCAGCATTAAGTGATTACGGAACAGCATCAGGTATCAGGTATCTGGTTTACTGGTGTGGATTTTATCATCAAAGTCCTCAAAAGTCACACGAGTTCCAGGCTCGCTGAAAATGCTGCCGCACGGGATTCAAAGGCATCAGTAGCGTCGTTGGGAAAACACAACGGCTAGCTTCAAGAGGAAAAACAAGTGAGATGCAGCGGTTTATGGTTCAAAAGTGATTCAACTTTTTATAAACTGTGTCACTTCTTGTCTTGTATGACAGCCCAGGTCTGGATTGCGAACAACTGCCACCCAGAGAATAATCTTTGCAGCTGCAGCGAGTCCCTTGGTTCTTCTTTGCTGCCGCTGCGCCAAAAACGGAAGTCCATTCATACAGTGGCAGCAAAGAAGAATTGATTTCCAGTTTATAGCTCTAACAGTTAGCATGGCTTAATGAAGCAAAACATGATTTAAATCAAACAGTATCGGATCGGTGCATAAACTCGCCAATACCGACACCTGCATTGCAAGCAGTATCGTACGTCTTTCCGACACTGGTATCAGTATCGGAACAACCCTAGTTATGTCTTTAGGGTATACTATTACTGGGCTACTGTCTTTGTCTCAGAATACAAGCACTAAGGGATGAATTGATTCACTGAGAGAAGTGTGTCTGACTCTGTTTTGCTAGGTGGAAACATCCCCCCTTTCAGCTACTCTGGTTGACTTTGCAAGCTTATTAGTAAGCGGCTTACCGGCTGTGAGTCAAAAGGCGAACAATTTTAGTTAAAAGGTGAACAACTTTAAAGCTCTGACTATTTCTCTCATGTCCTTAGCTTTTACATTTGATGCAAACACAATGCAAAACATCCCCCTAGCTGATAGTGATATCCATACCCAGAAGACATGTGACTCTGCTATGCTTAGCATTTATTCTGTTCTACTTAAGGGTGCAAGTCTGCCGTGGAGCCTGCACAGACCACCTAGGCTAGTCTGGCCTGATTGGGGTGTATACATTCACTCAGGGGTGTAGCACAGTGGGGTAAAAGGGTGCTGATTACGGAGGGGCCCTTGAGAAGCCTGCAATGAAAAGTGTGTTTTCATCTATTTTTGTCTTAGTCATAAGTGTCATTATTGAATCAAAAGCTACAAAATGAAACGGTCAAATAGAGTAAAATAAATACTGAGGAACCTCTGCTCCTCCCTTAAAAATGTCCAAATGGTATAGTCCAGCACTGCGGAATAATTCAGTTCAACCATAGTAAAAATGTTGCTAATAAATGGGGAAATTATGCTTCAAAAATGTATATATATTTGTAAAAAAATGATGCAACATTTGTGGCTTGGCTAGCCAGCTAAGGGGGGCCTGTGTAATATTCTCTGTGGGGGCACAAAATCCCGAGCTACGCCCCTGCATCCACTCACTGGAAGAACTCTCACTGGCGAAGACTGAAACCTGTCGGCTCTGTTGCCGTGACAGAGTGGAGAGCATGTGGTTGGTGGAACTTAGAGGTAAAACAAACCCCAGAAATCAGGCCAGTTTGACATCCAAGTCCTGAAAACTTGACAACAGCACCACTGTTCGAAAAAGCTCTCCTTTTAAAAACGAAGCCACCAGCTGCTGAGGATAGGGACCCTTCAAAAGTTGAACCTGGGGCGCGCCGGTAGTTAAGTGGTTAAGACGCGCGCCATGTACGCAGGCGACCCGGGTTCAAATCTGGCCCGTGGCACTATTTCCTGCATGTCTCTCCCCGCTCTCTTCCCTGTTTCCGACTCTATCCACTGTCCTTTCTAATAAAGGCCAAAAATCTTTAAAAAAAATAGTTGAACCTGAATGCATCACCAATGTCTTACTCAATTTATTAGTAGCTCTGTATGTTTCTGCAAAACTTGTCTTGCAGTTGCACTGGTATCCGTCTCCACCGTGGGCTCCAGTACAGTACTCGTTGGCATGGCAGGTCTTGTCTTTGCAGAACATCTTAGGGTTGGAGGCTGTGAGAGAGACAAAGAGACACATGCAAAGGTTAATTTAAGACACTAGTGATTGAAATGAAATAGAATCATCTTGAAAACTTCTTGATAACTGTTCATATGATGGACTTGAGCATTTTTGGTGCTAAAAGCATACTGTGCTGCCATATACAGAGATTAGGACTGCATTTTCAGCCCCCCAGTGAAAATATCTTCCCAGTATTTCCCACAAAGAACAAGGAATTGAAACAGTTTTTCAAATCACCCTAGTTAAGTTTTGGATGCTTACATTATTTTGCTTTACACACAGAGACAAAATTATTCCACAAAAAAACAAAAACAACCACAGTAGACGTTATTAGCCGTCTTTAGAACTGATCTTTTCATTGAATTTCCTCAACTTCCTTTAAAAAGGTCTGAAAATTTACAGACAAATGTTCCCTGACATCTCCACAATGTTCCTATATTCTCAAAAAAAATAAAAAAAAAAAAATAAAATCAAAGTAAATTTTGCAGAAATCTTCTAATCAAACTCTCCAAAATGTAAAAATATTTACGCTGAATTTCCATAAGAATACCTGAAAATTTCCAGGTAAATTTCCTGAAATATCCAAATGGGGGATTAACCAAAATGTCAGGTAAATTCCTTAAACTTTGGTGGACATTCTGGATAATTTCCCAATTATTCCAAGGAAATTACCCAAAACTTTCTGCCAAAATTCATAGACACTTTTATAAATTATTCCACAAAAAGTACACTTAAGTTTCTCTGAAAAGTCCCCAAATGTTTCGGTGAAACTTTATCAAAAAACCTTTTTTAACAGTAAAAAAAATAAAAATAAGCAAATACCCTGAAAATTCCACAGCCAATTCCTCAAAATCTACAAACAAATTCTCAAAATTTTATGACAACAACGAGACATCCAAACATTTAAATAAACACTTTAAGATTTCCATGAGATTTCTACAGCATTCTAAGGAACACCCCCACCTCCAGATTCCACCAAAAATACAGATTAATTTCCCTGATTTCCATTAAAAAGGCCTGAAAATTTCCAGATAAACTTTTCCAAACATCCCCCCAATATTCCTATAGTTCCATGAATACTCTGAAAGATAAATTCAAAGCAAATTCCCTCCCAAAATTTCAAATTCAACTCTCCAAGATATAAAAACATTTATGCTGAATTTCAATGACAATACTTGAAAATTTCCAAGCAAATTCCCTGAAATATTCAAATGAGATATTTACCCAAATTTTTAGGAAACTCCTTAAACTTTGGAGGACATTCTGGATAAATTCCCAATAATTCCAAGGAAATTACCTAAAATTTCTATCAAAATTCTTAAACATTTATGTAAAGTATTCCATAAAAAGTACTCAAAAGTTTATCTGAAAAGTCTCCAAATGTTCGGGTGAAACTTTATCATAAAGCCTTTCCAACAGTTATAAAAAAAAATAATAACACAAAAATGCGAATTCCTAAAAATTCCCCAAATTTGAAAGCAAATACCCCAAAAATTCCACAACAAATTCCAAAGTTGTACAATTGTGTGCTTGCAACTTGCAATGCTAGGAGCTGTAAAATCAAGTTAAACTGAGGGTTATCTTCACATTCACACACAGTTTAAAAACTTCAGGAGGGTTTGAGCTGTGACTGGAGAAAGCATCATGGAAATAACACACACACAAAAAAACAAATAAGAAAAAGAATAGTTAATGCTCACGAAGCAGGAGATGGATCTGCAAAGTTATCTTTCTCAAGAACTGGAGTGAGAAGAATCATCAAGAAATTCATTGAAAGCCAAACAGTCCAGAACAAGCCTGACAGAGGTATGGAGAGAGAGACTTTAAAGACCCAGGAAGGAAAACTAGTGAGAGATGTGTCAAAAGAGCCAAGAACAACTGCTGATACACTAGACAAGGACTTAGCCTGAGAGCCATGTCACATTAGTCCCTGTTGTTTCAAACCACGCTGCGAGGTGGAGGAAAATGAGTGAAAAGTGACTTTAATTGGCAAAAGGAAGGAGAAATTAATGAGAAATAACTAAAATAGTCAAAAAGCAGCATAAAGGTGGGGGGAAATGGGTGAAAAACAAAAACTAAAATTGGCAAAAAGCAGCATAAAGGTGGGGGAAATGCGTGAAAAACAACTAAAATTGGCAAAAAGCAGCATAAAAGTGGGGGAAAATGCGTGAAAAACAACTAAAATTGGCAAAAAGCAGCATAAAGGTAGGATAAATGGATGAGAAATAACTAAAATTGGCAAAAAGCAGCATAAAGGTGGAGGAAATGTGTGAAAAAACAACTAGAATTGGTAACAAGCAGCATAAAGGTGGGGGGAAATGGGTGAGAAATAACTAAAATTGGCAAGAAGCAGCATAAAGCTGGGATAATGAGTGAAAAGAGAAGACATGCAGCTAGATGAAATCCAGTTGTAATAATGGTGTCCCCTTATAAATAAAACAAACATTGCAGATTTTATCCTTTTTCTGGTAATATCTTTTAACTGTTTGCTTGATTGAAATAAAATAGTTTGATCTTTTTTAAAGTTCTCAGAGTGTCTTGGATCTAAGAGGATGTTCAGGTTTTCTCTTACGGCACGTGAATGAGTCCCTCCAGCCGGTCAAGGCCTTTCCAAACAGCAATGTGCAAGCCCTGTTGTAGGACTCCAGGTAATGACAGATGAGTTTGTCATCATCAGGATATTTGCACAGGGTTGCTGCACAGGCTTGAGTGAAGGGGACAGGATTTATTAGGCTGTGACAACTGGAGAACTGGTCTGTCTTCAGGACATTACATCTGTTCACAGGAATAAAAGACAGAGTCAGTGACGTTTCAAAAAACTGGGCATAAATCCTAACAAAAGACATCTGATGCAAAAAGTGTGACCAAAAAATGGTGGTTAATCTGTTTGAGATTGTTGCTCACTGCTGCATCACTGTGTCACACTTTATGGACGGGTCTGGATCCTGGGTGTAAATCTTGTCACAGCTAGGAAGCAAGAAAAACAAAATGACCTTAGGACCCCTCTGCTGCTTTCACCCATACATAACTACAACCAGTCTGAAGGTGCACCTCAAGTCTCTTTAATTAGGGTTTCATGTTGGGGGGTGTCAATGTCAGTGGGTTGATGCTTGAAAGAAAAGTGTGGCAGAAGGAGCAAGATGTCCAAAAGCTCTACATCAGTCTCACTTACCCCTGCTCAGCCAAAGAGCCAAATTATTGCATAATACCTTTGAAAGAGCCACAATCTATGTGGTGAAAAGTGGGTAAGTGGCAATGAAAATAAGTTGAACCTGGCAAAATAGGTGAAAAAGCTGCAAAGAAAGGGGCCAAAAATGGGTGAATGGGGGTAAAATAGGAAGAAAAAGGCAAAAACTGGGTGAAAAATGACAAAATATGTGGAGGAAAAAGTGTCAGAAATGGATGAGGCGTGACCAAATAAAGTGCGTACATGTGGCAATAATGGTTAAAAAAAAAAAGAAAAAAAAAAAAGGCGACAAAAGTGTGGCAGAAAAAAAAAACAAGTGAAAAGTGACAAAAATTGATAAACAGTAAAAAGTTGAGGTAAAATGAGTGAAAAGTGACTAAAATTGGGGGGAAAAAAACAGTAAAAATGTGGGTGAAAATGAGAAAAGGGATTAAAATTGTCAAAAAGCAGCAAAAAGGTGAGGGGAAATGGGAAAAGTGATGTATGGACAGTGTTTATTGTAAGTGAATCTGAACACTGATGGCTTTAAAAGCAGCAGACTTGTGTCTGAAGTTGAAAAGTTTGATGGTGAAATGAGATTTTAAAAGTAGCAGAAATTGATTAGAAGGGGGGAATGTTTGATAAAATTGGCAAAAACAGACAAAAAAGGCATATAAAGTGGTAAAACTGGTTAACAGTGGTAATATTAGCTTAAATGTGGCAGAAATTGATGGGAAAGATGGAGAAATGATGTTAAGAGGTGGGAAAAAATGGGTTAAACTGGCAAAAATGGGCATATCAAATTGTCTAATGTGGTTAAAATGGGTGTAAAAATGTTTGTATTTTTGGTTGCTTTGATAAGAGTCATTATTATGTGGGTTATGTAGAATGGTTATTACAGCTTAACTTAAGAGTGGGCCATGGTTTTGCTCACCTCCATAATCCCCCTGTTGGTTTGGACACAGAAAGCTCTTCCCTTTCTCCCCCCTTGTGGGCGGCCTCGACTCTACCATTATCTAAAGAGTCTATTTTTTACCCATATGAAAATGGTGTGCCTTGAGATTTTAGCTTAGCCTTAGGCCTTGGGTATAAAAAAAAGCTTGAAAACCACTTTCCTAGGTAATACTAATCCTGCACAAATAGGGCAAATGGTTTGGTTTCAATGGAATGAATAAATTAAATAGAATAAATGCATGTCAATACATCAATTGCGGGTCAAAACATTGCTAAATTTGGTTGATTTAATCTTGGAAAACTGTAGGAAATCCCCACCTTGAGAGAAATAAGACGTGAGGAGCTTAAGTGAGAGACGCATGAATGCAACTAAGGAGTCTTTGGATGCACCTTTAGAGACACAAAAATAGTGTTTGAGGACTCACCCGCTGCCAGAAATCCTGACAGTTCCCAAACTTGACCGCGCATTGGCACAAAGCCGTGTCAACCCTAGGTTCTTTTGTCCCGGTCCTGGATATGACAAGACAAAATGTTGATCAGACCAGGTCTCTCTTGTCCCTTTCTCCCTCTTTATCAATAAATAACTGTTTTGTTGTGAGATTATGTCATCAACATGTTGCTGAAAGGCCAAATGATGGGTGTAACATTTAAAAGTGAATGCCTCTTGGTTCAACAAAATAAAGGACTGCTGATTTAATATACGGCATATGCTAAAGAGGCTACTTTGCTAAACCAAAAGTTAAACACCAAAAATTGTCTTTTTTTTTTAAATTCAATAGATAAATGCAAGCAAAAAGCTTCATTACTGTGCTACTCCAAACATAGAGGAGCTAAGTTAAACTTAAAATGACCTACTGATATATTTACGATATACAGAGCTTAACAAATGTATCAGACCACCTGTCATATTTGTCTCAGAGACCATCCAGCATCATGAAGTCCTTTAATGCGGACTCTTTCACTTTCAGTCAGCTCTCCACGTTTTACCATTTTGAACAGGAATGAGGAATTTCAAACTGAATTCACCCAAATTTGAGCCGGCTCACTGGGCTTCTCTGAGAAGTCGGAAATTAATCAAGCATAACATTCAACCACTAAAACTCATTTTTCTCTTCAGGAATGCAAGTAAATAACTTTAATTTGACATATTAATCAAGAAATGATAATGTGCTTTACTATTTTTTCAGTCTTTTTGTAAATCAGTAAATTTGAAAATTCATGGATAACAATAATAATTCTATTTTAGCATTAAAAATATCATTTGGGTTAAAGAGCTTCTACATATTGGTGTATTAACCATTGCAGAAACATAAAAAGTGATTTTGGTAATTACCAATGCTGTTAATTTAGGGCAGCTGTGGCATAAACCTTACTTTGGTTAGGGTTAGGGTGGTCTAATACATTTGTTAAGCACTGTAAATTATATTGATTTTTACCAAGTTTGTCCCACTAATGGCTGAGTATTACACACCGCAACGATTAACACATTTTCATTTTTAGCTAAGAAAATTCTGCATACAAATACTAAACATGACTAAATAATAAATACATTTCAGAGAATAAACAACTCTACACTGTGCTTTTCTTAAACAACCACAGTCTGAGAGTGGATCCATGATTGGTTTCCCTACCCTGGATGAAGATTTGAGCAGCAATGCCATCAAAGCTGATGGTAACAGTATATCCTCTGTCAGAAATGATGGCAACGACTCCAGACTCAAGCTTGTTAAGTGTCAGTTTGCCCACTGTAAGGCCAGATTCTGGGATGTTGAGCTCGTTGCCACCCCGCTGCTCAAAAGAAAGTAAAGGAGACAATGAGTTAACTAGAATGACAAGAGCTGACTGATGTCCCTGAGCAAAAAATACAAAGATTTTAGATCCACTGTCATTTGACCTTGAAATTCAATGTAGCTCCAACCCCCCACCCCAAAATATATTTCAGAAATTTTTGTGAGCTTGTCTGAAATTTTTTAGTTTACTTACTCACCAAAAAGCAGTTTCAGAAAGACCAGAAACTAACAAAGAGGCTCTGGTAAAACCCTGAAGTTCCAGCATCAGCTGTGCTGTGCTACAGATAAGCCAGGGGGATTTCACCTCCTGAGACCTGAGCCTTTGTTTGGAAAGCATCTTTAGTTCCTCCCACTTTTCTGTGGCATGTCAAGTGTGACGTCAGCCTCGTCTTTGAACAGGAATCTATAGGAAATGTCACTTTCCAAAATACAAACAAATTCCCCAAACTGTCAAAGAATTTAGCTAATTCTTTTTGGTTATTTTATTTAACATATTTGTGAAGCATACCATGAAAATGACCCCAAAATTTATTCATATAATTTATCCAATCTTCAGTGAAACTTTCATTCCAATAAACATCCCCCACTAAAATTCTTACGCAAATTTCTGAAAAAAAAAAATCAAGAAAATCCACCCTATAAATTCAAGAAAATTCTTACCAAAAAACCTGATACAAATAAATGTTTCAAAATCCATGACAGTGATTGAAAATTTCAAACCCCTGCAGTGGCTCCCCAAATTCCCAATCCAATAAAAAAAAAACACCCCAAATTCCTACAAAAAGGCAAAAACAAAACAAAGCAGACACAAAAATCAAAGCAATTTTCCGAAATCTTCCAGTTCAACTCCCAAAATGCTTCTTATTCTCTAAATTTCCATGGAACAACTTTTCAAATTTCCCAAAGTATAAAAACAAAATATCATAGAATTCAATCACTTTAAACTTTAATAGAAATTCTGTAAAATTATCTATAAATAAATATATATAATATATATTATTATAGCCACTTTTAACCAGTTTGTGCCTCTCTTTGATATTGTAATTGCCCATTCTTGCCAGTTTGAGCCAAATTGTTGACAATTTAAGCCAATTTTGCCACTTTTAACCCATTTTTTCCTTCTTCCGCAATTTTTTTTTGGTCTTTATCCATTGAAGCGTTCTCGTTTTCTTCTACTTGAATCTCTGGTGTCCTCACATTTGTGCACATCGTGCCTTAGCTATGAAGTCTGACATTACTTTCCAAATGGTTTAGTTCAGTGTGCTCATCCACATTGTTTACATCACCAAAAAAAGTAAATCTGTTTTTGAGAAAATGGGTTTACATTTTTGAAATAAAGCAAAACCTATGTATTTTTCATGATCCCAAAGAAAACACCAGTATTCATAGTTTTTGCGACTAGCTCAACAGGCCTCATGTCGATAAAAATGATGGGATGTTCCCTGTCACGGACTTCTATTAGAAGAAGACTGAATGAAACCAAAATAAGACTAAATACTCAAAAGCCTGCAAAGTTGAATGTTAAAAAATAAGGATAGAGCAATTCTGAAATGCTGTATTTAACCTCCTGAGACCTGAACTTTTGTTTGCAAAGCATTTTTATTTCTTTCCAATTACCTGGGATACAATTAAAAGCTCATTCTTGTCTTTAAACAGGAATTTGTTTTGACCAAAAGTGTTTAATGTCAACACAAATTCACCCAAATTTCACAGAAAAATTTCAAAATATCCTACAAAAGGTACCCCAAATTTTCTACAAATATACCTGAAATGTTTCAGTGAAATTTATTTAAAAGTCTACATATTAGCAAGAATTTCCAAAAGATTCCATGTAAATTCCTAAAATTTAAAAGAAAAAAAAAATCTCAAAGCCAACAAGCTCCCCAAATGTACAAATATATTAAGTTCCAAAAATTCATCCAAACATCCTGTAAAATTCCCTGAAATTTCCAAAGGACACCTCTCCTCCCAATGACCAATCAAATAACCAAAATTTTAAAAATATACTTCCCAAATTTCCTTGAGAATACTGAAAAATTTAAGGCAAATACCCCTTCAAAATTGTAATAAAATTCTCCAAAACACCTGATAATTTCCAGGAAAACAACCCCTACAACACCAAAAAATGTTCCCACTTTGTCATGCAAATTCTTGGCAACAAACATCCAAAGAAACGCCCAAAAATATCCATGAAAATTTCAAAAAATCCCACAGTAAATCTGCTCAGTGTTTTAAGTGAATTGTTTTAACTTCCAGGCAACTACCTCAAAAACTCTACTGTTAGAAATGATCACTATGTTGTAGGAGAGCTAGAATGTAATGTCCTCATATGTGCATGCCTTAGGAGGTTAAAGAAAACAGGAAAACACACATCCTGGTGGTGACTAAAGAGAATTTCCTTACAGTGTATCCTGAGGATTTCTTTTTTTCTTTCCCTTGTTGGAATAGGTATCTTGATTTTTTGCGCTTTAAGTGACAGACTATAAAATCAGCAGACAAGAGAACAAAAATAATGCGACTTACCTTAACAGCTCCACCTTGCTCAATGAAGTACCCTGTCCCTGACACGTATATCTGTATTGTATCCAGAAAGCTGACGTCCTTACGACCACGTTCCGTGTAGGTGGCATACACGAACAGGTCAGTGAAAAAACTAGATGACAACAGAGAGTATCTACACCGGTCCTTGATGGTGGCAATCCTGCCCTTAACATCAATCACGGTGGGTCCAGTTAAGGTGCAGGATAATTTAACCTGACATTGGCTGGAGATAAAGAAAAAAAACAGATAGATATGAGCCACTCACATACAAACAAACCATATTAAAGAAAAAGCAATAGATTTAATGCACTGAAGGTGCTGCAGGAGAAATGATGATGAAAAGGATACAAACTCCTGCCTCTGCTTTAAGGGGCCTACAATCTTTTTTTTTTTCTTTAATTGTTGATAAAAAAAATCTGTGACATCCATTTGTTTTCTAATCAGTGTGTCTAAATAGGTTATCTACAGCAGAAGTTCTCAACCTTGGGGTTTGCAAGACACTGAGAGGGGGTCTCCAGTCTCCAGAATCAGGGCCAATCAGAGCAACAAAACACATGGCGTAGCTGCTACCGAGGAGTAAACTCCATAGAGAACTGCATAAGACAAACCATGGCGACTGTAGACATGTGAGTACACGACCCCTCACCCCGTGTCATAAACTCACAGGGTGAGGCCGGTTGGAACGTGGGCCAAATATGATTTCTAAATGACCCAAATCTGGTGGGTTTCTGTGCAAATTTCATCAATTAGGGCCATTCTGTTTCTTTATGTTGGAACTCATAGGGAAACTTGAAAGGACTGAATGGCAGTGAGCCAAGGACTGAGCCTTGTGGTACTCCAAAATTAATGCCTTAATAATCAGATGCAAAACTGAAACAGAGGATGTTTTGTCTTTAAGACATGGAGTTTAACAGTGCCCACCGGCACTATGGAGCTTCATAATTTGACCCCCTTCATTTTATATTTTATGTTTATTTGAATATATTTTACACTAGAGCCACCATGGATCTCTACATACCTAAAACAGCCAACGGGTCGAATTTACCTGTCATTAAAGTGCATTGATTTTCACAAATAGCACTCATCAGTCCTAAATAAAACAGTTTTTTAACCACAGATGGTGACTAGATCACTTTGGAAGATGATCCGTCACATAGAAGATCGTGTTTGGACTGATTGCTGATCCCGAAACTTCCTCATCACCGGATTCTTCTTATTAAAAGCACTGAGATTACCTTTTGACATTAATCAATGGTAAATGTCTTTTTTTTCCCTGCTGTATCCATGTTGAAGGTTGTTCTATCAACTTCTGATTAGGCATTGCTGCAATAGAGGGACCGTATTTCCATTGGCCATCCATTTTTTTTTTTTTTTGGTGTGAAATAAAGCAGTGGGAAAATCAAGGCTTTCTTATGATGTGAATTTGACCTTCAAGGTGATTCTAGATATAAATCTCCATTAACAAAATTTGGGTATAGGCAAAGATTTTTCTAGGTGCTATAAAGCAAACTTTTAGGAAAAGTCAAAGACTTACAGTCTTTAAAACTGTGTGACATCTGAGATATATATATATGATAGATCTGACATCTGATTCCTTCTGTGGTGCCATAGACACAGGCAAAATGCAAAAATCCAAGACGGCGGCGTCCTTGAAGGGGACCCTCTCTATGTATGAATAAAAGGCTTATTCTGAGTTATTTGGAAAAACAGATTTAAAAAATGTGTTATCAGATGTCAACACTAATTCAGATCAATCTACATATAAATGTTATGTTTCATTTTAACCAAGCTTGTTTTGCTAAATGCTACTAGGCTAAATATTACACACTGCACCTTTAAAATGCAGTGCAGAAAGTCAGTTTTCGTTCGGTTTTATGAGGGTTTTTTTGAGATTTTAAGTTTAAAAATGGTCAAACCATGTTCGTGGGGTACATGTGACTCCAACACAAGGTATCCTGAGAGGCTGGGCGACGGGGTGTATTTTTTACCCTTTCCTACGCCACATCTCAACCGAGAAAAGTATCTTCTTTGGATATAATTGTGCGGTAGACCACAACATCTACGTGAATAAAATTAACATCTGCTCTAAGGTAAGTCAACATCGTATTTGAGGCAGCATATTGTGACTTTGCTGGAAAGAAATATAAAGTTATCTTTAACATCTCTCACGTTAGCTAAAGTTAGCCTAACGTTAGCTCCTAGCTGCGGTGTTCGTTGTGTCGCGTTGTTTGTTGGGAGTTCATTGGCCTATTTCGTTCTAGTTTTTATTCTTTGGTGGTGGTACATCATTGTTAGCTGTTGTCCAAAGGGCTCTAGTTAAACTAACGTTAGCTTCTGGAGCTTAGCTTCATTCACTTATCTGTAAAAGCCGAGATAACAAAGGTTGGCAAACGTTATGCTGAATGATTCAATGTAAATACTGCACCACCAAACTAAACTGGTAAAGATGGTAAAAAGGCAGCTATATTTGTGTCATATTCTGAGCCAAAAACCTTAACTTCAGTGGCACTTTGATGCTGATCCTCTATCTTGTGGTCTGAGATTGTGATGGCAACGAGACGCGGTTTATTGCGTTTGCACTGGGACCTGTAAGTTTGGGCTTGTAACTGAAGCTTTTTATCGACTTTCTCAACAATAAAATGATTAATATGTCCCTCTAGTGCGTAGTTTAGACCCTTTTGGTGACTTCTAGATGATATGTGATCTTTCTGTCTCCAAGAATCATCAATGGCCTCCTGTGAAATCTTTCCTACAGTTACACCTGCCATAGCGCCTGTCACTGAATGTTCATTGTTGGTCCGAGTGAGTGGAGGGGGCGTGGCTTAGCCATAGGTCAGTTCTGAAAAATATATCAAGATAGGAGCTATAGTATTGAAATGTTTCAAGAAATCATTCTAGAAGCCAGTTTTTTAACCAAACTGTTAACCAAATGTATTGTCTGGGGTTTCCACGGTGGAGGACAACTGCTTAGTGTGACCCAGATGTGTTTGGTTTCATGGTCACACCAGTGAATAACGATTGAACCCTACCAATTTCTGCAAAATAGAGCATTGCTCTTTGGATCATTTACTTGTTAATACAGACATCGTCCGGCCCACATAGTATAGATATGCTCTTTGATCCATCAATCTTGCAGGATTCTTGTTTGCAGTTGATCACTGCGGACTTGCCCAGCCTCAGAACGCTTCCATCTAAGTGAAAGGAGGGTTTTATCGTGTTAAAAAGTTACCAGCTAACAGCTATTACAAAAGAAATATGACATTGAAAACAGTGAAAAAATCTAAATCTGGCCAACCTGAGGCCCTGCATGAGCTGAAGTCCAGTCCCGTCCTCTCACTAATTGTTTGTGTTGAAAGTGATTCTCCGTTTACAATCTCTTCAACAACCTAGACAAAGACAGACAAATCATTTTCACTTTTCTAGCAGACATAGTGGAAGGTCACACAATGTGATAAAGTAATGTGTTAGCCAGCAACGTTGAGCCAAGTGTTGTCACGATATCAACATTTTGGTATCGATACCGGTACCAACATGTATTTCGATACTTTTTGATACTTTTCCAAATAAAAAGAGAACACAAAAAATGTCATTATTGACTTTATTTTTATAGAAAATTTTAGAACTATAACCATGCATCAGTAAAAGAAATGAATGTGTTAAAAAACATAACATGTTGTTGTTTGTTTCTGTCAATGTTTTAGGATACAGAAAAAACTGCAAACAAACCAAAAGAACAGATATTTTCTTTGTGTGGGATTTAAGGTTTAAAAAGCTAAAAGCTAATATTATTACCATCATTATTATTTTAAATACTCAACCATTTACGCAGGCGCAGTTACAGACAGCATGATGTGAGAAGCACCACCTGCTGATTGGTTGAAAATCCTCCCAAGATGCTTTGCATGACAAAATGACCTCACTGCCCAAAACAAAGATGGCGGCATCCGTGGAAGATAATCAAAACACGATTTAAAGATTAAATCCAACGCAGTGGATTTAATCTTTAAAGACCCGGAAAAGTCACCGAAGTTCCAGGCTTGTTAGAACGCCGTCCTTTAGAGCTACAAGGACATCCAGGGTAGCAAATGAACGGCGAAACCGTCAGCTTTCACAGGAAAAAACGGCAAGCGACTGACACGTATGGTTCAAAAGTTTTTAATGTTTTTATAAACCATGCACTTTTTATACGACAATGGCCGTCCTTAAGGGTTAAGGCTCAACTGCTTGCTCCGTCTTGCTCACCTCGGCTCGAATTACAATGCGGTGACGTTACGCGGCGACGTAAGAAAAAAAAAAAAGTACCGGTCTCATCCAAGGACGGTATAGTACCGTTTTAAATGCCTCAGTACCCCGGTACCAATTTAGTACTGGTATACTGAACAAGCGTAGTTGAGCCTGTAATTAGCTATCACTAATTTGGGGTTTTTTTCAACCTGGCAGGAGATCAATTGAACCACCCAGTCCTAAGACATTCTGAGTATATTTTCATTAAGAGACGGGCTTAAAGAAGGTTTTAGGTTCGGGGACCTCAACATTCATTTCTGCTTATTGCAGACAATGTGGTTCTGTTGGCTTCTCTTGCTGGGGATCTCCAGAAGGCATTGGAGCTGTTTGTAGCCGAGTGTAAAGCAGTTAGGATGAGGGTCAGCCCTTCAAGTCTGAGGCCATGGTGGATTGCTCCCTCCAAGTGGGGAGTGAATCCTTCCTCTCTGAGGATCTGGTTCAAGAGTGAAGGTAGAGTGAACCGTGACATTGACAGGCGGAGTGGTGCAACATCTGCAGTACCACAGACATTGCACCAGATCACAGTGGGGAAGAGGGATGAAGGCCAGAAGGCCATTTACTGGTTGATCTTCATCCCAACCCTCATCCATGGTGATAAACTCTGGGTAATGAAAGAATGAGATCCCGAGTTTTGAGGGGACACATTATGCAAAAAACACTTCAGGCTTTTCTAGTAAAAATATGTGCCCCTGGCCTGCCCCAGGGTTGGTTGGCTTGGTAGATAGTTCTGCCCTCCTCTCCTGAGAGCCACATTCATTAAGCCACATCCATTTCAGAGAGGGGTGGAGTCAGGGGCGGAGCCAGACAGCTCAGTAACACTTAAAGCCACAAACACAGAAACAGCTAGTTCTGAGCAGGGCTAAAACAGAGGAGTTTTAGACATGCATAAATCCAATACTGTAGTGTTGTTTTTTTCTTTTTTTATGAGCAACAGACTTCACAGGCATGTTTTGGGGACCTCTGAGACCAATATGAGCTTGTCTTAAAAGGGTAAAACATGTCCCCTTTAAGTGATCAAAATGAGATTCTTAAGGAGGGTAGCTGGATTTGGACAGCTCAAAGTGGAGCCGCTGCTTCTTCGCTTGGTTTGGACATCTGAGAAGAATGCCTCCTGGTCGCCTCTCTGTGGAGGTCGCTCAGAGGCCCAACTGGGTGGAGACCCAAGGGTAGACCCAGGACTTGCTGGAGGGATAATTTATCCCATCTGGATTGGGAACACCTCAGGAAGAGCTAGAACATGTTGCTGGGGAGGGTGATGTCTGAGTTGACTTGCTTAGCCTAATGCCCCTGTGACCGGGTCCCTGATCTGGTTCTTTGCTCTCTATATTTAAAGACATGACGCCCAATTCTGATAGAACTGCCACTGTGCTATCACGACGGTCTGGCTTATCCCTAAACAGACGGCAGCCATTGCCACCAGCTTCCTGTAAAAGTAAACCCTGCTGTAGCTACCGCCTCATTCTCCTCAGAGACACTGATTGGTCCATTCTCAGACCTGGCATAATCACATCAGACTTGAGCTTTGAAAGATGGATCTGCATGATGACACATAGAATCTGGCCAGACGTTTAGCTTTTAGCATGCTTTTTTAATGGTAAGATCTTAAGGGCAGTGTTGTAGTGTTTGTTTGTTTATTTGTTGAATGCAAAAAAACTGTGAGCATATTACAACATGAATATAATTGTGTTTATATTCTATAAAACAGTGTTACTGCTCGACCAAAGATCAAAATTGTTTAAAAAAAATTACCTTTGCAAGATTCACAATCTAAGTAGCGAAAAGTGGGGGAAGGGGGCAATAAAAATAAGTTGAAGCTGGCAAAATAGGTGAAAAAGCTGCAAAAAAAACTGGCCAAAAATGGGTGAACAGGGTTAAAATAGGCAGAAAATGGCAGAGACTGGGTGAAGAGTGGCAAAAATGTAGAGAAAAAGAGGCAGAAATGGGTGAGACATGACAAAAAAAAAAATGGAAGTAATGTTAAAAAAGCGGCAAAACGGTGGGGGGATTGGGAAAAGTGATATATAGTGGCAAGATGCACTTTAAATTGGCAAAAAGTGGCCAAAGAAGGGAAAAGATGGGCAAAAAAATTACAAATAAAGGAAATGAATGGCATACATTGGGTGAGAAGTGGCAAAAATGTGGAGAAAAAGAGGCAGAAATGGGTAAGACATGTCAAAAAAAATGGTGGCAATAATGTTAAAAAAAGAAAGTGGCAAAAAGGTGGCATAAAAAAGGAGTGAAAAGTGACTAAAATTGGTAGAAAGTAGCAAAAAGGCAGAGAAGTATACGTGAAAAATGACTCAAATTGGAAAAAAAGCATCAAAAAGGGGGAGGAAAATGAGTGAAAAGTGACCAAAACCGGCAAAAAGAAGCAGCAAGGTGGGGGGATTGGGAAAAGTGACATATAATGGCAAGAGGCACCTTAAATTGGCAAAAAGTGGCAAAAGAAGGGAAAAGATTGGGCAAAAATTGCAAATAGGGGCAATGAAAATATACAGACAAAAAAATGAAGGTTGACAACCCCTTAATGCTGGAAAACACAAATAATAGCCAGAAATTTCTCTTTTTTGAAACTGAAATGTTTATATAACTTTCTACTAAAATAAAAAAAAATCCAAATTTCCATTAAATAAAACAAAAATATTTTTAGAATCTCATTTCATTCATTAGGTGATTTTGATAACTGATAATCCACTTGAGGGCATTTTTATGATTTATCAGATTGTATTCAGAAGTTGTTGGGGTTTTTTTTGTTTTTTTTTTTTTGAGTCATTTATTGAGCATCATGATTAGATTGAGGTATCATAAAAGTATGGGAGGCTGATTTCAGGTGTTGTGGGTGTTCTTGTGTGAGTTAGTTTGTTTGATATGTTTGTCTATTGGCTAATACAGCCACCTTAATAAAAAGAAAAAGAAAAAAACACAAACTCCTCATATATGATCTTCTAAATCTTTGATGTCTGTGTCATATGTGAAGTTTGGTCAATAAACATACCTAAACAAAATAACAGTATGTATCAAATATGATACAACAGGTGTTACAGGGTTAAGTTTGACATTTAAAGCCTGCTGTATAAGTGTGGGACACAAATTGCAATGAATAATTGTCAGGTCAAAGTTTCCCTTTTTAATGGTTTTCTGGGGAATCATATTTCAAATTTAGACATAAAAGAGCCACATGTGGCTCTAGAGCCACTTAAAATCTTCCACTTTGAATGAAAAGAAGCAGAATGAAGAAAAAAAATCTTCCCCTTTTCCTACAAACTTTAATTAACAAACCATATACATGCATGATGTACGCATGCACTTTACAGGCTGACAAAAACTAACATTACAACATAAGTGGGTTTCTTTTACCCTCTGACAGAAAGAATGACACCTTAATAAGTTTAGCAGAACTCAGACAGTTAAAGAATCAAACCGCACACAAGATCAAGAAAATAATTGAAACTCATATGCTCACCAGGGTTAAGCCTTTTACTGGGGCCACAATCACAGCTGCTTTACCTCCATTAGCATAAAATGAAACAGTAGCCTTTAAAAAAACAACAACAACAAAAAAAAACAGGGATTTAGGAAGTCATTTTTCTACGTCAATGAATGTAGTTACAGTAAGAGCAGTACTTACAGATTGTCCCCCGAACGTTAATGAAAACATGTTCTTCTTTGTTCCACTTGTGGGGAAACCTTGAAGCACTGCATTAACTTCTGCTTGGATGACTGGTGCAGTGGATGCATAAGTGACCTCAGTGGCAGCAGATTTTATGATGAAGCAGTCCTGTTTGGCATCAGGTGTGAATGAAGTGCCAAAACAAAAAGTCAGTCCTGACGTGATGTGTTTCACCTGTTGATATGAGAGACACAGGTAAGATAGGTCATTTTTACTAAAACAGGTTTTTCCGTAACTTATCCATTCATCTCTTCATGGTATTCAAAATGTCACCAAAAAGATGAATCTTAAGCCTCTATTTCTATCTGAATAGTGCTTATGTTTTACATCTTTTTATCCTATAAAGTGATGCAGCTCTGAGTGCTGAACCTGGTAAGATGTTAGTGTTCTGGCAATTCCCAGGCCTTCTTTTAAAAGAAGTATACTTTTTTAAACTCAAGTGTTCATGTTAAGAAAAGAAACCTGTAATATTGGTCAAAAGCTCTACACTACCCTCAATCCCAGAGCAGCACAGTGCTGGCTCTGATTGGTGCTTTTTTTTTGTGATGCTGTTGTGAGAAAAGTGAGCGCTCTGTCGTGATTTCAGTTGTCACCACTTTTGCCACTTGGCGCCAGATCACACAGCTAGAACAATTTCAGTTGCAGTAGAAAGTTTCAACCTGTAGAGGGCAGTCACTCCACATATTTTTAACAAGAAATGTAGAATTTCTTCATTTCTGCTGACAACCAAAGTATCGAGTAGATCTTTGATCCGGTTACTTTTTGCTTCCAGATGTTTCTGTCAAAGGAAATTATCTCCTCTGAAAAGGCTTGAAGTTTTTGAGTAGTTGATGAGTACGGCATCAAAAATCAAAGCTGCTGCATTCTAAGACACACAATTAAAAACGTCAGGCTTTGGTGTTACTTACAAAAATCGAGCTGGAGTACTTTCCATAGAATGAGAGTCCAAAAGTGAGTTTAGCGTCACCTTTCAGTGTATTAACTGTACAGCAGAGACACAGAAGAGACATGAGAGTCAGATCACTTATTCACTGATGGTTTTACACGTCTGCAATCAAGAGTACGCCATTTTTTTTGCTGCTATTTGCCCACTTTTGTTGGGTGAATAGCAGCTTTGCCAACTTTTGCCAAGGTTTTTTTCATCACTTTTGGCCCCTTTTTACTGCCTTGTTGCAAACACTTTTTTTTAACACTTCTTTTGACCCAGTTTTGCCACTTTTTTGAGACTTTAAACCCATTTCTGCCCCTTTTAACTCATTGTTCGCCCAATTTTTGACTAATTTTGAACAAATTTTTTGCTCAATTTTGCAACTAATTGCAAATTTTTGCCACCTTTGAATATTAATAATACACATTATTCCACATTAAGAAAAGTATTAAAGTTGTATTAATTTTCAAGCAATATTTGCCAAACTTGAAAAAAAAAAAAAAAACGACAATGATAGTAATAAAAATAACAACCATTTTATGCCATTTTTACCACGTTTATAAAAAAGTTATAATAATGATAGTTTTAACCATTTTTTGCCAAATTTAAAGTAATTATAATAATAATAATAATAATAATAATAATAATAATAACAATGATTTTATCCTAGTTTTGCTACATTTAAAAAGCAATAATATTCATTTTCAACCAATTTTTGCCAAATCTGAAAAAAAAACAAATTAACCCATTTTCGCAAGTTTTGAAAATTATAATAATATTTTGTACCCACTTAAGCCACATTTAATAGAGAAATCATAATAAAAATAATTATTTTACCAATTTTTGCAACACTGTAAAAAAAATAAATGATCTTGGTAATAATACTATTATTATTATAATTATAATAATAATAATAATAATAGTAAGGAGAATAATATTACTACTATTACTACTACAACTAATAATGATAATAATAATAATAAACAATTTTGCCACATTTAAAAAATGATTATAATAATTATTTTCAACCCATTTTGGCCAAAATTTGAAAAAAAACAATAACAAAAATGTATAACCTATTTTTACCATATTTGAAAAATAGTTATTATTTTGAACCTATTTTGCCACATTTTATGAAGTAGTCATAATTATATTCATTTGAAACCCATTTTTGACAAATTTGAAAAAAATAAAATAAAATAATGACAATAGTATTTAAACCATTTTTTGCCAAATTGTTTTCATAATAATATTTATAACTCATTTTGCTGCATTCAATAAAGTAATCATAATTATATTTATTTTAAATTCATTGTTGCACAGTTAACAAAGATTAACATTTTTGCCAATTTTTGCAACATTTGAAAAAATAAATAAATGATAAAAATGATGATTTTTAAGGCATTTTTGCCTTGTTAACCTATTTTTTGACACTTTTAATAATTATCCGGTTTTTCTAAATTAAAGTTTTCTCAGTATCTTCTACTTTTATTCTGGCATCCTGATGTTTCTGCACATTATGGCCTAGCTATGAAGTTGACATCACTTTCCTAATCATTTAGTTCAGTGTCTCCATCAACATTTTGAACATTACCAATAAAAAGGCAAATCTGTTCTAAAAATGTTTAATATCTGGGTTAAATCAATTGGTTATCACAGCTTAACTTAACAATGGACCATGGTCTTGCTGACCTCCATGATCCCCCAGTTGTGGGCAGCCTATACTATACCATGCTTTAAAGTGTGAAAAACACTGTTTATTCTTAAAAAAAGCTTCAGTGTTATTGTCTGTTATTGTGTATACATATATGGGGGGGGGGTTGTGGCTTACATTCTACTTGTGCATGGAGCGCAGGGAGAGCCAGCATCAGGAGCAGGAGCCGGATCATGATGGAGGTGGTCAGTGGGCTTGCAAAAAGCTGGAAAACAAAGTTGCAATCTTTCAGTGAACACAAAAATCTGTATCAAGCTCGACTTTTCATAGTATATGCAGAATAATACCAGGACATCACAGGGCTGATACTAGTGATGTCACATAAACGGTTTTCTAAATGGTGATTAATCATGGATGGTTTTCATTACTCATCGCTTTTAAAATCCAACTAATGTGCATTTTTAATTGTTGTCTGATTGAGGAACTGAATCAATCTAAAGAGGTGGTTTTCTTTGTCATCGTGGATTTCAGGTTAGTCATTTACTGCTGCATTGCTTTACCAGTGGGATTAGAAATGATGAATCAGCAAAAAGGGGAAGGGGGTGGTCTGCACTCCCCCTTACGAATAACCTGCCATTACATTGTTTTCGTCATAACATCACAAATGATTCATCATATTTATTTCCTCTTCTGAATCTCCTTTTTCCTTTCTCCTCCTTGTTTCAGCTGGCCTCTCTGTGCCCTGGATGGCTCACATGTATTTTTAACTGCTTATCATCTGTCTTCTCTTCTGACTGCTGGGAAACACCGCATGCACAAGCTACCATTTTAAGAGCAGCGAAGAAGAACCAAAGGACCCACTGGAGCAGCAAGAATGGTTTATCAAAAGTTAAATAATGGATCCCCACATGTCACAGTCCCTGAACCCTGAATCTCTCCCACTGCTGCATGTTCATGTTTCTGAATAGATCTAGCTACTAAAAGACACTCAGCATGGCACCCTCTGCCATCAGTCTGTGGATGTGTGTAGGTGTCGGATGAACAGAATATCACTGCACACGCTCCAGTCCATTAATCATTTACACTCAACAAGATATCAACGTTTTAGTAAAATATCACATAGTGAGGATATTTTTGACTTTTTTTTTTTTGACACTTTCAACCATTTTCTGCCCCTTAAACTCATTGTTTGGCCACTTTTTGACATTTTGACAACAAATTTTGCTCAATTTTGCAACTAATTGCCAATTTTTGCCACATTTGAATAATAATAATAATAATAATAATAATATATTATTATTATTATTATTATTATTATTATTATTATTATTATTTTAACTCATTTTTCCACATTTGAAAAAAGGTTATATTAATATTAATTTTCACCAATTTTGGCCACATGTAAAATAAGTAATAATATTAATGTTAAACCCATTTTGCCAAATTTGAAGTAACAATTATAATAATAATAATAATAGTTATAATAATGAGAATAATTTTAACCAATTATTGCCAAATTTTAAAAAAAGTAAAAATATTAATATTTATTTTCAACTAATTTTTGCCAATTTTGAAAAAAATTACAACAGTAATAATGATAATAATAATAACAATAATAACAATAATTTTAACCCATTTTTACCTTTTTTTGTAAAAAGTTATAATAATAAAAAAGAATTAATACTAATATTAATGATCAAACTATTTTTTGCCAAATTTGAAATTATAATAATAACAATAATTATTTTAATTATTTTAACCCATTTTTGCCAGATTTAAAAACTTAAGACAATTATTTTAATTTTAAAACAATTTTTGCCAATTTTAAAGTTATGATAATAAAATAATAATGATAATAATAATAATAATCATTTCAACCAATTTTGCCATATTTTAATAATAATATTAATGACAAATAATTCTTAACCCATTTTTGCCACATTTGAAAAATAATTATTATGATAATATTGTGAACCCACTTTTGCCACATTTAATAAGTAATCATAATTATATTCATTTTAAACCAATTTTTGCCAAATTAAAAAAATAGTAGCAGTAGTAGTAGTAGTAGTAATGATGATAATAATAATAATAATAATAATAATAATAATAATAATAATAATAATAATGTGGTGATATTTCTAGAGAAACTCCTTTCAAATGAAAATTCCATCTGATTTTATTTGTTTGTGCAAAACTTTGCATAACCAAACCCTTTTCTTTTAAATGAATCAAGGTCATTCAGATGCTTGCATGTGAATCGACCAGTTTAAAAACACGAAAACTTTAAGCTGTGACAATGACAACAGAAATGATGAGAAAGAAAAAAATAAAAACTCAAATAAAGGATAAAGTTTTCATCAGACTCTTAAAGAAAGAATACAACCTACTGAACAAGTTGTTATTTTCAAAGACTAAGGATCTCCCTGTGCTGTGTATTTAAATAAAAGTGCAACTCTGCAAGAACTCAAATGGTATTTTAAACATTAAACTTTGGAGAGTATACCTGTAGATCTCCTGCTGTGTGTTTGCATAGAGGATGAGATAGGTGAGGTGGTGGTCTTACCCTCTGCAGGTCAGGTGGAGGATGAACAAAGTCGAAGGTGCCTCTCGCTCTCCGGTGGAAGTTCTCTGCAGACTCATTGGCTGTTGGGCTGATGACTGCTGCTCTTCTTGCTCCCTCTGCCCTCTTTTTATCTGCATCCTCGCCGCTGCTCACACCCAAGGATGCAAGAAGGGGGTGATGGGGGAGGGGGGAGTTTGAAAAAAATGTAGACACAAAATGTTCAATTACAGATTTAAAAAAAACACTGGAGAGGCAGCTGCAAATGCCACCAAACAGGTTTTGGCTCTTTGTTAGGCTGCAAGCAAACCGTGCAACGTTGTATGTTTAAAAACTTGAATGTGGTTTTTAGGAGAGAACAAGCTGCTTTTAGCCAATTTTAATCACTTTTCCCTCATTGTCCTCCACCTTTGTGCTGCTTTTTCCCAATTTTAGTCACTTTAGACTCATTTTCTCCCACTTTTTAGCTGCTTTTTGCCAGTTTTAGTCACTTTTAACTCATTTCCCTCACCTTTTGCTGCTTTTTGCCAATTTGAGTCCCTTTTCACCCATTTTCCTCCACCCATTTGCTGCTTTTGCCAATTTTTCCTGCTTGTTTTATTTATTATTGCCACCTGTAAGTCATGTTTTTGTCACATCTCACCCATTTCTGCCACTTTTTCTCCACATTTTTTGTCACTATTCATCCAGTCTCTGCCATTTTCTGCCTATTTTACCCCTGTTCACCCATTTTTGGCCACTTTTTTCCCAGCTTTTTCACCCATTTTTCCAGCTTCAACTTATTTTTATTTCCTCTTTCACCCACTTTTCACCACTTAGATTGTGGCGCTTGTAAAGGTATTTTTCATCAGTTTGGCTCTTTGGTTGATCAGGGCTGAGTAACAATGTTCTAGTTCATATATGTTGATCAAATTACATGTCAGCTTTGTGCTGTTGTCATGCTGTAAAATGACGTGTTGCTCATGAAACTTTGTTCTGTACTTAACTGTAATTTACATACCAACAGAGTCATGAGTGTCACACAACAGAGGAATGGAACGGAACAAGAAATACTAAAGTATGATTACCTGCTGTGATGTACCCTCGAAAGTTGTTCTCAGACACTGATTGCACGCAGGGGTGACTTCACTTAGCACAAACAGTAAGGAAATTTGTGTATGGTAAATTTCTTCTTTGCACATCCAAGCTGATCCTACAAGTGTTCAGTGGAGTTGAGGTCAGGACTGCTGGCAGGCCATTCCATCCTCTCCACTCCCAAATTCTGGAGGTAGTCTCTGACAAACCCCGCTCTGTGGGGGCGAGTGTCGTCATCTTGGAGGATAGAGTCCAGTCCCAGACCAGATATGGGATGGCCACTGGTTGCAGAATCTCATCTCGATATCTCTCTGCTTTGAGATTTCCTCCCACGATGACGAGCCTCAAACACTGCCTCCACCAAAAGGTATGGCGTAGCATTATGAGTCCATATTCCCCGGCAGAATCTGGACTCATCGCTGAACATGGTGTTCTTCCACATGTTCAGGTTCCAGTGCAAGTTTCAAACACCAGTAGTCATGGCAGGCCTCCTGACAGGGTGAGGATACTGTCTTCTAGGGGTCTTGGGACGGCGACTTCGAGGTCTGTCTCTGACATTCCCTGTTATATGGAACATGGCTTTCAGGTTGGAGATGGTACTAAGGCTCACTGCAAACAATGGTGCAGCTTGGTTTTGCAGAACACATGTTGATTCTTGGAGCAGACACCTACTGACCACTGTACCAGGGCTCACGCTCACAGGTGCTGAAATCGTAAAATACTGTAGTATCTCATTGCACCTGAACCTGTCAGTGTTCCTTTGCTGGTTTCTGCTCTGGTTTCCTCATCATCACCACAACTGACATCAGTCTGTCCATCATAACCTGCAAAAGTGACTCTGGACTTGAGAGCTAAAATTAAAAGTATCTTTAATTCTATTTACAAAGGATTGTTAAGTCATTAAAACAACACAATATTTTTTTGATTGTTGTAAATTGTTTTCGTGCTGCGGCTGTGTATTTGCTATTTTTCACTGAATGTTTGCTGATGAGGAGTTAAAGGACCTCTGAACTGTCACTGTAGTTACAGCTGATTGATATGTAGTGCTGTCCATGGTGCTGATCATGTGATTGCTGTGATTTCATGGTGAAACAGACATAACCATTCACTACATCCTGTCTGAGGCCTCAGACCCTTTATGAATGTGCCAGGCTATTAATTTTAAGGTTTTTTTTTTTTTTTGTACATTGGTCACCTTTCTGTTAGGCAGCACAATCAGATACTGCTGCGGGAAGCAGGTGTGTCATACACTTTATTGCCAAAAGTATTCACTCACCCATTCAACTAATTGAAATCAGGTGTTCCAACCAATTCCATGACCACAGGTGTATGAAATCAAGCACCTAGGCATGCAGACTGTTTCTACAAACGTTTGTGAAAGAATGGCTCGCTCTCAGGAGCTCAGTGAATTCCAGCGTGGTGCTGTGATAGGATGCCACCTGTGCAACAAGTCCAGTGGTGAAATTTCCTCACTCCTAAATATTCAACCGTCAAATGTCAGTGGTATTATAACAAAGTGGAAGCGTTAGGGGAATGACAGCAACTCAGCCATGAAGTGGTAGGTTACGTAAAATGATGGAGAGGATGCTGAGGCGCATAGTGCGCAGAGGTCACCAACTTTCTGCAGAGTCAATGGCTACAGACCTCCAAACTTCATGTGGCCTTCAGATTAGCTCAAGAACAGTGAGTAGAGACCTTCATGGAATGAGTTTCCATGGCCGAGCAGCTGCATTCAAGACATACATCACCAAGTGCAATGTAAAGCATCAGATGCAGTGGTGTGAAGCACGCTGCCACTGGACTCTAGAGCAGTGGAGACGCCTCCTCTGAAGTGACCAATCGCACTTCTCCATCTGGCAATCTGATGGACGAGCCTGGGTTTGGCGGTTGCCAGGAGAACGGTACTTGTCTGACTGCATTGTGCCAAGTGTAAAGTTTGGTGGAGGGGGGATTATGGTGTGGGCTTGTTTCTCAGGAGCTGGGCTTGGCCCCTTAGTTCCACTGAAAGGAACTCTGAATGCTTCAGCATACCAAGAGATTTTGGACAATTCCATGCTCCCAACTTTGTGGGAACAGTTTGGGGATGGCCCCTTCCTGTTCCCTGCAGACAATTCTATGGGCAGGGCAGGTTGGTTTGCACACAGTTGGCCAACCTGTGTGTCTCTCCTTCTCTGTGCAGCCTGATCAGAAACGGCCTGTCCCACAAACACAGGGTTGTTTTTGTCTTCATGCCCGGCTGTTAAGATGATCCTACTACTACTGATTTATCATGTTATCTGTGGATCAACCAATCTGTCTTACATTTACACTGATCCAGGGCTCTACAGACCAATGGACCACCATCTCAGAAAGGACATGTCGATCCGACTGGTTACACCTCTGTAATTTATGCATTGATTCTGGAGGTCATGTAATCTTGTTTTGACAGCATTCACACATTATTCTCTCTCCTTATGAGAGACTATCACGCTGGGACATACTCAGTCAGTACATACAGTTCCATAAGTCAACTAAAACTCGTCATACATCTTTCTCACACTATTAAATGTTAAATTGCTCATACCACAAAACTTTTGAGCTCTTCTTCACTCTACTTAACATACCAAAAGAGTCATACGTGTCATGCAGAAGGAAGCAAACAGAACAAGAATGAGTGAAGTGATTCCCTGTGACTGCAAAAGTTGTTCAAAAATACTCACGACAATCAGAAACTTTGTCTGCTTCTATATAGTAGTTGTATTTTGATCATTATTTAGAAATTCCCTCCCCCCAAAAAATACAGAGATGTCATGTTTGCCTTACAAATAAGATTTATGAGGGCACTGAGCCAATTAGAACGGACTGAGCTGAAGATTAATCTTTAAAAAAGTCTGACAGGAGCAGGTTTACCACTGTTTACTGCACCCTTACTTCTAAAAACTCTATCAGCCTTTGGCAACTGAAGGAGACAGGAGTGGATTACATGCAGAACATTCTAGTACCTGCACTCTTTCCTGCGTTTGTGTTTTAACTAGAGCAGAATGTGGCTTTACATTGACTTGTTGAATAACGCAGGAACATCCCCAGGAAAAAGCATTGTCTGGATGGAAGCTCATGTTGCTCACTGGAAGTTGGCGATGCTCGTAGATGTTATTGAAGTAGCTTTTTTTTAAGGCAGGGGTTCTCAACCTTTTTAGCCCGTGACCCCCGAAATAAAGGTGCCAGAGACCGGGGACCCCCACTGTACCTGAAGGTGGCTGAACACAGTCATGAACATTCAAGAAGTCATGTGGAGACAAGGCTGCCCATGAGGGGGGAACAATGGCCCAGCCAAACTGGGGGCCAGCAAATTCATGGTCCATTGTAAGGTTAAGTTGTGGTATTCTACATTTAACCTGATTCACAGCCACTCTCATCAAAGAAACAAATATCTTTTTAATTCATTTGTGCAGTAAGAAGCCCTCTTAAAAATGTGAATCCTTCTTTTTGAAACAGAATTAAAATACATTAAAAATAGCTAAAATGGATTAATAATGGCAAAAATGATGGAAAATTGGAGTTTGAGAATATCAGAAATGGGTTTGAAGTGCCAAAAATTGGCTAAAAGTGGCAAAAAAGGTAACCAAAAATGGGTTAAAGTGACAAAACCAGGCATATGAAGTGGTAAAAGGGATTTAAAAGTGGCTGAAATGGCGTTAAAGTAGCAAAAATAGGTGGAAATTTGGTGAAATAGGATGAAAAATTGATATAAACTGGCAAGAAAAGGTTAGCTAATGCAGAAATAGGCAGAAATGGGCTAAACTGGCAAAAATGGGCGTATTAAATTGTTAAGTGTGGTGTAAAAAGTGGTAAAGAGGGTTTAATAGTGGCAATAATGGGACAGCAAAGCCAACGCTGGGCAATAGACGATAGACGATGATTTTGCTATGGAAGGCACGGTTCTCTTTTTGTACCATGGAAGAAAGTGGTCAGTCAAAAACGTTATACTTTGCCGAGGTCGTTTTCACACCTTCAGGGACCCTAAAGGGGCCTACCAGCTCTCTCCTCATGATCCCAGCCAAAAACATGACTCCGCCCCCTCCTTGCTGACGTCACAGCCTTGTTGGGACATGACGGCCATCCACCAACCATCCATTACTTCTCTATCTGGACCATCCAAGGTTGCACAGCACTCATCAGTCAACAAGACTGTTTGAAAATGAGTCTTCGTGTATTTTTTGGCTTGTCAAAGACCCAGTACAGCAAAACCACCTCATCTCTACTGCCATTGCAAGTTTTTTCAAGGACTATGCAAGAGATTGACTTTGGAGATGTGAGAAACTGCCCTCAGAGGTCTATCGAAGGAGAGAATTTTGCTGGACCTTCTGAAACCTGATGAAGTTCATGAAGCTGTTTGGATGACTGTGAGATGAAACAGGATGACATTTCCTTGGTAGCAAGAAGTGAAAGAGACATTCCTGGAGAGTCACTGTACAATGCCAGGAAACCAGGAATGATAGTGTACGCCGAAAATCGGAGCAGTGGTACAGTTATTAAAACCGGCTATAACACCATTAAAGAGCACAGAGGGCCTTGTTATGCTCAGTAACTTTTCCCATGTCAGCAAGCATCAGAACTGTTGCTGAGATGCACAAATGCCTTCATAAGAAACCATAATCTACATATAATTTACATTCACTGGTGCTACACACTTTCAACTGTTAATGGCTCTGGAGTGCATGCAGGCCAGTCTATTACTTGCACTGTTTCATCGTGAAGCCATGATGTTGTAACACGTGCAGAATGTGGCTTGGCATTGTCTTGCCGAAATAATCAGGAAAGTCCCTGTAAAATACTTCATCTTAATTAAGATGATGGGTTATCAAGACTTTAAAACTTTGCTTTGATAAGCCATCATCTTGGCACTGTTGGTCATGAACTGTTGGCTGTTTGCACCTACAGTCCTTTAAAAATAAAGAACCTCTCTCCATCATTGGCCGTGAACCACCAAGCCTTTCAGCAGTGCCACCTTTATACTCAATCATCCCGTACCACTTAAACTACCTTCCTGCTGTCATGTTTTCTTTAGCATTCCCCACCTTTTTTTTTCAAAGCCTCTGCCCTTTCCCAAACATTTAGTATTTAAGGTTTTCCAGATGGATTTTTGCCCATCTTTTCCCTTTTTTGCCATTTGTTGCCCATTTAAGGTGCCTCTTGCCATTACATGTCACTTTTCCTATTTCCCTCAACCTTTTTGCAGCTTTTTGTTAATTTTAGTCACATTTCACTAATTTCCCTCCACATTTTTGCTGCTTTTTGACCATTATCGCCACCTGTAAGCCTTTTTTGACACTTTTTTTCCACATTTTTTGTCAGTTTTCCCTCAGTCTCTGCCATTTTCTGCCTAGTTTACCCCTGTTTACTCATTTTTGGCCACTGTTTTTGCAGCTTTTTCACCTGTTTTGCCAGCTTCAACTTAATTTTATTGTCACTTTCACCCACTCTTCACCACTTAGATTGTGGCTCTTGCTAAGGTATTTTTCAACAACATGGCTCTTTGGTTGAGCAGGGTTGAGTAACACTGCAATAGATTGTATAAAACTGAATATGAAATATCTTGTCTCTGTGCTGTATTCATATTTAAAACCCCCCATTTTTTAAAATCAACATTCATAGAATGTGCACACTAGAAGTAACTCTGCAGAAAAAAGTATTATTTCACAGGTGTTTAAGGTTTTATTTCAATGGTGTACAGGTAGCTTTCATTTAAATTTAAATGTTTTTATCAGGTCTCCATGTCATGTAGTCACATTATCCTAGCATGCATTCAAACAAGCTGAACATTAAACGCCTACAGACACAATCATCGACTTAACCACACATGATTGTCTTTCTTATGCTGTTGAATGTTGATTTGCTCATAAGACAAAACTAACCTGTAGTTAGCATACCATCAGAGTCATACATGTCATGCTGTAGAGGAATGAAACAGAATGAGAAATAGTCTAGTATGGCTGCCTGTTGGGATGTACCTCTAAAGCTTGTCTCATGGAGTCAGCCCAAGCAGTGATTTTTAAAAGAGATTTATAAATATACTGAAAATATGTAAGCTTTTGCTACTTTACAGCTCTCTGACAGATATCTGCATATGAAACACTCAAGCACTCTACTGCTCCAGCTGCAGGACACAAAAGGGAAGAGCAACCTTCTGTCCCAGGGCTGTCCAGCTTCTCAACTAACCCTCCAATGCTTAAAAACAGAGGTTTTGGAGCAACATATGCCCCCATCCAGCCAACATAAATCAGTAAGGCGATGATAAACCACACACCGCATCCATCCCAACAACTGGCCTGCATGCAGTCCAGAGCCTTAACCAATAGAAAAAAACTGAAGCGTCAAAGAAGGAAGTCCAGCAAAGCAGACCCAGGACTGTTGAGCAGCTAAAATCCAAGGGTATTCACCCCCTTGGATGTTTTACCCTTTCATTGGTTTTATGAATCAGTCATGGTCCAAATAATTAGTTTTTAAATGTCAAAGCCAAAACAGATTTCTATAAACTAATGTCAATAACAGAAATATGCAATGTAAAATCAGTGTCTGCATGGATATTCACCCCCTTCAATCTGCAATCACAGCACTGAGTCTGTGTGGATGGATCTCAATCAGGCTTGCACATCTGGACTATGCAATTTTACTCAATTCTTCTTTGCTAAACTGCTCAGTATCTGTCAGGCTGCACAGGGAATCAGGCGTGAACAGCCCTTTTCGACTCTAGTGACAGATTCTCCACTGGATTGGATTGATTTTCCAAATCCTGCCACATACAGAGGAAAATCTGGGGGGGTAATTTTCCCAGAGTTATAAATGTTTCACTCAAAAGTAGTAAAATGTACTTTTTTGTGTGTATTTATTTCCGCTGCCAGAGTTGGAGTAAAAATACAGAATAATTTCTGCCGGAGTAAAACTTTAAACACAGCCACTTAAGTTAAAGCTCAGCTGCCGTCACTCATGGCTGGTCACTGCTGCAGCTTGTTAGCTGTCCCAGCTGCAGATCATCCTTTGCAATCAAGACCTCCTCACCTGGTGATGAACCTCCAGACACTGTGTACTACAGCTTCTAATTAGGTAATGTGGCTCCTCTTCAACCTTTGATCCCACAAGTGTAATCTAGTGATTTTAGGTGAGTTTTTGCGTTGTCTTAACTCCTTTTTTTTACTGTTTTTTTTTTTTTTTTGCAGTGTCTTCAGTTCACTGCCAGTGATTCTGCCAACCACCAGTCAGCTCACCACCATTTGCACTGCAGTTGTCAAATAAACTTCTTTAACCTTACTACCTCATGTCCTGCTCTGCTCCTGGGTCCTTGACATGTTCATCACAATTGTTTCTGTAATATAAGAACACTATGTCTAATATGTATAAACAAAAAAAAACCTGTTTTGTTGTCATGGCCTTTATAGGTGGAAAGGCAGAATTATCTATCAAGAGGAAATGTAGCTCCTTATAAAGAGGAAGATTAATCTGTTTAGAACAAGATACAGTTCTACATAAGCATTACCCAGTTGTAAATGGGGGAGAAATTGTATCATAAGGAGTGGAAAACATTTCTAAGAAGAATGAAAAACAGCTCTGAAACGACTAAATATCACTTTATACTGAGAGAAGAGAGTTGTTTTTATTTTGTTCATTATGGAGCACAAAATCATCATTTAGAGTTAAATAAAAAAACTTTTTAGAGTCTGCTTTTATCTGCTTGCAGAGTAAATTTTACTCCAAATAGACTGGGGCCGAATGTTATACTTACTGGAATTTTCTCAGGCAAATTTACTGTGTAGATGCCTTTGCAAGCCTTCCAGAGCTGGCTGCTTAGAAGCATCCCCACAGCATGATGCTGCCACCAGCATGCTTCACAGCTGTGATGGTGTGTTTGTGGTGGTGTTCAGTGTTTTTAGCATCTTGTCTGATGGCCAAAAAGCTCCATTTTGGTCTCATCAGACCAAGAAACATTCTTCCACTTGACCGTGGAGTCTCCCACATGCCTTTAGGTAAATTTTAGTGAGTTAATGGCTTTACTTCAACAGCGGCTTTCTCTCTGCCACTCTCCCATAAAGCTTTGACTGGTGCAGAACCCAGGCAACAGTTGTTGTCTGCAGAGTCTCTCCCATCTCAGCTCCTTCAGAGTAATCAAAGGTGTCTTGGTGGACTCTCTCACTAGTCTCCTTCTTGCACACTCACTCAGTTTGTGAGGACGGCCTGATCTAGGCAGATTTACACATGTGCTGTATTCCTTCCATTTCTCAATAAAGGATTAAACCACAGGTGTCAAACTCAAGGCCCTGGGTCTAAATCCGGCCTGTAATACAGTTGTATTTGGCCCACAAGATCTTCAAGATCTTTCTATTATAACTGGATGATCCTTGTTAAATTTAAAAAAAAAAAAAAAAAGTAAAGAGGAAAAGATAAAACATCAGGAAGGTGGGAAAATAAATTAATGTTGTCATTTCATATTTTCAATTTTGCATCTCACAATTCTGACTTAAACTTATGATTCTGACTTTGTTCATGTTTTGACTTTCAAGAGTCACAGTTCAGAATTTTTAAGTCATATCTTTAAGTTTAAAACTTGTGATTTTGACTTTCTATCTCAATTATTTGCCTTTTAAATATTATTTTGCCTTTAAATTTCATGTTTTGACCTTTTGAATTAATGTTTTACTTTTATCCCAGACTTTGAGCCTTATCATTTTTACACTTCCATCTCAGAATGATTATTATCAGGTGTATTGACATGTTTTCATATTTTACTAATAGTGAAAATGAGGTTGACACTTTATAGTTAAATGCTGACTTTGTTAGGCTCTTGGGTAAAGCCTAAATTCAGAATCCGCGATTGACTTTCACAATCCTGGCCTGGATTAAACTGAACGCTGGGAGATGTTCAGTGCTTTTGAATTGTTTTGTATCAGTCTGCTGACTTATATTTTTCAAGAAGTATACCACTTTTCTAAGTTGCCTGTGGTGTTTTTTTGTCTTCATGGGGTAATGGTAGCCAGGAGTACTGATTAACTAGTGACTGGACCCTCCAGACACAGGTGTCTTTATACTACAATCACTGACACACTCACTGCACTCAGGTGATTCCTATTTTACTGATTGTGAGACTGCTGGAACCAACTGTCTGGACCTCTGTTAAATTAGGTCAGTCACTTTAAAGCGGGTGAATTTTTATGCAGTCACTTATTTCACATTACATATTTTTCTTTAATTGGCTTTACTTTGTAAAAATCTGTTTTCATTTTGACATCAAAGTGATTATATCAATTATTATTGATTATAAAACACCTTAAAGGGGCTGACTAGGCACTGTATCTGTCTGTTTTTATCTCTATCGTGTCAGAGCAGCCTTTCATGTGACATCTGTCTGACAATAAAGAAAGGTATGTCTGGCACAGTTTGTAAAGTAACATGCAAGACATGCTTATTTGAATGTGAATGGAAAAAGATGACAAAGGTATGATTCAGACATCGTAGCTTTAAAAGCAGAGTTATTATCATGTCACTGGGGAATTTAACATAACAAGAGATAGCGTGGGATGACTACAGAGGGCTGTTTCCCTGCAGCGATGAACTCCCTGACAAAAAAGTTATGCATATAAAGTTTCATTAAACATCACATGGACTGTATATCTTGGAGGGAACATATGATGAAAATGACTTTTATGCAACAAAGTATATAAACATTGCAAATGACTCCAACTCCAACTATACTGACATCAGCCGATGGCAAATTCATGTTAGGTAACTGTCCTCCTAAGGAAATACAGTTACCTGGAGATGAACTAGTAGGTTACATTTCTGGAGAAATTTGCACGTAATAAAAATGAAATAGTTCCGTTGACCTCGATATCTGATAAAGGAAGCAGAAAGCATTTTTCTATTGCAAGATTGAAGATGAATGAGCCCAAGCCACGACTTCACCTCGACTGTGTTAAATAGATAAAACTGTGGATTTGGGATGATGAGCGGGTCCTTTGTTTCCCCAAACGTAATGCCATTCCATCACTTTGGTAAAAATTCTTCTTTGTCTGATGAGTCCATCTGCGTAGATGGTGATACCTTCACTCATGTCCTCTGGAGGTTGTTGCAGATGTCACTAAATTCCTGTGCAGACTTGAGTGAGATATGCTATATTGCCAAAAGTATTCACTCACCCATCCAAATAATTGAAGTCAGGTGTTCCAATCACTTCCATGGCCACAGTTGACAAAATCAAGCACCTAGCCATGCAGACTGTTTCTACAAACATTTGTGAAAGAATGGGTCACTCTCAGGAGCTCAGTGAATTCCAGCGTGGTACTGTGATAGGATGCCACCTGTGCAACAAGTCCAGTGGTGAAATTTCCTCGCTCCTAAATATTCCACAGTCAACTGTCAGTGGTATTATAACAAAGTGGAAGTGACAGAGCGGGGTCAGCGGATGTTGAGGCGCATAGTTTGCAGAGGCCGCCAACTTTCTGCGGTCAGTCGCTACAGACCTCCGAACTTCACATAGCCTTCAGATTAGCTCAAGAACAGTGTGTAGAGAGCTTCATGAATGGGTTTCCATGGCTGGGCAGCTGCATCCAAGCCATACATCACCAAGTGCAATTCAAAGCGTGGGATGCAGTGGTGTAAAGCACGCCGCCACTGGACTCTAGAGCAGTGGAGACACATTCTCTGGAGTGACAAATCGCACTTCTCCATCTGGCAATCTGATAGGTGAGTCTGGGTTTGGTGGTTGCCAGGAGAACAGCACTTGTCTGACTGCATTGTGCCAAGTGTAAAGTTTGGTGGAGGGGGGATTATGGTGTGGGCTTGTTTCTCAGGAGCTGGGCTTGGCCCCTTAGTTCCAGTCAAAGGAACTCTGAATGCTTCAGCATACCAAGAGATTTTGGACAATTCCATGCTCCCAACTTTGTGGGAACAGTTTGGGGATGGCCCCTTCCTGTTCCAACATGACTGTGCACCAGTGCACAAAGCAACCTCCATAAAGACATGGAGCTATGTATTAAACCATGTGTTTGCTCTATTGTTGCATCCTTGTGAATGCCTTTTTCTTTATCATTTCATCGCCCAAATGAGCTCATGGTCTCCAGTATCCTCATCCTCCAATCCAATCTGCTCACAAAGCTCGCTGGAGAACGACCCACACCCTTTCTATTCAGTCATTGCAGTTCTTTTGCACAGTCGCCGGTCCGTCTCTGATGCGTTTGAGAGGTGCCACTCTGCTCTTCTCTGCTTGAGATTCTACAGTATTTTCCACACCCACCACTGCCACACTAATCTAACATAGAGCAGATCGATCCAAAGCCAACATTACGTCTCATCCTTCGCACAACCAAAAAGCCATCGAGAGGTCAGTGGGTCAGATTGTTCTTATGGCACCAGTGAGGAAGCCAAGTAAAACTTTGAGGTGGAAAACCACAAAATATTACATGAAACCACACATCAGAAACCTTTTAACTTCCTAATGGACTCACTCTTGGTAGAAGCAAAGAAAAATCATGTTGAAATGAATGACAAATCAACCTCAAATAGGCTAAATTGTCTACTGTTATAAAACCGCTTCTTAAAGATTTTTAAATATTTTCAAACATGAATTTGAAGGGATCTTATACTGACATTTTAAACTTTTTCACTTTCTAGATTTCTACAAAGTAATATCACTTAAACAAAAATGCAAAATCAGCGACTGCATAAATATTCACCCCCTTTAAAGTCCAGCCAATCAGTGCTGCCTAGATCAGGCCGTCCTCACAAACTGAGTGAGCGTGCAAGAAGGAGACTAGTGAGAGAGGCCAGCAAGACACCTTTGACTACTCTGAAGGAGTTCCAAGCTTCAGAAGCTGAGATGAGAGAGACTCTGCAGACAACTGTTGGCCAAGTTCTTCACCAGTCAAAGCTTTATGGGAGAGTGGCAAAGAGAAAGACACTGTTGAAGAAAACTCAGATTCAATCTGGACTAGAGTTCACCAAAAGCCATGTGGGAGACTCCATGGTCAAGGGGAATAAAGTGCTTTGGTCCAATGAGACCAACACGGCATTCAGAGAAGATGTTTAACACTGCACATCACCAGAAACACACCATTCCCACTGTAAAGCTGTGGTGGCAGCATCATGCTGTGGGGATGCTTCTCAGCAGCCAGCCCTGGAAAGCTTGTAAAGGTAGCGGGTAAAAGGAAAGCGGTAAAATAGATCTCAGAGAGAAACTGCATTCAGTCTACTAGAGAACTACAGCTTGGGAGAAGATTTATTTCCTGCATGGCAGTGAATATGTTTTATAGGCACTGTATGCTGAGATCACACAATGGTAATGGATTGAGTATATAGTAGTGTGTGGATTTGCACACTACATGTTTGCACACTTTCTTCATGTTTAGAAAATGACTGTGGACAGTTCTACAGTCATGGATGAAAGTATTGGCACCCCTGGAATTTCTCTACAGAATACACCGTTTCTTCCAGAAATTGTTGAAATTACAAATGTTTTTGGTATACATGTGTTTATTTCGTTCATGTGCATTGGAACAACACAAAAAAGCAGAGGAAAAAAGCCAAAATTGACATAATTTTACACAAAACTCAAAAATGGGCCGAACAAAATCATTGGCACCCTTTTAAAACTGTGGGTAAATCATTTTATTTCAAGCATGTGATGCTCATTTAAACTCACCTGTGGCAGTAACAGGTGCTGGCAATCTAGAAATCACACCTGAAGCCAGTTAGAATGTCTAAAAGTTGACTCAACCTTTGTGTTGTGTGTCTGTGTGTGTCATACCAAGCATGGAGAAGAGAAAGAAGAGCCCAGAATTGTCTGAGGACTTAAGAAGCAAAATTGTGGAAAAATATGAACAATCTCAAGGTTACAAGACCATCTCCAGAGATCTTGAAATTCCTTTGTCCACTGTGTGTAATATAATCAAGAAGTTTATAACCCATGGAGCTGTGGCTAATCTCCCTGGACGTGGATGGAAGAGAAAAAATGACAAAAGAATGCAACGCAGGATAGTTGGAATGGTGGATAAACATCCTCAGTCAACTTCCACACAAATTCAGACTGTCCTGCAGACTCAGGGTGCAAAAGTGTCAGCTCGAACCATACATGGTCATCTGGATGAGATGAAGCGCTATGGCAGGAGACCGAGGAGAACCCCACTGCTGACAAAGAGACATAAAAAAGCCAGACTGGAGTTTGCAAAAATGTACCTGAGTAAGCCTCAATCCTTCTGGGAGAACATTTTGTGGACAGATGAGACTAAGGTAGAGCTTTTTGGAAAAGCACGTCATTCTACTGTTTACAGAAAACAGAATGAGGCCTACAAAGAAAAGAACACAGTACCTACAGTCAAACATGGTGGAGGTTCAAGGATGTTTTGGGGTTGTTTTGCTGCCTCTGGCACTGGGTGCCTTGACTGTGTGCAAGGAATCATGAAATCTGGAGACTATCAAAAGATTTTGGGCCACAATGTAGGGCCTAGTGTCAGAAAGCTGGGTCTGCATCAGAGGTCATGGGTGTTCCAGCAGGACAATGACCCCAAACATACCTCAAAAAAAAAAAAAAAAAAAAAAAAAAAAAAAAAAAAAAGAAATGGTTGGAGACAAAGCACTGGAGAGTTCTGAAGTGGCCAGCAATGAGTCCAGATCTAAATCCCATTGAACACCTATGGAGAGATCTCAAAACTGCTGTTGCAAGAAGCACCCTTCAAATCTGAGAGACCTGGAGCAGTTTGACAAAGAAGAGTGGTCTAAAATTCCAGTTGAGAGGTGTAAGAAGCTTGTTGATGGTTATAGGAAGTGATTGGTTTCAGTTATTTTTTCCCAAGGGTGTGCAACCAAATATTAAGTTGAGGTGCCAATTGTTTTGTCTGGCCCATTTTTTGAGTTTTGTGTAAAATAGTTTCAATTTTGGCTTTTTTCTTCTGTTTTTTTGTGTCGTTCCAATGCACATGCATGAAGTAAACGTGTATACCAAAAACATTTGTAATTGCAACAATTTCTGGGAGAAATTGTGAATTTTGTAGAAATTCCAGGGGTCTTTTGTCCATGACTGTAAGTGCAGTTTATCATTAGGTATCTTTTGCATTGTTTAGCATTAAAGGGGGTTTTGTCATTTTAACAGCCAGCTTTTTTCAACACCATAAAAATGTCATACAAATGCAGAGTGCACTGGCTCCAAGTAGCATTGTCTGTGACCATCATGACACAATCCAGGCCCACTAGTAATACTGTCACTACAGTGTAATTATGGAAGCTATCTGTGCAAAGTCTAGATGACAGGTTGAAATCTGAAGATGTTTGTGAAGAGGTATGATGTTTGCATGTCATTATGGCTGGGGTACATGCTGACACACTTTTCTTTAATGTCATACCTGGAATGTGATTGAACAAGTAAAGGTTTCCAGTGCAGACATGGGAACTGACAGATCTTTGTTATTAAGATTGCTTTAACCCTCAGGAGATCCTTTAAAATCCAACTTAATTTGCTCCTTCAGGAAGAAGTCAGCTGCATCCCCAAAACTGCTTGAAAAATATGATACATTAATATTTCTTTCCACTTTAAACAAGTCAGTCTTGTGAAACTACTTCAGCCTGAAATATACATATCAAATAATAATGATATTTTTGCAAGTTTTAACCCTTTAAGGCCACTACGGTTCCATAACCCCACTGTTATTTCATTGAAAAAAACTTGTACTGCTGTAAACTGCTGTAACTTGTTTTAAGTATTGAATCCACACTGAGTGTGCATGAAGCTGGACATAAAAGAAACACACACAGGCACACACGCACACACACACCAATATCCAACATCAAAAGTGGCACACACTAACATTTCAGCAGCAATGTACCCTTTTAGAAAACAGTAAAAAGTGTGGGATTTTGTTGCATGCTTAGAATGGGGAAAAAGTAGCAGCATCTGGTTGACTAATAAAAATATTTAAAACTGAAGGCCAGTAGTACAAAATTAAATGTTCACATCAAGGAATGCATTAGTCTGAGTTAAGATAAATGTGGGATCAAAAATTGTATTTCCAGTGCTTTTCAGTGGGGCAGTTTTTGTCTAAAGGGACAAATATGTCGGGGGTTTTTTCATAGCTTAGCCATTTTAGGCAAATTTAACGAACTGATACATCTATTCCAAAATTTGTTAAAAATGAATGTCTTCTGGCATATTTGAGCTTCATTCATTCAACACAGCCAAAATGGCATGAAAATTAAATAACAGAATGTACAGAAAATGGTCCCAGGAACCTCTGAGGGTTAAATAAGTGGGTCCTGCAAGGCACTGGTTCCCAACCAGGGGTCTGGGCCCCCCCCCAGGGGGCGCCAGAGATCTTAGGGGTGGAGCAAGGCTTTGTCTGCTCTGAGGCTGTGAAAATAAGATTTGCAAATATTGACTTAAACCATGACAAAGCAGTGAGTAAGTAGTTTATACAAAGGTCTTTTAATGAGAAAAGCATGCATCTGCCTTTGTCAGGGGTTAATCAGTGAAACAGTTAAAATCTATGCTGAGTTTTGGCAGCAGTGTGTCACTTTTTCTTCTCTCTTGGGTTCCGGGGGGGCTTCATGGAAAAATGTTTGGGAAACACTGCTCTAAGGGAACCTAAAAAGCCTTTCTTTGTACAGAAAACACTCAGGTAGAGGACAAAAATCTATTCACTAAATTACTGTGAATTTTTCCAACAATTGCTACTTCAGCCCATTAGTTTACTGACAAACGGCCAGAAGAGAGGAGAGAAGCTGAAGGAGAGAAATAGCAGAAAATGAATTCTTTGTTTACTGAAGTGAGTCTTTGAGGAGTCATCCCACATCAGTCGCTCTGACTGAATGTGTGAAAGAATTATTCATTGGAATATATCTAATAATCCTTCCTCACAGACTTCAGGAGAGTGGCCAGTTTAATTTCTGTATGCAATCAGATCTATCTAATCTCTTATCTAATCTCTATGTTCAGGTTGTGCAGAGTGGTAGAATCTATGAGTGAATTTGGGTTTCAGGGGGGTCAAGGACTCAGGGGTTTTGATTTCACTATGATAAGTGATGTGGTTTCCATTTGTAGGCCAAGCAGTCCTGACCTATCATGTATCAGCAGGCTTTGGGTGAGCAGATTGAACTTTTATGTTGTCAACAACAAACAGTCTAGATGTGCATTTGTAAGACAATATCTGCATCAAAGTACAGACGGTGATCCACCATGGATCAAATACTTAAACTTGAGCCCCAAATGTGACACTAGGTGTAAAGCCAACCAGCTGTTAACATTTTCTCACTACCTGGAAAGACTGAAAGGCTCAAACTAAACTGAAAAAAGAAAATATGTAATATAAAAGAAATTTATCAGCCCAGGGTTTCTCAGACCATTTTCTGGTGATCCCACTTTTTAGGTACTAGCCATCGCCACTCAGCAGCTTTGCTTTCCGATCTTGGATAACATTAACTCTGAACTCAGTCTGGTCCTCGCCTGGCCCGATCTGTTTTACAAATCAAGAAGATCCTTAATTTCAGTCTGATAGACTCTCTATGCAGGCTCAAGCCTTTGTCCGTCAGTGGCTGTCTGGACTGAAACAATAAGTCTCTTAGTCTCAATAACTGTGTCTTTAGCTCTTTGCCATCCAGTAGAGACTTGTTTTGTGTTTTATGGTGGAGATGGTGTGTGTTTTTGGGTAAAGCCCCCATGTGGCGTTAATGTGTACTGCACGTTAGATCACATCCTATTTTCTCTCTCTCGCTCTCTAGTGTTTATTTTCATTATTTTAACTTCATGTACAGCCCTTTGAAAGCACTTATATCAATATTATAATTATCTATAAACTAACATTTAAAATACTAGAATTTACTTTACTTTTTTTTAGATAAATTATTTCAAGTATGGTGTTCAAATGAAGAAATATTAAACTAGAGTTATTAAACGTATTTGTGGTTTGTAAATCAGAGTGTCTTAATTCACTGATCAATAATATTTATAAACTGCAGTAGAGCCCAGCAGACAAACACATCAGGTAGAAAATAAGTTGTGCTGTAAAGGTAATGATCAGGTGTGCTGTTACCTGAGGTAGCTGAAGTAATAAATGTAGCTCGGGCCAGTTGCCTTTTTGGCTGTCATACAGTTCAGGGGTTCTTGTGGCAGTAGTTCTCGTAGGTGTTCTTTGGTACGGGTCATCAGAGGAGACCTGGATGATGTCTTGAAGCCCCTTGTCGTCAATGATGTCAATGGTCTGCAGTCCCTGGAGACCCATTAGCGATCGCATTAGTTAGCTTAGGTGTTGTCGTTTTAATGGTATGGCTTGATCCCATGTTGTTGTTAGCGCCTTTGCGAGCATTAGCAACATTAGCTATCATGGCGTACTCATGTTGTTAGCGTCTTATTATTAGAAATAATAATCATAATTATAATAATATATCCCAGCCTTCAGCTGGATGGTGATAGCAATTCGTCTGCTTCTCTCGGCTACCACTGGATCTTCTTTGTGTGAAAGAAAAAGAGAAGCAAAGAAAGGGAAGCCTCTGGAGCAGCATCCTGGTGGGGTCTGTTGTAATTCCTGCATCATTTGTCTTGCACCTGGGGCAAAGATGAAGATGGATGAATGGGAAGCTCAACCAAAGGGGAGACATTTTTTTCCGTCCAATGAATGGGTTGTGGGAGACACTCTCACAATGAAACGTCTCTCTATGTGTCAGTCAGTGGGTTCAAATATGTGACTGGAAGGTGGCTCATTTTATGCTGCTGTGCTCAACTGATGAAAAAGAAGGCTAGAAAGAAAGGCATCTCTCCCATAATATGTAGGAAACATTCACAAAAACTCGCCTCCTCTAGACCCCTGTGATGTTATTTAGACTAGCAAAGGCACATTTGACTGTGGAGGAATGTTTCTGACTTTTTTTATATGTTAGATCCCTCACATTTATCTTTATAAGAAAGCAGCCACAGCCTGTCTTAACGATGAAGTCCATCTGTATGCAGCCTTCACACTGAGGCTATTTTTATTGCTCTTATCTAAAATTGCAGAGGAGACATAATTACTTTTTCCAGGTTTGGTACAGAAGACACACAATTACTAAAGAAGTCATTTTCTTAGAAGTTGATTTTTTAACTCCCATACTTCTGAGTCAGTAAAATACTAATAAAGCTGAGGAGAAATGCTAATCTCACTTCATGAGGAGCTTTATAGGTTAATTCTGGTATTTTTAAGCCCTTCATGCCTGAAAACTCAAATAATAGCTGGAAAATTCTCATTTTGGAACTGAAAAGTTAATTTAACAATCCAAAAAGAAAAAAGAAAAATTGCCAGAAAATTTCACCTTGTTTTTTTGTATCAAAATTGATACACTAGGCATTTTATGCAACTGATAATCCACTGGAAGGCGTTTTCATCATTTATCTGATTGTATTGAAAAAGTTTTGAAGTAATTTATTGATTATGTTGATTAGATAGAGCAGTGCTACTCATCTCTGCTCAACCAAAGAGCCAAATTTTTGAAAATTACCTTTGCAAGAGCCACAATCTAAGTGGTGAAAAGTGGGTGAAAGTGGCGATAAGAATATGTTGAAGCTGGCAGAAAAAAAAGGTAAAAAAGCTGCAAAAAAGTGGCCAAAAATGGGTGAACAGGGGGAGGAGGCAGAAAATGGTGAAGACTTGGTGAAAAAGGAAAAAGAATGTGAAGAAAAAGTGGCAGAAATGGGTGAGACATGACAAAAATGGCTTACAGGTGGCAACAATGGTAGAAGAGCAGCAAAAAGGTGGGGGAAATGAGTAAAGAGTGATGAAAATTGGCAAAAAGCTGCCAAAAAAGTGGGAAGTACTGAGTGAAAAGTGATTTAAATTGGCAAAAAGCAGCAACAAGGTGGGGTAAAATCAGTGAAAAGTGACTACAATTGGCAAAAGCAGCAACGATGTTGGGGGGAAATGAGTGAAAAGTGACCAAAAATGGCAAAAAGCAGCAACAAGGTGGAGGAAATGAGTGAAAAGTGACCAAAAATGGCAAAAAGCAGCAACAAGGTGGAGGAAAAGAGTGAAAAGTGACATGTAATGGCAAGAGGCACCTTAAAAGGGCAAAAAGTGGCAAAAAAAAAGCAAAAAGATGGGCAAGACATTGCAAATAAGAGCAATGAAACTATACAGACAAATTAAGATAAAGGTTAATAATTAAATTTGACAATTAAAGCCTTCTGTTTAAGTGTGGAAAACAAATCACATCGGATAATTCTGAGGTCAAAGTTTCCCTTTTTAATGGTTTTCTGGGGGAATCATATTTCAAATTTAGACATAAAAGAGCAGTATCACTGAGAAAGAGGGTTCATGAGTAAATCCTTTAATTATGATACAACAGGCTATGTGTGGTTAAGGAGGAGCTCTGAGAATACTGTCCATGGATATATGCTTTGGCCCCAAGCGTACCCTGGAGAGATTGTCACACAAGCAACAAATTAAAATTTTCATAAATCACAGAAAAATGATTTTTTTCAAGCTGTTTGTTTTGTCAGAATGTCAGATATGCATTTATGATCAAGGATAGTTGGAAAACTGGCGGGCCTCCCCTGAGGGGTGCCCCAGGGCTTCAGGAGAGGTGTGGGACAATAAGCCAGAAAAAAAGGTGATGAGCTTTGCTAACTTGTGCTGTGTGTGAGGCAGAATCTATTGTTACTATATATATATATTTAAGTTAGAGTTTTCCTGCACTGGTCCTGATGATGCTCAGCAGCCACAGTGTTTAATTTGCAAAGATGTAGAAGCTGATGACAGCCTAAGGCGGTGCAAATGTGAGGTTCAATTTAAGACAAAGCAGTAAGTCTGGAGACAAAACCAGGATCATTTTTTGCAGGAAGTCAAAGGAATTTTGGTCCCTCAAGTAAAACTAAGACAGCCTCTGTAGGTGCAGGTTTTTGGCACTGATCAAAAGTGAGGACCAGGCAAGGCTGAAGGCGGAGGATGGTATGCAGTTATGCAATCCTACATCAGCTGCATGGATGCAAACTCATAATTTCCTCTTAACCAGAGCGTACAAATCAGGTACTGTTAGCAGTAAGTTTATTAACCTCCTAAGACCCTGCATACACACGAGGACATTTTTACTCTCCTACAGCAAAGTTATCATTTCTGCTATTAGAATTTTTGACATAATAGTCTAGAATGTCCAATGAAGTTTAAGTTATTGGCTTTGAATTTTAGAATAACTTGCTGTTTGGATATTTCAGAGAATTTGCACGGAATTTATCAAGTATTTTCATGGAAATTTCAGGGATATGTTTACATGTTCTGGAGAGTTTCATTGAAAGTCTTTTTTCTATTTTCTTTGACATTTTCTTGGGAATTTGGGAAATTTATTTGTGTATATTTTGGACTGGATTGGGACTATGGGAAGTAGGGATTGTCCTTTAAAATTTTCACAAATTTTCATGGAAATTTCAGAGAGTTTGTCTGGAAGTGTTTTCATGGAATTTCAGGAATTTATTTGTTCATTTTATTTAAAACTTTGGTGGTCAGCAAGACCATGGTCTATTGTAAAGTTAAGCTGTGATTTCCATATTTCATATCTAACCTGAAAAAAATAACCACTCTTATCAAAGAAACTAAAATCTTTTACAGTCATTTGTGTAGTAAATAGCCTTCTTAAAAATGTAAATCCTTTGTGTTAAAAAAGGATCAAAATGGTTTAAGAATTAAAATGGGTTGAAAATGCCAAAGAAATGGTGGAAAAGGTGGTGACGCTGGATTTTAAAAGTAGGAGAAATGGGTTAGAAGCGGTGAAAATCAGATTAAAATGGCAAACAAAAGGTAAAAATTGGTTAAAGTTGCAAAAATGGGCATAGATAGTGGTCAGAGGAGTTAAAATGTTGCTGAAATGGTTCTAAATTGGCAAAAATGTGTGGAAATTTGGTGAAATGGGTTGCAAAATTGATATATATAGACAAAAAAATAGTTAACTAAGAAAGAAAGAAAAGGCAGATATTTGCATTAAATTAGTTAAACTGGCAAAAATGGGCATATCAAATAGTGGAAAGTGGTTAAAATAGTAGCAATAATGGGTCAACAGAGGCAACATTAAGCTTAAGTGGCAAGAAAATCTGAGAACGGCTTGTTTCAGCACACATTTTCTGAAAGCTGGAGAAAGAGAGGGGGGTGAGGAATGAATTTTTCTGATTCTTGTGGGGACTGTCGATTGGCCAGGGGCACATATTTTTGCCAGAAAGCCTGAAGAAGTTTATTTTGCATAGAATGTGACCTGTAAGGAAATACTGATTTCCTTTTCCAGCAGGACTTGACACCTACCAACAGTGAAGCCAAAACTACCAAAAACTGGTCTCCTGACCATACTGAGTTTAACTGTCCAGCCAACTGGTCTGACCTGAACGCTGTAGAGCACGGGTGTCAAACTCAAGGCCCGAGGGCCAAATGCGGCCCACGTTGCAGTTTTATCTGACCGCAAGATCATACCATATCTTAAGTAGATCTGGTTCACCGGAATGAGGTCTGCAGATTTCCTCCAGTTGTAAAAATAAGCTATAAAAATCTGAAAAAGTTTAGAGTAGAAATAATGAGATAACAAGTCAGGAATGAGGGAAAGACATTAATTTGTGTTTTCATTTCATATTTTCATTTTGCATCCCAAGATTATGATTGAAACTTAGGATTTTGACTTTTTATTTCATATTTTGACCTTTTAAATTCATAATTTTGACCTTTTCTCTCATATTGTGTCCTTTTAGATTCACAGTTGCTCATATTAAATCAAATCTTGACCTTTTAAATTCCTAACTTTGACTTTTAATACCATATTTTCACCTTTTAAATGCCTGAGAATTGAGAATTTTATCTCATACCTTTTAGAGTAACAATTTTGAATTTTATCCTCTATTTTGACTCATAATTTCAACTCTATCTTAAATATTTGTCTTTTTCCCTATATTTCCCCTATAATTCATTACCTGTGAAACACGGTTGACAGTATTTGGTTAAATCTTGACCCTGTTAGGCCCTCAGGTCAGAGTTGACACCCCTGCCGTAGAGAATCTCTGGGGAAGATGAGAGAAACCAGACTCAACAACATAGACTAGCTGAAGGCTGCTATCAGAGCAACCTGGGCTTCATAACACCCCAGCAGTGCCACGGATTGATCGCCTCCATGCCACCTTACACTGGGGCAGGTAAACATTTCTGTTTCACAAGTCCTTTATTTGTGTGGGTGTTTTGTGATTTTCTAACAGCTTAAAATAGTCGCTTAAAATAGTCATTTCTTTTTTATTTTCAAGAGCTGAAAGCCGTAATCATCAAGACTAAGACAAAAATCTCTTAAAATATTTGTTTCACTTTGTATGACATGAATCTAGAACACATGGAAGTTTAATTTTGTTGAGATGCAGCTTCACGAAGAAATGAGCTGAAATACTGTGGCCTGAAACAGAGTGTTCCCCCAGGGCAGATTTACTGTCAGACCTTCAGCTCCATTAGAAATATGCAATTTAGAATTCCTCTGAAGTGTTCAATCTCCCTGCAAAACCACTAATTTCATGAAAAATAAGAAACATCCCCCCCTACAGTATCACATGTCTGACAATTAAAGTGACTTTCCAGTATGTTGTAGTTTTGCTTTAAATCTGATCTATATTTCCTTTCCTGCTGCAGCAGCACAGCCAGTTTCCCACAGGGGGCCATTACAGTTTCATCTAATCATCTCATCTAATAATGCCAAAAGTTCAAGTGTTCTTAGAAGTGTGTGTAAACGATTGCACCAAGCTGCTCCATCACTTATCAAGACAACAATGTCACTTGTGATAAAGTAAACAAGGTGCCTGTCATTTGGATATTTTTCCCTCTGGAGCCACTCTCTGCTTCCATTATGTTGATTTAGCTCTGTTCCTGATATTGTACCTGCATATCTAAACGCTCTGCTCACAAGGCAGCAAGCAGACAAAAAGAACGTGAAGAAATCAGCAACAACTACAGATGATGAACCGTCAGGCCAGTAACCCATAAAATTCAGTGCTTACTAGTCATAAAATAGTGACAACAGAAGAGATATACACTATATTGCCAAAAAGCTTCGCTCACCTGAGTCGACTCACGTGAACTTAAATGACATCCCATTCTTAATCCATAGGGTTTAATATGACGTTGGTCCACCTTCTGCAGCTGTAACAGCTTCAGCTCCTCTGTGGAGGCTTTCCACAAGGTTTAGGAGTGTGTTTATGGGAATTTTTCACCATTCTTCCAGAAGTGCATTTGTGAGGTCACACACTGATGTTGGACGAGAAGGCCTGGCTCTCAGTCTCCACTCTAATTCATCCCAAAGATGTTCTATCAGGTTGAGGTCAGGACTCTGTGCAGGCCAGTCAAGTTGATCCACACCAAACTCTCTCATCCATGTCTTTATGGACCTTGCTTTGTGCACTGGTGCACAGTCATGTTGGAACAGGAAGGGGCCATCCCCAAACTGTTCCCACAAAGTTGGGAGCATGGAATTGTCCAAAATCTCTTGGTATGCTGAAGCATTCAGAGTTCCTTTCAGTGGAACTAAGGGGCCAAGCCCAGCTCCTGAAAAACAAGCCCACACCATAATCCCCCCTCCACCAAACTTTACACTTGGCACAATGCAGTCAGACAAGTGCCGTTCTCCTGGCGACCACCAAACTCAGACTCATCCATTAGATTGCCAGATGGAGAAGCGCGATTCATCACTCCAGAGAAGGCGTCTCCACTGCTCTAGAGTCCAGTGGCGGCGTGCTTCACATCACTGCATCCCACGCCTTGCATTGCATTTGGTGATGTATGTCTTGGATGGAGCTGCTCGGCCATGGAAACCCATTCCATGAAGCTCTCTACCACTGTTCTTGAGCTAATCTGAAGGCCACATGAAGTTTGGAGGTCTGTAGCCACTGACTCTGCAGAAAGTTGGCAACCTCTGCGCACTATGCACCTCAGCATTCGCTGACCCCGCTCAGTCATTTCACGTGGCCTACCACTTGGTGGCTGAGTTGCTGTGGTTCCCAATCACTTCCACTTTGTTATAATACCACTGACAGTTGACTGTGGAATATTTAGGAGCCAGGAAATTTCACCACTGGACTTGTTGCACAGGTGGCATCCTATCACAGTACCACGCTGGAATTCACTGAGCTCCTGAGAGCGAGCCATTCTTTCACAAATGTTTGTAGAAACAGTCTGCATGCCTAGGTGCTTGATTTTATACACCTGTGGACATGGAAGTGATTGGAACACTTGATTTCAATTATTTGGATGGGCGAGTGAATACTTTTGGCAATATAGTGTATGTAGAAAGAGTGAGGGGACATGCACCAAACAGCATGAAGTTTGGGAATCAGTCCTTGTGCGTTGGGGACTGTAGTCTCTTTATATCGTACCTGCTCTACCCCATTGAACTGAAATGGCACCCAGGATTTTTTTTTAACCCTACACAGACAGGTAACCATGTATGATCACTATGTTGGCCTTGATTTTTACCATGATAATAATAAAATGTGACAAAAGTAAAAAGTCTTGGGATGGCCACTGATAATATTTAAAGAGTTTTTGAATTTTTAATTTCCAAGTAGACTTAACCTCTTAATCTAAACACCAGAACCTCGTATCTGCACAAGGACAGCTTTTATAATGTGGCCACACAGACGCTGCCACTGGTTTTGGAAAACTGTGTTTATTAAATTTGATGGCCTCAACATATTTTCCAAAAACACTGGGTTTCATGTTTACTGTAGTGCTTCACCTCTTCTTTGAACAACATTTGGTGAGCATTCGTGAACCGAGGAAATGTGGCTGAAGAATGTTTTATGAATGTCGCCCAATTAAGAATTTCAGCCTTACAACCTCATAATGAGCCAAACATTTTTAAGTGAGTGACAGGCTATCGCTGCAGGTGGAACACTCTAGCACCTGGACTGTTAAACTTTAGAGCTTAAAGAGCTCTAAAGAGCTTAGAGCTGAAATGTGTGCAGATGACAGTACACACCTGGCAGCGTGCTGCTCCAAAACCTTCCTGATGTTATCTTCTTCAGCTGGTGAAATGCTCACATTATTTGCAAGCTTACATTCAGAAATTTTACTCTAAAATAGTTTGCATCATTTTACAGAACAACCTTTCATTCAACCAGCCTCCTTATAATGATCTTTTTGCAACGCTGTCGCCAGAAAATCTTACATTAAAAAAATCACTTAAATTGGATTTTTGTAGGAAGGTTTGTTTCTTGATCATTTTGAAATTCCTATTAATTTTTTCTAAAGCAGCCAACAATGGCTGTTTACAAATTGTGCAACCTTTACGAGGAATTCAGGAAATCAAATAAAAAATTGTTTTTTATTTTAAACTATTTTCAACAATTTCCATCCTGATATAAACTGATATTATTATTAATTTTTGCTACTTTAGCCCTTTAAATGCAAGTGTAGGTACAAGAAGTCACATTTTTTATTAAAACACACACACAAATTTAGCTGATTTATATAAAACAGTATGGCTTTTTTTGTAATCTGTTTGGGGGAGAAAAAAAACAAATAAATAATAACAGTGAGTTATTGTGTTCAAAGGGGAATCTAAGGGTTAAAATCCCCCAGATAGTTTAAAATTTGGTCATTTTTACCAGGGTTTAAGGTGATGATAGGATTAATGTTTAACTTCTATAAGACTGAGATTTGAAAGTAGGATGGCACCCCAAGTGTTAACATGACCACAGCCTCGTTAAACTCCATCACTCCATCTTTCAGAGGCAGAGCGTGTAGAGCGTGGCAGAGAAGTTGATCATATTTGCTATTCTAGATCACCTCATTCAAGCATTCCTCATCAGAGGAATGTTTTTGTAAGTGAGGCTCCAGAAATACCGGTTCTTTCACCGCCCTGTGTATTTATGAGCCCCTGGTGCTGTCCATGGTGCTGAATTCACAGACTCCTTCTTCCAGCAGTTTCCTTTGTCTTGCACTTATATTTTTAATACTACAAATACTGAGGAATAGATCAGAATTTAAAGAAAAAACAACTGGGAAAGTTTATAATTTATTTCCTACTGAGTCTAACATCGTTACAAGTCAGCAGCAGAGCATGTATACGTTGGTGTGGAGGCTGTATAATTGTTCAAAGACACTTTAATGGAGCCAGAGAGCTACTAGAGCAGTAATACTCAACATGTGGCTCTTTTGTGATTATTTGTGGCTCTTTTATATCTTAATTTTAAATATTATTTCTCCAGAAAACCTTACAAAGAGAAACTTTTTAGCCCTTTTTCACTATTTTTTTGCCACTTTTCATCCATTTAAGCGACTTTTGCCATTAAATAGCACTTTTTTCCATGCTTTTTTGCCCATTTTTGACACTTTTTTGCAACTAATTACCCTTTTTTCCCAATTTTATCCCATTTCTGCCTTTTCACCTTTTCTTCTCCCCATTTTCACCCATTTAAGCTACCTTTTGCCATTAAATACCACTTTTTATCCTGTATTTTGCCCTTATTTTGCCACTTTTTTGTAACTTTTTACCATTCTTTTGCCACTTTTATCCCATTTTTGCCTTTTTCACCATTTCTTCTCCCCATTTTCACCCATTTAAGCTATGTTTAGTCTTTAAATACCACTTTTTTCTTTTTTTGCCAATTTTAGCCACTTCTTTTTGCCACTTTTATCCCATTTTTGCCCTTTTTCATCACTTTTCGCCCATTCAAGCTACATTTTGCCACTAAATACCACTTGTTTTGTATTTATTGCCCATTTTTACCACTCTTGACTGCTTTTTGCCCATGTAAGTCACTTTTCACTCATTTTTTGCCACATTTATGCTACTTTTGGACCATTTTATGCCACCTGTAACTCATTTTTGTGGTCACTTCTCACACATTTTCGCTACTTTCTGACCTTTTTTCCATGTTTTTCTCCCCATTTTCACACCTTTTCACCCATTTTTGATGCTTGGTTTTATTGCTTCTTCAAGCTTTTGTTTCACCACTTCGATTGTGGCTCTTGCAAAGGTATTTTTCAACAGTTTGGCTCTTTGGTAGAGTAGGGTTGAGTAACACTGGTCTAGAGTATCAACGACAGTTAAATGTCATGTAGCTAATCATTGTCTGTCTGTTGAGTAAGAGCTTGGAATGGGATTTTACTGTGATTTTACTGCTCAAGTACTCGTTCATTACATATGACCATAAAATCAAATCTATAATCACAAACAGCTCTACTGGTGGTCCACTGTGTTATCTTTCTTCTAAATAATGAAACACAAGATGGTTATGTAACTGAGAGTTATCAGTTGTACCTAAACTGTATAAATAATGTCATTAAAAGGTCACATGTGGGTTCAAAGGGTTCTTTCACGGAAATTACTTCTGATTCATAGCTACCAAAAAACCACAAGAAATACAAGGTCAAACTTTATTGATAACAATATAGATAATGCAGTTTATAAAGCTGGGGACTGATTTCATCCACTACAAACTATGTGTAAGGCTATCATCTAGCACAGTGGTTCTCAACATTGGGGTCAGGAGCCCATTTGGGGTCGTGAGACACTGAGAGAGGGTCTACAGAAGCCTTAAAGAAACTAGGAACATTTAAATACTTTACACCAATTTTGCCAGATTCGTCATCACTTTTCCCACCAATTTTGTGAACTTTAACACACTTTTGCCACTTAAAACCCTTTTTTTTCCATCCATCCATCTTCTTCCTCTTATCCGAGGTTGGGTCCTGGGGCCGGCAGCCAAAGCAGGGAAGCCCAGACTTCCCTCTCCCCGGCCACTTCGCCCAGCTCTCCCCGGGAGATCCCAAGGCGTTCCCAGGCCAGCCGAGCGACATAGTCTCTCCAGCGTGTCCTGGGTTTTCCCCGGGGCCTCATCCCGGTGGGACCTGCCAGGAACATCTCACCAGGGAGGCGTCCAGGAGGCATCTGGACCAGATGCCTGAGCCACCTCATCTGGCTCCTCTCAACACAGAGGAGCAGAGGCTCTACTCCGAGTCCCTCGCGGATTGCCAAGTTTTTCACCCTATCTCTAAGGGAGCACCCAGACACCTTGTGGAGGAAACTCATTTCAGCTGCCTGTATCCACAATCTCATTCTTTCAGTCTCTACCCACACCTCATGACCATAGGTGAGGGTGGGAACGTAGATCGACTGGTAAATCGAGAGCTTCGCCTTTCGACTCAGCTCTTTCTTCACCAGCACAGACTGATCCAGAGACCGCATCACTTCCGACGCCACACCGATCCGCCCTGTCAATCTCCCGCTCCATTCTTCCCTCACTCATGAACAAGACCCAGAGATATTTGAACTCCTCCACTTGGGGCAGGATCTCATTCCCAACCTGTAGAGGGCATTCCACCCTTTTCCCACTGAGGAAAATCCATTTTTTGTCAGTTTTAAACCCTTTCCACCACTTTGTTCCTGCCTGTTTTTGACACTTCTAAATCAAATCTTGCCACTCTCTGCCTATTGTTGGCTCTGTTGACACATTATTTCCACTATTAACCCCTCTTTTTACCACACATTTCACAATTTAATACGCCCATTTTTGCCAGTCCAGCCTGTTTCTGCCTATATCTGCATATTTAGCTTTTTTTGGGAGTTTATATCAATTTTTCCATCCCATTTCACCAAATTTCCACCTCTTTTTGCTACTTTAACACCATTTCAGCCACTTTTAAATCCCCTTTCACTACTTCATATGCCTGTTTTTGCCACTTTTGGTTATTTTTTGCCACTTTCAACCAATTTTTCACACTTTAACCGATTTCTGCTACTTTTTGACTCCAGTTTTAGCACCTTCCCATCATTTTTTCCCATTATTAACCCACTGTAACTATTGTATTTTAATTCTGTTTTAAACAGAAGGATTCACATTTTTAAGAGGGCTACTTACTGCACAGATGAATTAAAGATATTTGCTTCTTTGATGGGAGTGGTTATGATTCAGGTTAAATATAAAATACCACAGCTTAACTTTACAATGGACCATGGGTTTGCTGGCCCCCAGTTTGGCTGGACCATTGTTGCCCCTAATGGGTGGCCTTGTCTCCACATGACTTCTTGAATGTTTATGGCTGTGTTCAACCACCTTCCAGTACAGTGGGGGTCCCTGGTCCCTGAAACCTTTATTTTGGGGACTGCAGGATGAAAAGGTTGAGAATCCCTGCTTCAACAGAAATGGAAAACTGCTGTTTTATTCTTTGAAGTGAGAGATGTCCATCGATTAACAACACACACATTGTAAGGCAGAGTAAATATATGACACTTGACATCTGACTCCATCCATCACTGAGATCTCATATCAAATAAGCACATTTTCCTCCATGAGAGTTTACTCTGCCATGAATAATACATGAGCAGCTCTAACAGCAGGCTACCGCACACTCAAGCCACACTGGCACAAGAACAGACACAGCATGTGAACCTATTAATGTTAATAATGTCTACACGTGCATTTATGATCATAAGGCCACAAACCCAAGGTTTTCAGGTCAGAGGAAGTCATGAAAAATGCAATGTCACACTGTAAAGGTCTTTTTATTTCATTTTATACCTCGCCCTGGCAGCTTGCATGAAGGGACATGTGGCGCTGCAATTATCACCGGACGATTCATAGACATGGAGGCTACAGCAGTGCTCAGATGGGGACAATTAAGAGCAGATGCCTCTCCAGCTAATGGGGTGTGTATGTTTGTTTGTGTGTGGTGGGGGATAGTTGGGTTACGAAGAGAGAAAGAGAGGGTGAGGCTTGTAATGGGAACCAATGTAAGTCAAGCTACTTAAATAGGAATCATGGAGGCTTCATGCTGCTACAGATCAGAGAGGAAGGATACAATCCACAACCCCAAGGGAGCAAAGATTCACTGTGGAGAAGAGATATAGGAAAACATGGAGGGGGTGGGAGGAGGAAAGTGGGGACTGCATGGTAGAGGAGCTGAGGACATGGATGGGAGGCCAAGAGGAAGTCAGCTCAACTTTGTGTCTCTGTTTGGTTAGTTTTACAACTCTTTAATGCATTGTAAAGTAAAGCTGTGGTATTTTTTTATTTAACCTGAATCATAACCACTCTTATCAAAGAAGCAAATATCTTTTTAATTAATTAGTGCAGTAAGAAGCCCTCTTGAAAATGTTAATCCTTCTGTTTAAAACTGAATTAAAATACATTAAAAATAGCTAAAATGGGTTAATAATGGGAAAAAAATGATGGGAAAGATGCTGAAGTTGAGAAGTAGTAGTAAAAATAGCAGAAGTGGGTTAGATGTGCCAAAAATTGGCTAGAAGTGGCAAAAAAAGGCATTTCAAGTGGTAAAAGGGGATTTAAAAAGTGGCTGAAATGGCACTAAAGTAGCAAAAACAGGAGGAAATTTGGTGAAATGGAATGAAAAATTGATATAAACTGGCAGAAAAGGGTTAGCTAAGGCAGAAATGGGCTAAACTGGCAGAAATGGGCATATTAAATACCATGATTTTGCTGGCCCCCAGTTTGGCTGGGCCACTGTTCCCCCCTAATTGGCGGCCTTGTCTCCACATAACTCTTCTTGAATGTGTATGACCGTGTTAAACCACCTTCAGGTACAGTGGGGGTCCCCGGTCTCTGACACCTTTATTTTGGGGATCGCGGGCTGAGACAACTGAGAACCCCTTTTTTAGAAGAACAGCGTCACTAAGAAAAGCATATTGTTTTTAGTGGTGAAGCTGTTATCACCAACCCTGTAGCTCTCACTCTAATCATATCACTCCAGGGAAGGAAGTCCATTTATTCTGGCGTGAGTCTGTTTACAGTGAGGAAGGAGAAATGAGAAGATAACATCTTAGATAAGAAAAGAAAAGACATAAAAACTTAATGCCATGACAGAAGAATCTACAGAACTGAAGACTGAACATGAATGTTACATATAGCAGTGGTTCTCAGCGTTGGGGTCGGGACCCCATTTGGTGTCGCAAGACACTGGGAGGGGGTCGCCAGATGCCTTAAAGAAACTAGAAATATTTAAATACTTTACACCAATTTTGCCAGATTTCAACCCGTTGTCATCACTTTTTTCCACCAGTTTTGCCAACTTGAACACATTTTTGCCACTTAAAACCCATTTTTTGTCAGTTTTAAACCCTTTCCACCACTTTGTTTCTGCCTGTTTTGCCACTTCTAAATCAAATCTTGCCACTCTGTCTATTGTTGGCTCTGTTGACACATTATTACCACTATCAATCCCACTTTCCAAAGGACCATGATTTTGCTGGTCCCCAGTTTGGCTGGACCATTGATCCCACCTTCTGGGCAGCTTTGTCTCCACATGACTTATCTTAAATGTGCATGACTGTGTTCAACCCCCTTCAGGTACAGTGGGGGGTCCCCGATCTCTGGCACCTTTATCTTTAGGGTCGTGGGCTGAAAGGTTGAGAATCCCTGGATTACATGATGCTAAAGCTAATATGTACAAAGCCTTACTCATACAATCACTTACACATTCTTGGAGGGCTGCTTCACAGAAAAAGAAAGAAAGCACAGTTCTCATAGCACTTTGTAGTATTTTGCACCAACATAAATCCAAGCTAACATTGATAAGTGAGTGTGTGAGAAGCAGAACACGCTGCCAAGAGTAAAAGAGTAGGAAAGAAGGTAGGAGTGAGATTGGAAGAGCACCAGTTACCTTCCCACAGGGCAGGTACCTCTTGGTGGGCAGGAAGGTATAAAGTAAGATGAGAGGGAGAGAGGTGGGAATAAATGTGAAGGTACAAGGAAGTCAGGAAAGATTACCGGTGATGAAGTGAAGAGGGGTAAATCTGAGGACGGGATGCCAACAGGGTGCACTGCGCAAGAGGTTTAAAGGTGCGAGGGTGGGAGGACTACAAGATAAGGACAGTCAGGGGAGTAGGAGAGGGGTGAGACTTTGAACTCTCTGTGTCATACTGTGGGAGAAAACATTTCATTCAAGGTGTATTTTTGCCATGCATGCCTCTCCTGGCATGCTTGCATCCAACTGTGCTAACACCCACAGTTTTCGGTGTCTGTTTTCTTGACTTTCTTTTGGCTCACTCAAAGGAATAGCAGTCTTTAATTATACATACATGTGCAGGTTAGTGCCAAACAAACAAATCACTGTTCTCTGTGAACATGCAGACTCAGGATCTGCATACCGAAGGGATTTGTGGGCATGCTCAATAGGTCAGGATGCAGGAAAGGTAAATTAGGCGTAAAGAAAATGGGCTTTCTGCCTTGGACAGAAAGGTTAATGGCTTTATGAGATTGCAGTGACATATTACTGCAAACACCTCTGGGCAAATAAATAATTTGATTGAAATATCTCAGGAAGCAGTTGTTGCAGCCTGTTGTTAATGGAATATTAAATCCTCAGGCATGTTTAAATGTTTGATAATGGCTTACAGCAAAATGAACATGTGTATATGTGACAAGTTAAACAATAATTCATTCATGGTCGGTTACAAGTTCAACACAATTCTCTTCTGAAATGATGCTTAGAGTTATCACACGGTTGAGGACTGACTGAAACCACACTAAAACCAATTTCATGCCCAATTTTAAAAAAGAAGAGTTTTTAGCTGGTTATGAAACAGACTGAAATAATAATGATTCCGCTTTATGATTTAGCAGAGAGGATCAGCTGATCAAGGACATCCATCCATCCATCCATCCATCCATCCATCTTCTTCCGCTTATCCGGGGTCGGGTCACGGTGGCAGAGCAAGCAGGTCAACCCAGATGTTCCTCTTCCCCGCAACATTTTCCAGTTCCTCCCAAGGGTTTCCAAGGGGCTTCCAGGCCAGATGGGATATATAATCCCTCCAGCGAGTTCTGGGTCTGCCTTGGGGTCTCCTCCCGGTTGGACAGGCCCGGAATACCTCCACAGGAAGTCGCCAAGGAGGCATCCTGACCAGATGCCTGAACCACTTAACCTGGCAAGCCAGATCTGGAAAACCTTCAATACTAAGCATATGGGAAAGAGGGGAGGATTTCAAAAATACTCGTAGTGTGATTGGATGAACGTTCTGCCTGTCACATCTTTAAGGGGCAATCAGAGCAACAAAACATGATGTAGCCGTGACCGAGGTGCTCGTGTGCAGCTACCGAGGAATAACGTGAAACATGGTGACTATAGACATGTCAGTACTTGACTTTTGTTGTTTTTGAAAAGAAAACAACTCACTGCTGTTCTTTGTTCTTCTTTTAACGAAGAGATATCATCAAGTTCTGGTAAAACTGGCACTTTAGCAGCATCCACGCTAAGCTCTTCCGCCAGAACTGCACTGGCCTCATGTTGCTGCTCGCTTATGTCATGACTCCACCCCGCCTGAAAGTACTGCCCCTCCTCGCTGATTGGTCCTGTCACTTTCAAACGGTTCAGACGGGAGCTTTGCAAGATGGATTCACCAGTGAGAAACACAGAAACAGGCGTATCCATCTGCCTCACAAGGTTACGATCCACCTCAACTGGACACCTTTCAACGTGAAGGAGCAGCAACTACTTCAAGATCCTTCCGGATATCCAAGCTCCTCACCTTATCCTTAAGGCTGAGCCCAGCCACCTACCTACAGAATCTCATGCCGCCTGCTGTACCCGAGATCTCATTCTTTTGGTCACTACCCAGAGTTCATGACCACAGGTGAGGGTTGGGACATAGCTATGCCTTTGGGCTCGCTCCCTCTTCACCTCAACGGTATGATACAGCGTCCATTTAACACTCAAGCATGAGCAAATCCCTGAGATACTTGAACTCCTTCACTTGGGGCAAAAACTCACTCCCCACCCGGAGGGAGCAGTGCCCCGTTTTCCGGCAGAGGACCATGGCCTCAGACTTGGAGGTGCTTATTCTCCAGCCAGCCATAAACTGCTGCAGAGTCTGCTGGAGGTCCCCAGGCAAGGAAGCCAGCAGAACCACAATAATCAAGGACAAATACTCTTTGAATACAGGTGCATCAAAAAACATTTGAATGTCATGAAAAAGTTCATTATTTACTGTGATTTAATTCAAGAAGTGACATCTTGATGATTGCCGCCCAAAAAATTGAAAACCCCACTTTCCCAAAATATTAGAATACCACAAAGCATCAGTACAAAAATGATTGATAATACAGAAATCTGACCTTCTTGAAAAGCATGCAAATTTATGCCCTCAGTACTGACCTGTCCTCCATCACTACTGGTATGTCAACTTCTACCAGCTTTATCCCATACAACCTCATCAAAAACTCTCTCCCAGTCATCTCCCCACTCATTACCACAATCATCCTATCCTCCCGCAGCTCTGATTTAGTTCACCAATCCCTCAAACTTGCAGCCGGTACCTCAGAAAACCTGGACTTGACCCTGACAGCATCAACCAGCCCAACTCCAACCTCCCATTTCTGTCAAAAATTGTACAAAAATCCTCATTCATTGTACCACTGAATTAGAAAATCCACTTGTATATTTTGCTCTTCTCCTTTTTGTGCATTTTCAGCTTTATGCACTATCATTCCTGTGATTATTTCTCCTTGTTTAAGGGTATAACTTTTGTAGATGCATCTAAAATCCAAGCATGAAATGCCTGATGTGTTTCAGAAGCCAAACAGGCCGAGCAATAAGAGAACTTGCCCTTGTGTCTTCAGGGACTCTGGACTCTGGGGCCACATGAAAAGGCCTCTTGCCTGGTCACTTTGGCGTTAAACAGCACTAATCAAGCACAACCTTCTATTCTGCTGTTCTGGAAGCATGAGAACATTGTTAAACATGGAGGAGGAATTCTCTACAGACCAGCAGCTCCCCCTGGGCCCCATAGAGGCACACTGTCCTCAAACAGCATATATCACAGCTGCATGTGTCTCTGTGTAGACAGTGTTTCTTTTTTCTGTGTTAAGAGGAAGGATAAGAGACTGCGTGTCCTGATACATGTGTTTGCTACCGCCGTATCAGTGTAGCCTATCAGTGACAGTTGTGCCAGATAGGCATTGAGGAGCTTGAGTGCATGTGTTGGTGTGGGCTCAGCTGTCAGGTCTCCCTGGTGGACCATTAACGCAGATGCTTGGCTCGAGTCTATCAAGTGTAGGACATCAACAGCACCCCTGTACATGAAGACACGCTCTCAGGGCCCTCTACCTCCTCACCTTGGCCTGATGGGATATCACTGGGGGAATGTACATTCACCACCAAAGACAATTTGTCTTGATAGCTGCGATCGTAGCCCCACAGCGATCTTTCTCTTCCTCACTCTCTGCCTCATCTGTGTCCCTTGGGTTGCTGGATGTGTCCGAAGGTAAAAAGCACGACTGGATGACATGATGTTTGGGCTGATTGACGACAGGCTGGCTCCCCACATGAGTGGAGAAGCAGCCTGTCTCCCCGCCTGGGGTTTATACGAGGAACTGAATGAGCACTGGCACATGGATGTTAAGCAGTAAATCTTCTCTTCAATGAGATCTGGATGCTGCCTGAAAGCACATGGTGTCATTTAGATATAACTGGGGGTAGCACTCATTATATTTTAGCTTAAGTGGCTGAAGATAGCAGCTTGGAAATAAGCAGAAATGGAGCAAAATCCAAAGTTTTATGAAATGAGCTGGGAAATCCTGGCAGGCCTGAGCCCACCGACTGTGGATACATGGCTCTGCAGTGGGAGAGTGACGGAGGCAGATGTTTGGCTGTGTTATGACCCTGGTAATAGGACCGACATGTGGCTGTCCTGTATCCAGAGGAGCAGGTGCTGCCTCTGCACAGCCATTACCATCTGCATTGATGAGATCAGGGACTCGGCCATGCTGCATACTAGATGGTTATTACCCCTAAAGTAAAACATAAAATAAATAAATGTGCAAGCTGGCCCAGTCAGCAGTACGACCCAAATAATGTGTATAATACTCCAAAGCCGACTTGTTAGAATGATTAGTGCGTGCATATCCTAATCGTATTCTACATTATATTATATCACTTTAATGTTTGGTTGTATTAGTAAACTGTTCATTTCATACTCTTTCTGGTACTCAAAACGCGGCTGTGATACACTATATTGCCAAAAGTATTCACTCACCCATCCAAATAATTGAAATCAGGTGTTCCAATCACTTCCATGTCCACAGGTGTATAAAATCAAGCACCTAGGCATGCAGACTGTTTCTACAAACATTTGTGGAAGAATGGCTCGCTCTCAGGAGCTCAGTGAATTTCAGCATGGTACTGTGATAGGATGCCACCTGTGCAACAAGTCCAGTGGTGAAATTTCCTCGCTACTAAATATTCCACAGTCAAATGTCAGTGGTATTATGACAAAGTCATCTTTCAGTTCCACTGAAAGGAACTAGGATGGCCCCTTCCTGTTCCAACATGACTGTGCACCAGTGCACAAAGCAAGCTCCATAAAGACATGGATGAGAGAGTTTGGTGTGGATCAACTTGACTGGCCTGCACAGAGTCCTGACCTCAACCTGATAGAACACCTTTGGGATGAATTAGAGTGGAGACTGAGAGCCAGGCCTTCTCATCCAACATCAGTGTGTGACCTAACAAATGCGCTTCTGGAAGTATGGTGAAAAATTCCCATAAACACACTCCTAAACCTTGTGGAGAGCCTTCACAGAGGAGCTGAAGCTGTTATAGCTGCAGAGGGTGGACATTAATCATATTAAACCCTATGGATTAAGAGTGGGATGTCACTTAAGTTCACGTGAGTCGACTCAGGTGAGCGTATCCTTTTTGCATTATTGTGTATTTGACCATGCCCCTCCAAAGGGAACTCAGTAAGGTTTCATCCACTGAGATGATTCTTCAACACTGTAGGACACTTGGCCAAATTTTGCCAACTTAGAAGACAACAAAGTTTGCACAATGTCAAATTTTATACCCTCATCAGATCAAAGAAAGAACTTTGCTGACATTTTCCCATGTAGAGGACACGAAGGTGAGCACTTAGTCAAATCTTGCCCACCTAGAGGGCACCAAAGAGGGAACTTAATCAAATTTTATCCACTTAAAGAGGACCCTAGAGGGCACTTGGTGAATGTTTTACATTGAGAAGGCAGAAAATGGTTACTGAATCAAGTTTTGTTCCCTAAAACAGGGGTTCTCAAACTTTTTGGCTCGTGACCCCCAAAATAAAGGTACCAGAGACCAGGGACCGCCGCTGTATCTGAAAGTGATTGAACACAGTAATGCACAATAAAGAATAGTCGTGTGCAGACAAGGCTGTCCATTAGGGGGGATAAAGGGGGAAGTTTCTGGGACCCAGCTAAACTGGGTGTCCATGGAGGTCAGCAAGACCATGGTCCATTTTGAAGTTAAGCTGTGTCAACCATGTTTTTATATTTGACCTGAATAATAACCACTCTTATCAAAGACACAAATATCTTTATTTGTTCAGTAAATAGCCTTCTTCAAATGAAAATAACTTATAAAAACATAATTAGAATTTTTTAAAAATTGCTAAATATGATCAATAATGGGGGAAAAATGGTGGAAAAGGTGATGAAATTGGATTTTTGAAGAAAATAAATGGGTTAAAACTGGCAAAAATAAGATTAAAGTGGCAAAAAATAAACCAAAATTGGGCTAAAGTCACAAAAACGGGCACAAAAAGTGGTAAAAGGGGAATAAAAAGTGGCTGAAATAGCTTTTAAGTGCAAAAAATTGCAGGAAATTAGATGGACTGGGATAAAAAATTGATATAAACTGTCAAGAATGGGTTAACTGTGGTTAAAATGGGCATAAAAGAGTGTAAAGAGTGGTTGATAGTGGCAACAATAGCCAGAAAGTTGCAAGAATTGGTTTAAATGTGACAAAAAGAGGCAGAAAAAGTGATGGAAAGGGTTTAAAATGGACATAATGGGTTTAAAGTGGCAAAAATGTGCTAAAATTGGCTAAATTGGTGTTAAAAGGTGATGAAAGGATTAACATTTGGTCAAATTGGTATAAAGTGGCAACAGTGTACAGTAGTTTAAAAAAATGTTCTTAGTTTTTTGAAAGGCACCTGGAGACCCCCTCTCAGTGTCTCATGACCCCCAAGGGGATCCCAACCCCAAGGTTGAGAACCACTGCCCTAGAACAGGGGTTCCCAAACTTTTCAGCCTGGTACCCCCACAGTAACGTTAACGGAGACCAGGGACCCCCTGTCTAAGGGTGATGGCGGCGTTGTTGACCATAGCTGTGCACATTAAGGAATACTCATGTGCAGACTAACATTTCAAAGATTTTTAAAACATTAACTTTTATGAATCTCACCATGTTTTTATTTCTAGCTGAAACAGTTTTATGCATATATTTCTACAAAAGATAGGTAAAACATCAGTTCAAAATCATTTGAAAATACTGTCCTTTTGTTTTGGGAAGGCATCTCGTGTCCCAACCCCCAGATGTCTGTAACTAGACTAAAATTATTAAAGATAAAACAGGCCTAAAATTTAACTCAAAGGCATTTAAGATTAAGACCAAAACTTGATTTAAAATAGCTGCTAAAACTATCACTGATCCTTTCTGGCACCCAGAAATAATCTTGGATGAGTTTCAACTGAACTGTGGACCAGGGGTTATCAATGTTGGGGTTGGGACCCCATTTGGGGTCGCAAGACATTGAGAGAGGGTCTCCGGATGCCTTAAAGAAACTAGGAAACTTTACACCAATTTTGCCAGATTTCAACCCGTTGTCATCACTTTTTCCCACCAATGTTGCCAACTTTAACACATTTTTGCCACTTAAAACCCATTTTTTTGTCAGTTTTAATCCTTTTCCACCATTTTTTTCTTCCTGTTGTTTCCACTTCTGAATCAAATCTTGCCACTCTTTGCCTACTGTTGGCTCTGTTGACACATTATTACCAATATCAACCCATCTTTACCATTTTTTTATGCCACATTTCACAATTTAATATGCCCATTGTTGCCAGTTAAGCCCATTTCTGTCTATTTCTGCTTTAGCTAACCATTTTTTTTGCCAGTTTATATCAATTTTTCATCACATTTCACAAAATCTCCACCTACTTTTGCTACTTTAACACCATTTCAGCCACTTTTAAAATCCCCTTTTACCACTTCATATACCTGTTTATGCCACTTTGACCCATTCTAGGTTATTTGTTGCCACTTTCAACCAATTTTTGGCACTTTAACCAATTTCTGCTACTTTTTGACTCCAGTTTTAGCACCTTCCCATCATTTTTTCCCATTATTAATCCACTGTAACTATTGTATTTTAATTCTGTTTTAAACAGAAGGATTCACATTTTCAAGAGGGCTACTTACTGCACAGATGAATTAAAGATATTTGCTTCTTTGATGGGAGTGGTTATGATTTAGGTTAAATATAAAATACCACAGCTTAACTTTAAAATGGACCATGATTTTACTGGCCCCCAGTTTGGCTGGACCATTGTTCCCCCTAAAGGACAGCCTTGTCTCCACATGACTCGTCTTGAACGTGCATGAGTGTTCAGACACCTTCAGGTACAGTGGGGGGTCCCTGGTCTCAGACAGCTTTATTTTGGGGGGCTGAAATGGTTGAGAACCCCTGCTGTAGACCATATCTCTTTGGGATTTGAAAAAGCATTAATTTTATCAGATATTAATATTAACATTTCCAGTGCTAGAGATCTGTATGGTGTTTTGAAGTAAATAGATGGCAAAAATTCAAAAAATGTTCCAAAATTCCTGTGTTCACCCTTTAAAAGAGCAGCTACAGGGCGGAGGGATGGATGAGGGGAGGAGGTGAATAAATGGGCTACTATCCCTTTAACGTCCTCTGACGTCACACTGATGCAGATCTGCCCGGCTTGATGCGAGCGGAGGAGAGGAGGAGAGTGATGCCGTAAAAATGAAACTCCTCAGCACTAATTTTCACAGCTCTCTCCAGGAGAAGATGGAGTCCACCCCTACGTCACCGAGAGCGGATTAATACGTGCTTCCACCTCTGAGTGCCCATGCAGCCCGCGCGAGAGAAACTGCGGCACACGCGACACTTTTTTTTTTTTTTAGTAGAAAAGCGACAATATTGAGGTCAGAGGAAAGCGTTGCCAGGGCGACCAGCTTGCTAGGGGAGGACACTGCAGCGCGCGCGCCGGGAGCGAGCCTTGCGTGCCCCTCTGCGAGGCTGCGCACGTGCTCGCGCGTGTGCGAGAGCTAGCTTGGACGGTCACGGCATCCACACAGCGGCAGCGGCGGCAGAGGCAGCATCTTCTCGGACCGCTGGAAAGTCTGTATCCGCTGAGGTGAAGCCAGTCGAGGCTTGGAACAGGGACAGGTTTGGTCGGGAGTTCTCTTCGGAGGGATTTACTGAGGACTTATCGACGACGTCCCAGAAAATAGAAGCTGAAAAAACTGAGAGGCACCGGTCAACACAGATGACACTTCCAACGGCTGTCAAATTCGCCGAGACCCCGCAGACACGTCCGGGTTATCGGGGGTCATTTTTTGGTATTAAGGCGTCGTTGAGACATTCTTCCTAAGGTAAAAGCGGACTGTCAGCTGTGAAATGTCTGAATTAATCCTCCTGTGCTGAAGAAAACGGGGACTGAGCCGAGGAATCCTGCTATATCCTGCTGTATTTGGTGTGTGATGCAGTAGAGCAGCCTTAATTTTCTGCTCTTCTCTCCGCTGTCATTGTCTCCAGTCATGAAGTCCCACCTGCCGGCCCGCTTGGATTGAACGAGGCACTGTTGTTGGTGGGTTTGTTGTTTTAAAGCCAGCCACTTTTTTTTTGCTCGCTTGCTTGCTTGAGGAAGGTTTCAGAAGAGGACGAGGAAGAGGAGGACGAAATCCCTTGAAAAAAATTGGTGGGAATCTGGCTGCCAACCAGCTGCGTGCATCACAAATTAACAGGTAGGCTGCTAAATCCTATTAAAGCCATGATTTTAACTGAAAAAATACGGTTTAGCTTCGCTGCATGTTGTTTGAACCTGAACTGTTTGGTGCATGTGTGTGTGCTGGAAGGCTGGCTTTTGATATCTGCTGTGAAAGAGTCAGAAAATAGGGCTGGAAATACTATTTATGTTGTTTTTTTCTTTATAAATCACCTGGTTCCTCCATGTGTCATTGAATTATTTTCAGTAAATCAAAAAAGAGGGACGTTTTCAGCTCATAAACATGTCTAAAAAATGATTTTTTAGGTGTACATATGTTTGTTTCTGCAGCATATTTTCCTCATATTAAATATGTGCACATTTGCAAACCTGTTGTAGATGCAACATGCAGCCAAGCTGTTCCTTGATAACAGAAGATGTATCCACTATTCCATTAATGAGGTCTTGGACTCCGAGCTCCTTTTGAGAGAAACAGAGGCTGCTATTCAGTCAAGCTGAGCTAATTTCTCTGTCCTCCAACATGCAGAATTGAGGCTTATTAACCCAAGTGCTTAGCTGAGATTTTATCAATGCAGGATTGGCCATTGGGCACATGAAAATCACTGTGCATTGCTTTATAGGGTTTTTTTTTTTTTTTAAAGAGTGAAGGTTTTGCAAGCTGTGCACAGATTTGATGCACATTCCCCTTTATATATCAGATTAATCCTTCAGCTTAATTGGAGCATATTTTTATGGTGTCTTTATCCTCAAAAGCCCAGGAAACACCATGATCATGAGAACATATTCTCCTAAAAGCCCCCCTCCACACATACAAATTGAAGCGCTCACTCACAGCAGGAAGAATGGGGTGCATTTATATGCTGTGGCTGGTGTTGTGGGGCATTCGGATCGGCAGGGCCTGCTAGATGATAGAATTCAGCAGGGACAAGAAGACCTCTGTTCTTATCTGCGGCGACGAGGAAGGGGAAGGCAGCTCTGCTCGGCTCAGCTCACCTCAGCTTCTCCCCTCAGTTTAGGCGGCTATAGCCTGCCCGTATAGCTGATAGGGAAATCTGCTCTGTGGGGAGAAAACATTTAAATGGAGTCCAGGGGAAAATATGTGCAACCATGCTTGTGCTAAATAGATGTTGCCACAGAGGAGTTGATATTTATCTCAATGGCGGCTCGCCGGCTGGAAATTTTGAAGACCTGTGGAGATGTTTAAGGGGGATAGAGGTGGCACGATGATGCTGTGTATGAAAGGGATTGTAGTCATGGATGAGGAGACGCTTTCTGCAGCAGTGCATAACATTGGATCGTGTTCGGTTAAGCACCTGATTTTGAATTATTACAGAAAAGGACAAAAAAATCTGTGCACGCTACTTCATTACCCTTCTGGGTGACCAATGCATGCAAGGCCCTTCTTTTCAAACCTGCAAGGAGCAGCAAAACTGGAGGCAGAAGCATTTAAAGCATGCTGTTTGGTGGATTGATGGCTCCTAGCGCGGGTCGCTAAGCAGTCAATAAATGCGGGCTAGTGTTGTGACAAGATGGGCTGAGATAGTCATCACAATCACTCCTAAAAATTCCCATCACTCCATCCCATGCTTCTTGTTTTATTCTTCCCTATTTACTTTGTCTGTTGATAAATCAGTGACAGCAGGCCCCCCAGTGCGCTGGGATGTTTTTCTGACAGGGTAGATGACAGCAGTTGCTGCTAATTTTAGGTGAGGGATGTCATCTGTGTAAAAAATCTTCCCCGTTATGGCAGCTGACATGCTGACTGGAGAACAGGGGACCCATCTGATGAATGCTGGTAAAATTAAATGTTTGTTTAGTAAAGGCGAAATGAATTAGTAAAGCCAAGGCTGGCTGAACACCGAGTCCTCAGGGAGGCGCTGTTGCTCATATCTCCCGTCTGTTATGAGGAGCAGATGAAGGAAAACAATTTGTCAGTCATTGCTTTGAAGGTGCAGATTTTTTTTCAAGACTGCTGGCACGATTTTGTTTCCCCAACATCAAGGCTTTGTCTTGTACTTTGACGCTAACTTGAGCAGATGCATGATGATATGGCAGAATATTGATTGATATGAAGCTGAGTGTGTTTTAAAATTCTGTTAAGAAAATGCTAATTAAGTGCAAAATTTGGGGAATTAACATCACAGGAGTGACTTGTTCAATTAAGATCAGTTCAGAGGAAGCTTGCAAAAACCTTAAGGCAATATTATGATTTTTGATACAGTTTGTGTGTTTGCTACATTCACCAAGACCAAAAATGCATGCACTATATTGCTAAAAGTATTCACTCACCTGCCTTGACTCACATATGAACTTAAGTGACATCCTATTCTTAATCCATAGGGTTTAATATGATGTCGGTCCACCCATTGCAGCTATAACAGCTTCAGCTCTTCTGGGAAGACTTTCCACAAGGTTTAGGAGTGTGTTTATGGGAATTTTTCACCATTCTTCCAGAAGTGCATTTGTGAGGTCACACACTGATGTTGGACGAGAGGCCTGGCTCTCAGTCTCCACTCTAGTTCATCCCAAAGGTGTTGTATCAGGTTGAGGTCAGGACTCTGTGCAGGCCAGTCAAGTAAATCCACACCAAACTCTCTCATCCATGTCTTTATGGACCTTGCTTCGTGCACTGGTGCACAGTCATGTTGGAACAGGAAGGGGCCATCCCCAAACTGTTCCCACAAAGTTGGGAGCATGGAATTGTCCAAAATCTCTTGGTATGCTGAAGCATTCAGAATTCCTTTGACTGGAACTAAGGGGCCAAGCCCAGCTCCTGAGAAACAAGCCCACACCATAATCCCCCCTCCACCAAACTTTACACTTGGCACAATGTGGTCAGACAAGTACTTTCCTGGCTACCGCCAAATCCAGACTCGTCCATCAGATTGCCAGATGGAGGAGCGCGATTGGTCACTACAGAGAACGTGCCTCCACTGCTCTAGAGTCCAGTGGTGGCGTGCTTTACACCACTGCATCCCACGCTTTGCATTACACTTGGTGATGTATGGCTTGGATGCAGCTGCTCGGCCATGGAAACCCATTCCATGAAGCTCTCTACACACTGTTCTTGAGCTAATCTGAAGGCCACGTGAAGTTTGGAGGTCTGTAGCGATTGACTCTGGAGAGAGGTGGCGACCTCTGCTCACTATGCGCCTCAGCATCCGCTGACCCCGCTCAGTCATTTTACGTGGCCGACCACTTGGTGGCTGAGTTGCTGTGGTTCCCAATGGCTTCCACTTTGTTATAATACCACTGACAGTTGACTGTGGAATATTTAGGAGCAAGGAAATTTCACCACTGGACTTGTTGCACAGGTGGCATCCTATCACAGTACCACGCTGGAATTCACTGAGCTCCTGAGAGCGAGCCATTCTTTCACAAATGTTTGTAGAAACAGTCTGCATGCCTAGGTGCTTGATTTTATACACCTGTGGTCATGGAAGTGATTGGAACACCTGATTTTAGTTATTTGGATGGGTGAGTGAATACTTTTGGTAACATAGTGTATTTTGGATAAACATTTACTGTATTGAAGTAATAGAGTAACATGTCTCCATGGGAGTGTTCAGGCTGTGTCTGGATGTACAGTAGTCACATATGTTTTCTGACTGTGGATCAGTATTTGTAGAGTTGGTCGTCTTGCAATCAGAAGGCCGCAGGTTGGATCCCCAGCTTCTTCAGTCACATGCCCATGCGTCCTTTTGCAGGACACTTGACCCCAGTTTTCTCCCACTGCTGTCTGTGGGGTGAGAATGTTTTTGGAAGACGTATGAATGGAAGACGTAACTGCTACTCTACATCGCAATTCCACCAATGTGGAGTGAGGTGGTCAGTTTTACTTGAGGAGTTTGCACTTTGAGTCGCCAGAAGACAAAAAAAGCACTACAAACTCAAGCCCATTTCAGTCAGGAGAGACCAGTGACTGGTGTAAAGATAACATTTCATCTTGCATATGTGATAATGAATTATATTTATTAACATGAGCTGCATTTCCATTACTCTTCGAAATGCCCAAAATCCAGATAGCACAATAAAAACTGGTAATGGAAACACTTGAATTTTGACAAACCTCTCAAATATGGCAAACAAGTTTTTACGCTCTCGTGAGGAGGTTTTTCAGACATTTGGATATAGAAATATATCGCAAAAGTGTAATGGAAACACTTTTGCGGCATTTACAAGTCACAGGACGTGACGTACGGTGTCACATGACCAGTCAGTAATTGACAACAACAGTTCCCAATGGGACTGTGCCTCTTGTCCCGGGAGCACCAGCCTCCCTGTGTAATCACCCACTCTTTACATTAGTTCATCGAGGCTACCTCTTTTTATTCATGGACTTTTCTACTAAATCTATTCCCTGCTTCTATTGAGCCATTCATTATGACCTTTATTTCTCATTCATTCATTCACTTATTTCTCTGCTGTCCAGGTGATGCAGGCTCATTTGTTTGATTCAGAGGGATCCCAGTGCAGGGACTACTCAGGATGAAGGATTCTAAGGATTCTGTAACTTCTTTTATGATTATATAGGGGTCAAAATAATCAGCTTCTGAAAGTGTGGATAGCTGCATTTTCCTCCTTTACGATACAGTCAGGGAACGATGCTCCCTGTGCATGCATTGACATGGAGTGATATAATTTTGACATGAGGATTAGCATGTTTGTCCCCTATTAGCAGTGAGCTTCATGTCTATTTCTAGAGAATTCTGTAGTCCATGCATATCTGCTGTTGATCAGACCATATATTTTTTAAATTACTAGAAGAGTAAAATGACGGGCTGTACTATACTGTTGTTTTGTTGTGAACTCTTGTGAAGAATTGGACTCCCACAGTCCTTTCACAGTGGCCCATCTCCATCTTTTGTCTGAGCCTGCTGACTGAGATCTTGGCTGTCTGGGGTGCAAGATGAAATCCTGATAGAATTCAAGCTAGAACTTCTCATCATTTTTCCTCTCTTTTCTTGGCTGGTCTTTCTCTACATTTGTAACATTTTCTGTTGTTTGCCTTTCACGGTCTCACTGTTTTTTTTTTCTCTCTCTCTCTCTCTTCTTTTTTTACTCTTCCACTCATCTACAAACCCCGAGCTCCATCTGTCATCCTCAGGCAAACTTTGCCGTACCGTCCCCAGTCAGCTTATTAAGGTAACATCAAGGTCAAACACTCTGACACATTCTGATCGAAAAAACTCGATGCCTGCTTCCCGAGTCTCTAGCCAACAGCAGCCTCCCATCTTCTGCTGTAACCAGCCTGATCATCGGCCAAGATCAATGAACAGTTACACTTTCCTTGAAAAAGATAAAGCCCAAAAAAGTTAGAGAGAAGGTTCCAGAACACCCATGTCCTCTCCAAATTTCTCCCCTGCAGTCCCCTGACAGTATAAAACCTGCAGAGATGAAACCAGTGTTGTTTTTTGTGATTTATAAAAAAATAATTCAATTCATCCTCGAAGTGTGAGTGAAACAATGGGATTTTCAGCTTCTGTGTAAGAGAGGAAGATCCTGAATAGAAAGCATGAAACAGATTTGATGGAATCAACAGCAGCGGAGTCAGCAACAGCTGGGATTAAATACATCTTGCTCTCTGGCCAATCAGATTGACTGACAGTCGGAATCCACGTCGCTCTGAGTAGTGCAGATCATCCCTTAGACAATTGGTTGACTTCCCTGGATTGTCTCCTTGTGAATCCGTGGGAATTTACCTGTGTGCTTTGTTCTAGTCTTTAATACCCCTTTGAAATCCTTTTCATAGTCCAGGGATTTCATACAGGAATCTCACTGCAACATCATTTTAGAGATTAATGTGTGTATGAAAAATCCCCCATGTTTTTTCATTTCTGTGGCTCACCAACACAGTAACCGCTTCATTTGCATCCCACAAACGTGCACTAGGGCTGCAGGGCTTTGGATGAAAATGAAAATCACAAATACTTTGATCAATATTGAGATTAGAACTATTAAACATGATGATGTACTCATTTTAGCCACATTTTGACTTAAATGTGATTGTCCTGACCCAGCATGCACCCCCCCGGGTCAACTGGCAATAGGTCAGTAACATGATGGGGTTTAAATGGGCGAAACAATTCAGAAAAATGTCCCAAAACATAATATTGTGACTTTGAATATCCCAACATTACCCACAGTATCATCAAAAGATTCAGAGAAATCTCTGTGAGCAAGGGATAAATCTGAAGATCTTTGGGCCCTCAGGTATAAACAGGCATGCTTCTGTACAAGAAATCACTGCATGGGCTTAGGATCACTACCAGAAATCCTTGTCCGCATTCCAGAAATGCAAGTAAAGCTGTATTTTTGGAAAAAAGAAGCTACGTGCTAACATAATCCAGAAATGCCACCATCTTCTCTGCGCCAAAGCTCTCTTAAAATGGACTGAGGCAAACTGGAAAACTGTTCTGTGGCCAGATGAATCAATATTTGAAATTTCTTTTTGGAAACCATGGAGGCTGCACAGCGGTGCAGGGGTTAGCGCTATTGCCTCACAGCAAGAAGGTCCCTGGTTCACTTCCCGGTCAGGGAAGAACACATGGAGTTTGCATGTTCTCCCATGCATGCGTGGGTTCTCTTCGGGGACTCCGGCTTCCTCCCACCACCAAAAACATGCAATGACAGCTGGGATAGGCTCCAGCACCCCTGCAACCCCCAACAGATAAGAGGTACAGAAAACGGATGGATGGATGGAAACCCTGGATGCTGTGGACTAAAGATCATCCAGCTTGTTATGGATGCACAGTTCAGAAGCCTGTGTCTCAGATTGTATGCGATTGCATTAGTCAGTGCAGTGGTTCTTTGTACAGTCATGCCCGATTAAATGACTATACAACAGCCAAAGATGCTTCTGTGTGTGTTTGCACTGGTATTTTTGGATTCTATGACCCCTTTTAAAACTCACAGTATCATAAGGTCCCAAGATATTAAAAAAACTAGACAACCTCTTAGACAGCTAGATTTTTTCTAAAGTGTTTTGTGTTATTTCCTCACTGTGCCCTAATTTAATATGCACTTATATTGGAGAATTGGTGTACAAATGACTTTAAACAGGTATAAAAAGTTTGGTTAGGCTACAGCAGCTACTGAATAAGGCTGGTATGGATAAAATTGAGGCTGTAAAAGCTTACATTTTATCTTTTGTTTATGTGATTTAGTTGTTCCCAGATTGAGTGAGGTGTAGGTGCTTCAACCATGCATCATACTACAACTAAAGATATGATTTTGCATGGATATGAATATGGTGTGCCTGGAGATTTTGGCTTGATCTTAGGTATGCCTTGAGCAAAAAATGTTTGAAAATCCCTGCATTAGTGCCTATGGCGTGGGCAGCTTACACATCTGGAAAGGCACTATCAATGCTGAAAAGTAGAGAAAGGATTTGGAGCAACATATGCTCCCATCCAGACAACGCCTGAATGCGTATGAATTGCATATGTATATTTCAAAACAATGCTAAACCACATACTGCATCCATCGCAACAGCGTGGCTTCACAATCAGAGGGTCTAGGTGCTGAGGTGGCTTGCCTGCAGTTGAGACTTTTCACCTGTCGGAAACATTTGGCACATCTAAAAATGAAAAATCCAGCAAAGAAAACCAGTGATTGTTGAGCCACTGGAATCCTACATCAGATAAGAATGGGACAACATTCCTCTCCCAAAACTCCATCACTTGGTCTCTTCACCTCATGTCCCAGATGTTGATAAAAGAGGAGGGGATGCTACACAGTGGTAAACATGGCCATTGGTAAACGCTGGTGGCCCCGGCGGACAGATCTGGTACCTACAGCGGCGTTGGTGTTCCCATATATCATTCCAGGAAGCGTGAACTCCTCAGCAATGGGCGTGTGATTCTCAGGATGTTTTTCTGAGCTCAACACCTGCACCAGGTTAAGCATATCAATATTGCAATCAAACTGAGTGCTTACAGCTGTTTTTTCATATGACATTCTTTGTTCCCAACATAAATAGCAACATTCAAAAAGACCCATCATTTCCTGTTTATTTGATTTCATTTCAGAAATGAAAACTAGAAAATGAGCAGTAATTTCATTATTAATGAACAGTTTTTTCATTATTTGACTTGTTTTTTAAAACAGAAAAGTGAATAATGAGGCGTTTTTCATTTATTTGTTATGCAGTTATCAATCAAATATTAAATGAACAAATAATACTCAGATTCTTTTTTAAAATGTTATTTGTTTTTCCCATTTTGTGACCAAAATGAAAAAAAGGAAAAATGACTCATTTTTCCTTTTTATCCATTTTTGGTCAGAAAGGAAAAAAAACGGATTAACGAGACTTTCTCCCATTTTCTGAGTCTGGTTTCAACCAGGAAATGGATCTGCCAGAAAATACACCGACCCAGAGCACACAACAGGTTAGATTTTAGCAGAGAAACTGAGTGAGTTATGGTATTGACAGCATCTCAAGGTCAGAAGTAGCCACATCTCAGTGAGTACTCCACAGTAAACCCTCAGCATCACAAACAAGCTCAGGGTCAGCAGGTCTAGAGACAGGCGGGTAGGCAGGTCGCAATTCCTACCCTCTTACCCCAGACTGAGAGGGAGAGGAAGAGAGAATGTGCCCTGAAAGTCAAGTGACCTTGGATGTCAGGAGAAATTGTAAAGAGCGGAGGAAGGATTAAGAGCGGAGAGAGTGGAGAGTGTTTCAGAAGAAGAAGCATGCAGTGCGACAGAGACATCACAACACCGCCATCTCTATTTTGCAATCCTAACATCTGCTATATGTTACCTCTTCCCTGCTGTTGTAACCACATTAGTATGGGCTGACACACCACCACACATATTAGTATGAGCTGTCAGCCGCAGCACTAACAACTAGCTAGAGAACGAGTGGTTGAATGGTAATGCTGGCAAAGGAGGCGGCAGCAGTTGTGGATGTGTTGGCCAACATGTTGAAGTGTTATCACTGTGGCTGCACTGTATAATGATGAGGGTTGTTATAAAACACACATATTTCTTCCTGCTGGCACATACACCACTCTGCCCAAGTCAGTCAAACATAACGAGCCTCTGTGGCAGCATAGCCATAGGCTGTCCCTTACTACAGCCGGGCCGTTACTTATTTGATATCCATCTGTTGACATAAGTGATGATGGTTCATGCTAGTTAAGTTGGAGGCTGCCTGCTAATGGCAACACTTGAGGATGCTGGGCTACTAGTCGCTGCTGTCAGTGTCTCGTGGGTTACTGCTGCTGTTGGATGAGCTCTGGATGTTTTTTAGCACCATGGTCGCTCCTGCAAAGACATTCGTTGTACACCACGGGAGTGTGCACGCCACCTCTTCAGCCTCAACCTCTCCACCTCTGAGCAAATGGAGCGTTTCAAGTACTTCCGTGTGCCGTCTAGCTCCAGTTGATGTATTGTTTGGCTGCTGGGCTTTAGCTGTCATTACTGTGGATGCTAATGAAAAGAATAAGCCTGTTCTTACATAGTGAATTAGGATGTCTCTTCCTTGACAGGCCCTTACTGAATTCTGGATGTGTTTGTGTATATGTGTGTGCTGGTAAGGAAAAAATGCAGAGGCAAGACAGTGATGAATGAGCATCAGAATGGCAGTGTTACACTTCTGCGCTCGATGATGCCAAGCAGGCAATGATCTTCACCGTTATTGTCACAATCAGCAAAGAAAACAATAACCCTCCGGAGGAAAAAACAACACACAAACATGCACGTGTACACACTCGCTACAGCGAAGAAGGTTCTGCTATTGTGCACTTTCTAGAGAGCGAAATGCCTCAAAACCGTTGGCACGCCTTTCTCCTTGATTTGTTTTAACCAAAGGCACTTTCTTTTTGTTTTCTCTTAATATTTAAGGATGCGGCATGTGTATCCTCCATCCTTCATTGAAAACAATGCGTGTTCTTTGAATCATTCATCTGTGGCTCTTCACACTGTCTCTCAAGGCTGGAGCAATTCTTCTGCTGACAAATGGTAGCAGGAAGAAAAGAGCTACGCTCCAATCTGAGTGGATGACTCCTGGGCCTAGCACTGTGCATGGGAGGATTTTTTCGTGGAGAATGCAGGTAGAATCTCCCAGCACAAAGAACATAAATGTCAGTGTTCTGGCACGTACTGAACTTTACTGAATGCACTCATCTGCTACCCTCAGGCTACAGCATCGAGGTAAAAATGACTCATCTTTCCAGCGTGGTGCCCTTCATGTGTCTCTTCTGATGATCAGAAATTTAGCAGAAATGTAGGAAACAGGGCTCTAAGTAGTCTGGCACCATGCCAGATCATTGCTAGTCATGTTTGAGTTAGAGTCCCCCGACCAGTATGGGATTAGGACAGTTCTGGCTCTCATCCGCTCTAAACCTAACTAACAGTATCAGCCAATCAGAAGCAGTGTTGGGTGCTCTTACACAGTAAAGGGTTCATATCTCAGTGTTTATTCATTTATTTATCTCCAAAAGTGTCATTTTAACTACATTCTCAGTTGATTGGTCTTCAGTGTTGATCCACTCAACTCTGTAGAGCAGGGGTGTCAAACTCAAGGCCCGGGGACCAGTTCCGGCCCGCGGAACAGTTAAATCCAGCCCACAAGATCATATCATATTTCTGTTATAACTGGCCCATCAGTCTGAGGTCTGCACAAGTACGAAAATGTGAACTTATCTTTGATGATTTACGATATCCTTGTTAAGTCATACAATCTGAAAAAGTAAGGGGTAAAAATAATTAGAAAAAAAATCAGGTATAAGAAAAAAGAAATTAATTTGTGTTTTAATTTCAAATTTTCAATTTAGCATCTCATAATTAAGACTCAAACTTAGAAATTTTGACTTAATTTCATTCTTTCAGCATTTCAACTCATAATTTTGAACTTTTAGATTCATATTTTAAATTTTTAGCTAATTATTTTTTATTTCATTTATATTTTATATTTCATTTTTTCAACTCCTACTTTTGACTTCATAATCCCATAGTTTGACCTTAGACTCACAATTTAAAAACTTGAATCATAGTTGAACTTTTAATGTCCTGATTTTTGAGTTTATTTCTAATATGTTTTCTTTTTTAAAACATTATTTTTCAATTTTAATTTCATGTATTGACCTTTTTGGACTAGTAAATGTGTACTTTCCTCAGATTTTGAGCCTTTAACTCATCTTTTTTTAATTTAAAAAGTAGTTCATCATCAGTTTACATTTTTTTTTCATATGTTATTACTGGTGACATGAGGTTGACAGTTTATTGTTGAAAAGGTGACCCTGTTAGGCCCTCAGGTTAGACCTGAATCCAGAATCTGGCCCCTGCTGTGACTGAGTTCGACACCCCAGCTAAGCTCCGCCTACTGCAAGTCAAATCTGCATAATTTCCCCATGATGCCCTCAGGCAGAGTGTTTATGTTGATGTTTTGATTTGTGTTCAGATGATGCCTGTTGTGCGGTAATCATTGCTGGGATTCCTTTGCTCATGTCACTGGTGGACTGCTGCATTTTCAAAAGTTTTTAACTTTTTGCACCATGGCTTGCTAAGTTACTGACTTCCTGTCTGTGGCATACGAGCTTTGAACATGAAGAAAAGGATTTTTTGTAGACTGTTCTTAAAATATGATGTCATGCATAACATCTGTGTCCCTAAAAAATGTTTTAAACCTGTATTTTGACACAAACCGCAGGTCAAAGACATATTGCACCTTTTGCGATTTTGAAAATTGCAGCAGGCCATATTGCGATTTAATCTAATTTTCTGGACGTATCACTGAACAGGAAGGTTCATTGCAGTTTAAAAGAGCATTTTAGACTGGGATTTCAACCCTGTGTTTGTAAAACATGATAGGTAATTAGTTAAACTGATTTGTTAATTCTGCAACATGTGACCCCCCAGACAATGGCGTCAGAGATCAGGGACCCCCGTCTTCCCTTGAGGAGATTAAGCTAGCAATATTGCAGAAAGCATCATGTATAAAACTTGCATTTTAGGTAGTATTTCTAACTTTTACTTGCATTTAAGCACAAATATCACTTAATAACTACACTTTAAGTTGAATTTGTACTCATTTTAACACATTTTTTTAAAATAATATTAAAAAAATTGTTATTTAAAATCATATGAAATTTCTTTTTGTTTTATGGAAAGCATTCCGCGACCCCCCTTCACTGTCTCGCGACCCTCCTTTGGGCCCATCCCCCACTTTGGGAACCACTGGACTACACTACCTGCTTTCAGTACAGCTAAACTCCGCCCACAGCTCCCGCCTCATTCTCCTCAAATGATGCTGATTGGTCAGATCCGTTTTCAGACCTGGTGCAAACATTTCAGATTGGTTAGCTGGATCTTCGTCATGATAGTCATCAAGAAGATTCACTTTTCAAAAACATACTTTGTTGAAAACTCCAGTCTTTGGATGTTCTTTTTCACTTTAATCCCTGAGAAAAGGTAAAAATAAAATTTTGGGTAAGGAGACAGTCATGATCGCTTTGGAAATGTAGAGAAAGAAAATACACAGGGGGAGCAGGGTTTAAAGAAACTGGAATGATGGGAAAGTTAATTTTGCAGAGGAGGAAAGGTTGGGCTGTCACCTTAATTAGCCAGAGTAAGGCGGCGTAACCTTGATCACCTGCCAGCTCCACCAGCTGAATACTTTGCCTGTAAATTTATCACGTGCATTGCTTTTCAGTGCTGTAAAATGGTGAAGCGGGGGTGTTTCTGCACAGCCAAGACCGGGAAGAAAGCACCCCGAGCTCCCCTGGTGCTTACATGAAACAACCTCTTTCCATTTGGGTTCAAACTCCAGGGACTTGGAAATAAGGAGGGGAGTAGGAGTAGGGGGCAGCGATTTAAAAGCCTTTGAGTCAGCAGGATTTCCTGGTCCTGCTTTTTTTTCTCGCTGCTTCACTTCTCTCTCATTTTGTAGGGAATAAACACATTTGAAGCGAGAAGCCCTACCTCTCATTGAAGATCGTGCTCCCTGGCTACGAGGGTGTGTGTTGCACAAGCGCTGATTGATGTGTACCCGTGAGCCTGACATGTGAATTTCTACAAGTAAATATGTGGATTGATTTTCCAAAGGTCTCGGAAAGACTGCCCTATGGATTACATTCCTGACATCTTATTTTGTAAGACTTTTAACAATGTGAGGAGGTGTGGAGTCATTGGTTCAGGTCTGTGAGATGGTACCTCATAATCGTCACTAAAATGAAGAAATTTCACTCATTTTTATTGGATGGTGAGAGGCAATTTGGTAAAGTACACATGGGAATTTGGCTCAACGGTCATATCCTCACCCTGCCTCTCCTTTTGTCGACCTGCTGACCTCCACCCATGTACCCTTACATCGCCTCCCTTTTCTTTGCCACTGGCTACTCAGGCCAGCCTCTGCCCTCTCTGTTTTCTCCTCTCTCCACTTAATTAACCCATTGATCAGGATGCTCATAAATTAGCCCTCTGGAGAGGCTCTCCTCCCCTCCTCACGCCCCTCACCCATTCACTCCTAGGCCACACAGTTTCAAACGAGGTCCCTAAACCAGCCTTTAAACCAGGTGATGTATTTTTCAGATTTTTCTGTTGATTCAGCTGGCCACAGCTGGTACAACGGGACTGCAGAACCTGGAGCATGTGCGAGGGAAATTACAGCAAGGAGGGAGCTGGCCAGAGGTCAATGCTGCCCTTGTACAACCCCTCAATTCATTAGACGCACATAGCTCAACCTTTTCATGGCACCCCCCTTGTGTCTGTAAATGTTTCCCCTTCCTTCCGTCTCTCTTTTTGCTCCCTCTGTCTGACCTGTTCTCCAGAGCGGGGTGCAGGGTGCCCGCTCAGAGATTCGCCCAATTAGGAGACTCTCAGAGATCATTATGCAGGGAGGCCCCTTTAACACCCCCTCCTCAACATCCTCTTGCTGTTATTCCCATTTATGTCCTGCCTCTTATGTGGAATAATTTACGCTTTTCCACTAACAGTTTTATTATTTTGAAAATTCATATTACTGAGAAACCTTCTTTCTCTTGTTGTCCCTCTAAGGTCCACTATGTTTATTTTCAAACTTTAAAAACACGGAAGACCACAGACAGTATATATTTCATTGGTGCACTCGCAATAGCATTTTTGGGTAAAAATGATTAAAAAAGATATATAATTTACCAAATTTATCTCATATTTTGAGCTATAAAACTCATGATTTTGAATTTTAACTCATATTATGAGCTATTAAACTCATGATTTTGAATTTTAACGCATATTATGAGCTATTAAACTCATGATTTTGAATTTTATCTCATATTTTGGCCTTTAAAAGTCATGATTTTTAATTTTATCTCATATTTTGAGCTGTTTTTGCAACTATTATCCAATTTTTGTCTCTTTCCACCCCAGTGTTCGCCTCTTTTATCTTGCTTTTTGCTATTTTTGCAACTTTTCATCCATTTAAGCTGCGTTTTGTCATAAAATGCCATATTTTGCCACCTTTTGCTGCCTTTTGCCCAGTTAAGTTACTTTTCACTCATTTTTTGTCATGTTTTTGCCACTCTTTCACCATTTTTGCATAGTGGAACTCTTTTTTTATTACTCCTCACCCAAATTTTGCACCTTCTGCCATTTTTTTTGCCACATTTTCTCCCCATTTTTGCCTACTTTTCAGCCTTTTTTGACACTTTTTGACCTTTTTGCCCCCTTTAACATGTTTTTATTGCCACTTTAGTCCATTTTGCCACATTTGATTATGTAGATTTTGGCTCTTGCTAATGAATTTTTAACAATTTGGCTCTATGGTTGAGCAGGGTTGAGTAACGCTGTCTTAAGGACTGCAGGCCATACATAATAGATCCTAACCAGTGATTTGTTTTATACATGGTCTGATTTTAGAGGCCTGGCCCATTGCTACATGATTCATTGATAGAGGTCTCCAACTGGGGCCACAGACAGGAAGTGAATATTTTTTTTACTAAGACAGAAGCTTTGTGCTCTTCTGAAAGTTTGCCTAATATAGAATTGTTTGGCAAAATGCAGAAGAGAATGCAAAAGAGAAATATCATGTGTAAAAAGAGTTGCACCAAGAGCTTTGTCACAATAATGCTCACATGGGGTGGCACGGTGGAAACACACTCATCCACCACAACAGTGAGCAGGTTTCTCCTCAGCTTTGGTGCTTCTAGCTACACGGGGTGCTTCATCAACACCTCTGGCAGGTACCAGCTGGGACGGAGCCATGCAGGGATTCTGTCTCTGCTGCAGTACAGCAGCGGCTCAATGATAGTTTGTGTCTGAGGTGGACTGAACCACCTTGAAGTCACACATTAATTAGCCAACCACTGTTTCTGAGACTTGATGTTCTCCTGTCCAGTCTGTGGGATGGAGAAAATGGCAGTGTTTAAACTAAAATGATCCACAGTAATGAGTTCTGCGGTTTCAGGAAAGTTCCACATTTGGGTGGAAGTGTTTTGAGAACAACTGTGCACATGAAAAAAATACAAAAAAGCCAGACCAGTAGGTGGGGATATGTAAACATAAAAAAATGCAGAAATGTTTAAGTGGACGGACGATGAGGGGGTTCTGCTTCTCCAAGTCACCCTAAATTACAAGGTGAGGATGTGCAGATGAAGGTTGGATACCTCGTTAGTTGGCGCCAGAATAACTGCTATGACTGGATCTCAGATCATTGTTGGATATCCTATCAGACCAGGATCTGCAGCTGAACAGAGGAGAACGAGCCAGCTGTTGCATGCTTTATTGCATGCACTGATCACAGTACAATGCCCAATGTTAAATTTATCATAAAACTCTAAGCTGTCTGAACTTGAAGTGATTCTATCAAAGCAGCCGCTCTTTCTGCCCCCAACAGAACTTTCTCCTAACCCTTCTGCTCATCAAAGTCCAGATTATGGTAAAAACATCCTGTAAATTCGTCACTACACCAGCATAGTGTCTCAACCCTGTTGAGAACCTTTGGAGCATCCTCAAGCTAAAGATCTGTGAGGATGGGAGGCAGTTCAAATCAAAACAGCAGCTCTGGGAGGATATTCTGACATCCTGCAAAGAAATTCAAGCAGAAACTCAACTCAAGTTCAGTGGATGCAAGAATAGTGAAGGTGATATCAAAGAAGGGCTCCTATGTTAACATGGAACTTGGTCTGTAAAGATGTTTTTGATTGAAACAGCTGATTTCAGTAAATATGACCTCCTAATGCTGCAAATTTAACACATTACCATTTTCACTTCTTTACAACCTTTAAAATGTTCTGAAACTCTGTTGTGCAGAATAATTTGGAACAGTGCATTTTGAGTTTTTTATTTTTGAAAAAAAAAGGTTATCATTGGGAGGTTTGTTCAATTAAATTTGAATAATGCTCCTGAAAATTATACTGACCATCATTTGCATCAATTATTTAGAAAAATCTGAGAAAAATATCATTTGCATAATCATTTGGAATGCGGTGTTCATATTTTGAAAACCGTTAATCACTGGATGTTTATTTTTTTACAGTTTTGTCACCAAGAGTTGGGAGAACAAGTCTGTGCAAAGACAAGGAGTAGTCACTATTGTTTACTGTGTGTTATCACTGAAAATCTTACAAGCTTTTTAAAACAAAAAGTCCAGACGAGACATGATAGTGAAAAAAATAGCTGTGATCTAAGGGTTAATCTTTTTTTTTCTTTTAAATAATGTGTGTCTTAAAATTGCAAAAGTGTTTTAGCAATTAAATTGCAGAAACTGTTTTTTCTCTCTCTATAAATTAGTACACTGAAAAGTCCAATATCCATGGCAGACTCCTGAATCAAACCAAAATCAAATCAAATGATGGCAGACTTTGTGATATCAGAAAATATTTTGTTATTGTCCAAAGAATCTGTAGTTTATGGTAATAAAACATGGAAGTTGTCATCCATAAGAGTCCGATGAGGATATAGAAACACCAGTTGAATGCTGGTCATTAAGAGACTAGTAAAATAAGAAGAGCTTTGCTGCATATTTTTCCATGCTATGGCTGTTATAAGTTGACTTTTTATATTTGTTGTGTTTAATGTTCCTTGTGACCTTACCCAGCTGTAACTGAACTCTAACTCTTGTAGCTGTAATTATAGATATACAGGAGCTGTCACCATCTGGCCCTGCGCTAATGAAAAAGTCAGAGCTAGTGGAGATCCAAAGGTGCAGAGAGCCTGCAGGAGAAGGCTGTGCATGCCTGCGGCTGTGATGAATGGATTCCTTCCTGCTCGTGTGGTGGCCTACACTCGCTAAGACCTAGGGGGATAGATTCTGCAGAGGATGTTGCACCTTTAGAGCTCCAGCTGGGGGTTCCCAGTATAATTTACTGTCTTTGGCACTGGGAGGGTTGGCCAGTACATCAAAATGTACATGAAGGCTTTGGGCATGTAAACACAATGAGGCAAATGAGTCGCTTTGTCATCCGCTGCTCTTTTCTGGTGGAACTGAAGTGCTTGAAGTCCTGCTGAGGTGAGTGCCCTCATGTTTGTCAGAACACATTCAGTTGGATATTGCAAGACTGCTGACTCCTGTGCGCTCCCACGGCTCCGCCTGTCACGCACTCGCTCGTATGCAAGGACACACATGCAGGTTTAATAGCCTCCGGCGTATTTCACTATAGCTGTCACTGCGGCATAAGAGTAAATATGTTTAGGGAATTATCTGATCTGCCAAGTGCCCTCCACAGCTCACCAGTCTTCTGTACAACACTTATAATGCTATTACGTTTACTCTTGTCACAGCCAGGCTTCAAGGTCAGTTCCCACGGACGGGGGCGTAGAGACAGGACTAGTTGGATGTTGTTTTATGCATAAGATTAAAATGATTCCCAGGGCTTCTGCAAGTTAAGGTCAGTAATAATGCTGTCACATGCAGCACAAGGAAGGAGGCAGCATTAAACATCACCTTACATCACTGACAGGGAGGAGAGTCATTGCTGTGCAGACCAACGGATGGTCATGCTTTAATGGTACAGGTGCTACAAAGCTTTAGTTTGGCAGGACCGTCTTTGGCAGAACGTTGAAACAGCAGAGCATACTGGCTCCTTAAACGGCATCTTTGCAGACACCATTATCACCTGAAAAGTAACAGATAATAAAGAAACCTGGAAGCATGTTTAAATGACCTGGAATTTATGAATTTTGTGAAAAAAGGGCTGGAAAAAGAGGATTTTTGATATATGTGTTTATTACTTAATACACTCAAATACATGACGATACCTCCTTTGGTGTCTGTGTAACCATGGCAACATGTCATAGTCTCTCGCTCTCAGTTGGACTGCTTTCTTCTTTAGTTCTGATTCATTCGTCAAATGCAGAGAAATTTGGTGCTGCTACATTATTTATGTGGTTAAAAAAAAGCAAAATGGAAAAAAAGTGGAGATGCATTTCTGGTTTCATCTTCTGCATCTTTTTTTCTTCTTCTGTTTGTTTAGGGCAATAGCACCTCAACATATAACTGTCTGACACTGTCTAGATGATTTGGTTCTAGCGCAATGTTAAAACAACATGAAAGTAGAGTAATGATGCCACTTCAGTCCTGAATCAACCCGAGTTTACACACATCTAAACTGAGCTCTTTTTGGTGTCATGAGATCATTTTTGTGTCGTTGAAACAGCTATCAGTGCTGCTTGTTTTTGAACTAAACTTAGCCCTAAAAAGTGAGGAAATCTGTGTTCATCGAATTATTTTGTTCTAACATTTTTTCTTGGTAATAAATCTTGTATCATTGGGATGCTTGTTTATTCCCCTTTTAAATGGTACCACATTTGTAAGGATCATGCTTTTGTGGGATGAGCAGCAGAGCTGAGTATGTGGGTTGCACCCATTTGCGCAATCTTCTCTGCCGATGTCAAACAGCTTATTTTGCTGTTGTTGTTGACTTTTGTTTTGAGCTTCTGGTCCCCTGAGGTGCTGACAATCAGTTCCCCGATTGGCCCCTGTTATGTTTAGTAATGAGTCCAGATTTTGCCTACAAGAGTTGGACGTTAAGGTCGGGAAGACATGGAGAATGCTATGGGGATTGCTGCAACGACAGAGTAACATAAAAAATCTTTGCCTAAACCCAAATTTTGTTAATGGACGTTTATATCTGGAACCACCATGCAGGTCAAATTTACCCCATCAGAAAGCCTTGATTTTCCCTCTTTTATTTCACACCAGCAATAAATAGATGGCACAATGGACACCCCTTCTCTCTATTGCAGCAACGTCTGATCAGAAGTGGATAGATCAACCTTGAACATGGATACAACGGGGAAAAAAAAGACATTTACCATTATTAAATGTCAAAGGGTAATCTCAGTTCTTGTAATGAAAAGAATCCAGTGATGAGGAAGTTGAGTCCTGTGACGATCTTCTATGTGACAGATCATCTTCCAAAAGTGATCTAGTTCGCTATCTGTTAGGGATGCACGATATTATCGGCCAGATATTAGCAAAAAAAGCCAAATATCGATGTTGGCAGATATTACATCAGAAATTTTGGCCGTGCATATCAGCACATATCAACTGTAAAATTTGGCCATATATGCTAATAAATTAGTGGCGTTTTAGGCTGGACCAACAGACCTATGTAAGTTGAGATCTTTTTCTTAATTCATTCTCATTCTTTAAACTTTAAAGTGTGTTTTTAAAAAAAGTTTGTTTCTTTTTTCATCCTTAAAACCTAAAGTTGTGTTCAAAGGACTGAATTTTTACTTATGTAAAACATATTTAAATATTGGTATTGATATTGGTATTGGCTAAAATGAATCTGTAAAAACCAGCATATCGGATATCGGCAAAAATTGAATATCGTACATCCCTACTATCTGTGGTTAATAAGCTGTTGAGTGTCAGTGGTTAATGAACAGTCCTTGATCAGTGCTGTTTTTGAAAATCAAGGCACTTTAATGACAGGTAAATTTGACCCGTTGGCTGTTTTAGGTGTATAGAGATCCACGTCAGTTCTAATGTTATTACCATCATTATCTTTGACTATCTTTGAAGCCGTGGTATGTTATGACTTGCTGTTTGTACTCATCATGCAGCTCTATTTTGCTGATGCAGGCTTTCAAACTCCAGCTAAGTGCCCAGCATCAGAATATTGTATTCTAATTTGTCTGTATACCATCTTCTAGCAATGTATATCACCTTCATTTGATATTCAGTGTATTTTGGTCCATGTTTTATTTAGACCTCTCCAGGGGGAGGAATTTCTTTCTTCCAAAGTCAAATTTAAAGTGTTTTTAGCCTGAATAGTGGTTCAGGAGTTTTGCAGATTTCCCTGCTGCCAATGATCCTTGTGTTGAACAGCGATGCACTAAATCAGTACTAGCACCCAGTCTATCATGTTATCTCCAACTGATGCATGATGGGTACAGACCCTGGCACAAAACAGGAACCATCCGTCACTTGGCTGCCGGTGTCTGTGATGGAGTAGCTGCTGTGGAGCAGGACAATTGTGGGCTCTTTGCGTCCCATTATAGATGACAGGCGAGGCGCCATTCGCATATAAACAGGTTTTTTTGCATTGAGAAATGTATGAAAGAGGCTTGGAGAGATAAATGCAGAGAGAAAAAGGACAAAGAGAGTTGAAAGCTGAGCTCAGAAGTAAAAGATGAAGCATGCGCAGAGACGAAAGTCAAGTTTTATGAGGTGTAGTTTCTTCATCAGACCCTCAATCATACCAAAGTCTGGTTTCAATGTGATAATTAGATGTTACACTCAAAAACCATTGAAAGATGAAGTACAGGCAATGTATCGCCACTGAAGAAATCAAAGCAGATTGCTGGGGAGTTATTAAATCTGCGCTGCAGTCTATCAGAAGTTAAAGAGACCAAAAGAAGACAAGCAGCAGAGAAAAGTGCCAGGTCCTTGCAGGTGAGCCACTCGGAGTTGTCGGCTTTGATATGCGCCATAATGAGGGAAGAGATTGGGGCCTCTTTGATATACTTCAGTCACAGCTTGATGCTTTAAAAGAAGAACTTGACTGCTGTTGTCAGAAGCTTGAGGAAAAAGGAGGATCGCCTGGTTAGCATGGAGTGTGATGTGTCCACTCTTGTCTCCTCTACGGGCGCCAACGTTGCACATGGCTTTGCCTTCACACGTCAGATTTGGACCGTTGTTTAAAGTTAGACGGGTCCAGACATAATTATTAAAAATCTTTGGGGAAGTCTAGCCCATATGGTGCCCTTGAACCCTGCTCGACTCTACTGTAGCTGATGAATAAACAGAGCAGACAGTCATGAACTGGAGATGACCCTTGAATTAAAGGGAACTCGTGAAAGGTAGAGACGATGCAAAAAAAAAACTAGCACTGCAGATTTTGGAATTAAAATTGATGTGATACAGAATAATACAGCAGCGCCATGCGAAGAGAAAGGCCACAGTAGTGATGAAAATTGAATGAAAGAATGAACAGAAGTGAGTCTGGTGAATTGCACAAGAGAGAGTTTGCACGGACGTCACTTTCAGCGACAGCTCAGCCAGACGGAGTGGCAAAAAATTCAGAAACACTGCTGTCTGCTCCATGTGGAGGAAAACAGGAGACAGACATCTAGACTGTTTCCTACAGACAGTGGCCTGTTGACACTGATATGTGATCCATCAAAGTTTCTTGACATTTAACCATCCATCCATCATATACAGCTTATCCTTTGGGGGTTGGGAAGACTGGAGCCTATCCCAGCTGTCACTGGGCGAGAGGCAGGGTTCACCCTGGACTGGTCGCCAGGGCTGTCATATAGAGACAGACAACAGGGAATGAGCACACTCACACCCACAGCCAATTAAGCTAACAAGCTTAATGAGCAAGTCTTTGGTGGTCGGAGGAAGCCGGAGTACCTGGAGAGAACCCATGCATGCACAGGGAGAACATGCAAACTTTGCACAGAGAGGCCCTGACCAGGAAGTGAACCAGGAACCTTCTAGCTGTGAGGCAACAGTGCTAAGCCCTGCACCTCTGTAGAGCCTTTCCTGACATTTATACGGATCTGATATCAAAAACAAAAAGCAGATCCTGAAGGCAGACATCAGTGTATCGGCCATGGATGTGGAACTATATATTTATATGTATTTACTTCCTTTACCTTCAGCTTACCTGTAAAAAGATTGCCCTGTGCTGTTAAATCTGTTTTCAAAAATTGTGGGCACATTTCAAAATGAAATCGACATTCTCAGGCTTTCTTTCTTAATATTGTTTGATTTTAACAGTTAAACCTTCACTTTGTATTTAATGTGACAAATTCACATGACACAGCTCTCTACTTTCATACTGTATCGTATAAAGTGTTATAGCATTGGTAACGTCCACTTAATAGTGTTTATGCACATTACTTAAGTATTTATCCAGGGTTCTGAGTTAAAAACCATGGTCCATTGTAAAGTTAAGCTGTGACATCCATATTTCATATTTAACCTAAAAAATAACCAGTCTTATCAAAGAAACAATCCTTTTTTAATGTTTTGTGTAGTAAATAGCCTTCTTAAAAATGTAAATCCCCTTTGTTAAAAAAGAATTTAAATAATTTAAAAATTGCTACAATGGGTTAATAATGGCAAAAAATATGGTGGAAAAGGTGGTGAAATTGGATTTTAAAAGTAGAAATGGTTTCGAGTGCAACAATATGAAAAAAATGGCAACAAAAGGCAAAAAATTGGTTTTTCGAAAAAACTGGCAAAAATGGGCATAAATAGTGGTAAAAAAAAAGTTAAATTGTGGCTGAAACTGCTTCAAATTGGCAAAAATGAATAAACTGAGAAAGAAAACATAGGCAGATACTGGCAGAAATTGGTTAAACTAGCAAAAATGAGCATATCAAATGGTGAAATGGGGTTAAATGGGAAAAACTGGGTGTAGAAAGTGGTTAAAGGGGTTAGTAGTAGCAATAATGGGTCTACAGAGGTGACATTAAGCTGAAGATGCAAGAATTGGTTTAGAAGTGACAAAAAAGACAGAAAAAAGTGGAGGAAAAAGTTTAAACTTGACAAAAATAGTTGTTAAATAGTAAAATGTGTTAAAATTGGCGGGAATAAAAAAGATAAAAATTGGTAAAAATTTTGACAAAATTGGTGTAAAATGGCAACAGTGTAATTTTAAAAAATATTCGTAGTTTTTTTTAGGGAATTTGGAGACCTCCTCTCAGTGTCTCGCGACCCCCAAGGAGGTCCTGACCCCAAGGTTGGGAACCACGGATTTAACCAAATAGAAATAATGCCAGTTTACTGAGGCTAATGTATTAATCTATCAATCTGCGTCGTGTTAATCAAACATTGTGGGATTATACAGTTATAAAACACAACCTCTTCTCATTGGATGCCTTCTTACCTTAAATATTTTATATTGTATGGTTGATCTGCTGAAATTTAAGGTCTTGATTTTCCTTTAAGGTAAGAGGAAGGAGAATAGAGTGGGGTTTAGCTTATATTCATCACTAACTGAATGCTTATCTTCTGTAACTGTCTCTATTAAGGTACTATTATGGTTCCAAACATTGGGATGAACACTTTCCAGCATCTGTAATGACGGCTGGAAACATCATCAACATGTTAATATTATTAATAAGGAATCACTTTTCAGCTGAAATAAAGCTGACTGCTGAACACCCTACTGATTTCTGTCAGTAGTTTGAACTTTGTGCCACTCAGCAGCTGGAACACAAAGACTCACACTACATTACAGGCATACACTCTTTTTGAAGAAAAACTATGCCCTTCTGACCCTAAAGCAGTATTCCTCAACACTGCTCAACCTAAGAGCCAAATAGTTGAAAAATATTTGCAAGAGCCACAATTTAAATGGTGAAAAGTGGCAAACATGGGTTAAAGTGGCAATAAAAATAAGTTAAAGGTGGCAAGATTTGTCAAAAAAAGTGGCAAAAAGAGGGAGAAGTGGAAAAAAAAGAGCATCACAATGGCAAAAATGGTCAAAAAGTGTCAGAAACATGGCAACAAAAGAAGTGAAAAATGAGTAAAATGGACAAAAACCAGAAGAAAAGGTGGGAAAAATCAGCAAAGAGTGGCTAAATGGGGAAAAAACGTGGAATTTAATTGCAAAATGGGCGAGAAGTGGTTAAAAAAAAGGGGCAAAAAATTGCAAAAAGCAGGATTAAGGTGTCAAAAAAAGGGCAAAAAGTGTAAAAAAACAAAGTGGCAAAAATGGGATGAAAGCAATAGAAATGGAATAAAAGTGGCAAAAAATTGCAAATAATGGCAATGGAAATACACAGACAAAAGATAAAGGTTGAAGAAGTAATATTTCAAATTAATACATGAAAGACCCACAAATCATCAAAAAGAGCCACATGTTGAATCACACTGCCCTCAAGTTTTCTAAATTTGTTTCTTGTGCATACAGTGCTGTGAAAAGTATTTGTCCACTTCCCGATGTCTTCATTTTTTTTGCCTGTTTGTCACACTTAAACGTTTCAGGTCATAAAATAGATGTAAAATTAGAGTAAATTATAATTTGAGTAAAGACAAAATGCAATTTTAATTGATGACTTCATTTTTTAAGGTGAAAAATCCCCTCAATATCAGCCATTTCTAAGGCTTTTGGATTCTAATGAATGATGACAAGAGCCATTATCCACAAATGGGGAAAACTTGGGACAGCTGATGAATCTTGCAAGATTCAAGGCTACCAAAATAACTCCATGAGTGCTTTGAAGGCTCATCCAGGAGGTCACAAGAGAACCCAGAACAACATCTAAAGACCTGCAGGCCTCACTGGACTCAGTGAAGGTCAGAGTTCATTGCTCAAGAGCAAGAAAGAGACTGGGCAAAAATGACATCCATAGGAGAGTTCCAAGTGATGGTATTGTGATAGTCTTGGGCTGCATTGCTGCCTCAGGCCCTGGACACAAACATCAGGGTTAAGAAAGGCAGCTCCACTGCTTTGAGTACAGCCTGCATGTGCTAATGACACACTCAAACATGTTTCAAACATGTGTAACTCACTTGCAGTCTCAGCTTTTCTAAAGCTGTCTTTAGTGGGCATGTATAGTTGATTTAACTTTAATGCACAGGCTCTTATACACACCACGCACACACACAAATGTATGCAGACACACCAAGCGTGCTTACACACAGTTTGCACTCATTAAACTCAGTCAAGCATAACTGATATTGTCTTTAAGTAAAATGTGATCACATTACCATACACAGTACAAGGCAAGCCAGACGACTCGCACTTAACACACATGTAAGAGCATGCAGAAACACGTCTTAAACGTAGTGGATCCTCGCTGGCTTTGATATGTTTTTCTTAAACAAATGTCCTACCAATGGGTGACTCACTGATATCTTACATGAGCCATGCTCACAGACTCCATGCCTCCAAATGTTTGTTGTGGTGGAGAATAAGAGTTTACAGTTGACAGGCTGCCCTGTGTATCCTACTCTATCACAACATATACGTCAAGGACGCTCATGCTGATGATCTAAACACACAACTTACTTCTGGTTCACTGTGACATTCAACTCTAGATAATACATGTTTAGATTTTAAAAGCAATGAGGCCCCTAGCAGTCATGGCAGTAGTGTCTGCTTCATTCAGTTTGAAAGTTAAAATCATGCCCCATGATTTAAATCAACACAAAGCCTTTGAAAACACCAGAGTGGAAGTTTAGTTTAACAGTTTCCAGGGCTGCAACAGCAAACTGATCAAAATCAGCAGCTATTATTTATTATATGATGAGGTTGAGGCCACATGCAGACACTTGAGAGGATTTCTGAATCACTCTTGATCAACTCAGACTTAAAAATATATATATCTCATCCGCTCTGCTTCTTATCCCTTTTCTGTACTAAAGGCACAGCTGTCATATAAGGCAGTGGCTCTCAACCTTTTCAGCCCACGACCCCCAAAATAAAGGTGCCAGAGACCCCCACTGCACCTATAGGTGCTTGAACAGCCATGGACATTTTAGAACAGTCATGCAGACAAGGCCGTCCATGAGGGGGGTAAAGGCAAAGTAGGGGCCCATGGAGGTCAGAAAAATAATGGTGCACTGCAAAGTTAATCTGTGATAATAATATTTAATATTTAACCTTTGTGCCATAGTATATAGCCTATCTTAAAAATGTAACTCCCTTTTCTTAAAAACAGAATCTAAATGGGTTAAAATGCCAGAAATTGATAGAAAAGGTGGTAAAATGGGATTTTAAAAGTAGCCAGAAATAGGTTTAAAGTTGAATACATTAGTAAAAGTGGCAAAAATGGGCATAACATATAGTAAAATGGGGTTAAAATGGTCAAAATGGTGGTGAAAGGGGTTTATAGTGGCAAACACATTTGGCAGTCTCCTCTGTAGCAGCAAACACAGTCGTCCAAGCGGTGGTTAGAAATCTGCAGCCTCACGTCATCCATCCTGCTGGCGAGGGCGTCCGGTAGAAAGAAGCCCGGCTTGTTTACCCCGCTTCTGCCTTCTCGCACAACGCCGTCCCTTCCTCCTCCCCACCGGCTGTAGGTGACGCGCTGCTCCACGCCCTTCTTCTTTCAGTCTCCGAGCGCCCATTCTCTGGATAATCTCCAACAGTAAAGATGTAAACTCCATGGGCACGCTGTCAGTCCTGGTGTAAGTGTTGGGCTTTGTTTTGTTGCTAGTGATGGAGCTCTGGGCCGTTGCATTCGTACCCGCCGCCCCATGCTACTTCTATAGGTATCATTCAGTAGTCTGATGATCAGGCAGTGTTCTGTGGCATTTGTTGTTAGCTTTTAAGCTAGCCAGGCGTTGTAGTTGAGACTGAGGTCTTCTTTTCACCTTTTTTGTTTTTTTTTAAATGAAAATTTCCTGTTCTTTCTCTCAGAGGTGTCCTGAACCATCCATCTTCTTTGCTTTCACAGGTTTAAACATATGTTGTCAACTTAATTGTGAAAAACACTACAAGTCCAAGATATAACTCAAGAGTGCATCTTTCTAGCTGCTAGCTGCTCTGATTGCCTGGCAGCAGACTACAGATACAGAATTTTCCCTACATCCGTTCAATTTTTTTCCACATTTAACTAATTTTTGTCAATGTTTCGCCCTGTTTACCATATCAGGCCATTTTTGCCCATTGTTGCCACTTGATCATGATTTTGCTGACCTCATAGGGCCCCCTGTTTGGCTGAACCCAAGAAAGTTCTCCCCTTATGGGTCAGCCATATGACCACACATGATCAGAATGCTGAGTGTGTTTCAGTCAGAGACTTCATGAATTACCCTTTAAAGGTCATGTGACACCTGTGTTGCAGTGGGTCCCTAAGGGTTAACTACAATAGCTTTTTTCCTTTATATGACCATCTCTGAACTATGTAACTCACCATTCACACAACTAGGATGAAGAATGTGTTTTCTTTTAGCCCTGAAGATGGAGAAATGCGGGTACATCCTCTGCAGACAGATCTTTTCCTAACCATAAACATAGCCATGTTTTCACCATGGTTTCTGACCTAAACTTAACCAAACCGTGACTAGAGCATCTGATAGGTGCAAAGTTCACAGTCATCAATCCTTGCTTTAATCAGACCATTTTGGTAAAGATGCAGTTCTTTCCTCAAGAAAAAGATCACAAAATGAAGTTGGAACATGCCACTGAGGACTAAGGGTGCTTTCACACTAGGGGCCCGGTCCTGGATCCGGGTGCACTTGAGCCCAAAGTCCAGTTCGTTTTGTTCATGTGAATGCAAATGAACCGGGCCCATGCCCACTTGGGGAGGTGGTCTTGGGCGCGGTTCAAGTGAACTCTGGTTCAGTTCGAATGAGATGTGAATGCAACCACGCCCGGATGAGGGACAGAGCGTCGTATCAGCTTTATGACATCATCGTAAAAACTAAACTTCTTTCCACAGCGTAGCAGTTTGTTCACATTTTTTCTCAATAAAGGGGCGAAAATCATCAGAATCCAGTCAATAATTGATCTGTTGTGACTCACCTTACAGATGAACACAAGTTGGAGTCAGTAAGAGGAGGTGCAAAGGCAATAAAAGTCTCCTGTTGCCTCAAAAACCGATGTATCTGCACAGCACGAGCCCATTAAATCCTCTAAGCAGTGTGCAGATATGAAGAGTGAAGTTGCTGGCATCATGGCTGCTGGATGGACTTTTTGCCAGGTCAAAACAAAAACAATCTTCGGTTAGGTCATGACCCCAGTGGCTGCCATGGTAGTTTCTTCTCTCTCCTCCTTGGTGGGGTTGTAAACCAGCTACGTGCTGTTTCAGACTGAGTAAATACACAAGTGGGCCCGGGCACGGATCGATGCTTCTAGTGTGAAAGCAAGCAGGCAGGGGAAGGGGGAGGGGCAGGAATCACGCCGCGGTGCGGTTCGAAACAGCTGGGCCTAATGTGAAAGCACCCTAAAAGAGCAATCTGATGACATCATAACGGTTCTCAGAATATGTTAAAAATAACATTATAGACTGCAGAAGAACATACTTCCTCCGTGCTTGCTGCATTAGTCTGTGTGCGTCCCGGCTATGTAAGGGCTAAAGCAGGTGTTGCAGAGAGATTGTGTTTTTCCGGCTATTTCTGCACAGGTGGACTCGGACAGTCAAAGCAACACATCAGCGCTCCCCAGACAGTCCTGCCGTTTGGGAGCCCAGATGTTCAGCTACGGCAGAAATAGATATGTGTGTGTGGTTTGCAAGAGCTCAGGTGTACAGGCAGGTATTAGGGCTTCACACCACTGCAGAAAAATAACAGGTGGAAGGCAGCGCAATGATATGATTGTATCTGCACAAACAATGTCACAAATACATTTGTCTTGCATTTGGCGGCGGTTTAATAGCCTAAGAGTGGATATCTGACTTGTCACATTGTGCCACACAACATACATGCTCATAAGTGCTCTGTGGAGGAGATAAACATCCTGTAGGCTGCATGTTTATCTGCAGGTAAATACGGAGCAGGAACATCCCCCATGATAGCGACACTCAGCAGATAAGAAACAAAATGGGATCCAGAGCGCGCCTGAGCTTGACGGTGAGGCATCTGGTCAGTATTCACATATGTGGGTGTATATTTTCCAGCGTGAATGCTGTGTGATGCAGACATTATTGCAGCGATAAGGTTGGCTCTTAGAGAGTGACGTGTAGCCGTGGCTCTGATGTAAAGCCGTATCCCATTACTGACACCTGGGCATTAGCACTCAGTCACTTACCTCAGGGAATGACAGACGGACAGAGAAGCAGAGCAGGGGAGAAAACCAGGGAGATACGGAAGAGGGGGGTTGTCGCAGGATGAAAAAGATGAGGAGAGCTGGCTGAATGAGGAAGAAATTGGAGAGAAAGGGGAAAGTGATGGAAAAAGGAATGAGAGGGAGCTAAGAGGGAGGGAGCATAAAAGAAGGGGTTGAAAGAGCAGAGATGAAGTGAGAGACTGAGCTCTGCTGCATGGATTGAAATAGAAAGGGGCAAGAAGAAGCAGCAAGAGCATGAAGAGAAACCAAGACAAGACATTACAAGGAGGGGAGAAAGAGAAAGCTGGAACACTAGATAAAAGCCGGTGATGAAGATTTGATAGTGTGGCTGTGAAAGAAATAGAGAGTGCATTAGGGAACAAAACCATGAATGATGCATCAAAGAAAGGGCGGTTTGAGTTATTGGGGCTGGGAATAGGGGTAGAGGGGTTGGCTTCAAAAGAGAATTTTATAAAAAGGGGAAATAAAAGCGATTGGCAACAAAAGAGAAATGGAGGATTACTGCGGATGGCAGGAAGACGAAGAAAGGATAGAATGAAGGGGAACTATGTGAGATTAGGCACAACAGAGAAGAGTCATTCCTGGATCGGTGCGACAGGAAGATGAATAAGAGAGCCACGAATGAAGAGGGCGAGGTGTATATGAGCAGAAAAGAGAACTACAGCGGGAAATGCAAGAAAGTAGATAATATAGCTACAGAGAGAGACTGATGAAAACAGAGGACAGGTCATTATTCTGTCAGCCTCTCTCCCCCCCGTGGATTGATCCGGAGATCTAGCTCACCTACACACTCACAGGAGCAATCGACGTTGAACCTGCATTGATTTGATTGGGGTCCTGTCTGGTCCCGTGTCGGTCTGTTGTTTACGAGATCTGCGAGCAGCAGTGCTCACACACATACACAGGCACACAGCAGCAGCCATACAGCAGCAGGATCTGGTTTACAGCCTGGCTTCAGCGTTGCCCTTGAGTGTGTCCATACTGCAGGCACAGCCCTCTGAAGCCATCCTCCACCGGTAAATTTAGGGCTCTTTCTTATAAAACTGACCGTTTTAAAGCGGGGGTCAGACAAACAGGAGGTTACTCATGTTTCATTGGGAGGCTGTCACAACATGTAAAGGTTTCAGTATATAAAGGTACCGTTCTGTTGAAATTGGGGCTTTTTTCTGACAGCTATGTGTGATACTGGATTTTTGCTGGTATCCAGTAAAGTGATATTTTAGACAATACACATCAGCACAGACGGGGACGACAGTCCTGCAGTTGTTTTACATTTGCAGCTTCATTCAAAGGGAACTGTTGTATATTTTACTGATATTTACTTCAACGCCTACTTATAGGGCCCTGTGATTGACTGGCGACTGGAACAGCGTGTACCCCGCCTCTCTCCAAATGACAGCTGGGATAGGCTCCAGCCCCCCCCCCCCGCAACCCTGAACAGGATAAGCGGTATAGAAAATGGATGGATGAGCTTACTTATAGGTTTGGGTGTCGTTCAGGTTTTTTTCTGATACCGATGCTAAATTAATAGTTTTTTTTATGGTGCCTGGGCCTAAACTGTGCCTGCATCTACACTTTTAAGGGGAAGAAAGTGTTTAAAGTCAGCAGGAGAATCAAAGCTGTCTGGGTATTAATAAAAATTAATAAAAATTATTTGCAGAAATATCTTTAAAAGGTGCCAGTCAAACACAGGATATGAAAGGAAACTGGTGCAACCTACTGGTGCAAGTAGGTAAACGAAGTAGACAAATTGGCAGGATTTACGTGTCAGTTAAGCAAATTACCCATCATTTTTAGAAACATAGGAAATCCCATTCTGTTGTGCGCTTTTAAACTGAAATGAACCTCCCGCCACTAGAGACCGCTGTAGCTGCAGTTAATGGACACTGCCTTCCTGTCTGGCACTTCATGGATGTAAACATGAGAAGGTCAGCGGTGGCGTAGCGGTTAGCATGTAGTAGGAACAGCACGGTATCACAGTTTTTAAAGTAGTGGAAATAAAGTGGTATGTAAGCTATCGAGGGTTGTACTCAGGGGGGCAGCTAGGGATTACAGGCCCCCAGAAAGAATATTACAAAGGGCCCCCTTTAGATGTCATGTTTTTACCTTTTAAACTTGTAAGTTTGACTTTTTATCTCAGATTTTTAGTTTTTAACTTATCATGTTCACCTTTTAATTGCAAAATTATTTATCATCAGTTCCATGTTTTTTACCCTCATGATTCATTTCTGGTGAAAATAAGGTTGACATTTTATGGTTAAATATCGACCCTGTTAGGCCCTCAGGTTAGACCCAAGTTCAGAATCCGGCCCCTGCTGTGATTGAGCTTGACACTCCTGTTCTAGGTAATTTGCATAGTTCTTTGTCTAAATTGGTCGGTTACACCTTCTTTGTGAAAGCTTAATTTTACCAGTCTGGTTTTATTTTGCAGTGAAAATATCCTTAAAAGCAAAGACAGAAGCCCACGAAATAAAACCTACAAAAGAAGAAGACGACACTGAACACTGGTTTTATTCTAGACCGATCCAGCAGTGAATGCCCACTCATATCTGTGGAAGATAAGGAAGGGTACAGCCTTGTGAAAACCCCCTAATCCACTGCCAAGTCCTGGGGTTGGCTGTCAATAGGGCAGTTTTTCTCCTCTACGTAGGTCAGTCATGCACACTGAATCTAAGTCTATCAGATCAAACCAGCAGCTAACCTGCCACTGTTGCTCGCATAACTGAGTGCAGTTAATCTGAATGCAGTAAAAGAAGGTGGGGTGGAGAGGAATAAAATCCTTTTTTTTATTACACCTTGAGGAATGAAAGTAGTAAAAGCTGCCACCCAGACTGGAGTGGGAGTTAGGTGGGTTGCACAGCTGGTGGAGCACAAAGGAAACTCCAGTCCGACTCTAAAGTGATTTCATTGTGTTAGAGAAAGGGGCAATTAACATCCAAGACACTTTGATTAAATATGTTTGCAGTCAAATAGATGTGATCATTATGCTCAGTGTGAGTCTGATTGTTGTGCTTTCACTTCAGATGTTTGGAAATAAACCCAAAGCTATAATGGGACTTCACAGCTCTGACCAAACCTGAGTTAAAGGTTTGAGAGAGTTTAGTTTCTAAAAGTGTTAAATGTCATTGGCTGTTTCTCTAAATAAGCAGAGTGACTGGATTTCATCTGCTGATATTGTTTTTTCTATGAGCTTTGCCAGTATGTGTGAATCGAGGCACTCTAAATTGGCAGAGCTGAATCTCGCCTCTGAACTGTGATGCTGTTGATGTATAAAACATTCTCCCGACTCTTCTTAGACAAGAAAACATGAACTTTCTAGGTAATAGATCTGACCTGCTGAGTTATTAAAACTTTAGAGTTATGCAACATAACACTTCACCTTTGTCTCTGGTAGGAAGTAGTTGTAAAACTTTAAATTCATGTTGAGTTTGAAGCTGACTTATACTGACAAAGCGAGAACGCTGTACTTCCAGGAACAAAAGCTCTTAGGCTTTTTCAGAGTGTCGGATTACGAACGTGTATTACATGTTTAACTTTTTTTTTTTTTTTTTAGAAAACAGACAACATCACGCATCGAACAAGAACCATAGAGGGTAAAGACAACATGAGACATCGAGACATGATAAATTCATAGATTACTTAACCCGTAAGAGCACCCATTTTTCCTCATAGCAAAATTATGGGGGGGCATTACACAGACTCAGTAGACCATGTACAACACATTTAAATACACTTATCTCTAATGTCAATGATAGGAAATATTACTTTAATGTCACATTTGGCTTTTGTGGTAAATCTATTATCATCTATTATTGGAAAATACATTTACTTTTCAGTCTTGATTGCAAAGTGGCCTAATTTTATCTTTTCATTTGTATTTATACAGCATAAGTCAAAATCAATTAGATTTAACAACAAAAATCATTTTCAGGGCCTTTTTTTCAACACCAAAACCCAGTGAACGGGCCCTCCACAGTCATGATTTATTGATGACATCAATGCGTGTGTGCTGGATCAGTGAAATAGTGGCTTTTTAACCGCTTTTCACCACTGTTCCTGTTCATTTTCGACACTTTTTCCCACTCTATGCTCATTTTTTCCACTTTTAATTCACTTTTGAACGCAACTTTTCTTCCACTTCATACTGTTCTGCCACTTTTTAACAGCTTTTCACCATTTTCCACCCATTTTGGGACCGTTTTTGCATTTCTATAACCCATTTTTGCCACTTTTCCCCATTTTTTTCCTATTTTAAAACAGTCTGCCACTAAATTTTACTTTTAACCATTTCTTCCAACTTTGAACTTATTTTTGCCAGTTTTTGACCTGTTTTTTTTGCGGCTGTTTCACCTGTTTTGTTGCTCTGATTGGCCCGTAAAGATGTGACGGACAGAGCGTTCATCTAATCACAGTTCAAGTTTTTTTCAAAGTCTCTGCCCTTTCCCAAACGCTTATCAGATGGATGTGTGAAATTTTGTAATTTCTGAGTCCCAGTTGTTTGCTTGATCTGTCTGACTTTATAACCAGAGCTGAGCAAGCTCACTGAGCAGAGAGCCCCGCCTCCTCCTCCCCGTGTCACATGTGTGCTGGGATGCTTTGACTCAGAATCATGAGAGAGAGATCTCTAGAGCAGCTAGTTTATCCTCTACAGTTGTGTATGAACTGTTGCCCTGCTTGTTTTACGTCAGAGATATATAAGCACTGAATCCCGGCGCAAGACTGCAGCAAAAGTGCGTAATTTATTGAATTCTCGCAACAAGTCTGACACTTGTAATGAATGAAAATACTGCAATCCCCTGTATATCACCCTACAAACTGACAAACCGGTGGGAAACGTGGTTAAAATCAGTGACAGTGGGCTCATGTCTGCACCAACTCCCTCTTGATCTTCTCACCCCAGCAGGCAGAAATACGCATGGCCCCTCACAGGTGTGTGGGGGCAGGTGTACCTATACAGACTGAGCGCCCATCCTTGGATCACCTGATGATCATTTTATCATTTTAAAATTCATTCATCCGTGATCAATAAACTGGTGGACAACCCCTTTTGTCTTTCTATTCCTCAGGTGTATGTTTCCAATAGCACCTGACGCTTTTGGTGATATTTATGATCGTTATTTAGGCTCGTAAATAAACCTCCTCCACATGCAGATTACGACAGAAACTCTTCAACCTTAAAGGTAGGAGTATTGACAAAAGATCACACATGCATAGAGACAACAGGAGACAGAGGCATGCATGTGTGTGGACAGTAATAGTGGAGAGAGAGACAATGAGCAGATACAGTCAGTGGAGGACAATCAATCACCATAAAGAACATTTAACAAAATACATTATCTTACCTTTTTAAAATATGTTATATGTTACAATAAACAAATTCTTTAATAATCATCTGATACAGTCCTAAAGTTACTCCTGATGGGGCAGGAAGGCAAAAAAGTTAATTAATTTATGCATAGATAGATAGATAGATGGATGGATGGATGGATGGATGAATAGATAGATAGATAGATAGATAGATAGATAGATAGATAGATAGATAGATAGATAGATAGATCGATTGATCGATCGATCGATCGATCGATAGATGTAACTAGACCTGGTCATCTATGGACTTGCTATATTGACAGTTTCCATTAATAGAAACACATGGACACCATGATTCCTTTAAGTGTGTTTGTGTCTATGCCTGTGCCCCCCCCCAGCAGAATCCAGCTGCTGTAATAGCTTTACTACGGTGCAGCTAGGGTGACTAAGTCATGTGATTTATGCAATTTTTTAAAGGTAACGAGTTTATTACATCTGGTTTACCATTTTTTATTGTGATTAACTGACATGTTGGAGAAACTGATTTAAATTCACGTTCAAAAGAGAAGGAAATGTCAGCATTGTGAGAGTAAGGGAAATACAACATGCAGTTTTAGGACGTGTCCCAGTGACATTTTAGAAGAAGGGACTACATTTCAGAAACAATCAAACTGCAGGCGTATTTAACAAAAAGAGTAAAGTAAAGGCATGTGTAAAAGAAGGGAATACCCGCAGGCTACCTGTTAGTCCGGCACACAAGGATGCCTTTCTGCTTGCTATCAGCCTCTATTGACTTTTTAGACAAATGACACAATTTAATTTGTTTCTAAATGATCCCTTCCAGCCAGAATTTGTCATTTTTTTTTTGCCCACAGAGGCAGAAAGGTGCCAAGCCAGTGGATAGGAAGCTGATGATTTTGGGGAGCCATCAGCCATTGGGCTATTGCTAGATTCCACGGCTGTGCCAGTCTGGATCAATGAGGCCCCGGAGGGACCACATGTTGGGCCGTTTTTATGGGGCTGCTGGGTACAAGATAATCAGATTGTGCCCATTAGACATTAACAGCTGGTGGATAGCATCGACAGCCATTTCAACAGTCTATGCTCAGCTCAGACCTATCTTATTTTAATTCGATATGTGTAGTGTTCTTACATATTAGAGTTTAGTGGACACATTTCCAAGTTATTTACGAGAGAAAAAAACATGATAGCGTGTAGCTAAGGAGCAGGAGCCTCTAACAGGGACTCACCTCTTTCAAAATGTTTGAAAATTCATTGTGCATTGCAATAGCAAATAACAAAATAAATATTTTTCTTAATTTTTTATCTTAACTTAAAAAAAAAAAATGTGTTAATCATTCTAACATACCTCAAAAAGTTGTGGACAGATTTTGATGAAATTTTCAGGAAATGTCAGAAATGGCATAAGGAAGAACTGATTAGGTTTTGGGAGTCATCCAGATCACTGTCTGGATCCAGGATTTTTTTTAAAGGATTCTGTACTATTTGGAGATAGGGCTAATGGCGGAGGTCTGCGCTGTTACCACTTTACACCAGGAGATGGCGGACATGAGTAACTTCAATCCCAGCAGCAGTTTTTGGGTGTGTTTCTATTCAAAGTTTTGGAGTTTATAGAGTTTGAAAGACGCATGCCACGGTCGAGGAAACGAGTCGGAGTGTAACAGAGAGAAAGACAGCGAATTGTAGCCAGAATACTCACAATGCTGGGAGGAATAGTGGAATATTCACCCTCTGCCATGACTTCCAGTTGTCCGGTGTGACCATGGGTGCATCTGATGGCACCCGTAGTGAGGCCAATGCTTTGCCTCACTGTGTTTCCACCCCACCGGGGAGGGAGTAACCGGCGAATGCCGTGGTGGGGGACACATGGGGACGGATCCAGGAATTTTTTTAAAGGATTCTTCACTATTGGGAGATAGGGCCAATGGCTGCTTTTCTAGTTCAGAACTGCAACTGTAAACATATTTTTCGGAATTTTTTCCCTGCTGCTCATTCCTTACAGTGCCTTTCTATTGTTAGAAATCATGTTTTTTTTTTGTGTTTAGAATTTTTCCCTCAAGAAAGAGCAATGATTGCCGATACTGATACTGCTGATACTTTTTTGTTTTTTTTTTACATCATTTCTTTTGGAGTAAGACCAAAAATTTCTCAAGACATAGAGCCAGTGTATAGTTTGTTGTACGTGGAGGTTTTTCTGCCCTCTTATCTGCAGCAGTTTGGTGTACCAGATGCACGCGTTTCTTTGAATGTGCTCTAGATATTGTTCATGCTGAGGGCTAGTGTTTGTCTGAATGGTCAAAATTAACCAATACTAATGTTAGACAGCTGTTAAACTCCATTCATGCATCTCTACCAATAATGTGTCTCTTGGAGGTTAGCGGTAGAGCTGGTCGACTATGGCAAAAATAAAAATCATGATTAATCAAAAATTTTTACCTTTTTTATTATTAAGTGATTATTTTTAGATTCCTCGTCTTAGATATTTTTCAATAAATGCAAGCAGTACATTTCTTTATTATAACTTTCACAATATAATATAGAATATACTAGGGAAAACAATTTAAAACAAATAGCTAATTGGGATTTTTTGGCTCATATTGCAAATTTGATCATTTTTTGATCACTTTTGTGTCATCTCATTTTAAATAAGTAAAACAGGAATTTTTATTCTAAAAATAACTTGAATGGTTTACATGATGTGTATGAAATATCCTGCAGAAAAGTTTTACACTGGGGGCGCACTGGTAGTGGAATGGTTAAGGCACGCACCATGTAGTTGGACTCCGACCTGAAGCCCTTTGCTGCATGTCTCTCCCCCACTCTCGTCCCTGTTTCTGAGTCTATCCACTGGCCTTCTCTATCCAATAAAGGCACAAAAAGGCCCAAAAACAAATCTTATAAAAAAAAGTTTTACACTGGTATTCTGACACATTTTGAGTGTATAAGGTCAATTTAAGGGATTATGAAGTCAAAGTTTGGAGTTGAAAATATGACAAAACACAAAATAATCTGTAAAAAAGGTCAAAATCTGAATTAAAAAAATCAGAATTATGAATCGTAATGCTCAAATATTATATAAGAAGTCAAAATTATTAGTTGAAATGCTCAAAGTATGAAATAAAAGTCAAAATCCTAAGTCTGAGTCCCAATTGTGAGATGTAAAATTGAAAATGTAATATTAAAACACAAATAAATTTATTTTCTCACATTCTTGACTTCTTATCTTAATATTTTTACTCTATTACTAAAGAAGTATGAATATGACTTTAAGGTAAACTTTTGATTCTGACAAAGTGAAGCATCAGCTCGTACATGCTGTGGTAACGTGTCTGTCCGCCCGGCGTAGCTTCTTCTTCAACAGTCTGATGCAGATTAGCATCCAAGCTTTATTGTCATTCACTGTAAGCTCAGGAATCAGACACTGCAGAAATCAACCATGACTTTATGTTATTGCTTTCATATCTGAGAGTAAAAATAGCTGCAGCAGTCTGATGATTTGGAGCATATAAGGAGACAGGCACATTTTGTTCTAATTTCATCAGGTGGGTCTGCCTCGTCACAGCTCCTTTATTACCGTTGATATTAATTGTCCCGTCTTTATGACTTGGGAGGCTTTCTGTGGCTTCTCTGTATTAAAGTGATCATGCCAGGGTGTTATTTTATGAGTTTTAGATGAGCGGTCACCACTGGGTCATGATCACTGAGGCGCCAGGGAGTCCAAGTGCTCCAACAATAACCTCACCATTGATTACAGGCTTTGAGACTGAGAGAAACCTGGAGGAAGCAGATATATGAGGACAATAATGAACCCACAATGCACATGAGCAACCATGTGATGCACTTCCCTATCTCTGTCTTGATAGTACACTACCTGAAGTGTTTTGGTGTCTTAGTAAAGCAGGGCCTCTTGAAACAGATGTGGCTGCACTTTGGTGTGCTGACTGCAGTGCCCCCACGGTGGCCCAAATAGAAGTCGCTCTGCCAGTCTTCATTAACTGAAGCAGAGCTCTGTGGCGCTCCGCGCTGACAGCTGACACACTCTTGGAGAGGTAGTGGGAGCCCCCGGAGGGTGCATGTACACGCAGGACACACAAATCTAAGAACATGTAGGAGCAGAAAATGGTGACACATACCTGCACAACGACCAGCACAAACACTACACCCCCCCACACACAACACACGCACACACTCTAACCTCTTACCTTGCTCTTCACACCAAAGCTGTCAGCTCACAAGTGGTTGAGGAAAGAGAAAGAGGCTTGGGGTGAAGATGTCCCCAGCTGATTAGGAAGTAGCTGGTATTTACCTCCTTTTGTTAAGATGATAATGACATCTCTAGCATCCCCCTCGGCCACAGCGGACCAGCTTCGAGGACTGTGAAGAGGAAGTTGAGTGGATGGTGGGCAGAGGTTTGGCTCTTCAGGTTGAAGGACGCTCAGTGATGCCCGTTGTGAACTTATTTTTTAACAAGCTCAGGTTGTCCAGGGCTGCTTAGGGAATAGTGAGGGATGGAGGAGTGAAGAGGCGGATATTTGTGTTGTACACTGGTGCTCCCTTGGTTTTATCTTTCTGATACATATTTGGCCTACTGCACTGTACTACTACAACCTACTACTACTGAGGTAAATAAAACCCCGATTTAAAAAAGTTGGTGTGCTGCCTAGAATGTAAAAACAGAATGTAACTAGGGCTGCATTTGAAGGCAATCAGATGTTTGGTATGAGAGTTGCAAAAACTTCCTGTCTTACTGGCGAGATATTGCAATGCCAGCTATCACCAGTGAGACATTCTTCAATGAAACATGTCTGTGTTGTAGCCATTTATTGAGGCCTTTCAAAATCAGAGCTCAATAGGTTCAGCACAATAAGAGGAATGTAGATATGGCCCATTTCTGTCACTTCCTGTCGCCAGTCAGGGGCTCTATGAAGAGATGTTGCATGTAAGTGAGTTCAGTGTGATACTGTTGTCTTGCATGAAAGAGCAGAAGAACACAGAATATTGTATGCAAAAGTTAAATAGGTTAAAGTCATTTTGCACCATCAAAAATGCCTTATTTTGAAACTTAGATGAAGTTTGTGGACTTCCTGTTGGGATTTGGGTATGGGTTCAACAGGATGTTTTGTAGGTGTTTTGACGGCCCATGTGCAGAACAAAAATCAAAAGCCTAGGCTGAATGGTACGGGGGAGCTGAACATTTAAAAGAAATATAAGATAAAAATCCATGTCGGAAATACCATTTCCAGAGAGGGGCGCTGTGACAGAGTAATGATTTTAATGTGAATGTACTCAGGATCAATGTGCGATCATTCCTGGCGTTGTTGGCGTTCTATTTTGTTCACTGTCTGTAACAGACATTAATGCTGGCATGAACTTTTAATCTGATGATAAAGGGACTTAATACTTGTATTTGCTGACTGGTGAACTGAACAGGTTGCGGGAGTCATTGCTCTGGAAGAGGGCAGCACCACTCCATTACAAACATCCTACATCTCCACGTAGAATTTAAGATGTGGTGTTTCCAAGTTAGTTACAGCTTAACCACCGTAAAACAGTCTGAATATACCATGTTCTGTGTCACTTTATGTGTCCAGCGCTGTATTGCTCCTCTCTCCTGTTGTTTGTCTCTCAATCAGTCAGTTGACCAACAAACTGACCAACCGGCTGGAAGGTATCAGCATCAAAAGGAATTTTTGCTACTGATTAGAGAACTGATTCAGAAAACCTGTTAAGTTGATGTCCTGTGCCCCAGCATCAACATCAAACCGTCAGTGATGCACTAAAACAAAACCGACTGTGAATTTAGTCATAAATCCAAGGATGTTTCGTGCTAAATCATAAGAGGCTTATCCCAGCAAACTTGAGTTTTTGCCTGTAGTCTTTCGTGTGCTATTTACAAAGACCCATCATGACTCAACCATGAACAAGCACTTCAAAAACTTAGGAAACCTTGAAACTTTCTTGTAACAGGCAGAAGCCTTGAGCAGGAGCAGGCTGGTGAAAAGCCTTCTGCCATTACTAAACGGGTGCTGCCAGATGAGGGAGATACAAGGAGAGATTTTATCCATCCAAGTCTGTCACTCCAATAGATTTCTGACATGTAGGTACTAAGGGAGTGCAGCTAAAGCTGGAGACACACTGTACAACTGTCACAGATTTGAAAAAGACTAGGAGTTCACACTGACCGACTGGTTTCAGCAGATTTATGTATGACGACTGGAATACTGGGGATCACGCACTTAACAACTGTGCCTGATGAAGGATCACCACAAAGTAGGGGAGAACAGGGTTGGTTGTCACATGGGTTGGTTGTCACACTTATTAAACCTCGCCACCAGAGGGCACTGTCTCGCAAAATTTTGAATGGAAATTTTCAGAACTGAGATCAGTGCTCACCTATATAAGCTTGGCTGGAGTAGGAAAGCTGAAGTTGGAGTGAGAGGACTTTTTGTGTTTTGTTTTTTTTTTGTCAAACTGTAAATTTTCAGCTCCTCAGTATTTTTGTCTGGGCTTTCATACAGTCGGTTTATACCCTAACAACTGTTACCCTTAAAAAGTGTGAAAGCTGCAGTTTAGATTGTTGTTGGCTAGCTAACTAGTTGTTAGATGGTTGTTAGCCTTGATGGTAGCAACAAGTTCCAGTTGGGGTTGGTTGTCACATTCTCTTTTGGGTTGGTTGTCACAGCCGTTCAGGGGAAGTATGGGGGAAGTTTTGGCTGTGCAACCAGCTCTGATTAGTTGGAGTGCACCCTATATTTGCCATCACTGTAACTCAGATAGTGAATGTGTAGAGTTGGTTATTACTGTTACGCCTATTTTATTTGTTCTTTATGTTGCTGTAGGCCTATAAGCTGGCCCAAAGATGTTCATTTTCATGTTCCTTACTAATTTTGTGTTAAGATGCATTAAGTTATGTATTTTTCAACAGTCAGTGCAAATAAAGTTTCAAATTCAGTTCTGCTTTTTTGCCTTCTTTCTAAGGTTCTTCCCATTAAAATAAAATTTGGACAAACAACCCCATAGAGCGTGACAACCATCCCTGACTGTCTTTCAGCGTTAATCACCCTTTTGTTTCAATATGTTGTAAAATGAGAGGGACACACATTTCAAGCCAACACCTTGAGCTTCAATTTAATGTTGGGATGACTACTGAAAGACATTTTAATGATGAGCATTTCACACTAGAGTAAAACGTGTGACAACCAACCCCAACTGAACGCATCTTATTGTTGTGCAAACTCTTGCAAGGGCAACAGTTTATTTATATATTTTTTTAATTAACTTTTTATTAGGAAAATGTTGCGTACAAAAGTACAATCAACTCAGCATTGTTTACAACATTCATTTCCCACTTTTTGAAATAAGGAACATAAAAAACAAAAGAACCAAGGTGGCTTACATAATATACATTCAGAGAGATGAAGGTTGTACAGATTCAGGTGTATTTACTAAAGTCCGTGCGTGTCAGGGTAATAAAATCAATCCATTTAGCCCAAATTTGGTCGAATTTAACTTTCTGAATTCTTAAACAATAGGTTAGCTTTTCCATTTTATATATCTCAAAAACGATTCCAAACCATTCCTCCAAAGTGGGAGGTGAAGGATTCGAATTGACTTTTTACCAAGGGCAACAGTTTAAAGCAGGGCTATTCAATTAGAAATTCAACTCAGCCAAATTTTCAAATCAACAAAGGTAGCCGGGTCAGACATGTTCAGCGCCCAGTAAGCAGCTGGTAATGTCAAATTTTGAACCAATACAGATCAATTTGATAGTCTCCCTTTTAGATTTGACAACATGACAAAAGCACATGAAAAGGTGTATAAAAACACAACCACAGAGCTGTATTTGAACATAAATTGAGGTAGTAGAATTTTTCTCTTTCACTTGAATAAAAAAAGAAAATGAATAAAAAAATTAAATAAAATTCAGTAAATAACAATTTGGTCACATCTTACCCAGGCATATCTTAAAGCCAATGAAAACCATATATGCACAGTTGTAGCTACAGTTGGAAAGGACGTGTTTTATACTTGGTATTTTGGGGCTACTTCTACTAGCATTGCTAGCCATGCTTCAAAACAACGCAGTGCAGTACGTGGCTACGTGGCGTGTTGCATTCACGGTCTGAAATACTGTTGGAATTTATGAAAACTTGGTAACAGGTTGCCTTCTGAACCTTAGCGATGACCACAGGCTGGGCCACCTGGGGGTTGGTTCTGGGCCGTATGTGGTCCCCTGTGGGCCTCTAATGGAATAGGCCTGGTTTAAAGGGTAAACAAACATACCAGATGGTGGCTGTAATGCATCATTTAGTTGCAAACCAACCAGGCCAGTAAAACTAGGAGGAAGAACACATTTTTGCACTTGGGTTGGTAATCAGATCCACTACCCCATTGTGTCCAGGTTCTGCTTAAAAAATTCAAACTTGTTTGACTGAGCTCTGAGGTCGGGTCAGTCTGTCTGGCAAAGTCTGGCAAAACATTTTGTAGTGTGTTCTCCAATTAGAAAGTCACTGGCAGTTGTTAGCATGAAATTTTGTGTAAGCCCAGTGGCTCAGTTTCTTATAGATGAACCAGAATATAAATCTTAGTTTGTTAGCTTGATGCAAGCATTTGATAGAAATTGCCATTTAATCGGCGAGCAGATTTAGCATTGTGGTTGCAATTTAACTTAAGAAATGGTCTATTTTCCTTGAGTTTGCTGGGTAAAAAGGTCAGTTATTTCAAGAGTTGCTAGATTAGTTTCGTAGAACCTCTGCTGTCAGTGACTGGGTTAGCAATCAGCTTTTATTAGTGCTGCAGCTGTCGTTTTGTATTCCAGCATTACAATCAAGCGCTGGTGTAAATCAGGCATTTATTTTGAAGATGAGATAAAGGTTGCATGGAATTGTAAGCTCTTTTTCAAAGTAAATCAAAAGGCTGTTTGAACTCTTCTCTGTTACTGATGTATGCCGTCCTCTGTCCTACAACATCATTAAAATGGTTGTACGTGTTAGTGGAGCTTTTTTAGGAGTAGATGCCACTTTTTTCTTAAAGACAGACATCCCATGAATAGAAAGACCTAGAGCACCTAGTACTGAATGCCAAACCTCTCCGCCATGTCTCTCCTCTTCTGTGACAGGCAGCATTTTCCCTCTGCTCTCTGGATGACTCTCTTTTATTGCCAATCCTCCTCCTCCTCCTCCTCCTCCCCTGTGGATCAGTTTCTCCTGACTCGGCATCCCCCGTCCAGATATTACCAATAGTCCTCGCGTCAAAGCGCAGCGTGGGAAGCTAGATAAGCAGATATTAGCCGGACTTGCCATCAGCAGAAAGCACCGGTAGTGGGGTGGACTGGTACAAAGCTTGGCTGGGCATCAGTGGGCATGAAGGGCGGACGCCGGCGAGGACAGCGGAGACCTGCTTCTGCCAGCGCGGGGGCTTGGGGGAGGGGGGTTGATTGCCTGTCATACAGCGGCTGCAGTAAACTGGTCATCAAGTGGTTCAGAAAGCTCATCTTAAACTTAAACTTCCATGTCCTGTTACTTGTCAACCATGGTGTCATATTTTGCTGCTGCCAATGAATAAATCAAAGCGTGGTGAATAACAGGTCTTCAAAGGCAATCGTCCTGCTGTAATCTGAATAACATATTCATCCATCTGAATGGAGTATTGATGCATAAGCTGTTTTTAAAATGAGATTTAGAGCGCCCATACAAACTGCTCATTTGAAATAAGAACCAAATTAGAATAAGAACAACTTGCCAGAGTACTGTTTGCATGTAAACACGCTCATTACTCTTCCTAAAGTCACCACTGGTGGATGAAATAGACTTAAAGCTGTGGTCAGCTGGCAGGGAGCCACTCTGTGCGGCACTGCTTCTTTCCTCACTCTATCCCTCCATCTCTGCCTGTCCTCAATCAACTCTCTTACTCACCCTCTGCTTCCTCCCCACTGGGTTTTGTGGACCACATATTCTCTGAAAAGGATGAATATTCTAATAGATGAGTTGGCTCATTAACATCAATATATACACTATATTGCCAAAAGTATTCGCTCACCTGCCCTGACTTGTATATTAACTTAAGTGACATCCCATTCTTAATCCATAGGGTTTAATATGACATCGGTCCACCCTTTGCAGCTATAACAGCTACAACTCTTCTGTGAAGGCTTTCCACAGGGTTTAGGAGTGTGTTTATGGGAATTTTTCACCATTCTTCCATATGCGCATTTGTGAGGTCACACACTGATGTTGGACTAGAAGGCCTGGCTCTCAGTCTCCGCTCTAATTCATCCCAAAGGTGTTCTACCAGGTTGAGGTCAGGACTCTGTGCAGGCCAGTCAAGTTGATCCACACCAAACTCTCTCATCCATGTCTTTATGGACCTTGCTTCGTGCACTGGTGCACAGTCATGTTGGAACAGGAAGGGGCCATCCCCAAACTGTTCCCACAAAGTTGGGAGCATGGAATTGTCCAAAATCTCTTGGTATGCTGAAGCATTCAGAGTTCCTTTGACTGGAACTAAGGGGCCAAGCCCAGCTCCTGAGAAACAAGCCCACACCATAATCCCCCCTCCACCAAACTTTACACTTGGCACAATGCAGTCAGACAAGTACCGTTCTCCTGGCAACCACCAAATCCAGACTCATCCGTCAGATTGCCAGATGGAGAAGCGCAAATCGTCACTCCAGAGTACACGTCTCCACTGCTCTAGAGTCCAGTGGCGGCGTGCTTCACACCACTGCATCCCACGCCTTGCATTGCACTTGGTGATGTATGTCTTGGATGCAGCTGCTCGGCCATGGAAACCCATTCATGAAGCTCTCTATGCGCTGTTCTTGAGCTAATCTGAAGGCCACATGAAGTTTGGAGGTCTGTAGCCATTCACTCTGCAGAAAGTTGGCGACCTCTGCCCACCATGCGCCTCAGCATTTGCTGACCCCACTCTGTCATTTTACGTGGCCGACCACTTGGTGGCTGAGTTGCTGTCATTCCCAATTGCTTCCACTTTGTTATAATACCACTGACAGTTGACTGTGGAATATTCAGGAGTGAGGAAATCTCACAAATGTTTGTAGAAACAGTCTGCATGCCTGGGTGCTTGATTTTATACACCTGTGGCCATGGAAGTGATTGGAACTCGTGATTTCAATTATTTGGATGGGCGAGTGAATACTTTTGGCAATATAGTGTATCATCAGCGAATGTTTTCCATTGGAAATATTCCTTTAACATGCTTGTAATCTCCTTGTCTGACAGTTTTAGATCTTTCGAGCGTTAAAAATGACTGTATAAAAATACTCAACCTTCCACCCAGTGGCTGACTTTCATCATGGAGGTCGTTGAGGCACAGGTATTAATTTTATTCTGTTTCATAACCAACTAAAACCCCTCAAAGGTACTTTACAAGTCCATTTTAAACACTTGTGTTCAACAAATCTTGTGAATGAATTGATTTAAGTTCATTATTAGGGTCTTTGTTGTATTATAGAGATTTAAATTCTTGGGCTTTTATCAAAAAGTTACATTTTCAGAGATTTGTTGTACATGCACATTCACCATGAGTCACACAAACACCAGAAACAACAGAGTAGATTCAGCTGTAGAGACAGATCCACAAAGATCCACCGTCACACATCCATCCAGAGCCAGACACACGCACAAGTTTAATTTAAATCACCGCTGCACCCGTGTACGTCCCAACACTCCACTTTTAATAGACCTCTGCCTCTTTATGGCTTTCCGCCTCCTAAACCCATCAATCCTCTCCCCTCCTCGTCTCCCTCTCCCCCTCGCTCTCTGTCTCCCCGTCATATCTGATTGGAGCTGTGACGCAACCCTCCTCCCTCATCCAGCCTCTGTCTTGGCCTGCTTTATCTCCCTCCCTCTCTCTGGCAGACTGCAATCATTCTGCCTTTTTTGTTTTACTCCACGTTGGGCTTTTTTCCCCCTCCTCCTGTTCCTTGTGTAGTCTTTCCCATCTCCCCGGCCCCAGCTACCCTCTTGCACTCCCTCTGTTTTCTCTTTCTTTGGGTTGCTCTGCTGCTAAGAGAGCAGGAGCCAGTGCAGCAGTGCATGTGGAGAGGGATTAGATAAAGAGGGAGAGGAGAGAGATGAGTGGAAAGTGAGTCAGAGAAAGAGACCAAGGACAGCAAACAGAAGGAGACAGATCGACTCAGAGGCAGTAAATGAATGTTTAGGAGAGAGGCGGATGGATTGAAAAAGGACACATGCTGCATGACTTAGGGTCCAATCAAACATGTTGACTTTTCACATCTGAGCTTATCATGCAAATTCTTACAATGTTTTTTTTTTTGTTGCATTTAAAAGCAGTCTGATTAACGATTATCTTTTAAAAGAACTAGTAAAACTCTGACAATAAGCCAAGGACAGCTTTTAAGAGCTGAGAGCCAATGTGACTCTGATTTGGTCCTTTCTTTTCTCCTTTATTCTTAAAAAAATAGCTGAAAACCTCAGTCTTTAAAGCTCCAAACAGTAGATCTAGTTTACCAGTCCGAAATAAAAATGTTGATGAAAGTTGTTTTTTTTTTTGTTCCAATTTTCAACCGTTAAAAATGAAGAGACCCCTCCTTATTTTTTAAAATAAACTTACTTAATTTAAGGCAGGAATTTTAGACTCAGTCACAGCAGAGGCCAAATCCTGAATTTAGGTCTAACCTGAGGACCAAACTGGGTCCAAATTTCCCATAAACTGTTGACCCCATTTTCACTGCTAACGAATTACAGAGTGGGGGGTAAGATAGATGATAAATGATATTGATGATAAAATCATGATTTTTAACAGTTTTAACAGTAAACTGTACTAAATAATATTCAAATTCATGTGTTTCAATGGTCAAAATATGATATAAAATTATAAAATCACAAGCTAAAAAGGTCAAAATATGAGATAAAATGATAAAATCATGAGTTTTAAGGGTCAAAATATGAGATAAGATTCACAATTATGAGTTTTAAATGACTAAATATGATATAAAATTTTAAAATCATGAGTTTTAAGGGTCAAAATATGAGATAAGAGTCACAATTATGAGTTTTAAATGACTAAACATGACATAAAATTATAAAATCATGAGTTTTCAATGTCAAAATATGGTACAAGGTAGAAAATCACGAGTTTGAAAGGTGAAAACATGAGACAAAACACGACATTTTCAATTTGAATCGAAAAGGTCAATATTTGGGATTAAAAGTTATAATTAGGAGATGAAAAAGTCAAGATATGAGAAAAAATTCTAAATCAAAAATTTAAAAGGTGAAAATATGAGATAAAATTGTACAATTTTAGATTGAAAAGGTTAATATTTGTGATTAAAATTCAAAGTTAGGAGTTAAAAATGTCAAAATGTAAGATAAAATTATAATTTATAAGATTAAAATGTCAAAATATGACTTAGAAATTAAAATGGTGAATCTAAATGTTCAAAATATGAGATAAAAGTCAAAACCATAAATTTAAGTCATTATTGTGAGACGCAAATTACAGAATACAAAATGATAATACAAGTTTCTTTCCCACATTTCTGACTTTTTATCAAATCATTCTATCTCTTCCCTCTTTCTTATTCTTCTGACTTAAAGTGGATATTTTCAATCATATATGGTTCAGTTTACACTGGAGGAAATCTGCAGACCTCATACTGGTGGGCCAGTTATAATAAAAACATGAAATGATCTAGTGGGCCAGGTGTTACTGTACCACAGGCCGGACTTGGTCCCCGGGCCTTGAGTTTGACACCCCTGATCTAGAAAAACAGCCAGTTCATGTAAGGTTTGTTTTGCAAGTTGATGTCCCCTCTGGACAGCCGCTCTGTGAGACGTAAGCTCAGTCATTTTGTGACTGAATTTATTCAGATTTCTCACTAAAAACTAAAATTCCAATTTTCTCCATGGAATATTTGAACACATCATAAAAAAGAGAAAATTTTACCCTGCCACCTTGTTTAGAAGCTGAATACAGGGATCTGATAAGTGCCTTCAGTGACTGGAGTCACAAAAACTGCCTCCTACTCAACACCTCAAAGACAAAGGAAATGATCTTAGATTTCTGCAGATCCAAACCCCCTCTTCAGCCAGTGAACATTTGTGGCGTGGACATCGAGGTGGTGACATTGTATAAATATTTAGGTGTAGACCTGGATAATAAGTTGGACTGGTCTAAAAACGTAGACTTTATCTACAAAAAGGGGCAGAGCCGCCTCTTTTGCCTGAGAAGACTCCGATCAATAAACATCTGCAGTAAGATGTTGCAGATGTTTGAACAGTCTGTGGTGGCAAGTCTTCTGTTTTATGCTGCAGTCTGGTTGTACTAAGGCAGCCATATCGGCTGTTCAGACAGTGGCCTGATTCCTAAAGATCAGATATCTGTCTGATTAAGCTCCACATATGAAAGGGTACGTTCACACTGCAGTTAAAGGTGACCCAGATCTGATTTTATTCTGACAGTGTAAACAGCCCAAGCTACACTGAATCTGACATTTTCTGAATCAGATAGGGGAGACTGGGGGCAGTTGTAACGTGCTGACTTCTTTGTTTGAACTGAACAAAAAAGACATGCCTTTATAATTAAAACACAGCAATTGCTTTATTAACTAGTGCAAAAATAGATGTTTCTTATATTAAAAAATGGTGTGTGTATTCCAAGTTATCTGTGAGTTATGAAGGAAAACGTGAAAGTTGTTACAATTGCCCCCGGCCTCCCCTACATATCTGATCTTTTGGACTTTTTGACCTCAAATGCAGGTTGGACAAAGCTCAGAATTAAGCATTAAGGCAGGCAGCATGAACGTAGCCAAAGTGGCCTGAATCTGATCAGATTCAGTGTGACTTGTGACTGTCAGGACAAATCAGACATGAGTCACATGAGAGCAAAACACCAGATTTGGGTCACTTGTACCTGCAGTGTGAACGTAGTCTAATTGCCATCCACTGTGCTGAATGCAAGGAAGAGAGTTTTTTCAAAATGAACCTTTGGTTTAGGAAAACGATGAAAAATAATCCTGGATCTTTGTGTGGCTTGATCTGCTCTTGCAGTCACCCTGGGCGTACTTTTGGCCATTTGAAAGAATGAAATTAAGGTCTCAGTTTTGCTTTGGGGATTTTATCCCCGTGTCTATTTTTTGTGATAATATGCAGTAGGGTTGGGCAATTGATCTCAATTTAGATTAGATTACAATATGTTCTGCTGTGTTTTATAAATCTCAGAAGCTGCAAAATGTCTTCAACTTGAAATCTGTTAAAATAATGAATCGCAATATTGGGGAAAAAATTGCAGTGAGATTATTTTTGCAAATTGTTCGGTCGTATCATGTAGCCTGAAAAAGTCACTGTTTGGCCTCTGAGTATAGCCAGCTACGCCCCTCTGCCAAGCTTTTGCTAATGTTTCGACTACAGTTTAATTACCCTCGATCCTGCAGGTTAGGCCACCAGGCCCCAATGAAGTACTGTGCAGTCTCTCATCATTGGACAGAACTGAGCATGCTCAGATGAACTGGCTCACTCACAGGGCGCAGGGTTAGGGTAGCGTGTGCAGCAGAGAGGCAGCATTGATTGGCTCAGGTGCCATGGATGGTGGACCCTGCCCCCCTCATCCAGCCTCAATATCAGTTACTCCCTGTCGACCCTCCCTCCCCTTGTCTCTTCTTCCATACCATTAGCCCCCTCCTAACCTCTCACCTCCTCCTGCAGCCCCTCTAACATCAGTGTAACAGCCCTAACACTGTTGGAAATTTTAGATACATGTGTCCATATGAAATAACTGATATCACAAAATAAATTCAGTTCATGAATATTAATCCTGAATTGTCCCACTACCTCACTGGTGATTTTGTAAACTTGTGTGGCCTTTAGGGCTCACAGAGATTCAATATGTTTGATAATTAAAGCATAAATTTAAACTATAAAGACAACTGTACTAAATTAGTCTTGGATAGTGTCCCAGTACTGACCCACTGTTTCCTGTTTATAGCATTTATGAAGCTGTAAACAAACAGTATTCCTGTTGGAGTGTACCACTGTGAGATTTCACATTATCAGACGCAGGTTCACTCAAGCTATAGAACAGGAAGTATAAGGAGAATGCTCTGACACCATAGTCAGCCCCAGTATTATACAGTATCTGTGACATAAATATAATTTAATAAATGTTCTGTAAAGGTCTGAGATCCCGGTGTAAATGCTTTAGCTCAGGGATGTCAAACTCAAGGCCCGGGGGCCAAGTCTGGCCCATGATACAGTTATACCCGGCCCGCCAGATCATTTCATGTTTTTATTATAACTGGCCCACCAGTATCAGGTCTGCAGATTTCCTCCAGTATAAACTGAACCATATATGATTGAAAATATCTGTTTTCAGTCAGATGAATAAGAGGGAAGGGTCAGAATGATTTGATAAAAAGTCAGGAAAGTGGGAAAAGAAACTTGTGTTTTTATTTTGTATTTTGTAATTTGCATCTCACAATAATCACTTAAAGTTTTGGATTTGACTTTTTTTTCTCATATTTTGAACGTTTAGATTCAACATTTTAATTTTTGAGTCATATTTTGACATTTTTAACTCATGAATTATAATGTTATTTTACATTTTGACATTTTCAACTCCTAACTTTGAATTCTTATCCAAAATATTAACCTTTGTGATTTAAAATGTACATTTTAATCTCGTATTTGGACCTTTGTAACTCAGTATGTTGAATTTTATACCATATTATGAACTTTTAAACTTTTGATTTAGATTTTTTTTCATATCTTGACCTTTTCAACTCCCAATTATATCTTTAATCTGAAATATTGACCTTTTCAATTCAAATTGTTAGTTTTTGTTTACCTCGTCTTTTGACCTTTTAAACTCATAATTTTGAATTTCACCTCATATTTTGACATTGACGTTTTTGAATTTTTTTACCATGTTTTGAAATTGAAAACGCACAATTTTATAATTTTTTTCTCACATTTTGACCTTTAAAACTCATGAATTTCTCATTTTATCTCATATTTAAGCCTTTTAAACTCATAATTTTGTGTTTTATCTCATATTTTGACCTTTAAAACTCATGATTTTTAATTTTATCTCATATTTGGACATTGAAAACTCATGATTTTATAATTTTATATCATATATTGACATTTAAAACTCATAATTGTGAATTTTATCTCATATTTTGACCTTCTTAACTCATGATTTTTAAATTTTATACCATATTTTTGAATTCAAAACTCATAATTTTGGATTTTATCTCATATTTTGAACTTTGAACCACATTTATTTGAATTTTGTTTGGTACTTTAAAAATCATGATTTTAACTTTTGACTTTTTTTAATCTCAAAATCATTTATCATCAGTCTTACATATCCCCCCCCCCCCATAATTTCTTAGCGGTGAAGATAAGGTTGACGTTTTATGGGAATTGGACCCAGGAAGGCCCACAGGTTAGACCCAAGTTCAGGATTCGGCCCCTGCTGTGACTGAGTCTGACGTCCCTTTAGCTGGTCCATAAAGCTTTAGCCCCTGTGCTCCGGCCCGTTTCAACCCATGTTCAGCTTTTAAACTGCTGTGTTTTTCCCATTCTTCATTTTATCTTGGCCTGGCTTCTGTCTAAAGAAGCTACAGCTGGTTTCCTTTGCTATATTTACTTTTACTACTTTTATGAATTAAGTTTTCATTATTTTCTAGTCAGTGAGTAACATAAAATGTTAAATCATTTTAGATCGAATGTTTGGTTACAGATTTAACACAGCAGTACTGTGTTGAAACTAAATGGTACAGTCCAGTCAAACACAAGCGTAGATTCATTTTGTTTTATTTTTTCTAATGTTGGACATAGTTATTTTATTTTTAAAATTTGTCTTATTTAAAATGTGCCCTGTTTGGCCCCCAGCTGTAGCGCCCCCTGGTGTCCACCAGTGGTTTCCATCCTGGGGCCCTGACCCGACCCTGCTGTGTGAATGTCAGTGCTGGCTTTGGGCTCAGAGCGTTGCTGGGGTTAAAGAGAAGCCCACAGTGCTGCTGTCCTGTTAGCTTGTACTACACTATCTTTTACATGTATTAGGATATTCCAAGAGAATTTTAAAGCACATATTTCTGGCAGTGAACACGTCCTGACTGTTTCAGTGAAAGGGGCCAGTGAATGAGTGGCTCGGCCAGCCCAGTGTAGAGAATATAATTTGAAGCACTGTATTACAAAACTTGTCTGTCAAGCTGAATCACTCCATCTCTGCTGCTCTCTCCCTGAGCCACTCTGACACACAAACTCACACGTACACCAGGGGGTGTGGGGGTGAACTGCGAGGCCTCAGTAATACCTGTGTGCACAGGGGTGTTTCAGCGGTGAGAGGAGTCCTCCTCAGAATAATAAAAGGGATGGACAAGGGTGAAGAGGAGAGGAAGAGGAGGAGGAGGTAGAAGAAGGAGGAGGAGGGGGATATAGATGCTAAAAATAGCACACAGAATGGCCAGCCTCTCTCAAAACAGGCTTTTGCGAAGTCACATTTGCCCCAGGCACAAGATTTGAAGTCTCCTGGAATAATTGATTCACCATGCACTCTTTTCTTTTCAACATGGCTTTCTCCTCAACTACAAAGGGCTGCAGCAGACGGAGGAGATGAAACAAAATGTTTAGTCTGTTCTGACACAAGCAGGCATCTTCTAAGTCCAAGTGAAACCTCAAGATCTGAGAGGACGCTTTGTCGTATTGATGGCACAATTTGGACGTCGATCAATAAAATGAGCCGTGAGCATTCCAGCTACATATCCACAGACCGCTGATAAAGGCGACACTAACTCTGCTTCCTATTTGGCATGTGAGCTAGGGATGCTTTTACTGGATGCTGTAATTAACATCCATGCCAAGTTTGAATCCGTGACCTTAAATATCAGATTTTTCAAAGATATTTAAGTTGAAGAATGTTGAGAAGGAGAGAATCTAGAACAAAGATGTCAGACTCAATCACAGCAGAGGCCGAATCCTCAATTTAGGTCCAACCTGAAGACCTAACTGTCTACCTCATCTTCACCGCTAACGGATTTGATGATAAATGATTTTGAGATAAAAAAGTTAAAATCATGATTTTTTACAGTTAAAGCACTAAATAAAAATCAAATTCATGTGTTACAAAGGTCAAAATACGAGATAAAATTCACAATTCTGAGTTTTAAATGTCAAAATATGACATAAAATTATAAAATGATGAGTTTATAAGGTCAAAATATGAGATAAAACTATAAAATGATGAGTTTATAAGGTCAAAATATGAGATAAAATTATAAAATGATGAGTTTATAAGGTCAGATATGACATAAAATTCACAATGAGTTTTTAAATTAAAAAAATTGATATAGAATTCAATTCGTGAGTTTTAAAGGTCTAAATATGATATAAATGTATAAAATCATGAATTTAAAATGTCAAAATATGAGATACATTTATAAAGTCATGAGTTTAAAATGTCAAAATATGAGATACATTTATAAAGTCATGAGTTTAAAATGTCAAAATATGAGATACATTTATAAAATCATGAGTTTAAAATGTCAAAATATGAGATAAATTTATAAAATCATGAGTTTTCAATGTCAAAATATGGTATAAATTTATAAAATCATGGGTTTTAAAGGTCAAAATATGATAAAAGACTATAAAATCATGAGTTTGCAATGTCAAAATATGGTATAAAATTGTAAATCCTGAGTTTAAAAGGTCAAAATATGAGATAAATTAGTAAAATCACAAGTTTTCAATGGCAAAATATAGTATAAAATTCAAAATCATGAGTTTAAAAGGTAAAAATATGAGATAAATGTATAAAATCATGACTTTTCAATCTCAAAATATGGTATAAAATTCAAATCATGTTTAAAAGGCCAAAATATGAGTTAAAATTAAAAAAAAAAAACGTGTTTAAAGGTCATTTTTTGAGATTTAAAAAAAAAGTTTAAAAGGTAAAAAAATGGAATAGAATAAAAAAAATCACGAGTTTAAAGAGTCAAAATATGAGATAAAAAATTAACAGTTTGAATCTAAAAGGTCAATATTGGGATTAAAATTTATAATTAGGAGTTGAAAAGGTCAAAATGTAAGATCAAATTCTAATTCATGCGTTCAAAATATGACTAAAAAATAAAAATGGTGAATCTAAATGTTCAAAATATGAGATAAAATTCAAAACCATAACTTTAAGTCATTATTGTGAGACGCAAATTACAGAATACAAAATGATAATACAAGTTTCTTTTCCCACATTTCTGACTTTTTATCAAATCATTCTATCTCTTCCCTCTTTCTTATTCTTCTGGCTGAAAACAGATATTTTCAATCATATATGGTTCAGTTTACACTGGAGGAAATCTGCAGACCTCATACTGGTGGGCCAGTCATAATAAAAAACATGAAATGATCTGGCGGGCCGGGTATAACAGCACCACGGGCCGGATTTGGCCCCCGGGCCTTGAGTTTGACACCCCTGATCTAGAAAAACAGCCAGTTCAAGTAAGGTTTGTTTTGCAAGTCGACGTCCCCTCTGGACAGCCGCTTTGTGAGACATAAGCTCAGTCATTTTGTGACTGAGTGAAATATCAACCTTGTAAGCTCTGAGTTTGGCAAAAATCTTTAAGAGTAACACTCCTGCTGTATCGATCGCTGAAGGGAAATTGTCTCGCTGGCTCAATCTGACCACAGCGAGGACAGAGGTCACAATCAGCAGCAGGAAAAACGCTCCCTGGAGCTAGCAGGGATACAGTGTATTGCTCAAGGACAATCCAGCAGCTGCTTGCTGATACGGGTCTTCAAAGGTTAAGGAACATCCTGCTGGCTAAATAATTGATAGCAGAATTTTAAAATGTGAGGATGAAAGCAGAAGAGGTTATTTCAGTTCTCTGTCTGCTGCTGTCACATCCTCTCTGAGTGGATGCTCTGTTTTTCTGTCCACCTTAACTTGGTGAAAACATCTGGTACTGCCAAACAGGAACTTTTACTTTATTTAGTGAAAGAGAAAAAGGATCGCATGGATTTCGTGGATTTTTGAAGATTTTATGTTTGCCTACTTTGCATAAAACATATTCTGACTGTGTTCTCCACAAATAGACAAAGGGCCACCCACAGCTACCCAAGTACACCCCCTTCCAAAAACACTGGGACACTGTATAAAACAGGGGCTCTCAACCTCTTCAGCCCGCGACCCCCAAAATAAAGGTACCAGAGACCGGGACTCCCACTGGACCTGAAGGTGGATGAACACAGCCATGCACAATTAAGAACAGTCATGGGCAGACAAGGCCATCTACAAAGGGGGATAAACGGGAGAGGGGAGTGTTTTCTTATCAAAAAAACAATCTTTTTTTAAATAATATTTGTAGCCTTCTTAAAAATGTAAAAACAATAAATAAATACAAATGATTTAAAAATTGATACAATGGGTTAAAAATGGCAAGCATGGTCGAAAAGGTGGTGAAACTGGATTTTAAAAAGTCGCAGAAATGTGTTAGAAGTGGCAAAAAATTAGATAAAAATGGCAACAAAGGGCAAAAATTGGTTAAAGTGGCAAAAAATGGGCATAAATAGTGGTAAAAAGGAGTTAAAATGTGGCTGAAATGGCTTTAAATTGGCAAAAATGGATTAACTGAGAAAGAAAAAATCGGCAGATACTGGCAGAAATTGGTTAAACTTGCAAAAATTGGCATATCAAATGGTGAAAAGTGGTTAAAATGGGTTAATAGTAGCAATAATGGGTCAACAGAGGTGACATTAAGCTTAAGTGGCAATAAATGTTTTAGAAGTGACAAAAACAGGCAGAAAAAAGGGGTGGAAAAGTTTAAAACTGACAAAAATAGGTGTTAAATGGGAAAAATGGGTTAAAATTGGTGGAAAAAATGAATAAAATGGGTTAGAACTTGACAAAAGTGGTGTAAAGTGGCAACAGTGTAATTGAAAAAAAAAAATCTTAATTTTTAAGGGCAACTGGAGACCCCCTCTCAGTGTCTCATGACCTCCAAGGGGGTCCCGACCCCAAGGTTGAGAACCACTGGTATAAAATGTGATAAAAAGTATGCAAGTATGGGAATTGCAAATCTCCTAAATCCATATTTTATTCACAATAGAATAAAAACAACATGTCAAGTGTTGATAGTGAGATATTTTATTATTTTGTGAAAATATAAGCTTATTTAGAATTTGATGGCAGCAAAAGATCAAAGAAGAAAGGCCGTAGAAGTAGGCGGCACTGATTTTAAAACATCGCTGGAAGAACATGTTGCATCTTCTTAGGCCAACTGGCAACAACTCAGTCAGATGACTGGGTGTAAAAGGAGCAAATTAGAGAGACAGAGTCTCAGAATTAAGATATGAAGAGGTTCACCTATCTCTACAAAATGCTACGAAACTGCAAATTCTTTGCATATCCCACCATCTACAGTCCATGATGTCATCAAAAGATTCAGAGAATCTGGAGAAATCTGTGCGCAAGACTCGTGAGGAGTGGTCAGTTAATCAAAAATTAGATTAAATCTCAATATGGGCTGCTGCAATTTGCAAATCGCAAAAGGTGCAATATTTCTTTGCCCTGAAATTTGTGTTAAAACTGCATTTTCAAACTTATTTTTTGCAGCAGAGATGTTATGCATGGTGTATCATGCAATCATTCAGATGCCATTTATTTTGGAACAGTCAAAAAAAATACTGCCTTCTTCGTTTTTGTCGTTTTTATTATTAAATATATGAAAAAAAACAAAAACACTTCAATGCAATAGGAGTCAAAATCATCAGAATTAGACACTTTTAAAGAATTGTTCAGCCCTCGTTTAGGAATAAAAGAAAGTAAAGGAATAATCACATGTAAAGTCGCAATTGCAATATTGGGGAAAAAATCACAATTAGATTATTTTCCAAAATCGTTCAGCCGAACTCGTGATCACAGGGCCCTCAGGCAGAACTACAATATAAACAGTCTTGGCTCACGAACACTTGTAGAAGTCAGAAATCTGAGCCAATCAAAAATAGCAAGTTAAAGCTGTTGAAAATGCAAAGAAGAATGTATGTGAACACGATTCAGGAACACCGCCATTGTCTTAGTCAAAGCTCACTTTAAATGGAAAGGAGAAACTGTTCTGTGATCACATGAATCAGAAATTAATATTATTTCTGGAAACCACAGACGCCGTGTCCAGAGTAAAGAGGAGAGGGATCATCTAGCTTGTTACCAGCACACAGTTCAAAAGCCTGCATCTCTGATGGGGTTGCATGGCTAATGCAGGCATGCTTCCTGTATTTAAGGGTTTTTTTTTTTTTTTGCTCTTTGTTCACAGCCCTGAAGAAGACCATGAACTGAAACACGTCCACTGTAGCCATAGCATTGCTTAGAAATAAAAATTATTAAAAAGGACATTTCTGGAGTGCTGTGTAAGTTTTCTTTTTGTCATGCACTTTAAGAAGTTTATCGTTGGCCTGTGCTTCTTTTTGCCTTCTTTGTGAGTGTGAGCGTGTCTGGTTGTTTGTCTCAGCATGTCGGCCCTGCAGTTGACCTGTGACCAGTCCAGGGTGTACCCCTCCCAGATGGAAAGTTTGACTTAAACAGATGCTCCTGTGATAAGCAGCCTCACAAGAGAGAAGTAGGGGGGGATAGAAAGAGAGCCTACTTGAATTACGTGCAGACTTATCTGTAGAGTCTGTTTCAGACACCACTTGTGCTACTTCAGCTAACATGAGAGGAAAGTGGTTTTCTCGTATGGTGGTTGTGCACGGATAAAAACGCAGACTTAGAGGGTAAGGTGAGAGGAGTGCCCTGGTTTAGTCTCTGTGTGAAATATGTTCAGAGGAGTGGGTATCCTCTTTTCTTTAGCATCAAACCGCTGCTATCGCTAGTATGTTGAGGACGCTGCTGTTGGGCAGAAACTGTCAACAGGCATGCAGAGGGAATTTCAAAATAAAAGCGTAATTTTACAGAAAAATGAGCTTTGAAACACACTGATCCAGATTCTTATCATGACCTAATTATCTCAGACTAACGTGATCACGTCAACATGCTCATTTTACATTAGCATAGCATGCTAACTAAAAGATATAAGTGTTATTTTACAGGGTAAAGCCAAAGCTTTTGGAAATATCCACCTATGAGCACAGATAATGAAACTCAAATTTATTTTTCCATGCTTCTAAATATCCAAACCTCTTATCACTGCTGGGGGAGTGTTTGTAGGAGAAATATTCTCTCTTGGCATACTTTCAGAGAGCAGTAAATCCTTTCGGGACCTCAGAGGCAGATCTGTGCCTCCAGAATGTCTAGAGAGCTTCCACTGAGCCAAAGGTCACCACTGCTTGAGACAGCAGCATTCAGATGAAACCATGTTTGAAGGGGAGTAGCTGAATGCAAGCACACACTAGTGGCTCCTGTTAGACTGATGGTCAGAATAGATAAGGATTCATCCTTTCTGCTACCAGATTTCTAACCAGGACTCTAGTTATGTTTCTGAATTTGACTGAAGTCAAATTAGAGTCAAAAAGGCTAAAAGTTTTCCTCAGGTAAAAGTTCGACCATACCGCTGTACACAAACACGGGGATGATTTCCTGCTTAACTCATGCCGGGTAAACAAACACAAACACATGAGCTCCTTCGGTCCCTTGACTCCAATCCCCCTCAATCCCCAATGCAGCCAACCGGTTCGTGCTTGGGTAACAAAAGTAAAATCAAAGTGTTGTGTGAAATATGGCTGGGATTCATTATTAGGTGAAGGCTTTGTTTTCCCTGGCACGCAGGCAGACTGGGGGATTTAAGCCTCCCTATTGGAAAGCATACAGATGAGCCAGGAGGGAGGCAGGCGCTGCTGCTCGCTGCTTTTCAAGTTTGCAGCATGGCCGACTCTGAGCTGGCCATGGAGGGGAATGGATAAACACAGCTAGAGCGTCCTTCATGGTGGAGGAGAGTGAGGAACCAAAGGGAAGAAGACATGAATAAGGCAAGGTCCGACTAAAGCTGAGGAAAACCTTTGCTCACAGCTGTATCATATGCAGAAATAAGGCTGTCAAGATAAAGGCATTAAATTTGATTCTTCAAGGTCTACAGTTAGAGCGATATTTTTTTCAATGGGGATTAAATAGCATGGTTTATTGTCCCTTTAAGCACTCTTTAGTTTAGCCTCTGCAGCATCTCTCTGCCCCACAGTGATGTCAACAGTGCTGATAATATTAGACAAAGATAACAAGTCAATTCAAAGTGATGTTTTTAAATGATGATTTTATCTATTAAGGGAAAAAGCCATCCATGCAAGCTTTTGGAATAACTGGCAATGAGTCTTTTGCATCCCTGTGGAGGAATTTTGACACACTCTTATTTGCAGAATTTTTGTAATTCAGCCACATTGGAGCGTTTCTGAGCATGACCGGTCTGTTTAAGGTCATGCCAAAGCATCTTAGTCGGATTTAGTTTCTATAAGCCATTCAGAGGTGGACGTGCTGGTGTGTATGGGATCATTGTCCTGCTCCAAAACCAAAATGTGCTGGAGCATGAGGCATGAACTGATGCCCGGACATTCTCTGTCAGGATTTTTTGGTAGTTTGACTGTTGGTACGATTGTCTTTTTATGAAATGCTGTGTTACTTTTACACCAGATGGAATGGGACTCACACCTTCCCAAAGTTAAACTTCTGTCTCATCAGTCCATAGAATATTTTTCCAAAAGTCTCAGGGACCATCAACATATGAGAGAAGCCTGTTTGGTGGGTTTTTTTTGCCTTTGAACGCTCCCATGGATGCCAGTTTGCCCAGTCTTTTTCTTATTGTTAAATCATGAACCCTGACGTAGAGTCTTGGAGGCCCGTGGGTCTTTAGATGTTGTTCTGGGTCCTTTTGTAAGCTTCTGGATGAGTTTTCGATGTGCTCTTGGAGTCACTTTGGTACGTTGGCCACTCCTGGGAATGTTCACTACTACTCCAAGTTTTCCCCATTTGTTGATAATGGCTCTTTCCATGGTTGGCTGGAGACCCAAAGCCTATGAAATGGCTTTGACCTTTTCCAGACTTTCCAGCATGTGTTTTAAATCAATCAGTTCATGACTGAACAAAGGGACAATGACTTTATTACGCAGGGCCAGGCATGGGCGGAGCATTGGGGGGGGGGGGGGGGGGGGGGGTACTGATTACCCCGGCCCACAGTAGAGAGGGGCCCTTCAGATGCCTGTGATGAAAAATGTTTTCATTTATTTTTTTTTAGAGGTCAGTGTCATTATTGAATCAAAAGCGACTAAATGAATCGGTCAACAGACTTAAATTTGTATCAAATAGAGTAAAATACAGTACTAGGGGCCAATTGGGATAACCAAGCGCTGCGGAATAATGCAAGTAAATGTAATTCAACCATAGTAAAAATATTGCTCATTAATGGAGAAATTATGGTTAAAAATGCATTAAAAAGCATACATATTTGTAAAAATGAGGCAGCATTTGTTGCTTGGTTAGCCTGTGTGATATTCTCTCTGGGGGCCCAAAGTCCCTAGCTACGCCCCTGGGGCCAGGTAGGGTTGGATGACTTTTTTTCCTGAAAAAAAAATGTTCTTCACAGCACTGTGTGTAGTCTAGCCTCCTGTGCAGCTGAAGTAGAATGAAGATTCTTTCTTTGCTCATGACTGCAGCTTTAATTCAAACTAGTAAAATGCCCCTTTGCCGTCATTATCCTCTCCCAGTTCACTGCACTGCTAGGCCAGCTGAAGATGAAAGAGAATTACTCATGCATGCTAATATGGATGGAAGGGGCTTTTTTAAATACATTCACCTGTCTATTTTTATACACTATAGTATTCTGCCTACATGTAGGGGAGGAGAAAGGATCCCCTAGCTCAAGGCCATCTGACTAGAGACATGTTGAACACGCACTTAGACATGCTAAGTGCTAGCTTGCTAGCGTGAACTCACGTATACACATTCTACACATATGCACTCAGGACGGCTTTTGTGGGTGAACGGCTGTGCTGTCCTGTCATCTTTTATTCAGGGCAGCTCTATATGTCTATTTTCAGCTCAGCATCACTCTGAGGAGATGAGCTGCTCTCCAGCAACAGGATTTAGGAGAATGGGACGATTCCAGAAAAATGTTCTTCTTCACTGCCCTTTTCCTCTCTGTAAACAAACACAAACTCTACACAACTGCACAAACATTATGTTTAAATTACACCTTATGTGTTGCTGCTTTGCATATTCATGGAGCTGCTTTGTGCCAAACGGTGGCAGCTTTCCACATCTAACAGCAGGCTGACACATTCATTTAAATACAGCTCTCCCATACTGCTCTCTGCCTACACTCATTTACTATATATAGACAAGCAATGAGTGTTTAATGTCATTGGGAGGCAGACAGACTTTTAAAAAGATGAGAGGAGAGGAAAAGAAGCGCCATGGAATATTGAAGTATCCTGCCAGAAGTCGAGGGCTAAAGTGCCCGCTACTGTGGGGGAGATAGAGGTGAGGAGGTTCTGTGGTGGCAGCCATAGCCCCTGTGGGTGGCCTGGATGACTCAGCCGTGGAAGCCTGTATAATTAGAGCCATGCTTTGGGTCCCTGCCATCATTAGATTGTTGCACATATTACATATTCAATGAGACATTTTGGGCCGACGTGCATGGGAGCAGGCGAAAGGGCAGCTTTGCTGGAGTGCTTGCCATGAGCAGGCGACAGAGATATATGTACGTGTGCTTTCAGGGCTGGTTTGTGTATTTGTGATAGTGAATGTACACGCACATACATAAAAGGCTGCCTCTTGAGTGGCTTATGCTAATAGAGCTACTAATCTAAGTTTGACCCTGGCAGTCAAGGACATCGCAACTCTTACAGAGACTGTGAAGTCTGCGTGCCATAAAGGCAGCGGCCCTGGAAAATTTTAATTGCACTCGCAGCTCTTGTAACAATTGTTTGGATAAAATGTTCAAATGACTCACGACTTACGAAACTGATTGCTAAAAAAATAATTATATTTGCAGATAAACAGCAAGCAGAGAGACTGGCATGGTGAGAATCACACCTGATCTAGGTGGAAAAAGCTCCGCTAATGAAGCATCAGACACCAGAAGCAAAAAATAGCTAAAATCACAGCAAAGGGAATCTTTATTAACAAGACCTCCTGAAGGCATGCCACAGTAAACCAAATCAAACTCACAAAGTTCCACTTTAAAACAGAAGACACCAAATATTCACAATAGAAGGCTCCTGTAAGGTACTTTAGTGTTTGTGGAGCAAATGTTTTCAGACTTTCAAACATTTTATCTTCAATGATTTGCAACTTTTTAGTGAAGTAAACTAAAAAGGCTGTTCAGACAGTTGTTAATCATCTTATCTGTATATAAGACCATATGAGTGAAAGTATAAATAATCAGGCTTGCTCCTAATAGCTTTAGCTTAAAATATTGAATATATGTTTTTATATATATATATATATATATATATATATATATATATATATATTTTTTTTTTTTTTTTTTTTTTTAAATTAGAAACATAATGTATTAGTGCCAACCTAAAAGCTGACAAAAATGAAGAACATCTGTTCATTTTTTGTCAACATTTTTTGGGGAAAAAAAATAGAGATTATTAAGCTGTACATCTACAAGGAATCAAACTCAAAAATTTCAGGATTCAACATGTCAAAAAATTTACATGAAAAAAATTTAAATTTTCAAGTTTACACCTTAACTTCAAAAATGTGAAGTTTCAAAACCTAAAAGTTACATCCACATTAAGTTAAAAAAAAAAGAAAAAAATAATAAAAAATAATAATATATGAAAGCTGAAAACAGTGGTTGGATTTTCAGCTTCATAGTCTAAAAAAATCTACATTTCTAGTACATTTACAACTTCTAAATAAAAAGAATAAACTTTTTTCTTGTAATTAACCTTTTAGACTCAAGAATTTTGAAGTTTTTTTTTTTTAATGAACAGATCCTCTTTATTATACACCATCATACTAATGGATAGTTATTACATAGACATTTTGTCAGTAACGAATGTATGTAGGCCTATTATGGTGGGATGTTTTCAATGAAAACATGAAACACTGAAAGGTTGAATTTAGCATTAGTACATTTTACCTGGGTGGGGAGTGAGTCTTTGCCCCAGTGATCTCAGCCTCACAAAGCCATGCTGTCATAAATTGAGCAGAGTGTGGCATGGCATTGTCTGCTGATTTAAGCAGGTGCATTCTTGTTTTAGTAGATAATGTTGATTATACACCTGTATGCACACCTCAGCATTGATGGTGACTTCACAGATGTGCAAGTTACCCATGCCATGGGCACTAATACACCGTCACAGATGCTGGCTTTTAAGGATAGCATCTATAACAATCTGGATGATCCTTTTTTCCTTCAGAGGACTTGATAGCCACTATTTCCGACAATAATTTAAAATGTGGACTTGTCCGTCCATCTGAGATCAGCTTAGGCCCAAAGAAGTCCATGGCAGAACACTGAGTCTGAAATCACTTCTGCATGGCGTAGCCAATGATGCATGAATGAGTGTGATTGGGATTAATACTTCTACGTAGCATCCTCTGGCATCCGTGTAAGAATGTACGAGTGGGTGAAGCAGAGGTGTAGTGTTAAAGACTAGAAAAGAGCTTTTTAAAGTACAACCTATTTACTATTTATCATTTATGTAAGCCTGGGTAGCAAAAGCAGTGTTTAAGGATCATAACACTGCTCCAGTGTTAGCTGTTTATGCTGTAGCATCTTTGTAAATAGAGCGAAGGAGCAAGAGTCTACATCACTGCAAAACTTTGGTTTTTGTGCTTGTACAACAGCTCTGTGTGCTCAGAAAGGCCACAGTCAGTAGGCGTATGTGCGTGGGGCCGTCATTGTTCACCATGTTAAAAAAGTAGAACAGCACTCACAAACACCTACGTACAAACAGATGCAGGCACACAGAGGGCAGGTGGGGTCGCTCAGGCACCTGTCCAGGTTCACATTCTAGAAGAAAAAGCCCATTAACCTACACACAACAATATGGCCGTGTTCCTGGGCCACGTCCTGTTTTTCTCAGAGACGGACCAGATGCTGAATGGACCCGGATCACTGCCTCAGTCCCAAACCTCTGGTAAACTTGAGGTTCTTACATCAGCTGTGAGGTTTTTCTTTTTGAATCTTTGTGGAAATCTGAATCAGTTAATTAATAGATAATTAAAACAAATAAAATATACTCACTTAATTGTATAGCTGTAACAAATGTGCACCATTTTATTAGTTTATCTGTTTGAGAAAACTTTTCCAGATCCTGCAGTTTGAAACATTTCACTCACAAAACATTTTATTTATTAATAAACTTATAAAACACTATCTATTGTGGCATACTTCACTTACCCACGGTAACTACATACTTAGGATGGGTAAGTATGTATTTACCGTGATTTCTGTGTTTTTCAATGGCAGCCCCGTTGCATATGAAAAGCACTCGTATGTGTGAGAGAGCATAAAGGTTTGTTGGTGTTAAGGTAAGGGGAGGTAGAAAAAAGTTGCCTTGAGGGAAGGTTGAACTTTTTCTGAGAGAAGTAGAGGATGTTTTTTTTTCTTACCACTCATTTGCATTTTAATTCAGCCGTCCCTCGAGGGTTGTGTTATTTAAAAACTGAAAAGTGTTACACCAAAGTCAGAGCTTTCAGCAGAGCAAGAATACAGCGACTACAGTGAAGCCTGCTAGGAGTGATCATTTATGCACGTTCGTTTTTATCTGTCACACCCTATCAAACTCTGCAAAACTCGACCTGAATCACCAGCTTTGAAAATGCATGTACGAACACATGCACATTTTCCTTTATTCTTAAATACAAGTATAGGATTTGTTTAAATCTTTCTGAATGTCTGATCAGATAGCTGCTATATCTCTATTCGATGATATTTCTCACATTAACTGTTTTGTTTGTGCATGTTGGAACTTTCTCCCCCTTGAAAAATGTGTACAATTGAAAGTTAAATGCATCAACGTTAGCCACACTTTGCAAACCCACTGAACATTAGTTCTTTTCTGTGATGTATTGTTGATAAATTGTGGTCCTCTTTTGTGATTAAACCGTTATGAAATAGTTTACAAAGAAACATCCTTAGTGGACTGAGTGGAAATGTTGACAGTAGTTTTGGTTTTCCCTTCATGCACCTCTCCATTTAGAATTCAATGCACAGGCGCGAGCAAACAAAGGATGTTTGTAAAGGTTAACCCCCTTTTTTTTCTCTTCCTGTTTAAGTTAATGACATTTAGACTGAGGAACCAGCTTTTATTGGAGACTCCACCGTGAATGCCAGCAGATGTCACAAGTGACAGTTTCTCTTACGGGTCTGTATGTACTGTACAGTGGGCCGGATTCCAGACTCTTTGGAAACCTCATTCACTCTGACTCAGATATGTTGGCACATAGAATGAGCACAGTACTGAAGAAGACAACCAGTCCCACACTGTTCTCTCCATCCATCCTCTTTGGAACAACATGCCTGCTGCTTGTGGCTGATGTATCGTTCCTGTACGTTGTGCACTGGGGCTCCATTTGTCTCAATCACAGGATTCTTCTATTATCATTCCAGCTCAGTTACTTTTGGGATTGTTACCAGGCATAACAAATGAACAACACTCCACATATTCATTACACAAATAAAATGCAAAACCTGCACATGCCAAACTGCTTTCATTACAAATGGCCCCTTTGGCTGTGTTTAAAGACACCAATGGTGCATTTAGCTGAGAAATAACCACAATTATGTTTACTGCACAGAGACTAATGGCCAACGGACGTCAAAAAACACGTGTACCATTGAAACAATTAGGCAGCTACCCTATAAAAACTGTCTGCTACTCTTACTGCACCATTAAAACCAGGTGAATTTAGCATCAAAGCTAGCTGGCCACGCTGTAAGCACTAATGCAACCCCATACTATCAGAGATGCAGGCTTTTAAAGCCATGCACTGATGATAAGCTGGCCCTTTCCTCTGGTTTCAACAAAGAACCAACAATTAGATTCATGTGACCACAGAACAGTTTTCCATTTTGGCCCAGAGAAGACAGCGGCATTTTTAACATATGGCTTCTGGTTGCATGATGCAGCTTGAACTTGCATTTGTGTATCGGCATACACTGATGTCAGGAAGTGTTCCTGAGCCCATGTGATTTCATGTCATGTGTCATGTCATGTGGGGGTTAGAAAGCTGATTGGTAAATTGTGTCATACTTTGGGAACCAATACCATTGATTTTTATCCATCCATCATAAAAATATTGCTCTTTGATATAGTGAAATTATAGTTCAAAAATACATTCAAACACATGGATATTTGTAAAATGACACAACATTATTGCTTGGCTGTCCGGCTAAGGGGGCCATGTGTCATTTTCTTTATGGGGCCCCAAAATCCCCAGTTACACGCCTGCATTCCAACCAACAAATCCTGATCCAGAGCAGCCTATTTAGAATGTAAATTAATTCTGAAGGAGACGGGTGATATATTTTTGATGGCGTAGATGATGTGGGTTCATTTTAAATACTGAAAAAGAAACACAGACATCCAATGTTACAGACAGGAGAGAGGAGGAGGAGGATTATATCTTCATCGCTCAGCCAGGGGACAAGAGGAGGCGTGCAATGCAAGAGGTGTTTGTTTACCACACAGGTGGAGTTTTTCTGCTCTAACCCAGCATCAAATCCAAAAAGGGTTATTATTTTTCATGAGACGGTAGAATGTCTCAGTTTCAACATCTAACATGTTTATGTTCTATGTGGATAAAATGTGAGTTTTTTAGATTTGCAAATTATTGCATTTATTTTTTATTCACATTTTACACTGCAGCCCAACTTTTTCAGAATTGGGGTTGTGTAACTAAACTCAACTACTTTATTTTAATGGCTCCACTGTATTGTGTGTTTATTATTTCTGACTCCTGTTCTCCCCTTGTGCAAATCTGAGGCTAAACTAGATGCCTAGGAAGGGGTTTACCAACTACAGTGATGCAGTGGTTCTCAACGGAGGGGTCGGGACACCATTGGGGGTCACGAGATACTGAGAGAGGGTCTCCTGATGCCTTAAAAAAAATAATTACACACTTGCAACGTTACACCAATTCTGCTTAAGTTTAACCTGATTTTATCACTTTTTCTCACAAATTTCACCAATTTTAAGACATTTTTTGCCACTTGAAACACATTTTTGACAATTTGAAACCCTTTCCACCACTTTTTAAGCCTGTTTTTTGTCAACTCTAATCCAATTCTTGTCTTTTTCTGCCTACTGTTGCCTCAGTTGACCCATTATTGCCTCTATTAACCAAATTTAACTACTTTTCTGCCCATTTTTGCCAAGTTTACAACATTTCATTCATTGTTTTGCCTATTTTTGCCAGTTTAACCCATTCCTGCCAATTTCTGCCTACTTTATGCCTCTGTTAACCAATTTTTGCCAGCTTAAAACAATTTTTTATTCCATTTGACCAAATTTTTCACTGATTTTTGCCACTTTAAACCCATTTTGGCCACTCTCAAAATCTAATTTCACCAACTTCTTCACCATTTTAGCCGTTTTTAACCCATTTAAATTTTTTTTTAGAAGAAAGGATTTACATTTTAAAAATGGTATTTACTATGGCACAACAGAAAATAAATATATATGTGTATTTGATAAGAGTGGTTATTATTCAGGTTAAATATGAAATAGAGTTATTAGCTTAACTTTAAAGACCATGATTTTGTTGACCTCCATGGGCCCCCAGTTCGGCAGGGCCCCAGAAAGCTCTCCCATTTACCCCCCTTATGTGTAGCCTTGTCTGCACATGACTCTTCTTGAATGTGCATGGCTGTGTTCAACCACCTTCAGGTACAGTGGGGGTCCTGTTCCAGTACCTTGATTTTGGTGGACGAGGTTGAGAACCCCTGCAGTAGTGGATGTTTCAGGAGTGACAAAGTGTTCCAGGTGTCCGTATACTAACATCAGCTCTGTCCTCAGCTGAACTCCTTTAGTTTGTCATACCAGATTCAAATCTCCAGCAGCAGCAGCCCGGGCTAACAGCAGCCCACCTGCAGAACATTTCAGACTCAATGGTCCTCACTTTTTCCCCATCAGCCAGTCACCTCCATCTCCCCTTCTGTAGTCAATAGTCCCAAACTGGATTGATGGCTGTTTATTGCATGCTTCTTTATGGCCCAAGGCAGAGTGAGTGAGTTTGCCACTCCGCAGGGAAAGAGAAAGCAGTACAAGATTACACGCTAGTGTTCCACTCCTGGGCCATGCTCCGTCACAGCTCACTTCAATCTAATAAACACGTGTCTTTATTGATCGGATCCACACTCGTCCATGTTTTTCTTCCTTTATCTTCTTCTCCTCCAGCATCGACTGTAATCTCTGCAGCCTCCTGGTGCAGCGTTTGAGCTTAATGATATGGAAAGAACATCCTGAATAAATGTTGGCTTGGTTAGTCATTTGAAATGCATTTATGTACATGTAGGTGTATGAATGCATGCTACAGGCTTCAGCCTTTTCTCTAAGCACAAGGCACTGGGTTAATTGATTGTATGCTGATTTTAATTAGACTATATTGACTAAAAATTGCCTTTAAAGTGATTTAAATGACTGCTGATTTTTGTGTATTACATCCTAAGAGGCATACAGGGAGCAGAAGCTGCATTTTCTGACTTACACTGTTTAATTTAATTTCCCTTTGTCTGTTTAATTTGTGATTCTGACAGTACAGTAGTGCACCTACAGTAATTCACTGGGGTTGTGCTTTGGAAGAATCACTAAGAATGGGAGCTTGATTCTAGAGCAGTGTTCCTCAACCCTGCTCAACCAAAGAGCCAAGCTGTTGAAAAATACCTTTGCAAGAGCCGCAATCTAAGTGGTGAAAAGTGGGTGAAAGTGGCAGTAAAAATAAGTGGAAGCTGGCAAAATAGGTGAAAAAGATGCAAAAAAGTGGCCAAAAATGAGTGAACAGAGGTAAAATAGGCAGAAATTTGCAGAGACTTGGTGAAAAGGGACAAAAATGTGGAGAAAAAGTGGCAGAAATGGATATAATGATAAAAAAAAAGCAGCAAAAATGTGGCAAAAAATAAGTGAAAAGTGACTATAATTAGCAACAAGCAAAAAAATTGGGGGGAAATGAAACAAAAAACACTAAAATTGGCAAAAAGCGAAAAAAAAATTTGGGGGGAAATGAAACAAAAAATAACTAAAATAGTCAAAAAGCAGCAAAAAGGGGGGAAATGGGAATAGCGAGATGTGTTGGCAAGAGGCACCTTAAATGGGCAAAAGGCAGCAAAAAATGTAAAAAAATGGGCAAAAAAATTGCAAATCAGGGCAATGAAATTATACAGACAAAAATAAAGGTTGACAATAAAATTTGACAGTTGAAGCCTGCTGTATACGTGTGGGAACAAAAGAGCCACATGTGGCTCTGGAGCCATGCGTAGAGTATCTCTGTTCTAGAGGAACATTAATATTGCATTTTAACATCTTGTGGATTATTATTATGACTCTCACAGAGGCTCTCTGTATTTTTGAGGACAGTTACTACGACTGCAAGAGGAAGTTTGCTCTCTTTACTTGGAGAATTTGGGTCAAGGTGTGTGTTTTCTGGGAAACGAGTGTGTAGTAGGCCATGACCAGGTGCAGTGAAGCGATTGCGGTCAGCGGTTTGGGGTCCGTGTGTGAGCTGAACCGCAGCGACGGGGAAATGGAAGAGGAAGAAAGGGAAGGAGAGAGAGCGCGAGGGGGGATTGGGGCAGGTGGAGGTGCCAGTCATGGGGGTTGACAGAGGAGTAGAGGATGATGAAAGTGGTCACAGAGAGATTTAAGGCTACAATACGCTACAAGGTGGACCGCTGAGAGGGTAGTAGGGCACCAGGCACTCAGGAATTACAGCGGATGAGACACCGAGAGGGGACAGATAAAGTAGCACCTGTAACAGAACTTCAGAGATTTTCATGTTTCTGCTGCTTTTTCACCCATCAGCTGAAATACATGCTGCACATGTGAAACACACGCATAAAAACAGGGGACAACCTGATCCTCGAGTGCCTGTTAACCTTGTACGTACTGTGATGTCATCACTAATGCATCACATCCAAAACCAGCAGCTGTGGCTTAGGTAGAGTAGGACGTCTCCCAGCCTGAAGGTCAAGGGTTTGAGCCCCATGTCCCTGGGCAAGACATGCAAAGATTACTGCAGTAGTAGCCGTCAGCATCACACAATGCTCGCCTGAAAACTGCTCCCATTCGTTATGTAGAGCAGCATGCACAGAGCTGGCAGGGTCACGTTCCACTACTCTACTTCTAGGGAGCATTTGTGCAAACTCCAGCTGCACAGCTGTTCAGAAATTGTTGTTTTTTTCTAAGCTTCGTGAGCAACTCCCCAAGACAGACTGCATCTTAGCCCATTTCAGACCCAAGACCCCCAACAGGATGAGTGAAAAATGCAACAGGGACATTTTTAACGGGACATAAAAAGATAATTCCTTCATCAAAGAGTGAAGGATGCAAAGCTGGAACTCTCAGCCTTCTTCCGCAAAACAGTGAAGGTTGTAGCTTTTGCAGTTTTTAGTGTGGATTAATGTGGATAAGGAGATCAGCATTAAGATAAAGGCAAAAACACAAACTCATGCATAACTCACACATGCCCTTGCATTTACCCAGACATATCTCTCCCACATGACTCACTCTCAATAATCCATTCACTCCACACACTTATTCTGGGCGCTTTCCTTCTGTTTGCTCTCTTATGATTGTATCAGTGTGTGTGTTTGTGTGTGTGCAAACTGCCAAGTCAGCAGGCCCTGTCATCCAGTCAGACAGCGCGGGGGCGGGGTTGTCAGATAGGTCGACACAACACTGAGCAAAGTGACATTTCTTGCATGCACACGCAATTTACACCCAAATTTTTTCAGACTCAAATGTTCACGCTTAGATGCATTTGCTTCTTCAGCACATGAATGAACATTCTTCCCAGTGATTCTCAACGTGTGGCTCTAGAGCCACATGTGGCTCTTTTGTGAGGATTTGTGGCTCTTTTATGTCTTAATTTGATATGATTCACCCGGAAAAAAGGGAAACTTTGACCTCAGACTCATCCATTGCAATTTGTTTCCCACACTTTTACAGCAGGCTTTCATTGTCAAATTTGTCATTCTTTATTTTTTGTATTTGTATTTTCATTGCACTTATTTGCAATTTTTTTGCCCATCTTTTCCCTTTTTTGTCACTTTTTGCCCATTTAAGGTGCCTATTGTGATAACATATCACTTTTCCCATTTTTACCCACCTTTTTTGCTGCTTTTTGCAATAGTAGTTATTTTTTTCATTCATTTCCCCCCACCTTTTTGCTAAGTTTTGCCAATTTTAGTAACTTTCACTCATTTTTTCCAGACTTTTGCTGCTTTTTGCCAATATTAGTTACTTTTCATTCATTTTCCCCCACATTTTTGCAAATTTTTGCCAATTTTAGTCACTTTTCACTCATTTTTCCCCATCTTTTTGCTGCTTTTTGCAAATTTATGTTATTTTCATTTATTTTCCCTCACCTATTGCTGCTCTTTGCCCATATGAGTTATTTTCTACTCATTTTCCCCCTCATTTTTGCTAATTTTTGCCAATTGTAGTCACTTTTCACTCATTTTCCCCCACCTTTTTGCAAATTTATGTTATTTTTCATTTATTTTCCCTCACCCATATTAGTTATTTCTACTCAATTTCCCCCACCTTTCTGCAAATTTTTGCAAATTTTAGTCACTTTTCACTCATTTTCCCCACCTTTTTGCTGCTTTTTGCCAATTTAAGTTATTTTTTACTCATTTCCCCCACCTTTCTAGCTGTTTTTTGCCAATTTTAGTTATTTTTCACTCATTTACCCCCACCTTTTTGCTGCTTATGCCAATTACTTTTCACTCATTTTTTGCCACGTTATTGCTTTTTTTTTTTTTCTCATTATTGCCATCTGTAAGCCATTTTTTTGTCACATCTCACCCATTTTTGCCACTTTTCACCAAGTTTCTGCCATTTACTGCCTATTTTACCCCTGCTAACCTATTTTTGGCACTTTTTTTTTGGCAGCTTTTTCACCTATTTTGCCAGCTTCAACTTATTTGTTTTGCCACTTTCACCAATCACCACTTAGATTGTAGCTTTTGCAAAGGTTTTTTTCAGGATTTGGCTCTTTGGATTAGCAGGGTTGAGTAAAACTGTTCTACCCAAACACAGAGGAATGCATGCTGGGACATGCACGCTAACACTGCCCATGTGTTGCTCAGAAAGGTCGGCGGCAGTAAACACAGTCTCAGCTCCCTCTGGCTCCTAAATGACCTAGCGCTGACATTTACTCCAATTAGATCCCCCCTATCACACTCTTTTAGATCAGCGCTAAGTGGTTAGAGATAAGAGGAATGCTGCTGTCGCTGAAGCCCGCGTCTCCTGCAGATGAGCCATAGTCTCCCGAGCCGTGACCGCAGCAGTCATTTTAAACAGCCTCCGTCACTGCAGCCATTACACACCTCGTTGGATTAAACGTAAGCGGGGAATCATGCGGCGACCAATGGCGTGATAAAAGATGGGGGACGGATGTGAATGAGCATGCATGTGTGTGTCGCCCCATGTCTGTGAGGAGCGTCCCGCTTGGATGCGCGTAGTTAATCAACATACTGCATGTTGGCTCGCTGAGGACATGAAATGAAAAGCACCGAGTCCTGAAATGTTTCTCAAAATGTTTTTTCTTTAAAGAAATAAAACTGATAAGTGAATTGGACTGGAAAATTGTAGCTCAGATTATTCTTATGCAATTGAAAATCAGGCAATCTCTTGTTGCTATTGGGCTATTTAATTCAATGAAAAGCTGTGTGGAAGGAAATATAATTGAAGAAAATGTGAAATGATCTCACACAATAGGGAGGATTAGGCTTCCCTAATGGGTTGAGAAAATGTTTCCAATTTTTAGGAAAACAAACCCCACATAAACCCATTGGATTAACATAAAAATCTATTTTTTCAAAGGGCTGTTCCTAACGCACAGTTTTGGCAGTCCAGCTGGAGTGGGGTTTTTGATAAAAGACTTTCTGTTTCTGTGTTTTCATGATTCATCCGCCTCATGTACTCTGAGAATTTTACCTGTGCAAAAACAACTAAACGAGCATCAGCTCACCTGGCAGCCCCTCCTGATGTCTGCCTCTGCCAAAGAGTGTTGGAGAACCAAACATGGAGATACTGCTCTGTATGTGGAGAGGAGGAGACCCCAGTAGTCCATTTGTCTCTGCAACCTTTGGCGAGAGGAGAAAGAAAATAACCTTGATCTAAAAACAAGCTGAGGGTTTATAAATAAACCAGCACTGTGCAGCCCATTCTGACCTACGGTTGGTTGAGGTGAAACTGCTTCCTGAAGTCAGGGGTTCTCAACGTTGGGGTCGGGACCCCATTGGGGGTTCGAGACGCCGAGATGGGATCTCCAGATACGTTAAACAACTACCAGTATTTTTTAAATTACACTGTTGTCACTTTACACTAATTTTGCCAAAATTTTACACATTTTTGCAACTTAAAACCAATTTTTTGAAGGATGGATGTATGATGGATGCATGGATGAATGAATGGGTGGATGGATGGAGGGATGGATGAATGGATAGATGGATGAATAGATAGATGGATGCATGCATGGATGATAGATGAATGGATGGATGATGGTTGGATGGATGAATGGATGGATATATGGATGCATGCATGGATGGATGGATTGATGGATAAATGGATGAATGGATAATGGATGGTTGGATGGATAGATGGATGAATGGGTGGATGTATGGATGGATGGGTGGATGGATGCATGGATGAATAGATGGATGGATAAATAGATAGATGGATGCATTCATGGATGACAGATGAATGGATGGATGACGGTTGGATGGATGAATGGATGATGGATGGATGGATGGATGGATGAATGGATGGATGCATGGATGGATGGATGAAAGGATAGATGGATGGATGATGGATGCATGGATGATAGATGAATGGATTGATGATGGATGAATGGATGATGCAGGCATGAATGGATGGATAGATGGATGCATGCATGGATGAATGGATGCATGAATGGATAGATGGATGGATGATGGATGCATTCATTCATGCATTCATGAATGATGGATGATGGATGGATAGATGGATGCATGCATGGATGGATGGGTGGATGGATAAATAGATAGATGGATGCATTCATGGATGACAGATGAATGGATGGATGACAGTTGGATGGATGGATGGATGATGGATGGATGAATGGATGGATGGATGGATGATGATGGATGAATGAATCGATGGATGGATTGATGATGGATGAATGGATGATGCATGCATGAATGGATGCATGAATGGATGGATAGATGGATGCATGCATGGATGAATGGATGCATGAATGGATAGATGGGTGGATGATGGATGCATTCATTCATGCATTCATGAATGATAAATGAATGGATGGATGATGGTTGGATGGATGGATGATGGATGGATGCGTGGATGAATGGATGAAAGAATAGATGGATGGATGATGGATGGATGGATGAATGATAGATGGATGGATGGATGGATGAATGGATGATGCATGCATGAATGGATGCATGAATGGATGGGTGCATGGATGGATGGATGGATGGATGCATGAATGGATGAATGGGTGGATGAATGGATGATGGATGCATGGATGGATGATGGTTGGATGGATGCATGGATGGATGCATGGATAGATGGATGGATGATGGATGCATGAATGGATGGATGGATGGATGGATGGATGGATGGATAGATGGATGAATAGATGCATTCATGGACGAAAAATGAATGAATGGATGATGGATGGATGATGGATGGATGGATGGGTAGATGGATGATGGATGCATGCATGGATGAATGGATGGATGATGGTTGGATGGATGAATGGATGGATGGATCGGTAGATGGATGCATGCATGGATAGATGCATGGATGATGAATGGATGAATGGATAGACAGATGGTTGGATGGATGGATGAATGGATAGATAGATCCATGCTTGGATGAATGGATGGATGGATGGATGGATGGATGGATAGATGGATGCATGCATGGATAGATGCATGGATGATGAATGGATGATGGATGGATGAATGGATAGATGAATGCATGGATGCATGGATGGATGGATGGATGCATGGATGGATGGATGAATGGATGGATGAATGGATAGATGCATGGAGGATGAATGGATGGATGCATGGATGGATGGATGAATGGATGGATGCATGGATGGATGCATGGATGATGGATGGATGAATGGATAGATGAATGCATGGATGCATGGATGGATGGATGGATGCATGGATGGATGGATGAATGGATGGATGAATGGATAGATGCATGGAGGATGAATGGATGGATGCATGGATGGATGGATGAATGGATGGATGCATGGATGGATGCACGGATGGATGGATGAATGGATGCATGGATGCATGGATGGATGCATGGACATGATGATATTGAATTTAAATTGGCCTCACAGTCCTGTTACGGAGCCGACTTTAAACACATCATAACATAACCATCTGACAGTCTGTTAAACCTGCCATTCCCTTCTGTTCTTTCTGCAGATTTCAGCGTTGGATTAATATTTCTAACTTACGGACCTGCTACAAAGATAAGAAGCCCTTTTCATGGACCTTCTGATCAGATGAGGAGCAGCTAAAGAAGTGAGTTCACTCTCCTAGTCTGTTTTTTTTTTTCCTCTTCAAGGCAACAGTTGAAGGCACCACACTTTAGTTTGATTTGATTCACAGTGCTGATGTGCTTTGAGATTTTGAATTGAACATCTCACTGTAATTATAATATTCTATTTGAAATTTGTTTCAATATTTAAATTTAAAGCAACAACTGGCTTTACTTAAAATTATATGAGCCTTTTTTACATGTGACTGGTAATGTCGGGCTTCAAAGCCATGCCATGACCTGCACAAAAGTCAGGGAGAAAGAAAGGGAGGAGAGCCAACTTTGTAGGAAACATCTGAACAACAATGGCCTGTTAGCATGCTTCTTAGCTCCAGATGGATGCATATGTCGCTGGCAATGGGTCAATTCAAGGGACAGATCCTATGTGAACACACCTCCTCTATGTTCATGGTGAGCAGCTGCCTGCTCTATGTCATAGTCAGTGTATACCAGTGTGATACTGGTGTGATACTGGTGTGCTGGTAGGCATGGGCTTTTGCTAGGTGGAGCCAACATAGTATGGAGGATGCTAACAATGAAAGGATAATCAGTTTGGAATCATTTTAAACACCACGTGGATGATACTGAGGCAGGTATATTCACATCCACTCATGTAAGGTGGCTGACCATTTTTCTTGTCTTTTTTATTAGTTTAGAGATACCATTCATGCATGAGAGAGAGGCCTCCACTCATACATGGCACCAGAAAATGAAGAGTAATGTCTTTCATTTAATATTCAGCTTTGTACCCTGACATTCAAACCCTGTTCAGCACTGTTCAGCAGCTTCCTTTGATTTAGATCCTAGACTCTTTCACTTCATGATGACGAAGGCTGAGGATCAAAATATAAGTACTAGTACCAACATATTTAAACAGACTTTGGTGCTTTATTTCAGTAACTTTCCACCCCAACACAAACCCTGACACTCCAAAGGGAAAGCACAAGATACATAACGTGAAGAAGTTCCGCATTTTTTCTACACTTGTGCTTTACTGGCATCTTATTTCTGAATTATTCACTATTCTGAGTCAGCTGCCAACTTTTTAAACACTTTTTTTCTCCTACACCCATCACTTAACTGTTTAGGCCTCAAACGCACCCAACCCTCATGACAGTTGACTATAACAACACATGGCTGCACACATGAAGCTCACCTGCAAGGTTTTACTGAGTAAGGCATTTCAACAAGATATTTACGGGATCTTAAAGGTTGAAGATTCAATTTAGTAAAAATTAAGGACATTTATAAAGAAGCCTAAGAAGAGCATAAGGTCTTAAATTTTGCAGCTGTTTTCAATGTTCGTATCATCCAAAGAGGTTGTAGGCTGTTTCATTCTGCATCTGAGACTCTGATGGAACTCCAGCGGTCTGGTCATCAGTCTGCATGCTTGGTCACGTTCTACCAGCCTGTGACTGAATGATGTAAGCATTTAGGTGATGGGTAGTAATGCAGGTTTACTGAGGAGTGGTTGGAGGAGAAGGTGATTGAGCTAAGACTGGGGCCAACACATAACACCCTGCAGGATTCTGCAAATAAAAAACAGCTTTACAGTAAAGCTCTTGCCAGTCTGTTAACCCAGTGTTTCTCAACCCACCCCAAATGTACTAAAGACACGCTGAGCCCCCCCAGGACCCAAGAGAGAAGAAAAAGTGGCACACTGCCTTCAAAAATCAACATATATTTTAATTGTTTCACTGATAAAAGCCCTTAAAAAGGGCCTATGTATGTATTTATTATCAGAAGACATTTGTATAAACTACTCCATGACTGCTTTATCGTGGTTTTAGTCAATATTTGCTAGTGTAATTGTGGCAGCCTCAGAGCAGACAAAGCCTAAAACTGCCCCTAAGATCTTAGAACCTCAGGTTGGGAACCATTGTGTTAACCCTTGGAGGTCCACTGGCTATTTTGCTATTTTGACTACATAAACCACTCAGACATTGTTTAGCATGCTCACGTTTGGTATCGTTTTACCTGCAGTGACATAAAAATGTTTTTTTTTTAGTCTAACTTATTGTATTTGATATAGGACCTCCAAAAACACAAACCCTCCCTAAAATGGATTTTTGAAAACTTATTTATAACAATATTTTGTCATTTATATAAAAGAAATTACAAAATGCTGAAATTATGAATAAAGTACCCATATCAGTCCTGTACAGTATGGTCCACTGTCCTCTATTAGATTATTATTTTTATCAAATTCTAATGCTCATATTTCCTGTTCTACTTGGCAAATTGACATCAAACCAAAACTGAAAGAAAGCTTAAAATCACACTTTCCACACTAAGTGATTCCTATGCAAAATTTTGCTTTGTTTTCATGCTATAATGTGACAAAAATAGCAGATGATGAAAGCACGGTTTGTGTTTAAACAGAAACTGTCTGTGCATGTGATAATAACAGTTAATATCTGCATTTTTCTTACAATGTACAAATAACGTGCACATAACTGTGTCAGCAATGCAAGTGGGTAGAGATTAACACTTGAACGGCCAAGGGTCAAATTTACCAAAGGCTGTTCTTTAATTGTATCTTACTTGATGTGTATGCAGTTTCAAAGACTGTCAGTCTTTGATTTTTACTGAAAGTTTGTTTTATAGTACCTGGTGTCATAAAAACATCTTTGCCTAAACCCAGACTTTGTTAATGGACATTTATACCTAGAACCACCATGCAGGTCAGATTAACCCCATAGGAAAGCGCAATAGAAATACCTTCTCTCTGTTGCAGAGATGCCTAACCAGAAGTCAATATTTCAAACCTCAACATGGATACAACAAGAGAAAAAGACATTTACCGTTGTTAAATGTCAAAAGGTAATCTCAGTGCCTTCAATGAAGAAGAGTCCAGTGATGAGAAAGTTTCAGGATTAGCAATCAGTAAACGAATCCTCTCCCAACAGTGATCTAGTTCACTACCTGTGGTTAGTAAGCTGTTTAATGTCAGTAGTTAACTAACAGTCCTTGATCAGTGCTATTTATGAAAATCAAGGCACTTCAATGACAGGTACATTTGACCCGTTGGCTGTTTTAGGTATATAGAGATTTACAGCAGCTCTAGTGTTAAAGAGGCAATGGGGTCTTAAAATATTGACAGGGATTTAAAAAGTTTGAAATTTGATGTCAGATTTTCTAACTGCCAGAGCAAAGACTGACTCTCACAGAATGAACGGATGCTCTGTAATAGTCAAAAGTTAAAATAACTCACTAAAAGTATTTCCTATATTTCCTGGTAATCTGTTAAGATTCCACACATGCATCTGTTTGCTGGCCCTCCCCTGTTCACTCTCTAGTAAAGGCTGAAATGCCACATGAATAATAAAGACGTGCATGCAATCTGTGAGTTGGTGCATGAGAGAGGAGCTTGCAGCATTAGCACAGGTAGAAGCCTCGTTGTTAATGCTGATGTGCTCTCGCTATGCATTCTGTCGAGGTTATATAACACATCATGCTGCGTAGCTGGCAAGCTGTGCTGCTGCTATTAATAGAAACGCTTTGATGGAACAAGCACTGTGACACACAGACACAAAAACAGCAACCTTGGTGTGTTTGTGCAAACTCATTTGTAAGCTGCGCGAGCATTGACTAAAAGTAGCTTTTTTTATTCATGCTCTCCTCTGTCTCTCCTGCACACAAACAATAATAAGCAGCAGCTATATTAAATTCAAAGGCTGCAGCAAGTAAACAGATAATTATTGATGTGTCCTGATCAGTCACCCCATCCATGGCGTCTTCCTCTCTGTCTGCGCCCGCCTGTCTCTCTTCATCAGGATGAGTCAATCTTTGAATTTGGCTGCTGCTTTAGCAGCACACGTACCTGAATGTGAGTGCGCACTCGTACAGGCGCTGATAGACACCGCTGCCGTCTGCTCCCTTTGTTCATTTAAATACCAAGCAATCCAGACAAAAAACCATTACAGGGCGCAATGTGGCGTGACGACTTTTTGATCAGCTGGAGAGAGAAATAAGGGGAGAAATGTAAGGGGCATTACCACTCATTTTCTCAAGGTGCTGTGATAACGTTTAACCAGCTGATTGCTTTGTATAGTGCCCGGCATGACATCCCAGCATGGAAATGTTAGGCTAATCCAGGCTCTGTCCATCAAACCATCCTGGCTGGATTTTAGGGTGCGTATCTTTTACTTCAGCCTTAACATGTGAGATGGCATTATGAAAATATGTGAGGAAGCAATGTGGAGATTTCACTCTTACTCCTGCAAACTGGAGCCTGGGGTCAGGCTGGTCGATATGGTCCAAAATATATATCATGGCACTTTTGTTGCTCTTTTTGGTAATGAAGATAATGCACTTAAAGGATATTTTGGTGTTTTAACCTCCCATCTCCCCCTTAAATGATGGTATGCTCATGTGCAGAGGCTTCAAATTGGAAAAAAAAACAAAAAAAACAAAGGGGAAGGGGGTCTGAATACTTTCTGAATGAACTGTACGTTTGCACTAGACAATTGTTTTTCATCTGGTAGGCTGGGACCATTTTCAGTCTTTTCAGTCATACTGTGTGGAGGCTGTGTCTGTCGGCCTTTAACCTCCTGAGAGCTGAGCTTTTGTTTGAAATACATTTTTAGGTTCTTTCACTTATTGGGGATAAATAGAATCTGATCATCTTAAAAGCACAGCCTTGTCTTTGGAGTTAAATTTGACTAAAAATAATGTCAGATACAAACACAGATTCACTGAAATTTCAAAGAAAATACCAACAATTTATGTATTTATGTATAAAGTATTCGCTCACCTGCCTTGACTTGCATATGAACTTAAGTGACATCCCATTCTTAATCCATAGGGTTTAATATGACCTTGGTCCACCCTTGGCAGCTATAACAGCTTCAACTCTTCTGGGAAGGCTTTCCACAAGGTTTAGGAGTGTGTTTATGGGAATTTTTCACCATTCTTCCAGAAGCACATTTGTGAGGTCACACACTGATGTTGGACGAGAAGGCCTGGCTCTCAGTCTCCGCTCTGATTCATCCCAAAGGTGTTCTCTGGGGTTGAGGTCAGGACTCTGTGCAGGCCAGTCAAGTTGATCCACACCAAACTCTCTCATCCATGTCTTTATGGACCTTGCTTTGTGCACTGGTGCACAGTCATGTTGGAACAGGAAGGGGCCATCCCCAAACTGTTCCCACAAAGTTGGGAGCATGGAATTGTCCAAAATCTCTTGGTATGCTGAAGCATTCAGAGTTCCTTTGACTGGAACTAAGGGGCCAAGCCCAGCTCCTGAAAAACAAGCCCACACCATAATCCCCCCTCCACCAAACTTTACACTTGGCACAATGCAGTCAGACAACAATTGAAACACCTGATTTCAGTTATATGGATGGGTGAGTGAATACTTTTGGCAAATGTATTTTTGAAGTTTCACAAGAAAAAGTCCCTGAATTTGTTTTACAAATATTCCTCAAATGTTTCTGTGAAACTTTATCATGAATTCTAATTTATGATTAAAAGAGGTCCATATACATTCATGAAAATTTTCAAAAAATCCCCCGAAATATCACTTCAAATTTGGTGCTCAATTCTGTTGCACTGGTTTTGAAATAGGCCTCATAATTATGCGATTTTTACTTCAATTGTATCAAAATTAAAAATGCCAGTATCAAACCACTCTTCTCTCTTATTGCCCATATGCTTGGTTATTGACCCCCATGTCAGCCACATTTGCCATCAGCTCCCTTCAGTGTCAGATCTCCATGTTAGCGTCAGTAAGCTTTGAAGCTAGACCCGCTCCCCGAGGAAGGCTGTGCTGCAGCCTGAGCACTGAAGCAGCTACAGAATCCACCCTCTGTTCCCCACAAAAGACACTTCCCCATAAAGAAAACAATCAAAGTCGTATAGAAATAGCATTTTTATGAGAGGCTGTAAAAGTGGGGTGTCCCTGCTTGCCAAAATCTGCAGCAAAGCCCCGATACAACACAAACAACAGCCTCAAACAGATAAAGCCTGATAGGGTTGGATGTAAACAGCTCATGTGAAGGAGGAATAAATAGTTTGGTAAACAGACAAAGTTGTAAACCGTTCAGTGTGTGTTAAGGGTTCAGCACAAATTATTAAAAGGGAAATTAATTGCTAAATTTATTCCAAATTGAAGATGTTCTGAGTCTTTTCCAATATTGTGATGACACATTTAACAGAAGAGAAAAAGCTGTGAATTGAGATGCCTGCCCTCCTTGTTTTGATCTGGATGATTAAAAAGGCTGTGGGAGATTGAGCGCAGAAACCGAGAGAGATATACTGATGGAGAGGAAAGAGCACGCATTGACAGCTGCCCAATCCGCGCTTTGAGATATCGGAGCAACTGCAGCACCTCGGCAACAAAACAGATAAGACTCCAGCCAAGATATCAAACAGCATCAGCAATAAGCAAGCGCCACAAACAAACACTTCTCCAGCCAGCCACTGGCTCCACGCCGAGCGCTGCCAAACAAGCCCCTGGGCCACCTGAGAAGTGAGGAGGGGGGCGGGAAACAGCAGCAACAGATGGGAAATGTCAAACGCTGCCCAGGCCGGCTTTGCTTAACTCCTCCATCGTAAAGAAAACGGGACGTTTCACCAGAGCACGGTTTGATTTGTCATCTTTGATGTGATTTTTGAGTAGGTACAGGTGTGAAGAAGAAATAAAGGATGTTCTTACATGTCATTGCATCATTTCACTACTTTACGGTACAGTATGAGAGGGCATGCAGAGGTGACAGCCTGGAGGGGTTACCTAGTTATCTACATCTAAAAGCTTCACAAACATCCACAAACCACAGCTTTAGAAGTAATGACAAACCTTTCTGTAGCAGCAGACCGGGTCTGGCAAACAAAGAAGCTGAAATCTTAAAATTAATCCTCAATATGAAGCCCTAAAGCACTGACAGTCAACTGGCGGCAAAAGTATCATAAAATGGTTACAAATGACAAAAATTGTTCAAAAAGTGATGAAAATTGGTTAAAAATGGGCAAAAGATAAGAAAGTGGCAAAAATGGATGAAAGAATGGCACAAATTGGGTTAAGGAAACAAAAAAAGGGCAAAAGGTATCAAAAATGGGTTAAAAGCGGCAAAAATACAGCAAAACTAGCCTGGTAAATTAGTGAAAAGCTGTTCAAGAGTGGCACACAAGGGATATAATAGGCAGGAAAGTTGCAGAAGGGGTTAAAGAGTGGCAAAAATGGGTGAAAACTGGCAACAATTGGTTAAAAAATGCAACTATTGCTGAAAAAATTTAACGAAAAGAGGTTAAAATGTGGCAAAAAAATGGTTTAAGAAGGAAAACGGGGCAAAAAGTATCATAAAATGGTTACAAATGACAAAAATTGTTCAAAAAGTGATGAGAATTGGTTAAAAATGGGCAAAAAGATAAGAAAAGTGGCAAAAAATGGATAAAAGAATGGCACAAATTGGGTTAAGGAAACAAAACAGTGCAAAAGGTATCAAAAATGGGTTAAAAGCGGCAAAAATACAGCAAAACCAGCCTGGTAAATTAGTGAAAAGGTGTTCAAGAGTGGCACACAAGGGAAATAATAGGCAGGAACGTTGCAAAAGGGGGTTAAAGAGTGGCAAAAATGGGTGAAAACTGGCAACAATTGGTTAAAAGTTACAACTATTGCTGAAAAAATGTAATGAAAAGAGGTTAAAATGTGGCAAAAATAGAAGAAAAGTGGCAAAATTTGATATGAGTGGCACAAAGGGGATAAAACATGCAGAAAACATGGTTTAAAGGGTTTAGGATTGGGTTAAAGAGGCAAAAAGGGGTTAAAATAGTTAATACTGGTGTTAAATCACAGTTGTGGAGGGCCTATTCTCCGGGATTTTCAGGGGCTCTGTTGTCAGGTCTGTGGTGTGTTGATAGAAGATGGGGGTAGATCTCACTGGTAATGACTAAAAATGTCCTTCCTTTTGAAAGAAAATACAAATACTTATACAATTATATTTCAATCAGACCAAAATATTTATTTAATTTTTGTGTATTTGAAAGTCCGGCCCCCAGAGTTTTTGTCGAGACTGAATCTGGCCCTCGTGCAAACGTGCTTGATGACCCCCGCCCTAAAGCCTACAAAATGCAGAGACTTATGGCACCAATCTTTATCTCTGTTATAGCAGACTGTATTAATAATTTTGTCCATTATAACTTTAAATGAAGCCTCTGCCACCTCGCTCACCTTCCATGTTGGTGGAAATTGCTGATTTAGGAGTGTCTAAGCTTCTTCACCCCAACAGTTCATACACAGCCTAACAATAACCATACACTTCTTTGACCGATCTGATACTGGCAGTAAATTTATCCAATCAAATCCACAGTTTAGGGCAGTGTTACTTAACCCTGCTCAACCAAAGAGCCAAATAGTTGAAAAATACCTTTGTAAGAGCCACAATCTAAGTGGTGAAAAGTGGCAAAATAGGCGACAAGCTGCAAAAAATGGCCAAAAATGGGTAAACAGGGTTAAAGTAGGCAGAAAATGGCAGAGACTTGGTAAAAAGTGACAAAAACTGTGGAGAAAAAGTGGCAGAAATGGGTGAGACATGACAAAAAATGGCTTACAGGTGGCAACAATGGTAAAAAAGCGGCAAAATGGGGCAAAGAATTGAGTGAAAAGTGACAAAAATTGGCAAAAAGCATTAAAAACGTGGCTGATTGGTCCTGTCGCTTTCTAACCGGGCCCAAATGGTTCAAATGGGAGCTTTGCAAGATGGATTCACCAGTGAGAAACACAGAAACGAGCGTATCCATCTGCTTTGCAAGGTTAGATAAACTTAGTTTTTCTTAAGATAAGGTTAAAGTACAAAGTTTAGTCCTTACCATTGTTTCATACTCAGGTAGCTCATAATGAGTCTAACCTGGATTATCACAGTATTGCTAATAATCCAATCTGCTATGGAGAAAATGAATGGGACACTGTTGAGCTCTGTGAGCAGGGGGGTCTGCCTGCTGAAACACTGGTACAGGAGAAGAGGCTCAGGCATTCACCCATCATATTTGTGTAAGTGTTTTCCTCTCCACAGAGCGTGTATGTTTTCTGCATTTCCTCAGCGTAACCCCCGCTGTTGTCCCATCCTAAATGTGGCTGAACAGGCGTGTTTCTCCTGCTGACGTGAGTTTAGCTCAGCTAGTGTGTGGTATAACCGACCACGCTGACGGTGGTTGCATGGCTGTGAAGGCTGCGGCACAGGCGTTGTCAGACCTCCTGAGAACTTCACACTTTTTCTGTCATTGGCAGCTGATTGACTTATTCTTATTTGTATTGACAGGCTGGGGACATCATTTGACTAGGAAGAGACTTTCAAGGTGAATTTATTGTTATTGATTTTTTTGTACACAGTCTGTAAACCTCTTGGCAAGAGGCTGAAAAATCACTTTGGCTGAACCTCTCTAAAACAACTAATATTTCCTGGTTTTAAATAAGGATTTTTAAATATTAAACTTATTCCTTCATTAGTCGGAGCTGTGGAAATTAAATACAAATGACGTCTGTATTTCCAGCTGTTATTCTGTTTGCCTTAGAGCAGTGATACTCAACATGTGGCTCTTTTATGTCTAAATTTGAAACATGATTACCCTGGAAAGCCATTAAAAGGGGAAACTTTGACCTCAAAAATATCCATTGCAATGTATTTCCCACACTTGTACGGCAGGCTTTAATGGTCATATTTATTGTCAACCTTTAAATTTTTTCTGTGTATTTTAATTTCCCTCATTTGCAATCTTTTCCCTTTTGCCACTTTTTACCCATTTAAGGTGCCTCTTGCCATTATATGTCACTTTTCACTCATTTTCCCAAACCATTTTGCTGCTTTTTGCCAATTTTAGTCACTTTTTACTCATTTCCCCCCACCTTTTTGCTGTTATTTGCCAATTTTAGACATTTTTCCCGCATTTTCCCCCACCTTTTTGCTGTTATTTGCCAATTTAGTTATTTTTCACTCATTTTCCTCCACCTTTTTTCTGCTCTTTGCCCATTTTTGTCACTTACACCCATCTTCCCCCACCTTTTTTGCTGCTTTTTGCCAATTTTAGTTATTTTTCACTAATATCCCCCACCTTTTTTCTGCCTTTGGACAATTTTAGTCACTTTTCACTAATTTCCCCCCACCTTTTTGCTGCTTTTTTCCAGTTTTAGTTATTTTTCACCAATTTCTCCCACCTTTTTGCTGCCTTTTCCCGATTTTTCTCACTCTTCTTATTCACTTCCTTTCACCTATTTTTGCCAGCTTCAACTTATTTTTATGGCCACCTTCATCCACTCTGCACCACTTAGGTAGTTGCTCTTTTAAAGGTATTTTTCAACAGCTTGGCTCTTTGGTCGAGCAGGCTTGAGTAACACTGCCTTAGAGTCTGCCCTCATAAAAGCTCCCATTCTTTTAGCACAAATATATTCGCAGTGTTGTATCAACAGTGTGTTATCATGTGTGTGATACACCTAACAGCTTGTTTGGGATGTTTGGAGTACTCTTAGTCTTTTATTGTGAGCTGAGGACAAAACACAGCTGACGGCGGTAGATTCATCATTCTCCCATAATGCCGGATATGAATCATGCTCGCCGTGTTGTCCCCCCGCTAAAGGAATTAGTTAAGAGTTGTGAGCCTGTCCCATTCCTCATCCATTTCCTCTGTCTCATTCATCTCTGTCTTCAGCAGGTTGTTTTTTTTAATGCTTATATTTATTGTCATTTTCACCGAGGGGAAATGTACGTCTCACTTTGGAAACAGACGCAGATTAAAAGACACAAAGAGTCGAAGCAGACGGCTCCGACGATTATGAGAGAAAGATGAGATAATCAGTGGAATTGGATACGTGATGTTAGATCTGGTCTTTCCAACAGCACAGCCAATCAGAGCTCAGTTTAAGTTATGCTGCATGCCACAGCAGTGTGACACACAGAAATGGAGTTGGACCTTGAGGGATGGATTTAGTTTCCTGGAGTTTTTACTTCAGTGGAGATTACTGTTGCATGGCAACCAAGGCGCACCGTGGCTGTACGAGTTTCATGTACCTGATGAACCAAATCAGTTACCAGCTAAACCTATCCATTAGCCTCTGACTGTGCAGTTTGTTTGGCCAGTTCACCTCCAATTTGATAATTGCTCTGTCATGATTAAATGGCAGCAATACTAAAACCCATGACTTAGTCCCTTACTAGTTTCTATAAGACTGAGAAGATTTTTAGATTCCTCACAGATTTAGAGATGACAGATCATGATTTAGCTGTTTTGTTCTTCTAGAGTATGGCCACCACCAAATTTTGAAAGGAGGAAATCCCTGCTATCCTGAGCCGAATATGCCCTGCCCTGACAGCATGCATGTGTCAGATACAGCTTTAGACGTTTGCAGTCCACACTGCACTCTGGTACTTTGTACTGGTGACTTACCTGATAGTTTTACATCTTTTGTGAGTGCATTTTTTCAGTAAACTGTATAAAGATGCTCAAATGACATTACTGGACCCTAAAAGCTAGAGATCTCTGTGTGTGAAGCAATTTGTTTAGGTAGCTACTGCATCATAGAGTGCAAGAGCAGAGGATCAAAATGGGAGGAAGCTGCAGACAAGTGTTTGACTGATGTCGTAAAAAGCCGAATATTCCCAACCCTGGGTCCGGACCCCCCAGGGGGGGCACCAAAGATCTTAGCCACCTCACCCACTGGAAGTGTGTCAAGCACTACGCAGCGGTGCACAGCCCTGATCAGCAAACAAAGATTGCAGGAGAACTGTGAGTTCACGCAGGAATAGTATGTCAACAGTGGATTATTTTACGTTTTTGGGGTTAATTTATCAACCTTTCTGGCATGAGTCCATGTTATTATTCCTTCTGCCATTAGGTGAGTACATAAGAAGTTAAAAGGTTAATGTTGTCTTCAAGGATCTGTGGGTTTATGTTAAATTCTTTGGCTAAATGTCCTCAAAAGTAAACTTTTCCTCTTCAATGGCACCGTTGTAGCTCTGTGACCAACTGATCTGTGACCCTTTGCTCTCGCTGCAGGATGAGACGTAATGTTGATATAGTGATGATTTATATTGGAAGTCCGTGCATTGTGTTGTATTTTGAAAGAACTGGATGCTCTACGCTTGTGACTTCCTGTTTGGAGCTTTCTGATCGACAGAAATTGACATGGTTTGGCAGCTGAGTGCAGCAGAGTGGCGATTCAGGGATGCGTTGGTGACGGACTGGAGCGCGGGCAGAGCGACTGCTCTGATAGACTAGAGAGGGAACAATGTGCTCTACAGTACAATTCACCGGCTTTTATGTGGAAAAGGACAGTTTGGGGAGGCATTGTCTGTTCTGAGGCTGCAAAAATTAGATTTCCAAACCACTAAAACCATGGCAAAGCAGTTATTAAGTAGTTTATGCAAAGGTATTTTGATAAGAAAAGCATGCATTAGCCTTTAGGGGGGTTTTATCCCAAAAGCAATACAAATCCATGTTGTTTGGTGGCAGCGTGCCACTTTTTCTTCTCTCTTAGGTCCTTGGGGGCTTTGCTTTTCTTAGGCACATGCAGGTGGGATCCAAGGAAATGTAGTCGTGGCACAGTGATCTAGTGGATGCATCTCTCTCATGCATGGATGGCAACTATAAACTGATTAAAAAAAAAAAAAAAAAAAAAAAGAAAAGACAAAGAAGAATGGCCAGTAAAAACACTTGGGTTGTTGCAAATACTCCAACTCAAGGAGTGAAGTGCTAAAGTACAAGAAGCTGCAGATTTTTTTTTTAATGATGGCTTAAGAAACCTACAACTAAATGCTCATAAGTGCAAAATAAAGAAGAAAAGTTCAGAAAAAATACCTGGGTGGCTGTAAATATACCTGTGAACTCCCACTGTGTGTGGGAACACTGACACGTATGGAGGTCATGTGAACACACCGCTGTCTCCACTTTGTTAGTGATTGTATAGACTGAGAAAAGTCAAATAAAACTAGGTCAAAATTTCATTTTCAGCTGAAATTGCATGGGCATGCTGAGAGCTGAATCGTGGAAGAACTGCTGAAAATAGCCAAAACCACAAAATAGCTGAAAATAGCATAAATATAGCATAAAATGGCATAAAAGTAGCTGAAATGGCATTCAGTAGCTCAAGAAAGGATAAACATAGCTGAAAGTAGCCTAAAAAAAGCTGAAATTAGCCCAAAAATAGCTGAAAGTAGCCTTAAAAAACCTGAAATTAGCCTTAAAAAAGCTGTAAATAGCCTAAAAATAGCTGAAATTAGCCTTAAAATAGCTGAAAATAGCATAAAAGTAGCTGAAAATGGCATTCAATAGCTCAAAAATGATAAAAGTAGCTGAAAGTAGCCTTAAAAAAGCTGAAAATAGCCTTAAAAACAGCTGAACGTAGACTTAAAAAGCTGAAAATAGCCTAATATAGCTGAAAATAGCATTGATATAGCTAATTTTGGCCTAAAAATAGCTGAAAGTAGCCATAAAGTTGCAATCAATGGCTGAAAGCATAGAAATAGCTGAAAATAGCATGAAAATAGCTGTATTTTAAAAAAGATATAGAAGTTAGAAATGAGAAAAGTCATAGCAGTTGAACGACGAAGAAACTGAATTTTTAAAAGTTTAATCAGTGTCAATATGACAAAGTATGAAGGAGGAGATAGTCGGCACAGAAGAAGAATAATAAACAAAATGGCCGACACGAATATCAATAGTGTGGATGCTCAGCATCAGCATGACCTAACCGCCATCAGCCTCGCAAAAACGTTGGTTCTTTCTGTATTATTGAACGTAAGTATGAAGGATATTTTATTGATCAAAGCATGTTGTATTGAAAAAAGTTTTACAGTACTGAACATATTGACAACCTTAGTTTGCACACTGCCCTGCAGTCCCATGCCCATATATGGGCATTAAAAGGATGTTTCTCTATACTAATTTAAAGGAATGGGCATGTGCTTCCAGTCTACCAGCACACAGCATTCATCGACTGAAGAACACAAGAAAGAAAAACTCAGCAGTTTAAGAGTGTGTTTAAACTTTCTTAAAAACTAATTTTAGAAAAATCTTTGGAAGGCGAATAAGGCCCAGAGAGACTTCCTGTGAAATAAAACTAATATGATTTTTAAATTTTTGCAGATAAATCCCATTTACTCTTAAATGCACATGGATACACAGTAAGAGAAATCATCCAGAGAACTCTTTCTGAACAGACATCTTTTAGTAGAGCACTAACATCTGGATGACCGCCCAGAGGATTTTTAAATCTTTGAACAAGTTAAGAGTTCTCTTGTATCTCTTGCATTACATTACTTTCTTGCGGGTTTATTTCTAGCCACTAAAGGCGAGCTGTTTTTCATATCAGAACCAGAATAGTAAACAGGGCTGAGGGGGAGTCACACCCAAGTACATCACTGCTGCTCTTCCCCTTCAAACATCCTCTCCACCTCTTCTCTCCTCACTCTCTTGCATCCATTCTTCCTTTCATCTGGAAACCTCCATCCCTCTTTCTAACATGTTTTCTGCTCCCGTCCTTCAGCTGCCCCTGTCCTCCATCCTCCTCTTCCTCCATCAGCTACTCCTCCCCTTCTTCCTCCTCCGTCTTGGATCATGGTTGTAGGAGCAGAGGGGTTTTTGCATGCAGGTGATGTCACAGGTTGATTTTGAGCATCTCAGAATGATATCTCTCTCCTGTGGACCGTGTGAAGGAGATGATCCACCTTCTTTCGCCCCCCCCCCCCCGCCACACACTTCCACTCACATAAAGGAGTCAATTTGTCAGAGATGTCAGGGGTGCTAACGAACAGCCAGCGCCTTGCCATATGCCTGCATGTGTGTGTGTTGTGGGTGTGTGACTGCAGTCTGGTGTGACGAGTGTGTGCCAAGTGTACTAAACAGACACGTTATATATAGAGCTGCTGTGAGGGTGGGTGGGGAGACAATTTTACAGGTGTGACATGTGTGTTAATTCAACCTATAGAGGCTGTTAATGTGATAATTAATGCCTGACACTTCTGTGGTATGGATGTGCCTATGCCTGCCTGTGCATGAGCACATTAGGGATGGGCATTTACTGTCATTCTCAGGCTTAAATGGTGGCTTTACATGTCTCTGTCTGTATGTAACAAGTGATGTAAGCAGTTACACTCCAGGCTGCTGATAGCAGGGGAAAAGGGATTGACTAAATCAGTTAATGTCAGACTTTCTAGCAATGCCATGATTTGCAAAAATGTAATGCAGAAACCACAGTAGAAGGAAATGAGACGGCTTTAAAGGCAGACATGATGAAATGGTTGCATAAATGGGTTAAAAGTGGCCTAATTGGGTTAGAAGTTATAAAAATTGCAGGGGAAGTAGGCGAAAGAGGTTATAGAGTGGCAAAAAATGGATTTCAAGAGGCAAAAAAGGGTTAAAAAAGTATCAAAAATGTGTTAAAGTGGCAACAATGTTGCAAAAATGGCTGCATAAAATAGTAAAAAGTAGTTAAAAGTGGCAAAAACAGGTTGGAAGGGGAAAAAAATGGTAGGAGAAGTTGTGGGAAGGGGTCACAGGGTGGTAAAAAATGCATTGAAAGAGGCAAAGGGCCAAAAAAAGTATCAAAATGGATTAAAGAGTCATCTAATGTTGCAAAAATGGATAGATGAAATACTTAAAAGCAGTTAAAAGTGGCAAAAAATGCCTTTGAAGTGGCAAAAATTGGCAGGAAAAGTAGTGAGAAGAAGTCACAAAGTGGAAAAAAATGGGTTGAAAGAAGCAAGAGAGAAACAAACTATCAAAAAGTAGTTAAAAAGTGGCAATAATGTTGCCAGAACGGCAAGATAAAGTAGTTGAAATGCATTAAAAGTGGCACAAATGAGATGAACGTGTTAGAAATAGGTTACTACAATACTAAACCAAGGGCACAATGGGTGGACAAAATGTGAAAAGAAGTTGAAAGGGCTAAAAAATAATCAGTAAGTGCTTAAATCGGCAATAATGTTGGAAATATGGCTAGACAGAAGAGTAAAAAGCAGTTAAAAGTGGAAAAAATTGTCAAGAGAAGTAGTGAAAAGACGTAAAAGAGTGGAAAAAATGGGTTGAAAGAAGCAAATGGGTAAAAAAAGTATCTCAAATTGGTTAAAGTGTCAATTAATGTTGCAAAAATGTCAAGATAAAGCCATAAAAATGGGTTAAAATGGACTGAATCTCAGTCACATGGTGCATGGACCTTTTTTGGTCTGCACCACCCTCTGTGTGCACAGAGTGGCTCACTGCTGAGCAGGCTGACGTTGGCTTTATGAAAATGTACATTGGTGGGTCAAAACAGACTATGGTGGAGCACCATGATCTATGTAATTGATGTCAGCTTACTGCCTATTGAGTAGCATGTCCCATCAGAGTAGCCATAGCTGCAGTAAAACTGTTGCTGCTGTAATCCTGATTGCTGAGCAAAAACAACAAAGCTCCGTCTTTACTCAAATCAACCTCAGATAGTTGAAGTAATCTGTTGTTGATCTTGCACTTTCCCTGTGAACTTCTAGTTCTCCAGTGATCTTGTGATCTCTTGTCTCCAGCTGCACTTCTGAAACCTATCCAGCTGGCAAGGGCGCACCACTGGTAGGAGAAAAAGCCTCGGCTCACGTTCAGCACTGAAGGCATGGAGTTTGCGGAATTCACTGGAGCAACAGAGCACCTGAGCACATGCACCAATCACTACTGCCTACCTACATTATCCATGCATAAAAGTGTGTTTCCCGCCTGTGTGAGCGTGTGAAGTCTCCTCTCTATCTGGAGCCGCCTGAGGAGCCTGATGACCAGTCTATTTGACAGGCGTTCCAGTCACAGCGGTTGGCCCGTCGCTGCGGTGACTGGGTCATCGGAGTTAATTATTCTCAGCGCTGGTCCGTCAGGCCCCATGCCGAGGACGCACTCACTCTTATACACACATATGCAGTCACAGCCAGACATGTGAGAAAGAGACGCTCTGTCTCACAGCTTTGACCTGGATGAGCATGATGACTTTTACTTAAGGATTATAAAAACACACTCAGAGTGCTCTGCTGCCTTGGTGGTGTGAGGTGCACACCATGTAGTGTCCTAAGTTAAATGCACACGTCCACCTTTGCTGACAGTTGAGTAGAAATGACATTGACTAATGCACAGCAGCCTTCTCGCTAATTAAAGTCTAGTCATACATTAATTACCCTGAGCTGCAGTATTTAAGGTCTTCATTTAGAGCAGGGTGATTTTCCCTTTAACCTTCTCTAAACCAGGATTCTCTTCCTTTTTCTCTCTCCAAAGACAAAACTTGACTTTATTTCTCTGAGTATACTGAAAGACGGCTTCACTTAATTTTCTGGTGCATGTGACATCTTCATTTGAATGAATTCACTTTCAGACTGTAGTTATCGTTTGTGCTGAGCTGCACTCCAAAGCTCAGCGTTCTTTAATGGTTTCTCTGAATAACATGCTAATCCCTGTTATCTGGGTTATTGTTACACTAGCAGGCTCCTTCAGTTGTGTCAAAGATTTATTGTCTCCCAGGAGAAATATAGAACGAGCTTGGTTTCACGCTTCAAACGCACAGAATGACAGATGCCGAGAAATTACCGAGACGCTCGGAGATGAGATAAAACAGGTGCAGCAAATCACAAGTTTTACACCAAGATTTCTTATTGGAGGCTTGTTTCTTCTCTCTAGGTAACCATTTAGACTTAGGAGAAGATGCCTACTTCACTTCTAAAGTTTGAGTTCAATTCAAAAAGTTAATTTTTATATGAAGTTAACTTCTTGAATGACAGTATCTTTCACTCTTAAATTACTGAGTTCTGGCAGCGTTGCTTTGAAAAAATCAATGTTGGTGTTTCTCAAGAGCCTAGAAATAAAAGTTACTGCACTTTCCAGATTATTCTGTACCGATTTCCAACAGTGAAATAGTCGAACAACTTTAAAACTTACAGTGCCCCTGCAATAAAAAAAAAACAAAACAAAACACATTTTCATCCTTTTTTGCCACGTACATTTTCACATTCAAGAAAAGTAACTTGCCGTTTGGCGCAAAGCAGATAACAGAGGAAGAATAAGAATATGAACCCTCATCTGTTTTTAAGCATTGTGTCTCACCTGGACTTTTTGTCTTAAAAATGTTGTCACACCTCAACACTGGGGTGCACAGCCAAGATCGAAACATCCTTTTATTCAGGACCAACCTGGGCTTTGAGAATATTTGTGTTTCAGTAATGTTGCTTGATTTTTAAAAAAGTTATGGGACTGTAAGGACAAAAGACTAATCAGAATTTAAAATTCAAAGATTTTCATCTGTTAAACAGAGTAAACACTACTTACTAAGGGTTTTTATGCACAGACATTTTCTCCCATGTCTTTAGGACTAAATAATTAAAAAATAATCATTCTGTGACAAAAAGAAAAATCCTCAAAATATTCACATTTTTACCAAAAAAAAGTCCATGTGCTTTTGGGAATTTGGGTCATTGTTTCAAGTGCAGAGACTCTGAGGGACGAGCTACAGCCTCCCTCTCTATTCTGAGTCATTCAGGCTCTCTTCTTCAGTGTCTAAGTCTGTACACAGGCGCTGCAAGCAAGACTTAACGATAGAACAGCCTCCCATTGGTTATCACAGCCCAGTCGCAATGCATTCTGGGATACAAACAGGCAATGTCTCATTTGGTTAACTGCAGAAATGATTGAAAAATGGGTTATAAATAGATTAAAATATGTTCAATATCAAAATTACTGGTGTGGATTTAATGTTTAAAGACCCTGAAAGTCTGTCAAATTCCAGGCTCACTTGAAAATGTTCTGTAAGAGCTAGGAATGTGTGGTGAGGATCATTTGAAAGGAAAAATGGAGAGCTTTCAGAGTTTAAAAAAAAAAAAAAAAACTAAGTGCCTATGATTTAAGGTTCAAATGTTACCAAGCAGTTTACTAAGGGTGCTCCATGCGGCACAGATCCGTGCCATGTGTGCTCAATAAAATACAAATATTAAAGGGTTAGACCAGCGATACTCAACCTGTGGTGATCTGTGGCTCTTTTATGTCTTATTCTGAAATATTATACCCCCAGAAAACCTTAAAAAAGGGAAACTTTGACCTCAAAAATGATCTGTTGCAAGTCACTTTAATCAGTTTGTTTCCCACAGTTATACAGTCAGCTTTAATTGTCAACCTTTATCTTTTGTCTGCATATATCCACTGCAGTTATTTGCATTTTTTTGCACTTATAGGCCATTCCATTTCTGTTGCTTTCAGCCCATTTTTGCCACTTCTCTTTGACACGTTTTGCCCATTGTTGACACTTTTATCCTGCTTTTTGCAATTTTTTGCCTCTTTTTTGCCACTTTTGGCCCATTTAAGCTGCCTTTTGCAATTGAATTCAACTTTTTTCCCATTTAGCCACTCGTTGATTTTTCCAACATTTCTGCTGGTTTTTGCCCATTTTACTCACTTTCACTTCTTTTTTTTGCCATGTTTTTGATGCTTTTTGACCTTTTTTGCCACTGTGATCCTCTCTTTTTTGCCACTTCTCACCCATTTTTGCCACTTTTTGCCCTTTTCTGGTATTTTCTCTCCCAGTTTTTGCCATTTGATGCATATTTTGACCCTTTTCACCCATTTTTGCCATTTTTTTTTTGACAATTATTGCCAACTTTAACTTATTTTTATTTTCACTTTAACCTATGTTTGCCACCTTTTTGCCACTTAGATCGTGGCTCTTGCAAATGTATTTTTCAACAATTTTGCCAGTGAAAAACACTGGGTTAGACTAAAATAGATTGTTATAGAAAAAGATGTGTATACAGTAGCAAAAGTAGCGAAGGCCAAACTTACCACAACAGCTTCATGCACTTTAAGAAGTGCTTGGCCTGGACTGCTTCGTGTGTGGTATGATTTTTTCAATAACTTGGTAATAATATGGCACACAGCGGATCATTTGGGCAGAGTTTAATGGCATTAGAAAACGCTGAGTAGAAAGGCTCTCACGCTCTGTGTGACATCAGTATAATTGTGAGAATCTGACAGTGATAGCAGGCGTTGATATTCCACACATTATCTTTCTGAGGAGATTTGCTGGTGGAGAAGTATCAGAATTTAATTGGAAACTTTTAGAGAAAGTTTGATAAAAGTCTTCTTTTACTTTAGCTTAAATTCATCATTGATTAATGCGTCCAAGGTCACGTCTATTGTAGCTGAAAGGAATCGGTTTAACAGCACGTCTTTATTTGTGTACGTTCCATCAGTCTTTGCTGAGTGCAGGTTTAGTTTGCAGCTGCTGTTTTTCTCAAGGCTGTTACCAAAGACTCAGGAGTGTCATTGTAACACAACACAAAGCACAGATCAACTTTTGAGTGGTTAACTGAAAACATGTTTTCCTTCTCTGCCATTCATTTTCTGTGTAGCAGCTTAGATCTCCTCCTTCCACCCTCTGGCTGTGTTTTCATACATTAATAAAAGCTGTGTTTAACTATAGGACACTGATCATCAACTGGTGACCTGGGGGCCATATCAGGCCCCCCAAAGCTTCCCGTCCGGCCCCCTAAATTCAGAAAAGGAGGAAAAGAAGATGTGGTGGTTTTAAGAGTTTCCTTTGGCTTTAAATATCTGTAGCTGTTAAATGCATCGCCGAAATATGTGCCTCAATGTAAAATTGTAAAGACTGAATATTCCACCATAGCAGTACATAATATCATCAAAAACTCAGTTTATCTGATGGAATCTCTGTGTGCAAGGGACAAGGTCAAAGGTCAATACTGGATACTCGTGATCTCCAGGCCCTCAGGCATGATTGTGTACTGGGAATCAGTGTTAATTTTGTTGACTAAAACTGTGACTAAAAGAATGACTAACATTTGATCTTTTTTCACAGATAGGCCTATTTACTGTCAGAAATAGGTGATGTTTAAGAAAGGTTTAAAGTTTGCAGAAGTACTGCAAAAATGATCAGATAAAGTGGCGAAAAGGGGTTAGAGAGTAGCAAAAATGGTTGATAAGGGGCAAAATGGGTTTTGAAATGTGGGACAGAAATTGGCAGAAAAAGTTGAGAAAAGGGGTAAAAATGTGGCAAATATTGGTAAAAGGGAAAAAAGGACAAAAAGTATCAAACACTGGTTACAAATGACAAAAATAGTATAAAGAAAGTTATAAAAAAGGGTCAAAAATTGGCAAAAATGGATAATAGTGGCACAAAGGGTATAAAACATGCAGGAAGGGTGATTTAAATAGGTTAAAAATAGCAAAAACTAGGGTAGCAAGGCCAAAAGTATCACCAATGGGTTAAAAGTAGCAAAAATTGGTTTTAAAGTTGTAAAAAATGTTGAAAAAATGTAATGAAAAAGGGTTAAAAAGTGGCAAGATGAAGAGTAGTTGCCAGAAAGGATGAGCGGCACAAAGGGGATAAAAATTGCAGGAAAAATAGTTTAAATCGGTTAAAAAATAGCAAAAATTAAGTTGAAGAGGCAAAAAGTATCACCAATGAGTTAAAGGTGGCAAAAATTGCTTTTAAATGTGCAAAAATTGTTAAAATAATGTAATGAAAAGGGGTCAAAAAGTGGCAAAAATGGATAATAGTGGCACAAAGGGTATAAAACATGCAGGAAAGGTGATTTAAATAGGTTAAAAATAGCAAAAACTAGGGTAGCAAGGCCAAAAGTATCACCAATGAGTTAAAAGTAGCAAAAATTGGTTTTAAAGTTGTAAAAAATGTTGAAAAAATGTAATGAAAAGGGGTTAAAAAGTGGCAAGATGAAGAGTAGTTGCCAGAATGGATGAGTGGCACAAAGGGGATAAAAATTGCAGGAAAAATAGTTTAAATCGGTTAAAAAATAGCAAAAATTAAGTTGAAGAGGCAAAAAGTATCACCAATGAGTTAAAGGTGGCAAAAATTGCTTTTAAATGTGCAAAAATTGTTAAAAAAATGTAATGAAAAGGGGTCAAAAAGTGGCAAAAATGGATAATAGTGGCACAGAGGGGATAAAACATTCAGGAAAAGAGGCAAAAGAGGCATTGTTAGTGTCAAAAACGAGTTAATACTGTTACTAAATCACATTGTTGAGGGCCCGTTCTCTGGGATTTTCAGCGGCACATCCAGTTCTGTTGTCAGGCCTGTCTCCCTGCTGCATTATAAATGACAGAGATAGATCTGGCTGGTAATTCCTGGTAAGTCCTGTGTCTTGAAAGGAAATACAAATACTACTACAATAATATTTCAATCAGCCCAAAATGTTTATATAATTTTGTTTATGTGAAAGTTCGGCCCCCAGAGTTCCTGCTGAGACTAAATCTGGCCCTCGTGCAGATGTCCATGATGACCCCTGCTTTAGGAGTTCTATAGAGGAGCATGTAAGAAAACACTATCAAATGGACCTAGATTGTTTGTACAGGATGCCGTTCACACTGAGGAGAGTCCTGGCTGTATTCTTCAGAACAGAAGGTAGCCATGTGTGAGTGGGCGAGGCGGTGGCACAATGCTAACGTAGATGCACGCTGTAAGTTAGTGGCGCCGTGCTGTTCAGGAACTATGTGAATTAGATTATTGTGCACTGGCTTCCACAAAGTGAACCAAATGTTCCAAAATGTGTCTGGGTCCGCCTCGCTCTCTTTCTCTCTCTCTCGGTGTTCCACAGCAGGATCACAGCTTAAAGGGGGAGCAAATCCCACTGCTAAAAACAGACTCCAAACAGCCAGAAAAAAAGCTACTAATTTGGCAAAACAAATGAGCAGACTCACGCCTGCAAACACACCGAGTGAATGATATGCAAATCAGCTCTCCATGTGCCTTTGAGCAAGCCTGCCAGACGCCGGCGAGCCCAGCCCGACTGAGGGGGTCTGGAGGTAGATCTCACAGAGCGATGCAGGAAAGGGGCAGGGGTGTTTAAATGTGGAGCGATTAGCGCTGAATATTTTGGCATGAGGAGTGAAAGGTACATTTAAAAGAGAGCTCTAAGCCAGAAAGTCATTTACAATGTAGCACAGGTGATGCTACAAATTCTTCTGTACCATGTGGATGCAAGCAGCTGCAAATCAGGTCACAAACTGAGGATATAGTGTTAGTTCAGGACTTATTTCAGATCTCACGCAAGCCCTCATGAGCTGACAGGCAGCTGATTTGCTCTAAGCAAATCTTTCAGCTGTGATTGGCTAAGAGGCGGGGTACACCCTAGACTGGCTGCCAGTCAATGGCAGGGCTGACATTTAGAGATAAACATCCAGGCATGCTCATGCTCACATCTGCACCCAAACTGCAGTCACCAGTTAACCCAGCGAGCCTGTTTTTGGTGGTGGGAGAGAACCCATGCATGCACAGGGTAAACTTTAAATTCATAGAGAAATAGCATCAGACACAGATTTAAAAAACATCCGTCTGTTTGGCAGAGCAAAGACAGACTACTCCCGTGCATGATCTGTTTCGACAAAGCGGTCCGGTTTGGTTGGTCACAGCTGGCGCATGAATCCTGATCTTGCTTGTGCTTCCACAGCAGACGTCCATCCAGCGTTACTCGTTGCAATGGGAAATTTGTGTCTCTTTAGAGATCCAGATCATTTGGCTAAGCTAAGCAATAAGAGCTGGTCTATTGATTCTAGAATAGCTCTTCATGTGGCACCAGTTTCAAATATAAAAGAAGTATTAGAAAGGATACCAGTTCTCAGCCAGCTCCAGTGGTTCTACGGCAAGAGCTGGCTAGAAGAGCTGAATTTACGTACCCTGCAAGCTGTTAAAAGGTAGCAGCTAGCCTTTTAGCTCAGCATATGCCTGTTATGACTAGAAATGCAGTTGGAGGTCTGCAGGACTAAGTTATTCGTGATATGGACCACCTCCATGCCAGACCCTTCCTGCCCCCTGTCTGACTTTTACACTGCACACTGCACAGCTTTCGCTGCTTGTCTTTGTGTTCAGTGCATGGCTGTAGCCAGCTATAAGGTCACCGAGGTCCTGACCTCGGTACAAATTTCAGAGAAAAAGAAATACAAGAAGCCCAAAACAGCATGTTAAACACATATTAACACACTGGACAGCTTTTATTTTGAAACCGCATGCAGGAAGTTATCTGAATACGCCTAGAAGCGTCTAAACTGCCTTATTTCACAAGAAGAAGAAGAAGAAGTTATCTGACGTCAGGCCCACCCCTGCCTAGACGCAAACTACGCATAGCGCAAAGGGCCTCAACATCATGGGGGGCCTCACTTTGAGCGTCTGGTTTCTTCTCTCTCTCTGCACATCAGTCCTGTGTTTGTATGATAAATATGATCGAGGTAATGTATATACAATGTTGACCAAACAGAAACTTTACCTGGTCGTTACGTTAATAAATCAACCCTCACGATTTCTATTTTTGGAATTCAGTGCCCTCCGTGATCAATGAAGTGCGCGCCGTGTGCGCTCGCTCTTCCTTTCTATCTCTCTCTCTCTCTCCTGATGCTCTCATCACGTGTGGCCTGTATGTCCACCTGTAATTCTGCAACCTCTCTTGTCAAAAGTCAGCTCCTACTATCCTTTAGTTTGTGAATTTATGGTAAAACTCTGTAAAGCTCCCACGCTGGTTCTGACCAGGAATTAATTGACGTCGTAGAACTTTCTCAGGCTGATCAGCTGTTTTAAAATCAGATCGTGGGTGAAAACAAAGAAAACATATATTTTAAGGTGATAAAATAAAATAAAGCCTACTGATAATGACACAGAAGGAGAAACATAGTCAGGGAGATACAGAAGCAGAAGTTACAGAAGTTTTCTTATATATACAGTGCTAAACAAATTTATTAGACCACCCTAACCCTAACCAAAGTAAGGTTTATTCCACAGCTGCCCTAAATTAACAGCATTGGTAATTACCAAAACCATTTTTTATGTTTCTGCAATGGTTAATACACCAATATGTAGCTCTTTAACCCAAATGATATTTTTAATGCTAAAATATAATTATCATTGTTATCCATTAATTTTCAAATTTACTGATTTATAAAAAACTGGAAAAATAGTAAAGCACATTATTATTTCTTGATTAATATGTCAAATTATAGCTATTTACTTGCGTTCCTGAACAGAAAATGAGTTTTAGTGGTTGAATGTTATGCTTGATTCATTTCTGACTTCTCAGAGAAGCCTAGTGAGCTGGCTCAAATTTGGGTGAATTCAGTTTGAAATCCCCCATTCCTGTTCAAAATGGTAAAACGTGGAGAGCTGACTGAAAATGAAAGAGTCCGCATTAAAGCACTTCATGATGCAGGACCTCACTAATTTTGAAACCCTGGCGACAGCCCTGGTTTAGTGGCGTATTTTTTAAAGTAAAGGTATGTGTCATCCTGCTGGCGATGCCTCCCAGTCTGCTCGCTATGCCACTACGGTGGGTTTTTCCATCAGAGGCAGTCTGATCTGGAATTAAATCAAACATGTTTGATATTTTAAAATTGGATCTAAAATCACCTGGTGTGAAGCCAACCTAAATCTCAAACTCCCAGCCTGTGCTGTAAAACAGATAATGATTGCTTTCCATCGGAAATCAGTCAATTTCTATGCAGCATGCTTTTACATTTGATGATGAACACCCAACCTCTTTTGAATCTTTCAGTAAAACAATATGGTCTATTTGACTCTCTTTTTCTCTGTTGCATTATTAATATGATATCAGTCTGGAAAGTCGAAAGCATTATTTTAATCAGATTTCTGATTGATGATTGCCAGGCTACAGAGATTTAAAAAATACCAATTATAATCAGCCTCCCAAGAAAACAACTGGCAGAGCTCTCACAACAACCAGGCTCCCTGAAATAAACACTGCGAATGAAAAATGCATCAAAGTCTCATCTAGAGTCGACTTGTGCACAGTTTAGTTCAGTTTTTCTCACGTCTCACATTAAATGCACAGATGGAATACATAGAAGTAACCTCAGCATGTGTAGACATGCAGAGTGAGTCAGCACTTAATCACATAGAGGAGTCAAATACAGATATAAATGAACCCATTGTGTTTTAACGCAGTTCATGCAGGAAATCTGCATAATTTGGCTCATAAAACAATGGAGTTGCACAGTAAATGTATAGTCCTTTAGCTGAAATACATTTTAATACACAATGATTCATTGTTTTTCCAGGAACGAGTCGACAGAAACTCGGTTGCTGCTATAGTACACCCTCTCATCTGTATGGACTCATTATGCCCCAGTGAGCAGCTTCAATGCTCATGTTTAATGCAGACTGTGTGCTTGTTGTTTCCGTGTGTATTTAGAGTAGTTGTCACACATTCTCAGGTCTACCTCAGTGTAAGAACAAGCAAATTAAGACCACATTGTACCATGCTGCTTGTGCACAAGAATGTGTTTTAGCCGTGGTAGTTGGTGTTCAGACTCACAGAGACATAACCGGTACATTACTCTTACTGAGCATACTCTGGAACATGCATGGTTGTTTTCATTTTTCCACTCTTATGATCATATTCTTTTACTCATGTAAGGTATATTTGCTTTCAGACTGCAATATATGCATGAAAATAGTTAAAGCAGGGGTGTCAACTCAAGGCCCGGGGCCAAATCTGGCCCATGTTACAGTTATTCCTGGCCCACCAGATCAAATCATATTTTTATTAGAACCGACCCTCTAGTATGAGGTCTGCACATTGCCCTCTGTATAAAAATGTAAACTTGGTGATTGAAAGTATAATCTTAAGTCATAAGACTTAGAAAGAGTAAAGCGTGGAAATGATTTGATAAAAAGTCAGCTATGTGGGAAATAAATTTGTATTTTCAATTTTTCATCTCACAAATATGACTTAAAGTTATGGCGTTGACATTTTCAAATCAAAAATTTGACTTTTTATCTCATATTTTGACCATTTAGATTCATGGTTTTAATATTTAAGACATGTTTTGACATTTTCAACTTCTAACTCTGACTTTAAATCCCAAATCCTAACAGTTTTTTTTTAATCAAAAAATATTCTCATATCTTTGATTTTAAAACTCATGATTTATTTTTTTCTCATAACTTGACATTTAAAATGAATGATTTGGAGTTTTAACTTATATTTTTACTTGTAAAACTCTTGATTTTGAATTTTATCTCATACTTTCACCTTTTTAACTCATTATTTTGTTTTAATTTCTCATATCTTGACCTTTTCAACTCCTAATTTTGACTTTTAATCCCAAATATTGACCTTTTAGATTCAAAATTCTACATTTTTATCTTCTCTTTTGACCTTTAAACTCATAGTTTTGAATGTTATCTCATATTTTGACCTTTTCAACTCCTAATTTTGACTTTTAATCCCAAATATTGACCTTTTAGATTCAAAATTCTGCATTTTTATCTTCTCTTTTGACCTTTAAACTCATAATTTTTAATGTTATCTCATATTTTGACATTTAGAGCTCACAATTTTGAATTTTATCCCACATTTTAAATGTTAAAAGTCATGATTTTTTTATTATTGACTTTTTTTTGTCTCAGCATCGTTTATCATTAATGTTAAGTTTTTTGCCTATAATTTGTTGCTGGTGAAGAAGAGGTTTATGGGACAATTTATGGGAAATTTTGACCCTGTTCAGCCCTCAGGTTAGACCCAAATTCACTACTCAGCCCGTGCTGTGATTGAGTGTGACATCCCTGAATTAAATTATCATCACAATAAAAGCTTTTTTGTAATAAACACATCACAGAAGTTTGAATTTATCACATTAGAAACAATTATGTGCACTTTTTACATCCATCAGCTAGCCTTAGAGTTCTTACTGCATAATATTACTGGTAAAAACAGGAAAAAACACTGTGAATAGCTTTATTTTAACTTCAAATACCACTTGTAACACCATTATTACAATATTAATACTAATGTGCATCACCTTTTCTCTTGTATTGTCTGGGCGACAAACAGTTTTATAAAAGACACTAAAGGTCAAAATTACTTAACCCTTGACACTCAACATTCCCTTTTATTAGCACATGTTTAATTATGATTGTAAAATCCTCATGTCCAGTGTTTTTTACTATTCAGACAGTATGCTACAGACAGACTCCTCTAAAGCAGTGTTTCTCAACTGGTGGGTCTGGACCCAAAAGTGGGCCGCAGAGCTGTTTGTCGAGAAAACCTGCATCTGAAAATCCATGACCTCTGGAGGGCCAAAGCCAAAATACATTCATACATTTTATATCACTCTGATTTTCCATCATAATGAGTACAATTTAGTCATTTTCTTGAGATCTAAACCTATTTAACTCATTTTCTGAGGAACTCAACACTGGCGTTCTTGCTTACATGTTTCACACCTTATAATAAGAAATGAAATAAAATAAAAGCAGTGCATCCATATCAGTTAAAACCTGCTTGTCCTCTCTCTTGGCCACAGTATAAATGAAATACAAACATCCACATTCACTGTCAAATAAATGTGATTTGTTATGAAGTCTTTTGGAAGCGATTGTTGGATCAGGAGTTGGCGGTGGGTCCTGAGGCCAGAACAGCTGCTCTAAAGCACACTTGTCTTGTGAAATATGTGTTATTTTTAAATCTTGAGTAATTTAAATTCTATTGATCATCACAACACTGTGACCTCTAGTGTATAACACTCTTTTTATCTTTAAGGTTTACTGCAGCTCATGTACTGATGCAATAATACTCCCTCTTAAAGGGATACTTCAACATTTTGTGCAGGTCACAACTTGTCCACGAGAGCGTTTTGGAGTTGTTGGATTGTGTATTTGATGAGTTTGACGAGGGAAAGCAAAAATTCCGTCTGCTAACATAGCGTTAGCTGGTGCAGCTGGTTTAACGGTCCCTCCAGATCTAGAAACAGCTTGCACCGACAACTAAAGGAAACAGACCTATTACTAAGACTATAGTAGTTTTGGCAATGGGCAAATTTGCCAAAATGTTGAAGTATCCCTTTAAAGCACAAAGATATGTGATGCTATTATTCCAAATGCATGCAGTCGTCACTGTCAGACACTAGCGCTGGACAATTTGTTTATTAATGAGCAATCACGATTATGCTGGAATATTAGGATTTGCATTTGTGATTACAATATCATACATGAATGCTATTTTGAGTCTACTTGCTTAGTTATTCGAAGAAAATGCAGAAATAATGATGGTTTTGAAGTGTGCATTTCTTAACCCAAAACAACAAATGTGAAGAGTTCAAAATGTTACGTTATTTTGCATAAATGCCTTTATAATAACACAATTTTTAAAGAAATGTCCTTTTTGAAATTAAAGGTACTTCTGCAAATAAGGGCACTTTTTAAACTGCTCAATAAAAAAGTAACTGCAGCCTTTTATGAGATTCTTTTATTGCAAAGCCTGACATCACAATCGTGATTACAGTCATTTTGTAGCACTATCAGACACCGCACGATACCAATTGAAATGCATCCCATTCATTGTGTATTGCAGGGTGCAGCTTCATTCATCAGAGCATACTGTAAAGCATAATCACACAGACCAGCAGGGGCTGGGGTCACTTTTACCCGCTTTTCTCCCTTGTTAGGTCTTATACCTGAATTTAAATAAGAAGGGAGTATACTGTCAGGTGAATAAACCTTGCTGAGTGTTGGTGTGAATGAAAAAAAACTTCCCAGCAAGGACAAAAGTCTGGCAGTTTGGCAGAGAGACTCAAATGCAACGATCACGTATTATAGCTAGATTTGCAAAGCTCATACCATATTAACAGTTGGTGCTGAGAGAGTGACATGGCTGCACATTGTGGACTTAACTAAGCAAAGAAGGCTTAACTTCTTTTTTTTTATTTTGGTAAAAATAAACACTATGGCTCATATGCTACAGCAACCTCTATTACAGATTTAACAGTGTCAAATTTCAGCTGTTTAAAACACATGGTACTGAAAGATAATTAAGTATCAATCATTTTGACAAGCTTTGGATCAACAGTAGTCTGTTGTTTATATTTTTAAACTTGTGACATGGATGTAGATTTAAATGAAGATATTATGTTAAGTTTTGGTTTTGATATGTAAATAAGCGGCTCATGCAATATGTCTTACAAGGGCGTGTTTATCCTTTTTACATTTTTATCTGCAGAAGCTCCCAGCATTTATTTCTAGCCTTTTATGATATTCATCGCAGACTAAAGATATCACAAGGTCACTTTTCCCCTGTCTAATTTAAACATCACAACAGTTTAATCATGGTTTGATAATGACAAATAGGAGCAGAGCCACAAAGAAAGAACTGTGCACACTAATTGCAACAGATCTAGCAGCTACCATTGCTCCAGTTTTGCACTAAATACATGCAATAATTTGCATTTTGCATAATCATATGCCAGCAGTAGTTTGGCTGCTGAGTGTAGTTTGCCAAACTGCACAACTGTGGCGTTGCATAGAGATCACAGGTGTGATCATGCCAGAGTGAGACCCAAAGGCGAGCTAGAGCAACACTGCACCATTTTTTCTGCCTACAGCATGAATTGCTCTTTGCACCACGACTTGTTGCACAGGAATACGTCCTCATTTACAAACATGCCAATGGGACAGGCACACCCATGGTGCAGTTTGCTTTACAGAGAAGTTTGCATCAGTTTCCCCTTTGCACCTGCAGATGATTTAAGATCATAATGGCTTTTAAGTGCAAGAAAAAGGTTGCATGTTGCATGCTTAAAGATGCCTCAATTGTAGCTTAAAACATTAGCAGTAGAATTGTAGCAAATGTTAGCAGGAGCTAGACCTCACAAACTGCAGGATCAAATTAAAGAGCTGACAAGGACCCGCTGTGCGTTGGAGAAGGATCTTAGTTGGTGACTAATCTGGTTTGGAGAATCGTCTGTAAATATCATTTCTGTTGAAATGTCAGGTCTTATCTGTAAACCGTTGTTGTGCTGTCTCTATTAACCAAAGGTAAACCCGTCACAGAGGCATCCCTAATCCGAACAAGATGTGTGCTATTGTGCTCTTGTTTGTTCAGCGATTGCCCTTGTGTACGCTCCGTTTGTTCACACACCTGTTCACTCATCATGAGTGTATGAAAAAATGCCTGTTTTCTCATCTCAAAGCATCCGAGCTCCAGTGAAATAAAGCAGATGAATCACAGCTCCACAGTTCAGTAAGCCCATGAGGCTAGTGGCTGACGCTAGCGTATTGTTGTGAATCAACCACCCTGTCAGAGCACACTGTGCCCCTCTTCCCTCCCTTTCCTAACAGCCCGTGTCACCCAGCTCTCTTGCCAACACCCACACGCACACACACACTGAAAGCTGTTAGCTACAGCAGTTTGAGAGCAGGTGCTAGCGTGGCATGTCAGCACCCATAGGGCTCAAGGGCCTTCGACGGACACCAGATCAACCGCCAGTTTTCCACATTCTGCTCGCTGGTGCCCAGCCCTAATTATTATTGGAAGCTGTAATTAATTACAGAGCCTCAGAGAAAGCGGCAGACATAATCCAGGATCACTTCTTGACTTCAGTGGTGCATTTGGGCTGTACTGGTGTGGCTGCATTCCCACTGTGACAGGCCACAGGGCAGAATGTGGTTAACCAAGATGACGCTTTGCAGTGGAGCAATTTCTGCTCAGTTGGATTTGGAAAAGTCTATTGACAGCTGCAGAGAATGTTAGATGAGATTTTACATTCAATCATGTCGGGGTGTAGTTTTCCAATGTAATATTACATGATTCTTTGGATGAAGATGCTTTACTTCCAGCATCACAAATGCTGCCATCTAGCAAAATCCATCCATCCATTTTCTATACCACGTATTTATTATTATTATTATTATTATTTAAATCGGAGATAAAGTGAAAATACATACACGGAACAGTAACAAGGAAACACAACAAACACACACAAACACTATTAAGAAAAACAAAAAACAGACATTAGTATGGCCTTGGTGTTGGATAGTCTATGGTGTGGTAAGGTGTCCTGGCTTATACAGCAGATATTAGTCCAGTCTTGTAGTTTAAGGGGAAAGGGGAGGGCCAAGTATAGTTGTCCTAAAAATAGAATACAAAAAAAGGGGTGGGGGGGGGGGGGGGTAATTCATTGACAATTAAGACAGAAATTGAAATAATAATAATAATACCAATAAAAAAATTATTATTATTATAATTATAACAACAATGATAGTAGACATATAATAATGGTAAATTAAATGATAAATTGAATAATACTCATTAGGCGAGTCTCTCCAGAGAACACGTCTCCACTGCTCTAGAGTCCAGTGGCAGCGTGCTTTACACCACTGCGTCCCTTGCTTTGCATTGCACTTGGTGATGTATGGCTTGGATGCAGCTGCTCAGCCATGGAAACCCATTCCATGAAGCTCTCTACACACTATTCTTGAGCTGATCTGAAGGCCACATGAAGTTTGGAGGTCTGTAGCCATTGACTCTGCAGAAAGTTTGTGCACTATACACCTCAGCATCCGCTGACCCGGCTCCGTTGTTTTACGTGGCCTACCACTTGGTGGCTGATGCTGCATTCGATTGTACTCGGAACTCGGATAAATCTGAATTCTGAATCGGAAAAGTGCAATAGAATGGCCCTTGAGCTTGGGACTCCGACTCGGGAATTCGGGTAGCATCCAAGCAGCCTGAGTCGGTCGGAATGATGTATCAAAATGGCGTTACACACTGCGAGAGTCACTTTCTCCTCAACTTTTACTTTTATGTGTCGTCTAATTTAGCATTTGTGTTACTACAGTACAGGCCTCTGCACAGCTCGCTTTGATGCCCTTATAAGGTCAATGATGCATGCAGGATTCCCCTCACTGGTGCGTTTAAGTCACACTTACAGTATATGACATTTCTCTATCTCTCTCTCCCTCAAGTAGCTAATATATTTCCCCAACAGTAATTTTTGATCCTCAGAAAACATCAAAACAAACATCAGCTTACTGCGGCCGGCCATGTTTTCCGAGCTTACGAAATGGAACACATTTACCTCGGAAGTCGGAATTTCCGACCCGGATTTTTTCAAGTTCCAAGTACAGCTGAACGCAGCATGAGTTGCTGTCGTTCCCAATCTCTTCCACGTTGTTATAATCCCACTGACAGTTGACTGTGGAATATTTAGGAGCCAGGAAATTTCACCACTGGACTTGTTGCACAGGTGGCATCCTATCACAGCACCACGCTGGAATTCACTGAGCTCCTGAGAGCGACCCATACTTTCACAAATGTTTGTAGAAACAGTCTGCATGCCTAGGTGCTTGATTTTATACACCTGTGGACATGGAAGTGATTGGAACACCTGATTTCAATTATTTGGATGGGTGAGTGAATACTTTTGGCAATATGGTGCATGTAAAAGTATCTTTGGTTGTTATATAGTCTGTCATAAGGCATGGTTGTGCAGATTCCCAAGGCACACCTTGACTTGCCACACCATTTGAGAACCACTGCCCTACAGATGAATGGGCGCAAATTCCCACAGAAAATCTCCTATTTCTTGCAGAAAGCCTTCGAAGAAGAGTGGAGGCTGTTCTAGCTGCAAAAGTCCCTGTTGTTGTGTCGAGTATCTTGCACATGGGGATGCAGTGAAGACATGATCTTTGTTTCACCCTGATCTTGTTTTGATGGACACAAAGCGTCCTCATAACAAAGTGAGGGAGCTGCTGTCCTGCTTAGATCACTTTGAGCAGCTTATATTTATCTGATATATTTAACACTAGACGTCAGAGTACAATCGATGCATCAAGGAGGCTCTTCAGGCTCTGCTCAGCTGCAGCACCAGTATCAGGCTCTACACTACTTCACAGGATGTTTATAGTGAAGTGAGATTGTTTTTATCCGATGTGGTGGATGCAAATACAGATGGAAAATAAATCTGGGCAGTCCACTGTGGTGTAGACATGCAGCTAGACTGTATCAGTCAATATCAGTGGTTAGATCCCTTGACTGCAAAGTTAAAATCTGCAGTAGCATACAGGAATCACACTTCTTAGTCAGTGTGAGCCTCTACTGTTGGCCATGAAAATGCAGTTATTCTTGTTTGAATCATTTTTTAAAGATTACTGGTCGGTAAACAGGGAATTTGTTCTTTCCTTGTGGTCTGAGGACAGTTGCTCCCTGCCCACACATTGAAAGGAACTCGGAGTGCGTGCACAGGCGCCAAGATTTGGAAGAAAAGAAGAGGAGCTTTATATATAGCTTAGTCAAAAATTGCACCCAAGGGAGAGTGAAATTAATGAGCGATGGCGAAAGAGAAGGGAAAACAACAGCTAAAATGAAGGTAAAAGAGACAGTTATAAGAGAGAAGTAGAGAGAGCTCGATGGCTGCAGTTGCTGTGTCTAGGTTTGCATCATCTTTAAAAGTGGGTTTATGGTAGAACCCCCCCTCCCTGTTACCCACCCTTCTCAAATTACAGCATGAGCTGCGAGAGAGGATCAAACAAGCTGCACTGTCTTATTCATTTTTCATGCTGCTTTACTAAGGAAGCCAGGGAAAGACGGAGTGAGACGCAACAAAATTGAGAGGCTGTGGGAATGAAAGCAGAAAAATAAGAGTAACCTAGTTATTTTTTTTTTTGTCTCAGTGTGCATACACTGAAGCTTAACAAGTGGCACATGCACAGACACATGAAAACACTTTTCTTGTAATTGCTCCAGTTAGTGCTCAGGAAGAGAGCATCCTAGATCCCAGTGGTGTGAACAAAATGCAGGCTGATAAATAAAGGTGTAGAAAAGTGTGTCATTATGCTAGCATGTATGCATCCTGGACACCCTCGATGGATTATGATCTGCCCCCCATCCCATGTACCAGGTGGAACAAGCCTCTCAAGCCTCCCCCTTCTTGCACCTCACTTTTGAGTCAGTCGCTGCTCAGTGGTGGAGCTGCCACTCTCCGCTGGCACCTCATTATTTCCCCGGGAGCCGAGGGGCAAAGACTCACGATTCCTTAGATGCAGAGATAGAGAGAAAAGAGTGACGGATAGAGAGGAGAGGAGGCGGTGTTCGATATCCCACTGTGCCGCACTACACTGCCTTGACACCTCAAACATGCTCAGACGCGCATGCACACACATTGAAGTACAGTAGGAGCAGTGCAGGAGATGAACAGATGTGAAAAAGGAGAAAGGGAGGCAACACATTATAGGAAACGTGCCGCAGCAGAAGAAAAACAAAAAAAAAGCATAGACGGCATGGAGGAAAAAGACAAACCGTCTGAGAAGGAATCTAAGGGAGAAGGCATCGACTGAAGAAGGAGCAAGAGCACAGTCAAGTGTGGAAGAATGACAAATAAGCAGGAGTCGAGTGAAACTTTTTACAGGCACATATTCTGCCAGAACACCCTGCAGTAGAAATACAAGAGCCTCTGCACTGACAGTCCGGACCAGCAGACCTCATTCAGTAGTACGAGTGTGTTTGTACACAAAGCTAGCCATGCTAATGCTCAGGTATTAGCCAGTTATTAACAGACCATTTACTGACCTACCAGACATATAGTCCAATGGGAACATTGTGCCCGGGTCAGCACTTTGCCTTCAACCTTGGTCCCACACTGCTTTGGCCTCGTGATGGCCATCCTCCAGACCTGCGACAGTCCCACGCCTCATTCTCCAGGTGTCCTCACCCCTGCCCCCTCCACAGCGCACATGGTCGCCCTCATATGGACCAGCCCACCAGGTCCTGGGCGCCGAGTATGTGGTGAGGTGGGTCAGGCCTGGGAAAGCACGCCAGGTACCCAGCATTACATGCATGGTCTTGACAGCGAGCGTCACAAAGGAGTCTGGTTGCAACCTCTGGCCATCAGTCAACATCCAGGCCTCACAAGAGTATTGTAAGCCCGGGAGGTCCAAGGACTGAAAGACCCTGATTTTAGTCCTCAAATTAGAAGAGCTTAAAGACTCAAGAACAAGGGCACTTGGATTGTTTAAATTATCAGATCGTCGAAGGAGCTTTGAAATTGAAACCCTAGGATTACTACTTATGGCACTATGTGTTTAGCACCTTGAGAACTTGGGACACAGTGTGGAAAAAGCACCTGTGAATCTAGAAATACCAGGATTTTAAAAATGTATGAAGAGGGAATGAAATATGCTTGTAAAGTTAGGACACAAAGAACAAAGGACACTGTTACTCTAGGAGAGGGAAATTGACAAAAATGGATTGTAGGTCTCAGAAAACATTGGACTGTGGGAATAAGGGACACTGTAAACATAGACCACAAGGAGTATAGGACACAAGAAACAACTCTGTAAAAAAGGACTGGATGTAGGACTTTGTAAACAATGGATGTTGGGAAAATAGGTCTCCAGAAATACAGGACACAAAAACCAATCAAAACTGGAATGACAGGGCCTTGTGAACAGTACACCTATAACCTAGGACACTGGGATCTTAGGACATTAAAAACATAGAACACCAGGAGAAAAGGTCACTATATACTAGTATAGTAGACTAAGAGCATAGGGTTCTGGGAACATTAGACTCTGAGAACGTAGGACATCCAGAGTATCCAGGGGAAACAGGCCACTAAAAATATAGGGAATTGGGAACACAGGACAATGGAAATGTAATTCATTTGAATTATAGTTCCCCAGGAGCATAGGTCACTGAATACAATGGACACTGGGGGAATTGGTAGGGCATATGGACCAACAAAGCACACTAGAAACTTAGGACACTGTGATCATAGGGCACACTGGGGTACCAGAAGTACTGGAAACTGGGCATAGGGCACTGCCACTGGACATGAATGACATCTAGAGCATTGGACACTGGAAATAAAAGATACTGGGAACATAGGACACTGGAAACTATGGACATTGGAGAAATAGGTCACTTAGAATATAGGGAATTGAGAAGGAAGAACAATGGCATTTAAGACATTGGGAAAAGGATGCTGAGAGGAATCTGGGAATACAGAACACTAGGACACACATATACATGTGGCTCTGGAAATGTAAGGCCCAGGAAAAAGAATTTGGTAAAAAGAGCTCTGTCAATAAAGCTGAAAATGCTTTGATTAACAAATGTGGAAGTAAACTGCACACGTGCAAAAGGGAAAGCATGAGAAGTAGCTTCAGCTTGAGAGAAAAATACATCAATTCACATCCCTAACCAGTAAACCCTTGAACCGTAGAGCATGCTGTACTTTACATGTGGCATGCCAGCATCAATGCAAACATCAAATCCTGCAGAGAAAAAACCCATCATGTATGGTTAGCATTATCAAGCAGATCATGTACAGTATATTTATAAGCACATCTTCGTCCTTCAGCTCTCATCCACTTGGAAAACAAACACTGTTCTTGTAGAGGAGCTCGGCTATAGATTAAAGCACCGGATGAATATTCATCGCTCATGCTAATAGCTAATAGAGCAAAGCAAAATAAAGAGGGAGGAAGATGTGTGGGAGAGAGGAAGAGCATTTAGCTGCTGCGACTTGTTATTACTAATGCTGATTATAATCTGGAGATTATTCTTACCATGCCCTTTCTTTTGATATTTATCCCGTACCCTCTCCTTGGCTTTAGCGGGATGCATCACAAAGTCCCACTCCGCATTAAATTAAATTAATTGAAGACCAAAAATAGACGGGGTGGAGAAGGGAGGACAACGGCAGACAGAGTGGGGCGAGCAGAAACTGTTGACATGCCCTCTTGTATGGGAAGTAGACAATCATACACATCAGCTGCTCACGTCTCACCGGCCATCTGTCAGGGACAACTAGATCAGCATGGCAGCCCTCCAAACCCTCCCACTTCCTCTCTCCATCACTCTCTCTCTTCATCGTTATGTATATCACTCTCTCTCAAGGTTCATAGCTGGTCATTACCAGTCAAGTGACACAGACTTCATTCCTCAGTGTCACGACCTCAAATAGCCCCACCATTCTTCCTTAGTGTAACTGTTGTTGTAGAAAGGGTTGTAGCCATAACACCAACCAGGGGCATGTCCAGACTTTTACATTTTTTTGAGAGGTCTTACTTGACCTAGGTATCTATAGAAGTAACAGTATGAGGTACAGACATAAGACTAGAACTAGTGCCTGGCAGTGAAATGCCTTGTCAAGGTTTGACCTCATGCTTTCAAAATATCTATTCAGCTCATCCTTGAGTCACAGTGGACATTTTTGCAAAGCTGAAAGAAAATACCTCAAAGTGTTCTGGAAATATCCATAGGGCCCATGACCTTGAACTTCCACCTATAACCTCCAAAATCTCACCATTTCACCAATGAGACAGAATGTAAATTTGCTGAAATTTTCAAGAGAAACCCTCAAAGCATTCTGGAGATATTGGGGCCAAAAGAAAGGAATGGGACCCATGACCTTGAACTTTGTTTATGACCTCTGAATCCTAATCTGTTTTCTTGAGTAACAGTGGACTTTTCTGCAAAGTTAGAAGAAAATTCCTGAGAATATTCTTGAGATGCTGCATAGTCATAGTAGGGCTAGGGTGAGGTAGACATTTGCAAGCGGGGGCTGAAGATGGGGCCTCGATGCTTGACCTAAAATGTACAAAATCTGATCGTCATGCTTGAGTCAAAGTTGAACTTGAAGAGTATCCCTCAAAGCTTTCTGGAAATATGGCGGCACAAGCAAGGGGTGAACACAAGAACACTGATGAATCAGTTCATCCTTTTCATTCAGAGGTGACAGAATCAGAGTGGACATTTGTGCAAAGTTGGAAGAAAGTCCCTCAAAAATGTCTTGAGATACAGCATTCCCAAGCAAGAAAAAGTGATTTTAAATCCTCCATGGTTGAAGGATGTACTTTTTTGCCAGGTTAAAACAAAACAAGACAAAAAAAAAACGTCGCTCAGGTCATGACCCGAGTGGTTGCCATGGTAGCTTCTTCTATCCCCTCCTTGGCAGGGTCGTGAACCCGCTATGTGCATACCGCCACCTGCTGTTTCAGACTGAGTACATACACCAGTGGGCCTGGGCACGGATCGATGTTGATAGTGTGAAAGGAAGCCAGCGAGGGGAAGGGGGAATGTGAAAGCACCCTAAGACCCCCACCATCTAATCAGTAATTTCAGTCAGAGTGGATGTTTGTGCAAAGTAAGAAGGAAATCTCTCAAAGTGCTCTTGAGATATTGTTTTTACAAGACAGACGGTTTGACAACCAATGAAACACACCCCCTCGCCCTGTCTTTCACCAGCGTGGAGGCGTAAAGATGCACTTCATGAAATGCTACAAAAGCTGCTTGTGAAATGTGTCACACAGACTTATTTGGCCTGTAACCAGAAAGCCAATCATAGTGAAAGATGGCAGCTAGGCCCAATGCAACACCAGGCCATCTCCCAGAGATGCCACTGCCAACATGCAGATTTATCCAAAGCTACATCCTCCTCTGGCTCTGTCCTGTCCTATGACAAATACAAGCTTCCCTATGATTAGATTCAGGATGTTATAATGAGGTTTCACACTGTCTGACTGTATCAGATGAAGTCTGTGTTCCTGACACTGAACAACACTGAAAAAAAGCTGCAGCATTTTATTAAACAAAACATTTTGAACCTCTTAAAATGAGCCTGCATTATTTGATAACTTGGCAGTCTCACGACAGTCTTCCCTTTCAGTTCTCTGGGTTTGAGTGCTACTCGAGGCTTAGCATGTTTGCGACCTCTGGACCACCAGTGTTTGTTGAGATGTGTATCGCTGCACCACCCAACATTTGCCTTCAGGGCTTGACATTAATTTTATTAATCACTGGCCACTGTGGCCTCTTGTTTTTGAAAAGTTAATAGCCACTGAGCATTTCCACTAGTCACAGATTTGTTGTTGGGAAACTATGTTCAATTTGCCAAATTGGGTACGTCTGGTGTGAGATGAAACACATGCTCCACTTCCCTCTTTAATGGATATTGGGTTTATACTAATATTAAAGCACTTTACTGTTAATTAACTTTATTTAAAAAACAGAAATGCAGCTGATTTCTTAAACATTTCTCATTCTCACTCAGACAAATCTCCACTAGAGAATGCTGAGGTCATGGCACTGATAAATTCCCCAGCTAAAGTGGCTAGTTGGAGTCGATCCGGTACCTTCCACAGCCTAAATCAGTGTTACTCAACCCGTATCAACCAAAGAGCCAAATTGTTAAGAATTACGTTTGCAAGAGCTACAATCTAAGTGGTGAAAAGTGGCAAAAAAGGGTTAACTTGGCAACAAAAACAAGTTAAAGTGGTGAAATGGTCAAAAAGCAGCAAAGAAGTGGCAAAAAAAAAATGTGTGAAAGTTGGCAAAAATAGGACAAAAGTGGCATTCAATGGCAAAAGGCAGCTTAAATGTGCAAGAAGGGGCAAAACATGGCAAAAAGGGGAACATTTTTGAAAATAGCAAAAAGCGAGATGAAAGAGACAACAGCTGGTGAAAAATGGCAAAAATTGATGACAAAAGAATTATTTTAAAAAATGTGACCAAAAAATGAGTGAACGAAAAATGGACAATAGTGACAAAATGGTCAACAACTGGGGATAAAAAGTGGCAAAATTGATTACAAAATGAGTTAAAGGTGGCAAGTATGGTAAAAAACTGTAAAAATGTGGCTAAAAAAAGAGTGAAAAACGACTAAAATGGACAAAAAAATGGCAAAAATAGGAAAAAGTGGCAGTCAATGGAAAAAAAGCAGCCCAAATGTGCAAGAAGGGGCAATAAAATGGAAAAAGGGGAAAAAAATGAAAATAGCAAAAAGCAAGATAAATGAGGCAAGAACTGGTGAAAATGGCAACTATTGATGACAAAAAAAAAATAGTTACAGGTGGCAAAATTGTTCAAAAACGCAGCAAAAAATGAGTGAAAAGAGACTGAAATGGACAAAAGTGGCAAAATTGTCAAAAACTGTGGAGAAAAAGTGGCAAAATTGATTAAAAAATGTGTTACAGGTGGCAAAAATGGTAAAAAAAAAACTGTAAAAATGTGGTAAAAAAAGAGTGAAAAGAGACGAAAATGGACAAAAAAATGGCAAAATAGGACAAAAGTTGTATTCAATGGCAAAAGGCAGCTTAAATGTGCGAGGAGGGCCAAAACATGACAAAAACATGGAAAAAACCTGCTGGACTAAAAGGAAAATAAGCTGGTGAAAAAGGGCAAAAGAATTGGCAAATTTGGGCTTAAAAATCTTTAAAAATAGATTAAAAACGGTGCCAAAAGGGGGAAAATTGCAAATAAGGTCAATGGAAATATACAAACAAAAAAAATAAAGGTTGATAATTGAAGCCAACTGTACAAGAGTTGGAAATAAACTGATTAATGTTATATGCAATGTATCATTTCAGAGGTTTTTCAAGGTTTTCTGGGGGGATAATATTTCAAATTAAGACATAAAAGAGCCACATGTGGCTCTTGAGCCACGTGTTGAGTATCACTGGCCTAAATCCACCTGCATTTGGCTAGCTGGCGGGTGTAAATGTCAAGCCCTGCTTACCATCAACAAACATGGCCTCTAATAAAGCTCTCCAGTGGCGGCAGGTCCACTCAGGCTTCCTGAACACACCACTAACTGCACAAAAAGGCATTAGCATGTGTTTGTCATCGTTTTTGAATCTCATTCACAGATGAAGCAGCAAAAATGAGAGCAGAAGAAGCATACAGCGGGAGTTATGACCTCCATATTCGCTGAATCGTACCCAATACTGTACAAATTCAGATTAATCTTTCAATTAATCAGTTGATGACTTAATTTCTGTTCTCTGGAGCCTTGATGGCATCTCACTTGGAAAATTACAGAGTTCTGTCACTTTACACAAGTTTTCCTAGCTTCCTAATCCTCTAAGTCAATATTTTAATGGAAGGCTTTTATCAGTCCCAGGTTGCAGGTCTCTGTCTGACTGTAAACAAAGTCCGAGTGCCTCTCTGCTTGTCAAGTGAGCAGCTGTAAGCTACGACTGACATTCATCAGCTTTACTTTAGCCTGGCTTGGGGAACGGTGTATTTTCACTACCCCCCTCTCATTTGTCCTTACATACCCTCCATTCTCCACTGTCGCTCTCCATGTGTCAGTTTCCTTCCAGCGGTGTTAATTTTCTCAATTAGACCCCATTCACCTTTCCTCACAAGCACAGTCAAGCTGTTGCCTTGGGCCAGACCCTCCATATTGGTCCATGTGTGTCTCACAATCACACAGTTAAAAGTAATTCTCCATGGACCCCGGTTCAGGTCTTGTTTTAAATTCACATGACACGATATTGAACCTGGAAGGTGCCATTACAGAGATAAAGCAGAGTCCAACTAGGAATCCGCAAAGCAATGTTATTTTTCTCTTTTAGACACCCAAGCAAAACTGACATGGTTGTAAGACCGTGTTCCTCGAACTTTTACAAACACATCCTGTAATTTGGGTCCAATACTTTTCTTTAATTTACATGGTGGCCATGAAAGATGAATTCAATGTGCAAAGCCTTTACTTTTACTATTGTCTGAACGATTTGTACAAAGTCAAGAGTCAACCCCCCCAAAAAACAAAAAGATTTCCTTTCACAGCAAACAAGAGCCACTCTTTTCTAGAACATCTAGGCAATCACATTCAACTGTTTAGACAGCTCTGAGTAATAACACACCTCTGAATTTGTAGCCTTTTCCATTTACGTCAATCATAAATACATCCATGATGATCTAATGATGATTGGACAACTTTGTTAGCATCCATCCATCCATCCATCTATCCATCCATCCATTCATCCATCCATCCATCCATCCATTCATCCATCCATCCATCATCTATGCATCCATCCATCTGTCCTTATATGCATCCATCTATCCATCCATCCATCCATCCATCCATTCAACCATCCATCCATCCATCCATCCATCCATCCATCCATCCATCTATGCATCCATCCATCCGTCCTTATATGCATCCATCTATCCATCCATCCATCCATCCATCCAAATTTCCCATCATCTACATTGCACAATATCTTTATAGAGTGAGAGAATGAGAGACAAGGCTGAAGGTCAGTATTGAATCTTCATGATCTTCAGGGTGTCAGACAGCAATGTGTTAAAAACAGGCATGATCCTCTACTGGAAATCACTGCATGGACTCGGGAACACTTCAGATGTAATCGTCTGTCACCATAGTTTGCCGTGCCAAAAGCTGCACCATAGACACAGACATAGGTGATCCAGAAACGCTGTTGTCTTCTTTGAGCCAAAGCTCATTTAAGATTGACTGAGGCAAAATGGAAAACTGATCTGTGGTCAAAAGAATCAAAATTAGAAATTCTCAAGAGGAGCGGGACCATCCAGCTGGTTTTTGGCCAAAGTTCAATGCCTGCATCTCTGAGTTTACGGCTCAGACATCTGAAAAGGCAAATTCAATACAATGATGGTGGCTTTGCAGACCTGTTAGCTAGACTGCATAGTTAAAAATGCACTACAGGTATTACATGGCAGTCGTTAGGGACTGTTTCCCCTAAAGGTGAGGCCTGTCCAGACACATTAGTCACCTTTGCAGCTCAAAGTTTATTAAAATCAAACTTGGTGCAAAAGGTTCTGTTGTAGTTTGTTACTCCAGTGAAGTGGCACGCTCTGTCGATGTGCTTATCCTGACTATCTATTTAACAGGAATGTTTGTGACCACTGCACTATGATGTAATGGAAATTGTCTTGTAAACCTTTAAATCTGTGTCAAAGTAGTCTTTGCATTCAGCATTTTAAATGTCTTACCAGTTAAAGTCACTTTCCTTGCCTTCCTTTGGCATTTGACGTGTTCAGCATGCATTGCATCATTAAAACATAAAGCCCGCTGTTTGATGGCAGTTGATGTGAATAGTTCTTTTTGTTGTACCTCTTAAAATTTAACTGCAAATGAAACTCATCAAATAAACTCTAAGAACTCTGCTTTGCCTCTCCCATACCATGCTGTAACCTACAGCTCTATGATTCAAGGTCAAAACCACTTAGAAGACGGTAAAATATTTATGATATATGGAGCGTGTGTAACGGCAGCACGCTAAGCCATCGACTATATCTCCCTCCTTTTTGGAAGATTCATCCCCAGCATCTGAGATCTCCCCTGGGGCAGTCCCACGCAGTCCTCTGCTTTTTCTCAATGCCCCTGCTGCAGGATTTGCAGGGGGGCTGGGCCACTCAGGAAGTGCCCTTGAGCAAAGGAGGGAGGGCGATTTAGAGCTGTTGATTTATCGAGGAGACGAGGAAGTGGAGAAGCAGGTAATCAGAGCACGACGGCGGGGCATGTGGATGCGTGAAGAGCTGGAAATATTAGAGAAAATAAGGTAAACTGGATGCACTCCTCTTCTCTGGGCGAGAGCGAGGCATCCGGGGCACTTTGGCGGACGAGCCAGACTAAGTGATGGTGCTTCATAGCTTTGAATGTGTGCGGTTGTAAGGCTGTGCTGTCATCCTGTGATTAATCTACCACTGTCTGCCTAATTACCACCCGTGACCCTCCACGTTCCTCCGCTCTGCCGTAGACGCGCTGACCCACACCGGAAACTCAGTGCTCCTGATGCAAATTAAAGCCCTGTAAATATTTGCTTTTAACTCTTGCCGACACATTGTTTCTAATTTTACGCTCCGGTGGTCCGCAACCCCAACGCCCCCTCCTACACACACACTCCAGTCTTCAATCCACCGCTACAAGCGCTCATGTGTATGTGTGTATCTCTGGGTTGTCAACAAGTTTGCTGACAGCCCCTAGACTCTCCTCCTCCTCCGTCTAGCCCTCGCTCTGTCTCTGCATCCTCCCATTGTGTCTGTATTGTAGCTGGCAGTCTATCAGCCTATTCTCTTCCTCTGTCAGCCCAGTCTCATCTCTATAATGGGTGAATAGTGTCTGGGGAGGGAGGGAAGACAATGTGAAATCTTTAAAGAAAGAAAGGCCGCATAGAAACTCTAAATATTGATATGATTTCTTTAGTAAGGAAGGAAAATTGTGTATTTCAAGGCAGAAAAGTGATCTTTTTTGTCATCCTACTTGATATTCAGTGCAGTACTATTGTTCTTTACATAAAATTTGACTTCTTAAAGGAGACATATTATGCAAAAATCACTTTTTCAGGCTTTTATAACACAAATATGTGCCCCTGGCCTGTCCACAGTCCCCTCAAATACCAGAAAAATCCATTCCCTTTCTCCCTCTCTTTCTCCACCTTTCTGAGAATGTGTGCTGAGACAAGCCGTTTGCTCAGATTTAAGCACCCCCCCCCCCCCCCCAGATTTGGTTGGCTCTCCCCCACTTGGAGGAAAGTTCCACCCTCCTCTACTGAGCCTCTCAGCTACCAGCTGAGATGCTGGATAGCTCAGTGGGTTACCCTGCTGTCTACAGTCTAGGAGGTTGATGGTTTGAATCCCAGTCAGGTCCTAAACTTTGGATAAAAGTGTCTCTAGCACCAGGAGTGCTACATCCATTTCCTGAGAGGGGTGTGGTCAGGGGCGGAGTCAGACTGCTAATTACCATTTAAAGCCACAGAAATGGCTCGTTCTGAGAAGGGCTGAAATAGAGGGGCTTTTAGACATACAGAAATCCTATACTAGAGTGTTTTTTCAGCAACAAACTTCACAGGCATGTTTTGGGGACCTCTGAGACCAATATAAACTTGTCTTAAAAGGGTAAAATATGTCTCCTTTAAACACCCCTTCCCTGGGGTACAAATGCTGTTACCCCAAAGTCCTGATCCACGGTTAATAAAGTCATGAAAATCATTTAAATTCACCCTCAGTGTATTAATCCTCAGGCATCACCAGGGACATTTTTGTCCATTTGGGCAAATTTTTCCTCTTTCTCTGCTCACCATTTTGGCTGTGTTAGTGCATAAGGTCCAAATTTTTGTAACAAAGTTTCTTTGTAGGCAAATTTTCAAATTCAAATTTCAATTGCTCTAAAAGGTCAGAGGAACACTGTGAAACAATTTCACTACCCTTTAAAGCTGTTAAGGACAAAATGTCCACTTTCAAAAAACTGCTATAAAAACTTAACAGATTTTTTTTTCTGCTTTTTTTGCTTAAATCTCTTTAACAACTTCAGTTGTGCTCTAAACTACCAAACATTCAATCATTTTGAGGATTTTAACCCTTTAAATGCCAGTTTGATTACTTAAGGTCAATGTTGTTTTTTATGAAAAAAAAAAGTGTTATCTTCCTTAAACAAATGTTGGATGGCTGGGGCATTGTTTCTAAATCCAGCTTGGACATGTCAATGATTAGCCGAAACACTGACTTTGATGCATTATTAGTTTTTGTGTAGCATCTGATTTAAAATTTACCTTGAATCATTAAGGACAAAAACGTCCACTTCCAAAAACGGCATTAAAAATAGTAAACATTAATATTTTTTTCTACTTTTTTCGGGTCCGATCTTTTGATCAACTTCAGTTCTAATCAAAACAATCAAATATTGAATAATTTTTTAGGATTTTAACCCTTTAAATGCCAGTTTGATTACAGGATGGTCATATTTTTTCTAAAAGAAACACCCAAAACAGTAATTATTTTCCAGATAACTAATGTTGGGGGGGTGGGGGGTGTTTTTTCTTTTTTTTTAAATCAGTCCTGGGTATGTCAAACAGTAGCCAAAATATTGATGCATTATTAGTTTTTGTGTAGCATCTGATTTAAAATGTATTACCCTTTCGAGTCACCTATGGACAAAAATGTCCCATTGACTCCCATTCAAACCACATTTTTTGATCTCAGTTAAATTAAAGTGATGCCTGAGGGCTAAGGTTATGCATTTCACACATGTATGCCTGTTAAAAAGTCTTGCAGAGTGCCACTGCATATATGAAATGTATGTAAAGCCCTCTGTGGCTGCAGAGGGAGCTGCATAAAACCTGATATATTGCCTCAAGTAATTTCATCTGAGTCGGCGTCACTTAGCTCTGAAGACTCCAGCTTTGGAAGAAAAATCCGTGGGCACAGAGTTAGAAGAAGTCAGCCTACAAGACCTCTGTGGCTCCATTTCTGGTCTCTGCTCCAGGCTAGCTGCTCCAGGCTACATGAGCTGCTACTAGCGTAACACATAATTACTAGAGAGCTGTCAACAGTCGAGATGCATTGTGGGCAATGGAGGTGCCAAGTTTTGACAAGAAAGAAGAATGTGTGGAATTAAAGCAAGATCTCTGGCTCTGCTGCCTTAATTTCCTCCATTTTTACAGATACAAATATAGTGGGTACCAAAGTCGTGTGGGTAAACTGCCAACTTAGAAAGCACTTTTCTTTTTCTATGAAAGTCATTGAAACTTTTCGTGTTCAAGGGTGCAGTCAGCCATTTTTTTTTGTACTCTGAATGTCCAACCGCAATTCCAAAAAGTTGGGACACTGTACAATGTAAATGAAACAGAATGTAGTGGTTAGAAAATCTCATAAACCCATATTTTATCCACAGTTAAACATAAAACAGCATATCAGATATTAGGACTGAGACATTTTAATATTTCATGAGGAGTGTGGTCCATTTGAGCAACACATATCAAAACAGTAAGGCTACAAAAGGCTGGAAAAGTAAATGGTACTGATGAGAAACAGCTGAAGGAGCATTTTGCAATAATATAGGACTGAGTATAAGAGCAGGTTTTGAGAGAGGCAGAGTCTCAGAAGTAAAATAGGGCAGAGGTTCAACAATTTGCAACAAAACTGTCTGAAATTGTAGTTTATTTTCAGAAAAAAAAAAAAAAAATCCTCACCGTAAAAATGCAAAGACTTTGATTATTCCACCGTCTACAGTCCGAAATATAATCAAAAGACTCAGACAATCTGGAGAAATCTAAGAAATGCAAGGGACAAGGCTGAAATCACTGCATGGGCTCAGGAACACTCCCAGAAATCTTTGCATGTCAACACCTTTCCATCCACCAATGCAAGTTAAAGACATAGGCACGAGAAGGTGGGTGCTGAGGGTGCTGCAGCACCCCCTGTTGGCAGGCAGTATGAGCACACAGAATGTGTGAACAATCACGACTTAAAAATACTAGGCTTCTTTTTTACAACAGCGTGTCAAACATTTCCTGTCAGACCTGACAACAATCTTCATCACATCAGGTCAAAGTGCATCAACAAGTCTTGCCTGCATGCCACTCACTCTTCTGCTGGATCGTCTGAAAGAAAAGGGAATAAAAAACAGCCACTGGTGTTGCAGGTTTTCTGGGTGGCCTGTATCCACAAACTAAGGAGCTGCTGTGAGAGGTGGGAAAGTTAGAACTTTGCCTCTGCCTGCGCCTGCATGTCTGTGGCCGCCTCTGAGAGGTCGTTCTCCACACTTAGGTGGTTGAAAACAGGGTTAAGGAGCACTGTGACTCAAAAACTGACACACATGGCTGTGCAGCACGTCCATCAGGACGTTTTGGACGAGTCGGACACTGTGCCTTTGACACAAATCTTTGTGCAGTGCACAGCAGAGCGCACGGCCACCTACGGCGTCATCATTTAGAGTAAGTTAGCTCACTGTTATATTTTGCTGTAGATATACATATATATAAAAGTTTTTCTATACTGGATTTTTACACAGTTTAGTCCTGGGTCAGAGCCAAGTAACACCGCTCAAACATGCACGTGAAGTTAACATTTAGTGGCTTTTCTTAAAAAAAAAACAGAATAAGCACACAGTAACAGATGCACTGTTGGTTGGTGTCTTTGGTGGTTTTAGTTAAAAATATGTTTTACAGTATGAGTTGTGTGTGAGAGACTTGCATGGACTTGAACAGTGTGGCTGGTGTGTATGGGGTGTTTATGGAAAATGTCAGGGAACTGAGCTTTGGTTTTTGTGTAGTCTTTTGTTGCACAGTATTTGTGCCTGCAATGTAACCTGAATTTTAAAGATATTAAAGCGGTTAACAATTGCGTTTTGTTTTGGCAGTATCCAAAATTGTCACATTAATTGAATGAAGGTGTGTAAGCACCTGCACATAAACAGTGATGCACACACTCATACCTTGCAGCCCCCTCAGCAGAAACATGTTCTTGTTCATGGTTAAAGATGTATCATGCAAAGAAGAAGTCATGATCCAGAAAGGCAACTATCTTCTCTGAGCTTACGCTTATTTGACATGGGCTGAGGCAAAATGGAAAACTGTTCTGTGGTTGGTGATCAGTTAAAACGGCATCATCTTTGATGGTGTCTGACCCAGACAAACTTCAAATGTGGTAGTCTAGATTCCAGCCTTGACAGCACCAGGTAACGCTAGGATCATTTTTCCACTTTGCATGACGCAATGGTATTGCTACTGATTAGTGCAACCATATCTAACTTTTCCAGCTTAGAATAGCACTTTGAAAGTTTATCTCACTGTACAACCACTTTCAACAAGGGGGGTTAGCACTCTGGTTGCCTGCTTGTAGCCCTACACAACATTGGAGGTGGGCTCTCTTGTGAGAAGTGCACATGGCTTTTCACGTCTTGTTCAAACATAAAGCCAGTTTGCCCTTCTTTGTTCTGATACAATGGCTGAAGCTCAGAGACAGAAGAAGACGGTGACAGAAAATCTAAGAAAAAGTGATCAAGCAAGACGCCGAACTGAAGGGAACATTATTTAAGTGATATTTACACATTGGCAGGAGCTTTGTGAAGCAGTAGGCTGCAAGTGTGATGCTGAGCTGGCGACGCTGCTGTTCAAAGGTTCAGAAATACCATTATGAGGGTATTATTATCAGTCGCACAGCTAATGGAAAAGCAACTATCTTAACAGCAAGGTGTATGTCCTTGCAGGTACTATTAATAGCAGACTGAGATGTAATGCCAAGCTGTGTGGTTGAACTGCAGAATCCAGCTGCAACATATCAAAATAGAAAATAGTGACAAGGGTCTGAATACTTTCTAAATAGACTGTATGTGATACTTAAGCGCTGTGGTATGAAAGAGAGCGTCATGTTTGACTTGTGCTTCTCCAGGACTAATAGACAGGTCATAAACATTTTTCAGTGCTTTTCTTTTCTACTGTTATAACTTTCCTGCAGTACTTCTTGCTACTCGATTGGTCTCCTCTACATAATCTTGGCATACTTCTGCCCTTCAGCTATATCTGTCGAACTCCGCCCTGAAGTGTAATTCCTTCTTTTCTTTACTGAGAGAGATAGGGGGATAAAAAAAAATAAAAAAAAGAATTGGCAGTAGCCTGAGTGAGCACTGACCTCCCCGCTGGTGCTTTTCTATTCAGAGCCTACACAGAGGCTGTCAGCAAGGCAAACAGAAACACACATTTACGTCGGACACATCTGCAGGCATTAATACAGCATCTGCAGGGATGTAATAGCCCCTTTTCTGCTCCAGCGTCTACTTCTACCACGCTTTGGAAATTACTTTGCAATCAACACATCAAACTGCTGTCACACAGAGAAAAGAAAACACGGCAGCATTGCAGAGAGGTTTCAAACAACTTTTTATACATTTGTTCTAAATATATTCAGATAAAAAAAATGTCTGATCCAGTCACAGGGATGTTGATGTTCACATTTCCAATTATCATGTTTGAGCTTTGATGTATCAGTTAGCAACTGTAAAAACAAACGAGCGATGCTGATTTAAAGCCTGTCAGACTTTGAAAGCCTCGATATGATAATGGCCAAATGTTTCTACGTGGGTGGTTGCATGTGAGAGTTTGTGTGTTCCTGCATTTACATAGCATCTTTATGCATGTGACTTATCTTATCCCATCATTCTTCTCCCGGTCCGTACGACATTGCTTCTGCTGACCTCCTCCATCCAGCTCGCTGAATTCCAGCTATTAGTGTGCACCACCAGCCTGACAGAGTCAGGTTATTATCTATCATTAGGTTGAACCCAGTGTGCTGACAGACTCACAGGCAAGACAACACACAGGGAGAGGTGGCAAGCAATTACCGGGGAGGTCGTAGCGGGTGGCTGCAGGACCGTATTGGAGTTGAATTGGGTGGAATTGGTTTTAGTGGGATTTAGACTGCAGTTGGAAAGCTATCTGGCAGAATAGTGATGATTCGATTCTGAGACTGAGATTTCCTGACTTATATTTCTTCAGGAGGAGGACTTGGGAAACTTTTCAGCAGAAGAACCAAAAAGATTTTCCAAAACTGAATAAACAGTCAAAAAATATCTTGGCTGAGCTTTGGGGCCGGAGAGGCCAGCTTGATAAGTTTTTAACAAACCCAGCTATGATTGTTGAGAGGAATTTTATCAGCTACATGTTGCTGGTGGTCCTCATTGGCTCTGCTCCTAGTTACAGGAAAAAAGAAGGGAACAGGGCCACGGGCCAGGACAAGTCCACATTTTTCAGTGGGTTCGGGCAGTGAGAGTTCCATTACTGGTACGGGTCTACATCAGGGACGTATGCTATCTTATACTGGAGCGAACAGATGCCAGCTCATATCAACTGGTGGTTACAGGAGCGAGTATCCGAGCCCGTTTGATCAGTTTCTTATAGTTTAACCCTCTGAGACCAACGCTACTGTACACAGCAAGAACAGACACAAGTTACAAAAGTTGAATATGTACATAAATCACAGCCACTTCCCAGCCAGCATGGCCATGTAGGCCCCAGATGGGTTACATACGGTGGGTCCCATGTGGGTTTGTCCATGGGTTCCATGGACAGGCACCTCTACATGGGGCCTAATGGGTCCCATATGGGCTAATCCACACTTACAGTACACATGGGCAACAAACAGGTGAGACCACCATGGATATGCACGAACCCACACAGGACCCATACTGAGCCTAACTCATCTGGGGCCTACATGGACATGCTGGCTGGGCTATGGCACAGCAGCCTTCAAGGTCAGTGTATTTTCTGGCAGATCCAGTTCCTGGTTGAAACCAGACTCAAAAAATTGGAGAAACTCTCGTTATTCTTTTTTTTTTTTTGTTTGTTTTTTTCATTTTTGACCAAAAAGGAAAAAATGGGAAAACAAGCCATTATTCTGTTTTTTCATTTAGGTCACAAAAAAACAGAAAAACAAATACCAACATTTTTAAAAAGGGGTTCAATTTTTGTTTTTTTCAATTCCGTTATTTTGTTTTCTTTAGTTATTGAAATACTTAAGGTCAAGGAAATCACGTGACCCACTGGGAAAGGTGAGCTTTTCAAAATAAAAGCCTCCATGTCAAAACAAGAACCATCCATTGAATTTAACAGTATTATAATAGGCAAAAATGTTCTATAAACGATGTATGATAAATAATGTAAATTGTAAATGTACTGGCAATTTAATGGACTGTATATATATATATATATATATACACGTGTTTCTCACTGGTGAATCTAGCCTGGGCCTGGTTAGAAAGTGACAGGACCAATCAGTGACGAGGGGCAGTACTTTCAGGCGCAGCAGAGTCGTGACATTAACAAGCAGCAGCAAGAGCTGGTGCAGTTATTGAGGAAGAGATTAGTGTGGATGCTGCTAAAGCGCCAGTTTTATCAGAACTTGACAACATTTCTTTGTTTTTAAACACAACAAAAGTTGTGTACTGACATGTCTACAGTCGCCACGGTTTCCTTTATGCAGTTCCCAATGAAGTTTACTCCTCGGTAGCTGCTACATCACGTGTTTTGTCGCTCTGATTGGCCCGTAAAGATGTGACAGACAGAACGTTCATCCAATCACACTGCAAATGTTTTTCTAAAGGCTCTGCCCTTTCCCAAACGCTGTCCGCGGATGGTTTGCCAGGTAAATATGTGAAACAAATCCATCTGCCATGTCAGGGTATATCTTCTGTGTGGTGTTTTTATATTTTTTATTTTATATTTATATTTTTATATTTTATATTTTTATATTTACCTGCACAGCTGCGCTTGTCTTAACCGTGGCTGCATGTCATGCTACTCAGTGAATCAGATGCTTCGTTCAGACCAGGGTGCCGTGAAGACGGTGGCTGCTGCTGCAGAGACGCACAGAGAAATCAGAGAAGTCTTATAAACATTGGACAAAGTGAGTCAGAGGAGTAGATGTGCTTTGGAATAGCCCTTTTTCTCTATTTTTGTCATGTTTATTTCACCTAATGTGCTAATACTTAACAGGCAAACATCGCCACAAGAAAGCTTGTTTAACCTGCACTTCCTTGTGATTTAATATTAAAAAAATGTAAAATATTATTTTAAGTGTTTATTTTCCAAGACAAAAGTCATTTATCATCAATCTTTCACAGTGAAAACAGCTGTAATGATAATCTAAATATCAGCATGTCCTATTTGATGTGGACATGAGTCAATTACACAACATGGTCTAATCCAAATCCACAGCCAGCCTTTAGGAATAACGCTTATTCCCTCCCAAATGAGGTCCACATTCCATCACACTCACTGATCACACTTCAGTCACAGCGAGCGGAGACGTGACCTTCATATGGAAGATTAACAGCAGGTTAATTGGAGGAAGCCTCTGTTACAGCACATAAAAGTGCTGCTGAAACAGCCCTCACAGCAATTAAAGATAACAAAGTCGGCCTGCTGTTGAAAACATGAAATCATAAGCACTTGGTGTAATTCTTGTCCTAATACGAGCAGCGAAGCAGCTCCCCTCCCTCATGGCAACAACATCAAAGTCTGGTGTCACTTTTGAAGTAGAGATCCACGGAATAAAGGACACGTCGTAATTTGTGGGAAATGATCTCTGGTGAGACTTGTTGTAATTAATGAGGGAGAAAATTGTTCACACATACAAGAGGAAGACGCAATAAAAATAACACCTGCAGAGAGAGATGCAATTTAATTACCCATGCAGCAAATTGGGAAGCTTACAACACTTAAAATCTGCTTGAACCATCATTTATATGTTTGAAGTCTTAGTTTGTTTTTGCCTGGATTATCCTACACTTTGCTTGTTTGTATATTTATATTATTTGATATTTTTTTCCCCATTTTTGCCATTTTTAATCTATTCTAACAGCTTTTTAAGCCCAAGTTTTCCACTTCTTTTGCCCCTTTTTAACTGTTTTTTTTTTCTTTTTTGTCCTGCTTTTTGCTATTTGCATTTTTTTTTCACTTTTTTGTCATGTTTTGCCCCTTCTCACCCATTTAAGCTGCCTTTTTTCATTGAATGCCACTTATTTCCTATTTTTTTACTTCTTTTTGGTCCATTTTAGTCACTTTTCACCAAATTTTTGGTCACATTTTTACAGTTTTTAATTATTTATTTTCACCTGTAACTCATTTTTTAAATCAGTTTTTCCACTTGTTCTCACCACTTTTTGTCATTTTGTCCATTTTCTGTCCACTCATTTTTTGCCACATTTTTGACAATTTTTAAAATAACTTTTTGCCATTTTTCACCAGTTTTGGCCTCATTTCTCTTGCTTTTTGCTATTTCATTTTTTCCCACTTTTTGCAATTTTTTTTTCCCTTTGGACATTTAAGTTGCCTTTTTCGAATGAATGCTACTTTTATCATGTTTTTGCCATTTTTTGTCCATTTTAGTCTCTTTTTGCTCATTTTTTGCAACATTTTAACAGTTTTTTAACAATTTTTTTGCCACCTCTAACTCATTTTTTTAATCAATTTTTCCACTTTTCTCCACAGTTTTGATCATTTTGTCACTTTTGTCCATTTTTTTGCCACATTTTTGACTAATTGTTACCTCCACCAAGGAGGTTATGGGATCGGGTGGGTTTGTTTGTTTGTTAGCAACATAACTCAAAAAGTTAGGGACGGATTTTGATGAAATTTTCAGGAAATGCCAGAAATGGCATAAGGAAGTACTGATTAGATTTTGGGAGTGATCCAGATCACTGTCTGGTGAGGATTTTACATTTTACACCAGGAGATGGCGGACATGAGTAACCTCAATCCCAGCAGCATTTCCTGGATGTGTTTCTATTCAAGGTTTTGGAGTTTATGGAGTTTTAAAGATGCAAGCCCGGTCGAGGAGACGAGTCGGAGAGTAACAGAGAGAAAGACAACAAGTTGTAACAAGAATACTCACAATGCTGGGAGGAATAGAGGAATATTCACCCTCTGCCATGTCTTTCAGTCGTCCAGTGAGACCATGGGTGCATCTGTTGGCACCCGTAGTGAAAACAATGCTTTGCCTCACCGTGTTTCCACCCCCATGGGGAGGAAGTAATCGGCGAATGCCGTGGTGGGGGGCACATGGGAACGGATCCAGGGATTTTTTTAAAGGATTCTTCACTATTGGGAGATAGGGCTAAAGGCGGAGGTCTGCACTCTCCGAGTGCTTTTCTCGTTTGTCCTGCTTTTTGCAATTTCAGTTTTTTTTCCCCTTTTTTGCCATTTTTAGGCCCCTTCTTGCACATTTGGGCTGCTTTTTGCCATTGAATGCTACTTTTTCCCATTTTTGCCAACTTTCACCCATTTTTCTTGCCACTTCTTTGCCGCTTTTCGACCATTTCACCACTTTAACTTGTTTTTGTTGCCAAGTTAACCCATTTTTGCTACTTTTTACCACTTAGATTGTGGCTCTTGCGAACATAATTCTTAACAGTTTGGGTCTTTTGCTGATCCGGGTTGAGTAACACTGCTCTACTGAAACCAATGCTATATTTCTAATCACATAAATATCTTGACTTAAAGGCAAAGCTTCAACACACTTCAAAGCTCCCTGATCAATACCACGGTAAAGAAAAATACACTTAAGGCATGTAGTATTCTACTGAAGGGGATATCTCTCTCATCGGCTCAGTGACCTGTTTGTTGTGAGACAATCCCGCTGGGGATTCATGTATTCCCAAACTAAAGCAAACAAATCCAAGCCTGCATTAATTCCCACACAGCAGCATGCTCCCCTGCTGGAAATGAGAGAATTGTAATCAGTTGAGGATTACATTCAGCCGTGAGTGGACTGTTACTTAAAGGAAAAGAAAACATTTTGGGGAATAGGCTTTATTGCTTCTTTTTACAAGATCAGTGTCAGTGGAATCAAATCAGTAAAATCGCTCTGATAAATGGCTGCATCTTACCTGCACATTACCCAACAGCAGAGATAGAAGCTAGCTGGTGGACTAGCTGGATTCTTCGTGCAGATAAGAGACGGATATTTCCCTGAGGAGTATGTGGGAGAAAAAACACAACACTAAATAAAGAGGGATTGTTGGAGTGTAATTCATCAGAAGGATAGACGCAGCAGATTGCAGCGCTCTACATTTACAGCAGCCATTGGCAAGTAGGAAAGTGGAAACCAGTTCTTTACCTTCACTGGAGGTCCAGTAAATCCACTCTAATTAAAGTAAAGATGTGATCAGTGACTGGACATGCTTAAATGGCTAGTTAACACCTGACAAGGCAAATAATCATTTCAAGGATTTTAAAGAAGCCAGTCAAATTTCAGGGTCGTCCTGGTTGGCCATGGCAATCACTGGCTCCACCCTCAGGATGAGAATGACGCTCCATGTGTTTTTGTTTACAAGCTTGCCAAAACCAGCAAACAATTAAAGCTTCTTACAGTAGCTTTTACTTTTGGTTTTATTGCAGTAAAATTTAACGGAAAATCGTCATTTCCTAGTTTGCATGGCCTGCATGGTCCACTTTTTCTCTCCGCCTCCCGGGAATGCGGGAAAAACATCCTCCTGATGGAATGAATCATGGATGAGTGTGCATCAGTGTGCATGTGTGTGATAGCACTGCAGATACAGTGTATGTGGAGAGCCATTTCCTAATTTCAATTTTTCCAAAAAAACTTTAGATGTTCTGGGCTCTTTTGGGACCTCCTGGATGAGTCGTCCATGCTTTCTTGGAGTCATTTTGGTTGGCCGGCCACTCCTGGGGAGGTTCTCCAAGGTTCCAAGTTTTCTCCACGTGTGGGTAATGGCTCTCACCATGGGTTGCTGGCGTTTCGAAGCCTTGGAAATGGCTTTGGAACTCTTAAGACTGTTTGATGTTAAAACAACTCTGATTCTCATCAGTTTCTAGATCAGGGGTGTCAAACTCAAGGCCTGGGGGCCAAATCCGGCCCGTGGTTCCAATTTTTTTGAACATTTAGATTCACCATTTTAACTAGATTCACCTCCTAACTTTGAATTTTAATCCCAAATATTAACCTCTCTGATTTCAATTTGTATATTTTTATCTCATATTTGAACCTTCATAACTCAGTATGTTGAATTTTATCTCATATTTTAATCTTTTTAACATTGGATTTAGAATTTTTCTTCTCATATCTTGACCTTTTCAACTCCCAATTATAACTTTTAATCCCAAATATTGACTTTTTCGATTCAAATTGTTAATTTTTTATCTCATCTTTTGGTCTTTAAACTCATAATTTTGTGTTTTGTCTCATATTTTGACATTTTAAACTCATTATTTTTTAATTCTATTCCATTTTGACCTTTTAAACTATTGCTTTTTCATTTTATCTCAAAAACTGACATTTAAATACGTGATTTTTTAAAAATTGTATCTAATATTTTTACATTTTAAACTCATTCTATAATTTTATCTCATATTTTGACCTTTGAAACACATGGATTTGAATTTTATTTAGTACGATGTAGTAGTACGTAGTAGTAGTATGATTTTTTTTTTTTGGGACTTTTTTTAATCTCTTAAACATTTATCATTAATCATACCTTTTTTTCCCCTTTTTAATCCGTTAGTGGTGAAGATGAGATGACAGTTTATGGGAAACTTGGACCCAGTTAGGTCCTCAGGTTGGACCTAAATTCAGGATTGAGTCTGACATCCCTGTTCTAGATTGTAGCTCCATGATCTGTTGCTTTTTGGGATCTTTTAGCTTACTTCACTTTGTCAGACAGATGTATAGCACTGTGCACTTTTTTGAATGAAACTGAAACTACTTGTTTAATTTAATCCACAACAAGATAAATTTTGATTTCTTTTTGGGGTTTTTGAGGCAGGAAAAGCTCAGACAGCTCCTTTACTTAGCACCAAATGTGCAAAGATCTCATGCATGACTTACATAGCTCTGCGTGTGAACCCAGAATATCAAACTATTCCAGCAGCTGATGAAAGGAAGTTTTATTTTCTAGCTAAACAGTTGTGTCACTGTTTCTCATCCGGCACTAAATGTGTGTACAGTATGATGACTGTTAAAGTGGGCTCCAAAGCCAAACGGCACTCTCTTCTTTCTAAAAGTGTGACTTTAATTTGTACCTGCCCCTAAATTCCACTTCTCTTTATAAATCTCTGTTGTCTTCTTGAGCTTGCAAACTGATGAGACATTAAGCTGCCTTTCCTTGCCTTTACTTTAGAGGCTCTCTCTTTGGTGTAGGAGCTGTAAAATGGTGCGTGATCTTCTCTTCCAAAGACTCCTGACAGATCAGTCATCCTGCGTTCCTCTGTAGCTTAGTGAGAAGTATTTAGCTGTCCATTCTGTGTTATATGCTCAGCATTCACTGTCGACTTTCCCCTTTCTACAGCTCCCTTTTTCACTGTAGAAGGGATATCGACTGTACTGAGCAATGGTGACATTGTTACAGCCTTGCTGTGGGCCTAATAATAAGAGCATTACAGCGCCGTCTATCAGAATTTGTTCACAGGCACGAGACGTTTCAGGTCAGCAGATTAAGCAACAAAATTGTATCACTTACAGATTTGTGGCTCAGATTAAAGTGTTTGACAGGCTGTGTCTGGCCCACAGCCTGGGGTCCTGGTTTAACCGTGCCTGATGAAGGGCACAGTAGTCTATGAGAGTGGTGGCAGTGTCAGAGTCCTGCAGCAGGATCCTCAACACCTCAGTGCGTGTAGGTTACTGAAGGTTTCGAACAGCTAAAGGCCTGGTTTGTGCTAAATTTGCATAAAGTTTAGTCATAAAGTGTATTATTTTGCATATTCTTGGGCTTATTTTGAATAATAGATTTTTCCCCTTTAGCATCAAAGCTTGAGTAAAGTGGCTGGTCAAGAAAGGAAAATAAAATGTTTCTATTGCATTGTCCCCTCGGGGTTCACCTAGGTCCTTATTCAGATGGCAAAAGAAGAAGGGGTGAAAGATGAAGAGAGGGTCTAAAAAAATGAGATTTATACTCATGGTTTGCGACTGCATGGCCTGCATGGTCCACTTTTTCTCTCCGCCTCCCGGGAATGCGGGAAAAACATCCTCCTGATGGAATGAATCATGGATGAGTGTGCATCAGTGTGCATGTGTGTGATAGCACTGCAGATACAGTGTATGTGGAGAGCCTCTTCCTTTAAATCACTGGCTGCATGTGTGAATGCAAACAGCAAAATTTTTCTCTCCAACTTTATCTCAGATTTTTTCCTGCCAGCCCCCCGGGATATTTTCTGCATGAGATGTGAGAACACAGCTCCAAATATTTGGTAAAATTCACTGCGAGTGACCGGGAGGGAGGGGTGAGTAAGGCTGAGAGGTTCTACTTCGTACTGATATGATTTTATCTGGATTCTCGGTGCTGATTCAGTTTGAGTATATTTTAAAATCCTTTTTAATCCAAAACAAACGTCAAATTACAAAATAGGTGTGCTGATATCATAAAAAACAATGCAGTTCAAGACAGTCTTTATTTGATTGTTTTGATATCTGTTTGATTTTCCAACTGTGTAGCAATCATTCAGCTCAGGGGTTGGCAACCTGCAGCCTGAGGCCCAACATGTGGCCCTCCTTTCACTCAGTGTGGCCCCCATTTTAACTGCAAATATGATTTAACAATAAACATAATAAAAACATGACAAAATCTGCCATGAAGCACAAAATTCTAACATTTCTCTTAAAAACGTTGATTTTTCATTCATATTTATAATTGGCTGTAATTGCTATTTTTGAAAAACTTTTTCAATGCATCACTAAATGCATTGTTAGGGAAAAAAGCTGTGTTCCAACTTTTGTGTATAATATCAGTTTTCAGGGAAATTTTACCATTAATTTCAATCCCATATGCAGCTTTAGTGCTGTCAGTCGTCCAAACAGAGCCGGCTCAAACCACTGTGGTGCCCTGCGCAAAATTCTGATTCGGTTCCTCTCCTTAATTGCACATCATCCAATTATGCAGTAATCAGGATACCCCATTTACTGATGTAAAAATGCAATCCTAGGATATAAGATGTGGAGAGTTTTAAGGAAGAAAATGTTCAGATAACATCATCTATTTTGATGTCATTTCCAACACCCTGACAGGCCCGCCCAAAGAGTTGACCGGGCCCTGAAAACCCTAGTGAATGGGCCGAACTGTGATTTATGGATGATATCATTGAATGTGTGTTGGATCATTAGCATTAGTGCTAGCATTCTGGCTAACAGTTACTCCATTTTGGAACTTAAAGTGTGTGAAGTTATTGTTGGGTTCTGATAAAAAAAAGAAAAAAATAATCATGCCACTTTTTAACGCCTTTTCATCACTGTTTCTGCCAATTTTGCCACATTTATTCCGCCATTTTTTTGTTTTATTAATCTTTTTTTTTTTAAGATTTATTTTTAGGCTTTTTCTGCCTTTAATGACAGCTGAGGACAGTGGATAGAATCGGAAACAGGGACGAGAGAGCCGCAGGCCAGACCCGAACCCAGGCTGACCCTGCACATGGGCACCTCTTAAACCACCAGACCACCTACGCCCCTATTTCGCCAGTTTTTAACCGCTTTTCACATTTTTACCACCCATTTTCTCCACATGTAGCCTTTTCACCTTTAACCAATTCTGCCTCTCTCTAACCACACATGACTTCTTGTTTCTGTCATCTTTGCCACTTTAAACCCATATTGCCCCTTTTTAACCGCTTTTCACATTTTTACCGCCCATGATGTTTCCACTTTTAGCCATTTTTTGCCACTTTAAGCTAAATTTTGCAACTCAGACCAATTTCTGCCATTCCGTCTCCACTTTTCACCACCTATTTCTGCCAGATTTTGCAACTCAAACCCCCTTTTTTTCCCTTTTTTGCTTTTATTCTGAAATGATTTAATTATTTTCCCCTTAAAGTTATTACATCTCCCTCTACTGCATTCTCTAGTATCCTGATGTTTGTGCACATCATGGCTTAGCTTTGTCTGACAATACTTCCTAAATAGTTTGGTCAATTTGCCCGTCCACACTGTAAACATTACAAATCAAGCGTTAATTCTGTTTCAAGAAAATGGGTTTAGATTTTGAAACTGTTATATTTTATAACAACATGAATAAATACAGTTTATTTTGTTGTTTTTTAGAAGTATTAATATTCAGGTTAAGTATAAAATATTATTAAGACAGAGGTGAGCTCAAAATAACTAATTCTGGCTAGCTAATATAGCCCTCTGTTACACACAGGTTTACTTCCCTGACAAATACCTGTGGAAAAGTGGGCCATAAGAGTGTGATCAACTTTTAGTCTAAGATTCTAATGTTTTGATGCAATCCACCACTGTTGGATGGAACAAGTCTCCCATTTAATATCTTCTTTTATTAGTCATGGGAGTCGGAGACTGATGGACGGCGACACAGAGTTAAAGCATTGTTAATAACCTAAAGGACACAGGGCTCTTAAATATCACTGTCTGCTTTTTCTCTTTCTCAGCACACACTGGCTGTTTTATGTGAGCAGATTGAATTCACTATTGTTGACAGGGCTGCCTCTGGCCAAACTAAGGCCCAAGCAGACGCTGGTATGAGCCCCCCCTGCATGAAGTCCTCTACAACAATGTTGCTTCTTTCTCTTTATCACTGTGTTTAACTGTGCTTTACACACTTTCACACTTTATTGATCACTGATGGCACTGATCTCCAAAACTAGAGGGTTAATTTACTAAAGTGTGGCGTCCAGTTGAAGTTTGTCTGTTCAAAGCTTTACATTGATCATGTTTTATAATACAAACACTGCAGAGAAATAAAAGAGTTTAAAGTGAGCCCCACTCTCAGATGATGAGGCTCAACACGCTGGAATACTTCCATCAGGAGGCATCCTGATCAGATGCCTGAACCCCCTCATCTGGCAGTGATGTAGCTATTGCAGCAGTTCAACCTGGGGCAACTGTGGCTCAGCTGGTAGAGTTGGTCGCCTTGCTTTAAGAAGGCTGTGGATTTCAAGACATCTGCTACTGTCTTTGATTAGTCAAAAAGGTCGATATCTTCTCACCCTGAGTCGCCAGTAGCCTACATTCTCTATCTCTTCATCTTGAATTCTCTTCTCTGTGGCTTTACCTACCATTTTATTGACATGCTTTCCCTCCTTAGACCCCCTCCCATCCATCAGGGGGGGGTCTCGCTCTGTAAGATGCATGTGTGAACAGTTTCAGGGGCAGCCAGCCTGAAAATATCTTGACATTTTTGGGAGTCTGTATGTGAAAACAGCTTCACATGTCTCTGTTGCCATGCTAAACTCCTCAGCCCCCCCCCATCTCTCCATCTCTGCTTCATCAATCACTTAAGCTCTCCCACTGGTCACAGCAAAGCCGGACCTATTAGGCGCTCTAATTGAGCCAATTAGCAATTAAACACTCAGATGCATCCCCGAAATTCTGAAGGTCCCTCCAGGCAAACTCTCCCCTGCCAGGGTCTTGGATTTTTACCAGAGATTCTGGCTTTCATGGGCCTCTGCTGCCCTCTGCACTTGCTCAGGCTTGAGGTACAAGTTTAGGGCATCAGGCACCCTCTCTGGGTCTATTAGATGCCCTCTTTTTGAGAGGATCTAAGGTCGATGAAACAGCGTCTCATGTTGCTTTAACTCAAGTAGCCCTGAGGATCTCTGCTGACCAGGGAGAAGCATTTCATTAACACTAGGACCTCTTCATCTGCATTTGTCTCCCACTCTTTCTCCCCTGCTCTAGTTTATCTCTGCCTCTCCATCTCCCAGTCTCTTTTATGTGTTTTAGAAGATAAAAGTTTAATGCTAGATGCTGCTGTGTGCATCAGTGTAGGTGTTTATGTGCGCCTCGGTGGAAGGCTAGTCCCTGCCTGCAGTGTCGGCCTCCAGACTCTCCATGGTTTAATTAGAGCACACACCGTGCTGTCCGCTTCTCTGTGAGAGGGTACACTCCCAGATGCACACACAGGCGCGTGGGCAGAACAACAAAGTCCACACTGAGAGGAACAAAGGCAGACACCAGTATATTTAGGCTGGACACACTGTACCAGGAGGAGACAATGAGCTATTACTAAAGCTATAAACTCCCTCGCAATTAGCGCCCCATGAAGACACACATCTTATTTTGCGGCCTCAAACACAACAAGCATGAGCACATCCTCTCCAAAAATTGGACTGTAAAGGGTCTCGGATTGTTCTCAATTTTGCTCTAGAAGGAAGGGCTTTACTGATATCAAATTATCAGGGCTGCTATGATCCCAGTTATCAGTAGCTCATGAGACGATAACTCATAACTTGGATCCAATGTGTGTTTATTATGACATACCAAATACATAATGTGGCATAAATACAACTGCATGATCAAAATGAAGGGAAATAAACAATTAAACTCTATCTCTATGAGCATGAGAAATGATACGGAGCAACGCTGCAGGAAAACAGGAAGTGATTCCATACTCTTTGTGTCAGTAGCACCCAGGCTTAAGTGCTGATCGGCTGGTATTCATGTGACATCTAGCCAATCAGACTGTTTTATATGCAGGGCATTTGGTGAGACTGCACTGCATAAAGCTTGAGAGGAAGACACATCTTACAGGGAGCTTAGGTAGCTCATTTTGATTTATTATTGATTATTGTCAAGATAAAATGAAGATACTGATAGCATATCAATAATCGCTCAGGCTGATACTCTAGACTAGTGTTACTCAACCCTGCTCAACCAAAGAGACAAAGTGTTGAAAAAACCTTTGCAAGAGCCACAATCTAAGTGGTGAAAAGTGGCGATTAAAATAAGTAAAAGGAAGCAAAAGTGGTCAAAAAGTGGCAAACACTAAAAGAAAAGTGGCAAAAAAGGGCAGAAATGGGCAACAATGGGTGGGAAGTTACCAAAAAATAAGTTAAAGGTAGCAAAAGTTGTCCAAGAGTGGCAAACGTCAGAAAAAAAGTTGGGAAAATGGGCAAAATAGTGGCATTTAATTGCAAAAGGCAGCTTAAATGGGCGGGAAGTAGCAAAAATAGGCAAAAAGGGTCAAACACTTGGAGAAAAGTCTCAACGAAGGGCAGAAAGTGGCAAAAATGGGTGAGAAGTGGCAAATAAATAATCTAAAGGTAGCAAAAATTGTCCAAAGTGGCACAATTCAGGATAAAAGATGGGAAAATTGGCAAAAATTAGGAATAAAGGAATAAAAAATGGGTAAAAATAAGAAAAATACGGTGTGAAAAAAGGGCAAAAAATCAGACAAAAAGGATGGAAAATGGGCAAAGGTCACATTTAGTTGCAAAAGGCAGCTTAAATGGCAAGAAGTTGCAGAAATAGGCAAAAAAGGGGAAACAGCGCTGTGAGGCAACAGCGCTAACCCCTGTGCCGCCATGCAGGCCATGTTCGTATAACCAATGAAATGTAAGTTCAGCTATGCTTAGTGACTGAGTACCCTGAAATGACTAGTTAATAGCTGACAAGGCAAAAATCAATCATTTAAAGGATTTTGGGGAGGCCCTCTGGGCCCCGGCAACCACTGGCTCCACTTCTGGAATGCTATTGGTACTGCTGTTTGCTACTGTAATCAATAAGGGCATGGCAAATCAGAATTTTATTATTTTGGCTGCCAATATGTTAACCATTTGCAGTGTTGTCTCAATTTAGTCCCAAAAACATCAATGAATTGTTCTTGTCAAAATGTTTGTTTACAGAATTAGCATGGTAGCACCACCTTGTGCTGAAATTAAGAAGTATAACACAGTCTAGCTTCATGTTCTAATGTGGGCCATATTTCATGTTATCCTTAGACTGTGCTGCCGGCTGCATTTGGCCCTCAAGCCATAGCTTGCACACCCCTGACTTAGGCAATCATGCTATGAGGCTTACTTTATATAAAAGGGTGAAAGTGATTAAATGGCAGTAAATTGTATATCATCATGTCATTCTTAATCTGGCCCATCTGAGTGCTGATGAGTGGAAGAATTCAACATTTTATCCACACATGTCAGCGCTCTAACCTCCTGAGACCTGAGCTTTTATTTGGAATGCATTTTTTTAGTTTCCCCCTTACTTACTAGGGACGAGCAGGAACTGATAAACTCAGCCTTATCTCTGAGAAGGAATTAATTTTGACCAATAATTTTGTCAAATATCAACCCAAATTCCAGGAAATTTCAGAGAAACTATTTGAAATGTCTGTGAAAATTCCTTAAAAGTATTTTTCCCATAAGATTCCCATGAAAAGTACCCCAAATTTTCTTCATATATTTTCAGATATTTTATTGAAACCTTATCGGAAAGTCTGGATTATAATAAAGTTTTCCCCCCAAATTCCTGGTAAATTCTAGATTTTTTAAGTACCCCAAAATCTCAAAGTGAATTTCCAAAAACCTACAAATATATTTACCAAGATTCCCAGAAATTAATGGAACATTCCCTAAACATCCTAACAAATTCCCTGAAATCTACAGAGAAATCTCAAAGATCACCCTGCATTCCAATTCCAAATCAAACTTCCAAAATTGAAAAAATACATTTCCCAAGTTTTCTTGAGAATTCCTTAAAATATCAAAGTAAATTCAAATAAAATTCCCAAAAATTACAAATACATTTCCCAAATTTACACAAAATGCATACAACTTTTCAAACAAACTCTCTTAAATATAGAAAAATGTCCCAAAACTTCCATGCAAATACTTGAGATTTTCAAGTTATATTCTGAAAAAATATTCCTAAAAAATTCTAGACAATTTTATAGAAAATTTTCCCATTTTTTTCCAAGTGAATTTGCTTAAACTTCAGGGGACATCCAGACCGTTTTATGAAGTTTTAAGAGTAGAAATGCTGAAGGAAAGCCAGAATAAAATGTCCTGATATGTGCATGTAGGTTCTTAGGAGGCTGATGTAGGTAAGAGCGTTTTTTTAGATTCTGTTTTTAGCTATGAACAAATCACAGCTAGGAAAACTTTGGTGAATGTCAAACTGCGTGAGAGGGTTTGAAGACCACATTTCCTCCTCAGAACAGTTTCTGAATGAGTCTGAAGAACTGTACGATAACATGACTGCGCTCCCTTATTTGTATGTATTACATCAGCGTGAGTCAGACTGTTCGCCTGCTCATCAGCCTATACACTCTAATTATCTGCCGTCTTGCCTCGGGACACTTAACTCCCATACTTTTAAATTCAAATGACTTTATTGCAAGTGGGAGAAAGGAAGACAGACAACAAAAACACTGAGGCGCTTCAGTGGGTGCAGGCAATGCAATAATACGGTTAATGATGACTTTAAATGGGACAATTACAGCATGGTGATAAAGCAAGAAGGAGCGTGGAGGAGAGGAAGAAGTAATGGTGAATTTTGAGAATCAGATAAGACTGAAATAAAGTGAACATAAAATAGATTTTCCTCTGCAGTCATTACTTCTAGGAGGTGTGTGCCCTAACATTACATAACGCCATCCAACAATGCTGTGACAGCTTAATCCCCTGCATGCCTGGTGCATTTGTGACTGGGCCTGTTCCATGAGGATTTGCACATTCGTGCAGTAGATTACATGAATGAGTGTGCAGTGGGTGGGCTCTGATTCATGTGAGGGTTTACTGTGCGTATGTGTGTGGTTCTTTGTGTTCTGCATGTAGCGCAAAAGTGTTCCAGGCTGTTATAAGCTGCTTACAGGCGCACATTACTGATCTTTGACCTTACTGGGCAGTGAAAGGCTCGCCCTAATCTCTCGCCTCTTCTCTTTGTCTGTGCTATCTACTGTACCTTTTTCTCAAGAGGCAGCGCTGAAGCCTTGGGGATATTAATAACCATAAATATTGAGACATCGGCAGTGGGGTTGTTAAAGGAAGAAGCGATTAGATCAGTTTCAGTACATTAGCTTTGCGCGGAGAAGTTAGCATGCAGGGGGGGAGGCTAGAAGGATAAACACAGTTCAATGGGAGGGAATTGGTTCATGTCCTCATGTAGGTCATATCAGGACAAGCTGAACAAGTCCAATTTAAGCTTTTCATCCATAATAGATGGGAAAAGTCATGTAGGAATGTGCGCTCTACATGGAGTATACATGAGATTTCCACGGGTGAGAGATTATGCAGCACAAACCAGGAAGGGCTACATTTTCCCACTTCCCTTCCACAGAGCAGATCTGTGATTTTAATGTTATCATGTGAAGTGAAACACATTGCTTATCACTTGAAATGTTTCCAGAATGAGGCAACTCGATCCCCACAATGCTGTCTTGTGTGAGTTGTTTGGTTTGGCATTAGTTGAAGGGAAAAGTAGCACTGACAGCAGTTAATGGAATATATTTATGTTACAGATAAACTCTAATCTCTCTTATCTCTTCTCCCCCCACCCTTGTTTCCTCCTCCCTCTTTTTCTGTTCCTCTCTCTCTTTCTTTCCCTCCTCTGTCTCATTCTGCAGAATTCAGCGGTTGATCAAATCAAATGATCTGGATTATAGAGGACCCATAGGGATGGAACGAAACAGAACCATGGCTTGGGAAACGTTTCGGATTGTTGTTGCTGAGAATCAACACTGATCTGGCACCCACACCAAGGTCCATCCTCCTTGTCCAGCACCCTTAGGACCCTCTGTTCCCCTAACAACTGCTTTGCCCTTCGTCCCACCTCCACTTAGTGCTCCTGGTCCCATCAGACCTTGTTCTTTTTTTGTTTTAGTACCTTTTTTAAGACTATTGGATGAAATCCCAGCATTTTTGAAAACACAACAAAACGTTTGGCTGTACAGTATGAATCCAGTCATGCACCCTCTTCCACTCGCGCTGAGTAAACACAGTAGGCGAGGCGTGACACCCAGGACACGCCCACTTTGTCTGGTGACAGACTGGTGCCTAATGGGTCTTCTAGGCCTCATCCTGCTCTTCAGCCTGGCCTCGAGCCAGAAGATGGACCCTTCCAAACACCCCATAGTCACCACCAACTACGGCAAGCTCAGAGGCATCAAGAAGGACTTGAACAACGAGATCCTCGGCCCCGTAGAGCAGTACCTTGGCGTCCCTTACGCCACAGCCCCCATAGGGGACCGGCGCTTTCAGCCGCCTGAAGCTCCAGGATCTTGGCAGGAGATCCGGAACGCCACCCAGTTTGCCCCCGTGTGTCCGCAGAACGTCCACGGCGTGCTCCCAGAGATTATGCTACCCGTGTGGTTCACGGACAACTTGGACGTGGCGGCGGGTTACATCCAGAACCAGAGTGAAGACTGCCTCTACCTCAACGTCTATGTGCCCACAGAGGACGGTGAGTAGATGTTTCATTGAGAGGTTTTTGGAGGGTTTAGCGGGAAAAAAACAGAAAACATTGACTGTTTGCTGAGCTGAACCTTCTGTTATGATGACAAGGCAAACTCAAGATTGGAAAATCTCTACTGACTTGGATAAACAGAGAGTTTTTGAGGCTGATGCATACAGAGATAGGGGAAAAAAATCGAGGATTTCCAAAATGGCTAATATTTTCTGCCATGAAAGAGACATTTTCCCACGTTTCTGTACATTTTTATGTTTTTGAAAAAGAAAAAAAGCCTTTTGTTATCAGCTCATATTGATCAATGTGCCTAAAAAAGCTTATATCTGCGAGGCTGTAGATTAAGGCTCTGTGTCCATTAACAGTTTGATTTGTGCTGACAGTGCCCACAACTTTTTTTCAAGGTTTCTTACTGGCCTTCACCATCGTTAGGTTATGAAAGTTAGCATCATTTTTTTCTCGGTAGTGACCATTTGGTTCACATTACATGTGTCCGTGTGGGGAATATTTTTCCTTTTTCTAAAAAGTTTTACAAAAAAAAAAAAAAAATTGACCTGCAAAAAAGGATTTATTGCAGTGTCTTTCCAAAAGTTAAATTTCCTTGTTTTGAAGTTGATTTTAAACACCACCAGGCTGACGTTTTTATTAGCCATGGCCGAGTCTTTCCTCCATTTAGTTTGCAAACTAGCTTTCAACATTTCAACATTGGACTAATGTTTTCAATTAATAAGACTTTTTGATAAGTTTAGGGGAACTTACCTGAACAGCATAAGCAGCAGCAGATTAACTGACTGATGTTTCCACATAGACTATATTGCCAAAAGTATTTGCTCACCTGCTTCGCATTTGACCTTAGGTGACATCCCATTCTTAATCCATAGGGTTTAATATGACATCGGTCCTCCCTTTGCAGCTATAACAGCTTCAACTCTTCTGGGAAGGCTTTCCACAAGGTTTAGGAGTGTGTTTATGGGAATTTTTGACCATTCTTCCAGAAGCGCATTTGTGTTCATCCACACCAAACTCTCTCATCCATGTCTTCATGGAGCTTGCTTTGTGCACTGGTGCACAGTCATGTTGGAACAGGAAGGGGCCATCCCCAAACTGTTCCCACAAAGTTGGGAGCATGGAATTGTCCAAAATCTCTTGGTATGCTGAAGCATTCAGAGTTCCTTTGACTGGAACTAAGGGGCCAAGCCCAGCTCCTGAAGAACAAGCCCACACCATAATCCCCCCTCCACCAAACTTTTCACTTGGCACAATGCAGTCAGACAAGTGCTGTTCTCCTGGCAAACACCAAACCCAGACTCATCCATCAGATTGCCAGATGGAGAAGCACGATTGGTCACTCCAGAGAAGGCGTCTCCACTGCTCTAGAGTCCAGTGGCATCCGATGCTTTGCATTGCACTTGGTGATGTATGTCTTGGATGCAGCTGCTCGGCCATGGAAACCCATTCCATGAAGCTCTCTACTGTTCTTGAGCTAATCTGAAGGCCACATGAAGTTTGGAGGTCTGTAGCCATTGACTCTGCAGAAAGTTGGCGACCTCTGCGTACTATGCACCTCAGCATCCACTGACCCCGCTCCATCATTTTACGTGGCCTACCACTTCGTGACTCAGTTACTGTTGTTCCCACTGGCTTCCACTTTGTTATAAAACCCCTGACAGTTGACTGTGGAATATTTAGGAGTGAGGAAATTTCACCACTGGACTTGTTGCACAGGTGGCATCCTACAGTACCACGCTGGAATTCACTGAGCTCCTGAGAGCGAGCCATTCTTTCACAAATGTTTGTAGAAACAGTCTGCATGCCTGGGTGCTTGATTTTATACACCTGTGGCCATGGAAGTGATTGGAACACCTGATTTCAGTTATTTGGATGGGCGAGTGAATACTTTTGGCTATATAGTGTACATACGTATGGTTACAGAGGTGAGTCAACAGGAAGTCCGTTCATTCCTGTGGGAATCTCTATGATGTCTAACCTGCCTGGAACACTCCTTCCCTCCAAAATAAAATTTTATCAAGAATGTGCCACAAAAATGTCAACTTTTGAAGCAGATTTCAGAGACATAAGCTGGCCAATCTGCTAACTAGATAACAGGCACAGTCGTATTTATCAGCTTGAATTATATGAAGTCATAGTAACCCCTTTTGCTACAAAACACATCATGATTTTCCGTCGATATGAAGCCTCGTGAGATCGATTTGGTAGTGTCAAATATACAACACAGGTTATATTTAATATTTAAACAAACATTTGAATGGCTAAACAAGTTAGCTTAGCTTATCTTAGCTCGTTCAGCCTTCATAAACTGTGTTCCTGGTAGGCTCACATCTTCACTGATAGGCATTGCTCCTGTCTTGTCTTTGTAATTCCAGTAGACAGATTCCGAGCTGCTTACTGGGGAAAAAATGACAATATTATCCCATCTCTGATTGCTACAGGTAGTTTATCAGCTTTTTAGCCATCTGTAGAAAGTGCAGTTCCTTGCATTGGACACTTGGAGGTATCATCCGTATATATTATGGTGCATGGACATCAGTCACATGCGTACGTATGTGGATACCAGGCATTTTTTTCCAGCTCCTGAATCTGGTGCAAATCACAGTTGTGAGTTCTTAGCAGCCTAAGCTGCAGTCCCACCCTTCCTAACAGCTTGTTCTCTCTCATAGCATGGATTATGATTGTTAGATCAAAAACTGATCTCATTTACAAATAATAAACACAGTTTTGGTCAGACTTTTAGTCAGAAACGATCTATTTTTATCTAGTCTTCCTCTAGAATTCCTCATGGAAATAAAGGTAGTCATAGTTTTTGACGTAGTTTAAGAAATCAACACTTTTCCGATCTACTGATCATGTACTTTTAATGAAACGAGGCTGATGATGATTGGTTGCTGATCAGTAAAGGCATGTGATTGATGATGCACCTGGTCCTTCAGTAGTCAGCTCCAGACTTACCAGTCAGTTAACTTAACCATCTCTGAGGTACTGAGTGACATTATCAGCACAAGAATGTGGACATTAACCTGCAAAGAGTATAGCTGGCACTACTAACATTAGCCACATGTTGAAAACCATCTTTACAAGTTTTACCTTTTTTAAGGGGCCTTGTCTAGTGCCTCTTTGACTCTTTTCTGAACGTTTTCTTGACTTTGGACTAAATTTTGTTGAACTAGATTTGAACATCACTCGCATCTATTGTTTTCAATTGAGAGCGCTGAACTAAACAAACCTCAAACTTAAAGCATTTCTGCGCTCAGGATGACGAGAATGCTGCATTTGTGTTCTATAGGAAATGGGCACTGCTAGCACAAACCCAGCATTAATGAGCACAGGCCCTTAAGGACACATGACTGTAGTTTATGGTTGGGCAAAAAAACTTGACATCTCCGTACATTTTGCTCTTGTTTTTGGTGAAAGTAAGGGGAAAAGACAACCAAATCATTTCCTTTTAACAGAAAACCCTTGGACACAATTTCAAAAATAGTAAAGCCAAAGGTTAGCATGGCGTGCTCAGCACGGACTCGTCAAACACTGTTTGGTAGAATGGTTTTGCAAACAGCCAATAACGTTCATTTTTAAGGAAGAGAAACTGAATATGTAAATACTTTTTCCTTGTTCATGCAAACACCAAATACTGCACATGCTTCTTTAGTCATTATAGGTTTAAAGATTGACTGAACCTACATGACGGGCTCTTTTTCATGCAAAATATTCTGTTGAGGGTCAAGGAATTTTTCCTGTAGTCCTCCCTGGTTCAACAGTGCATCACATTCAACATGTTATAAAGAAAACAAGAAAAACAGCCAGAAAAGCAGCAGTTTCCAGGTGCTTTATGAGAAAAGAAGTAGGTGACATTTGACTTTTCTCACATTTTTTCCCCCACTATGGAGAACCCTCTCCTCTCCACTCAGATCTTACTGCGGATGTTTTTGTCTGCCCCGCCGCTATAAGGGTTGTGAGCAATAAAAAAAGAAATATTCTCATTTGGTCAGCAGGCTTGATATGAAGAGTAGAGACTTCCTTAACCCCCCTCTCTCTCCTTGCCTGGGGTATTGTAGGATGTGTTTCCCATTTGTCTTTTTATTTTTATATTTCTGACATGAGCTGCACAAAGCCTGCATAAAGGTGAAGACTGTAAAAACATGCTTCACACGGAGAACGTGTGAACACACACATATTTTAACTTGAAGAACTGGAAATCTGCAGAATGCAACTTTTAGGGGTAATTTTGGAACATGCTTTTTTTAATGTATAATATATTTATTTTTTTAAGTATGCTTACTTGCAAAGGCAACATCATGGACTCTTAAAAATGCTCTGCTTCATGTTTTAATTCATGTTTGTCTCTTTCTGTCTACATGTGCACCTTAGTGTCCGTAGAGCGGCGAGGCACTGATTTCCACTATTTTTTTCACTGTAACACATTTTACTTTCCTTTTCAGCGCTTCCATCACATCACTGGACTTTTTTTAGCCCCTTCACAGCTCAACACCCTTCCAACACTGCAGCCTCAGCCCTCGACAAACTGTCACTGGCACTTATGGCTCCTCGGGCACATATAGAAAACTATACATCAGCTCTTGAATCATTTCCCTCTGTCACACAGCTTGGTTTTTTTGCCCCCTGTTTTCTGAGATGTATGACTTTCTGGTAATGCACAGAGATATATATATACACACACCTCCACCCTCTCGCTTACACACTGTCCAGCTGGTGTAATATGCAGTTTCCGGAAATGTCACACAGGTGTGAAATACCTCCCAATATTGACCTTCATCCATCACAGTGAAGCATGAGCATAAAACACAAGCTCGTCAGCGTAATACTTCACTGAAACCATGTGGGTGTGGGCAACAGAATTAATAATGTAAACCCAACATTTCAAATGTGTATAATCATCATAAGTATGGCTTCATTTATTATTATGTACTTTTTCATTCATTTAATCCAGAGGTGTCAAACTCTTACCTGTGGTACATTTATACCCGGCCCACCAGATCATATTTTTATTCTAACTGGACCACCAGTATGAGGTCTGCAGATTTACTCCTGTATAGAAATGTTTTGTTTTCATGTTTTCAATTTTTGCATTTAAAAATTAGAACGTAAACTTATGAGTATGGCTTTTTATTTCATATCTTGACCTTTTAGAATGACATTTTAACATTTTAAGTGACCTTTTGAACTTTATCCCACACTTTTGCCTTTTCAACTCCTCAACTAGACTTTTAATCTGTATTTTGGCTTTTAAAAACTCAGTTAAAATTTAAAACCCATGATTTGAATTTTATCTCATAATTTTACCTTTTAAACTCATGATTTAAAATCCTATCTAATATTTTGACCTTTAAAACGTATTGTTAAGGCTTTTATCTCTTTTTTTATCCTTTTAAACTCATGATTTCAACTTTTTTTCTCATGTTTAACTTTGAACTCAGAGTTTTGCTCTTTAAATCATATTTTGACCTTTTAAATGGATTATTTTGACTTCTATATCTTATTTTTACCCTTTTAAGCCATGATTTAAAATTTTATGTTGTATTTTGATGTTTGAAACTTGTTTTTTTAAATGTATCTCATATTTTGACCTATAAAACTTGTGATTTCAAATCTCTGCTTGATAGTTTTGCCTTCTAAAAACCTAATTTTGAATTTTAAAGTCATGCTTTGACCTTTTTAACTAATACGTTTGTATTTTTATCTCAAGTTTTGAGTCTTTAAATGTATAATTTTGATGTTTTTAATGTCAAAATTAATCTATCATCAGTTCTTTTTTCCATATTTCAAGGGTGATGAAATTACGTTGACAGTTTCTGGTTAAGTGTGGGCCCTGGTAGGCCCTCAGGTTGGACCTAAATTCAGAATCCAGCCCCTGCTATGATTGAGTTTGACACCTCTGATTTGATCATTAATAATAATAAATAAAATAATAAAGATGCCAGGCTAATACCTAGTAAGAAAAATGGTAATAAATACATATTTTTAATGAGAACCATTAAAATAATTGTGCATATCATAAATAACTATTTTTTAAGTGAAATAAGATGCGTTTTTATCAGTTGCCCTGTCATTTTAATTTTTAATCCTTAACCACCAGATTTCAATCACAATTTATCACAATTTTAATCCCAAGCACTTAATGGCCTTGACTTTTAGATTCCTCACTTACAGAGCTGTAAGAAAAGCACCCTTCTTGATTTCTTTTTCTTTTTTCTCTTTTTTTTTCTTTTTTTTTTTTTTTGCCAATTGGTCACACTTAAATGTTGTAGGTCATCATGAATCATGAACTCTGACCTAAACTGAGTCAACGGGGGCCTGCAGGTCTTCACATGTTGCTCTAGGTTCTTTTGGGACCTCCTAGATGAGTCGTCGATGTGCTCTTGGAGTCATTTTGTCAGGCCGACCACTCCTGAGAGGGTTCACCACTATTCCAAGTTTTCTCCATTTGTGGATAATGACTCTCACTGTGGTTCACTGGAGTCCCAGAGTCTCAGAAATGTCTTTGTTACCCTATCCAGACTATTTAAGTGATTCTTTGATTGAACAGGTGTGGCAGTAATCAGACCTGGGTGTTGCAAGTGTCAGCTCTCCAAATAATGCAGTTAACCACAATTGATTCATGATTTAACGAGGGGGATAAGTGTGTTTTCCACACAGGGCCAGGTAGGTGTGGATGGGTATTTTCTCTCCATAAATTAAATTGCCTTTTTAAGACTGACTTTTGTATTTATTCAGGCTGTCTTTGTCTGATATTAAAATTTGTTTGATGATCTGAAACATTAAGTGCGATAAATATAAAAAAAATACATATATACAAAAACAAGGAAGGGGGCGAATACCTTGTCAAAGCACTGAGGGCTGCACTGCTACATCAGTGATCTAAAACCATAACTCAGTGCTTTTATTTTGAAACACAGTGTTTAAAGCCGGGTGTACACGGTGCGATTTTCCACCGATTCAGCCACGAATTTAGAGTCGCACGACTCACTTTGAAGTTAGTGAATTATTTGGAGAACCATTGTATTTAAGGGTGTAGAAAACGTTGGCAACCTCAATATGAAGGAAGTTAACAGTATTTTTTCATAGGTGTAGGTGTTTGGCTGCAGTTATTGGTCATTAAAAACAAAAGGTTGCCCAATACTGGGTGTGCTGGACTTTTTTCATGTTTAATTTTGTAAGATTTTTTACTAAAATCAGAAAAACAATGTCTATTGGTGGTGAGTATTATCCAGCTTTAAAGGGATACTTCAACATTTTGGCAATCCAACAACTCCAAAACGTTCTCGTGGACAAGTTGTGACCTGCACATTCACCACGCTATGAAACAATAATGTATAATTATGTAACATAACGACACATAAAGCAAATACTCAGAACTATTTCTTGAGTAAACCACTGGGTGGAGTGACACAGTGTAGTTCCGGCTATGCATATAGCTTTAAAACGTCTCCGTCTTGAAATTTTCCATGATTATTTCATAGCGTGGTGAATGTGCAGGTCACAACGTGTCCACGAGAGCGTTTTGGAGTTGCTGGATTGTGTATTTGATGAGTTTGATGAGGGAAAGCCGAAATACCGTAAGACTCTATAGAGTTGGCACAGCATCTCCTATCTCAGCAGCACCAATCTAAAAACAGCTTGCACGGACAACTAAAGGTAACGAACCTATTACTAAGACTGTAGGGATTATGGCAATGGGCGAATTTGCCAAAATGTTGAAGTATCCCTTTAAGTATAGGCATATAATGCTGAACTAACATTTCAGATACCTACAGAAAGGACTAATAAGGCATCATTTATTGCTACATCATGCAGTGGTTACATGCAGCTTTCCATCCTTTTTCATCATCTTCTTGGTATATTTATGACAGCAACTCAGTCATGACACTGCTGGCCTCAGCACTCCCTGAACAGCCCCGGGGTTATCTTTCTCTGTGCTCCTCCTTTTCCCTCCTTCTCCTCCATCATTGATTTACGGGGATTTTATTTAACATGCGCTGCTGGGGAGGGAGGAAAAAGCAAAGAGAGGAGTGGAAACAAGAAAGCAGAAGTGGAGAAGGAAGGAAATGGGAGAAACTGAGCATGGGAGATGAGAAGAGAGCGGCGCATAAAGGGAAAAAAAAAAAGAAATCAGAGGGGAAATGAGGGAGAAGAATCAAAACGAGGAGAGAAAATACACAGGAGGTAAGGAGGAGAGAGTGGAGAGGAAAAAGCTTTCGGGCAGTAGATCAAAACTCAGCCACAACTCTGTGTCCGTGGGGACTGTCAGCTCTCCTCTTCATCACCAAACACAACGCTGTGTAGTTAAATATGCTCACATAGTAACACACTAACACGCTCGTCCTCTCCCATCTTCCCGTGATGCTAATTCCATTTCTATTCTTCTCACTTTAAAACATGAATGCTACATCAGTGCACAGTCTCCTGAGGCTTTTTACTTGTATCCTTTTTTAGGGCACCCTTAAGACTGAATCCTTAAAAACCTCCTCTAATTTTAAGTGGATTAAGCCCTCCGAATTACTTCTTAATGCTGTCATCAGTGCAAATGGAGGAAAGTGGGACACGGACTTGGACGTGCTCCTTTATAGATAAACAAATATGGTAACATTTGGTGGCTCCTTAATTAATACCCAAGCTCTTATTAAGTTGCTAAGCTAGCCATTCCTTGTCATTTTTCCATTAGCATGGCATTCATGAATAAATATGCGTCTGAGTTGAAAGGAAAAATGAAATGGAACCAAGCCAATCGCTGTAAAGTAATAATATAAAATTACACTTGTTCTCTGATTAACAGAGCTCAATTTAATATGCAGATGAGGACTTTAGTGCTTATACATTTTACTACTTTAAATGCATGAATATTTAAGAGCTGGGAATAACATTTCTCAGTTTTTTAATCAATCCTAATTCTTAACATTGTTCTCAATACACTTAATGAATCATTATTAATGCAGTCTTATAAAAAAGACTTCCTCAGCCAAATACACTCTCTGACCCTTTCACTTAACAAGTAGTGAAAATTTTAAATACATTCACGGGTCAGCACCTCGCTTCAATGATTGATGTTCCCTTGCTTTATTTAACAAGGAACTCTATAAAAAATAGATTCATAGTCATTGGAATTCCAGTATAATGCAAAGTGTTTGCTATAAACCGGGCTCGTTTTCCTTGTCCCTGTCGTAGTATCCACTACCGGGCAGTAGGACCCAGGGGAACAGGTTTAGCCCTGGGGCAAGCTCAACATATGCAAGGAGGGGAGGGCCTCCACCAGCTCCCCAAGAGATGACATCCCATAAATCATAGCGAGAGGTTTTCATCTGGCTCCTGCAGAGTCACGGTGGATCGATGGACGAGGGAAAGGAAGGACTAGTCGTTCCTGCTGCTGCTGCTGCTGCCACAGCCTCGGGCGCTCAGACAAACCACATGCTTCTCTAAGCAGTCAACAGCCATTAACGCCAAACAACAAGACTTTCATGGTAAATAAGTCCGAGTAGAAGGACTCAGCAGCCCCAGAATAGGATATGCTCGGATTTCTTACCATCACAGGCTCCTACCTTTGGAAAAGTGATGAGGTTATGGGTACAATATGTTGACTTTTCACCCTGAAATGTCCACAATATTTAGATAATGACCCATTCTATGTTGTTTAATCTGCTTGAATAATTACATTACCTGTAAGATTTCCACTAGTTTTCAAAGATTCATATTCTAGGGGGTCAGGATTCAATCCTGAAGGTTCTGATGTTTTAATTCAGATCAATTTCAAAATTACAACAAACTCCAAGAGGATCTGACTTCTAACCTCCATGGTGGAGCTGAGGGGCTTAAACTGAAATTTAACACACCACAGACTAAGAAAAACCCAAAAGAGGGTTAGGGTTAGGCACCAGAATCCTAAAGGTTAGGGTAAGGGGGATAAAATAAAGAACTAGAAAAGCACTCAGAGAGCGCAGACCTCTGCCATCAGCCCTATCTCCCAATAGTGAAGAATTCTTTAAAAACATTCCTGGATCCAGATGGTGATCCAGATCAGTACCAAAATCTAATTCATCGATTACTCCCTCCCTAGTGGGGTGGAGACACGGTGAGGCAAAGCATTGACTTCGCTACATGTGGACTGTCATGGTGGAAGCACCCATGGTCTCACCGGATGACTGGAAGTCATAGCAGAGGGTGAATATTCCTCTATTCCTCCCAGCATTGTGAGTATTCTCACTACAATTCGCTGTCTTTCTCTGTGTTACACTCCGACTCGTCTCCTCAACCAGGCATGCGTCTTTCAAACTCTATAAACTCCAAAACTTTAAATAGAAACACACCAACAAATGCTGCTGGGATTGAAGTTACTCATGTCCGCCATCTCCTGGTGTAAAGTGGTGACAGCGCAGACCTCCGCCATTAGCCCTATCTCCCAATAGTAAAGAATCCTTTAAAAAATTCCCGGATCCAGACGGTGATCCGGATTAGTACCAAAATCTAATCAGTACTTCCTTATGCCATTTCCAACATTTTCTGAAAATTTCATGAAAATCCGTCCCTAACTTTTTGAGTTATGTTGCTAACAAACGAACAAACCCACCCGATCACATAACCTTCTTGGCCGAGGTAACAACACACCAAAAAATAAGGCAAACCAAATGAAGGTTATGTCAGGCGCTTGAACCCTAAAGGTTAGGGCTGGGGAGATTGGGATAAAATTAGAAATAACACACCAACTAAGAAAACCCCAAAAGAGGGTTAGGGTTAGGCACCCACATCCAAAAAGTTAGGGATAGGGAAAAAAAAATAAAAATACTGCAGCCTGATGTCCTGATTTTTTCTTTTGTTGTGAAAGAAAATGAAAATTGCAAAAAAAACAAAAAACAAAACCCATAGACACCCCCCCCTTCTTTTTTAACCAGTCCCTCACCCTTACAGCAACATTACATGAACGGTCACCCCTGAAAATCTCCTGTGCTTGTCACTTCTTTACCCGTATTACAACAATACACAAACAGTCCGTCCCTCATGTCTCTTCCTTACATCTTTCAACGACAGACAGCTGCAATCACTGCCGAGGGAACCCATGCAATGCTTACTTCTGGGTTTTGGCTACAAAATGACATCATGACTGCACTGCTCTATTTAGCAACCCATCAGTGGGCTAGGCTAGCTAGCTTCAATGCTAACCTCAGTGTTTGACACTGAGGTGCTCGCTGATCTTTTGTGTGCTGCCATGACTGTTTGTAGCATCTTTAGCATGCAGGTTCAATAAGTCTGTTGTTGAGAGTAGCTAAGGTAGCCCGTTCTGTTCAGCTGATCACATGGAGGTGCTACGGTGAAAGTCTGGCTTTTGTTGTGGTCGTTGCCAGTAGTGGAGGTTCTTCCCCTCAAAGATTAGGCACCGTATCAAACTGAACAGCTGACTGGAGCTAGCTGTCTACTTTAAACATAAAACCTTTTGATTCTCCTAGCCTTTTGAGTATCTACTGGTGAGTTGAACCACAGCCATATTTGACTGGGTAGTAACGAATGCCAGGAACTTCTGGTAGCATTTCATATAGCAGTGGTTCTCAACCTTTTCTGCCCGTGACCCCCAAAATAAAGGTGCCAGAGACCGGGGACCCCCGCTGTATCTGAGGGTGGTTGAACACAGCTATGAACATTCAAAAACAGTCATGTGGAGACAAGGCTGTCCATAAAGGGGGAGGTTTCTGGGACCCAGCCAAACTGGGGCCCATGGAGGTCTGCAAAACCATGGTTCATTGTGAGGTTAAGCTGTGACAACCATATTTTATATTTGACCTGAATAATAACCGCTCTTATCAAAGAAAAAAACAAATTCATTTGTGTAGTAAATGTTAAAAACATAATTGAGTTGCCTAAAATTGGTTAATAATAAAACATGTGGAAAAGGTGAGGAAATTGAATTTTTAAAGAAAATAAATGCATTAAAAGTGGCAAAAATTAGATGAAAGTGGCAAAAATGGGCACAGAAAGTAGTAAAAGAGGAATAAAAAGTGGCTGAAATTGCTTTTAAGTGCAAAAAATGGTGGAAATTAGGTAGACTGGGATGAAAATTGATTTTAACTGGAAAAAAATGGGTTAACTGTGGTTAAAATGGGCAAAAAGAAGTGTAAAAAATGGTTGATGAGGCAACAATAGGCAGGAAATGGCAAGAGTTGGTTTAGAGGTGGCCAAAACAGGCAGAAAAAAGTGATGGAAAGGGGTTAAAATAGACAAAAATGGGTTTTAAGTGGCCAAAATGTTCTCAATTTTGTTAAATTGGTGTTAAAAAGTGATAGAAAAAGGATTCACATGTGGTCAAATTGGTGTAAAGTGGCAACAGTGTGATTTAAAAAATATTCTTAGTTTTCAAGACATCTAGTGACCACCTCTTAGTGTCTCACGCCTCAAGGGGGTCCCGACCCCAAGGTTGAGAACCGCTGCCATATAGAATAAAATGTACCCAAAAATACAGCAACACTAGTTCCAGGTAATGCAACTTTAGCTCGCATGTGTCATGCCTTAAAAGCTGATTGCATCAGTGTGAATACACTAAAACAAACCTATAATTTTGTGCTTAAATTACAAACTACTTTGATTTAAATAAAATGCCGTATATCTAAAAATCTTGGAGGAAAAAAAGAACTCTATCATAGATGAAAATCCATCATTGTTGATAACACTGTGTGAGTCTCTAAAATGAAATGTATAATAGATGTTGTTGTTGTTGTCTGTTCAGTGTTGGCTGGTAGATCCCTGAAGTGACCGTCAGCAGTAGATGGCTGTTGTTCTTGTTTACTTTAAGTCTGCATGCTGGCTTATGATGTGAGCTTACGCTTCTTCTCAGAGTGCCTCGCTGTCATGCTGATTTAGCATATTAAATACATCGGGTTATTCTTCTCCGTACTTGGGGAATTTTATAATCCACAGCGTGTCTTAACACTTTTCTTTAGTGAGAATGGATGAGTGTCTCACAGCCCCATAGACGCTGGAAGTAATCAGTATGTCAGACACAGTCAAGTCAGCATCAGCACTGCTGAGAGCTAGTGCTGCTAATGCTAAAAGGGCTGCTAAAGAGCCGAGTCCCACACCTCCTGCAATAACCGCGAACTGGGGAAGATGGAGATGGTCAGTGGGGGAAAATAGAACAGGGTGTGTGATGCCAAAAGCTGCTACTGTTAAAAAACGTGATCCAGAACCATCGAAATCAACATTCATGACCCTAACATGAAGGGATCTTTCCCAGCATTTGTAACTATCTGGGTAGGCACCATGACAGAACCACCAATGAGAGGCCTGTATTCATTGTTGCCATGGATACTGGATGTTACATCAAAGACTCATACACTGTTGCTGTTGCTCCGTGTCATTTATGAATGGACCGCTGGTACCATAATAATCCTCAAATAAAGACCGGGGCCTTTATTTACGATATTAAACAGGGTACTAGTCCTTTATAAGAAAGATGCTCATTATTTGGAGCACATTTTTTATAATTCTCATAGTTCATATTTTTATTCTTCATAGCAAATTTAGTAGAACTTCTATAATAAATGAAATATTCCTTGAAGTGGAGGCTAACTAAATAATATTTCGATAATGATAATAAAATACAACAATACATGTTGTCTTTTAGTTTTCAGTCGGCCCCAAGATAGTTAGAAACAAAATAGTATTTAAACAATGAATATTAAGCCAGGTAACAGTGGCTTTGTCCCTCTTTTTCCCAACTCACACACGTTCTTAAGGGTATTAGTTTTCTGAGGAGCTTGCGCTTGACACTGATGAGATGTAATGGAGGTAGCTGGGGAGGAGGAGGGTCACACTGAAACAACAGACTGACTGTGGAGGAAAGAGGGCAGATTTTAACCCTTAAGATCCCAACGTAGCGCCGGTATGAGCGCATATTTATTTTTGATTGGCGAAAGATTTGAAACTGGATAAGATAGCTCGATCGTTCTTTGTGCATATAAAATCTGGGGAGTTGCACTAACATTTCACACATTCACCATATTTCAGAGCGCTTTTTCGTTGCAGTGATGGGTTTGTAAAAATACACAACAAAAATCTTTATAAACGAGACCACGGGTATTTGCAGCACTAAACATCATCATGTTGTGGGCATGACCTGTCACATGATTCATACATGTCCCTACCCAATAGCCCCCCCCCCCCCAGACAACAGGAAGTGGCGTATTTTCGCGGGAGTTGTAGTTTTTTCCGCATAAACACCGAAGAACTACACCTGCACACATACTCACTCTCGCTCTCGTTTCACACACAACCCACACACACCAGACATCCATCACACACACCTTTGACACACCTCCACACATATGTAGTTATGGAGCCGCAAAACCTGGTCGCGCCAAACGATTTTACAGCTGGCGCAAAGCTTTCAAACCATAACTCAGCGTCAGATGAAGAGTCCAACTACTCATCTGGCTCATTTTTTTACAGGTTACAAAATTGTCTATATCTCAAAAAGCAAGTTATGTACAGACTCCAAACAGATTTCCTGTGGTTCCAGAGGATATTGTGGAACTTTTTTACATTTACAAATATAAGGGATACAGCTGTGCAAGTTCTGTATTTGAAATATATTTGAAAAAAACATAAATGATGTTCATTTTTTTTTTTGGGGGGGGGGTTTATTGCACTATTAAGCGATTTATTTTAGTAGTTAAGACATAAGTTAGTACATATTATTTAAACTTGGGATATAAGGGTTATATTGATGTAAAGTAAATAAAAATACTCCCAAAAATTGCACTACAGTATGTAAAAATGTAAGAATACGTCCTGGCAGACTTGCACAATGGCAGGTTTTAAAGGGTTAAAATATGACCGCTGCAGGATGATTGGATTGAGAGAGGTCATGGCTGAAAGGGACTGGCTCAGAGCTTCGGTGAGCAGACGCCCAAACCAGCTGATTACCAGAGCAGGAACAGGTGCGATAAAAGGGAGACAGGTGAGTGAGTGAGTGATTACTAATGAATGAAAGGATGAAATGACAAGGTCTTCCTGTTTGATCTTAGGCTAAGCTCCATGCCTTTGCTGATAAACTTTGATGAAATTTAAGTATAGCTTCTGCGAGGGTGAAAAAATGGACTCTACCTACTGAGCCTGGCATTGAAAGCCCCCGTTAAAAACAAAAGAAACAGGTTCTGTAGGTGAACATGCTGTGTTATAGAAGCACATCTGATCAATAGTTAAATGACTCTGCACCTCCTGCAGCAGAGCTGCGTTCCTCCTTTTATGGCCTGAAAGTTTTGTTATGAACTATGAAGTGCCTTTACAAGCCTTATAGCATATTCTCCAACTTCACAGGGCCTTTATTAGCCATGCGGGGTTTTACAGGCATAACAGTAGCGTCTCCAGCAGCGTAGTGCTTTCCCTGTCCTCGAAGAATCTTCACCTGCTGGCAGAGCCTTTCCTAAAGCTGCTCAGTACCTGTGAGTGCCAGCAGCATCCTCACTGGCAGTCAAGTGTCTTTTATGACTGTGTGGGATCTCGTACAGGCACTCTTGTTTTATTTGAAACGTCCTTTTATATTCATAACTTTGACCTTTTTCCACTTACATGTATAAATGATCAGTTTCAAATTCATAGATTCAGCATTTTACTGCTTTGCATCAACAGACCCAGCAGACTGAGCAGAACGGCAACACTGTGGTGCTTTTTATTGTTTGCATTTTTCCCCCTCAGCTTTTGCCTACATAGGAGTCTTTGTCCACAAAGGAGTCAAGTTCCTACTTTGCTTAACTTGGCCAGCCCTTAAGAGCTCAGTAGACTTATTTATTTCCTCCAGTCTGCAGCAGTGTAGCGTCAGCTCTCTAGAGAGCGTTTTTATCTTTGTACACACTGATGAATGTGGCAGCGTATGATCACATCAGAATGTTGTGGACCATCTGGACGCCTTCTCCATTAAGTGTTGGTGACATTATCCTCCTGAGACCTGAGCTTTTATTTGGAAAGCATTTTTAGTTTTTCCCAATTATTTGGGATGAGTAGGGTCTGATAATTTAAAACATCAGGCTGGAATTTTGTGGAAAAAAGTCCTTTCCAAAATCCAAACAAATTTCTGAACATTGTCAAGCAAATTCCCCAAATGTCAAAGAAAATTTGCCCTAAGATTTCCTAGCAAATTCAAAGGAGAAAAAAAAAAAAAGAAAATGACAAATACATTCTCTAAATTCTATAGAATGATGGAAAAATCCAAATGTCCAAATAAAATTCCTTAGATGTCCATAAAAATTGCTGAAAATTTTAAAGGACAATCTCTAGCCCGAACTTCCCAATCGAATTCCAAAAAAGGAAAAAAGAAATCCCAAATTACTATGAAAATGCCATAAATCATGTAATTTTCTCCAAGTCTTTCAATGAAACAGAATCTTTCAACATCCCCTAAATTTCCAATAAAATACTTGCAAATTTCCAAGAAAATTTCCCAAAATATCCGGAAAAAGAAAGAAAATCCACCCAAAAATTTCCTTACCAAATTAAAAAAGAAAAAAAAAAAGAAAAAAAATGACAGGTACTTTCTCCAAAATTCTATAAAATGATGGAAACATCCAAATGTCCAAGTAAATTTCCTCAAATGAAAATTCTTAAAAAAAATTTAAAGGAAAACCTCAAGCACCAAGTTCCCAATCCAATTCCCAAACATGTTAAAAAAAAAAAAAAAAAAATTCCTATGAAAATGCCATAACTCATGCAATTTTCTCCGAGTCTTACAAAGAAACTCTACCAAATCTTCCAACAGCCCCTAAATTTCCATTAAAATACTTGCAAATTTCCAAGAAAATTCCCCAAAATATCCAAAAAGTAATATTTCCTAACACTTCATGTTAACTACTTAAACTTTATTGGACATTCCAGACAAAAATCTCAACAATTCTAATAGCAGAAATTATTGCTTTGTTGTAGGAACGCCAAAATGATATGTCCTCATATGTGCATGCTGGGTCTTTTATCTGGCGCTTGTCTTACAGAGACAGCTAACTTTTAGCAATACAGTGATGTTTCCTGACCCGTATGAAGTCTGGTGGTCAGTGGGTCAAGGATCCTATCTAAATAGCCATGTTTACAATGGATACACATCAAACTCTGATGTCTTTACACAAAAGACTCAATCAAATCCGTCCACTCTTCTTTGTGATAATGCCCAGGAAACTGAATCCTGATACTTGCCTGTTGGTTGTATGCATTAAGGAACAAAGTGCAGGGCTTTGGAGGAGTCAGAAAAAAGAAGACAGCTAAGAAGGTTCACAAGCTTGCTCACCACCACCACCACAAGTAGACGTGTCAGTCCTGTTACTAACTGGGACCAGTCCAGGCCGCCTTTTACCCAAGACAGCTGGGGTGGGCTCCAGCTCCGACGGTGGCTGAGATAGAAAACTGACTTTGTATACTTCACTGTGTCATAAAGCCAGAAACAAACCCCGTTCATCCACGGTTCGTCGTAGTGACACGCCACTTTCCATTTTAGGGTTCTGCATAGGACGCTTCATTGGGGGTCCATACCTTCCAGTTTAGAGACGACTGATTCTTCCACCAAACCGCCCCAGAGCCATAGAGGACATGGGCTATCATAAACAAGCTAACATTCAGACATGTATGAGTGTGTTAGTCCTTACTTTTTGTTAATTTTTCAATTGTTTGAAGTTAACCACAATCAGAATTACTGCTTTAAAATAAAAATCCATCCTGAACGTTCACTGAAAGGCTTGCCCCCAGACAGTATAAATATAGGTCACCCGTACATATCCCTTATACCATGGTCTATGTGAATACTCAATTCTGATTGGCTCTGGAAATTCCATTGGTGTCCATTAACTTCTGGTATATGGACACCGTTCGAACTTCACGAGTAGTTCCGGTCAAAAAATCATTACACTGTTCAAATAATGCGCAGCTGCAGCCGTTAGGCGTTACTCCATTAGGAGTAACCATAGCAACCTGAGACAGTCACATTTTCTGAGCAGGGAGTACAGTGCTGCCAACCTAAGGAGCCTGCAGACCGGCATCAACCGTCACTTCACTAACATAAATAAAATGACAGATTCCAGGTTTCAGACCAGTAACGTAAGACGGTCTCATCTTCTATATCCGATGTACGTCTTCTCTCCAGGCTCTCCTTAACTCTGAGAGGTGAGTGTCGCAAAAAAACTCACTTCCCTCCTGTTCTAATTGCTATAAACTATTTCTAGAAGATTCAAGTAACACACACAAAAAAAGAGAAGCCATTATTTCTTTGTAGAGCCAAAAGAAATGCTTCTGAAAAATAAATTAGTATTTTTAATGATTATTTTTGTTGGCAAGTGACCATTGTATAAACGGGTTAGTGCCCTTTGAGGCGTCCAGTCATCAGGGATTAATGGACTTCGCGGAGGCTGCACTTCGGACGGTTCAGGCCTCAACGTCGTCCATTAATCCCTGATAATTGGACACCTCATTGGGCATTAACCCTTACTTATTCCAGGATCTGGCCTGTTGACTCTCCATGTTTCCTAACCCTAGCCCTACTCTTGTTCTGCCAGTAGGATGCACAAATACCACCACGTAAGAAAATGCCGTGATGGGCATTGCTCCCTGTGGACTTTGACTGGATACCAGTACCAGCTGGTCATGAAACACCAGCCACTCATCTGTGTTTTTTAGAGCATGGCTCTTACTTCTTAAAAAGAGCGTGACATTCATCACATGATGAGAAACTTTGTAGGTGGTAGACTGAATTTGACCCTAATAAGCCGTTACAAAATGCTTTTTAAGCCACGGGTTCCGTTCAATTAGTCCTGCAGGAGAAGAGCGTGCATTGGTTTTGCCAGATAATCCTCAGAGATTTGGACCGCTAACCTCAGCGTTGTCAGCGCCATGCTTCCTCCGGCTGAGCTGCTGAATGCGAGCGGAGGGGGGGGGGCTTATAACTTATTCCAGCCGATACTTCATCTATCTCCATGCATCAAACTCAAACTCCCACATCTCCCCATTCTGCAATATTTCAATTTTCTGAGGAGATTCATCAAGAAGGGTTCAATACTAACACAATAAAACGTATGGCGGGCGAGGGCTGCGCTGCGACACTGGCATTGCCAAAGGGCTAGAGATGAATTAATAAATAAAAGAGATAAAAACAAACAGATAAATAATGGATCTGGAGAAAGGTGCCAGTATGATGTATATCACTTCTGATGCCAGAAAAAGCTCTAATTATTTTGCTTCATCTTCTTCTTTAAGTCATCTCTTTTTCCTGCCAAACCCAGTTGATACCCTCTCAAGAACTAAAATTGGAGGGAAATAGATCAGCATCTTTCTGCAGGCGGATTTCACTTCCCCTTTGAATGAAAAATTGCTGTTACACATGGTATCTGTGCCTGCAGATCCAAAGATTCCTCCTTACACACTTACCCAGAAGTTTTCTTTGATGTAGGCGTGCTCGCGAGAAGCAAAGCGGGGAAGCAGAGCCCCCGATTAAAGAAGACAAGAAAAGAGCGAGAAGCATAGTCAGGTTTGAAGTAAGGCGTCTCGGAGTATTTGTCATTTTCTAAAAGATGGAGGTCGGAGCATAGGGCCTCATCCAGCCTGTGGTCCAACCCGTACAAACCAAATCCGACAGGGTCCATCTTTGCTTTATGTTTCACCTTCTCCCTCTTCCTTTCAGTCCGCTCCTCTCTGCTCTATCCTGAGGCGCTTTGGAGCAGACATGAACAGAAGACAGAACAGGCCCGCCTGTCTTGGGCTTTGTCTTACTCTGACCCTGGCTGATTTAATTCTCTCTTCACCCTCACCACCTCCCAGTCGTTCACTTTGAACTTCTCTTTTCATCTTAGATAGTCGTGCTCATACCCAAAGGCCAACGGCAGCCACAGTTCAATGGGTCACTGTTAGTAGACAAAAACTCTGGCAAGGACTGAAATCACAAAAAAGTTCTCAGCTTCAAAAAGTATTGATTCCATCACTTTAGGCAGGGAACTGGAACATCAGTATGCTGCAAGTCTGTTAGACTGGAATACGATTATCCAGAGCATTTGAATTAAGTACGGGACGCTCAGCCTCTCGCATAGGTGAGAGTACACCACTGGTGTCCAAGGCTGTCACAAATGCAGTGAGGGAATGTCACTGAAACAGCCGTCAGTTTTTTTGGTGAAAATTTAAAAAAAGTCAAAACAATAAATATGGCAGTACAGGGGTTAGCGCTGTTGTCTCAAGAAGGTTCCTGGTTCGCTTCCTGGTCAGGACCTTTCTGTGCAGCGTTTGCATGTTCTCCTCTTGATGCTCATAAGGTTAATTGGTGACTCTAAATTGCCCGTAGGTGTGAGTGTGAGCATGGTTGTCGACCAGTCCAGGTTGTACCCTGCCTCTCGCCCAATGACAACTGGGATAGGCTCCAGCACCCCCATGACCCCCAATGGGATAAGTAGTATAGAACGGGGGTTCTCAACCTTTTCAGCCTGTGACCCCCAAAATAAAGTAAGAAAATCTGCCAATTAGGGGGGAAACTGGGAGAGCTTTCTGGGGCCCAGCCAAACTGGGGGCCAGCAAAACCACTGTAAAGTTAAACTGTGATATTTTGTATTTAACCTGAATCATAACCACTCTTATCAAAGATGCTAATTTTAATGCATTTGTGTAGTAAGTAGCCCTTTTAAAAATGTAAATCCTTTTGTTAAAAACAGAATTAAAATACATTAAAAATAGCTAATATGGGTTAAAAATGGAAAAAAAAGTGGTAAAGTTGGGGAAATCGGATTTTAAAAGTAGCAGAAATGGTTTAGAAATGCCAAAAATTAGATAAAAGAGGCAAACAATGGCAAAAATAGGTTAAAGTGGCTGAAATGGGCATATTAAGTGGTAAAAGGGGATTCAAAAGTGGCTGAAATGGTGTTAAAGGGGCAAAAATAGGTGGTAATTTGGTGAAATTAGATGAAAATTGATATAAACTGGCAAAAGGCAGAAATAGGCAGAAACTGGCAGAAATGGGCATATCAAATTGTGAAATGTGGCTTAAAAATTTGGGAAAAGGGGTTGATATTGGCAATAATGTGTCAACAGAGCCAACAATAGGCAGAGAGTGGCAAGATTTGATTTGGAAGTGGCAAAAACAGGCAGACACATGAACCCCTGGTTTAGAAAATAGATGGATGATGAGAAATAAAAAATAAGAAATTACATTAGAGGGCCCTTTAACTGAGGTCAAGACAACAGAACTGTACAGAAAGATAGTCTCATACATGTTTTACATTTTCTGTGTTTCTGGCATTTTATGTAGGAATTGATTGATAATCCTCAGATCTGAATCATATTTTGAAAAGGCCTTTTTAAAGGTAGAATCAGTGCTCAAAGAAAACAAAGATAGAAATCATTTCATCATCCATAACTCACCCATAAATAGCAAGTAATCAGGGCCAAAGCCAGAGTTTAGAAGTGAGTGAGGTCCAGATTTTTTTCTCTCAATACATGGTTTTTAATGCCAAAATATTTACATGCAAACAATTCATAGGTCTTGTAGGCTTGAAGTTAGCCTTGCATTAGTCTTGTTGCACAAAGTAAGTGCAGAATGGTGGCTTCATCGTGCATCAACATTAAGCTGGAGTAACTGTTGTTCAAGCCACTTAAATGTATCTTTAAACAGTCATATACATAACTTTTAGTGCTGTTTTACCCAGGGTAAAATCATCATACCTCACAGCTGCTCAGGCCTGGAGCATGCTGAAATCAAAGGAGCGTTTTAGTTGCAGTTAGCATCCTCCATTCATTTGCATCATATTATTAGCATACAAGCTAACTCTTTCTTACATGATGCAGAGTTAGGACACTAGTAGCTGTAAAACCATTGGCTAATAACATTTAAACTACAGAAGGCCTGACTCAAATTTAAACATCTACGCTGATCTGAGGACATGAGGTGGTGCCAGGCAGGAAATGGTTTTGTGGCATTTCTGAAAGAGCCATTTCAAAGAAAAAGCCATCCAGCTATACATCCATTCATTGGTACCAGTTTTTGTCGCTTTGTTCTGTTAAAACATAATGAAGTCCAGACCTCGTGACCTCAAAGCTGGCCACCACCTTGCAAGTAATAGTTGAAAAACAAACAAACAAACCCCCCAAAAAACAAGAAATTTGTGTTTTTATAATTGCAATCTCATACAACAGAATGGAACTCAGTACCATGACAAGAATCTAATGCATCTCTATTGATGTTTTTGTTAATAACCCAGTATCAAGATCTGCTACAAGGCCGGTACTTTAGTGTAAAAATCCTCTAGTTTCACTCTATTCATGGCCTTTATGCTACACGGCCATGCTTCACAGTAAAACTGATATATTTCAAGTGTTGAAAAGATGGTCAGTGTTTTTCTTACCTTGCTCTCCTCTGAGTCTGTTGAATAGACCGACCAAAGTCTCTGCTGTGCTCGATGACTGTTGCTTTTGGTCTTTTGTTCTTCACTCTGCTGTCTTCTTTCATCCCTTACTGTGCCTGTGTGCAGAGTGTTCTCTAAAGAATATGCTCCCCGTTCCTTTGAACCGCCTCAGATTCTACTCAATGCTCAAATTTGCAAAGTATAATGGAGCTTTAATTTTCTTATTGTGCTCAGTTTTCAAAAGATTTCACAGAAAGTGAAAGACCTCAAAAAGAAGTACGCCATGTCAGTGTTGGTCAACGCTGTCAGCCTTCCTCTCTCATGGTCCAGGTTGTTTATGTTAGTGGTTCTCAATATTGGGGTTGGGACCCCATTGGGGTCATCAGGCATTGAGAAGGGGTCTCCAGATTCCTTAAAGAAACTAAAAAATATTTTAATACTTAACACCAGTTTTGCCAGATTTCAACCTGTTGTTGTCAATTTTTTCCCACCAATTTTGCCAACTTTACCACATTTTTGCCAGTTAAAACCCTTTTTTGTCAGTTTTAAACCCTTTCCACCACTGTTTTATGGCTGTTTTTGCCACTTCTAGATCAGCTCTTGCCACTCTTTGTCTATTGTTGGCTCTTTTGACCCATTATTGCCACTATTAACCCCTCTTGACCACTTTTTATGCCACATTTCACAATTTAATATGCCAATTTTTGCAAGTTTGGTCCATTTCTGCCTATTTCTGCCTCAGCTAACCCTTTTTTACGAGTTTATATCAATTTTTCCATCCCATTTCACCAAATTTCCACCCATTTTTGCTACTTTAACGCCATTTCAGCCACTTTTTAAATCCCCCTTTACCACTTAATACGGCAATTTTCGCCATTTTAATCAATTTCTGGGGATTTTTTTGTCAAATTTTATCCAATTTTTGGCACTTTTAACCCATTTCTGAAACTTAAAAACTTTAATTTCAGGACCTTTCCCATCATTTTTGCCATTATTGACCCATTTTAACTATTTTTAAAGTATTTAATAATGTAGAAAATGTAAAAAATGTATGAGACTATCTTTTAGTAAAGTTCTGTTGTCTTGGCCTCCTTTAAAGGGCCCCCTAATGTATTTACTTATTTGTTATTTCTCATATCCATCTATTTTCTATACCAGGGGTTCTCAGTGTTGGGGTCCCAACCCCAACACTGAGACCCTAAGGTTAGGGTTATGGAAGGGGGAGCAGGATGAAATAAAAAAAACAAAACCCCACAAATTTAGAAAAATACCCAACAAGGGTTAGGTCTAGTCTCTGGCACCTTTATTTTGTGGTCCCGGGCTGACAAGAATGAGAACCCCTGCTCTAGAGATACTGTAAGACATGTTAAAGTGAGAATATGAAGTTGGTGTGCCATTAGATTTTGGCTTTTTCTGAGGTGTGCCTTGGGCAAAAAATGTCTGAAACACTGATTTGCACAGTGTGTGATTAATGTGGCATGTAGGATTATAATTTGTTCTATTGCAGAGTGTTTGCAGTGTCAAAGCCTGCTGTCTTGAATGTCTTCTGCTGAGGAGAGTGTGCATTTTTTGCATGTAGGGTGAACGCTAGGTTGTTTTTTTAGAAGAGTGAGTTTAAATCAGGAAATGTTTGATTCAAGGATGTCAGAAAGTGAAATATAAGTCTATATTTAAAACAAACATCAGTGAGTTAGATTTGAGAAGCGACGTTTATAACAAATGTATGTCGTGTAACTGGCTTGATGTTAAGCCAGCATAATTAGATTATATTACACATACCCCTGGGAACTGATGAAGCATCCTCTTGGATCAGTGACAAAAAACATCTTCAAGACTAAGACAGCAAAGCAGTTTTCTTTTGTAGCAGTGCCTGTAGAAATACTTCACCAATGATGTTAATGTCATTCTGAGATCATTTTGAATATTGCGGGGTTAGATATGAAGAAGAATCTCACTGTTCAGCTGAAAGATTAACAAAATGTTCTCCAAGGTCACTCTATGCAGAAGTCTGACTGGTACCTATGTCCTGTGAATATATCCACTATGGGACGTGAGCTGAGAGGAGGGGAGGATTTGGAAACTGCTGACTGCTAAGCCGGTGTAGCCTGTGGGTTCGATGGACTGCTGAAATGAAGGAAAGGTTATTAGAAATGTGCCCAGAACTACTGACACCGACATGTTTTACAAGACAAGGCATAACTGCAGATGAAATAAAGTTAAGGTGAGCCCACAGCAGAAGAGAGAGCATGAGTGTTGGGGATGGATCTTAATGTTGAGTAGTGTTTGATAGATTTTTCACCCATCTTTAACAGTGAGAGTGGACATGAGAGCAGATTACCGGGGGAATATCTTTGTGTGATGCACTTCCACAGGTTAGTCTCAAGAACCGATAAACTGGAGCAGACTCAGAACCAGAATCGATTTCATCAAGATGGTACCCAACCCTCGGTGCCTCATGTGGCAGGGCGAACAAAGAGGCATGCGAAAAGCATCATGTTTGAGCCTCTGAGTCAGGGGTGTCAAACCCAAGGCCCAGGGGCCAAATCCGGCCAGTGGTGCAGTGATACCCGGCCCACCAGATCATATGATATTCTTATTATAACTGTCCCACCAGTATGAGGTCTGCAGATTTCCTCCAGTATAAAAATGTGAACTTAATCTTGATGATTTACGAAATCCCCGGTGAGTTATAACAATAATAAATAGTAGAAATCATTTAATAAAAAGTCAGGGACATGGAAATTTTCAATGTTGTATCTCACAGTTATGACTCAAAGTTATGGTTTCAACTTCTTGTCTTGTATTTTGACCTTTAAGAATCACAGTTTTAAATTTTAAGTAAATTGGGATTTTTTAAATTCATAATTTTTAATTTTATCTGACATTTTCACCATCAAAATTCATGATTTGGACTTTAAGCTCAGATTTTACCTTTTCATCTCATAATTTTGACTCTTTCTATTATATTTTGATCTTTCAGATCAATATTTTAAATTTTGAGCAATATTTTGACTTCCAAAACTCACAATTTGGAATTGTATCTCATATTTTGACCTTTTAAACCCCTGATTTTGACTCCTAACTTTGACTTTTATATCTTATTTTGACCTTTAAAACTAATGATTACAAATTTTATCTTATTTTGACCTTGAAAACTCATGTTTTGGAATTTTTTTCACTTTTTTCCTTTAAAACTCACAATTTTGAATTTTATCCCATATATGACCTATTAGATTTGTGATTTTAACTTTTATCTCATATTTTCACCATCAAAAATAATGATATCAACTTTTATCTCATATATTTGCATTTTAAATACATCATCTCAGATTTTAAGCCTTTAGACTTATCATGTTGACTTTTTAAATATCAGAATCATTTATCATCAGTGCCAAGTTTTTTTCCCCCATTATTAATTTCCAGTGAAAGCGATGTTGACCTTTCATGGTTAAGTATTGACCCTGTTAGGCCCTCAGCTTAGACCCAAAGTCAGTACAATTTTGGGATTGCAGCAGACACGCCCCTTTGTAAATTGCTTGGTAACTTTTGGCCCGTGAGTCATTGGCACTAACTGTTTTTTTCCATTTAAAGCTCTCCATTGTGCCTTTCTAATCATGTCCTCCTCTTACAGAACATTTTCTAGTGAGCCTGGAAGTTGGCTGACTATCTGGGGTCTCTGAAGACAGTGATGACGTATACAACATAAGTGACACAGTTTAGAAAAATGTTGATAGCTTTTGAACCTTAAGTCATAGACACTCTTTTTTCCTCTGAAAGCTGACCACTTGGCCGTTTGTTTGCTACCATTGTTAGCCCTAGAGGACGTCGTTGTAGCCACCCTTGAACTTCAATGACTTTTCACGGTCTTTGGAGATTAAATCCACAGTTACACCTAGTGATATACATCTTTTGTATCCATTTTTGATATATTTTGGATCATGTACTTTGGTTTTCTTTGGTGGGCAGTGCCATGTTTGTTGCATGCAATGCATTGTGGGAGGGGCAGTCAAACAGTTGCGTCTCTCCTGCCTAGAGGGGTGGCACAAATTAATCTAACTGCAAAAAAAAACAAAAACAAATGAATTCCTTGTATATATGTAGATATTTTGAAAACTGTTAGTCACAGAATCTTTATTTTTTCACTGTTTTGTCCCAGGAGATGGGAGAACACGTCTGTGCAATGAAAAGGCTTAGAGACTATTGTTAACTGTGTGTTATCAATAAGAATCTTTGAGTTTCAAATTCCGAGTTGTTTAATTCTTTTGTCTTTAGACTTCTATAACTTTTTTAAAGTTCAAGAGACATTACTGTAGTATATATATTCTTAAAGCCCAGGTTGTCCTGAATAAAAGGATGTATAGAGCTTGATTGTGCACCACAGTGTTGATGTTTTATACGCTTTTTAAGACAAAAAGTCCAGACAAGATGTGATGGTGGAAAAAATAGCTGTGAGCTCTAAGGGTTAATCTGATTCTGATTCAAAGTTTGCAAACCATGCTTTTTTTACCATATACATTAGTCTGGTAAAGGTCAACTGAAAGCTGATTTCCATGCCCTCACAGTTTTTCAGAATTGGCTTCAGCCCTCAGAGCTCTAAGCTATTTTTTTTTTTTTTTTTTTTACCTTTTTGTCTCACCTGGATTTATTGTCTCTAAAAGCTTGTGGTGCTTAGTCAAGATCTTAACATCCTTTTCTTCAGGACAACCTGGGATTTAACAATGTTATTCAGAGAGCACACACATGTTCCTGAACAGGATTCTGCTATTGTTAGAAAAGTTTATTTCCACTCTAATTCTCTGGCTGTCTAACACTGAATTGAATAAATTCATCTTTATCTTGTGAGCCAAATTTCCAGAGGCTTGAAATGATTCCTCAAGCCTGCTAGTGGGAGTGACAGTTTGTGTATTAAATGTGTACTTGACCTATTTTCAGGGTCAGACTTTGATTTAACTTGTAACAGTGATGGTCATGATTATATTTCAGTCTGAATTTGTAATCAATGCCTCTCAGTGGACGCATTTGGACTCTGTGTTACATAATTCATGCAGGCATGGCCAGCAGATGTAAGAAATGATCTCTCCCTCCGTATCTTCACTTACTGTAGGCAAAGCAAAAAAGCAGCGGCTTTATGATGCGATTACATGACTGAGACGGAGTACGCTGCCAGATTATGATATTGATCACATTTTGAAGCCTTCACTTCACTTATCCTCTGAAAAAGGAGGCTGAGAAGCAAGAGTATTCTTAGTGAGAGACGACGACATGAGGAGAGAGAACCAGCGAGAGGGAAGGAGGGAGGGATGCTCAAGGGTGGCAGAATTTAGATTGAAGACACAAGAAAGGGGGAAGTGGGGCGGAGGGGTTGTCTTGGCAACCATCCAGCACTTCCTGTATCTTCCTGTCAGGGTGCGCATCAAAGGCCGCGTGCATTTTGCCTTTCCACTAGACTCTGAATGAAGGAATTAGCAAGGGCTCAATTCCAGCTATTTATAGCCTGTAAGCCCAAGAGATGGGGAGAAAGAGAGGGAGTTTAAGGAGTGTGTGGATGTGTGCGTGGGCAGGTTTTAGTATTCAGTGGGTGTCTCTATGTTTGTGTAGAAATGTGCATGCATGTGGCATGATCTTAATAATCCCTACTGGGTTTTTCCTCCGTTTTGTTACATTCATGTGGGACATGGGTTTGATCCACTCTCCCGTCCTCCCCTCATCTCTTTCATTTCTCCTTCTATTCAGCCCATATTATCTCTTTCTCATTCATTTCCATCCTCTTCATCCTACTTCCGTCCTTATATATTCCCACCATTTTGCCTCTCTGCCCTTCTCCCATCCTTTCTCTTACGCGTATCCCCCACCTCACGCCTGAAAATTCTCACAGCTTCCCAGTCTGCCGTGGATGAGCAATGAAGGCAGAAATAGGATTTAGCTGTAGACAGTCCATTTAAATGATCGCTTTAGCCTCAGGAGAATGAATTGACTTTACAACAGTACTTAAATAATAAGCTCTCAGGCTTTGACTATCCATGTTCTTTTGGCTTGGCTTCTGTAGCAGCACTCCGACACAATCTGGGATATCATCTGATTTAACTCGGGGATTGATGAAGTACATCTAATGGGATTTGATTAATTCTTGGGTACCTTTTCCTTTCAATTAAACATTCCATTAAAATTAAGCCCGCCCTCACAGGTGTGGCAGCCAGTCAGACTCATGCTGAGAAACATACCCACATTTTTGATTTAATAGACTTTAAAACTTTATTTATGACAGTAATGGCATAGAAGAGGAGTCAGGAGAGTTCACCTCAAGGTAGAATTGTCTAGGAAGGATTGTCAGGAAACTGTCGTCAAGAAAAGTATTAAAACAAGACATTTGTCAGAAAAGTATCCTCGCTATCATCAAGGTACCATCACGGAATTTAAGTACCAGAAAAGTATCATCATCAAAGTCAAGTCATTAAAGTCACGCTGCAAAAGTAGCGCTACATAAGTAACACCACGTTCAAAAGTAACGTCACATACGTAACGCCAGCTACATAATGCCACAAAAATCACACCACAAAAGTAACACCACAAAAGTAACGTTGCAAAAATAAACCCACAAAAGTAATGCCACATACAAAAGAAACATCAGGTATGTAACACCATGTATAATGCCACATGCATAAAGCAATGTACATAACTCCATGTATGTGACGCCATGTACGTAATGCCACATATGTAACGCCACGTATGTAACGCCACGTACATAACACCACATACTGTAAGCAATGCCACATACAAAAGGCCATGTCATACAGCTGCATACATCAGGCCATGTCGTAAGGCCACATACATAAAGCCACATACGTAACGCCACATACAGTAGGTAACGCCACGTACAAAAGGCCACGTTGTAAGGCCGAGTATGTAAGGCCGCGTAGGTAATATCACATCACATACATAATGTCACATATGTAACATCACACATGTAACAACACACTCTTAACGTCACACATGTAACGTAACATCACACACGTAACACATAACGTCATGCGCGAAAAGTCACGCATGTAGCATCACACACGTAACGTTACACACGTTAATGTCACACGTAACATCACTCACATAAGGCCACATACTTAAGGCCACATATGTAACGTTACATAGGTAATGACATGTACGTAATGTCACGTACTTAACGCCACGTACCGTAAGTAACGCCACATACAAAACGCCATGTCGTATGGCTGCGTACGTAAGGCCGTGTTGTAAGGCCAAGTACATAATGCCACGTACGTAAAGCCACATACAGTAGGTAATGCCACGTACAAAAGGCCACATTGTAAGGCCACGTATGTAAGGCCACATAGGTAACGTCACATCACATACGTAACATCACACATGTAACATTACACACGTAAGAACACGATCGTAACATCACACTCGTAACATCACACTCATAACGTCACACTTGTAACGTCACACTCGTAATGTCACACTTGTAACGTCACACTCGTAGCGTCACACTCGTAACGTCACACTCGTAACATGACACATGTTACATGTAACATCACACGCATAACTTCACACACGTAACGTCACTCACATGAAGCCACATACTTAAGGCCACATATGTAACGTCACATAGGTAACATCAAGTATGTAACGTCACGCATGTAATGCCACATACATAATGCCACGTACGTAAGGCCATGTATTTAAGGCCAGGTACATAACATCATGTACGAAACGCCATTTACGTAAGGCCACGTATATAACGCCACGTACGTAATGCCACTTACGTAATGCCACATACGTAATGCCACATACGTTACGTTGCCAAAAGAACATCACCAAAGGGATGTGACCAAGGAATGTCATTAAAGTAACACCACAAAAGTAATATCGCAAAAGTAATATCACAAAAGTTACATCATGAAAGTTACATCCTGATAGTTATTTCACAAGAATAAAAACACAAAACTAAAGTTACAAAACAAAAGGAATGTCACCAGGGTAACATCATCAAATATTGTTTCCAAGTTTAAGTCATCAAAGTACCATGACAATATAAAATTCATCTCATGAGTGTAATGTCTTCAAGTTATTTCATGACATTTATCTGAGGAAGCATGTCACAAATAGTGCACCAAAAAAGTGGTGTCATGAAATGAGAGTCTTGAAAACAACATTAAAGAATGCCGTATTAGCTATCACACCAACGGACCATTCTGAGTTTTACTGTGATTTTGGTCTGCTGGTAATTTGTATTCTCCTGGTTTTATTAACATATAATCTGCTTGGTCATGCTGTTTGGTGGAGGAATTTTATTTTTGCTAAATACTGAGATTTTCCCTTAATGGTTCAAATTAAATGAACTAAAAAAGGGACACAAAATTGAATTTTGATAAAGCAGAATGGAGGTTGGTGACACTGTCATTACCAAAGTCTGATTTTTTTTTCTCATTTTAATGTTATTAAGTGTTCCACTTGTTCAACTGACAATACAGTAACCTTTTAATTAATAATTTTAGTAAATAGCACATTTTTGTTTCAGTGCCTGGTTTTTGTGACTTTCACTTTGGAGCTCTGAGATATTTTTAGCAGCAGTTGTCCCCAAACTTTTGATATTGTGTGTTCATAATTTTTCAGTCTTTATCTTTAAAAGACCAGCGTTTTTAACACATACATGGCAAACTGTAGTTGTGTATTCTGGAAATGTCTTTTCCAACTCTCTCTTGTTTTTAATAAGTATTCCTTTATTGATGTATTGGTTTTGTGGTAAATGTGCAATGCTTCCTTTAAAGAACAGCCTCAGCTCCCTTTAACACTGCACTTAAACAATTAGACTAAACAGGATCCCAGTTTGTCATCTAATGTATAGCAGCAGTGGACAGTCATAAATTTTCCTGGGCTCGCAGTGTATTTGCCTTTTATAATTAATCCTCTGGTTTATTGATACAGTTCACATTCTGAACTGCTGAGTCGGCCATTCCGGCCGAGCGTGGTCAGCTATCCTGTTACCGTGTTGTTGTGCTGGGAAATTGAGATAAGCTGGAGTACAGAAACAGGGTAGTGCAATTGTGCAAGAATTTATTGAACTGCAGAATCGAGCGGAGTGAAAGTGATATCACACATTTTATTCTTAAATAGGAGTCACATTTTTCTCTCCATGCTGAATACAAACTTTAACCCATAAGAGCCCACTCCCATAATTATGTGGGGGCATTACACAGACTCAGTAGACCATGTACAACACATTTCTGACCTAAACAAATACACTTATCGCTAATGTCAATGATAAGAAATGTACTTATATGTCACGTTTGGCTTTTGTGGTTAATCTATTGTCATCTAATATTGAAAAATATGTTTACCTTTCAGTCTTGATTGCAAAGTGGTGTAATTTTATCTTTTCATTGTATTTATACAGCACGAGTCAAAATCAATTAGATTTAACAACAAACATCATTTTCAGGGGCTTTTTTTCTATATGAAAACCCAGTGAGTGGGCCCTCCACGGTCATGATCTACTGATGACATCAATGCATGTGTGCTGGATCGTTGAAATAGGGGCTTTTTAACCCCTTTTCACCACTGATTCTGTTCATTTACACCACTTTCCCATTCTATGTTCATTTTTTCCACTTTTAATTCACTTTTGAACCCCATTTTCCTGCTTCATCTAGCCAGTTTTTGAAAATGTTTTACCACTTTATACCCTTTTGCCACTTTTTAACAGCTTTTCACCATTTTCCACCTATTTTGGCACCCTTCTTGCATTTCTGTAACCCATATTTGCCACTTTTCCCATTTTTTTTTTCCTATTTAAAGACATTCTGCAACTGTATTTTATTTTAAGCCATTTGTTCCAACTTTGAACTCATTTTTGCCAGTTTTTGACCTGTTTTTACAAGTTTATCTGGCCTTTTTTCTACCTTTTTGCCTCTTCAACCCATTTTTGTCACTTTTAACCACTTTTCACTGTTTTCGTCACCTTTTTTTCTATTGTTCCATTTGTATAAAACATTTTCTTTTTTGCCATTTCAATCCCATTGTTGCCTTTTTTGAACCCTTTTCACCACTGCTTTCACTAGTTATGACACTTTTTTGACACCTGTTTTATTTTTTTCCACCTTTAAATTATTCAACCAATCACATGACCACATCAGAATGTTCAGTCTGTTTCAGTCAGGGTTATGGGTTAATAGAGGAAGATCTTTGAAAAGAGAGAATCATGCTAGCTAGTGAGGGATTTCAGCACAGACAGGACCTTATTGACAGCATCATGTGTACCTGCGTACCCTCGCGTCTTTGAGACAGGAAATAGAGTCAGGTTCTTATCCTGGAAGTCTACTTGTTATTAGACTAACCTTGAGAAAGAAGATATAAGAAGATCAAAGAGCCCAACAACCTGTGAGGCACACAGCAGAAACAGAATTCAACCATCTGGGGATTAATAATGGCTCTGGTTCACCTCAAGGCTAACTTGCAGCAAACATGCACGCACGCATGCAAACACTTGTTGGTGCACGAACACTGAGGACGACACACTTGTTAGCGCACACTCAAACACATGCACGGCTCACTCTGTGTTATGAGATATGTTACCTTTTCTCATTCTTTCCCCACCTTCTGTCTGCCACTCGCTCTTTCTTTTTTTACACACACACACAAACGCTAACACATACACACCATCTCTTTCAATTCGGCTCAAAGGCCCATCTCTTCAAGGCTTCTGAAGCTCAGGCGGCCAGTGGCACTGAATGCAAATTACCCCCTTCCCCTGCACACATACACATAGAAACAGCACCTCTGCCAGGTCCCACTGCTCACAGAGCCTCCCACAGCACTGAGCGGTTAGGGCACAGAGAGTGTAAAAGGAAAAGGAGAGATTAAAGGAAAGGACAGGTGAAGGAAAGTGACAGAAAGCAGGAGGTTATCCAGAGGTAAGACCTCCTCTGATGTCTGCTGTTCATGCAAAGGAACAGTCGATTTATTATTGCTGCACAATTTTACACAAGACGCCAGGCATTAATGACTCTAAGTTCAGAGTGACTACCATCAAAGTCTCATCATTTGTGCAACTCTGACAACAAGCCCAATCCAACATGCTCACATGTACAACCAAAATTCCCAAAAAGTTGGGGCACTGTGTAAAATGTAAAAAACAGACTGCAATGATTTGCAAACCTCACAAATCCACAACATATTCACAATCAAAAATAAACAACATGTCAGATCTGTTAACCCAGGGGTGTCAGACTCAGTCACAGCAGGAGCCGGATTCTGGGTTTAGGTCCAACCTGAGAGCCTAACAGGGTCAGTGTTTAACCACAACTGTCAACCTTATTTTCTCCAGTAATAAAATATGGAGAAAAAAAAACAGCGTTGATGATAAATCATTTGTAAATTCAGAAAAAGTATGAATTGATAAGTTCAAAGGCGCAAATCTGTGATAAAAATTCCAAGTTACTAGTTCAAACGATCAAAACATGATATTAAAAATAGAAAAATAATGTTTTAAAAGATTAAATATATGAGGAGAAAGTTGAAATCATACGTTTAAAAGGTCAAAATATGAGATCAAATTTGAAAACATGAGTTTAAAAGTCAAAATATGGCTTAAGATTTAAATTGTGAGTCTGATAGGTCAAAATATGGGATTTAAAAAGACAAAATTAGGAGTTGAAAATTTCAAAATATGAGCTAGAATTCAAAATTATGCCATAAAAAGTTAAAAATATGACTTAAATTTAAAATTGGGAGTCTAAAAGGTCAAAATATGATATAAAAAGTAAAAATTATTAATTTAAAAAATCCAAATATGACAAAAAAAATTAAATAATGAGTTTAAAAGTCAAAACATTGGATTAAAAAGCCAAAATAAGGATTTGAAAATGTCAAAATATGGACTAGAATTTAAAATGATCACTTTAAAAGTTAAAAATATGACTTGAATTTAAAATTTCAAGTCTAAAAGATCAAAACATGACATAAAAAGTAAAAATTATTAATTTAAAAAATCAAAATATGAAAAAAAATTGAAATAATGATTTTACAAGTCAAAATAAGGTATTAAAAAGCCAATGGAAGGAGTTGAAAAGGTCAAAATAAGACTCAAAATTTAAAATTGTCAATGTAAAAGATAAAAATGTGATATATAAAGTCCAAATTATGAGTTGAAAAGGTCAAAGTATGAAATGACAGGCAAAATCATAAGTTTGAGATGCAAAATTGAAAATATGAAATAAAAACACAAATATAATTCTTTCCCCACATTCTTAACTTTTAATGAAATCTTTCTTACTCTTTACGTTTTCAGATTTTTATGGTTTAACAAGGATATTTAAAATAATCAAGTTGAAGTTTACATTTTTATACAGGAGGAAATCTGCAGACCTCATACTGGTGGTTATGATACAATATGATATGATCTTGTGGGCTGGATATTATCTTTCCATGGGCCGGATTTGGCCCCCGGGCCTTGAGTTTGACACCCCTATGTTAACTTCTGAGAAGTAAGGAGACCAGTTATTGGAGTTTTGGGAGAGAAATTTTGTCCATTCTTGTCTGATGTAGGATTCAAGCTGCCCACCAGTCCAGGTTTTTTTTTTTTTTTTTGCTGCTCCAAGTGTTTCTATTAGTAAGAGGTCTGGACTGCAGGCTAGCTCAGCTTCCAGACCCTTCTATTGTGAAGCCATGATGTTGTGATAGATGCATTAAGTGGTTTAGCATTGTCTTGCTGAGATATGCAATGCCTGGATAGGAGCATATGTTGCTCTTAATCAGGAGTGTCAAACTCAATCACAACAGGGGCCAGATTCTGGATTTAGGTCCAACCTGAGAGCCTGAGAAGGTTAAAATTGGACTACAAACTGTCAACCTCTTTTTCCAGCACACAGACAGGATTTAGGTGTTTCTTCGACTCATTTGCACAGGCTCAGACAATGAAAGAGTCACAGAAAAGCCGTCCTTCTGTGGCTCCTACTCTTGGTTTGTAAAGCTAAACTGGCACTTTTTAGTCTTCCATGATTGATATCATAGTTCTAAACTCTACCACAGGTGTGTCCAAACTATGGACCGGGGGCCAAATGCGGCCATCGGCCCAATTTTGATTGGCCTGCAGCAAATTCTAGAAACAAACATCTCAACAAGAAGAATTTATTGATGTGTTGTTTTTTTGTGACAAAACTGGGACAACACTGTACATGGTAAAAATATATTCAATCAAACTATTATCTTGTTTTATGACTCCCTGATGAGTTTCACAGCAAACAGCAGTATCAATAATATTCCAGGGGCGGAGCCAGTGGTAGCTAAGGCCCAACAAGACATCCCCAAAAACCTGAAACTGACTGTCTGCTTTCCTTGTCAGCCATTAAAGCAAACATTGAGCATTGGTTCAGGCAAGCTGATGGCCAGCTGAGTAGCTCTAAGCACGCGATTGGCCAGTCACTCTAATGCTCTGGTTTAGACAACTGAAAAGTTTAAAAACAGTACTAATAATCAAGACCTGCTCTTCATGGTTGCAGTTTGTTAAGCTAAGTGTCTTCAGAGCAAAAACATGAGACTCCCAGGGCTCATAAGAAGAACATACAGTGCTTATTGTTTATATAAAACAAAAGAATGCAGACGACTTTCATTGCAGAAAACTGCACTCAGTTTGTGCTGGCTTTAATGAAGCCAGCTTCACGTCATAGTCCTTAAATCGCTGCCAAAGTTTGTTTTTTAACATAAACACAATCTCATACTGAGGTCTTAACAAAGACAAATAAAGCCTTACTTTAGTTTTCTGTGGAAGGGTCTTGTAAGGCTTAAGACAACTTTTTCTAGACAAACATGGTCTGTTTATTAATAAGGTAGTCAACCTTTGCTGAGAATAAATTGCTCTTTATTTGAGCCTTTTGTCTTGAAATTAGAAAAAGAACAGAATTGTCCCAAGTTACAGAAAGCACCCAGCCTCAGAGCAATAAATCAACGTCACAAGATATTGTAGAAATGAGAAAAATGAGCTGCAGATTATTACGCCCACCCGTCCTACAACACAAGATAAGAACATTTATAAAAACGCTGCACAGTGCAGACAATAAAGACTCGTTGAATTATACCGCACAGTTTGAGGTCATCCATAGGAGTATTCTGCTTTTTCTGAAACGCCTCTGTTTCTCTGGATTTGTCCTCAGCTGCATGAACTCACATTTCAGCACCACAGACAGCGTCAGATGAGCCAGACCTGACACGCTCACACAGCCGGCTCTAATTTGGAGCTGTAGTCTGCGTTTCTCCCACTCATGGGCTGACTGTGATACTCCGCTTATTCTTTATGAAGCAGACCACATTTGTTAAGAATCACACATTTCTTTTTATCTGACAGTCACTTTAAAATGCATTCAATAGTTAATTCTTAGTTTCTGACCCTGGATTGCACTCTACATTGTGTGATGCATTGTGGAATAAATTAAAGCTTCTATGAGGAGTTTTTAGCTGTATATGAAACAGACTCAAATCAATACCGATGCCTCTGTATGACCCACGAAATCAAGGAAGGCATTCAGTGAAAAGATTGACTGAGTTATGCAGTTATTTTTAATGCCATCGCCTCGGTGGTAAAGAATAAAACAACATTTTTATTGCACTTTTCACTGAAAATATTCACAGCGAGTCATGTGTTTGAAATTGAAAAGTTTTTTTTTTATTCCTTCAGCAAAGATTTAAGACTAACGCTTGACAACACAGGCTGTTAATATAACAACATAAACTTTAAAGTCTATTATAAGACAGACTTTTAATAGCTGTCTATTTTTAACCCTTGATTGCTTCCTAGGATGAGATTTGCTGATACATGTATCATATTTTATGTTTCTGGCATTGGAGCAGATCTAGCTGTTGGCCAGTCCACCTAGCTTTTTTCAGTGAACCGAGTCCTCCTACAGGTGGCAGTGTAGCCCAATATAAGTAGAACAGAAGTCATCCTTATTCAGTCAAGAACATGCTTTTCTATGTTCAATAAATAGTAAAAAAAACCTCCTCAGGAGAAATGCAACAAGCACTGATGATTCATAGATTACATGTTTTCACTGATGTGAATAAATTAGCACAATTATAAATAAAGCCTTTTTAAATAGCTAAATAGAACAAATAGTCTCAGGACCTTAATCCAGTTTTATTATGCAACTGGAGTTGTTATTTGACATCACTGAGAATAAGCTGTTCCCCTCCATGTGAGTGTATTTATGCAGGTTTTTAGCTTTTAATGCAAGTTCTAGCTTTTAGATTTGCCCTCACCTTATAGTCATTTCACTGACTGGACATAGCATTGCATTGATGCACATCTGCTATCATTAAACATTAAGATTAGTGTGGACCTGCTATATGTACTGTGCTTAACAAATTTATTAGACCACCTGTCATATTTGTCTCAGAGACCATCCAACATCATGAAGTGCTTTAATGAGGACTCTTTCATTTTCACTGAGCTCTCCACATTTTACCATTTTGAACAGGAATGAGGGATTTCAAACTGAATTCACCCAAATTTGAGACGCCTCACTGGGCTTCTCTGAGAAGTCAGAAATGAATCAAGCATAACATTCAACCACTAAAACTCATTTTTCTCTTCAGGAGTGCAAGTAAATAACTATAATTTGACATATTAATCAAGAAATAATAATGTGCTTTACTATTTTTTCAGTTTTTTTGTAAATCAGTAAATTTGAAAATTCATGGATAACAATGATAATTATATTTTAGCATTAAAAATATCATTTGGGTTAAAGAGCTTCTACATATTGGTGTATTAACCATTGCAGAAACATGAAAAAATGATTTTGGTAATTACCAATGCTGTTAATTTAGGGCAGCTGTGATATAAACCTTACTTTGGGTGGTGGTCTAATAAATTTGTTAAGCACTGTAAATGTATATATATATAAAGCAGTTTTTGATCAGGGGGGTTGTCATTACCATGACACAAGTTGGGGGGTCTGATGGGTTCACAAATGATGATGCATTGCAGGCGGCTGGTTTACAAGTTGGCAGGCGAGGCTGGCAGTGTCACTTTTCAACAGCTTTTCCCCATCATAAGGTCATCATTATGCTCTAAAAGAGGGATGTCAGATTCAATCACAGCAGGGGCCAAATTAGGAATTTGGATTTAACCTGGGGCCCCAACTGGGTCAAAATTTCCCATAAATTGTCCCATAAACCTCATCTTCACCAGTAAGAAGTTATAGGGAAAAAAACTTAACATTGATGATAAATGATTTTGAGACTGAAAAAAAGTCAAAAATTAAGAAAATCGTGACTTTTAGGCAAGGCAAGGCATGGCAAGTTTATTCGTATAGCACATTTCAGCAGCAAGGCAATTCAAAGTGCTTCACACAGGACATTAAAATACAATGAAAAAGGAGAAAAAGAAACACAATGAAAACATTTTTAACAAAGCATGTAAAAGGTGATCAAAACAGCAAATAAAACTCAAAAAACATAAAAACACAGATATTAAAGTTAAAGTTTCAGTGCAGAGTTTGAGCAAAAATAGAAAATTTAAAAAGTAATAATGTTTTTCAGTCAAAGGCAGCAGCAGGTGTGTCTTCAACCTTGATTTAAAAGAACTCAGACTCTCAGCAGACCTGATGTTTTCTGGGAGTTTGTTCCAGGTATACGGAGCGTAGAAACTGAACGCTGATTCTCCATGTTTGGTTCTGACTCTAGGGACACAGAGCAGACCTGCACCAGACGACCTGAGCGGTCTGGATTGCTCATACTGGACTAGAAGGTCTCTGATGTATTCAGAGCTTTATAAGCTAACAGGAGGATCTTAAAGTCTATTCTCTGAGAGACAGGGAGCCAGTGAAGAGACCTCAGAACAGGAGTGATGTGGTCCACTCTCTTGGTCTTAGTGAGGACTCCAGCTGCAGCGCTCTGGATCAGCTGCAGCTGTCTGATGGACTTTTTAGGCAGACCAGTAAAGATACTGGCACAATAGTCAACTCCACTAAAGATAAATGCATGGACCAGTTTTTTTCAAGGTCCTGCTGTGACATTAGTCCTTTAATCCAAGAAATTTTCTTGAGGTGATAATATGCTGACTCTGTAATTGTTTTTATGTGTTTTTTTTTTTTTTTTAATTCAGGTCTGAATCCATGACAACACCAAGATTTCTGGCCTGGTCTGAGGTTTTTAACTGAAGTGACTGGAGCTTTAACAGCTAAAATGCTGGATAAAATTCAGAACTGTGACCTCTACATGTCAAAATATGAGACAATATTCAAAATCATGAATTTTAAGGTCAAAAGAGAAGATAAAAATGTACAATTTTGAATCTAAAAGGTCAATATTTGGGATTAAAAGTCAAAATATGAGAAATAAAACAAAATAATGAGTTAAAAAGGTGAAAATATGAGATAAAGTTCAACATCAAGGGTTTTAAAGGTCAAAATAAGATAAAACGCTGAATCATTCATTTTAAATGTCAAGTTATGAGAAAAAAAATTATGAGTTTTAAAGTTCAGGATATGAGACAAAATTTTTAGATTTTAAATAAAAAATGTCAATATTTGGGATTTAAAGTCAGAGTTAGAAGTTGAAAATGCCAAAATGTGTCTTGAAAATTAAAAATTGTGAATCTAAATGGTCAAAATATGATATAAATACGATATAAAAGTGAAATTTATGATTTGAAAATTTTAAAAAGTCATAATTGCAAGATATAAAATTCAAAATATGAAATGAAAATACAACTTTATTTTCCCACATTCCTGACTTTTTTATCAAATTATTTCAACTCTTTCTAATTCTTATGACTTAAAAATGATATTTTCAATCATCAAGTTTACATTTTTATATGTGAGGAAATGTGCAGACTTCATACTAAAGGGTCAGATCTAATAAACATATCATGTGATCTGGAGGGCCAGGTTTAACTGTAACATGGGCCGGATTTGGCCCCCAGGCCTTGAGTTTGACACCCCTGATTTATATGGAGCAACACAAACAAGATTGTAACTATGAGTCTCATCTTTAAGGAAATACATTTATAATTTTAGCTATGACACATGTAATAATTAAAGACCCGTGCAACAGAAAAATGTACTCTTCTGCTTATTTCAAGATAATAGACAGTTTGTCCTTGATAATACTCAAAGTTTTTGTCCAGAATACTCCTTTTATTCTGGGATTTCACGTCCACCTTGCTGTGTTTAAAGCTTAAATAAACGCAGGATTAGGGAATGATTGCTTCAGTCTTTATAAATAAACTCATCAGAAGTGTTTTATTGTTAATCACCGTGATTTTTACAGAAACATCCAATCAGAGGTAGTCCACTCGTCTGTGCAGTAACTGCTGCAGCTTCAGTCTCCAGGTGACACAGCAGATTACACTGTGTGTTTTGTTAGAACGCTGCTTGGGGGCGATGAGGTGGCTCAGTGGAGAGAGATGGCAATTGAACTGTCCAGAAGCATTAAAATAACATGTATCCTGTTATATCACTGTTGTCAGCCTGGCCTTATTTCCCACAAGTCTCCTTTATTCCAGCGTTCAACTTTAACAGGATTTCGATCTTATTTCAGATGACCTTAGCAGGACAAATCAGTAAAAATTGAAACTCTGTTGATTTCATAACACGTTGTAAGCAAGTGTGTATTTTAGAGCAGCCTTTTCCTTTGGTAGAATACGCACAGCTGGCAAACACAAGGATGTGGAGCAGATAAAGAGCCAGAGGAAGACACAAAGAAAGTTTAAAAAAATGTGTCTACAACTTGGTGTCCCTCCTGGGCCTTTGACCTAAATTACCCCCGTCCTCCGTCTTGGCGCTCCCACTGTGTTCCACTCTGTCAGCATTAGGAGCTCTGCCTCATCCGCTCACTGGTTAGTAATGTCCCAGTGCTGCAGCCCGCGGAGGAATAAGCTCTTACAAGGCTGGCCTGAGATGAGGAGGATGGATTTAGATGGAGGCAGGGAGGAAGGATGGTGAAGGGTCTGCTCCAAACAAGCTTTGTGCCTCTTTTCTTTGTGTCTACACTGCCAGACCAGTCCTAAAAACAAATTCTGATTCCTTTTTAGAGCTTCTGCTGTTACTGACCTTTCCCAGCGTTAGTGTTTGGATGTTTTGGGAGGATATTAGCGACACCTGAGAGAAGCCTGCAGGTTAGAATGAAGGATACAGCTAAATCTTTGGATGTCCCGTGGCAGAGGTTCTCAACCTTTTCAGCCCGTGATCCCCAGAATAAAGGTGTCAGAGACCAGGGACCCCCACTGGACCTGAAGGTGGCTCAACACGGTCATACACATTCAAGAAGAGTCATGTGGAGACAAGCCCGACCAGTAGGGGGGAACAATGGCCCAGCCAAACTGGGGGCCAGCAAAACCATGGCCCATTGTAAAGTAAAGCTGAAGTATTTTATATTAAACCTGAATCATAATCACTCTTATAAAAGAAACAAATTTTAATTCATTTGTGCAGTAAGTAGCCCTCTTAAAAATGTTAATTATTCTGTTTAAAACAGAATTTAAATACATTAAAAATAGCTAAAATGGGTTGATAATGGCAAAAATGATAGGAAAGGTGCTGAAATTTGAATGTAAAAGTAGCAGAGATGGTTTAGAAATGACACAAATTGGCTAAAAGTAGCAAAAAAGGGTTAAATTGGCAAAAACAGGAATATTAAGGAGTAAAAGGGGATTTAAAAGTGGCTGAAATGGTGTTAAAGTTGCAAAAATAGGTGGAAATTTGGTGAAATAAGATGAAAAAATTGTATAAACTTTTGCCCATTTAAGCTAGCTTTTGCCATTAAATACCACTTTTTCCTACTTTTTCCCCATTTTTGACACTTTAATTAAAATAAATTTTAATGAAAAAAAATCAACTTTTGTTTTTCAGCTTATGAAATTATGAATTATTAAAAATCCTAAGAACAGCCTCACAGGGGTTTGAATTGGTAAAAAAATCTGTATTAAATCAGAAAGTGAATATTTCAATTTCAATGTTTGTTTAAAATAATGCAAATGTTGTTTGTTATTTCTTATATGATTGAGAATAATTTTTAATAAATGCTAATTTTATTCCTGCATTTCAGGGGTAAACAATCTGGTATTTATACAGATTTTTAATCAAATAAGAAATGTAAAACTCTGTTTTTAATTCTTATATCTGTTTTATTTATCCACGTTTCCATCCAGTTAAGGAATCAGAAGCCCGGGGTGCTGGAGAGACCTCTTGGTTTCGTCTCGTGCTGTTTTTGACTTTACCCGCTGTCTAATGGCATAAAAAGCACCAAATCAAACTGAGAAAGGTTCCTGTTGTCTTGTCCTACCTAATATGTGAGAGAAAAGCTTTGGTGTGAAAGCAGCTGTACGAGTTCAAAGCCCACACAGACAGATGAACGATGACACTGATCTTTGGATCATACTGGAAGGTTATTGCACGGATCACCTGCAAGCCTTTGTTTAGGGCAGGAATAGCCCAGGGGTTGAGTGACTGTTCAAACACACAAACACAGATTGGCTCCTCTGTGTTTTTCATGGACAAAGACGTGAAAGACAATATACCGCCGAGATTACCTCAAAGATGAAATACAACATGAAATGGCAACAGAGCAGCTGAGCCTGTCGGCATTTTGATAGCTCAACATAACGGCCTCCCCGCGTCTTTCTCTTGTTTTCCTTTACCTTCCCCGCCCTCGCCGTATGTCAGACAATATAAAGACTCTTTGCTCTTCAAAGGTTAGCCCAATAAAGAGCACACGCAGCTCAGCTGACAAAACCGCAAATGTCAAAGCGGTTAAAAAGTAGGATTTTCTCAACTTGCAGCTTATCTTTTTAATGGGGAGACAAACAGTGGGCGCTTTCAGACAGAAGAAAAGCATCATGGGTGATGGAGAGAAAGCCTCTTCAGCTATCTATCACCTCTGGAACACAGGAAATAACACTTTTGAGGCTGACAGATGACGAGTGCGCCACACGCTCTCATGCACAGACGTATCCTGACACAGAACAGACTGAAGGATATCAGCCAATAATATTGCTTCTGAAATGATCACGTTACTGTTAGCATTAGCAGAGACATTTAGGAGCTCTATGCAAGATCCAGAGGGAGGGAGAAATGCCACAAATACATAGAATCAGATAAAATCATGTTATTAGGGATTCCAGAGACTTTTATCAAATCACAGTAAGTCAAGTTTCCTCCAGTTAAAGTGAATGCTGTTTATGCTTGTCTTCCCTTTTTGATATACAAGCACATTGTAAGGAGTTATGAAGATGCTGCTAGAACAACTCTAAAAGTGACGCTCTGTGTCTGTGCTGTGTTTTATTTTGAAAAGCCGCACATTCTTCGTGTAGGACTCCACATACTTGGCTTGTTTTAGATTTTTACTTCAGGAATACAAACTCACACTATTGATTTTAGTTTTTGAAGTTCTTGTTCCTTTTAGGCAATAACAGAACTTTACTTGAAGCATCTTAGGGTAAAGTTGGCTTGTTCAAAACTGAGCATTTTATCTCGAATTCCAAGGTTGAGTAGTTTTCAAAAAGTAGCGTTAGTGGCATTTGTGTGTGTCTGTCATGTGCAGTAACAATATGTTACTTGAGAATGTTGAGAATGTATTTTTCCACCCTTATTTGCGCTTATTGTCGTCTATGTATATAGTTATCTTTTGCACTGTTTTGCACACCCAGAGTCCTAGACTCCAAAAATGACTGGTGATTGTTCTAAACATGTATAGGTTCACATTTCAAATGTCAAATCAAAACTTCATGAGCAATAACAACATTTCATCTCATAAAAGCCATGAAAAACACATCAGTTTTGTGTTTTTCTTCTTTTAAACTGCTGACAACTCCATATAATGAGCAATAATCATTAACCAGGTGTTGAAAAGTCAAGTTCAAGTACTCCTGGGAAAAAGGACCAAAGCTCTCAGACTTAGGGCATTTCCTGACTATTTTACAGCCATAATAAAAAAAAAAAATGTCCAAATCACCATTTTTAGACTCAGTAGGTAAAGGGTTAATTCAGTTGTACAGTAAGTAGCCCTCTTAAAAATGTTAAGCTTTCTGTTTAAAATAGAATTAAAATACATTAAAAATAGCTAAAATGGGTCAATAATGGTAAAAAAAATCATGGGAAAGGTGCTGAAATTGGAGTTTAAAAGTAGCAGAAATGGGTTAGAAGTGCCAAAAATTGGCTAAAAGTAGCAAAAAAACAAAAATGTGTTAACCGGTTTTCTATATCAGTTCAAATATTTTTATGTAAGTATATTACATATCCCATTCTGGATAGTGGCAGATTTGTCTATAGGAAGTGTTTGCTCCCCTAGATTCTCACCTTGCCTTCACATTTGTCAGGGAAAGTTGCTCCACTCATTCAATTTGATATGAAAAGGTGAACAGAGCTTCTCCAACACTGAGATGTGACACATGCTGGTTTGCCAAACCCTAACCCTCTTTAAGATTTAGACCATGATCATATAAAGTGTCTTGGTTATGCAGAGGTGCACATATGAGCGTGAACATGTGTCAGACTTAAACACAGCTCTGCTATGTTGCTGCTAAAGCTAACTATGTTTGCTTCACAGACTGACAGAATTAGCCGTCTAACAACCTTGAATCCCAGAGAACCCCATTCTGAACTTTACACAGATAGGCATATAAATGTTTATATATCGTTCTTAAGAGATTCATACCAGTCTGTTCACCATGTGTCTGCTCTTTTACTCAAAGACTAACAGCTGCTGCAGCATGATGGTAAAACTGGTGGTGAGTGCTACAAAACATGCAGAAAAAAAGAGGTTTTTGGAGCTTTTGGGCATCAAAATTGCACACCGTGCTACTTATTTTTCATAAAGACATATTATATAGAGAGAACTCAACTGAGTCTAAAACAGTCTGAAAGCTGACAGCCTGAACATGAGTGAAACAGACAGATAAACGGATGAAAGGGCCTGTTGTATACCTGGTGCATGCTAAGCATTATTGCTTGCAGCAAAGGTGTGTTTCTTGTCTTTGCATTTTCAGGTGCACCTAAAGAAATTTATTTCAGCTTGATTCAAAAAGTAAAACTCACAAATTATATAGCTAAATTACACACAGGGTAAAACATTTAAACTATTTTTTCTAATTGTGATTGTTATGGTTTACAGCCAGTAAAAATCCAAAATTCAGTATCTCATGAAATTAGAATATTGTGAAAAATTTCAATAATGGCGACTCATGGTGTCACACTCTAATCAGCTATTTTATTTGCCTGTAAAGGTTTTCTGAGCCTTTAAATGGTCTCTCAGTCTGGATCAGTCACCTAAACAATCATGGGGAAGACTGCTGACCAGACAGATTTACAGAAGATGATCACTGACTCCCTGAACAAGGAGGCTTAGACGCACAAGGTCACTGCTAAAGAAGCTGTCTGTTAACAGAGTGCTGTATCCAAGCACATTGATGGAAAGTTGAGTGGAAGGAAAAAGTGTGGCAGAAAAAGGTGCTCAAACAACAGGGATAACACTCTTAAGAGGACTGTCAAGTAAAACCATTCAAGAATCAGCGACCAACAATCAAAACTACCTGGGCCTCCATAACACCTCAGCAGTGCCGCAGGCTGATCGCCTCACGCCACGCTGCAGTAATGCAGTAATTCATGCAAAAGGAGCCCAGACCAAGTACTCAGCACATAAAAGACCATACTTTTCAGAAAGACAACATTTCTTTATAGAGATCATCGTTATTGGTCTTATCTTGTATTCCCAACCGCAGTTCTCCTGAATGCTGAATGAGATTTCCCTGCTGGTTTTTCCGTTATTTTGCGGCATTATTTTTACCCTCTACTTTCACACGCCTTCCAGGGCCGGCTGCTGAGAAGCGTCCCCACAGCATGATGACTGCCTTCATCGTGCCTCACAGTGGGGATGGTGTGTTTGTGGTGATGTCAGTGTTTGGTGTCTTGTCTCACAGCCAAAAGCTCCGTTTTGGTCTCATCAGACCAAAGAACTTTCTTCCTCTTGACCATTGAGTCTCCCACATGCCTTTTGGTGAACTCTAGTCCAGATTGAATCTGAGTTTTCTTCAACAATGTCTCTCTCTTTTGACTCTTTGACTGGTGAAGAACCCGGCCAACAGTTGTTGTCTGCAGAGTCTCTCCCATCTCAGCTGCTGAAGCTTGGAACTCCTTTAGAGTAGTCATAGATGTCTTGGTGAACTATCTAGTCTCCTTCTTGCACGCTCACTCAGTTTGTGAGGACGGCCTGATCTAGGCAGATTTACACACGTGCTGCATTCCTTCATGTATTATCTCTGCCAAGGAGGTTATGTGATCAGGTGGATTTGTTAGTCAGTTAGTTAGTTAGTTTGTTAGCAACATAACTCATGAAGTTGTGGACAGATTTTGATGAAATTTCCAGGAAATGTCAGAAATGGCATAAGGAAGAACTGATTAGATTTTGGGAGTGATCCGGATCACCGTCTTTACACCAGGAGATGGTGGACATGAGTAACTTCAATCCCAGCAGCATTTTGGGTGTGTTTCTATTTTGGAGTTTATAGAGTTTGAAAGACGCATGCCTGGTTGAGGAGACGAGTCGGAGCGTAACAGAGAGAAAGACAGCAAATTTTAGCGAGAATACTCACAATGCTGGGAGGAATAGAGGAATATTCACCCTCTGCTTTGACTTCCAGTCGTCTAGTGAGACCATGGGTGAGACTGTCAGTGCATCTGTTGGCACCGGCAGGCAATGCTTCCACCATGACAGTCCACCTGTAACGAAGCCAATGTCTCTCACCATGTTTCCACCCCACCGGGGAGGGAGTAGTCGGCGAATGCTGTGGTGGGGGGCACATGGGGACGGATCCAGGAGTTTTTTAAAGGATTCTTCACTATTGGGAGATAGGGCCAATGGTGGAGGTCTGCGCTCTCTGAGTGCTTTTCTAGTTGATGATGGATTTAAGTGAACTCTGGGGATGTTTGGAGCCTAAAATTTGCTTTGAGTTGCTAGGAGTGTTCTTTTGTCTTCATGGTGTAATGGTAGTCAGGAAAACTTATTAACAGATTCTCTGTCCACATTTATATTAGTGAAGTTTTATTTGTATTTTTTTTCTTCTTTTTTTTTTTCCAAAAGCCAAATTACATCATGATTGATTTATAAAATTAAAAAAATCACCTAAGGGGTGAATGCTCTTACAGGAACTTGACAAAAATATGATAAAGTCTTAAACTTTAGTGAAAGTATGCATGGTTTCAGCCATAATGCCTGGAGAAAATAAGTGGAGGTATTCCTGGTGCGTGGTCACACGTGTAGAAAATGACTTTAACCTTTAATGTTACTCAATAATTACCACCCATAAATGCCACAGCATTCACCTCCTCGTAACTCTTCCCATGTTTCTTAACCATTTTTGCTCTTCCTCTTTGTCTCTCTTACCCTCATCAGTCATCTATTTTCCTCTTTACTTCCTCTTCTTCCTCCTGATCATCTCATGTCCCTTCCCTCCTGCTAAGAATCCACTCTGACGGCCTTTTTCTTACCCTCACTTTTTTCCACGTCATTCTCTTCCCCTTCAGCATATTTCTCCCTCCAATCTCAATACCTGTACAAACAACACTGTTTCTCATTGTCTCGCTACCTTCACCTTACTTTGCCTTTCTAAAGCACACACTGATTTTCTCTCCCTCCATCTCTCAAACACACATCTTTCTTCAGAGTCCTAAGTCAGCATCCTCTACATCAGTGGCTTTCAAACTGTTCTCACCCAAGGCACACCTAAGGTCAAGCCAAAATCTCAAGGCACACCATATTCATACGGCAAAAGTGGGCAAAAGGTGGCAAAAATTGGTTAAAAGTGATGAAAAAAACATGGCAAAATTTGGCAAAATGTGGCAAGACGAAGTCAAAAATGGCTAACAAATGGCATAAGGAGCCAAAAAATGGGTAAAAATTGGCAAAAACATGTTGAAAGTGTCAAAAAGGTGGCAAAATGTATTACAAGTGGCCTAAAAGGGTTAAATGTTGTAAATCGGGTTAAATGTGATTTTAAAAAATGGGCAAAATGTGGCAAAAACATGGCCAGACAAAGGCAAAGCAAGCAAAATTTGGCAAGAAAGTGACAAAAATGGGTTGAAAGTATCAAAAAGGTGGCAAAATGTATTACAAGTAGCCTAAAAGGGTTAAATGTTGTAAAACGGGTTAAAAGAAATGGGCAAAATGCGGCAAAAACTTGGCCAGACAAAGGCAAAGTAAGTGAAATTTGGCAAGAAGGGGACAAAAACGGGTTGAAAGTGTCAAAAAAGTGGCAAAATGTATTACAAGTGGCCTAAAAGGGTTAAATGTTGTAAATCGGGTTAAAAGTGATTTTAAAAAATGGGCAAAATGTGGCAAAAACTTGGCCAGACAAAGGCAAAGTAAGTGAAATTTGGCAAGAAGGGGACAAAAACGGGTTGAAAGTGTCAAAAAAGGCAAGGCAAATTTATTTCTATAGCACATTTCAGCAACAAGGCCATTCAAAGTGCTTCACACAGGACATTAAAATACAATGACAAATGGAAAAAGAAACACAATGGAATCATTTTGAAAGAAAAATGTGAAAGGTGATAAAAAAAGCAAATAAAACCCAAAAAAGATAAAAACACAGATATTAAAGTAAAAATTACAGTGCAAAGTTGGGATGGAAATATAAATATAAAAAGTAAATGTTTTTCAGTCAAAGGCAGCAGCAGGTGTGTCTTCAACCTTGATTTAAACGAACTCAGACTCTCAGCAGATCTGATGTTTTCTGGGAGTTTGTTCCAGATATATGGAGCGTAGAAACTGAACGCTGATTCTCCATGTTTGTTTGTGACTCTAGGGACACAGAGCAGACCTGCACCAGATGACCTGAGCGGTCTAGATGGTTCATACTGGACTAGAAGGTCTCTGATGTAATCAGTGCTTTATAAGCTAACAGGAGGATCTTAAAGTCTATTCTCTGAGAGACAGGGAGCCAGTGTAGAGAGTGATGTGGTCCACTCTCTTGGTCTTAGTGAGGACTCCAGCAGCAGCGTTCTGGATCAGCTGCAGCTGTCTGACTGAATTTTTAGGTTAATAGATAATAAATGGACCATAAATCCCAAGGTGACATATAAGTAACATTTCCTGTTCTTGACAGTAGAGATAAGGTCAGTTTTATCTACTCTATTGAGTCTGTGTTATGCCCCACCCCCATCATTTAGCTCTGAGGAGAAATGGTTGTGGGCTCTTATGGGTTGAGAAAGAAGAGTTGTCCACACTCTGATTTAAGAAGTCCTTCTACTGTCGGTGCCGTTGTTGGACTGGACATTTAGCACTGAGACACAGTTGCTGGTGCTGGTTTTTCTCCAGTCTGATTTTGAATTTCTGCAAACACGCTGGCGCTCAGTGACATGACTCCACTTGATATCCAGTAAAGTCAGGGCTGCATCTCAGCCTTTTGTGTGTTTTGAGAGTTAGCCCAGCTTTGTTGTCTCATTTGCAAACGTTAGCGGACACAAATGCTGACTGCAAATATTAAGCATGTTGTTTTTAAGGAATGAAGCCCCTAGCCACCTTCAATTATTTTCTAGGTCTAATATTTTCTCATGTTTTCCATCTTTTTAAGCATATCCTAACATACAGGCCCTCAGGAGAACACAAGCACTGCAAATGTTGATAATTTACTTTTTAAAGATACCAGCTGCACCCAGCATGCTCAAAAAGCTTCATTCTCATAGGACCCTGAGTTCCTGTATCTATTAACTGTGGTAAATGTTTAATGGTCTCTTATTACAGCAGCTGAACACTGCATAGCTAAACTTCAAATGTTGTTTTTTTCATATCACTTTGAAATCTACTTTCCAGAGCAGGAGCGATGAATTTCATGATCATTCTCGAGTCATATTTATATTCTTTTCCTCTCTGTCCAAAAACTGAATTACACCCAGTGCAGCCGTCAACTTTTCTGGGCGGTATTATTAATTCATTTGATGCCTAAAAAAGAACGCTTGTGGTATACAGATAAAAATACATCTGACACATCTGCAGAACTACCCAAACATGTTTAATTTATCTGTTTTTTATGCACATATTCTCACCAGAGAAGATGAAGCACGAGACTTAAAATAGTCCAAACTCAACCGCAGCACATCGGCTTCTAATGGGCCTGGAAAAGAGGAGTTACTGAGTTTGCACTTTTTAAAACCACGACATTGGTGGCATATTTTCAAAGATATCAAGACTTTTAGCAGATATGATGACACCAACATTTCAGCATACAGATGTTGCACATGTAAAAGCTTGGAAAAATAAATTCCTGTTTGGCCAGATTATCATAAAATACAAACTGGTAGAGAATTCATTTCCCCCCTATTAAGTGTTGTTACCGCCTCCTAGACTCACTGTGCTGCTAAATCAATGCTTTAGTTCGGCGTTACTCAACCCTGCTCAACCAAAGAGCCAAATTATTGAAAAATACATTTGCAAGAGCCACAATCTAAGTGGCGAAAAGTGGCAGTTAAAACAAGTTAAAGGTTGCAAAAATGGTCAAAAAGCAGCAAACACTGGGAGAAAAGTGTCAAAAGAGGGCAGAAAGTGGCAAAAGTTGTTGAAAATGACCATAAAATGAATTACAGGTGGCAAAAATGGTTAAAATGTGGCAAAAACATGGCATAACAAAGGTGAAAAGAGACTTAAATGGGCAACAAGCAATGGGGAAAAGTGGCAAAAATTGACAAAAATTGGCAAAAAATTGCAAAAAGCAGGATAAAAGTGTCAAGAATGGGTGAAAAGTGACAAACAGGAGTGGCAAAAATGGACTAAAAGCAGAAAAATTGGAATAAAAGAAGAAAAAATTTGCAATTGAGGGCAATGTAAATATACAGAAAAATAAAGTCTGACCATTAAAGCCTGCTGTATAAGAGTAGGAAACAAACGGATTTATATAACTTGCAATAGAGAATTTCTGAGGCTGTTTCCGTTCTAAGGGTTTCTGGGGAATAATATTTCAAATAAAGACATAAAAGAGCCACATGTTGAGTATCACTGCTTTAGTTATTGTCCATACCAAGACAGAATCCTGACAGTATCGTCTGTCTTGGTCCTGTAACGTTGCCTCCTATAAAAAAGGTTTTAATCACTGTAAACTGCCAGCCAAGGTTATTGTGTATTGATTAAGATGGACAGGCTTAGGGGAGAAAATCCCCTGTTGTCTCCATACAAAGTTTTGTGACTCAGCGAGACATGAAGTAAGCCAGAACATTGTCTCATCAGGACAGCACAATATTGGAGAAACTGACATCGCAGTGTCTTCATTTTGCTGCAATTTTAGGTTTTAAAAATGAAAGATGCTTTAGGGGCTGCACGGCGGCACAAAGGTTGCCTCGGAGTGAGAAGGTTCCTGGTTCTCTTCCCGGTCAGACCCTCTCTATGCGGAGCTTGCATGTTCTCCCCGTGCATGCGTGAGTTCTCTGCAGGTACTCCGGCTTCCTCCCACCATCAAAGACATGCTTGTTAGGTAAAAAGGTGACTCTAAATTGCCCGTAGGTGTGAGTGTGAGGGTGACGGGTTGTCTGTCTCTATATGTCAGTTCTGTGATTGACTGGCGACCAGTCCAGGATGTACCCCGCCTCTCACCCAATGACAGCTGAGATTGGCTCCAGCTGGATGGATGGATGGAAGATACTTTACTGGGTATATTTCTTGTTCTTTTCATGAAGAGCTGAAAAAACCTAATTTTTTTTTTTTGAGTATTTAAAAAGTCTGCCTTCCTTCCACTAAACAAATCTGTCTTTGGTTTCATTCACTTTTGGTTGAACCCTCCTCAAGTGATTCTAACACAGCCTTAGAAAGATGGAGAGAGAACAGAGAACACTAAAAAAAAATATTAGACTTTTGTGGTGCAGTTCTGGAATTGGAATGAGATTTAACAGTTCTCAATTGCCTTGGAGAAACTGGCCTTAAACAGAACCTTGTCTAGACCTTTTACATCTTACACTATGATTCTGGCCCAAAACATGACTCCGCCCCCTCCTTGCTGACATCACAGCCTTGTTGGGACATGGTGGCCATCCACCAACCATCCACTACTCCTCCATCTGGACCATCCAGGGTTGCACGGCACTCATCAGTAAACAAGACTGTTTGAAAATGAGTCTTCTTGTATTTCTGGGCCCACTGCAACCGTTTCTGCTTGTGAGCATTGGTTAGGGGGGGCTGAATAGTAGGTTTATGCACGACTGCAAGCCTCTGGAGGATCCTACACCTTGAGGTTGGTGGGACTCCAGAGGCACCAGCAGCTTCAAATACCGGTTTGCTGCTTTGTAATGGTATTTAGCAGCTGCTCTCTTAATCTGATGAATTTGTCTGTCAGAAACCTTCCTTGTTATGCCTTTATCTGCGCAAACCTGTCTGTGCTCTGAATCAGCCACAGATTTCTTCACAGTACGATGATCACGCTCTTTGAGGCTTTTCAGCAGCAGAGATCCTTATTGCTGAAACCTGTGGCCTGCTTAATAATGTGGAAAGTCCTTCTTAAGTAGTTTTCTTTTTATCGGGCTCACCTAGTAAACTAATTATCACAGGTGTCTGAGATTGATTTCAGTGATCCAAAGAGACACAATACCATCTGAGTTTAACTGAAATACAAAAAAATGAATGTTTATGAATCTAAAATCCAATTTGCATAATCATTTGCTGTTTTCATTAGTAGCACTTACTCTTCCAGCCTTTTTTTGCCCTAATTCTTCTTTTGTGAGATGTGTTTCTGTCATCACATTCAAAATGGGCTAATCATTTTCATGAAATTGTAAAATGCCACAGTTTGAACATCTGATTTGGTCTGATTCCACGTCCTTTTCCCCGGATCTAGGGATGTGAGTGCGCTCTGACTCAGTAAGGCGTTCTTATATCCCAGGGGTGTCAAACTCAGTCACAGCAGGGGCTGGATTCTGGGTTTAGGTTGAACCTGAAAGCCTAACAGGGTCAACATTTAACCATAAACTGTCAACCTCATTTTCACCAGTAATAAAATATGAAAAAGCACTGATAATAAATCATTTGGAAATTCAAAAAAGTAGAAATGATAAGTTTAAGGCTCAAATCTGATATAAAAATTGCAACTTATTAGTTCAAAAGATCAGAACACGATATTAAAAATAGGAAAATAATGTTTTTAAAGAGCAAATATATGAGGAGACGGTTGAAATCAAACATTTGATAGGTCAAAATATGAGATCATATTTGAAATCATGAGTTTAAAAGTCAAGATATGACTTACAATTTTAAATTGTGAGTCCGATAGGTCAAAATATGGGATTAAAAAGCCAATATTAAGTGATGAAAATTTAAAAATATGAACTATAATTCAAAATGATGACTTAAAAAGTTTAAAATATGACTTAAATTTAAAATTTGGAGTCTAAAAGGTCAAAATATGATATAGAAAGTAAAAATAGTTAATTTGAGAGGTCAAAGTATGAGTAAAGAATTAAAATAATGAGTTTGAAAGTCAAAATATGAGATTAAAAATCCAAAATTAGGAGTTGAAAATGTGAAAATATGAGCTAGAGATCAAAATGATGACTAAAACAATTAAAAATATATATTAAATTTCAAACCTGGAGTCCAAAAGTACAAAATATGATATTAGAAGTTAAAATAATTCATTTGAAATGTCAAAATATGAGTAAAATTTGAAATAATGAGTTTAAAAGTCAAAATATGGGATTAATAATCAAAATTAAGAGTTGCAAATGTAAAAATATGAACTAGATTTCAAAATGATGACTTAAAAAGTTAAAAATATGACTTAAATTTAAAATTGGGAGTCTAAAAGGTCAAAATATGATATAAAAGTAACAATAATTAATATAGAATGTCAAAATATGAGGAAAAAAATGAAATAATGAGTTTAAAAGTCAAAACATGGGATTAAAAAGCCAAAGTAAGGAGTGGCAAATGTCAAAATATAACTTAAAATTTAAGATTGGGAATGTAAAAGGAAAAAATGTGATATGTAAAGTCCAAATTATGAGTTAAAAAGGTCAAAGTTTGAAATTAAAGTTCAAAATCAGAAGTTTAAAGTGTAAAATTGAAAATATGAAACAAAAACACAAATTAATTTCTTTTCCCACGCTCTTGACTTTTTACGAAATGTTTCTTACTCTTTACTTTTTCAGATTTTTATGGTTTAACAAGGATATTTAAAATAATCAAGTTGAAGTTTACATTTTTATACAGCAGGAAATCTGCAGACTTCATACTGGTGGTTATAATACAAAATAACATGATCTTGTGGGCCAGATATTATCGTTCCACGGGCCGGATGTGGCCCCTGGGCCCTGAGTTTAACACCCCTGTTATATCCTTGTTTTTTGTGGATGTTCATTAATGTCCGTATCAATTACACCACGCAGACCTTCAGAGAGAACATGGAGCACTTTGCACCTTCAGTAGATCTACTCTGCAGCTCTCCAACATAATGTCCTGTTCAGGTGCCATTTGTGCGCCCGCTGATGTTCTTCTTGCGCCTTGACAATACTGTCTAATAAACAGTCATACAAATCGCCTCATTTAATTGAGGGAGCTGAATTGAGACCTGATTATACAAGAGCAGCAGAAAACTGATTGTGACAGGGTGACTAATGACGGCTTTATAAATCCATTTAGAACATTCTGAAGGTTGAATGTTGCACGTCACTAAGAGGACAGGAGCTCCTCTGCCTCGCACAGGATCCTGTTTTAACTGCCATTCATCTGAAACCAACTTCACAGTTTGTTGGTAGTGTAGTCACAGTTTTCTCATGGCAGCCGCTCATCTGTGACCTGCCCACACGCCGCTCCACTCGCAGCGTTTAGTAACTAAGAGAGCAGTGGCGTGTGATAATGAAGCAGCAGATTGGTGTTATCGTACGTCTTCCTACTTGCCTGCCTGATTGTCTGTACATCTTCAGCATCCTTTCACTGCTGAGACGTTCTACTTACAATGCATGAAATAGAGAATGCATGTGTGGGTGAACGACTTCCACGTCTCACTCATTACTCCTCTAAAACCTGCTCTCACATGCACACTGGTGCACAAATCCTATTTCTGCTGCCGTATTTTAGCTTTAGGACAAGAGCGACGTCCCCGTCTCTTTGCCTGCACATAAATACTCCAAGTGTGCTTTGTGCATCCTCTAACAAGCATCCATCATTCATGTTTGACGCTCACTCACAAGCTGTCAGACGCACTTCCATTTCTTCATAGATCATGCCGGACTGGCACACATTGCCTAAATGAGCTACTCAACACCTACTTACTTATGTGGCTGCACACAAACACACACACCGGGCTCATATTCATAAACAGAGAGGAATCTTCGAATCTGCACTGAATAATATAACTGATGAAATGACTGGAGATGCTGATCCAAATGTTAGAAAGGACATGTACTGTTCTACAGCAAGCAGAGTCTACTCTACGGGTGTCAAATCAAGGCCCGGGGGCCAAATCTGGCCCGTGGTACAGTTACACCCGGCCCGCAAGATCATATCCTGTTCTTATTATAACTGGCCCTAAAACATGAGGTCTGCAGATTTCCTCCAGTATAAAAATGTAAACTTAACCTTGATGATGTCAAATATCCTTAAGTCATAAAAACGTGAAAAATAAAGAGATAAAAAGAAATGCATTTGTTTTCATTTCATATTATTAATTTTGCATTGAACAATTATGACTTCAGTCTATTAATTGACCTTTACTTCATATTTTGACCTTTTGCATTTGTTATTTTGACTTTTTGTCCGATATTTTGACCTTTTCAGCTTAAAATTTTGATTTTATCTCATAATTTTGGCTTTTTCAATTTATAATTTTGACTTTTTATCTCGTATTTTAAGCTTTTCAATTTATTATATTGACTTTTAATCTAATATTTTGACTTTTTCACTTTATTATTTCCACCTTCATCTCATTTTTTTTACCTTTTTTTTGCGCCATTTTAAATTTTAAGTCATATTTTTGCCTTAATAACATGGTTTGACTTTCCTTTTTATATATTTGCTTTTAAAAGCATTATTTTAACATATAAATTTTTGTTTTGACCTTATATACTAATAAGATTTACTCTTTATCTCATATTGTGACCTTTTCAGCTTAAAGGGGCTCTATGTAAGATTTTTGCTTTAAAACGTCCCACTCTTGAGTAAATAATAGTGCGCACTTTATCCCGATGTTAAGAATGATTTATGTCTTCCTTGTCTGCCTGTGTAAACCTGTGGCGTCGTTTCTCTGTGAAGAATTCGGGCTGAGTTTTCTGCGAAATCTCAACGGAAGTGACGTTGGGTACTACGTAATGTGCGCACCCCCTTGCTCCATTTATACCTGACAACGGCGTGTTGAATGGACAAGGCTGCTTCCGCGAGTAAACGACCAGCTAGCTCAGCCCAAACACCCACACAAACTCCTCGAAAACATAAAAAAACAAAAAAAAGCCTGTCAAGCTAAAAGAGAGTGTGACCGACGCACTGGGTAGGATGTTAGCTGTCCGATGCAGGACTCTATCGCTACGTCCTGTCTGTTCAGTTCAGCGCTGTGTGAACGAGGAAAATGACAACCCAACCCAACTAACCCAACTTTTTTTAACGTCTTGCTGAGCTCCATGTGCGCGTGTGCCGAGGGTGCGTTCTCCCACTTACTTCTGTGTAAACGCTTTTGCGCCGCGAGTGTCTGTTACCTCTCCCTCCCGCTTTCTTTTGCGAAGAGAAGACTCGCCTTACTCGAATTCTGATTGGCTCTATGGTTTAGCAGACCAATCCAACCGACAAATGCAACACGTAGTAGTCAATCAGTGGCCAATGAGGATGTGAGGGACAAAATACGGAACACAAAAATACAGCAGCGGCGGTCAGATTCCAGCTGCGGCGCCGCTGCAATGTTAGCCCTGTTGCTTCTGCTCTAAAACGCGTCCCATTCAATACACTTTACACATTACACATGTAAAGACAATAAAATTGGTCAATGCTGCACTAAGTAGCGAAGTTGTTCATTCATAGAAACGGTCACAAAAATATCGTCCTTTTTTAATCGCCTCATATGAACCAATATTTAATTTTGTGCCATGTCTGCACTAGAGGTTCAAATATACTTTATTCATTTTCATTTTTAGTTGGTGGAACTTTTAAGTGTTAGTTCACTTACCTCCTCTGTATACACGATGCCGGTAAATCACCTTGGTCTATCAGCTGATAAACTGGAGGCTCTTTCATGAGCAAGGAGCACGCCATCATGGTCAAGCAACACAATGTTGTTGTACTCCCCCCTAATGGCCGACGGTGTCGCTACACTGATATTTTTCTAAATCTTGCGTTGAGCCCCTTTAAAATTTTGACTTTATCTAATAATTTTTGCTTTTTCAGTTCATAATTTTGACTTTTTATCTCTTATTTTAAGCTTTTCAATTTGCTATATTGGCTTTTAATCTAATATTTTGACCTTTTCAATTTATTATTTCCACCTCCATCTCATTTTTTGTACCTTTTAAGTGCACCTTTTTAGATTTTAAGTCATATTTTTGCCTTAATAACATGATTTTGACTTTCATTTTTATATATTTGCTTTTAAAAGCATTATTGTAACATATAAATTTGTGTTTCAACCTTTTGAACCTATCTCAACTCATCTCATACTTTGACCTTTTCAACTTAAAATTTTGACCTTATCTAATAATTTTGGCTTTTTAAATTTATAGTTTTGACTTTTTATCTCATATTTTGACTTTGTCAATTTATTATTTTCAACTTTTATGTCTTACTTAGAGTTTTTCCATTTTATTATATTGACTTTTAATCTGGTATTTTGACCTTTTCACTTTATTATTTTGACTTTCTAATTTTTTTGACCTTTTAGGTTGACCTGTTTACATTTTAAGTCATATTTTTGCCTTAAAATCATGATTTTGACTTCCCTTTTTATATATTTGCCTTTTAAAAGCAATATTTTATGTTTTTTAGCTCAGACTTTGAGTCTTTGAACTTATCATTCTGACTTTTAATGTATAAAAATCATTTTTCATCAGTCCAAACTTTTTGCCCCTTAATTTATTACTGCTGAAAATGAAGTTTACTGTTTGGTTAAACACTGTTAGGCCCTCAGGTTAGACCTGAATCCAGAACCCGGCCCCTTCTGTGATTGGGTTTAACACCTCTTTTCTAAAGGCATTTTTTTAAATTCCAGGATAGATGCAACTCAGAAAATTCACCTCCTGCACAGTGGGCCCATGAAGACATAAACCATTCTGACCAATGATTTTCTTTAAACGTGGCTGTAAAGATGTTTAGTTCTACTGTGAAAACGGGGCTTTTATTATGGGGTGTGTGTGTGACTCCCCATACTTCTGCAGCGAGCCTCAAGTGGACACTGGAGGAACTGCAGGGAAGTGCTGTTTGTTTTGCACTCCCACATTTCCTAATTTTTCTACTGTATGAGCTCGGTTCTCATACAGTCACTAAAGTCTCTTCGCTCTTTAGTCGATCCATGTGCTCTAAGCTCTCAGTAAGATTTGGGTGTATTTTTGTCCATGGCTACATCTCTTTTTTCCTGGTATGTACTCTCTGTCTGTCTTGCATGCATATGAGCTGTATAGGGACGTGTGTGTTTACCGTTCATGTGTTTATGTGAGAGTGTGAGTGTGTGTGGCCGTTGGGAGAAGCGGAGCTGAACTGAAGCCTTACGTAACCTGGCTTCAAAGCGAGCTGCAGTCGGCCGGCTATACAGGCAGAGAGAAACACATGGAGAGAGAGGAAAAGTGTTAAACACAGAGGAGGATGAAAGGAGAGAGAGGAGAGAGGGGGTTAGCAACATAAAGGCAGATTTTTTTTTCTTTAGCAGCTTTTTATGTGTGGCAATCTATCAAGGTTAATTGGCATCAACATCAGAAAAGCATGCGTCACACTGCTAAGAAGGTCTTATAAATCTTTTTTAGGCTCTGTACTTTCTACTCTGGCTGTATTATGGTTGCATATGCTGTTATTTTGTCATCTCAGGATATGGTGTGGATGCAGAGAGAGAGTTTGGAGGGGGTTGATGGGAGTCGGGTATGGTTCTCCATCAAATTGCACACTACCGCTGTCGCCTCAGCTCCTGTGATTGGGAAAAGAGTCTTAAAATGTCAAGAAAAACCAGCTTTTTTTTTCCCTGGCTGGGCTTGGTTCTCAGTGCCAGGCTGCTCGCCTGCTCACTGCAGAAAGATGTCAATCAAGCTCAGTTTTTTACACTTTTTCCCAGCATGTTCGCAGGGCTGTTAATGGTTGCTTGATTCCCCATTTTGTTCCCCCTCTAGAAAAGTTGGTGGTTTCTTTGATGGGCGGGCTACTATTGGAACTTTTTCATCACTTTACAAACTTCTTAGTAAATAGTTCTGACAGGCGTCAGTCAATACCAAATCCCCATGATGGTTTTACTCTGCACACATGATATTGGAACAACCTCAGGTAAAAGAAGCGCTGAAGACGACGCTTTAGCTTTAAAGCAGTCATGCTCTGCACATTTATAGAGCAAATACATGTTTGTAATTCACACCTGTTCAAAGATTCTCTACCAAGGTCCTTCATGCCTACATCACAGCCTCTACTTTCATTAAAGGCTGCAGGAAACACTGGTGAGTGGGCCTTGAGCTGTTTTTCCTTTATTTTGCTAACAATTTTTAAGGTCAAAACTGAGCTTAAATGTTTTAAAGCTTTTTCAAGTGGTCATTTTTTTTTCTCTTAAAATAGCACAACCTCGATTTTCTGAGTTTTGCTACAATACTTTGCTTTCAGGTTTGTTCACAGAAGAAAACTCCACAAACTTCCCTGGAGACTTTTGAAAAAAATCAGTGTTAGAAAAACCAGCCTCCAGTTTGGAGGTGATACCTGACATGTTCAAATGATTGCAGTCTAAAAGTTTTTTTTTTCTGGGAGCCACAACGGATTGCTGAATTTTGAGGGTTGGTGTCAGTAAATCACAAATGTATTTTTAAACAAATGTTGAAAATATGCAGCAATTCTTGCCATTATGCAAAAATCCCTTTTTCAGGCCCCTGGCCTGTCCACAATCCCCCCTAAAATCAGGAAAATCCATTCCCTCTCTTTCTCCACCTTTCAAAAACTGTGTGCTGAAACAAGCCGTTCTCAGATTTCCCCCTTATGATGTCATGTAGGGAGTTAGCCCCGCCCCCAGTTTCGGTCGTCCCTCCCCGCTTGGAAGAAAGCTCCACCCTCCTCTCCTGACCCTCAGCTGAGAGGAGGATCAGCAGAGTCACATCCATTAAGCCAGTGGTTCTCAACCTTGGGGTCAGGACCAGTGTTTTTTTTGGCAGCTACTTTTGATTTTAGTTTTAGTCCCGTTCGAGTCATTTCTATCCTTTTTAGTTTTAATTGACAAAAACTCAAAACATTTTAGTCTAGTTCTAGTCCATAAAAAGTCCTCACATTTTAGTCTTTACTTTTAGTCCAAGCATTTATTCCCTTGCCTAAATCTGGTACCAAATCATGGTAGTGTGTTCTCTGCACTCTGCCAAACCTGGGGTCCCTGCTTTCTACAGCTGAGAGACAGAATAGATCCAGCTACATTGTTTTTAACAGATTTACCCACAGTGGAGAAATATCACGGATTTTGAATGTCCGACAAAAACTACATTACATTCTAGTCTAGTTTTAGTCATCTTGATGAAAACTAAACTTAGTTTTTGTCAGTTTGAGTCATCACAGAATTATTTTTGTTAGTTTTTTGTCTAGTTTTTGTCGACAAAATTCACACTAGTCCAGACCCCATTGAGGGTTGTGAGACATTGAGGGGGTCTCCAGATTCCATAAAAAATTTAAAGACATTTTTTGAATTCCTCTGTTGCCACTTTACACCAATTTTGCCAAATTTTAACCAGTTTTTATCATTTTTCCCCACACATTTTTGCCATTCAGCACTTGATTTTGCCATTTAAACTTTCCACCGCCTTTTTCTGCCTGTTTTTGCCACTTCTAAACCAATTCTTGCCAAATAAGCCAAATGTTGCCTCTGTTGACCCATTTGCCAGTTTATATCTATTTTTCTTGCCATTTCACCAGATTTTTACTCTTTTTTTTCTCAATTTAAAGCCTTTTGCAGCCACTTTAATTCCCTTTTACCACTACTAAATAACTATTTTTGCCTTTTTTTTGCCATTCTAATATAATTTTGCCACTTCTAACCCATTTCTGCTACTTTTAAGATCCAAATTCACCATCTTTTTCACCATTTTTTGCTATTATCAACAATTTTTTTTCAATTTTTAACCCATTTAAATTATTTTTCTTAACAAAAGAGATTTATATTTTAAAGTCTATATATAACACAAATGATGTAAAAAAGAGATTTGTGTCATTGATAAAAGTGGCTATTTGGCAGGTTAGATATAAAATATGAATATCATTGCTTAACTTTACAATGGACCATGATTTTGCTGACCCTCAGTTTGGCTGGGCCCCAGAAAGTTCTCCCATTTATCCCCCCTTATGGACAGCCTTGTCTCACACATGACTGTTCTTGAATATGCATGGCTGTGTTCAATCAGCTTCAGGTACAGCAGGGGTCCCCGGTCTCTGGCACCTTTATTTTGGGGTCGCGGGCTGAAAAGGTTGAGAACCCCCGCATTAAGTGACATCTATTTCCTGAGAGGGGCGGAGTCAGTGGCGGAGTCAGACAGTTAAGTAACATTTAAAGCCACGGACACAGAATCAGCTTGTTCTTTTAGACATGCAAAATTAGGGATTTTTTAATTGGGAATAAAATTAATGCAAGGGATGTAACTCATGATCCTGAATTTTAGATTAAAAATTCCAACGAGTGTTGCACTGCTTCACCAGTGTAGTCTGAGCACCCTCATGACACCTGAAAACAACGGTCAGTCATTGACATCAGTTTTAAATGTTTCATCAACAAAACCCTGAGGAAGGAAACAGGTCAAAAGGAGCTACATCAGTGCTACATCATGATATAAGTTCAAGTGTGAAATCTACGTGTGGCAACCCTAGAGCAGACAAAGCCTCAGCCCCACCTAAGGGGTCCCAGACCCAAGGATGGGAACCAATGACTTACAGGCAGGATATTCAAAATGTTAAATGTAGAGTTGAGCACTGTAATAAAAATATGCAGGAGCGTATGTACAAAATGACTCACCCATAACCGGGGCGTTCCACTTTTCAGGAGTTATGGTTTGTTTTCTTTGTGATCCAGTTCATCAAACTAACTGGGAGTTTTTCTCAAGAAACTGAACATACCTAGCGGCAGATTTATCTGTGCCTTTTAATAGCGTAGACTTTAAGGCAAGGTGCTCCTCCTTTGCACCTTATCCACTGGAGAACTTGCACCACTGACATTCAGGTGCAAACACGCCCATCACCGAGTGTTTTTAGCTCGTTTTTATTTGAGACAGTTCCACTTTTTTTTTTTTTTTATCAGATACAACATCATTTTGAAAGGCTTTTTCCAGCAATACAGAATCATACTCAATGTTTATAACTTCCAAAACCACTGTGTGCACAGACAACTCTAGCCTGACTGCAATGAGCCCAAAAATATCCCGCTATTGGTGCAATTAGTGTTAATTCTGTACCATCGTCATGATTAAAGTGTTAATGCTGAAAGCCTTTAGGCAGTACACATCAAAAATGTTGGTGCAAATATTCCTGCTCTCCTTTGCATCCTGTTGACTTTTCTTTAAGGGTACCTTTTAGTCAAGAGAACAATTCACATCAGAACATCCAACACTCTAGTCTGTGTTAGGTGCTGATTGGATAATAGGCTAAACTGGCCAAAAAGGTGAACATTTCAGACATTTACAGTACCTTTTAGACACCAGCATGCCAACATAATTGTGTAAGTGGATCTGCTTTAGTGTTTGCATTCATGTTTGCCTCCCATCATTAAAGCCATTATGGTTGTAGAGTTGTTTTGATCACAAGGTTGGTCCTGTTATAGGTCAGCCATTAAACCAAGAGTGAAACATCCTCACAATTGTCTCAATTATCCCATTTAGACTCACAATTTCCTAGAACAAGTACCACAGCTATTCACAGCTTGTTCTATATTGCAAGAATGTACCTGGATGAGCATTTTTAATGTATTGTTTAAAAAAAAATGAAGAAATAGTTTCCACCAATTTCAGATGTTGGGTTGTAGTTTAAGACAAAGGATTAAAGGCCCAAATAATGCAAATTTTGACTGGCGGTACAACAAAATCAGTCAGTTTGAAATCTCAACTGATGTTGAAATGAGGTCTACCAAAAAGCATAGGATAGTTCAAAACATTGTCAGCTCTGTGGAGCCATGCAGTGGTCATATTGACACCCATGGGTGCAGCATGGAGGGGAAAAGGGGTAGAAGAAGATGATGGGGAAGAAAGCAGGGACAGAGAGCAAGATGAGGATGATTGAGGAGAAGAGAGCATGATTATGATGGTGGAGAAGAGGAGAGCAGGGATAGAGTGCAAGATGAGGATCATGGAGCAGAAAGCAGGGACATGGAGCAAGATGGGGACAATGGCTAAGAAGCAAGCTAGGACAGAGTGCGAGATGATGATGGAGGAGAAGAGAGCAAGATGATGACGAAGGAGGAGAAGATAGCAGGGATAGAGAGCAAAATGAGGATGATGGTGAAGAAAGCAGGGGTAGAGAGCAAAATGAGGATGATGGAGAAGAAAGCAGGGATAGAGAGCAAGATGTGGATGATGGAGAGGAAAACAGGGATAGAGAGCAAGATGTGGATGATGGAGAAGATAGCAGGGATAGAGAGCAAGATGTGGATGATGGAGAGGAAAACAGGGATAGAGAGCAAGATGTGGATGATGGAGAAGATAGCAGGGATAGAGAGCAAGATGTGGATGATGGAGGAGAAGTAAGCTGGGAAAGAGTGCGAGATGATGATGGAGGAGATGATAGCAGGAATAGCGAGCGAGATGTGGATGATGGAGGAGAAAGCAGGGATAGAGAGCAAGATGAGGATAATGGACAAGAAGCAAGCTGGGACAGAGTGCGAGATGATGATGGAGGGGTTGATAGCAGGGATAGCGAACGAGATGAGGATGATGGAGGAGAAGAGAGCAAGATGATGATGATGGAGAAGAAAGCAGGGAGAGAGCGCGAGATGAGGATGATCGAGGAGCAGAAGGCAAGGACAGAGACAATAAAATGAGGATGTTGGAAGAGAGGAAAGCAGGGAAAATTATGTTTTTTTCTTAGGGTTTTGAAGAGATTGGCTTATTTATTGCGACACTGAGGGCCCCTTGCACATCTCATACTTCCTGCTCACTCATGGGCTGTCAAAGTCATTATAGTGCATCACTGAGCAGCAAGGATGACGGTAGTGAAAATCAAATGGCAAAAACTGTACAGAAAACTACAACATGAGAAAAGCAAGGAGCAAGCAGGAGTGCTATTTAAAATTGAAATGTCTAATGATACAATTGAATATATTCATAAAACAACACAACATCTGTTGCTTGACTGGCCAGCTAAGGGGGGCATTGTGGAGTTTTCTTTCTGGGGGTCCAAAAATCCCTTGCTACGCCCCTGTTGACACCAAATGTGAGGATAACTTTGACAAATAACTGCAACAAGAACCTTGTAGTGTAGTCAGCCTTAGAGAACAGTCTAGTTGTCATGATGCATCTTGAAACATCCAAAACTCAAGCAAAGGTTCAACTACTTCTTCTTTTTCCCAGAACTTTTAATCTGGGTTGAGTTTCCCAAATGAGTCTGAAGCTCTTTGCTCGGCGTATCTCATGTTCTCGGAGCCTTTTATCACTGAAATATCTGCGTTCAAGTTGTTTCAAAGCATTTGCGGCTGCACTTTTCTGTACAGAGTCACACCGGAGAGAAAACTCTTCCACTTAGTCTGCAAGAGTTGTGTTACATAAGTTATTTTCACAAATTACACCGACTAAAAATCAAGCATCTTCACAAAGTGAAACCTCCAACCTCCCAATGTGGATTTATCAGATGAAAGCGCTGAAAGGCTAGGAGTGGTTTTGTGCTTTTTACTAACATTCAGGCTCTGAAAGGACCATGTTAACAGCATTCAGACACAATTTTTGTTGCATACAAAAAGGTGATGTGTCTCTTCTGAACTCGACTGGAGCTTACAAGGGAAGCAAGAGGTGTTGGGAGTTTTTGAGTCCCACCTTTGACGGCGTCTCTTTGGTTCAGATCATTTAATAAAATAATGAAATCAGGTGGTTGTCTCCCCTTTATTTCCTGCTCTTTCTTCTTGTGTCACTCTTTTAATTTAGGGGGAAAAAAGCAGCCAGTGGGCAGATGGGGATCAAATTACCTTCACCTTTTTACCTGGCGCAATTAGCGTCACGCTTGCTTGTCATTTCAAATTGACACACTGCTGTTGTGCTCTGTAATTATTCACCCGCCTGGGGAAAAGCTCTCCGCTTTAACCAATAAATAACAACAACACACACCAACACACTTCCACACGCAAAGGCATCTGTGCCCTTTTTTACCTGCAGCATGTTTAACATGTCTTCTACCATTACAGGGTCATTGCACATTTTCTAATTAAAGGTTCCATTGTGTGAATGTGTGAAACAGCCTTTTAAAGTGTCTACACTGAATGGACAGCATTCAGATTTTGGGGTTTGAGCATCAGGACCCAAAGCAGCCGTTCTTCCTACTTAGGTGCCCTCTTCTTTGCCTGATCTTTTTTAAGATATCTTTTTTATGGTGGGAGGAAAAAGGCTGGGTCCTGTTCTTCAAACCACAGAGGCCTTATTACTCCACACACCCTCCCCGTCTCACCACCAAGCACCCACAGAAATGAGGCTCAGGCGACAACAAGAAGGGTTTAAAGGAGAGAGAGAAAAAGAGGGACCACAATCAGAGAAAGGCAGCCGTTTTCTTCCGCAGGGGGGAAAGAAGGAAGTCCAAAACCCAGCTTTCTTTGATCTTGTGTCTTTTCTTGTGATAAATCTGTGTCTGTGATGCCTTTTGTTTTTGCTTTTGTACTCTTTTTAAAAAAAGGAAAAAAAAAACAAAGCAAAATAAGCAGCCATGAACTCTTGCTGATTTGTCCTTTTTGCTCTTTCTTCTTTTCTTTTTTTGATATTCTTTTTTTCCGTTTTTTGCCAGTAATCTTTTTTGAATTTTCTCTTTTCTCTTTTTCCCCCCTTTTTTTCTTAACCCTAGGTCCGCTCACAAAAAAAACTGATGAATCTTCAATGAACAAGCCTCGAGACGAAGGTATTTTTGTTGCATGTTTTTCCTTTTTTCTTGTTTTGAAGTCTTTTTGGGGGATGTGTTACACATGCAGTAGAGCTCACACACAGGTCAGACATCCTTTAGGTGGGACTGGAGGTGCATACCGATGTGTTCGTTTCAGTGTATGTGCTGACAATTAAAAAGCTGTCTTTGCTATGCTAATCATTAGTAACCTTGATGCTCATAACGCCTGGCTAATGGAACCCCCATACCCTTCATTATAAAGGCGCCTCGGTGTGTTTTCTGGAGCTCTCAAACAAAAGGGAGCCTCGGACATCATCATCATCATCACCACTGTGCCCTTGAAAACACACCGGCCAACTAACAGCATTGTCACCACAAAACAAAGCACCCATTGAGTACAGCCTACACAATAAGGAACATTATTAGCGCGCCTCAATCCCCAGCTCAAGGATGAAATTGCTATTGAGAAGGACCTGCAGCAATATTCAGCCACCCTTATTCTAAGTCAATGATGATAACATCAGATCAAGCATGGGTGTAAAAACGGGGACATCCAAGGACTCTTGTGCCCCACTTTTGAAGATTTGGGTTTAACAGTGAGGGCGCAGAACTCCCAGCCGGATGCTAATTTATCTTTTACCTGCAGCACATACACTGTTGAGGGGGTTTTATCTGCACTTTCATCCCCCTCCCGACTCTTCTTCTCTTGTTCTTTTGGTCTTGTTTCTTGGGGAAAAAGATGACTGGTGATATTTTGATGCATATTTCTCTTTATGCTATTTTGAAGGGGGTTGTGCGGGTGAATCTTTTTCTTGCTCCGCAATGCTCTTTGATTTGGAGTGGTTCCGTTTTTTTTTTTCTTTTTCTTCTTTTTTCTTTTTTTTTTCTTTTTTTGAAGTTTGGAGTTGGAGGAAGTTTGGCGCAAGAGGATTTTCTTGGGGATCAAAATGCTCCCAGCACAGACACAACTTTTTGAGCTGCTACAGTCAGAAGGTAGTAGAGTCTAGTTAAGAGTGTTTGGGCCTTTTCTAAACATGTCTGTCATCTACCGTCCCAATACAGCCATCTGACTGGAAACAACAACTCAGACTGGATATCCTCCCAATATTAGGTACTTAAAGGATAATACATGAAGGGGAAAAAGTGACTGAAACATAGGTCAAGGTTTAAATTAAAAAAAAAAAAAAAAAACCCTGAGGACTACACAATGGTAAACACATACATTCAAAAAAGTCAGATTATTTCCTTTGTTTAGGAGGAAAGATAATTATAGCTCGGAATAATATAGCCACCCTGTTCCCGCTGGACTCATACTGGAAATTACTTCCTATAGACTTCATTAGTACCAGGGCGATAGCTGGAATCTTAAAATACTGAGGTCCTTCAGTGTGCCGAAGTTCACCACATTCCTCCAATAAAGAGAGGAATTACAATAAAGAGTGAACGTGTTTGATTGTTTCTCCTCTAAGTCCTCATCAAAGTAAAGAATGGCACACTCTAACAGAAGAGTTTGACATTAGAGAAGCTCACTTAGACATTTCATTTAAAAACATTGATTTAGGACTGTCAGTTTTTAAAGGTGTCGTTAATCGCTGCATTTTAACAGTTGGTCATGATTACTCACACTTTTAATTGCATACTGGTGATTTAGTTATTTTATTTTCAGGAGTTCACATTGGCCAAATTCCTCCCTGTGTTTTGATTCTGGAGTGAAATGAATGCATAAAAAGCACTTTATGAGGCTATTAGATGTATTATCAAAGTTAGTGTTGGTCTGAAATCAAGACTTAGATGTAGGAAACAGCTGCAGCAAGCCTGTTATGTGAAATACAGTGTGTATTACTGCTGTTCATGAAAGTATATGCAGGAGTGCATGTACAAAATGACTCCCTGAAGTCTGGTGATTCTGATAGGATGTGACTCTGTTTATAGATTTCAGGGTGTGTTCATTTATTTATTTATCTATTTATTTATGTGCTGTCTTATTTATTTATTTTCAATTGTTTTTATGTATTTGTTTATTTATCTATTCATGTATTATGTTATGTTGGGATGATTTTGTTTTATTTATGTATTTATTTATTTATCAATATGCTGTCTTTTTATTTATTTATTTATTTATTCATTCATTCATTTGTTTATTATGTGCTGCTTCATTTATTTATCTGTTTATTTATTATCCAATGTGCTGTCTTTTATTTAATTAATTATTTATTATGTGCTGTCGCATCTGTTTATTTATTTATTTATTTATTTATTTATTTATCTATCTATCAATATGCCACTTTTATTTATTTATTCCTTTATTTATTATGTGGTGTTTCATTTATTTATATATTTATGTATTTATTAACCAATATTTTCCTTTTTTATTTATTTATTAACCGATATGCTGTCTATTTATTTATTTATTTATCTATTTATTAAATGCTGTCTCATTTATTTATTCAGTTTAATTTTTGTTTGCCTATTTTTTTATTTATCAGTGTTGTCCTGTTTTTATTTATTTATTATTTGATATTTTATTATTTGATTTCTTATTCATTTATTTATCAAATGTGTTCTAATTTATTATTATTATTATTATTATATATATATTTTTAATTATTAGTATTATTATTTTTAATTATTAGTATTATTATTTTTAATTATTAGTATTTCATCATTTAAAAATTATTGTTATCTCCCTGTGCAAGTAACCCAAGAGGATTTGGGCCACTGTAAAAAAAAAAAAAAAATCAAGACACCCCCCACCTCCTCACCACACACACACACACGCACACACACACACACACACCATTCCTAGAAAAGTCAGAATTCTGACTTTATTTTAAAAGAATTTGAAAAGCAGTTGAGTCCCAAAAAAACATTAAAGTCATTATTTTGTGAAAGGAAAACAGTATTTTGTGTAAAAGAAAATCTAAATTCTAGGATTAAATTCAGAATTTTTAGAAAAACAATCATCATAATTCTTACAGGGTTTTTTTATCCTTCGAAAAATAGTAGCCTCAAAATTTTGATATATTCTCAGAATTTAAAAAAAAAAAACAAAAAACTTGGATTTTTTTTTTTGTCCTGGCCCTAATCCTCTTCCTTAGCTCAGGTGAACTGTTCATGTTAAAGTTTTTCCTCCAGTCTCTGTTCTTTGTTCTGCTTTTTCTTCATGCTGCTGCACAAGGCACTCTACTTCCTGTTCTGATAAAATCCAATATACACACATATATATATATATATATATATATATATTATAGATTGAACGTAAAATCATTTCACAACAGTTGTGGCTCAACTGGATGTGCTAACTGACACGGAGACCAGCCTTGATTTTACCTCCATGTTAAAGGGGCATCATGTGATTTATTCTGTTAGACACTCCGCTGTTTCTTTAGTGAATGATGCAGTTAAACTGAACAGACTTCTCTTATCTTGTCATCAAATATTGTCTTAAACTAATCAACATATAACAGGCTAAAACTAACATTACAGCTCCAAACCAGCCAGCAGTCATCCTCATCCTCATAATGTCATAAAAATGCATAAAGTAGCTCATTTTAGCTACGTAGCACTCACGTAACATCAGAGGTGAAGCTTTGGCTCTGACTTCTCTGATTAAAAATACATTGAATAGATCCATAAGTGCTTTATAAGCATCCAGAGTGACAGACACTTAAAGTAAAGGAGTTCTCTGTGTTTCAGGTCATGTAAATGCAGCGTTTCTCAGAGATGGAGAATTAAAGGCCCATTGCCACATGCTGTTATAACAGCTTCCTCTGTCCTCAGCCTTCTTAGTCTCCAGGCCTCCACATTTTTCCTTCTTTAAAGCAGCAGCATGGTGACAGCAATATAACAAAATGTTTACAGTCCACTACTGTCACAACAGCTTACCTGGAAATAAATCAAACACACCCTGCAGGCTGTGATATGCACATTGATCCCGAGCCACTCAGGAGCCTGACTAGTGCTGTTTTTCATCTTAAAGCAAAGCTTTGTTACCGGTGTGTGACCTGCATTGTCACCAGAACACACTCTACTGTTGTGTAATGTGTTTTCATCGAGAAGAAACAGACATTAACCTTGCAAAAACTCTCATTGGATGATTCCCTCCTCATTTCACTATCAAAGGAAATAATAACATCCTTAAAATGATGGACAATTTTTAATAAAAGGACCTTGAAATTACATGGCCTGCTTTATCAGATAACAAAGGCGGTGGGGAAAATCACTCCATCCATTTTGTCCAGCGTTCTGTCCTCATTCTTTCAGCTGTGTATCAACAGCCTTTTCAATTTGTGCATGCTTTGAAGCAGCAGATTCTAGGCCATGCAGAAATCTATTCATATGCTATTCTATTCAAGTTAGAAAGTACATACTGTACAGTGGGGAAGAGCTGCAAAGAAATACAGCTGCATCCTCCACCCGCACAGACGACTTCATTCAGCTGCAGCCGCTCCCTCTCTGCTCTGCATCAGGTGTGAGGGAGCAAAGGCTATTGGGCTGCAGCGCTGCTCAGTGTCGACGCTCAGAGAGATTGATGGATCTCAGGCTCGCAGCACGGCTCTGTGCATAGGTGTGAGCGTGGAAGGAGGAGGGGGGGATTACGCACCAGAGCAAGATTGAGCTAAATCAAGAAAGAGACAGCGAGAGTGTGCTCCTCTGCTATCCCGGGTGTCAGCTCTGATCAGAGACAAACCAAAGCCACCTGAGCCCCAAACCTGGAACATATTTCTGCCAGGAACAATGTCACCTCTCTGTGACACAGACAGGGAATAAGATAAACTGGGCCACACAACAAAAACATGGACACAACCTTATGAGGGACAGCCAGAGTTTAATAAATCAAATTTATGGCCCAGATGAAGCGTAAGGTGTTCCTGTTTACTCTATAGAAGATTTAAAATACAGGACAGGAGCGCTAGTTTAGCTCAGCTAGAAGAGCAGGTGCCCAAAGCTACACTCCTGGATGCTCTGGTTGTAGGTTCAAATCCTGATCTGTGTTGTTTAGCTCATGCTTCCTCCTCTGTCTGCCAAGTCTAGGAATCTGTACAACCACACTTAAGTACTACAACTATACAATAACAAAAACAATAACAGAATAACACTGATGAAGTCAGAGGTAGAATAAAGGAGGACTCCATGGCTGGTTTTACTGTAACATGTAAGAGGCTATTTTGTAAAGATATGGTTGTGATGTGCCTTGAAATTTTGTCTTGATCTTACGTGTGCTTTGGGCAAATAAAGATTAAAAACCGCTGCCTTAATACATCTCCCTACAAGTTACTAAATTCTCTCAATAGGCTAATTGAGCTGTGAAAAAATCAAAGTAAAAATATTTATACAATTGAGGTGAAATAATCCAGAGTAATTATCCAGAGGAATGCCACACCAGGCTGTTATTTCAAAAAAAATATAAGCTGGATGGTAATCTCACAGTTGTCTTCCCTGTGACACCTACACTACCAATCCAGAAACAGAAATTTACTGAATTTAACTAGAGGTTTTTTCCTTTTTTTTTTTCCTTTTTTTTGGCCTTTGTCAGGATCATTTGGAACAATTGCAAACAGAATCTACCCATAGGGACATGCAAATCTGCTACAACAACGTAAATATGGCTGTGTTTTAGAATTTTCCTGTCTGTTTTGGACAAAAAATGGCGGAAAAAATAGGCAAACTTCTATTCTCTTAGGAGCTTGAAAGGTGAAAGCTGTGACAGCCAAAACTCCACTCACCTATTCTGAAACTGTTATAATTAGAATATAATAGGATACAATACAATAAAATAAAATGAAATAAAATAAAATAGAAAAAAAAAGAATAGAATAGAAAAGAATAAAATAAAATAAAATAACATAGAATAGAATGACAGCATAGAATAAAATAGATGGATTAGAATAAAATAGAAAAGAATGAAATAAAATAAAATAAAATAGAAAAAAAGAATAGAATAAAATAAAATAGAAAATAATAAAATCGAATAAAATAGAATAGAATAGAATAAAATAGAAAAGAATAGAATAAAATAAAATAGAATAGAATAAAATAGATGGAATAGAATAAAAGAGAATAGAATAAAAAAGAAAAGAATAGAGTAAAATAGAATAGAATAAAATAGAATTGAATGAAATAGAATGGAATATAATAACATAGATCAGAATAAAATAGAATAGAATAGAATAAACAGAATAGAATCGAATAAAAGGAATAGAATAGAATAGAATAGAATAGAATAGAATAAAATAGATTAGAATAAAATAGAATGAAATAGAATAGATTAGAATAGAATAAAATAGAATAGAATGCCTTCCTTTTCACTGCACATTCTGTACAACGAAATTAAAACGCCACATCTTATAAACAGTCCTGCTGTAAAAACAGTTCAACCAGGAGAGACTAAATACAAGTTTAACAATAATTTATTTTACAAATTTGATAAAAGAGAAATGTGCAGTCTTTGACGTTAAGACTCCATCATGATGACTTCATGTACTTGAAGAGGTAGTGAGGAATAGGATACTCTCCAGTGGAGTCTAGACACTGGTGGTGGTGTTGAGAGATGCAGGATCAGATGAGGAGTGGACTTCCGAGAAGCTGGACCAGGAACCATGAGGACTGAGATATGCAGATGAAAGACCTTTGAGGATCTGCTATGGGTTGCACCATCTGAGCAAAAGTTCAAACGTAGCCTAGTTTGAACGTAAGTTCTTTCTTACGACAGTGTTCACGCTCTCCTAACATTTACAGTGTTGCACCAGCCGTGATAGTTCTAACGTAGGCTCAAGTTATAACTTAAATCTTACTCCTACCACCTACTAGGTGTAAAGTCCTCCAGAGAATATGTCTGTCATAATGATAGCTCTGAGCGGCGGGATAACCCGGAGGATGACGAGGGTTCAAGGATTTTACCATGATCAGTAACAGTTTTCCGTGAGTGGAGATCATTTCTGCCGTCCGCTGCTAAATTGTCTTGTGTTATTAGCGATCCCGCCACTGGATGGCAGTGTTGTTATCATATACTGGCTCTAGGTTTAGGCTGTAGGCTTCACAATACTCACATATAAAAAAATGCCTTGTTATATTTTTCATCCAAACTGGGTGCTGTTTGAGGATTAACAGCAGTTAGCATATGTTATTTTTAGCCGTTAGCATCTGCAACAGACACTTGGTTAAAAAAGGCTTTGACTTGTTAGGGTCAACCTTACGTCTCTGTGGTGCTACTGAAGTTATAACTTAACTAGTTTCAGTGTAGAGTTGAGTGTGGACTTTACACCATAAATAAAGGCAGGACTTATGCAACAGGCTACTAGACTAGACGCTGATTAACTGAATGGAGGTGGCTGGGGTGGAGGAGGGTTGCAGCGTCTGCACAGAGGCTCGCTGACTGTAAAAGAGGAATAACACGTTTAAAATCTGACAGGTGCATGATGATTGGTCAAATTTGGCTGATTAGCTGAGCACTTAGGAGAGTGAACGCCCAATATCAGCTGATCACCGGGGGGGGGGAGGGAGAAAGAAGGGCTGAGCTCCATAAAATCACAGAACATAAAACCAGTATACCTTAAAAACAGTAAATAATGAGGGAGAGTAATGAGGGATATTGCTCTAAAGTTAGAGGTAAGAGAAAATAAAGCCATGAGCTAGCATTTCCAGTTCTGATGGCCCGGGGAAAGCAGCTGCTTTAAGTCTGTTTGTTTTGCTTTCTGAGCTTCTGTAGCATTTCCCAGAGGGCAAAAAGTTTATGGCCGGGATGGGAACTGTCCTTGATTATATTTCTTTTTGCCTTGTTGAGACATCGTGAGCCTGCAATGTCTTCTGGAGAAGGCAGAGGACAGATAATAATTTTCTCTGCTGACCTTATCACCTTTTGGAGGGCCTTCCTGTCAGCAGCTGAGCAGCCAGTATAGAATCAGTAAACCAGCACACTCTCAGTGGTGGAGCCATAGAAAGTCACCAGCAGATTCTCCTTCAGATGGTTTGCAGGAGTCTAAGAAAGCTGGGTCTTTTTGACAACTGCTGTAGTGTTTGCAGACCAGGAAAGGTCCTGGGAGATGGGGGTCCCCACACTGTAAAAAAAGATACACCATAACTACTCAATAAAATTGAGGCAACAGATTGCACGCAATATTATTAAGTAAATCTAACTAATGTTAAAATTTGAGTTGATATAAATCAAATCAGACCCATAAGATTTACCCATTCAAATTAAGTAGATTCAACTATAGCACACAAATAATTTAACAAAAACCTAAACAACAATATTAAGTAAATATTAATAAGAGAAATGTCTAAATTAGTAAAAGGTACTGATATAAATAATTAAATACAATATATAAATGATATATAAATGAGTAATACTAATCTTTATATTAAGTGCATTTTTTTTAAATTTATTTAATAAAATTAATTAAAATGTAAACATAATCATTTCTTGGGAATTAAATACATGTTTGTGTTGTGACTACATTTAGTCTGAGATTAGAATTGGTTGAACAGAAAATACAGAATAAATATTACTTAAGTAACATTTAATGCTTTACAAAAAGTTACACTTTTAATTAGACTTCATTAAAGGTACAGCATTTCAAGCAGCCTTTAACATACAAAAGAACCTGCCTTTGAAACCTTTTTTTTTTTTTTTTTTTTTTTGAAAAAACACATCGGTCTATTGCAATGTATTCCAGGAAACATCAGGACTTCTGTAAAGTGTTTTCACAACTTCAATTTCCAAATAAATAAAATGCCTGTCTCAAATGAGACTCCCAGAAGACCTGTTTAACAATAGTTGCTGTCTTAAAGAAAAATCCTACTGAAGTGCATGTGCCACAAGATAAAAAATAGTTAAAATGTAATAAATACACATTAACACAATGTAGAAAAACAATTTTACAACAGATGACCAAAGCAGAAATTGTATTTAAGTGTCCAATTTGTTACTAACATTCATTGTGTGGCACAACAGCCTGTGCTGTCGACCCAGCCTTATTTCAAGCCAGAAGTTTGCTCTTGAAGGACTGGACTTTCTTTGACAGCTTTGACACATCCAGTTCCATAAAAGTTTTGGAATACCTCAAAGGTGTACTTAAGCTGCCCGGGATAATCAAGGTTCAGTGTTTAGGTCAAGCCAAAGAGGAGACAGCAAGCTCTGGCTATGTCTCCAAGTCCTGTGATAACTTCCGTGGCCTCAATGACGACTCCAATTTCCTTTGAGTTGTCACTTGTGGAATGTCCAGCCTTTGTGATCACAGTGATCACCACCACAAGCTGCTCAAGTTCCTCCAAGTCCTCTGTGTCCTGCAACATGAAACTGTAATCAGTGTCATGGTCTTAAACTATCAAGAGATTGTAACACATCAAATTACAAAACTGTGTATCACAAAGATTTTTGATATAGGATTTTAATGATAGCTATGCAAATGTAAAGGTAGATGACAAAGCAAAAAAAAAGTTCAAATATCCACCAGTGATTAGAAAAAGGGAACTGTAAAGGCCACAGCATGCAATTCACATCATTTGGTCCTCATCATCAAACCATTCAGAAAGCACTTGTCACTGTCACTCAAGAAGAGACCACTACATCAGGACAAAAATGTTTCATCGAAGGAAAAAGGTGATCACACAGAACTATTCTGTAATGATTAGCACAGAACCTCGTCTCTGAGGGAATGGGTGGATCCAAACCATGCAGGTAAAAAGCCCTCTTAGCTTAACTGAGCTTACAGACCTTCAGGTCCGTACTGCTTTCTTAGTATGTGCTACACAAACACTAAAACATGTTATGTCAAGCCTAATTCATTTGAAAAAATTATTATTTCCACATCTCCATAGATCTGTGCCTATAGTTTTTGCACCACTTGAAATGGCGTTTTATGGTACACTGCAATAATATCCATCTCAACGTGCAGGTATTTTGTCAATGATTGGTGTTCCTTCCTCGAGTAGAGTTCAGAGAATCAGAGGCCCATTTAAAGCATGTACTACAAAACTGAAATTTTCCAGGCATAATCTGGAGGAGCTTTATGTGCAAATGCAAACACCAAACAGTGGATTCACAGCTGTGGGAGGAGGTTAACTGATGACAATAGATGATTATATTTTAGTGTGTCTGGTGAATGCATTCAACGAATGCTTGATTTGAGCTGCAACATTTTGAACGCTGCAAAGCTAGCAGTAAAGCAAGAGAGAACATCCTGTGATTTCTCATACATAAAGGCTGTTAAATTTGTGGTGAAAATAAAAAAAAAAACTAATGAAAACACACAACTGCAGCTTTCTGCATCATGTTCTGCCTCTTGTACACTCTATCCAGGTGCTGCCTCTCACCAAACCCAAGCACTTTTCAGAAAGCATGTGAACATGTCTGACATTAACAATCTCCTGCATGCTAACACATTTGTGAAAGGGAAACTCTGGAAGATCTCCAAATCTTCATTAGACAGTTTCCAGTTTCCATATTGCAAAACTGATCATCTTAGGGGCCACTGAAGCTGTACTGTGTGGCAAAAATATGTTTAAAAAATTGTGACACAGCTGTATTAATCTATTGACAGCAGTATCTAATCAATAAATATCAATACTTCACTTGGTTAAATGCAAATTAAGCTCACCTACATTCAATTCTGTGAACAGATGTTCTCCATTTTCACCAAGGTATTCTATCAGGCACCAAAGGTCAACATCTCTGGTCCTCTCAACAGAAGAGTGTGAAGAATCCTGGCAAGAAATATAACAACTAATAAGCCAACCATAAAAACACAAGGAAACACAGCACACTGAAGATGTAGATTTCCATGTAGAAATTAATGCAACACTGTCAATATTTTAACATTTATTAAAAGTGCTTTAGTGACCCATGTATAGCCTATGTATTTTAACTAAGGGTAATGTAAAATTTGTGGCAATTCAAAGAAAGATTTATGAGATCTTTAGCTGCATTTGAACACACCATTCTCTGCCATACATCGCAACTCAGATTATGAGTGTCAGTAGACAGTAGAGCGGATGAGCAGGGAAAACTCTAGAAACATAAAAACTGTAACACTGCAGAGGGTTTTCTATGAAATTAATGTTGGTGTAAACTATCAGTGTAAAGGACAGGTGAACAGGCTCTGGAAAGGCAGGCTCTGTTTACACCTCTGCCAAACAAAGAGCTAACTTTTACTGCCAGTGTAACTGTGCGGTCCTGTTGCTGATCAGTCATGTAGTGTCATAAGGTGGAGGTAGCCAGGGAGACAGAGGTCTGAGCAGAGCTGAAGGGCAGGTGTTTACAGAGCAGTGCAGCATAGACAACATCAGGTGCAAACAATGATTACATGGAAATCTATGAAAATCAATGATATTTTGGCCTGTCAATGACTAAGTGGCCCACCAGGCCTGCACAATGACAGGGGATACCATAACTATGTGCCAGCACCTAAAATACAAAGAACTCAAGAGATTAATGTAATAACCACGAAACTAAAAAGAAGATATCATGCTAAAATATTATCTGGATGCATAATTTCAAATTTTTACAAGATTTTGCCATCTTGAGTTGTAAAAAAATAGTGCATAGGAATCTCATAAATAAAGCTTCCTTTAATTTTAAAAGGTATTGTACCTCCATTAGTTCCATTATGATTTGCGGTCTTTGTCCAAGTGCTCCACCTTTGGCAAGAAACAGCTTGAGTAACTTGGGTGTGTGAAGGTCCAAAGCAGCCATAAATCTGGGCTCCGGAGGCACAGTAGTGATTCTCTGAAATTTCAACCAAAGAGAAAAAGGCATCAAACCAAATCGTACACATTTCATGCATTCACATACAATATTTTCTGCCGCTTCGACAGAGTGGCTTCTTGATTGAACTGTCTTCATATTTTCACTTCTTGTCTCTTAACAGCAATTAATAGAGTATGCTCACCTGGGAACAGTTAAACAGGGCAGGCCAGCGGTCCTTCATGGCTCGAACACTTGGACAATGGTTGATGACTCTGATGACAGAGAGAGAAAGAACCCAGTTCAGCTTATGAAAAGTGTTCACACATAAACTTACCTTTCAGAAGAGAATATATATTCTTAATGTATTGGGTTAACCTCCTAGGATGACTTTTTCCTGCATGTTTCATGTCTGAAAAAAATATAGTTTTTAAGAACATCCACAAATTCACTTTGAATTGCCTTAGTAGTTCTAATTAATGAGGAGTTAATGTGGATTTTTTAAAGTAAGACATGTTCTTTGAATACACAACAATAGAATGAACACAGAGGGAAACTGTAAAAATGTCGTGTAGCCTGCTAGCAAAAGCACGGTGTCAGGAAGCAGCGAGTGAGGTAATACAGTAAATCTAAGGGGATGAAATAAAGAGGAACAGTTTATGCTTTTCAGCAAGTGAAAAAAGTAATGCGAGAGACCGTGTTGGGATAACTGCAAGCAAGAGTCTCACAGTCACAGTCAATGCGTGATTTAGCAGCTCTGGGCTAACAGCTCTTGGTTGTGATAAATTTCATGTTTTTTTAATAGAGCCTGGTCGTCAGTTTATGAAACTCAAAGCTGTCATGCTCTGTTGTACTGAAAAAGTACGGCTCAAGACACTGTCGCTGCATTGCCAATTTCTCTCCTCGCGTTATTCGAGACATTTTATCGTACCTTTAGCTGCAGAATGAGAAATCTAGCTACGCGCTCGCCATGTTGAATGTTCACATCCCTCCCCGCGCGAGCGATTCCTCCCGGCTTTTTCTCAATTTACATTTCAGGAATAGTATGCAGCTCTTAAACATTAAAATGTTGATACACGGACCCGGCGTTTTTAAGATAACTCTCGTTAACATTTGTGATAACAGAGAGAATCGGTTATACGTTACATGCTCGGTAAGAAGACCGACACAGAGAGGAAGTCAAGCTATTGGAAGTACAGCAGGCACCGTTTGGAAAATAAGATGCTTATTTTACAAGGCGTGATAGCCCTGGATAGCCCTAAACAATCCCCCGCGACAGAAAGTTATCATCTTAACATAAACCCAGTTTAATTTCCACCACAGTTTAACCGCGTTTCTGTAGAACATAACAGTTTTCCTTAAGGAATAGCGAAAACTTGTATGAGGAAGTACCAATCAGTAACTTTCAAAATAAAAGCTTGTGGTTTTGTCAGTGTAATCACTCGTGATATCTTCCTGACATTATTGCGTAAAACCGTCACACTATTGCCTACATTAACATAAGCATAATTTACCTTTCTGTCGCTACTGTCTCTGTCTCGCTTTGTATTACTTTGACTGCTAATTTTGTTTTGTAACGTAACAAACACCCACGAGTCATCATTAACATTACAGTATAAACAAAATATGTCTCCTTACCTTTGTCAATCAAATTAAATTGATGAGTTCAATGGAGGAAAGGGGGCACCAGTCATCTGCACTTTCTTTATGTCTTGTGAACAGATGATAGCCTGCTGAATTCAAAAGAAAAAAGGCGCAAAATAACCGGAAGTGCTTGACAATTAAAAACTGACTAATTCTATTGAGTTGGATTCATTCAAAATTATCTTCATTTAAAATTACATAAACATAAAAATTATATTTAATGTAACCAAAATAAGTAAATTCTATCTCAAACATTTTTGTATGAAAGTTACTTAAACAATTGCCACAAAATCAAGGACATATTTGTATTGAATATATTTTATTAAATATATTAAGTAAAATGTACATGGCAACAGAATCATTTATTACAGTGCAGGAACCAGGAAGTGAAACTTGAAAAACTCTTTGAAGTCCAACATCGGGGCAAAAAGACAAAAGACTGTAAGATAATCATTGAGACTTAGATTAAACATGATTAAAATACAAAACAAAAAATAAAATTAGTATTTATTTTACTGTAGTTAAATAAAAATTAGAATTACATATAGTTGACTAGTCTAAATGGCTTCAAGGTATTGCAGGGTCTATCGCTCCTGGTTCCCAGTTGTCCGGGGCTTTTCTGTGCAGAGTTTGCATGTTCTCTCCATGCATGCACGGGTTCTTTCCAGGTACTCTGACTGCCTCCCACAGATGAAAACAATGCTTATTAGGTTAACTGGTGACTTCAATTGGTGGCTCGTAGGTGTACCCCGCCTCAATGGCAGCTGTGATTGGCTCCAGCCCTCCATGACCCCGAATGGAATAAGCAGGATGACTCGGCTAAAGTTAACACTCAGGAAGCAGTCAAAATCAAGCACTGTCTACCTAAGACCGGGTCAGTGGGGCAGTGGGTGAGCTGTGGGAACTTGGTTTGCAGAATGTGGCTAATGTTTAAAAGGCCAACACAGAGGCCGCCCAGTAGGGAGGCCTTTACGGGGCCCAGCTACATGGGGTGTCCTATGAAGGTTAGCAGAAACATTGTCCATCCTCGATTTAACCTAATTACATTTAATGGAACATAATAGTTAATTGTGTTCTTTATACAGCCGAGCCACCAGAAGCAGCATGCTTAAAAAATAGAAAGAACAAAAGTCTTAACCCCAACAATAACTTGTGAAACTCTTTCTACGTTAGCCTCCAAGCTTGATCTGAGCCTGGCCAAGTTGAGTGTTAGCCAGGAGGCTAGAGCTAACACAGCAGATCTATGCATTGATATTCTAACAATCTGACTTGGGGAGGGCCCTTTTATTGGGCTTGCACCCAAAGGGTTCCCAGTTCCTGTGGGTGGTCCTGGCTAGCACCCCTGGCCTTTGATGGTCTTCACCATCAACATCTGCATTCGTATGCAGAGTGCTTTCAATTTATGCTTCAGTTATATTTAGGTATGACTGAGAGCCGGACTGAGAGCCGGTCAGAGGCATAAGCGACTTAAGTGGCTGCTTAGGGCCCCGTCGCAATCAAGGAGTCAATGTTCACAAGCAGTCGCAAATTCTATGGAGATAAGCTGGATTTAGCATTGGTTGAATCAGTGACAGGGATTGGCGTTTGTTGGACAGAACAAACTTTGCTTAGGGCCATAAGTAACCTTGGGCAGGCCCTGGTGTGACCAGACTTTATCCTTTATTCTAGTCAGTTCTGTCAGTTCACAGGTGTTTACATTCAGGTTTAAGAGCATTAGGGCAGCGAGACAGTATCCATTAATCACAGCTACGTATGGTGGGCAGCTGTGTCACAGGTTAGACTGGGTACTGTGGGTCTGGACTAAAGACCGATCATAAGAATGAGGTTAATGGACCAGTAATTCTGGTGCCAGCTATAAAGGGATTCCGTGTTCAGTTGTTAGCCGGCTAATCTCAGGCGTGTTCTGCAATATGTCATTGAACTGAGTTTTATTATGAAACTTTCACGACCATAAATGATTATAAATTTTTACTTTTAAAATGTGTTGTTTCTTCAAATCCCACTCAAACCACAAAATAATACACTATATTGCCAGAAGTATTCACTCACCCATCCAAATCATTGAAATCAGGTGTTCAAATCACTTCCGTGGCCACAGGTGTATAAAATCAAGCACCTAGGCATGCAGACTGTTTCTACAAACATCTGTGAAAGAATGGCTCGCTCTCAGGAGCTCAGTGAATTCCAGCGTGGTACTGTGATAGGATGCCACCTGTGCAACAAGTTTAGTGGTGAAATTTCCTTGCTCCTAAATATTCCACAGTCAACTGTCAGTGGGATTATAACAAAGTGGAAGCCATTGGGAACAACAGCAAGTCAGCCACAAAATGATGTAGCGGGGTCAACAGATGCTGAGGCGCAGAGGTCGCCAACTTTCTGCAGAGTCAATCACTACAGACCTCCAAACTTCATGTGGCCTTCAGATCAGCTCAAAAACAGTGCGTAGAGAGCTTCATGAATGGGTTTCCATGGCCGAGCAGCTGCATCCAAGACATATTACCAAGTGCAATGCAAAGTGAGGGATGCAGTGGTGTAAAGCACGCCGCCACTGGACTCTAGAGCAGTGGAGACGTGTTCTCTCGAGTGACCAATCGCACTTGCAATCTGATGGACGAGTCTGGGTTTGGCGGTTGCCAAGAGAATGGTACTTGTCTGACTGCATTGTGCCAAGTGTAAAGTTTGGTGGAGGGGGGATTATGGTGTGGAGCTTGTTTCTCAGGAGCTGGGCTTGGCCCCTTAGTTCCAGTCAAAGGAACTCTGAATGCTTCAGCATACCAAGAGATTTTGGACAATTCCATGCTCCCAACTTTGTGGGAACAGTTTGGGGATGGCCCCTTCCTGTTCCAACATGACTGTGCACCAGTGCACAAAGCAAGCTCCATAAAGACATGGATGAGAGAGTTTGGTGTGGATCAACTTGACTGGCCTGCACAGAGTCCTGACCTCAACCTGATAGAACACCTTTGGGATGAATTAGAGCGGAGACTGAGAGCCAGGCCTTCTCATCCGCCTTCCCAGAAGAGTTGAAGCTGTTGTAGCTGCAAAGGGTAGACTGACGTCATATTAAACCCCCTGGATTAAAAATGGGATGTCACTTAGGTTCATATGTGAGTCAAGGCAGGTGAGCTAATACTTTTGGCAATATAGTGTATATCAGTGTAATAGCTGTGATAGCTAAAATTTAAATCATGATCCCACACACTACCAATGACTAATTTTGAATGTAAAACTCTACAAATCTCTATTTTTCATTCTGAAATAAATGTCCGAGGGTAAATGATTTTAAAAAATCCTAACACAGATGGAGGATTCAGGACTCTACTTTCCACTTTTTCATTGAGTTCATCAGATTCTGGTGCACAGTCACTAAAGACTCCTCAAATAACATTTTTTAGCTTATTAGCCAAAAACGTGAGTTAAATCTTTGCCTGGATGCCTGGTCTCTCAAAGACAACATCAATAAAAGAAGATAAAATCAGCCAGCAGATTATTAGTCTGTGCTTTGAAGAATATCTGCTTTTACAATATAAAAACCTTCTCTCATTATCTCATTGAAATAGTTTTATTTTTCACGTCAGATTGTGTCAGACATAAAATAAATGATGTGACGGGTCGAGGGAGGCTTTCTCCAATAATGCAGTCAATTTTCTTCATGACTGGTGAGGATGAGAATATGAACCATCCAACTGCTTATTTAATTAGAGAATAATGTTGGGTATCATTAATCACACCACGCAGTGAAAGGTTTATATTCACCTTCATTGAACCAGTGAGCTAACACTGAATTACTAATAATGAGATACTAATGCTGTTACATCCCCAAACTCAGGGGTTAGAGAAGCGTTACATTTCATAATTTTATCTTACACTGCTCCTGATTTTCTGCTAAGTCATGGACTAAATCAGTGGTGTTCTTCTCAGGCCGCTGTATTATTGCATTCTGTTAAGAGACAAATATCATAATCACTTTCCCTTTTCAAGCCTGCTTGTAATTTCCTTCGAACAAGGATATTAAATGTTTGGCAATAATACAGTGTTGAACTGGCAGGTTGAACATTTCCTTATTTCCTGTCCTATTAAAAAGTATTTACAGGGAAATTACATGAACTTTAAGGATGGAAAGAAACACTAATAAGTTTTAAGATAGGCTGTGGTAAACTCAGGGCATCGTTTTTAGGTAAACATTTAACCAGCCGTTAATTTAGAGACACATTTGACAATAGAGTCATGAAATGAACACATGCATTAATAAAAGGTCAAAGTCGGCACAAGGTTATTTATCTTAATCTATCGTTGTAACAGCCTTTTCTCTGAATGTTATTGCAGTGTTATTTAGCAGACGCTTTTGTCTAAAGCAATGCACATGTGAGAGTAAATACAACACAAGCAAAGATCTAGACCAGGGGGTCAAACTCAATCACAACAGAGGCCGGATTCTGAATTTAGGTCTAACCTGAGGGCCAAAGAGGGTCAATATTTAACCACTGAGTCTCAACCTAAATGATTTTGAGATTAAAAGGTCAACATGATAAGTAAAAAACTCAAAATCTGAGATAAAAAGTCAAACTTGTAAGTTTTAAAGGTAACAAAGTGACATTTAAAGTCAAAATAATGTTTTTAAAAGGCAAAATATGTGATAGGATACTGAAACCATGATTTTTAACAGTCAAAAAGTGAGATAAAAGCTGAAATCATGAGATTTAAAGTTCAAAGTATTAGCAATAATGTAAAATTCCTGAGTTTAAAAGTAAAAATATGAAATAAAAGTCAAAATCATGAGTTTTAGAAGAACATTGAAAATTATGATATTTAACAATCAAAATATGAGTTTTAAAGTTCAACATATGAAATAACATTAAAATCATGAGTTCTAAAGGTAAAAAATGAGATAACATTCAAAGTTAGGAGTTGAAAAAGGTGAAGATGTGAGAAAAAGGTCAAAATAATTACTTTAAAAGGTCAAAATTGGGTGTAAAATTTAAACTTCTGAATTAAAAGGTTAAAACAAGCTAAAAGTCAAAGTTTGGCTCTGACAAAGGTAAAAATGTGTGACAAAATCAAAAATCATGTCTTTGTAAGGTAAAAACTGAGATAAAAGTCAGAATCATGACTTTAAAATAGGTGTGTCCAAACTATGGCCCGGGGGCCAAATGCAGCCCACAGCCCACTTTTGAGCGGCCCCCAGCAAATTCTACAGATAAAATGAAATATGGTCCACATTAATGAAGCTTGTGCTTAACTCTATTGTAATTCTTGTTTTCTGCACAAGGCAGTGCTACCATGTTAAATCTGTAAACAAACATTTCCACAGGAAGATATCTTGATTCATAACATCCTGATGGATTATCACAGCAAATAACAGCACCAATAAATTTTCAGGGGCAGAGCCAGTGGTAGCCAAGGCAAAACGGGGCCCCCTGAATTCTCATTGGCTCCCCAAAATCCTGAAAATGGCTGTTTATTTGCCCTGTCAGTCACTGGCTTGCCATTTAGGCATACCCAATCGCTAAGCATGTATTAAGCATGTATTAAGCATGTATTAAGTATGTATTAAGCTCAGTCTTACTTACTTTGAAATATGAATAGGAATGAAAGCGGCCCCACTATCTAAAATATTTCTGTATGTGGCCCTCTGTGGAAAAAGTTTGGACACCCCTGCTTTAAAAGGTCAAAATATGATTTAAAATTTAAAATCATGAATCTAAAAGGTAAAAATCTGAGATAAGAGTCAAAGTTATGAGATGTAAAGGTTAAAATATGAAATAAACAGTCAAAACCATAACTTTCAGTCATGACTGTGAGATGCAAAATTGAAAATTGAAAAAGACAAATTAATAAAATACAAATTTCTCCTACTCTCCTGACTTTTTATCACACTTTTACTGTTTCCTTGTTTCTAATTTTTATGACTCAACAATGATATTATAAACCATCAAGGTTAAGTTTATGTTTTTATACTGGAGGAAATCTGCAGACCTCATACTGGTGGGCCAGTTATAATAAAATATCATATGATCTGGTGGGCCGGGTATAACTGCACCAAGGGCCGGATCTGGCCCCCGGGCCTTGAGTTTGACACCCGTGGGTTAAAGTATTATTTCACAGTGCTTGGCTACACCATTTGGACACTCCAGTGTTTTATTTTGTTCTGTTTGATACAAATGTCAGTGCATTGACTGATTCATTTAGCCGCTTTTGATTCACCAATTACTAAGAAAAAAAAATGAGATTTGTTTTTTTTGTTGCCACATTTATCCCATTTTTGCCCTTTTTCACCATTTTATGCCACTTTTGACCCAATTAAGATACCTTTTAAAAACACATTTTTTTCTCTACTTTTTGCCCATTTTGCCACTTCTTTTTTGCCCCTTTTTCCCCATTTTTGCCCTTTTTCAAAATTTTTTTGCCACTTTTCGCCCATTTAAGCTACCTTTTGCCATTAAGTACCCCTTTTTTTTCCCAATTTGACTTTTATGTCCCATTTTTGCCCTTTTTCACCATCTTTTCAACACTTTCCACCCATTTAAGCCACTTTTTTTCCACTAAAACCACTTCTTTCCTCTTTTTTGTTGATTTTTGTCACTTCTTTTTGCCACTTATTCACAATTTTTTATGCCACTTTTCACCCATTTAAGCGACCTTTTGCCATTAAGTGCCCTTTTTTTCTATTTTTTTCCCATTTTTGCCTCTTTTGTCCCATTTTTGCCCCTTTTCACCGTTTTTTTCACCGCTTCTGCCCGTTTAAGCTACTTTTTGCCATTAAATACCACTTGCTTCCTATTATTTTGCCCATTTTTGCCACACCTGACTGCTTTTGGCTCATTTTAGTCACTTTTCTCTCATTTTTTGCCACATTTTTGCCTCTTTTTGGACCATTTTTGCCCTTTTCACCATTTTTTGCCCATTTAAGCTACCTTTTTTCATTAAATACCACTTGTTTCCTGTTGTTTTGCCCTATTTTGCCACTCTTTACTGCTTTTTGCCCATTTTATTCACTTTTCTCTAATTTTTTTGCCACATTTTTACCACTGTTGAACCATTTTTGCTACCTTTATCTTATTTTTATTGCTTCTTCACACCATTTTTGCCACTTTTCACCACTTAGATTGTGTCTCTTGCAAAGGTATTTTTAAACAATTTGGCTCTTTGGTTGAGCAGGGTTGAGTAACACCGCTTTGGAGCATCCTCAAGCCAAAGATCTATAAGAGTGGGAGGAAGTTCACATCAAAACTGTGCCTCTGGGAGGATATTCTGACATCTTGCAAAGAAATAGCCACTCAGAACAACACATTTATATCACAAATGTTTGCAAATGAGAACTGCACGGCTAGGTGATGATTTTATACACCTGATGATTGAAACACCTGATCTTAATAATCAACAGGTGTGACATTGTAGTGTTTACAGCAGTTGAGAGAGAAAATGGTGAAGTTAAAATAAAAATCAGTGCAGCACTGACAGACTACAGTAGAGATCATGAAGACTGTGTTTGCAGCTGCAGCATTAATATTAAACAACTCAGCAATAATATAACAGGTGGTAAATAAAGTTATTTATATTCATACACATTTTTTATACTTTAATGAATACATGTTTTTATTTCTATTGATAAATAAAACAACGTTGACCAGGGCTGGGTGTTTACAGCTGACTCCAGCACTGTCAGCGTTCATTACTTATCTCAACTAGGATATTATTCTGAAACAGAATGCTTAACTTAACAGCATGCAGGCCCTAAAATTAATAAAGCAGGCACCAAACGCTTGTTAAACTTTATCAGTAAAAGTTGCCATCCCTGCTGACCACTGAATTCTCACAGCAAAACAATGGCTGGGTATCAAACAGGCTTTTGATTAAGTGCCTGTGACACCGGCTCTGGAAGAAAGCCGGCTGAATGAGTGAGCACGCTTTACTGAATCAGCTTTTAATTAAAGCCTTTAGATTGAATGTGTCGCACAACAGCGGAAAACTAACCTACAGTATTCCCAAGAACAACGTGTATTCTTGGCTGCCGGAGATGGTTTTTCACCGCGTAGGAGCGGGAGGAAGACGTAGACGGGCGTGAGTCAGAGTGATAGAGGTGCTGGGAGGGTTTGTGGATGGCCAGGGACATGGAAGACGTCAGCGGGCTGGAGTGGCTTCATCACAGAGACACTTGAGGAGGGACCAACGCAAGGCAGGGGTGTCAAACTCAAGGCCTGGGGGCCAGATACGGCCCGTGGTGCAAATATACCTGGCCCACCAGATCATATGATATTTTTATTATAACTGGCCCACCAGTATGAGGTCTGCAGATTTCCTCTAGTATAAAAACATAAACTTAACCTTGATGGTTTATAATATCCTTGTTGAGTCATAAAAATTAGAAAAAGCAAACAATAGAAATAATTTGATATAAAGTAATGAACATAGAAAAAAAAATGTTTTTTATTAATTTGTGTCTATATTTTCAATTTTGCATCTCACAGTCATGACTAAAAGTTATGATTTTGACTGTTTATTTCATATTTTAACCTTTACATCTCATAACTTTGACTTTTATCTCAGATTTTTACCTTTTAGATTCATGATTTTAAATTTTGAATCATATTTTGACCTTTTAAAGTCAGGATTTTGACTTTTTTTCTCATGTTTTGACCTTTTTCAACTCCTAACTTTGAATTTTATCTCAGTTTTTTAACCTTTTGAAGACATGATTTTGGATTTTATCTCACGTTTTTCCCTTTTCTAATCCAAACTTTGACTTTTATCTTGTTTTTTTTACATTTTACATTCAGAAATTTAATTTTTACACCATATTTTGACATTTAAAAGTCATGATTTTGACTCTTATCCCAGCTTTTTGTCTTTCAGAGTAATCATTTTGACCTTTTCCTCACATTTTGACCTTTTTTAAATTCCTCACTTAAACTTTTATGTCATATTTTCCTTTTAAAACTCATGAATTTTAATGATATTTAATATTTTGAACTTTAAAACGTACGAATTTGAAATTTAATCTCATATTTTGACATATTAAACTCATGACTTTGATGTTTATCTCATATTTTGATCATTAAATATCATGATATTTCTAATCCTAACTTTGACTTCTATCTTTTTTTTGGTTTTTTTGTTTTTTTTTACCTTTTACATTCATAATTTTAAATTTTCCATCCTATTTTGACCTTTAAAATTCATGATTTTGAGTTTCATTTCATTTTCTGACTTTTAAAACTCATGAATTTTAAATTTTATCTCATATTTTGACATATTAAACTCAGGATTTGATGCTTAACTCATATTTTGATTGTTTAATATCATGATTTTGAGTGTTATCTCAGTTTTGCTGACCATTTCAACTCCTTACTTTGACTTTTATGTCATATTTTGACTTTTAAAACTCAGGAATTTGACATTATTTCTAATATTTGGACCTTTAAAACTCATGGTTTTGGCTTTTATCTCATATTTTGATGTTACATATCATGGTTTCAGTATTCTATCTCATATTTAGCCTTTTTAATACATCATTTTGACTTTAAATGTCATTTTTTTCCCTTTAAAATGTATAAATTTGACTTTTTATCTCAGATTTTGAGTTTTGGACTTATCCTGTTGACCTTTTAATCTCAAAATCATTTAGGCTGACACTCAGTGGTTAAATACTGACCCTCTTTGGCCCTCAGGTTAGACCCAAATTCAGAATCCGGCCCCTGCTGTGATTGAGTTCGACACCCCTGATGTGTCCGGGACAGCCTGATGCTAGATGGGACGAGTTTGTCTTCATTCTGTTTCTGCCTCCTTCTGAGTATTCTCTCAATTTGCTACTTTTATTTGGCCTCTCCCCCCCACCCCTCCTCCTCCTCCTCCTCCTCCTCCTCTCGCTCTCCGTCTCTCTGTGTTATGTAGTGTTTCCTCTGTGCTTATAACTCTGCTAACAGATGCTGGCCTTTGGGCGATGCAGCATCCCTCCATATTGGCTTCTCTGTCCTCGATCTCAGACGCACATTCCCTCCAACAACACTTCCCCCGATTACAGTACTCGCTCACAATCCCTCATTTTTGGGGGAGAGAGCGCCATGCGAAGACAGAGACTTGGCACATTTCATCTTTTTCATATAATTAGGAGCATCCAGGGAAACGCTCTCCTGCTAAATCTCTCCATTTCCTGCAGGCTTTTCACCACAGACGCAGTGTAATATTCAGCACACTTTACAATACATATTCTATCAGCCAAATGTCGAAATTTGTGAAATACAAAAGGACAGGGAGGCCGTGAGCAATCTGAAATTAGAAAAATGGAGGCCAGCATCCATTCTATTATTTATTTCGTATGTGCTGAGAACAAATTACAGCAGAGAATTTTTATGGAAGGAGGTGGCGGAGGGACAAGATTGAGTTGTAAATCAAAAAATAATAAAAAGAATGAAACGAAAGCAACAAAAAACAGTAAGTAACAGTAAGACGGCAAAAGCAGGCTGCAAACTTTGTGAAAATGCTAAAAAAGACACCAGCATGTTGGAGAAAAGCACACATAGGCAACAAAGACTGAGCACGGTATGGCTCGACACAGCACAGAATAGAAGAGAAGAGGATCAACACTACTGTCACTGCAACTTTATTTTAACATTACTACAGAGACTCAATCTCTTGTCTCTTTCTATCAGTGGGTCTCTCTGCAGGCTTGTCGTTTGTTTGCTGCTGGAGCGCTCTGCCTCTCCGTTACCTCAAAGCTCGGCCCACGTCGTGTCAAGGTAGTGTCAATATCGTGTCGAATACACCTACTCCATCGCGCGCTGACAGCGAGTATTTTATTGAGCTTGAAACCCCTCTGACAAGACAAAGAAAGTGAAGAGGAGTGGAAGGAGGGAGGCTGAGGGAAAGATGGAGATGAAAAGGAATCGGAAGGTAACGGGACAGCGGCGAGAAAAGGAGGAGGAAGAGGGAGCCGTGTCGCTGTCAGCTGGCTGTGAGCTGGAGAGAATAGATCAACAGAGTTTTTTCTGCCTTTGCACTTGGCTGGGTTTATCACCATGTGTAATGACTAGCTATACAGTGAAGGCTGGCTCTGCACTCCTGGATCTCAGAGAATACCCTCAATGCTGACTTTGAGCTCGCCAAAACCCATTATGGGTCTATTTAATCCAGATCAATAAAGTTTAAATTGCTCAGTGAAATAAATGAAGTTCAGGATTGTCAAATGAGCTCAGTAGCTTTAGTGTCATAATACTAAGCGGGCTTGCATGAGATCTAAAATAAACATTCATGCGTGCTGCATGTGGTAGTAGCTAGGGATCATTTAAATATGCAGCTGCTTCTGAGATGTGCACATTGTGAAATGGGAAAACAACCAAGTGCCTTACGAGTACTCTGCAGTCATCCAAACTCTGCTGCACTGCCAGGGAGGGACTGGAGATTTATACGTACTTTTACTTTAATGGTGTGCCAGAGATATGGTTTCAAACATTGAAGGAGAGAGTACTCACTCTTTTTATTATTGATGGATGAGGAGGTGATGGTGCAGTGTTACCATGGAAAGTTTTGGAGCTGAAGATGCAGTGGAAACACGCCAAGACTCCTTAGACCAGCGTAACTCAACCCTGCTCAACCAAAGAGCCAAATTATTGAAAATACCTTTGCATCTAAGTGGTGAAAAGTGGTAAAGACGGCTTGAAGTAGCAATTAAAAAAAGTTTTAAAAAATGGGTGAAGAGGGACGAAAATGGGGAGAAAACATGGAAAAAGGCTGAGAAAGTAGCAAAAATGGGTGAGAAGTGACAAACAAAACAAGTTAAATGTGGCATAAAAATGGTCCAAACGTGGCAAAAAAAAGTAAGAAGAGCATAAAAATGGGGGAAAAGCAGTAAAGAGTGTCAAAACTGGGCAAAAAATAGGAAACAAGTGCTTTTTAATGGCAACAGGTAGCTTAAATGGGCAAAGTGTTGAAAAAAGGGCAGGAATGGGATAAAAGTGGCAAAAAAATGGGAATAGGTTGCTAGAAGAAGTGGCAAAAATGTGTAAAAAAAAGTAGGAAAATTTGGTATTTAATAGCAACAGGTAGTTTAAATGGTCAAAAAGTGTTGAAAAAGGGCAAAAATGGGATAAAAGTGGCAAAAGAGGTGGCAAGAAAGGACAAAAAAAGAAGAAAGAAGGGGTATTTAATTGTAAAAGGTAGCTTAAATGGGCAAAAAAATTGTGAAAAAAGGCAAAAATGGTCCAAAAGTGGAAAAAAATCTTGGCAAAAAAAGCAACAAGAGTGACTAAAATGGGAAAAATGCAGTCAAGAGCGGCAAAACTGGGCAAGATAAGGGAACAAGTGGTGTTTAATGGCAAAGGGAGCTTAAATGGGCAAAAATGGTGAGGAAAAAGTGCAAAAATTAGATCAAAGTGGCACAAAATTGGGGAAAATTGCAAGAAGAAGATACAAAAAATAGGCATAAAAGAAAGAAACCTTCGGTATTTAATGGCAAAAGGTAACTTTAATGGGACAAATGTGGTGAAAAGGGTTAAAATGGGACAAATGTGGAAAAACTAGGTGGCAAAAAATGGGAAAAAGGAAGAAACTAGTGCTATTTAATTATTTAAGGTAGCTAAAATGGGTAAAAAGTGGCAAAAAGAAAACGTGAAAAAGGCCAAAAATGGTCAAAAGGGGAAAAAATGTGGAAAAAAGTAAGAAGAGTAAATGGACAAAAAGTGTTGAAAGAGTGAAAAAAGGAGGAGGTTAAGTTTTGAGTTATAAAGGAGGAGGCTGGGGTGGAGGAGGTGAAGTTTTAGTCTATAGAGGAGGAGGCTGGGGTGGAGGAGGTGAAGCTTTAGTCTATAGAGGAGGAGGCTGGGGTGGAGGAGGTGAAGCTTTAGTCTATAGAGGAGGAGGCTGGGGTGGAGGAGGTGAAGCTTTAGTCTATAGAGGAGGAGGCTGGGGTGGAGGAGGTGAAGCTTTAGTCTGTAGAGGAGGAGGCTGGGGTGGAGGAGGTGAAGCTTTAGTCTGTAGAGGAGGAGGCTGGGGTGGAGGAGGTGAAGCTTTAGTCTGTAGAGGAGGAGGCTGGGGTGGAGGAGGTGAAGCTTTAGTCTATAGAGGAGGAGGCTGGGGTGGAGGAGGTGAAGCTTTAGTCTATAGAGGAGGTGCTGGGGTGGAGGAGGTGAAGCTTTAGTCTATAGAGGAGGAGGCTGGGGTGGAGGAGGTGAAGCTTTAGTCTGTAGAGGAGGAGGCTGGGGTGGAGGAGGTGAAGCTTTAGTCTATAGAGGAGGAGGCTGGGGTGGAGGAGGTGAAGCTTTAGTCTATAGAGGAGGTGCTGGGGTGGAGGAGGTGAAGCTTTAGTCTATAAAGGAGGAGGCTGGGATGGAGGAGGTGAAGCTTTAGTCTATAGAGGAGGTGCTGGGGTGGAGGAGGTGAAGCTTTAGTCTATAGAGGAGGAGGCTGGGGTGGAGGAGGTGAAGCTTTGCCAGCAGCAGCATTGGTGAAGCGGGGATTAGTGAGAAGTACTACATATTTGAATGGACCGCTGTGTTGAAGGAAATAGCTGTGATTGGCTGTGGGAGCTCGGAGGCGATGATTGGTGTCTGCCAACTGCAGTTTTTTTTGTTTGTTTGGTTATATTCCAAAGTTATCAATTTTATCATTTTTATGTTGTTTCATTAAGAAATCATACGTAAAACAGGAAAAGGGCAATTTTTAGGCACCTTTCTAAAAAAGGACACTTTAATATTTGCATACTGTGCATAAAATCTCTGCTGCTGCAAAAATGATTGCATTAAGCTTGTATTTTGACACGTTTTAAGTTAAAGCAATATTGTAAATTCTGTGATTTCTAAATTGCAGCAGGCCATATTGCAATTTAATCTCATTTACGATTAATTAAATAACCAGCTCTACTTCTAGTGCAGCTGCAGCTACCCAGACCAGTTACTCCAAACCATGATTTCCAAGGTTTAGATAACATTTCCTTTATTAATAATGGACCAGGAGTTATTGGCTGCCAGTCACTTACGGCATGAAGTTAAAACCACCGTAACATTACAGCTGTTTTTCCTTTGTGCTGACTCTGAGACTTGGATTATGGTTTGGTGACGTATTTAAGAAGTAGCTGTGCTCAGGGCTGCTTGTGAGTGCAGGCCAGCAGGAGATGTGGAAGAGGGGACAGACAGCTGGGCTTCAGGGCAACTAGGCCTGGCGTAAGATCATCGCTTCTTCAGACATGGCGAGGAGTTTGCTGGCATTGTGGGATTTTCTTGGTAGTTATCATGTTTCTGCTGTTGTTCTTGAGTTTGTTCACCATTAAGATGGATGAAAAATCCTTGCAGGTATTTTTTTGTTTGCAGAAGCTGAACCTGCTGGTAAATTTAGCCTCGCTATCATCACAGGAGAACACTTCAGTTTATCTTGAATACAGAGAAATGTGGGTGTGGCGAATCAAAGTTAGTAAACCCAATCAGAGCTGAAGGTCTGACATCTCTGTAGCACGGGTAGAATTTCCTCCTCCACTGTCAGATTAACTGTCAGGACCGACAAGACGAGATAAATGGCTGCTGATAATCCATAACCCCCCTGGTGTGACATGGAGCACAAACAGGAAGATCTCCAAGCATGTGAAAATGTTTGATTACAGATGAACGGCTGCACACACACACACACACACACACATACACCCCATGGTGAAGTGGAGCCAGGTTCTTGGCAGTGCTGCTGTATGGAGGATCTGGGAGATCACAGCTCAAACTGCAGGCCTGCTGAGGAATCGTCGCTCACACGCTGCACCGACGCACGCAGCTGGAGGGAAGAATCCTCTCTCTGCTAGTGCAAACACATGCAGCTTTACAGTTACACGTCCAGCAAAGTTCCTTTTTAAGTACTAAAAGTTCAACTTACTTTCACTACCTGCTGCTTATTTCAGTGTGCATTGTCTCTTTCTGGCTTTTTGTACTCACTCGGTTTGTTTCTTTCACCTGGATTGTATTGTAGCGGCGAGAGCAGCGTTCCAATTAAGGCGGTATTGTTATATATGAGATGGAGAGCGCTGGGTAGTGGCAGAGCTGCCAGCATTGCTTAATGGGAACGCTGGAGTCTGAATAGAGACGACAGCAGAGACTCACTTCATCCAATTTACTCTCCTGGAACGTATACACTCACAAACAAAAAAAAACAATACCTGCAGGTAATATATTCTACAGCTCTATATGTGCAGCAGCGTAATAGTGTCCATGTTTAACTCGGCTGTCTCTGGTTTCTTAAAATGTCAATGAAATAAAGACAAAGCAGTGATACTCAGCCTTTGGCTCTGGAGCCACATCTGGCTCTTTTATGTCTTAATTTTGAATATTATTCCCCAGAAAACCTGACAAAAACTGAAACTTCTTTGCCATTTTCACAATTGTTGCCACTTTTCACCCATTTAAGCTATCTTTTGCCATTAAATGCCACTTTTTTTCCTTTTCTCTGGGCCATTTCGCAACTTCTTTTGCCACTTTTCCCCATTTAATCCACTTTTATCCAATTTTTGCCCTTTTTCCCTTTTTTGCCACTTTTTGCCCATTTAAGTTACCTTTTTGCCATTAAATACTCCTTTTTTTTACCTATTTTTGTCCATTTTTGCAACTTCTTTTTTCCTCAATTTTAGCCCATGTTTGTCACTTTTTTGAACCTTTTTTTGCACCTTTTCATCCAATTAAGCTATGTTTTGCTATTAAATACCAGTTGTTTCCTTTTTTCTCTTCTTTTTGCTTTTTTTTCCACATTTTGCTGTTTTTCACCATTTTTTGCCCATTTAAGCTATCTTTTGCCATTAAATACCTCTCTGTTCCCTATTTTTTTCCCATTTTTGCAACTTCTTTATCTTTCCCAATTTTTCCCATTTTTAAGCCAATTTTTTTTCTTTTTTTCTTTTTCTTTTTTTTTTTTTTTTACAATTTTTTGCTACTTTTTGCCCATTTAAGCTACTTTTTGCCACTACATACCAATTGTTTCCTATTTTTTATTTGCGCATTTTTGCCAATCTTGGCTGCTTTTTCCCATTTTAGTAACTTTTCACTCATTTTTGCCATTTTAGCCCATTTTGGTCACTTTTTTTAAACTATTTTTGCCCACTTTTCATCCAAATAAGCTTACTTTTGCCATTAAATACCACTTTTTTCCTTTTCCCACCAAATCTTGCCTCTTCTTATGCTACTTTTTTCCCCATGTTTTCAGTTTTTCACCATTTTTTGCCACTTTTCACCCATTAAAGCTACTTTTTGCCATTACATACGACTTGTTTCTTATTTTTGTTGCACATTTTTGCCACTCTCAACTGCTTTTTGCCCATTTTATTCACTTTTCACTAATATTTTGCCACTTTTGGACCATTTTCCCACCTCTCTCTCCCCATTTTCACCCCTTTTTCACACATTTTGACAATTTTTGTCACCTTTAACTTATTTTTATTGCTACTTCTTGCCTTTTTTGCCCCTATTCACCACTTAGATTGTGGCTAACATTTTTTTTCAACAATTTGGCTCTTTGGTTGAGCAGGGCTGAGTAACATTGACATAGAGCCTCATTTTTAGTGTCTTGATCAGATTTTTCTTTCTTTTAAGCAGATTAATGCAGCTATTTTAACTGTGACTCAGACCAACTGCAAACTTGTATTATTAGAAAGCACAATGAAATAATCTCTGCAAAGGCATATATGCATCTTAGAAAAGTGACACAGTTAGGGTGAATTAGTACAAGAAAAAAATCAACAATTTGTATCACAGGAGCAAATCACAGGTGACTAAGCTAATGCCACAAAAAAGACAATAATGCTAACCAGTTAACTCAAGTTTGTCGAGGTTTAAAATATTTATCAGAGCAGTGATATGGTTTTAATCAGTGTCTTGCCTCTAAAATCACTCTCTCAGATTGTGTTACTCTCAGGATTTTGAGGAGGGATGAGGTTGTATCTTCAGCCCCCATTTAGGTGTTTTCAGTCTGGTCCTGACCTGATTGAGTTGATGAGACACTCGACGTGTTTGGAAAGGAGGAACGCTAAAAGTTTTGTCTGCTTAAAAAGCGTTTAATGCACACTGGTTTAGAAAACAGACTGCAGCAGTTAGTCCAGATTAACAATCCAGATTCCAAGCCTAATCTGGGTAAGCCGAAGAATTAACCACACAGTGGCCAGACCAAGGAACCGTCCCTGGAAACTGCTGAAGACCATGACAGGTTCCTGGTTCTCCAGTGCATCTGGAAAGTAAATATAAAGAGAGTTTTTTTACACTGAAAGCAATAAACACAAGTCACTTCTCATGAATAGTGCTGGAATTAGCATAACAGTACAATAACTGAGTCAGTTTAGAGCCACTAAAAGAAAAGGATGTCACAGTAAAACACTGCAGTTCATAGTTAATGCTGGAGGATTTGTGTTTGCATGGACAGACTCACTCAGAGGATTTCCTTGAGGGGGGGTCTGGGGGGTCCCTGGATGCCACCCTGCATCAACTAGGCCACACACCAACAAACACTCAGCCATTCAGTCCCAATTAGACCCCAGACACCCCGTGAAAGCAGGACTGGAACGACAGTCCCCAGTAATGGCTGGATCGTTACGGGAGGAAGGGGACTTAGCGAGGGCAGAGAGGAGGAGGTGGACTGGGGATAATGAGAGGTTGGCTGAGGACAGATGAGGAGGGAGATGGGGAGGAGCGTTGGAATGTGGATGATTAGATTTTATTCATAGACATACACAATGTGCAAATAGAAAGGAAGGAGAGAGGAGCATTTATATACATGCAGCGCCGCCTGAGAGCCTTTCATTGGCATTCAGTTCTTACACTTGTTCCTAAAAGTAATAACCTGCAGATACACTGTATATAAGAATCCATAGCCCCACTATCACTGGTGATACAAGCAATTCAGAACAGCAAACTCACACCTAGAACCTGCTCATGATTATTTCTACCTACTGTGCTGAACAGGAATAACTCTAAAACCTCAAAGCCTCTCTAAAGTTAGAGCTTACTGCAGAACCTCCAATCAGTCTGCTGTTAGACTGTATTCTCCAGATGCATCAAATATGGCAGCCTGGTTGGATGTTCTTAACTAAAACATGAGACAAAGTCTCGTCTCATCGGGCTCCGCTGAAATAGAAGCCACAGAAAATACTCAGCTTCTGCCTACACAGTCAACACAGAGCAGTCGAATTAACTAGTCAGGAGCAAGACTTCCAGGTTAGGAAACCATCTTACCACTGATAGTATTTTAATACACAACTATAATTAAGACAGTGATCCTCAACCCTGCTCTACCAAAGAGCCAAACTGTTGAAAAATACCTTTGCCAGAGCCACAATCTAAGTGGTGAAAAGTGGGTGAAAGTGGCAATAGAAATGAGTTAAAGCTGGCAGAAATGGGTGAAAAAGCTGCAAAAAAAGTGGCCAAAAATGGGTGAACAGGAGTAAAATTGGCAGAAAATGGCAGAGACTGGGTGAAAAGTGACAAAAAATGTGGAGAAAAGTAGCAGAAATTTGACTAACGTGGCAATAATGGTCAAAAAGAAGCAAAAATGGGGCAAAAATATGAGTGAAAAGTGACTAAAATTGGCAAAAAGCAGCAAAAGGATGGAGGAAAATGAGTGGAAAGTGGCTAAAATTGTCAAAAAGCAGCTTAAAGGTGGGGGGAAATGGGAAAAGTGACATGCAATGGCAATAGCCACCATTAATGGGCCAAAAGTGTCAAAAAAGGGAAAAGATGGGCAAAAAATTGCAAATAAGGGCAATGAAAATATACAGACAAAAAATAAAAGTTGACAATTAAATTTGACAATTATAGCCTGCTGTAGAAGTGTGGGAAACAAATTGCAATTGATAAGTGTGAGGTCAAAGTTTCCCTTTTCAATGGTTTTCTGGGGGAATCATATTTCAAATTTAGACATAAAAGAGCCACACGCTGAGTATCACTGCGCTAAGATAAACATTGTGAAATAAATACAGGAAGTTATCCAAATAGATGGGTTCATGTAAGGCTGATTGGCATTTGAATCATACAATAAAGACGTAATTGTTTGTACTTTGAGTCTGTTTTATTCAGAATGTATGTTTTGATGAGAGACAATAACATTGTTCAGCATGGAGATTTCAATATGAATCACAAACAATTACCAAAGAATCTATATCAGCTGTGGCTACAGCTATTAGGAGGACGCTCTAGACTCTGAAATAATCCACAGCCTGTTTGCCAGTAAACTTGTAAAACTGAATTTAAGAACAGCAGAGGGGTGGTGATTTTTATCTAAATGCTTCAAAATGCATTTGCAAAGTTTTCAGCAGTTGTGTTATAATTAGGAACTTTTCTGGTTCACTGTGATAAATATAGACATTTAGGATCTAGCTCATGCAGGGGCAGAGGCAGAACAAAAGATGGCCGAGGAGTGGGCACTTCCCTAGAATTTTTTGATTATCAGACAGTTTAATACATTAGTTTTGCACACTTTTAAATAAAAATTTAAATTCAAATGCCAACAAATCTATGCATCATTTAGGCAAAAATAATGTTGTTCAAACTAAAAAAAATACTTAATTGATGACATCATTTCTTCTCTGAACCTAACTGAGCTAAAAGTGTCATTATTATTCTAAAATCATGATACACCATGCTAACCTGTTTAACCTCCCATAGACGGTGTTTGGGAGAGGGCAGAGCCTTTAAAAAAACCTCAGAGGGTGATTGGATGAACGCTCTGTCACATCTTTATGGGCCAATCAGACCAACAAAACACGTGACGTAGCTGCAACTGAGGAGTAAACTCCATATAGAACTGCATAACGTGAACCATGGAGACCGTAGACATGTCAGTACGTGACTTTTGTGGTTTTTGAAACTAAAACAACTCACTGCTGTTCTTTGTTCTTCTTTTAATGAAGAAATGTCGTCAAGTTCTGATTAAACTGGCACTTTAACAGCAGTGGGAGCAATTTAAGGTCAACTTTCTTGACATGTGACTGCAGGGTTGGACCGTTTCCCCGTTGCCGTTTTCCCCATTTTTGCCACTTTTCCCCCATATGTTCCACTGTCATCCAATTTTTGCCCTTTTTCACTATTTCTTTTTTTTGTCACTTTTCGTCCAAATAAGCTACCTTTTGCCATTAAATACCTCTTTATTTTTTACTATTTTTGTCCATTTTTGCAACTTTTTTCCCCCCAATTTTTTCCCATTTAAGAGACTTTTTGCCATTAAATACCACTTGTGTTGCCCATTTTTGCCACTTTTGGACCATTTTTTGCTACTTTCTGACCATTTTCCCACTCTTTCTTCCCATTTTAACCCCTTTTTGCTGCATTTTGACCATTTTTGCCACTTTTAACTTATTTTTATTGCCGCTTCATGCCGTTTCTGCCACTTTTCACCACTTAGATTATGGCTCTTGCACCGGTATTTTTCAACAATTTGGCTCTTTGGTTGAGCAGGGTTGAGTTACACAGCTATAACAGTAATACAACTTCAATGCTATGATAAACTATCACTGAATTATTATAACAGGCCACATCAGAGAGTATGCTCTAGACCTGCTCTCTACAATGATTGATTGAATAAATCAATCCAGCCCTCCTCTGTATTGGGACAAGGACAGACGTCCAGTTAAAGCTAGCTGGGCTAATCAGGCTTTGACTTTGGCTCAACTTGTGCATGCATTTTTACTGACTGTCACAAGTAGGCATGCAACTGACTGAAATGTTTGACTTGCTAGAAATCCATGCAACCAGTTTGGAGCATTTACCCTCATTATCCATGATGCACAAAGAAACTGAAGTCAGCGTCACTATGGAAGCCATTGTCAGGTCAGAAACAACCTCAGTACTCATGGTTTGCAGAAAATTATAAATGTTTTTCAAGAGAATAGTGTGTCCAAAAAGATGTGCTGTAAAATGCACAAATTTGTCCGAATGAGGTTTGATTTTTTCAACAGTGTATCAATGGTCTTGTTGAGCATTTCTGTGTGTTTTGCAGCTTCCCTCAAACAAACTAAAGTCAGTAAACGTCAAGAATCCTGCCAAACAAAGAGAGATGCCCACATCACATCAGGATATCTTGTTAGCAGTCAAGCATACAGAATGTGGAGATAAAGAACAGCAAAGAGAAAGAAAAGGAGGGGTCAGCTGGAGTCCAAAAAGCTCTCGGCGGACAGAAAGGGATGTGGAAAATGGAAGAGAAGAAGACGGCTATGAGGGGCGGAGATAGAAGCAGGAGTGGGAAAACAAGGACAATGCCTGCGTTTGTGCCGTTTTTGTGGCTGTGGCATTTTGGAGGACAGAGGGACCAAGTGTCTGGATGTGTATATGCATGTGTCTGTGTGTATTCGCCTCCCCATCCACTCAATTTGTGGAATTGATCCGCTCCCTAATAGTGAGCAAAACAAAAAGTCAGCCTAATCCAGCCATTATTTGTAACACAGATGGGAGAGGGGAGGGGGTGAGGGATGCAATTTAACAGTAGAAGTGCCACAGAATCCTCTGACAGAGAGATGAAAAAGATAGAGGAGGACAAATGAGACAAAGAGAGAGGAAGGGAAGATGCAGAGTGAAATTGGAATAAAAATCAAGTGGCCTGAACATGCTGGGCTTCTATGCAAGAGGTTACAAATAGACTCTCACAGCAAGAGGCCAGCCAGTGGTAGATGAAGTCAGAGAGAGAAGATGAAAAGAACAGGAGGGGAACTGCGGAGAAAATGGAGATCAGAAGACAAACAAGTGGAGAGGATGAGAGAGGTCATAGAAGAGTAAGAGATAAAGAAGAAGGAGAGATGAGAAAAAACAATGGATGGACGGAGAGAAAACAATTACAGCTTTTGGAGACGTTGTTGAGTCAAAGAACAGCACAATGCAGGCCGGGGTGGCTGTATTCTTATTCCCAGTGGTCCTACTCGCCTTTTTTTTCTCTGTAGCTTTGCTGCTTTTGACTTCGCCCACTCTTAATCTGCAGAGGGGAAAACTGAAGCACTGATCTTTGATTTGCTCCAACTGAGAGGGAGTAAAGTGCAGATGCTTTGAATGTTGGGAAAATTTAAATAACTGACTTTCTTTATGTAACGGTGAAAGGGAACTTTTTGGCACTTCTGTTGTCATTTCTGCATAATTAGGTTTTTACAATGCAGCCGTTAAAGACGTATAAATGTGTCTGAGTAACTCTTATTGCCTTATTGTAGACACATTTGACACATTTGGACAGCATCTATTTGCTTATTTCTCGGCTGGAGGGGCTGAAAGTCCGTTCTGTGAAGCATATTGAGCTGTGACTTGGGTGTTTGCTTGCAGTCGCAGACAGTGAAGTTGGTGTAGACAGAGTACAAACAGTACAGCAGCTAGATCATCTCAAGTCCTCACTGGTCCCTGCAGCCCCAGAGTTATAAGCTCTGGCAGACAGTGAGGACAGTGGTGTGTGCAGAGAGTGTGAGTTTCTACTGATTTCTCAGAGCAGAGTGAAAGTAGTCGATTTTGAAGGGTACTGTATGATTTTTCCTTTATTTCCCCAAATTCAGGGGTGTCAAACTCAAGGCCCGGGGGGCCAAATCCGGCCTGCAGAACAGATAAACCCGGCCCTCAAAATGATCTCATACTTCTGTTATAACTGGCCCATCAGGCTGTAGATTTCCCCAAGTATAAAAATGTATACTTATCCTTGATGATTCAAGATTTCCTTGTCAGGTCATTAAATCTGAAAAAGTAAGGAGTGAAAATATTTAGATAAGAAGTCAGGAATGTGTGTTTAATTTCATATTTTCAATTCAGCATCTCACAATAAGGACTCAAACTTAGGATTTTGACTTTTTATTTCATACTTTGAGCAATTCAGCTCATAATTTTGGCTTCATATATAACATTTTGAGCTTTGAAATTCATATTTCTAATTTTTAAGTCAATTTTTGACCTTTCTAACCAATTATTTTGTATTTTATCTCATATTTTTAGCTCCAAACTTTGACTTCATAATCCCACAGTTTGACCCTTTAGACTCACAGTTTAAATTTTGAATCATATTTTGACTTTTAATTTCATGATTATTATTTTATTTTATATTTTGACCTTTTAAACTAATAATTTTGACTTTCTTTCTGATATATTTGCCTTTAAAAAACATAATTTTCTTTTGACTTGTTTTAACCTTTTTTAACCTCAAAATCATTCATTATCAGTGCAAAGTTTGTTTGTTTTTTTTTTCATATTTTATTGCTGGTGAAATGAGGTTGACGGTTTCTGGTTAAAGAGGTGACCCTGTTAGTCCCTCAGGTTAGTCCTGAATCCAGAATCCGGCCCCCTGCTGTGATTGAGTTTGACACCCCTGGACTAATTGATTTGGAGTTTAAGACAGTTCCTTTTTGCAGCTGAATTTCCCTGCAAAGACCTCAGTGCTGCATAAAAGAAAAAAAAAAAAAAAAGACACTTAAGTAAAATCAAACATCATCCACCTACTTTGCATGCTTTTAAATGCCTCATGGATATTTACTGGCGTATGTGGAAAAGCTTTTCTTTCATCCCCCAAATTATAGCCAGGTCATCTCAGTGTAGTGTATTCAGTTCTTGCAGGATAAATAGCTACAGAATCTGTGTTAAGTTCTTAAACTGTGTTAAAATCTGTATTTATAGCATGGTCTTGGTGAATACTTAATTCTGATTGGCTCCGGAAGTTCCATAGGTGTCTATTAACTTCTGATATATGGACACCTACTGAATTTCTCAAGTAGCGCTGGTCAAAAAATCTTTGCACTGTTCCAAATGAATGCTCCACAGCCTTAGATGATAGGTGTAACCATAGCAACCTGAGGCAGCCATAAGGAGCCTTTCCAGCGGCATTAACCGTCACTTTACTGACATAAAGACAGCCTTTTCTCCTGTTTTCAACGTACGTCTTGTTTCCAGGCTCACCTTAACACTGAGAGGTGAGTGTTGCAAAAAACTCACTTCCCTCCTGTTCTAACTTCTATAAACTATTGTCAGAAGATTTAAATAACATAAAACAACAGAAAAGAAGCTGTTATTTCTTTGTAGAGCCAAAGGAAATGCTTCTGATAAACTGGGATGATAATATCAGATAAACACTGATGTGTCTGACGGAGAATCAGCACCTGCAGGGCGTGGACAGCTCCGTTTCACGTCTGTGACCTCGTAGTGCAGAAGGAGGAATTATTCTGTTTATTCCAACAGCTGGTCTCTTAAAACTAAGCTTTCAATCAGATGACTGTTCATGTTAACGTACAGGTTTATAGTCTGATCACAGATGACTCAGTCTCACTCGTCTTCATGCCTTTTCATCGATAAATCCGTTCAGAAAGTGCGCTGAGTGGACTCTTTTTTGCGTTCTGTTGTGACTTCATATCTACGGCCCGTCCTATTTACTGGAGTACTGAACTATGTTTACATTCCCTAAGAACCTTATAGGATTGGAATGACTATTCCAGTTATTAGTCAAGCCCTCAGGTGTTGCTGGGGAAAAGGAATTGCTGCTTTGGTAAAACTCACAAAACACATACATTTATAAGTGAATGGTTTTATTAATTCTTTTCATTGGCAAGTGACCATGGTATAAGCAGGTTAATGCCCTCCCATGTGTCCAGTTATCAGGGATTAATGGAGGTGGTTCAGGCCTCCATTACTCCCTGATAACTGGACACCTCATTGGGCATTAACCCTTACTGAAACTGGCAGAATAAAGGATAATTACCTGACTCCACAGCTGACAGACAGGTATGTAGATAACTATTTAGTCAATTAGATTCATATACTATTTTCTGCATTTAAACACTGCCATTTTACCCACTGTGCATGTTTAAATCCAGGATACAAATTTCATTAACTCATATTTAATTCACAACAGAAAATAAACAAGATGGCCGATGTTGAAATTGAAGCATCTTACCCTTACATGGTGAACCTCTGCCCATTGTTATTTCTGAGTGACTCTGCCTCTCTAAAATGCTCCTGTTATACTCAGTCATGTTTCTGACCTGTTCTTCTTATCAGTACCACCATTTCAGCCTTTTTTCCCTGTCCCTACTTTTTTGAGTTGTGCTACTGCTATCAAATTCAAAAGGGAGCTAATATTTTTTTTTTCATGAAATAGTAAAATATCCTGGTTTCCGCATCTGATATGTTGTTTATGTATGCAAATCATTGCATTCTGTTTTTATCTACAGCGTCCCAACTTTTTAGGAATTAGGGTTGCATTAAAACATTTGACACCAACTGGTCATATGTGGAATATAGGAGATAAGACAGATAGTTATAAGGACAGACTCCAGGTTTGAGACCAGTATTTAGTCAGTACAGGAATAGTTAACACCGGTGTGAAGGCTCCTTATGGATACCTTAGGTTGCCATGGTAACTGCTATTATCTAACAGCTGCGGAGCATTCAACAGTGTGATAATTTTTTGACCGGAACTACTTGAGAAGTTCGATAGGTGTCCTTATATCAGAAGTTAATGGAACTTCCAGAGCCAATCAGAATCGAGTATTCACCAAGACAATGGTATAATCCAGAATAACGACAGAGCTGTGATGTCACATTTTCTGCTTGCTGCCTTTCATTCTGCATTGATGCTAGGACCTCTGCACTGGAGCAATGGCAGAAAGGACAGCAATAGTCCTGTGCATGTTTGTCTAATGGGTGTTGGTGATAAATGTGAGTAAAACACAGATATTATATTGTAGTTTTTGCCAAGAATGTAAAATGATTCCAGGAAAACACTCTCCAATAAAATGAACATCTTCTTACTGAGAAGATTTATGTGATACCAATAAAAACACATTCCTTGTATCAACTGGTTCTCACATGCATTGCGATACCAGTGAGTGTATGGAGACACACATAAACGCCAAGCACATACACATGTCCCAGATGCAATCAGCATGGCCTTTGCCTTGATCCATTGTGCTCTAACGATTAAGCCTTCGCCCCGCTCGGTGGCCTATAGGCCAGCTCTGCTGCTGTGCATCTCATCACATCCCATTCATCACAGCGCGTCTAGATCCACCTCCAACGCCATATCACATCAGCCGGCCGCTGACCTCCTACTGACCCGGACACGCACGCAGCCACACAGTCAAACGGCAGCGTCTAAGTCTCTGTGGGATTCTCAGTATTACTGGCTCTCTTTCATTCAGGGAACCAAAAATAACATCAAAAATGTCAGAAAAAAAACCTCTTATTTTCTAAGATATTTTCCTGCTAAGATTTGTGGATGGCTGTTTTGAAGCATCAGTTTTTAGAAGTCCTGCTTTATAAGGCTGTACTGTATAGACTCATTCTGGGTATTGAGAACAAGCCTGCCCATAAAGGGGGTTGAGGAGAGAGCACATTTGAAAAGTAATGTAATATTTCATAGCTAAGACATGATGTGCACAAACGCCAGGATACCAGGGATAAATGGGAGCGACAGTAATAACTTTAAGGGGAAAATAATTGAATAATTGCAGAAAGAAAGTGAAAATGTGGAAATAATGGGTTGAGGTGGAAAAAAAGAAAGAAAAAAAAGACAGAATTAAGTGGGTAAAAGTGGTGAAAGGCAACAGTTTGCACAAATAAGCAGGGAAAGTAAATGGACTCGAGCTTGTACCGTGCCTTTCTAGTCATTTGAGTTCTCAAAGCGCTTTCACACTGCAGGTTGCACCTACCCCCTTCCACTCCATTTACACATTGATGATAGAGTTTACTTTGAAGAACTGGCCATCAGTATTAGCTAATGCATGCCAAAAAAAATAAAAAAGCAGTAGGGGCAAACTGGGATTCAGTATCTTGCCCATGGACACATCGACGTGTGACTGCAAGAGCTGGGGATTGAACCCACAACCTTCCTGCTGTGGGACAACTGGCTCTTAACTACTGAGCCACAGGCACAGCTCTAGAAAAGTGACTAAAGAGTGGCAAAAATTGGTCTCAAGTGGCAAAATCTGGCTGATTGGCAAATTATTAGCATAAAGGGCCTATATGGGTGGTAAAAATGGTGAAAAGCAGTTAAAAAGTGGTAAAAATGGGTCTGGAATGGCAAAAAGTGGCTTAAATGATTGGCTTAAAGTGGAAAAAATGTGCATTGAAATGGTGAAAAGCCTGTAAAAAGTGGCAAATGTTTGTTAAAATAAATAGTGACTAATAAATGGACTTGAGCTTGTAACACTCTCTTCTAGTCATCTGCCTACTCTAAGCACTTTTGCAGGTCACATCTACACATTCACTGCTTATTTACACACTGATGACAGAGGCTGACATTGAGAATTGGCCACTAACAAATTCCATTCAATCGCATCCATACCCATGCATGCCACTGACAAAGCAGTTGGGGCAAACTTGGGGAAAGGTATATGTGTCAGACACTTTGACATGTGACTGCAGAATGACAGTCATCTCTCTAAATAGTGGTTCAAGTGGCAAAAAAGGGGTCTAAAGTGGCAAAATTTGGCCCACATTGGCAAATAATTTGCTTAAAGTGCCAATATGGGTGGTAAAAATGGTGAAAAGCAGTTAAAAGTGGAAAAAATGGGTCTGAAGTGGCAAAATTTGCCTTAAATTGGCAAATAATTTGCGAAAAGTGCCAATATGGATAGTAAAAATGGTAAAAAGCAGTTAAAAAGTAGCAAAGAAAGGGTCAAGAAAGGAAAAAAGGTGTAGAAATGGCAGTAAAAAAATTTGGACAATGGGTTGTCAGGCAAAAATTTGCTTAAAGTGGTTAAAAAAAATCTAAAAATGGGGGTGGGAGTGATAGTTAAACTGATGAAAAGTGGTTTATACTTGGCAAAAATGTTAGCCAAAGTAGTAAAAAAGTTTGAAAGTAGCAATAATCACTAAAAGTGGCAAAAATGGGTTTAATGTGGAAACAATGGTGGCAAAATAAGAGGAACGGTGATGAAAAGGGGTTAAAAAGTAGCGTTAAAAACATCATAACCCAATGATAGCTTGTCACACTTTTTAGCTCCAGAGTGAGGTAACTGTTAGCCAGGATGCTAGCACCAGTGCTACAGGTCCAACACACATGCACTGATGCTAAATAAATCACAGCTATGAAGGCCCATGGGTTTGCAGGAGTAGAGCCAGGTCTAAGCCAGGTCTGATTTAGAAACATTAGTTATGGTAAGACAATCATAAACTGCACATAGCAAATAAAAATACAAGTCTTGGTGATACACAAATGCATTTCTTTCATTTCTCTATGAACACCTCTTTGTAACCTTTTCTTAATTGGTCCACTAGTAAAAGAGTCAGTGTGTGTTTGCACAGTGATGACAGTCTATCATTGGCCGTGAGCCGTTTTCCCCGTTATTACAGCTTGGAACCTCAGCGTAAAAGGTCAATATTTACCCACACCTCACTCACATGTGCTCGTGCACACACACTCCTCTCCTGACTCTATCCATGCTAATGAAAATGAAAATAGAAACGCAGGGAAAAAAGAAGTTGAGTCTCTGTGGGAGGAATGAAAATGCTAATTTGGAGAAGGTATAAAGCTCTGTATGCGGCGTTATTCCCTGTTGAGTTGTCGCTTCACCCTAACATGATTCAATATCTTTTTAATTACGGCTCTCTTTTAGAAGCGGGCCCTGCGCTTCCATCTTTTAACGCTTACTTTAATGTATGGGGAGATGATATCGCAGCAGGCTTCTGCTTCTGTGCAGAAGTAATATTATTTAATATATTATTTTTTTATGCATGTCTTCCACACAAAGGCTTCATGAATCTCTTTGCTGTTGTAGTGAAAGCCAACTTAGACTAGATGTAGTAGAGTTTAATCTTACTACTCCTGCTCCTCTGCTGTTACTGAGAATAACCTGAGGAAATACACACTCTGTCAGACATTCTCCAGTCAGCAGATGGATGTTCACTGATCAGACATATTTAGATAGAAACGTGTTCTTCTGATGTCACTAAAAATCTGGCATTGTGGTTTCTGTCATCTGCTGTGATTGAGGTTGTACATCAAATAAACGTCAAAGTTATTTTTTTATTTTAGCCACTTCACAAAAGGTGTTGGTGGTTAGAGTACTTAAAATACCTTTTTCATCTAACAAGTCACTGAACTGTTGATTTTGTAATTCAAGTAATCCTTATATAGTAACTTTAAATTACAAGTTTTCACTGGAGAAAAATAAAACAATAAAAAATAATCTCCAAAGCACCTGTGCAGTTACCGGGAGGTAAACTTAAGCCCTTTTTATACATGCAATTCTAAACTTCTGGGGCACCTGCCAGGTTTCGTTTGGAAGCGGACCGAGACCCCCTGTTTTCAAGTGGACCAGAGTCTGCTTGTTTGGTGTGCACCAGAGTTCGATTTAGCTTTCACACCACTCCAAACAAGCCGGACTATCCGGGACAATGGACCAGAATTCGTTTAAAGCGGACCAAACAGCTCTGGTGGGAATGCGCCCTTAAAAGGGTAAAATATGTCCCCTTTCATAAAAAAAGTGGAGCTTGGGTCTACGGCAGTACGAAAGATGTAACAAAACAATAGAGGGACAAAACATGGGTGTTTTATAGCATCTCATAGATGATCTGGCACAATTTTTCCCCCAGGCACACATCCTCAACCCACCGAAAAGGGCCTCATGACCCACTTTTGGGTCCTGACCCACCAGTTGAGAACCACTGATTCAGGTTATTTTCATGACTGTGCAGAATTGAAAGGACATCAGAATTTTGTTCACGCATGCCAATATTTAGTGAGCTAATTCAACTACAGTGCTGTGAAAAAGTATTTGCCCCCTTTCTGATTCCTGATGTGCTTCTGCATATTTATCACACCTAAATGTTTCAGATCATCAAACCAACTGTAATATCTCACAAAGACAACCCAAGTGAATAGAAAATCTGCTCATGCTTAAGTGTCAAAAAAGTTCTGCTGAAGTGTCCAATTGAGCCTCATTTGGATTCAGTCCCTGGTGATTTTGGTCCATCAGTCTGTCACCCCTTTCTTACTGCTTGTTATGGAGTAGCACAGTTGTAAGCTCTACTTACTTTACTGTAAAATGTCATTAAACAACCTTCATCATGATTTGATGCTATATAAATGTAAGTCAGTAGATTGATTGACAATAAAGACCTTGAAACGTAAGGCTTTTTGTTTATTTTCCTCTCTAACACATGCCTCAGTTCAGCTGTTAAACTCAAGTGCACGTCATTTTTTCCTCTCCTTCTCCGTCAGTGTTTACAGACATCAATTCCAATAAAATCAACAGCCGACGGTGACGTACGGGGAGCAGCAGAGCACGCTCCATCCTTATGACTAATCACTCAGTTTATCATCAGGAAACTGGAGGGTGGCGTCTCTGAGGGCATCCGGTGGGAGGGGTGCCAAACTGGAACACTCGACACAAGTTTACGCCTAATCGTCTCATTGTTTCCGTTCTGCATGAAAGGATCAGCAGCCATGCTAAGCTCCTCAGGGTACCAGCCCTCAGCTGCTCCCTGCCATCCTGCTCGGTCTTTGTTGTCGTTGTTTGTGTTTGCAGAGCGGAGCCGATGATTTCAATAAGCATTGTTAGGGATTTTGATTTTGTTCACCTTTTTCCATTCTGGTTTTGTTGTGGCGTGTCAGTGGGTGTCAAAGTGTTGTTGTAATTCTGAGCTAAGAACAGAGCGCACTTTCAGCCTGTCATTTATTAAGTGCTTATTGTCACAAGTAATTTCTGTCTTTTGTCTGGAGTTTACTGGTAGCATGGGTGGGTGGAGTTTTTGGATGCTATAATTAAATCAATGTTGCAGTGTCACAAAAGAAAAATGCTCAGTCACATGTGAAAGGCTTTTAATTTGAAGCAGCGTAAGCAAAGGCCAGGAGCTGCTTATTGTCACTCTAACAGTGGAAATTAAACTCTGATTAGCCATCATGCTTCATCACTCTGGGGGTCTGACATCAACTAAATGCATTTACAAACAGTAAGGCTAATGCATCTACCTTCTGCCTACCTGGAGCAGGTCCTTGGGCAGGTGTCCTGCCCAAGGACAAATTTGCATTTGACCTTGGCGGCTGGGGACTGAACCCTCAACCTCTGAAGCTGAGAAACAGCAGACTCTACCTGCTGAGCCACAGTTATTTTTTCACACTCACCCAATGTAAAGGTGTACAGAATATAAAAGCTACAATAAAACTAGATTTTTGCCATATATGGATGTATGGATGGATGGATGGATGGATAGGTAGATGGTGGATGGATGAATGCTTGGATGGATGGATGCATGCATGCATGCATGGATGGATGGATGGATGGATGGATGCATGGATGGATGGATGGATGGATGGATTCATGCATGCATGCATGGATGGATGGATGGATGGATGGATGCATGCATGGATGGATGGATAGGTAGATGGTGGATGATGGATGGATGGATAGATGATTGGGTAGATGGTAGATGGATGGATGGATGCATGGATGGATGGATGGATGGATGGATAGATGGGTGGGTAGATGGTAGATGGATGGATGCATGGATGCATGCATGGATGGATGGATGGATGGATGGATGGATGAATAGGTAGATGGATGGATGGATAGATGGGTGGACAGACAGACAGTTATTCCACTTTTTAAATCCGGTGATCCTGGATGTTTCACAAATTACCGTCCAATTTCAGTTCTTTCATGCTTATCAAAAATTTTAGAAAAATGAGTGTATAAACGCATCCTTGGACATTTGAACATGAATAATATCTTGTATGAACACCAGTATGGGCTCGGAAGAACCACTCTGCTTTTATGGCATCTCTAGATCTAGATCTCTCAAAAGCATTTGATACTGTTAATCATGATATTTTAATTGCAAAATTGTTCAGGTATGGATTTGATGACAGTGTTTTGATGTGGCTCAAAAATTATGTAAATGATAGATACCAGTATGTCAGGATTAATGGTGTGGACTCTAAGAGAGCTTTGATACAGTGTGGGGTACCACAAGGTTCAATTTTAGGACCTCTGTTGTTTCTTATCTACATAAATGATATTGCACTGGTATCTAATTCAGTTTGTCCATTATTATTTGCAGATGACACAAATTTACTTATTTCAAACAAAGATTTAGCTGTTCTCATCAAGGAAGTCAATAATGGCCTTCTAGTCTATTCTAAGTGGTTTGAAACTAATAAATTGGCTTTAAATGTAAAAAAAATCAAATTTTATGATCTTTGCAGAGAAGAAAAAATATAGCCCACAATTAATAAAATTATGTATTGTTAAAGAACAAATTACTCAGGTCACATCAACAAATTTTTTAGGGATCTTGATTGATGAAAAACTTTCCTGGAAAGATCACATAAGTTCTGTCTGCAGTAAGGTTACTAAATCTATGGGTATTATCAGAAAGATTAGATATTATTTGCAGTCTTCTTGCATATTAACATTGTACTATAGCCTTATATATCCATATTTAACCTACTGTAATATTGTTTGGGCCAGTACTTTCCCCACTTATCTTCATAAGCTCTGTTTGTTGCAAAAACGCCTTGTGAGAATAGCAACATCCTCTAAGTACTGTGATGCTACTTCTCCACTTTTTTTGAAGTGCAGAATACTGACAATTTATGACATTAATATCTTCCAGATATGCATTTATCTTTAAAATTAAGTACGTGAGTAAAGACTTACCAGATACTTTTAAAACCTTTTATATTTGCAACTCTCAAGTTAACCATTATTCAACAACACAGAACAATAACCTGTACCTACCAACGTATCATACATCTCGAGGACAGTACTCAATCAGGTACCGTGGAGTCCAGCTGTGGAACACAAACTTGTACTTACTGTCAGATATTTTGTCCTTGTCCCAATATAAAAGAAGACTCAAATATGCCTTGATGTCAGCAAGATTTCACAGTAACTAGTCAATACAGTGTGGGTTTTGTTATGCCAGCTATTATTATTACTATCACTAAAATTGTTATTACTATAATCATCAATATTTTGCTATTATATTTAGATACAATCATTAATGTTTTTCTTTCTATGTTTATGTATTATTATTTTTTCTATTGTATATTATAATTCAATTAGAACTTGGTATTTGATATTGTGGTTAATTTTTTACATGTTGATCTCATTAGGTGAGGTTGTTGAGATAAGCCCATAGTGGGTTTCTACCTCACCTGCACATGTGATTTACTTTTATTCACTTTTTGTTGTCTGACTGTGCTTTTTTAAATGTGTTAAACGAATAAAACAAACAACAAACAAACAGATATTGGATGGACTGATGGATGAATGGATAGATGGATGGATGTCGTGTTGAAGTACCCACAATGCATTGCTTTTGCATTATCAAATATTTTTGCTGTAGTTAAACATTAACACTGTCTTGTGTAGATCAACATGCACATACTTTAAATGCATCAGTAATGACTTAGTCTGCAGCTAGAGCCCAGTTTATGGTGGGACTGTGTTAAATTGCAGTTCACATTTGGTTGGTTAATAAACTCTAAGCATTCTTGACTGTCAGAGCTTCATTTAGGATGTGAAACATCATATAATCAAGATTCTAGTAACAGACACTGCTTCAGAAATGACTCATAGTGTTAAAGATCCTTATTAATTTAAACATTTCCGTCATGTTCACATAAACGTAACTCTAGTTGTAGTAGTCTTTGAATCTTATGATTGTGTGGTGAAAATTAAACTGCTCCAGGAAATTAAAACAATGAAAGTTTATTACCTCCACTTAAAATGTAGAGCAGTGAAGGAGAGCGAAATAAAATGGAAATTCTCAATTACCTAAATTGCTCTTAAATTTTGCATTGACCCGTTTTCATTGTTCCTCAGTTCCTTCAGTCAGACATCAGGGCCCAAGCAGCCATGCTGCTGTGAGTAAGCCAGTCCCTGAGCAGTATTAGCTCATGTCTGTGTTCAAGTGTTAACCATCTGCTGATAATCTGTCATGGGATGTTGAGGATTTGGTGAAGCGTTGTGTGTATGTTCTTGACACTGGTATTTCCAAAATTCCCCAATGTTACTATACAGTGCATAAAAACACATTCATCCCCTGGGAGGTTTTACCTTTTTATTGTTTTTAGAAACCAATTATGTTCCATATAATTGGGCTTTTTTGACAAAAAAAGGAAAAAAATACAAAAACAAACTCTTTAATGTCAAAGTGAAAACAGATTCCTACAAAATAATATCAATTAAATAAAAATATGTAATGTAATATAAGTGACTGCATAAATATTTGCCCCTTTCAGGTCAGTATATACAGTAGGGTCACCTTTGGCTGCAATCAAAGCTCTGAGTCTGTGTGGATAGGTCACTAGCGAATTAGAGGATTTTTCCTGTAAAATAAGCTGAAATAGCCTTTATTTGTGTGGTCGTTCATGTTTTTAAAAGTGTTTAAGTGTAGAGAAATGTTTCATGTGTATCCAGCCTAGGAGGAGCTGATGACTGGACTACTTTTCAAGAATGCTGCGGCCTTACATTTGCTTGTTTAGATGAGATAAATGATTGAACCCTGCAGGTCCCCCGCTGTTTTTTTGTAAACTTTGAGAGGAGTTTAGTAAATCCTGAGGCCTACCTCCTAACCACCTGCCTGTAAGTGGGCATTGCATGCTAAACTTCTGCGGTGGGATAAACACAGCAAAGCCTGAGGCAGAGACAAACAGAACGCCCGAGACAGGAAGAGAGAGAGAGGTAAAGCTTGTAGCCCCCGAGGGCCTCGGTCCCGTCTGTCACTGTGCCAGAACGATCCGCCCTGTAACTGATCCATGGACACAGAGTCTGCAGGTCAGCTGTGACAGCCTGCTTGCTCTGTGTTTGTCTACTATGTGGGTGTGTGTTGGTGCATCTGCATTCTGTCTCCCATGATGCCACTGGCTGTCACTCTTCATCACCTGTCTGCAGGTTGCAGAGTGTGAGTGCGTATAGGAAGTGCGTTCTTGGTCATTTGCCGCTAATGAAATGAGATGCAGGTAGAGACGTAGCGAAGGGCATCATGGGGTTAGAGACGCACAAGAGCAATATGTTGCCACGGCAACAGTCAATGAGACTGTCCATGTGAGGTGGCTCATGTAGAGAGTGAGAGACTCAGAACAAGGAGAGGGGAGAAACAAGGCGAAGAGAAGCAGTTGCCATAGCGACCCGCCATTGCAGCTGCCTGTAAATTTCCTTCTCCCCAGTGTGAGTCTGTCTGTCTGACTGATGCACCGCTCTGAGCGTCAATGCTGTGAAAAAGTTTACGTTGTGTGTTTGGGCTGGGCAGTATATGGAAAACATACGAAGATTTTAAGACAACTACACATTTTATATATTTCTATATAAATCAGTGCATTCAGAAAGTATTAGGACATTATTTTCAATAATGTGACGTTGCAGCCTGATGTTACAGTTGTAAAAATTAATTGACAGAAGTATTCGGACCCTTTGCAAAACACCTTAAATGTAGCTCAGGCTCCTCCCATTTCTCTGATCTTTGCTGAGATGTTTCTACACCTTGATTGGAGTCCACATGTGCTAAATCAAATTGATTGGACATGATTTGAAAAAGCACACACCTCTCTATAGCAGGCCTCAAAGCTGGCAGTGATATCAGAGCAAAAACCATGAGGTCAAAGGAACTGCCTGCAGAGCTCAGAGACAGGATTTTTGACAGGTACATATCTGTGGGAGGCTGCACTCAAGGTTCTCAAGAGCACAGTGGCCTCCAGAATTCTCAAATGAAGGAAGTTTAGCACAACAAGGCCTCTAGCAAGAGCTGGTCCTCCAGCCAAGCTGTGCTCTTGGGATCTTTCACTGCAACAGAAATGTGTGTAGCCTTCCCCAGATCTGTGCCTTGCAACAATCCTGGCTCAGAGCTCTGCAGGTGCTCTTTTTTGACCTCATGGCTTGGTTTTTGCTGATCTAGGGGACAGCCTTTACTTCTTCTATACCTTTGGGGCCTATCCTTCTGTCATTGGGCAACAGGCGGGGTACACCCTGGACTAGGAGGACTAGAGACAAACAACCAGGCACACTCTCACTCACACCTACGGGCAATTTGGAGTCACCAGTTAACCTAAAGAGCATGTCATTGGTGGTTTGGAGGAAGCCAGAGTACCCGGAGAGAGCCCACACATGCACCCGGAGAACATGCAAACTTCACAATCATGTCTGATCAATGTAATTGACCACAGGTGTGCTCCAATCAAGGTGTAGAAGCATCTCAGCAAAGATCAGAGAAATGGAAGGAAGCTGAGCTACTCCTAGAGTGCTTTGCAAAGGATCTCAATTCTTATGTCGATGTGATATTCCTGAATTTATTTTTCATAACCTTCAAAAATTCTGTTTCACTTTGTCATGATGGGGTACTGAGTGTAGATTAATGAGAGGATTTTTTTTTACTGTATTGTTTCTTATGCAGATAAAAGCTTGTTAGTTTACTTCATAAGTTCATTCAGACCAGGGCTGAGTTTCTACACGATACAGAGGCAACAATACGGATTCTGATCTTGGATAATAGACTCATCCCACCAGAATTCACAACAGCAGCTGCTCTGCTGTAAAGGATAACAGCAAAGACCTAATGTTAAGGAACTTATGATTTCAGATCCTCAGATATACAACAAGTAAATCAAAGTATGTTTATGTTTAATGATTGAGCTATTTAAAGAAGCACATGGCCCTCTCTGTTGTCATCCTTTTCTGTTTTTATATAACAATAATATTCCGGTTTGCCAACACTTTAAGCCCAGTTGCGTTTGCAAAAATGCATTTTTGCTTTACATGCATAAAACAACAGAGCACTTTCTGCAATAAAGGGAAGGATACAGATTAAACAGCATGACTCACACTTCTTTGCATCTGTCTGAAGCCGCTATTATTAGCTCCCCTGTAACGGTTTTCATCTTTTCAGATGAAACATGGCATTCTTCTTATGAGCTTCTTGGAAAGAGGACGAAGGAAATTTCAAGTTTTCAGCATCATTCAGTGCTGGCTGTGACGACACTGGCTCGGTGAGCAAGCCTAGCTGTTGTGACTGACTGTGAAGTAGGCTGGTGCTTTGTTGCTGCAGTATTTTACCTTGTTTTTGCATGACTTATGTCCAACTCTCAACTTTGTAGTATTTGGAGAAACCTTAAACATCCAATGTTCTTGCTTTTAGTCTTGCTGTTAGGCATTAGACTTTCTTATCCATATCACTGGTATGTTTTTTCCTGCAGTGTGTATCCCATCATGCATTTTAGGGTTTTTGTCCACAGGTGTTTTTTGACTTTAGGTGCATGTGTATTTTACTACTGCCATCGCAACATTTGCTGCCATATTAATTCTGTCACATTGGTGTTGATCCACAAATCAGCAAGGAGTATTCAGTGATAGAATGCAGTGGTGCCCTACCTGGGGTCTAGGAAACCCCTAACGACCCTGCTCTGACCCGATCAATATTAGACGCATAAATTAGTTTTGGGCAAAAAAAGTGAAAATTTCGGGGGGGTAAAAATTAAAAAAAGGTTGAGATTATAAAGATTATAAAGAAAACAAACTCAGAATTTTAGAGTTAAAAAAGTGTAAAATTTACAGAAATATACATGAATATTAAGAGTTTAAAATGTCATAAATTTATGGGTATATAAAAACATCAGGAGTTGAAAATGTCTTAATTTATGAGGATATACATGAAGATTAAGAGTTTAAAAAGTCGTAAATTTATGGGAATATAAAAGAACATCAAGAGTTTAAAATGTCTTAAATTTACAGGAATATACATGAAGATTAAGGGTTTAAAAATCTTAAATTTTGATATTAAAACAAAAAAATCAAGTTCTTACATTCAGAAAATTGCAATGTTGTAAAGTTTAAAAAAAAAAACGTTAAAAAAACAAACTGAAAACTGTGGTTGGATTTTCAACTTTGTGACCTTTTAATGTCAAAAATTCAAAGTTTATAACGTTTACATAGACAACTTTTAAAGTTAAAAATTCTAGTTTTTTTCTTGTAATTATAGCCCTTTTAAATGTGCGAATATTTTGTTTTTTTAATAAGCCGATCCTATTTGTTTATTTATTTTTTGAGTGGTTCTTATACGCTGTGATAATATTGGATAGTTTAAGCACACAGTGGATCCTTATTCAAGAGCAAGTGTCCGCTGTGTTGAGAGGGACCTGGATGCAGCCGAGGACCTCCACTTTACACCAGAAGTCAGACGAGTGCCGCCATATCTCGTCTTCTAATACCAGAAGTCACATGAACTGAACGTCTTCTTCATTGTTTCCTGCATTGCTGCCATGTTAATATAGGCAAGTTCGTCACAAAAGGAAATATAAGTGGACAAAAAATATGTGACTTTTCAGACTAACAAGCGCAGTGATTACATAACGTTAAGCTTTTTATTCCGAAAACTCGCACACTCCTTGTCTACTGTATTGAATGACGTAGTGACTTGCCTCTGGCAACATGGCGGCAATGCCAACGTCCGGCCAGTCAGTCTCCCGTCACATATTATGTCTGTACTCAGTGATACGTGAATTTGCATCGTAAACTAATTCACTAAAATAAATGTAATCTCTGTGCTTGTTCACCAGAAAACTCACACATTTTTCATCTACTTGTATTTCCTTACTTGTAGGACTTACCTCTGTTAACATGGTGGCAACACACGGAGAAAACAACAAAGAAGTTGTCAGTTCAAGTGACTTCCGGTATCAGAAGACGAGATATTGCTGTGATTTTCCAACTTCCGGTATGAAGTGGAGGTCCTCGGATTTTGTTTGGATTTTGTCATTGAAAACAATTATAATTGACCCTGATGGTCTCGGACTTCGCTCTTTGCCACAATGGTATGAAACAGGTTTTAGTATTGTTTGATTTTTACTAGAATCAGATCAAAGTTATACTTACGTTCATGTGACCATCATTTGTTTTTATAGTAAAAGACATGTTGTATCACCTTTCAGCTTAAAAGCGACTCAAACGACTCAAATGACTCAAACGTGCTTTATTGGCATGAACAAATAATTCATGTTAACAGTTCTAGCTGTTGTTCCTGTGCCGTGTGAGACTCTTATTGCATGTTTTAGCAGGTATTGCGTAAATATTTATTTATTTATATAAGCAGGTTTCAAAGGGAGCCAAATAGCCTCCATCTCTCTTCCCCTTCCAACAGATGCTGCGGTGGTTATTTATGTGGCTGTTCTGCACTGCTGCTCTCTATATCCCCGAGCCCACACACACACACACACAACGCACACAGACACACACACACAGGAGCCAACCGGGGCTGTCAGGGTGCCACAGTTCTAAGTCCTGTGAGCCATATGCTACCGAAGGCTCCTGGCAGGCAGGAGCATCTCTGCTCTCTGTCAGCAGGGAGGCCGGTTCAAAGGCCAAACAGGATCCATCAGGGACCTTCCTGCTTGCAGGGGGAACACGCAGGGCTGTAGTGGCAGGAGGAGGTCGAGGATCTCGTGACTGACACTGAGAGGATTCTCTCCAGTTTGGCAGATTTTGTGCCAGAATCAGCTGACATGTCATTATAGATTTAATTCAATCAGCCAAGTCTGTTCAACTGAGAAAAACCTCAGTCTTAAATGTGCTTGAGAGTCTTTAAAGGTGCAGTGTGTCATTTTTAGTAGAATTTAGCAGATTAAACTTGGTGAAAATGGAACAGAAAACTTAGAAGTATGTTTCAGTCAGTGGTTAATCACCCTAAAATTTACTTAGAATAAGCCTTTTGTATAAGTAGGGTCCTCCTCCATGGACTCCATCTTTTTTTTTTTTTTTTTAACAGTACCACAGAAAGGTGCATTTATTGACTGTTAGATGTGGCTGATATCCCCAAATTTACTGAAAGTAACTTTAAGATAAAATCAGATAAAAATATAAATGAAAACATAAAGCACGGAATTAAATAGAATTATGAGAGAATCAAAAGTTTGGCTGCAACTAACAACTGTTTTTACAGTCAGTATGTCATGATTAATGAAATGATTACTCCATTAGTCTGATTAGGAATTGCAAGATTACTAGATAGCTTTAATTTAGCTTCAAGCTTTGGAGCTTTCCCTGACAAACACAGTTTATATTATATTATAATAAAGACCAGTGCTAATCACCAAGAGCTCAGCACTAGCAGTATTGACGAAAACCTTCCCTTAAAGGGGCAGGACTGTCAAGCAGACCAGACTCACAGGGATTGTAAAGGGGTAGTAGGAGGGAGAAAAGCAGGAAGAGTAGAGGGACAAGAGAAACAACAAAACAACAAATGAAAAACAGATTTATGGCTGTCATGGCCATAAATAATGTGTTTATGGCAGCTTAATGTGTGCAGCACTTTGAGTCCAAGATAAATGTCCCTAAGAGGACAATAGAGTGCATCCTATTGAACTGTACTAGGGGCAGCGGCTGCATTACAGTCCACACCAGTGGTTTGCAGATCAGGCTCAAGTCTCGTGTTGCAACACGTCCCAGCTGCATGTAATGTGAGCAAGCGTTAGCTACAAAATCAGTCTGGTTACAGAGTTTCCTTTTGTAGTATCCCGACAGCCGGTGAGCGGCGGCATGCAATGCAGCTCAATGGCTCAAGGTTTATCCACAGACACCCTATTCCTATTTTCCTTTCTGCCGCTCGCATTGCGATGGAAAAATAACAAGAAAAGAGGCAGCACAGAGGATGACAAGTCACCAGGAGTGTCCTACCAGAAGATATTCCTATTTTTCCTCCACTTTTCTCACTCATCAAACTTGTTAACTTGTTTTACAAAGTGGAGATTGTGATGCATGAATATAATTTTTCATTCATGAAATGTTATGGTCTGACTTGTGCTAACATGGAGACCAGTTCTCCACTATCTAATTAGAGACAGTCAATTTGCATGGCAAAGAAATGCATATGTAACAGATAACAGATGGACAGCGAGCATGCAGTATGGACATGGGTTACAGAATCTTTAGTTGTTGCATAGTTGTAGTATGTATGGTTATACAAATTCCAAAGGCACACCTAGACTTGCTTCAAGGCACACCAGTAATACACCAGTTCAAGTGTGTTGGGGTTTTGCTGACAAGTGAGGGTAGAGGGGAGTTGGGACTGTGGGCGTTGTGCCAGACTGTTGTGGTGAAGAGAGAGCTGAGAGGCAAAGCTCTCTATTTACTGGCCAGTCTACCTCCCAACCCTCACCTATGGTCATGAACTCTGGGTAATGACAGAAAGAATGAGATTGTGGATAGAGGCGGTCAAAATGAGTTTTCTCTGGAAGGTGTCTGGGTTCAGCCTTACCCCCAATTTCCACATACAGCAGCCGAACTGCAATGCGCTGGCATATCATAGTGCGGAGCAAATCGCTCCCTCTCGCCGGCGCTGGCCGCTGCCAAACCATGTCAATATCCGTCGATCAGAAGGCTCAAAATGTAGAATATCTGGTTCTCTCGAAATAGAATACAATGCACAGACTCTCAGTCATAAATTATCAATATATCAGCATTACGTCTAATCCTGCAGCGAGAGCAAAGGGTCACCAGGACCAGGGTCACAGAGCTACAACAGCGCCATTGATGAGGAAAAGTTAACTTTTGAGGACAATAAGCCAAAGAGTTTTAGATAAAACCACAGATCCTTTAAGCAAACATTCACTTTTTATCTACCTAATGCGCTCACTCAATGGTAGAAGCAATAATATCATGGACTTATACTGGAAAGGATGATAATTAACCCCAAAAGTTAAAATAGTCAGCCTTTGAAATACTATTCCTGCGTGAACTCATAGTTCTCCCGTGATCTCCACGGTGCACTGGGCATCCTTCCAGTGGACAAGGTGGCTCACCTTCAGTCGGACCAAACCCACAGGGCTTCAGTGCTCGGCACAGTCGTCCTATGTGTGGGTTAAAGATAGAGTGAGGAGTTCAGACATACGGGAAGCTCAGAGTAGACCTGCTGCTCCTTTGCATCAGAAGGAGCCATTTGAGGTGGTTCAGGCATCTGATCAGGATATCTCCTGGTCGCCTCCCAGTGGAGGTGTTCCAGGCACGTCCGGCTGGGAGGAGACCTCAGGTGAGACCCAGAATTCCCTGGAGAGATGACATATTCTCTCTGGTCTAGGAACGCCTCGGGATCCCGCATGGATGGATGATGGAGGTCAAGACAGTGTGTTTGACAGGGATTGTGGGCCTGAACTGAATAAAAAATGTTAATAATTCATTTCACCAACTTGTAATTTTGGTGCTGATGACCATTGAGCCAGCTTGCCTTCAGATGCCAGGGTTGAAGGCTTGGGTAGGAGTTTAAAATCTTGTATAAATGCATCTACAAGCAGGATTATTTAATTGAAGACTTCCATAGGGGAACAGAGCCAGAGCATTGTCTTATGTTTTCCAGTGATGGAAAACAATTTTCACATTGAACATTTCAGTCATTTTTGTATGTTTTCCTCAAGGTGGGATCCACTTACAATGTGTGCCACTGCAAAAATGATACCATCCAAGAAAACTGTGTTTTCCTGAGATTCCCCCTGAGGGAACTGACCCAGAAATAGGTTTATAAAGCTGCAGCCTGGGCAGAGTCACAATTTGCATTTATGGGAGTTCCAAGTTCTAAGGTGCAAAATAAAATGAGGGAATTATGGAAATTCCACACAGACTTGATGTATAAAGAGCCGGTGGCCTTTTATTATCTGCTGATAATATGAATGTTTTCCAGATGTCAGCTTTAGTCCTTGCAGGCTTTGCTTTAATACGTCTGCTCATGTCATACCGGGCCTTCCTTTCTTACCTGCAGATTGCATTTTCAGTGTTTGCTGTGCAGTCCCAGAGTGCCTTTCTAGCCAGCACTACAGCGTCTCTTATAGCGGCAGAGAGCTCTTTGACACCTTGAGCTCTCACAGCAGAAGAGCTCGTTGTTTTCTGTACCATTTGTACATGTCAGTTTGCACTCCTCGCGTATGCCTGCCCTCATGTTTGTGGTTTAATTTAGCACAGGTGGGACCAGCTCCACATGCAGCTTCTCATGCTCGGGGCTTCAGATTGCATCGTTATCGGTCAATCTGGACCTCAGTGTGAAATAAATGCTGTCAGACGCAGTGATATAGAGGTTAGCCCAAATATGCTGCTCTACCCAGTGATTTTCCTGCAGCATTATTGCTTTAATCACCAGGAAACATTTGATTAGATCCTTGTTGTGCCGTCTCCTCTTATTGCCTGTTGCTGGAATCATTGCCTGAAATCTAAATTACCTCGAGCTTGTTTTTAAGAGCTGACATCCAGCTGCAGGGAGACAGAGCAGTTCCCAGGCTTTGATACTGAAACTGTGTTTTTCTATCCTGTTTGCTCAGTATATGATGGTCTAACATGGGGGTGTCAGACTCAGTCACAGCAGGGGCCGGATTCTGGGTTTAGGTCCAACCTGAGAGCCTAACAGGGTCAACATTTAACCATAAACTGTCAACCTCATTTTCACCAGTAATAACATATGAAAAAAAAACTGGAGGAAATCTGCAGACCTCATACTGGGGGGCCAGTAATAATACAAAATGATATGATCTTGTGGGCCGGATTTGGCCCCCGGGCCTTAAGTTTGACACCCCTGGTCTAGCACAATATGTGATCAAAGAGAATATGAAAGGCCTAAACACAGTTATTGACTTTTTCTTCTGTTTTCCCTGCTCTCTCCTCTTTGTGTGTGCAGATATTCGTGACCGCAGGAAGAAGCCGGTTATGCTGTTTATTCATGGAGGCTCCTACATGGAGGGCACCGGGAACATGTTCGACGCCAGCGTCCTGGCCGCCTACGGCAACGTGATCGTTGTTACCATGAACTACAGGCTTGGCGTGCTTGGTAAGTGAGCCGGATATCATTTTTTATGTGGACGAAATGGCTCAAATACTCCCACAGCAGTGGCACATGAATGTTTCTCTGAAGATAGCATGCGTCACTGAAATAAATTCAACATAAGATGGACTAATTTTTCCAACAAACTCAAAAATAGCCCCCTCTGCACATGCAAGTCGATTTCACTCAGCAGACTCTTCTTGTTTCATCTGAATTGATTAAGCCGGTGATGGATGACATCAATAGAACTCATCAATCTAATGACAACCAGTGCAGGCGTTCATCATGAGAGCTCACTTTCTCATAGATTTCCTTTGTTGATTATTCCTGTTCCAACACTCTGATTGTGTGATTGTTTTTCCTTCTTTCAAAGTTTCATAAAAGCTCTCCTCCATCAGAATAGTACTGTCACCAGTAAACAATGAAAGCAGCAGCCAATAGAAGCATTTGTGAGTGTCTTTTCATACTATAACTGCATCATTGTCACCACATTTTAGAAGACTGGGCTTTTGTCTGTTTTGTTTTCAGAGGTTCTGTTGCTGATATAAATAGAAAATCATTTCAGTGAGAGGAATCATTTCTGCAGACGGATAAACAAAGACTATAAGTCAAAATGTCACGCTGTACATTTGTATTACCATGCCATGATATTTGACAGCTGTGGAAGGCCTACATTAAAAGATGTACAACCCAATTTCCAAAAAGTTGGGACACTCTGGAAAGTGTTGAAACTGAGACATTTTACCCTATCATGAAAAAATATTAGCTCATTTTGATTTTGATGGCAGTGACCATGGGCGTAGCACGGGGGGGGAAGGGTACTGATTACCCGGGCCCACAGTAGGGAGGAAGTCTTGAGATGCCTGCAATGAAAAGTGTGTTTTCATATATTTTTTCTTAGTAAACAGTGTTTTATTGAATTTAAAGCAATTAAATGAATCATTCAACAGACGGAAATTTTTATTAAATAGATTGTAATAAAATACTTAAAAAAAAAAAACATCCAAATGGCAAAGTCCAGTGCTGCTAAATGATGCAAGTAAATTTAGTTTAACCATAGTAAAAACATTGCTCTTGCATTGGGAAATTATGCTTCAGAAATACATTTAAATGCATAGATACAGGGCCGTTTCTTGCTATACGCAAACTGTGCAAATGCATAGGGCCCCACAAGCCAATAGGGGGGCCCAAAGCTGAATGTTCAGCCTCATCTGAGGAGAATTAAGATTACCTGTCTTTATCCCTTACTGTATATGCTTGAAAATAAAAGTAGGGTATGCAATGATAAGCTGTTGCCAGTGTTTTTGAGGCAAAATTAAGTCAAAATTGTTGAACTCCACTGTCACGCAGTGAGTGAGGTTTGCTGTCAGGTGGGATGAGAATGACTGGGTCAGTGTATCTTCTGGCAGATCCATTTCCTGTGTGAAACAAACAAAAAAACGGTCTGTTTTCTCTCGTTTTTTTCCTTTTGGTCACATAAAATAGTTTATTTGTCCTCAGCTAGCCTCGGATGAATGCCAGCTAGTAAGTAACATCAGTTGTGTTCTAGCTTTTAAAGTAAACAGTTTTTAAAAACATTCGATATGTGTCTTATTTATTGTCATTTTTGTTTTCTTTGTTATTTTGCTTGAGTGGCTCAACTTAAGATTTTCATTTGAAGGTTATCATGCATATCATGCATGCATGCATCATTAGCAGGTTTGTGGATCATCTACTGAATCTCTCTATCGTCGTTTGGCAACTAGGGGCCCCCAAACAGCATTTTGCGAAGGCCCCCCACAAAGCTAGAAACGGCCCTGCATAGATATTTGTAAAAACGACGCAGCATTCGTTGCTTGGCTAGCTGCTTAAGGGGGGCCCTGTGTAATATTATTTCTGGGGGCCCAAAATCCCTAGCTACACCCCTGGCAGCAACACTTCTTTAAAAAGTAGGGATTGGGCTGGAAAACTGCAGCAGGGAGGAGCATTTTGCAACCAGTTTCATAAAAGTAGGGTTAGGGTTACAGGTCAGTAGCATGACAAGAAGTCTTTCAGATGTAAGGACGGGCAGATGTTCACCAGTATGCATAACAGTGTGGAACATCTCCAGAAAAACCTTCCTTAATGTAAAATTACAAAGACGTTGCATATCTCACCATCTACAGTTCATATTATCATGAAAAGATTCAGAGAATCTGGAGTACCCTCTTTGCCCAGGGGACAAGCTCCATGTCAGTATTGTATGTTTATGATCTTGGGCCATCAGGCAGCACTTTATTAAAAACAGGCATGATTCTGATCTGGAAATCACTGCATCATTGTCTGTTAGCATAGTTCACAGTGCAATCCTAACATGTAAGCAAAAGCTGAATCCTGCAAAGAAAACACAACCCAGGAAACAGCGCCATCTTCTTTGGGCCAGAACTCATTCAAAACAGCCTGAATCGAAATGGAAAACTGTTCTGTGGTTAGATTAATCAAAGGTTGTTTTCGAAAACCACAGACACTGTTCCCTGTGGACTACCAATCGCATGTGAGATCAAGCCAAAACCTCATGGCACACCATCCCCATATCAATGCAAAAATGCAGTACCGTATTTTCCGGACATAGTTTGGCTGGTCCTACAACTTATAGTCAAGTGCGATTTATATATCAAAATATATGTAATTTAACATGTTTTTAAATGTTAATTCATACCGACTGACATGCACAAGGAGGAAACATTACCGTCTACAGCTGCGAGAGGGCGCTCTAGGCTTGTGACAACTATATGCTGCTCCTGTACCACTGAAAAAATTAACGAAAACAGTAATCGAGCAGCAGAAAGAAAGTTTGGAGTGAGTGAGAAACTTGTGAGGGACTGTGGTGAAAAGCAGAGGTTACTCTTACTGCAGTGAAGAAAACGAAGAAAGCTAATCGCGGACTGAAAGCAAGATGGCCAGAGCTGGAGGAACGAGTCCACAGATGGGTGCTTGAACAACGTGCTGCCGAGAGAGGCTTGTCAACGGTGCAGTTACGTCTCCACGCCCTGGTAGTTGTGAAGGAGATGAATATAAATGACTTTGTAGGCGGGCCTTCTTGGTGTTACCGCTTCATGCAATGAGACCACCTCTCTATCAGAGCGTGGACAACGGTGTGTCAATTTCTAAATAAATGCGACTTATAGTCCAGTGCGACTTTTGTATGTTTTTTTCCTCTTCATGACGCATTTTTTGACTGATGTGACTTATGCTCTGGAGCAAATTATAGTCCGGAAAATACGTAGTTTTTTTTTTGTAGTTTTTCTAGTTGATGTATAGTTGGAGCAGCCCTGTGATTGACTGGCGACCAGTCCAGGGTGTACCCCGCCTCTCGCCCAATGACAGTTGGGATAGGCTCTAGCCCGCCGTGACCCCCAACAGGATAAGCGGTATAGAAAATGGATGGATGGATGGTGAATTCATAATGCTACACCATTTGGGAACAACTGCATTGCACAAATACATGCTAAAATGTATATTTCTGCAGTATACATCTCAGCCAAATCATCCTTACTCACAGCTGTTGAATATGCAATCAGTGTAGCAAATCCAAAACTTTTTGTACATGTTATAGGAAATTTTTTCACCAAATTGTCCAAAAAACTTGCAACAGTGCAGCAAGAAAATACCAGAAATACTACCTGTTTTCTCAGAGGTTTTTCCAATTCTTTATAGTCACACCAGTGTGACTGGTGAACCACTGGACTAAAGAATAGAGGGACCATTCAGCTTGTTCTCCTGGCTCAGTTCTAAAGCCTGCATCTCTGATGGTCTGGGGGTTGCATTAGGGCCTACAGCGTGAGCTGCTACACATCTGGAAAGGAACTAAAGTACTGGAAAGCATACAGAGGTTTTAGAGCAACACATACTCCCATCCAGACAACGTCTCTTTCAGGGAAGACCTTGCATATTTCAGCAAGACAGTGCTAAAACACATAACACATCCATCACAACAGCATGGCTTCACAGGAAACGAGTGCAGGTCCTGAAGTGGTCATCATAAAACAAAATATCTGGTAGAGCAGCTGGAGTCTTAAATCAGATGAGAATGGGACAACATTCCTCTCCCAAAACTCCAGCAACTGGTCTCCTCTCTTCTCTGACTGTTGTTAAAGCAAGAGGGGATGCGACACAGTGGTAAACACGGCCCTGTCCCTACTTTTTTGAGGTCCCATCAAATTCAAAAATAGCTATTATTCTTTGTCTCAGTTTCTACATCTGCTGTGTTGTTTATTTTCCATTCGTAGAAAGTGTATGGGTTTATGAGATCTTGCATTCTGCTTTTATTTACACAGTATCCCTACTTTTTTGGAACTGGGATTGTAGATTATTCTTAGATTTAATAGACTAGTTCTTCTGGTGCTGACTAGGAAGGGTCAAAATGTTAACGGGCTTAGTCGAGTGAATGTACTCAGCCCTCAGGGGAAACTGATGATAATCATCTGATAACAGTAATGGAAAAAAACTGCAGTCAGCATGTCTAATATTAGCATTAACAAGTGTGATGATGATAATAGTGGAAAGCCTGATCATTTTAATTATAACAGCTGGAGCTGAGCAGCTCTATTACTTTAACTATTTTAATAATTATAATAAAAGTAAGTCTAGTAATAATGGATGAAACAGTTGGAGTCAGGCACATCCAAATATGCCGTAGCTGTCTGAGGCAACAATACCCTCAAAAACCAAGGGAGCTCAGAAACGCCCAGAGAGATGTTTATCAGTAAGCTACTCCAGATAAGTAAAGGAACATTAAAATGGAAGTCAATAATGTCTTTGGTTCCACTTCTAGTTGTTCTGGTTTATATGAGCTGCCCAAACCTGAGGACATACGTTAGTGCTGGGATGTCAGAGTGGGGAAGCTGGCGCTCTGAGCAGCTGAGTCCACGCTCAGCGTCACGTTGGTCATTCGCTAGACGTGAACGGACACCTCTCCAGTGAGCAGCCCAGTCTCTGGCCATCCAGTTCCTGATCCAAGTTCCTGAGGACTAAGCCAGTGCCACGTCTGCTCTAATGTGGAGGGGTTTTTTTTTTCTGTTTTTTACCCATCAGTTGATGGCAGGTTGAATTTTTCCTTATTGTGCAAATTTACCTGAACATAGCTTTTTTAAGCTCATGCTTTAAATTGCATTTGCGCGGTCAATTAAGCAAATTATGTGATGATGTCATTTAGCGACTTGTAGCGACTTTGAGGACAGCCAATGGCTACTTTTCTTACTGAGGAGTTGGCGACACTGCCTGCAAGCCTGCAGACATGTACTCCTGCACAGATGAGCCAGCAGCTGTACCACCATCACCTGTATTGTAGGTGTAATGTATTACAGAAGGATGCAAACACAACAGTGTTACCACTACAGCAAAGCTTTGCTGCAGGAGCATAACTCAGACTTTAGAGTTCCTTTCTTCTTCCCATTTCAGCAGTCATTCCAGGTCAAAAACGGAGAAATTTCCAGCTTGTACATTACATTGATTTATGGTCCCGTGGCGTCTTTAAACATCTCACTATTTAACAACCAACTGGGTTATTTATCCTGCATCCAGTCTCCTGTTACACTTTTCCAGTAACCATCCTAGAAAGTCATTTATGGGGAAGAATGCAAAGACAGCAACAAGCATGCAAATCAGATCCAGATCTGGCATTTTTACCGACACAGAAATGCACCTCACACTCTTTCATTTATACTGCACAGCCCCACCTGGTGCCTCGAACCTCGAGGTGTCTATTCCAGAGCCGTGTAATTCATTCCACAAAGAGCACGGATTGTTAAACGGAAAATGTCTTTACAGAATGTTTTGTGGGAGACAGCGCGGCGATGATGCACTTTTGAGCTCCTGCAACACAGAAAGTGACGGATTTAGAAGGTTGGCTTTTCAGGCTGAGTGCTGTATGTAACCCGCCCGTTCAGGTCACTGTGAGATTCCGACACAGGCGGGTTGAGAAAATGAGTAAAAAGGGTCTCATCTGTCACCTCAGCTCACCGGCTTGAGCTTGTCATCCTTTCTCTGAAAACACACTCGACTTCTCCTCTTTGTTACTCACCGTCCCGCTCCATCGAGAGCAGGTAATTTAGCTCGGAGAGGAGGAAGACGCCTCTAAGGAGGCAGGTGCTAACTAAAGGAAACTAAGTGCATTACATATTTCATTAGCCGAACAGAGCGGGCTGCTGGAAGCTCTTTCGACTCTTGCTTTGAATATGTAACTGTTGTTTTCCACAGTGATGACAGATTTCCATTTGCATGTTAAGTGTTAACTTTTTACTGTACTTTCATACTTCATTAGCATTTTTGTAACAAAATGTGATCCAGAATGTGGCACCAGAGATCCATGGAGCTGCCAGGAACCAGTTTCTTACAAGAGCGGGCTTCTCTGCTTTAATCTCAGGGATCAAAGACGCTCGTCTCCAACTTGAGCTTTATTTGAGCTGATGGCGAAGCATCTTTTCTGCAAAAATAACATTGTTTTACCGTGCAAAGATCACAGCATCATTTCTGAAAACAGAACCATTTCAAACAAAGTCCTTAGAAGCATCATATTAGGAAAGTTTATCATCAGATCGTTGGATGATTTGATCCATTAGACCAGTTATACTCAACCATGGCTCTTTTATGTCTGAATGTGAAAAATTATTCCCCCAGAAAACCTGAAAAAAGGGATTGTGAACTTTGATTGTCAACTTTTATTTTTGTCTATAGATTTCAATTACCTTTAATTTTTGCCACTTTACTGCTTTTAAGTCCAGTTTTGCATCTTTTTTTCCCACCTTTTGCCCATTTTTATCCTGTTTATACCACTTTTTCACCAGTTTTTGTCTCTTTGATCCTGCTTTTGGCAGGATTATGGCTACTGGACATACTTTTGACAAGTACCTTATATAGCTCAGTTTTGAATAAATAAAATGACTATTTTGCATGTATTTGTTAGACCATACAGGCTTTATTTTCTGTATTATGCTGTATGCATTTTAGATGCAAGTCAAGTTTAATAGCATTCTCACAAAATAGACTTCCTCAAAGTGTACTGTAAAGCCAGATTGATGCTGTTATGTCAAACTGACACAGCAGCACATGGGTTTTCAACGTGTGGGATAGAGTTAGCCTCTGCTTAAAGGTACTTCACATATTTCACATCATTCCCACTGCTATGAAATAGCAGAATTACAAGAAACAAGACTCTTTTCTAATATCCATGTCTCTTGTTTTAAACATTTATACTAGAGGTTTTATCTTTAATCCTGCTTTTTGCTGTTTTTCTCCTTTTTTGCCACACTTTGCCACTTTATGCCTCTTTTTGCCCATATAAGCTGCCTTTTACCATTAAAGGCCACTTTTCCCCAATTTTTCCGACCTCTTGGTGGTTTTTGCCCATTTTTCCCACCTTCTCACTGCTTTTTGCCTGTTTTAGCCCCCTTTCACCCATTTTCTGCCATGTTTATGGTGCTTTTGACCATTTTTGCCACCTGTGACTCATTTTTCTGTCATTTCTCACCCATTGCTACCACTTTCTGCCCTTTTTTCCCCATTTTCTCCCCAGTTTTGCCCCTGTTAACCCATTTTTTCTGCTTTAGGCCCATTGAAGTCCCTTCGCACCCATTTTCTGCCATGTTTTAGGTGCTTTTTGACCATTTTAGTCCCTTTTCACCCATTTTCTGCCATGTTTATGGTGCTTTTTGACTATTTTAATCCCTTTTCACCCATTTTCTGCCATGTTTATGGTGCTTTTTGACTATTTTAATCCCTTTTCACCCATTTTCTGCCATGTTTATGGTGCTTTTTGACTATTTTAGTCCCTTTTCACCCATTTTCTGTTATGTTTTAGGAGCTTTTTGACCATATTTGCCACCTGTGACTCATTTTTCTGTCATTTCTCACCAAATTCCACCATTTTCTGCTCTTTTTTCCCACTTTTTTGTTTTCAATTTTTGCCCCTGTAAACCCCAATTTTTCTATTTTAGGCCCATTTTTACAACTTTTTGTCATTTTTGTCCCATTTTTGCCCTTTTCAGCAATTTTTATTTGTCCTGCTACTTGCTATACATTTTCACATTTTCTTTTTTTTTTTCTTTTTTTTTTTTTGGGCCACTTTCTGCCCATTTAATCTGTCTTTTTCCATTAAATGTGACCCCCCCCCACCACCACCACCACCACCACCATTATTGCTACTCTTTTGCCCATTTTGGTCACTTTTCACTCATTTTTTGCCATGCCTTCTCCACATTTTGACCAGTTTTGCCACCTGTAACTCCTTTTTTGGTCACTTTTCACCCATTTTTTCCCCATTTTATGTCTACCACACCCCCTTTAAACCCATTTCTGCACCCATTTTATTGCCACTTTAACCCATTCTCATCACTTTTCATCCCTTAGATTGTGATTCTTACAAGGTATTTTTCAACAATTTGGCTGTTTGAGCAGAGTTGAGTAACTCTGCATTAGACGTTCTAATCACCACAAGATGGACACAATAATAAGACAAAATGTTTGGCACATTACAGCCACAGTGTTTGGGTCTGTTATGGAGTCTTTTTATCCCAGCTTGAGCCTCATATGCGGAGTTTCAGATGGATGAAAATAATCCTTTTCAGAAGGGATCCAAATAAGTGGATTACCAACAGAAGTTAAGTTTTCAAAGAGGATGAAATGAGTCAGAACTATCAGCAGCCACTCTGCTAAGAATCAAGATAAAAAGGTAAGGTGTTAGATTCTTCCAGATGATCATTTTGTGCACTAAAGAGAAGTGAATCGTCTTTTTTAGGCTTGTAAATTTCTCCAGTCTGGTGGCGTGTATCACACTTCCCTCTTACAGCACTCCATCTGTGACGCTCATCACATTCTTTGAGTGGAGGAGAAATCAAATTGAGCAGGAGACTTTGTCATTTGTATGCAACGAGAAAGCTGCAGCTCTCTCCCAAATATGAGAGCCATCCAATGCAATTTGGCCCAGATTGGGAGAAATGTGAGTAGTCTTTCACCCCATGCATGCTATATGATGGATGGTGTTTTCCTCTGACGGAGAAGCCAGCGTGAGGGGCAGAAATGCATATTCGGCTGTGATGAGGTGTAGTGTGTCAAGCATGCACACGTCCACGCATATCAATGCCCGCTCTGTGGCGACGCTGCAAAGGTTCCTGCTGTGTTTGTATTCTTGCTTCAGCAATCTGACACGCTGATTTGGAAGGGCGGCGCAGGAATTATTGATACAGGGGCTAGATGTGGTCAGGGGAAATGCAAACGCGATGCAGCGTGTGCACCAGACAGAAATGGTTATCTTTGCATGAGATTATATTTAATCTCTCATGTGTCAGCCCTCTGACTGCACATATCCGATGCTATAACTGTGTTTGTGAGTTGATTTATATTTTCTATTCCAGCCTGCAGAAGTTATTTTCCGTGGTCTTGATTTAGCAAGCCGGCAACAAATTACTGAGAGGTTTGCAAAGTTCTGCAGCACCGTATGTTTTCAATTTAGTGGAGTATTTAATAACCCTGATCATATAAATGATTACAGCTGGAGGAGAGTTAATTTGAATGCACTGCTGCTAATTAAGACTTAAAGCTGGTCTTTTGAAACTTCTCTCCCATACTGTATCTGGAAAGAAACAGATTGCAAAATAAAGTGGTGGATCACGGCTAAATCTTGTAGTCAAACCGAATAAAGACATTTCAGAACTGCAATTGTAATCTTCCCATATATGAATACAGCTTTATGGAAATACGCTTTTAACTAGAAAAGGAAACAAATCAGACAGCTTTAAAAAAAAGATTAAAGTAATCATGCATGAGCATGCTGAATTTGAAATCTAGCGTTCCCAGTGCTTGATGAAGTCAGTTGCTACATCTCATACCTGGGGTTACCTTCACTTTTAAAGTGAAATGCAGACATCACAATCTTCAGGATGTCTTGACAGTTTATAGGTGTCAAGTCAAGGCCCGAGGGCCAAATGCGGCCCACGGTGCAGTTTTATCCGGCCCGCAAGATCATATCATATCTTAATAAGAAACTGGCTCAGGGGAATGAGCTCTGCAGACTTCCTCCAGTATAGAAATGTAAATTTAACCTTAAAGATCTGAAAAACATCCTTGTTAAGTTATTAAAAATCTGAAAAAGTAGAAAGTAGAAATAATGAGATAAAAAGTAAGGAATGAGAGGAAAAAATTAATTCGTGTTTTCATCTCCTATTTTCATTTTTGCATCCCAAGATTATGACTGAATCTTAGGATTTTGACTTTTTATTTCATATTTTGACCTTTAAAATAAACCATTTTGACCTTTTCTCTCATATTGTGACCTTTTAGATTCACATTTGTTCAATTTAAATCATATCCTGACCTTTTAAACTTCTAACTTTGACTTTTAATCCCATATTGTCACTTTTTAAACTCCTGATTGAGAATTATATCTCATATTTTGATCTTTTAGAGCAGTGGTTCTCAGCTGGTGGGTCGGGACCCAAAAGTAAGTCGCAAAGCCCTTTTCAGTGGGTCGCGGATGTGTGCCTGGGTAAAAAAATGTGCCAAATTGTCTGAGACTGTATAAGACATGCATGTTTTTCCCCTTTTTCATTGTTTTGTTACACCTTTTGTACTGTCTTAGGCCCAAGCTTTATTCTTTTTTTATTGAATACATCTGATTTTCCAAAAAAATCTCCAAAATTTGGGTCGCAGTTCTCCTTGAGGAGTTGATGGTGGGTCCTGTGACCCAACCACTGGTTTACAGTCACGTTTTTGGATTTTATCTTCTATTTTGACCTTTTAAACTCCGAACTTTGACTTTAAATCCCATATTTTCACTTTTTAAACCCCTGATTGAGAATTATATCTCATATTTTGATCTTTTAGAGTCACAATTTTCAATTTTATCTTCTATTTTGACCTTTTAAACTCTTAATTTTGTATTTTATCTCAAATCTTGACCTTTAAACTCATGATTTTAACTCTCTATTCTACATGTTTGCCTTTTAAAACCTTATTTTGACAGAGTTTTCACAGAGTCTGTATGATTCCACACCACAGGGTGTTGGTTTGACTCCTGCTGGAGAGTCGGTAACAGTCAGTCTGACTCCTTTTGGAGTTTAAGTGACTGTCCTTGATTGGAGCACATATTTATGATCAAGGATTAGCTCTGCTGAAATGCTGCTTTTTAATGAATTAAGCAGTCTCAGCAGTGATGGATGGCAGGAGCACAGGTTACGGATGCTTGTTTAGCTTTGAGCACAGAACACTTTAGAGTGACACTGACATCGGAGGTTACAGAAAATATCTCTCAAAGGCGAGAATATCCTTGATACAGTCTGAGCTCTGTAATGGATTTTAAGTAGATTCAAATTAAAGGAGCACATTTTCAGTCTGACATGGCCTTCACATACAATGAAAGTGTCTGTGAGTGGAGGCACACTGCTGAGTGCATTAAAGGCATCTAGACTTGATCCAAAAACATCAATGAATGCCAGAGAGCAGTAAACAGTTTTCTTTTCAAACACAGACGCTGCAGATTAAGAACAAACTCGTCTTTTTGTACCAACATTTGGAACAAGTATGCAAATTGCTTCGACTCTCCACCTCCTTTTCCCATTTTTTGGCTTTGGGACAACTAAGTCAGCTGCGCCTCCATTCCCTCATCCCAGACTCTGAATTTTTTTATGCTCTGTGCTTTGCTTCTTCTGCTGCCTCTTTAGATCGCCTCATCCCCTGTGGCTACTTGGCCGTCAGTCCATCCATTCTAAACCCTTCACAGTGTCCCATTTTGTGAGCTACAACTCCAGCCAGGACAGTTACTCTGTGTCCTGTGGTAGAACGGCTCAGAGAATCATGGCTGGAGAGGAGGACATTTATGGTAATATCTAACAACAAATATCTTTTTTTTTCATTTGGCTTTTCCTGCTGCTGCCGAAGAAAAGCCAGCATTGGCTATTAGCTATCAAAAATGAGTACTTTAGAAGATAGATAATCAATATTTGGAACTGAGTTGCATCAGTTATGACAAACTAAATGTCCTAAATGTAACATCACAGGGCAAGATACACTATATTGCCAAAAGTATTCACTCACCTGCCTTGACTTGCATATTCTTAATCCATAGGGTTTAATATGACGTTGGTCCACCCTTTGCAGCTATTTGAGCTCCTGAGAGCGAGCCATTCTTTCACAAATGTTTGTAGAAACAGTCTGCATGCCTAAGTGCTTGATTTTATACACCTGTGGCCATGGAAGTGATTGGAACACTTGATTCCAACTATTTGGATGGGTGAGTGAATACTTTTGGCAATATAGTGTAGCAGCAGCAGGATAAACAGGAATTGACACCATACGCTCACTGTGCCAGTGGCACCCAGGCCTCAGTGTTTATTTGCTAGTCCTTGTCTAGCCAATCAGACGTTGTTGTGAGGACGTAAGGTGGAGAGAGAAAACAAAGCCAGACAGGACGACGCTCCTTACAGCGGAGCCAAAGTTGTGCACTTGTTACAGGCCAGACCTGTAACAGTGGAATTTAGGATGCCTCTGGATTGTTTTGTGTCCGTAGTTACTGGAGTTGTCACCATACCACATTTTTAAACGCTCAATCAATCCCATTTATACCTCTTAACCCTTGTCTTAGCCCTTCCCCTTGGTTTTGCATGTTCACGTCAGGTGAAGGCTGACTCTTTTGAGTTGAGGGCTAAGGCTAGGGAGTATGATGAATTTCCCACAGGATAGTAGCTAATACAGCAGGAAAGTTGCATGTCCAGCTGAGCCGTTTGGCTTCTGTTTTTGATGAGCTTGTTGCCACTGATAAATCAATGATCACACCACATTTGATGAGGAAATCTTGTTTATGTGAACCCTTTTTGCCGTTACCACTCTGTGTCGAGGGGCAAGACGAAGGGGGAGGGCTAAGGGGTAGAAATGGGATTAGCCCTCAGTCTCCCTGGCATGGTTAGACAAGTAAATGCCAGACATAGACAGTCCATAAGTCTTTCAATTTTCTTTATCACTCACTTGTAAGGGGAGAAAGGAGGGGTGATGGGAAGGTTTTTGCAAACTCCTGCAAAGGGACAGACTATCATGGTTAACTTTACTGGAGACTCTGAAGGGCAAATATGAGCAGTCAAGTTCAAATAAGCAAGCACAAGGACCCACAATCCACAACTGCCAATACTAGTGAGGAATTTTAAAATCACTGATAATCAGTGGACTTGGCAACACTTCCACTCTCCCCGAAACCCCACAGAGTAATGACACATAGAGCAAATGTGAAATCAGTTGACTTTAGTCTAACATGAGCTACTGTACCACAAGCTAACTCAAAGAGCATGTCTGTCTTCTCACTTACCTGTGTTTTCACACATCCCTGTTTCAGACTGGAAGCCTGAGATGCAAGTCTTAATTTTCAGAGCTTTGAGACTGCCTTGCATGAGCGCCACGTCTCATGTGCCTGATGTGCACGTCTCATGGACAGAGTATCGACAGAACAAAAGGCTTGCCAATTTTTTCTGCAAGCTCTGCATTGATATTGGCTGAAATAGATGGTAAGTTATAGATAGAGAGCTGTATTTACAGAAATGTATGCCCACATCTACAGAATATGTCCTCAGTGTATTTCTTCATGGTATTGGGTAAGGCCACAGGCTGAAATGTGTTTATCTAATTGAGTTTTTCTCTGAACTTCTACTAGGGATGAAGCTGATGCTTCTAGTTTAAACTTTTTTAAAGTAAAAGCCTGGTTTACCAGGAGGAATTTCATTTATATGGAATGTTTTTATTCTGAAGTTTTCCCAGTTGTACACTAAATCAAGTCACTTGTAGGAGGTTTAATGAGGTCAAACTTAGGAATGACAGGGCTGTGACAGTGACAGCAGCTGCATGCAGCATGTCTGAGACAGTCGTAGACTTTCTCTGTCAGACTAAATGTAAGTGCAAACATTCCGAAATCTGTCGGATTCATTACAACAAATGTACTGGACAGAAACCTTTAGCGTACGGTAAGAAGCAAAAAAGAAGCTTGGCATTTCAGCAGTGTTTTTTAATCAGACATCTGCACATGCATCAATCCATTTTCTGCACCGCTTATCCTGATTGAGGTTGGAGAGAAGCAGGATACATCCTGGACTGGTCGCAGGCCAATCGAAAGGCTGACATATGCGTAGAGACAGACAACCAGGCCAGTCACACTCACATCAACGGGCAATTTAGAGTTATCACTTAACCTAACGAGCATGTCTCTGGTGGTGGGAGGAAGTACCTGGAGAGAATCCACACAGGCCTTTCCACACAGAAAGGCCCTGACCGGGAAGCTAACCAGGAACCTTTCGGCGCTAACCCCTGCATTTCCATGCAGCTGGCATCTTTCACATGTATTAGTCTCTGCAGGGACTTACTGGAACATTTCTCCAGACTATCACCAGTCCAGTTAACACCAGTGAAACTGGCACAACTTTGTTTGTGTGTTGATATTGATGGCTAATGCAAGTAAACATTAGTAGTACTACTGTGATAACATTATGTGTGCAGTTATTGTTTCATCCATTGTATTGAGGTTGTATATTTTTAGAAGCCACGGTGTTGAAATGTAACAAAAGCTCTCTCCCTTTCTCCCTCACCTCTTTTCAAAAATTAAACTCAGAGTCTATCCTACCCGGTGACAGCATTTGAGAAAAACCGAACAGAATAAAGCCTCCAAAGACAGGAATGGCATTCATGGAGGTCATGCATGAGAAATCAACCTTCTCCCTCTTTTTTTCCTTCCCATCCAGCTGATTGAGAGACGTGATCTTTTCTCCCTCCATCTCCTCTGACACCTTCATTTAACAGGCACCTCTCTGGACCTGCCAGCGCAACGAAAATGCTAACCACCGTGGAATCACTCACGTAGCAGAAAAACGCTCGACTTTATAGGTATGCTAATGTGGAAATTTACCTGTCTGCAGCCAGACAGGGGAGTGTTTCAGGCAGCGGACGTGTCTGAGTGGCAGTGGGTGGAGGAAGCGGCGGTCTCCAGCGAGCTCTCTGCAGGGAATTCTGCAGAGTTCAATATGTAATGAAAAGCCTCATCGGGCCACTGCGTGCTTGACCTTGCCTTTGCTGCCTTGGCGACAGACATGCTTACAGTTCATACGTCACCTCTACCCCAACGAGCTTTTTATATCCCTCCGCCAACGATGCGAGAGCCGGAGATGGAGAACAAGAGTGAGAGGGAGAGATGAAAGTGAGACAATACATCTATTCAAACATTAACAACGATGATGAGAGCCGAGAGGTGGAACAGCGCACAACAAAGCTTCAGACATTTTTTTCGGCACTGTAACACTTACGCCGACATACTGTACGCGGCGTGATTTGTGTGTTTGTGTGTGCTCAGTGGCTAAGATACACACACAGAATTGGGTGAGGGATTTTGAGGGATGAGAGAAGTGACAGTGGGAGAGAAATTGCAGAGAGCAGAAGGGGGGAAGAGGGGCTGCATTTGCCTGTGATGCTAAAAATAAAACCTGCAGAGCGGCTTTTTGAGTGTGCACTCGAGCAGACATTCATCTAGAGCACAATTATATGTGCTCTGTAGTGCTTCCTGTGCACATGCATGCCGCAGATATGCCATCTCCTCTGTGATTAGCCTAAACACACACATGCACACACACACACACACACATGTGAATGTTTGACACTCAGGATGAATCCTGCTTCTGATTCAGCCACCATCATGCAGGGTTCCTTTGTAGAAATCATTGGGTGTTCAGGATGTGTGAAGTGAAAAACGCTGGTTTAACACTGCTGCAGGTGCTACTTTAGTGTAGTGGTTCCTAATTGGTCTAGCCTCAGAACTCACCTTCACTGCTTCTATGAGACATCATGACCTAAATATCTGATTTAATTTAAATAATAATGTAACAGTTAAAACATATGACTGAACAGAAACCACAGGCTGAAGTGTGATGTCTCATTTTGAACCTGAGGATTCTGATGCCATTGGCTGAAGAGAAACAGGAAATATGGGGAGAGAGGATAGGGGAAGACGTGCACCAACAGCACCAGGATCAGGATTAGAAGCCTGCAAGGACTCCAGCCTCTGTCTAAGGATGCACGCTCTATCAACTGAGCTGAACCGGCACCCAACATCTGACACCCTTTGACTGTGAATTACTGCAGAAACATAAAAACTTGTTTCTTCTTGCATCTAACAGTACAACTGTGGCAGCATGATGTGCTTCAGGTAGAAAGTTGAAAGCCCTGCAGTGTGCTGTTGCACATGTGCACATTGCAGTCCTGTTGTGCAGAGAGTGGGGACCCCACTGTACCTGAAGGTGGGTGAACACAGCCATGCACATTCAGGGGTAGTCATGTGCAAGGCCACCCATAAAGGGGGGGTAAAGGGGAGAGCTTTGAGGGGCCAAGCCAAACATTGTAAAGTTAATCTCTGATAACAGTATTTAGTATTTAAGCTGAATAGTAGCCACTCTTATCATAGCCACAAAAATCTGTTTTTATTCATTTGTGCCATAGCTGTCTTACACATGTGAATCCCTTTTCAAAAAAACAGAATTATATTGGGTTAAAAATGACGACAATTTATGGAAAAGGTGGTGATATGGGATTTTAAAAGTAACAGAAATGGGTTAGAAGTGGCAAAAATGAGCAAGAAATGGCAAAAATGGGACGAAGTGGCAAAAAACAGGCATAAAAAGTGGTAAAAATGTGTTTAAAATTGCAAAAATGGGTGGAAATTTGGTGAAATGGGATTTAAAAGTGGGATTAAGGGGTTATTAACCGGCAAAAACAACTTAAGTTAGGCAGAAAAATTAGTGCTTTAATATATCTATGAATCACAACTGGGGAGGGCCCATGTTCTGGGTTTGTCAGGGGCCCGACATTTCTGTGTGCTGGCCTGCACCCAGATGCAGTGCAATTATAAACACTGAACTTCTTGACACAGTATTTTTGTGGCATTTCTTTGTAACCCACTGAAAGCAGCTCTGTGACCCACATTTGGACCCCGACCCTCCAGTTAAGAACCCTTTGTCTTAGTGGCTGTGCGCGCCTTTATTTGTGTATTCCCTGTCCCATGACTAGACAGCGGTGTCAAAGGCGAAGAGACAGGACAAGAGAAGATATTACAACTCACACCACTCCCAAACAAACACACACACACTACTCCCTGTCTCCATAGCAACCTGCGGCAGAACTGATGAACAAAGTCCTCTTGACTCTTTGTGAGGAGAGAGAAAAGAGGACCGTGGTGTCTTAAGTGTGTGGTGTGTTTGTGGTCGGTATAGAGTGTGACTTTGAGAGAAAGGACAGGCTCCACTGTTTTCAGAGCGAGGATTAGCACCTCAGTCGCCCACCTCTCACACACACACACACACACACACACACAGACACACACTCCTCCACACTCCCACGGGCAGTGGAGAAGCTCACAGACGCCCTCCTGCACTGACACCCACATTAACACAGTCACAGGCCCACACTCAGACAGCTCTACAAGCTTCTCCTTCATCACTCCCCAGGCATTGTTTCTCCTCTGTTTGCCCGTGGCCTTGATGCTCTCTCACCTGGCAGTCCTTCTTCCTTTCTCTTGCATTTGTTATCTCCTCCTCTTTGTTCCCTCCCCTCTGTGTGTCTCTTCTTTCCTCCTATAGATTCACACTTTCAGGAACTCTGAGTGTTCAGTTATGAATGTTCCAGCACTGCCTCTGTCTGTGTCCATGCCGGCCTCAACCCCACCGAGAAAACTTCTACCACTGGGAGCCTGGGCTATATATTAAGTTTGTGAGATGTAAAGACAAGTTTCAAGATACAACCACAGGTCCAAAAAATCAGGACACCTTGTAAAATGTAAATAAATCAGAATGCATTTGCTTGCAAACCTCATAAATCCCCATTTTAGTCACATAAATAACATGTCAGATGTAAAAATGGAGGCATTTTTCCATTGAAGGAAAAATATTCACTCATTTTAAATTTGAAGGCAGCTTTCCAAAACATGTATGTGTTTAATGCAGTGGTGCCCAGGGGCCCACAATAATAATAATAATAATAATAATAATAATAATAATAATGATAATAATAATAATAAAAATAAATAAATAAATAAATAAACAACAACAAAAATAATTATAATGATAATAACAATTATAATACAATACTAAAAAAATGATAAAAAATAATAATAGTAATGATAAAGATAATAATAGTAATGATTAAAGTAATAATAATGTAATAATAATAATATAATTATTATTATTATTATTGTCATTATTATTATTATTATTATTATTATTATTATTATTATTATTATTATTATTATCATAACAATAACAGTAATAATAGTAATGATAATAATAATAACAACAAAAACAATAATAAAAAAATTATAATCATCATCATCATCATCATCATAATATGAATAAAAATACAAAAAATAATGATAATAAAGATAAAAACAGTCATTGTAATTATTATTTGAGCCAGTAGCAGATGTTGAGGACTTCTATGTTGTTTCCATGGTAACAAACAGGTTTGAATTTTTCCTAAGATAAATCAGAGTTAAGAGTTCTGGTATTGTGACAACCAAAAATAACAATATACTGTTTATAATGAGCATCCATCTAAAAATGATGTGATGCGATTTTTTTTCAATTATTATTATTAACTGTTGCAGAACAATACAAGACGAAGGACAGATAATACATAGATAATGCATGATAAACATTACAGTGTGGAAACAACGATACCATGTGGGCATTTTAGAAAGAAGAAGAAAAGGTGCAGATTAGCAAGAATGACTTTTTAGTCTAAATTTTCCAGCCCTACTCCCACTCCTAACAAATGAGTAAAATGTATTTCTTTCATTATGTTGTCATTTACAAAAGTAAAGCAGCTCATTTCTCAACAGGGTATACGGATTAAAAATTTAAATATGGTCTCCTAGTCTAGAAATGCAATAGTTCCTCAAAAACTTCACGTCACCAGATGTTGTTGTAATACACTTAAAGCAGTATAACACATTTTTTTTGCATTAGTTGTCAGCCCGGTTGCAGTGGGAGTTATTTTGCCAATGCAATATTAAAGTAAAACACTGGTTATGTCAACTACACTTTATGTGCAGATTTGGGAAACACAAGAACAAGTGTTTTGGGGTAAGCGGTGCAAGCCTCCTGAGGCTTTCAGAGGAAATTGAAATTGTACATAAATCATTACAAATGCTTGTCTGTGAGTCGTCTGGATTAGCTACTGTAGCTAACTGCTGCACAGGGATCTACTTCAGAGGCAGCTTGGCTGGAAACCAAACGGCTCTGGAGGCTTTAGTCAGATGCTCTACGCTGCTCTCCTTGAATCATACCTCTATTATCTGATCCTCACTTTTCTGGAATAGATGTACAGGGCATGAGTCAGGGCAGCTTTGTGCAACAAGCACTTTTCAGCAAAAAAACAGGCTGTTAAAAGAAAATATTATAGTCCAACTGGACAGATGGCTGAAAAATGATGGATCACTCCAAGATAATGAAAGAAAATCTCAGTGCAACAAGAACAATAAAAACTTAATGGCACAAGAGATTTCAACAGCCTGAACTAATGTGAAGTAACACCAGCGTTGTTTTAGGGTGTGATGTGGGGATTAATCAATCTTAATTATTATGTTTCAGGACTCATAATAAATCTAGAAATAATAAAAGAAGACTTCCTAAACAAACTTTATTTTCTTTATTATATATTTGCAGCACCCACTCCATTGTTTTTGTGTGTCCTGCCAGTGACATTAGTACCAGTAATGTTTGATTCTCACTCACTAGCGTATGTGAAGGGTTTATTAAGCAGTGTGACTTTCAGCTAGGGCTGGGAAATTAATGACAAATCAGATCAGATTGCAATATGGCCTGCAGCAGTTTTCAAATTACAGACAGTGCAATATTTCCTTAACCTGAACTGTGTCACAATACCAGTTTGATACAAATCAAGAAAGTGGAGCGCAGAACAGGGGTTGATGGGAATTGTAGTTCCCATGTCTTTTAGCTCTGCTCCACTAAAAAAGGAACTTTTTACCCGGGACATTTCTGTTACCACTGTACCGCAATATTGCCAATGTCGTTAGACCCAAAGTTTACAATATTGCCCTTTGTAGAAGTAACTTTATTTTTTTAAAGTCAAAACTTTTTTTAAACTTTTATTTTGAAAGCAGAAGTGTAACAACTTCAAGCTTCCTGTTTTTTCTTCTGTTTGTTTTGAGTTGAGAAATGCATGTCAGAATTTTTATATACTACATTTCCCAGCAAATAAACTCATGATACCAATTGTATATTAAATCGTAAATGTAAATCACATTATTGCAATCACAATATTATTACTATAATTATTTTTATTACATCAAGATTTAGAAAATGTTAAATTCCAGTAATTTTATATATATATATACACACTTTCGGGACAGTTTGGATCACAGGTGTCAAACCCAAGGCCCGGGGGCCAAATCTGGCCCGTGGACCAGTTAAATCCGGCCCACAAAATGATCTCATATCTCTGTTTTAACTGGCCCATCAGTAGATTTCCTCAAGTATAGAAAAAAATAAATTTATTCTTGGTGATTTAAGATATCCTTGTTAAGTCATAAAATCTGAAATAGTAAGGAGTAAAAATATTTAGATGAGAAATCAGGAATGTGTGAAAAAAAAATTAAGTTGTGTTTTAATTTCACATTTTCAATTCAGCATCTCACAATTAGGACTCAAACTTAGGATTATGACTTTTAATTTCATGTTTTGAGCATTTCAACTCGTATTTTTGACTTCTCATATAATATTTTGAGGTTTTAGATTTATAATTTTAATTTTAAGTCATATTTTGACCTTTTTAACTAATTATTTGCATATTTTCAACTCCAAACTTTGACTTCATAATCCCATAGTTTGACCTTTTAGACTCACAATTTAAAATTTAGAATCATTATTTTATTTCATATTTTGACCTTTTAAACTCATGATTTTGACTTCTTTCTAATATATTTGTCATTAAAAAACATTATTTTTCTATTTCAATTTCATGTTTTGAGCCTGATCTTGCAGATTTACTTTTCTCAGATTGTGAGCTTTTAAATGTTAAAAATGATTTATCATCAGTGCAAAGTTTTTTTTCGTTTTCATATTTTGTTACTGGTGAAACAAGGTTGACAGCTTCTGGTTCAAAGGGTGACCCTGTTAGGCGCTCAGGTTAGACCTGAATCCAGACTCCGGCCCCTGCTGTGATTGAGTTTGACACCCCTGGTTTAGATCTACTGGACCAAGTAAAAGTTTTTGTCTTTGAAAATAGTCTGTAAAAGTTTTGATAAAATGGTAGTGGCTGTTGAGAAACAGTTTTCTGTCTTTTTGTCAGATTTCCAGCTGAAATGTCGTCACGTCTTGTAAAGCTGATGTACCTGGCACGGTAACATTTATTTTGATTTTCCGGCATGTTCTCTTTGGTTAACAGAAACCCTGAAAAGCTCTTTTCTCTACATGCCTCCATGCGTCTAATCTCTCTTAATTTGTGTTACATTTTCTCGGCTGTCTTTTTTTCCCCTCATGTAATTTTTCCTCCTTTCCTCCTGCTCATCTTTCCTCTTTCATTTAATCTTTACGTTTTGCTGTGGGCACTCTTTAAAAGCTGAGTTATGGGACAGATTATGCTGATGTATGTTTCACATGTCCAACAATCAGCTTTGTAAGTGAGGAACCATGGGCTGGTAATAGCCAGGGATGGATCATCATTACTGAGAGATGACAGCCGCTTGAATCATCGCGCGGGGTTGCGGGGCTAACAGGGAGACTCACTTCTCCCCTGGGGGATGGCACGGTTGTTTGGGGAGCCAAAAAATGTGCTTCGCATGCATCTTTACATTGAATTTGACGCCCGCACAGACAGGCTGTTAGTGAGTGTAAATACATGTGCAGAGAGAGAGAGACAGTCAGCAGTTGTGTTGGAGTCTGCTGTGATGTGACGTGATGTTTGTGGCTGAAACTAGCTCAGCATCTGAGCACGCAGCCATAAACATACATAATAAATAACACATGGAAACAGGATGCTTCAGTGCTGTGTAGTTCAGACATCACAGCAGACCCCGAGGTTCATCTGTGTCTGATGAGAAGCCTTTTCATCTTCACTTTCTGCTCTTAATTGATACCTTAGCCTCCTGCCTCGTTATTCTTCAGCTTCAGCTTTCTTGACTGATTTCCAGCTTTTCCCTAACACACCTCCTAAAAGTCTTGAGGGAAGAGGTGAAAAGTTGGTTTTGTGTGAGCAAAAGAGAGTTTTTTTTCCACCTCTGTTTCAGTCAGTTGGGTAAATTTAGAAATTTTCCACTCCTTTCTCAAAAGTTACCTCATTATACTTTAGTCTACTGAGGCTGCTGTCACTGTCTTTACAACTGTCACACTTCCTGCCTTGGTGCTATTAAATATGTCTAAGTAAGGAGCACACAATCCTGGGGGCAGGTTCATTAATCCTTCAAGAGTTTCTCTTACACTGGAGACACACGAGACAATTTTAAGCCTGATTCGAGGCAAACATTGGTTAAAAGTGGAAAAAGGGGATAAAGCAGCAAATGTGGGTTTGAGAGTGGTGAAAAATGTGTTCAAAGTGGCAAAAATTTGCTCAAAGTGGATAAAAAAAATTGGCAGAAATGGGTTGAAAGTGGCAAAAATGTATTAAAAGTTGCAAAAATGTGTGGCAAAAATTGTGAAAAGTGGTTGAAAAGTGGTGAGGATGAATTGAAAGTTGCAAAAATGTGCAAAATCTGAAACTCAAATAATGAAAAGGTTAAGAATTAGCAAGAATTGTCTAAGGGCTGCAGGACAGTTCGGGGGTTGATGCTGTTGCCTCACAGCAAGAAGGACCAGCATGTTCTCCCCGTGCATGCATGGGTTCTTTCCGGGTACTCTGGCTTCCTCCCACCACCAGAAATATGCTCATTAGGTTAACTGGTGACTCTAAATTGCCCGTAGGTGTGAGTGTGAGCATGCCTGGTTGTCTGTCTCTATATGTCAGCCCTGTGGTTGACTGGCAACCATGAGTCCAGGGTGTACCCCGCCAATGACAGCTGGGATAGGCATCAGCCCCCCTGCAACCCCCAATGAGGGTATAGAAGTATGGAAAAATTGTCTGAAAGTTGCAATAATGGGATTAATATGGAAACAAATGTGGCAAAACGGGTGGAAGCATTGATACTGTCAATAAACAACTGGGGAGGGCCGGTTCACTGGGTTTTTCAGGGGCCCAGGCAGGTGTGTGGGCAGCTCTGAATACAACTGCAGACATTTACGACGTGAAAGCAGAGTCATGAGCAGATTCCTGAATTTCAGGGCAATTTTTCCCTTCCTGAAATGTCAGACAGCATCTGAAATCATGACATCTGCAGGAATGCCTGCTTAATATGCCTTCCCCCCTTTTTAAAAGATATACTTTTGGGCTGTTTATGCTTTAATTGTAGAGAGGAGGGAGGTGGAAACAGGGATAAGAGGTTGGGGAAGAGACATGCAGGAAAGGAGCCAGGCTAGACTTAACCTCGCCTGTGATGGGGCGGGACTTAACCACTAGGCCAGGAGTCCATCCATCCATCCATCTAGCTGTTGGTCGGCAGGCACAGGGCTATCAACCAGGAATGCTCACACTCACACCTACGAGCAATTTAGATCACCAATTAACCTAATGAGCATGTTTTAGGTGGTGCTATTGTCTACTTCCTCATATCAGATGTTAGTGTGGTTGTTCAAAAACATGTGCTTTGACTCGTAATAATGTTTAACATCACTCCTTCATGCAGTATTGCAAAAGTCAAACATGTCGGATATCTAGGATTCAGGGACAGTCTGCCTTATAGTAACCAGTGAGAGTGAGCAGGCCTTGTCCATACACCTGTTTAAAAATCATACCTTCTTCTCAGCCAGGATTTCACTTTTATTCTTCTCCTCATTTTTTGTTTTTCACTATAACACCTACAGGAGCAGCCAGCTGACGAAACCCTCCATGTTTTTATTTTTCGGCAAGCGTGTGAGACCTCGCGTGTGCTGAATCTCCACAGTGAAGTCATTACTACAGACAGCAGGTGTGTGGTCTCATGGTCTGGCACACTCATCGAGGGTGTGCGGTCAGAGGATTAATGTTAAAAATCTAGGAAATGTCTCGTGTGTGGTCTCCCATATTTTTATGTATCCTCTAGTATACAGCCAGCTTTAGCTGTAATACTCTTATCTCAAACTCACACAGTGATTAGGTTTTCCTCAGAATTCACACCTTTTGTAAGGGCATAGGCTTTGAATGGAACACAATGGAACAGAATAGAAATACTTTGTATCAGTGTTACTCAACCCTGCTCAACCAAAGAGCCAAATTGTTGAAAAATACAGTGCTTAACAAATGTATTAGACCACCTGTCGTATTTGTCTCAGAGACCATCCAGCATCATGAAGTGCTTTAATGCAGACTCTTTCATTTTCACTGAGCTCTCCACGTTTTACCATTTTGAACAGGAATGAGGGATTTCAAACTTAAATTACCCAAATTTGAGCCAGCTCACTGGGCTTCTCTGAGAAGTCAGAAATGAATCAAGCATAACATTCAACCACTAAAACTCATTTTCTGTTCAGGAATGCAAGTAAATAACTATAATTTGACATATTAATCAAAAAATAATAATGTGCAGTAAATTCAGTAAATTTGAAAATTCATGGATAACAATAATAATTATATTTTAGCATTAAAAATATCACTTGGGTTAAAGAGCTTCTACATATTGGTGTATTAACCATTGCAGAAACATAAAAAAAGATTTTGGTAATTACCAATGCTGCTAATTTAGGGCAACTGTGGCATAAACCTTACTTTGGGTGGTGGTCTTATAAATTTGTTAAGCACTGTACCTTTGCAAGAGAGACAATCTAAGTGGTTAAAAGTGGTAAAAATGGGTTTAAGTCATAAAAAAATAAGTTAACGGGCAAAAATGGCTGAAAGGGGCAAAGTAGGCAGATAATGGCAAAAATGGGTGAGAAGTGACAAGAATGGGGAGAAAAGGTGGCAAAAAAGAGCAGAAAGTGGCAAAAGCTGTTGAGAAAAGACAACAAAAAAGAGTTACAGGTGGCAAAAATGATCAAAAAGCTGCAAAACCGTGGCAAAAATGGGTTAGAAGTGACTAAAATGGGCAAAAAGCACCAAGGAATAGCAAATATTTGAATAAAAAAGTGCATTAAATAGCTAAAGGCAGGTTAAATGGGCAATAAGTGGAAAAAAAGGATGAAGAAGGACCAAAAAAAACTTGCAAATAGCAAAAGGCAGGATAAGAGGCAAAAGCTGGTGAAAAGAGGGCAAAAACAGGATAAAAGTGGCAAAAATGGGCTTGTACCTGTAAAAACTGATTAAAAGTGGTAAAAATGCTGCAAAAAATTGCAAATAAGGGCAACAGAAATATGACCACAAATTAAAGTTGACATATAAAACCAACTGTGCAAGTGTAGGAAACAAACTCAATAATGTGACTTGCAATGGATAATTTCTGAGTTTCCCTTTTTCAAGGTTTTCTTGAAGAATAATTAAAATTAAGACATAAAGAGCCACATATCATCACAAAAGAGTTGAGTATCACTGCTTTATATACTTTTGCATGCAAAGGCAATTTGTCTTTGCAAACTTGTGCCACTGAAAACAGTGCAACAAACAAGTCAGCACATGTTAGAAACTAAATGGAGAATTTTGCACTAAAATGTCAGCATTAGTAAAAATCTGACTACTACTACTTCATTTAGATTTGTTGTTGAATTCTTACATGACCTCAAGTATTTCTAACAGCTTTCAAAGCCAGATAAATTCTTAACTTGGCATGAATATGATTAATGTAAATGGAGCCTCTGGATTCAGCACCCTGGACAGCGTCACACCATTATCCATCATTTACTTCCAACACAAAACTCAGAATGTGCGTTCATTCACACCATTTCCTCCCAGCTCTCCTCACCGACTGCCACATCCTCCACCCTGACTCTCACTGCCAGGCTGCTCAGCTTTTCCCTCCGGTGCCAGAAACACCACATCCTCCTGGGGCACCCTGGCTCATCCACCCTCTTGTCCCCTGGATCTCCACTAACCCTCACTCTTCCACCCTGTCATCACCGCTGCATTAACCCATCAAGCTTAGCTAACAGAGCACCTGCGGCCAGGAGAATGTGCGTGTGCGCTTCATTACTCATGTCAGATGTTCACCTCTTTTCGAACCTTAACACACATCTAAAAACACTCTCAGGCGGTTTGAATGATAATAACAGTAATTTGCATTAAAGGGAGAGCGAGGTCAAGGACATGACTGATCGTGTCGAGCACATGGTCGGCGGGAGCACCTGTGATTGACAGGAGGGAAGAGCATGATAATGTCAGAGGCAATGGGACATTTTGCTCGAGCACAACCACACAAATGTATGCACACATACACACATAATAAAATGAGACAGCAGAGGACCATGGGAGAGAAGAGGGAGGGAGTTCAATCATGCGTGCAGTGCACCCTCTGCCTCTAACACACATGTCCAAACACACACATGCCAAACACAGGCTGGCCGTAGTAACTCACTGGCCCAAATAACAGATGCTGGGAGCAGTGTGAGAGCCGCGCTACACCTGCTCTCCTCTGCTGCTCCACCTTCTCTCTGGTCCGCAGCCTCACACCCATCCCTGCCTCTACCTCCTCTCTCGGCCAGGCCACCTCTTGGCTTGGTCACTTTCCGAGCCATGACCCCCCTCTTTCTCTCCAGCTGGGTTCCTCCACACACAGGCCAGGCTTAGAGTCATTAGCCACAAACACTCAAAAACAACCCGGTGAAATATGGTCTGCTGCAGTTGGTGGGTAAACACATTCTTTAGGTGTTTTTTTTCTTCCAAGCAATGTTTGTGTAATTAATCAGGATGGGGTTTAATGCCTAAAAGGCTTATACATATAAAGTAAATGATTAATAGACTTGAGCTTGTATAGTCCTTTTCTAGTCATGGGACTAGGAGTGGGCATATAATTTCTTATCTGATTAAATGTAAAGTATAACTGTGTTTAGTCGCCTAAAGCAGGGGTACCTCCCACTGTACCTGAAGGTGGTTGAACACAGCCATGCACATTTAAGAAGAGTCATGTGGAGACAAGGACGTCCATTACGGAGGGACAATGGCCCAGCCAAACTGGGGGCCAGCAAAATCATGGTCCAGTGTAAAGCTAAGCTGTGGTATTTATACCTGAATCATAACCACTCTTATCAAAGAAGCAAATATATTTTTAATTCATTTGTGCAGTAAATAGCCCTCTTAAAAATGTTAATCCTTTTGTTTAAAACAGAATTAAAATACAATAAAAGTAACTTAAAATAGGTTAATAATGGCAAAAAAAAAAAAAGATGGGAAAGGTGCTGAAATTAGAGTTTAAAAGTAGCAGAAATGGGTTGGAAGTGCCAAATATTGGCTAAAAGTGTCATAAAATAATCAAAAATGGGTTAAAGTGGCAATAACGGGCATATGAAGTGGTAAAAGGGAAATTTAAAAGTGGCTAAAATGGCATTAAAGTAGCAAAAATAGGAGGACATTTGGTGAAATGGGATGAAAAATTGATATAACCTGGCAACAAAGGGTTAGCTGAGGCGGAAATAGGCATAAATGGGTTAAACTGCCAAAAATGGTTGTATTATATTGTGAAATGTGGCATAAAAAGTGGTAAAGAGGGGTTAATATTGGCAATAATGTGTCAACAGAGCCAACAATAGGCAACGAGTTGGGGCTCCAAGAAAAAATGGTTGGGAAACATTGATCTAGGGGGCGCATGTGTGGCAGAGATGCAGCAGGAATGGGAAATCTGTGCAGATAAGCAGATCCTGCATGTATTTAACATGGAGAGGAACACACGCAGGGAAAGTCCGGCGTTTGAGTCCAGTGGCGGCGTGCTTTACACACTGCACCCCACACTTTACATTGTACTTGGTGATGTATGGCTTGGATGCAGCTGCTCGGCCATGGAAACTCATTCATGAAACTCTCTGCTGTTCTTGAGCTAATCTGAAGGCCACATGAAATTTGGAGGTCTGTAGCCATTGACTCTGCAGGAAGTTGGCGACCTCTGTGCACTATGCGCCTCAGCATCTGCTGACCCCGCTCCGTCATTTTTACATGTCCTACCACTTGGTGGCTGAGTTGCTGTCATTCCCAATGGCTTCCACTTTGTTATAATCCCACTGACAGCTGACTGTGGAATATTTAGGAGTGAGGAAATTTCACCACTGGACTTGTTGCACAGGTGGCATCCTATCACAGTACCACACTGGAATTCACTGAGCTCCTGAGAGCGAGCCATTCTTTCACAAATGTTTGTAGAAACAGTCTGCATGCCTAGGTGCTTGATTTTATACACCTGTGGACATGAAAGTGATTGGAACACCTGATTTCAATTAGTTGAATGGGTGAGTGAATACTTTTGGCAATATAGTGTATGTTAGAAAAATCAGGAAACAAATGTGCAAAGGCACCTTTTCATGGCACAATCCCTGTATGAATAAAGTTGTAAAGTGAGCTGAACTTTAGATTTTGCATGATTTTTTGCACATATATGTGGTACTTGAACACCAGTTCTGCTATCACGTTTAACTGAAACACCTGGCCTTATAACCAACAATCTTCCAGGATTTTCTAAGGCCTGTAGTGTGTGTATGCATGCATCTGCTCATAGTCCCGAGCGCAGCATATTAAGCTGAAGTTATGGGTTAGTGAGAATGGAATACGAATTTTTACAAGGTGTGTAGGTGGGGGTGATGGGTTTCCACCTGTTCTTCTGCAGCTCTCCTTTGCTGATCAAGGCATCTCATTAGAAAGCTGCTTAAGCTAATGAACTAATTAAACAGCCTATCCCTGGAAACCAAGTCTTTGCCAGTCAGCACGCCTAGACATGCCACACTCGCCAGAAGAATGCACCCAGATGTGAATCTTTCCTCCATATTCTCTCGCTACAACCATGATGATGCTGCCGCTTTGAAACAAAGAGGGGCTGATGATAATGAACGTGTATATTTGTGCCTCTAACAGTGCAGTCTCACAGATACGCGTGGGTGTACACAGGTTGAAAGTAGCTCGGTTTTCATACGGTAGCTCTTGTAATCTGTTGAGCTTTAAATGAGGCAGATGCTACCTCTTCTCAGGTTGAAAGCATGCCTTCCTTTACTGTGTGAAGCTGTTTCCACAACACTTTTCTATCATAACGCCATTCAAAGGGGATGAAATGAATGACTACTAAAGCTGTTGCACAAGGCACTGTGGCCATGCAGCCACAATGCTCCATGTATCATGAATGCAGTTATTAAGGATTCCATTTCAGTGGAGTAGATGCGGTGTCTGGATATGACCCTGAACATACCAAGAAAGAAATAATCGAATGTGTGGCTGAGATTTGTGGGTAGCATTCACATGTTGCCCGAATACTCACAGCCTGGCCTCTCAGTGCCCTCTGTTATTCTTTAACATCTTTTATGAAGCAATTCAGTCCTTGAAGGTTCTGCCTAAAAGATAGGAATGAAACTAACTAAGTGCTTACAGTGTTTTCTACGGTCCAGCCAGTAAACCACAATACTGGGAAAAACGCTGAAACAGCCTTAAACCTTTAATCGAAGCAGTTGAAGGGGGGCAGCTAGCCTCTTAGCTCAGTCCAAGTATCCTCGAGACTCATGGGGTCAACCCTACAGATGGGCCTGCATCTGACTGACTGAGTGATTGTACTTTCAGAGCCATATAGCTCTATAGGCGGGGTTTAGTAATGGCTGCCTCCAGTGCAATGACTACCTAAGATGTAGCTTAAGCATGTAGCGTCAGTTTGACTAGAACTGGACCAAAGAGTAAAAACCCACTAAAAGCTTTTCATGATATGAAAGATGTTTTAGCTCTTCTGCCAACCTACTTCAGCGTGAGTTAATGGATAAACTTTCACTACTCTCAGTAGTAAATCATGTTTAAGGGTGTGTAAAGGTGTGGGTGTGTAAGATGCATGTCTTGATTGCAACACAGCTTGATTTTTATTTTATTTGTATGTTAAGAAGTCAGGGCTTTCAGACTTCCTGTGTGAGCACCGTGCCTCTGATACACACATCTAACGCGCATAGAATCAAGGGAATAGAGGGCTCGCCTAGATTTTTAAAAACAGACAGGAAAATGATAACTGGAGACATTTTTACCTTGTTTGAGCAGACATGCATGTCCACATCAATACATTTTTTGCAGTGTTTGCAAACTGTTTTCTGTTTGCACCTGTCAAATAAAGTTCTAAAGCTCTACTATTAGTGTAGCTTTCTATTTCCACACCAGTAGAATATGGCCCAGGACAAATAAACACAGTACCAGTATGCAAAAATGGGCATAAATAGTGGTATAAAGGAGTCAAAAAGTGGCTGAAATGGTTTTAAATTGGCAAAAATGGGTGGAATTTTGTTGAAATGGGATAAAAAATAGTTGAAAATCTGCCAAAAAGGGTTAACTGAGAAACAAAAAATGGGCAGATATTGGCAGAAAATGGTTAAATTAGCAAAAATGGGCATATCAAAGGGTGAAATGGGGGTAAAATGGGAAAAAATGGCTGTAAAAAGTGGCAACAAGGGGTTAATAGTGGCAATGATGGGCCAACAGAGGCGAGATTACGCTTAAGTGGCAAGAATTGGTTTAGAAGTGGCAGAAACAGGCAGAAAAAAGTGGTGGAAAGAGTTTAAAACTGATGAAAATAGGTGTTAAGTGGTAAAAAAAAAAAATGTTAAAATTGGAGGGAAACATGATGAAAACTGATAAAAATTTGACAAATTTGTGTAATTCAAAAAATATTATTTGTTTTTTAGGTCATCTGGGGGGTCCCGACCCCAAGGTTGAGAACCACTGGTTTCCACAGCATGCTTCTACTCTAAATTTTCCCGACTCTTTCCAGCTAAACAATGAAATGCCACTAGTAGGAAGGTTTACTGAGGTAAAACTCATGAAGGCTGAGGCAGCAGAGGGACACAGCCACCTTGCAGTACACTGGTATGACAGCCATGATGGTGCATGCTGCAGCAGCAAAACACTGTCAGAATGAAATGGGTGCAACTGTTAGCCTTAGCCTCTCTTAACACCACTGATAAAAATATACAAGTTGTCAGTTTTTAAAGAAACAGGAACCAAGCCAGCAGAATACCAACCACAACTGCGCCTCCCTAAAGATGTGTGACAGCAACTTAAACTGGACCACTTCTGCGGTGAAACTTGTGAATTTTTCTGTGCCTGTGTGTTAAAAATTTCATGTTTGAGTGAATTTGTAGGTTCCCACTTTCCAACTTGTCTTGTGGTCTGACGCCATCCGCTGAGATCCAGTGAAAAGTTTTCTATAATGAATTCTTGCCTGCAGCTATGTGACCATCCATATACGTTGCCGTCTGAAGCATTAGTGTTAGGGCACCCTGGGGTCTTACTCACTCAAGACTGTGATGTATGATCCAGTGACTCCCACGCTATCCAACAAAGGAACGGCACAAGCTCTTCTATCTGTGGGAGTTTCACTAATTAAAGGACTAGTTTGGCAAATTTTCAGTGTAAGAGACGCGCTCAAAGGCAGGAAAGGAATTCATTTGCTCTGTGTAATGTCAAGTGTGTTTGGAAGAACATGATTACAGCACCATAATGAATGTGAGGGTCTGGATACATGATCTTAACAATGTTTACATCAGTGAGACTCAACGCGTGGCTCTAGAGCCACATGTGGCTCTTTTGTAAGGATGTGTGGCTCTTTAAGGTCTACATTTGAAACATGATTCCCCTGGAAAAAACATTAAAAAGGGAAACTTTGACCTCAGAATTATCATTGCAATTTGTTTCCCACTTACACAGCATGCTTTAACTGTCAGATTCAATTGTCAACCTTTTTTTTTTGTCTGTATATTTTCATTGGCCTGACTTGCAATTTTTTTACCAGTCTTTTCCCTTTTTGCAACTTTTTGCCCATTTAAGGTGCCTCTTGCCATTACATGTCACTTTTCTCATTTTACTCCAACTTTTTGCTGCTTGTTGCCGATTTTAGTCATTTTTCACTCATTTTACTCCACCTTTTTGTTTATTGCCAATTTTAGTCATTTTTCTACTCATTTTTCTACACGTTTTTGCTGCTTTTTGCCAAATTTAGTCATTTTTCCACTCATTTTTCTCCATGTTTTTGCTTTTTGCCAATTTTAGTCATTTTTCACTCATTTTACTTCACGTTTTTGCTGCTTTTTGCCAATTTTAGTCATTTTTCCACTCATTTTCCTCCACGTTTCTGCTGCTTTTTGCCAATTTAAGTGATTTTTCACTCATTTTCATCCACGTTTTTGCTGCTTTTAGCAATTTTAGTCATTTTTCACTCATTTTACTCCACCTTTTTTATACTTTTTGCCAATTTAAGTGATTTTTCACTCATTTTACTTCACGTTTTTGCTGCTTTTTGCCAATTTTAGTCATTTTTCCACTCATTTTCCTCCAAGTTTCTGCTGCTTTTTGCCAATTTAAGTGATTTTTCACTCATTTTCATCCACGTTTTTGCTGCTTTTAGCAATTTTAGTCATTTTTCACTCATTTTACTCCACCTTTTTTATGCTTTTTGCCAATTTTAGTCATTTTCACTCATTTTCCTTCACGTTTTTGCTGCTTTTTGCCAATTTTTGTCATTTTTCCACTCATTTTCCTCCATGTTTTTGCTGCTGTTTGCCAATTTTAGTCATTTTTCACTCATTTTACTCCACCTTTTTTATGCTTTTTGCCAATTTTACTAATTTTTCACTCATTTTCCTCCACCTTTTTATGCTTTTTGCCAATTTAAGTCATTTTTCACTCATTTTCCTCCACCTTTTTGCTGCTTTTTGCCAATTTTAGTCATTTTTCACCCCCCCCCCCTTTTCTGCTTGTTGCCAATTTAAGTCATTTTCCACTCATTTTCCTCCACCTTTTTGCTGCTTTTAGGGTTTTTTTTTACTCATTTCCCCCCACCTTTTTAATGCTTTTGGCAATTTTAGTTATTTTCACTTGTTTTTTTTTTTTTTTTTGTCTTTTTTTAAGCATTATTGCCACCTGTCAGCCAATTTTTTGTCACGTCTCACCCATTTCTGACACTTTTTCTCTACATTTTTTGTCACTTTTCATCCTGTCTCTACCATTTTCTGCCTATTTTACCACTGTTCTGCCATTTTTGGCCCCTTTTTGCAGTTTTTTCACCTATTTTTGCCAGCTTTTACTTATTTTTGTTAACACTTTCACCCACTTTTCACCACTTAGATTGTGGCTCTTGCAAAGGTATTTTTCAACAGTTTGGCTCTTTGGTTGAGCAGGGTTGAGGAAAACTGGTTTACACTTTGATTTTTCACTGCCAACGACTGCTTGGTGCTCTTGTGCCCTTTCCATGGTTTTCTTTCTTATAAGTAGTCCTTTTTTTAAAACGTGCCATTTCTGGTTTTGGTTTGAGTATAATTATGCTTTCAGAATACATCTTGGCCCCAAAAAATGATTGTTTCTGCTTCCTCCCTGTTCCTCCTATCTCCTCAAAGCTGTTAGATGCTTTGCTTTAACTGACCTTTTTCACCTTCTGCACATTTTCCTACTTGCTATGAAGTATTTTTTATTATAAAGAAACAAATGTGCTCATTAAACAGTGGTAGGGCCACTGTTTAATGAGCACAAGGAAGGGCAACAAACAATCTTTTAAACATCCCATTTTGCAGAGGAGCTGAAGTAGATGCACAAAAGACTGAGAAGAGAGTGACACAGAAATGCTTGTGATGAGTTTTTGTTCTATTATTTAGATAAAGGATCAAACCGTGGGCGTTCTCTTACACATGTAACTATGAGATATCTGGATGACATTGCCAAAGTGTGAGCTGGCTGCGGCTGTGTTTTAGCAGATGTGAGTGGTGGAAAAAAAGCAAATTGGAGTTGGCACGTGATCTGACAAACTTGGCAGGGTTCTTACCTGGGTATGAGCGTGGTAAATTGAGTGCAGCCCATTGTGGGAATAAGATGAGGGGATTTGTCTCTTTCTGTCTTTTGCTCTTTCTTTGACTTTTTTCGCTCTCCGGCGGGTTCTTAGATGTCAGCAGATCCTTAAAACACTGCCACGTTTGGAGTTTTAGAAATGTAGTTTTGACAGCTTATTGGAGAGAGCTGGCATTTACTTTCTGCTTTAATTTTAAAATAACATAACTGCCAGTCTGTTTGCACTCAAGCTTGTACCAACACACAACATGACATAAAGCACTGAGGTTTACATGCACTACATTTTGCCTCCTCACTCCTACACACCATATAATGTACTATTATACATTTTATACACCATGGATTATGCATGACATGAGTATAGCCTGAAATCGCTGAGGATCCCCTACACCGCCAACAGTATTCATTTACTCTGTGTCGATGTGTGTCCATTCATATTCATGCTCTAAGAGCATCTTGACTCCCAGATTTGATTTCCTAGCAGGGGGCCCTCGATCGTCCCTGTTAGCTTCTTGCTCTACACCTCCCAGGGAAGGTGCATGCAGCTGTAGGGGGCACAGCTAAGACTATGATTATGTGCTTCTCTATTCACACACTTACCCATTATTTCCTTGTGACAGTCTCCCGCCAGGATTAATGTTCATGTGTGCATCAGGATGTACAGAGAGTCTTCATCTTCCTTCTCCTCTGCTGTAAGGAGATTCAGGACCCTGGAGAGCTCCATCAAGAATTCCTCCAATTGCAGGCTTCAGTCAGTCAGCTCCGCCCCTACTTTTCAACCTGCAGCACGTCTCCACTTCTCCATGCTCCTTTTCTATACTCCTTATTTACCCTTTTGATACCTGCCTTAACATCAATTCTGGATAGGGCTGTAATGAGTTACCTCAGTCTTGGGTCTATCAGGAAAAAAAGCTACATGAAGTGATAACCATGCCCTCATTTAACAGACAATATAAAAGCATACAGTTTGTTCCATGTATTGTTATTTAGAGCTACCTGTACAGCCTGTGGTGTGTTATAAATGATACAAAAGAGGGGGAAACCAAAAATAAAGACGCAAAAATAAAAGGCAGCACAGAAATAAATAGCCTGATGTCTAAAATATCTATGTTAAAAAATAAATATGTGCATTCTAAAAAATGCATTATATTCATGACTTTAGAAGTGTGCTGTAACATTATCACATAGCTGTAGGTAACTAACCATCACAGTGGTTTTTCATGCAAAATCCCCACTGGTGCATGTCAGTAAAGAAACCGCTGACAAGCCTATATAAACACAAGATGGGACGTTGTATTGGAGCCTGAGCAGAGCACTTAAGTCCAAGCTTGCAGCCAGTGTTCTCTACTTCTACATGCCCATACACTACCCATATACTTTGCATGAATTCATGAATCATCACTTTTTGCATCCATCTCCATCTCAAAAAAAGTTGGGCGGGGCAACAAACAGCTGGAAAAGTAAGTGGTGCTTATGAAAAGAGCTGGAAGGGCATTTTGCAACTAAAGAGGTTAACTGGAAACAGGTCAGTAACATGACTGGGTATAAAAGGAGTGTTTTAGAGAGGCAGAGTCTCTCTGAAGTAAAGATGGGCAGAGGTTCACTGATCTACATTGTATGTGAAATTACAACAGCTTTGAAAACCCCACCAGCTACAGTCCATAAGATTCAGAGAATCTGGAGAAATCTTTGTGTGCAAGGGATGAGTTCAAGGGTGATCTCCGGGCCATCAGGCGGCACTGCATTAAAAACAGGCATGAATCTGTACTGAAAATCCCTGCATGGGCTCAGGAACACTTCCAGAAATCACTGCCTGTCAACACAATACACCGCTGATCATCAACTGTTGGCCCGGGGACCATATCAGGACCCCCAAAACTTCCTGTCCGGCCCCCAAAAGATCATTCAATTCAGAAAAGAAGATTTTAAGAGTATCTTTTGGTTTTAAATGTCTGCAGCTGTTAAATCCAACCCACAAACAATTACTACTGAAATAGTTTTAGAATGACATACTGAAATTTACTGTCATAATTAGTCGATATTTAAAAAGGGATAACGTTGGCAGAAGTCCTGCAAGAATGACCAGAAACAGTTGTGAAAAGAAAAAATGGTAAAAGAGGAAAAATGGTGCAAAAGGTATAAAAAAGTGGTTACAAATGACAAAAAAATACAAATAGAAAGAGTAATGAAAAGGGACTAAAAAGTGGCCAAAATTGATAAAATAGTGGCTCAAAGGGGATAAAACATGCAGGAAAGTGGTTTAAAGCGGGTTAAAATCTTTCAAAAATTGGATCAAAGGGACAAAACGGGGCAAAAAGTATCAACAATGAGTTAAAAGTAGAAGAATTTGGTTTTAAAGTTGCAAAAATTGATGGAAAAATGAAATGAAAAGTGGCGAAAAAATAGAAAAGTGGCAGAAATTGATAAAATTGTGGCACAGAAGGGATAAAACATGCAGGAAAATTGATTCAAAAGGGGTTAAAATTGTATAAAAATTGGGTTTAAGAGGCAAAAAGGGGCAGAAAGTATCAACAATGAGTTAAAAGTGGGAAAAATTGGGGTTAAATGAAAAGGGGTTACAAAGTGGCAAAAAATGATGAAAGTGTGGCACAAAGGGGAGAAAACATGCAGGAAAATTGATTCAAAAGCGGTTAAATTCATATAAAGATTGGGTTTAAGAGGCAAAAAGGGGTGAAAAGTATCAACAATGAGTTAAAAGTGGGGAAAAATGTTTTTAAAGTTACAAAAATTGTTGGACAAAAAAAGTAATGAAAAGGGGTTAAAAAGTGGCAAAAATAGAAGAAAAGTGGCAAAAAAAATTGATGAAAGAGTGGCACAAAGGGGATAAAACATGCAAGTAAAGTGGTTCAAAAGGGGTTAAAATCTTTAAAAAATTGGGTTAAAGAGGCAAAAGGGGGCAAAATGTATCAATAATTGGTTAAAAGTGGGAAAAATTGGTTTCAACATTGCAAGAGTTGTTGAAAAAATGTAATAAAAGGCGTTAAAAAGTGACAAAAATCGAAAAGTGGTAAAACGTGGATAAAAGAGTGGCACAAAGGGGATAAAACATGCAGGAAAGTGGTTCAAAAGGGGTTAAAATTGTGCAAAAGTTGGTTAAAAGAGGCAAAAAGTATCAAAAAGGGGTTAAGAGTGTCAAAAATGGGTTAAATATTGGTGCTAAATGACAATTGTGGAGGGCCCATTCTCTTGCATTTTCAGGGGTCTGGCTGATCTGGTCTCCTTGTGGCCTGCTGCATTATAGCTCATAGGGATAGATCTCTCTGGTAATGACTAAAAATGTCCTGCGTTTTGAAAGAAAATACAAATACTACTACAATAATATTTTAATCAGACTAAAATGTTTATTTAATTTTTGTGGTTTTGAAAGTCCGGCCCCCAGAGTTTCTGTTGAGACTGAATCTGGCCCTTGTGTACTTAATGAGCCCTGCTATACACAATACCATCCACAAATGCAGGTTAAAGCGGTGCCATGCAGAGAGGAAGCCATGTGTGAACCCTGCCGTCTACTCTGGGCCAACACACATTTAAAATGGACCGAGCCAAAATGGAAAACTGAAGGTAACTTTGCCAGCTCCTTTTCCCATGTTTAGGACTAAGTTGTTTAAAACGTTTGACTCGTTCCAACAGTTGGTGCAGCCGGCATTCATGAATATTCTTGTTTCAAAGGAACTGTCATCAGAAATAAAGTGAACAAGACATTCAATTACAGCGCCCTTCAGTCATGTCTAAACTTCATTTTAGGGTTACAACCCCAGCTTTCAAATCTCATTCTCTGTAAAGAATACAGTGTGGTTGGCACAACGACAAGCCTTCTCCTCTTCATCAACAGGCCTAACTCCTACTACCCTCCATCGCTGCAGCATCCTTTGCCAAGCAGGTCAGAGTAGCTCAAAGTGAAGCCTCCTCCGTTCTCGCACAGTTTGCCACCGCTCCTCCATCCCCACCTTTCCTTCATCTCCGTCTTCATCTCCACTCCCCCCTCTCCGTGCAATCCTTTCATTCCACCACCTCCTGCGTCCTCAGCTCTGTGGGTCAGGCCGGTTCAGAGCATCCTGATGAGCAGTCAGCGCCCGTTATGACAGCCTGTCCAAGTGAATACACCTTCCTCTCCTCCGCTGCTCCTTCTCCTTCAGCCCTTCTTCCTCTGCGTCTCTCTAAGAGGCATCTCTTCGTCCTTCCTTACTCCCCAACTGCGATCACATTCCTGCCCTCGCCATCCTCTTCCTCGGCTAGCCCGTGCTTCCGCCCAGTCGTTGTCATCTCCTCTTCCTCCCCTGTAACCCCGCGTCGGCCCTCCCATCCATCACCGACTCTCCCTGTCCTTTCTCGTTCCCATGCATATGTCTCAAACCTTAATGGCTGTCCCTCTGTCTCCGTCTCTCCCCGTTCATCTGTCTCCTTCTCATCCCCCCCTCAGATGTCCCTCATCTGTCACTTGCTTCATCTTTTTTTCCTTCAGTTCTCTTCTGTTTTTGTACTTTTCCTAATGAAAAAACCAGTCATTCTCCAACTAGGAATCATTCATCTTCATCTTTTTTTGCGTTACAAGCAGTCTGCCAGTTCATTTATCTTTAGCACAAGCCGTGTCCCTCTCTCCTTTATCTATCATCTATCTGTCTCCATACGTCTACTTTCTCTGAACTTCAAACCTCTCTTTCAAACGTCACACCCATCCCCATTGAAAATCTTGACTGCAGCAATTAATGAAAGAAGAGGATGAAGCCATGTAAAGAAATCTACAGTGCTTCACCAGTCCACGTGTATAATTAAAACCAATAAAGAAATGCTTTACAGTGCATGGAAACACAGTTGAGCTTAATTTAATTCACTCTGCAGTATAGTCTTACAGCATATTCCCATTGGAGATGTTCAGTCATTCTCTCTGGGTGTTTAATTCAACCATCAGCAGCTAACACCATGTAATAACTTCATCTCCTCTGTCTTAGTGAATATCATAAACCTGAACAACAGGAGTGAGTCACACACACAGTTAATAATGTCCATAATTGAATTGGGCAATGTTTATAGCCGCTAGCCTTGAAATCTCATTTTAAAGTTTCCTCTTAATGATTCATCCACAAGGAAAGGAACACAAAAGATAGAACAAAGGACAGAAAACGAGATGTTTAGATTTCATTTCTGTCAAATGACTCAGTAGTGTCACTAATAATGGTAGAGCCGAGGCGAACGCACTGGTCCTGGGATAACTTCATGTCTTTATCTTTATTCTAAACATTTAAATGACAACTTAAATATAGTTTAACAAAACAAAAAACAGTCAACATCAATAGAATAAAATAGCTGTAAATTCTCAGTTTACATCAGTGGCTCTCAGACTTTTTCTCCCGGGCCCCCAACCTTACTAACCAACATGTAAAAATACACTATATTCCCAAAAGTATCCACTCACCTGCCTTGACTCACATATGAACTTAAGTGACATCCCATTCTTAATCCATAGGGTTTAATATGACGTCGGTCCACCCTGTGCAGCTATAACAGCTTCAACTCTTTTGGGAAGGCTTTCCACAAGGTTTAGGAGTGTGTTTATGGGAAGTTTTCACCATACTTCCAGAAGTGCATTTGTGAGGTCACACACTGATGTTGGACAAGAAGGCCTGGCTCTCAGTCTCCGCTCTAATTCATCCCAAAGGTGTTCTATCAGGTTGAGGTCAGGACTCTGTGCAGGCCAGTCAAGTTGATCCACACCAAACTCTCTCATCCATGTCTTTATGGACCTTGCTTTGTGCACTGGTGCACAGTCATGTTGGAACAGGAAGGGGCCATCCCCAAACTGTTCCCACAAAGTTGGGAGCATGGAATTGTCCAAAATCTCTTGGTATGCTGAAGCATTTAGAGTTCTTTTGACTGGAACTAAGGGGCCAAGCCCAGCTCCTGAGAAACAAGTCCACACCATAATCCCCCCTCCACCAAACTTTACACTTGGCACAATGCAGTCAGACAGTTCTCCTGGCGACCGCCAAACCCAGACTTGTCCATCAGATTGCCAGATGGAGAAGCTTGATTCGACACTCCAGAGAAGGCGTCTCCACTGCTCTAGAGTCCAGTGGCAGTGTGTTTGACATCACTGCATCTGACGCTCTGTATTGCACTTGGTGATGTATGTCTTGGATGCAGCTGCTCAGCCATGGAAACCCATTCCATGAAGCTCTCTACACACTGTTCTTGAGCTGATCTGAAGGCCACATGAAGTTTGGAGGTCTGTAGCCACTGACTCTGTAGAAAGTTGGCCACCTCTGCGCACTATGCTCCTCAGCATCCACTGACCCCGCTCTGTCATTTTACCTGACCTACCACTTGGTGGCTGAGTGTCTGTCGTTCCCAATGGCTTCCACTTCATTATAATCCCACTGACAGTTGACTGTGGAATATTTAGGAGCGAGGAAACTTCACCACTGGACTTGTTGCACAGGTGGCATCCCATCACAGTACCACGCTGGAATTCACCGAGCTCCTGAGAGCGAGCCATTCTTTCACAAATGTTTGTAGAAACAGTCTGCATGCCTAGGTGCTTGATTTTATACACCTGTGGCCATGGCAGTGATTGGAACACCTGATTTCAATTATTTGAATGGGTGAGTGAATACTTTTGGCTATATAGTGCATATCTAACTTGTGAAAGTGAGCTGAACCTTCATTACAGAATTTTAAACTCTTGATTATTCAGGAGCTCATTCTGAAAGCACTTACTGAGCTTCACTGCACTGAAATGCATCTCTCACCGTGCTCACCTCATCCTCAGACCTTGAATGTGCTTTAAACTCCTGAGTGTTTACCAAGTGCTCTGTGTCAAGCCTTGCCCTCCTTTACCTTGTAACATAAGGCCATGAAACTGAAGATGCTGCCTTGTTTTGTACTTCCCCCTGACCTCTAACCCCATTGAATCAAACAAAAAGAGCTTCCTGAAAGAATCAATAACACTGCACATTATAATTGAATCTTAGTCGGTGTCATCAGCAGCCATTATCAGAGACAGTGTTAATGTTGTCTTTCCAGCCCAATTAGTCTGCACAGCAGCATTAGCAAGTGTGACATCTCTCTTGGTTTTAATTAATAGTTAACAGAACCTCTGACAGTGTTAATTTTTCTATCTTTACTAGTTTGTCTTAGCATCACCGGAGTTTTCCCTCTTCATTAATTTGAATTAGCAGCTAGCATGAGCCAAAAAAGTGCTAGCTTTCCCTCTTTCATTGGTGTGCATTAGTGGTTAGCGAGGACAGTGTTAAGCTTTCCCTAGTCATCTCCCATTAGCGACTGTTTAGCCCCGGCTTTCCCTTCCCATTACTGTGACTGACAGCGCGGCCGGGTAGAGGAGAGCCAAGAATGCAAAGGACAACAGGCCAGTGCACATTTCATTCTGCTTATGCATCCACACACAAACACCCAGAAAGCAGAGTGGTCACACTTGCAGATTAGACACACAAGCCACGGCTGTAGTAACACACCAGAACATGATATTTGTTTGATATTCAAGCATGCAACGCTTGCATCACTACTACTAGATTCCTCCCCCTTTCTTACCCTTATAGAGAGTTAAAATAACACATTAGCCTTCAAAACGTCTGAATTAGCACCCATATGTGCCGATCTAGCCTTAATGAGCTGTTGAAAAGGTCTGGCTTTGCTTTACACAATTGCCAACAATATGGCTAATGATACATAAAGCGCTCACAGGATTAGTTGCCCAGTAAGTCCCATGGTACTCCTGACGGATACTACAGGCAGGCAGGCTCATATGTGTGCACACAGCGAGGAACAAACAAGATCAATAACCACCAATGGAGCTTGGGTGTGAGCCCACGAAAGGCAGAGTTTATCTTTTATCAAGTGTTTCTAGGTCAAGTCTCCAGTCTCCATGAGCCAATGCAATACCAATGTGACTACGTATCATTGCCATCTTCTTCAAAGGGTTTGGGTGGGTTTTTCACCATCATTGTTTTAGTTTTTTAGTTTCACTTCATTCTGAGCAGAAGTGGCATCTGACTTGTGCTCAATACCAAAGTTTGCTTTCACTTTTTACTGAAAAGTTTGGGTTATTTAACTCTAATGTGGGGGAAAAGTTTCAAAATTACCAGATATAGTAAACAGGGCTAAACATTGGAATTGGAAAAATAAAATATTGGAATATCCCCTGTGGGACTAATAAAGACATATCTTATCTTATCTTAAATTGACAAGAAATGAGTTAAAAGTGGACAAAAATAGATTGGATATGGGAAAAAGCTGAATAATCTGGAACCATGATGGCAAATTTATGTGCTAAATAGACAGCAAGGATGCTAACATTCAGAAATGCATGATGGTCCAAATCCAAGTGCAGAAAAAATATTACAAAGGTCAGATCTCCACCAAACAGTATCAGCTGTAGTCTGGGTCAAATACTACTTCAAAATGACTGAAGATAAGACAAAAATTATGTGATTATGGTTTGACCCCCATGTGTTTTTCCATGCAACCTCTAAGCCCAAAGGTGCCACATGTGGCCCAAAGGTCAACCCTGTCAAGGGGAGGACTATCTCTTAGAGATAAAACAGTCATGGTCAGAATAAATCATCAGCATGGATAATTGTACCTATTGTTACTGTCCAAATCCTCCATACACCAAATCCTGCTTACATTCGTCAATATGCATAAGCTCAGTTTGCACAGGTCCTAAACAAGAATGCTTCCCATGATGAAAATCCAAACCCTCATCCCAGTCCTCGTCTCAAACCTGTTACCAGATATGCAGATAAACCTTTCCAGAGCAGAATGGTTCCCATGAGGAATCTAGCCTTGTTAAGCAGGTTTCCCATAATCCCTGGATTTTCCAGGAACTGTACTGCATCGACTGAGGATGCCTTAGATGCTTCTCTCAGAAGCTCTCTCCTTGGTTTCATAAGTCAATGTTGCTCAATGGTCCTTGAGCATTTCGAGACAGCAAGATGTGAAAGACCAAAAGAGTACAGGATAAGAGAGATCAATGGTGGGTCGAAAGACAAAGAGAGAACAGATCATTGGAGAGTTATCAGTGGGATGATTGCAGGGAAAGAGGGGAAAGTGTTGATGAGGCAGGGAAGTGATGACAGAAGAGTTCGAGAGCAAGAAGAATGTATGTGAAGTATCAGTTGACGAGGAATGGAAAGGACGGATCAGGCGAGCGAAAGGGACACCAATCAACACCTCCTGATTGCCTCAGGTGGCCCAGGGGAGAGATCGATCTTTGGGGGATAGGGAGGAGAAGAGGGGCAGGAGGACAGAATGATAACCGCTGCAGACACTCGTCAGAGAATACAAAGGAGTGTCAAATCCTCTGTCGCCTCTCCGTCTCTCTTCAGGCCGCTCAGGGGAATAAGCGGAGATGGGGCAGGGGGTCTGTGCTCGCCTTGGTTCAGTTGTTGTTGACAGTGAATTAAACCTCAGACTCTTCGTTCCTAAATGCATGTACCAGCCAATCTGTCCACCCATCAATCACTCAGCCTCTGTGTGTTTAAGCCATTACTTTAACCAATTATGATTCACAGAAGTGGAAGGATGGGGGAAAGGTCACGGACTTACAGCATGGCGTGAAGTAGAAAAAGTGCAGTTTGGGACAAAATGATGCTGTTTTTGGAGTTTTATTTGAAGAGCAGTGTCAGGGTAAGTCTGTCTATAGGTCAACAAAGACAAGACAAGCCTTAAGGTGTTTTCACACCAATGCAGCGCTATGATAAGGGCTGCCATCATTATGCATGACATTTGTACTGACAGGATATTTGGTGTCCCTGTCTGTCGGTTTGCATTACGGCTTTGCAGCAGCACGAAGGAGCACGGCACAGTGAGGCTAGAGTATTTCTCATAGAAATCAGATCTCTCTATAGAGGTCCCTCATGTTTTACTGTCTCTACAGCTCAGTTTTCATTCATTTCTGATACAGGGATAACACATGCAGGTATCACTGTGACGTATCTCCATAGATTTTAGACCAGGGGTGTCAAACTCAATCACAACAGGGGCCGGATTCTGAATTTAGGTCTAACCTGAGGGCCTAAGAGGGTCAGTATTTAACCACTGAGTGTCAATCTAAATAATTTTGAGAATAAAAGGTCAACATGATAAGTTAAAAACTCAAAATCTGAGATAAAAAGTCAAACTTATAAGTTTTAAAGGTAACAAAGACATTTAAAGTCAAAATAATGTTTTTAAAAGACAAAATGTGAGACAGAATACTGAAAGCATGATTTTTAACGGTCAAAAAATGACATAAAAGTAAAAATGATGAGTTTTGAAGGTCAAAATATAGATAAAATGTCAGATTCCTGAGTTTTAAAAGTCAAAATATGAAATAAAATTCAAAATCATGAGATTTAAAGGCCAAAATATGAGATACAGTCAATGTTAGGAGTTGAAATGGTCAGCAAAACTGAAATAAAATTCTAAATCATGATATTTAACAATCCAAATATGAGAAAACATAAAAATCATGAGTTTAATATGTCAAAATTTGAGTTTAATTTCAAATACATGAGTTTTTAAGTTCAAAATATGAAATAACATTAAAAATTATGAGTTCAAAAGGTCGAAAAATGAGATAAAAGTCTAAGTGAGAAGTTGAAAAAGATTAAAATGTGAGATAAAGGTCAGAATAATTACTTTGAAAGGTCAAAAAACTGAGATAAGACTCAAAGTCATGACTTTAAAAGGTCAAAATAGGGTGTGAAATTTAAAAATATGAATGTAAAAGGTAAAAAAACAAGCTAGAAGTCAAAGTTAGGATTAGATAAAGGTAACAGCGTGAGAAAAAAATCCAAAATCATGACTTTTAAAGGTCAAAATATGATTTAAAATTTAAAATCATGAATCTAAAAGGTAAAAATCTGAAATAAAAGTCAAAAAAGATATGATATGTAAGGGTTAAAATATGGAATAAACAGTCAAAATCATAACTTTTAGTCATGACTGTGGGATGCAAAATCGAAAATATGGACACAAATTCATAAAAATACAAATTTATCCTATGTTCACTGCATTATGTCAAATTATTTTGACTGTTTACTTTTTCTAATTTTTTAAGATTTATTTTTGGGCTTTTTTCATGCCTTTATTAGAGAGGACAGTGGATGGAGTTGGAAACAGGGAAGAGAGCAGGGAGAGACATGCAGGAAATAGAGCCACGGGCCGAATTGAACCCGGGTTGCCTGCGTACATGGCGCATGCCTTAGCCACTCGACTACCGGCTCGCCCCTACTTTTTCTAATTTTTATGACTCAACAGGGGTATTATAAATCATCAACGTTAAGTTTACATTTTTATACTGGAGGAAATCTGCAGACCTCATACTGGTGGGCCAGTTCTAATGAAAATATCGTGATCTGGTGTGCTAGGTATAACTGCACCACAGGCCGGATTTGGCCCCCAGGCCTTGAGTTTGACACCCCCGTTTTAGACACTTTGATTCACGTGGTCAGTTGAAAGGCTGCCTTTTCCAAAGGCTGAAAACATCTGTTTCAATTTTAGATTACAACTATTCATATTTGATGTTTACTGAGATATTTTCCTTTCTCTAACTTAGTTGATGTGGTTGGCAGTCCAGTTTTTCTGCTCCCTGTATTGACAGTCTTCATGTAAATGTAGCTGATGGAGATACCCGATACTCATTGATTCTAAGATGCTAAATCTTCTATTCCTGCCAGAACTCGTGGACATCCATGACGGCTCAGAAGTTAAGGCTGATAAAGACAGCTGGGTGGTTTCTTTAATGTAGAATAATATTTTCAGCCAGTGTGGATGGATAGCTTAAAACTGCACAGGCTTGGATTTGTTTGGATCACTTTACTCTCAATCAACTATTGACAGTTTATTCAGAGTAGCATTCAGACCCCTTCAGAACTGCATGGGTAAAACCATGAGGCATTAATAAATACTCCTTGACTCCTTTGTGCAGAAACTACAGCTGTTTCTCTCTAGATGCTCTCTAGGCTTTGATCGGTCGCCTCAGAGTTGCTTTATTTGACCTCTACCACAGATTTCACGTGTGTCAGCTTTAATCAAAAGCAGCCCAGGAATTATTTGTCAAAATATCCTGATAGATTTTTCTGTATGGAGATTACTTCCTAATGATGAAATCTGAGAATGAAGATATGCTTCCATAAATGTTGTTCCCTTTGGAGGACTTCATGGCAGTGACTGAAGAAAGTCTGTTGATACTGCTGAGCTCTGTTTTAACTTATTCTTTATATTGATAAGGTGAATAACCCTCAGTTATATTATCCTAGCGCATTACTTCATTCTTAGCTGTGATCAGAAGTGTCGATAAAGAGCATACTGTGGAAAATAAAGTGAGCCATAGACACAAGAAGTAAAGCTTAAGGCTGCTGTAGCTGGACGAACAAATCTGGTCCAAATTTGGTCCAAAGTTGCCTATAATAATTTAAAGCATACGACACTTAGACATAAGACACTAAGAGAGGGTTGACAGGTTCCTTTTGAAAAACCAATGATAGTTTTTGATTTCAAACATGTTAAATGTAAAATAAAAACATTGTCTTTGGTGAAAGTTTCATTGAAATGGACGTAATTATAAAAGCTATAGAAAATAAATCTGCATAGAGAGTTGTCTGGGCCCCTGAAAAACCCAGAGAATGGGCCCTCCCCAGTTGTGATTAATGATGATATCAGTAAATGTGTGCTGGATCAGTAGCATCGGTGCTAGCATCCTGGCTAACAGTCTCCTCATTTTGGAACTTAAAAATGTGTCAGACTGTTCTTGGGTTCCAATGTTGAAATTTTAACCTATTTAACCTCTTTTCCCACCCAATATTCGTACCCAATTTTGCCACCATTATTTGCCGTGTTTCATACATTTTTGCACAATTCGGACCCATTTATCCCCTATCGACCCACTTTTGCCACTTTACACCAACTTTTCCCAATTATTTGAACCAATTATCATCACTGTTTCCCACCCTTGTTTCCAATTTCAACACATTTTTGCCACTTAATACCCTTTTATTGTCAATTTCAAACCCTTTCCACCCATTTTTTCTAGCTGTTTTGCAACTTCCTGCCTATTGTTGCCCCTGCTGACCCACTATTGCCACTATAAACCCTTTTCATCACTTATTGATGTCAATTTTTTTTCCCATTTTAACCATATTTTACATTGTTGCCACTTTAACTAAATGTTGCCATTTTTTAACCCATTTTAGTGCACTTTTATTGCACTTTATCTAATTTTTGCCACTTCTAACCCATTCTGCTACTTTTAAAATCCCATTTAACCATTTTTATCCACTGATTTCTGCCATTTTAATTCTGTTTTTTAAGAAAATCTTTTTTTTGAAGGCTATATACTAAAGCACAAATGAATAGAAATATATTTGTGGCTTTAAGTTTTGTTATTATTCATATTAAATATAAAATATGGTTATCACAACCTAACTTTAAAATTGACCATAACTTTACTGAACCCTGCAACTGACTGGTGACCAGTCCAGGGTGTACCCCACCCAGTGTTGTGCCTGAATGAGCTCAGTGAATGATCGTTCATGAACTCGTTCACATTTTGGGTGAACGTGAACTGAACGTACTGTATTTCTGCCTGATGAACGTTATTGTGAGCACGCTCATTCTGGCGTTTGTGAACGGCGCTCTCTCACCCCCATAACTGGAGGGTCAGAAAAATAATGGGTCATTTTCTAATACTACATGATGTCCTCAGTTTAATTTTAAGGATGGATATTCAGAAATCATTCCCCATCCCTGTTCAAGTTCATTCCTTAATCAGAATGTATTCATCCATATTAAGGGAAGGAGAAAAACGCAGAAAGAATGGACCAGATTCTGTGTGCTGATTACCTCCTTTAGGAATCACAAAGCAGCAATCATCGTACAAAGCCACATCGAGTCCTCAGACATTATCTCCCAAACATCCCTGCCACACGCTCTGGTTCCTCCGCGGCCCCTGATCACTGAGAGAACGCTGCGATGTGAACCAAAGCAGACACGGTCGAGTCACGTTGGTGATCAGCTGACCCTAACATGACTGAAATCAGCGTCCTCTCCTCTTCCTTCCTCCCACCACCTCTGTCTCCCCTTCTCAAGGTTGCTGATGAATTATGAATGGCTCTAATTCATATCCTCCGTAAAGTCCTACATCTCTCCAGCTTCAATAGCATACGGTGGCTCGCCTCGCTCGCATTGAGCGAGCAGGCAGCAAAGTCAAGAAAAGCGAAGGTTACTTTATTGTTGTGTTTTCTTTTCTGCTGGTGTTCAGTAAATAAAGATGGAGATAATGGAGTGAGTCAGGGAGGAATCTGAATGGAGCCTGCCTGCATTCCAAAAGGAGAAGCATGAGCTGTTTGTTGACTGTCAGAAAAGGCTTAAGCTTCTCAGTTTGCAGTTGTTCACATCCACAGGCATTGTTCAGTAAGATTAAACAAAAGGTTAACTATTTCTCAGCGCCTCCTCAAGTGGTTATGATCAACGCACAGCAGCTTTTCTAAACATGTTTTTACAGCAGTGGCATTTTTACCTCTCAGATCCTGTTGCATCGTTGTACCGAGACTGCTGAAGAGAGTGCATGGAAGAAAATACCAGCAGTGGCTCAACTGGCTGCTTTACTTCTGAATATGTTTATTTTTTAAAATAAAATCCCTTATTGGATGTTTTGAAAAGATTCAGAGATGTAGAGATGAAAAGCTGCATTTCTGAGAAGTTAAATACAGCTTCTTTTGAGAAACTCTTCTAGTATAGTCCTCCTCTGCCTCCTGTGATCACCGCTTCTTTAAGAGAAATAAAAGTAGACTCAGCACCTATGAGGGAGTTGTCTTCTCTGCATCAAGAAAATGTATAAATGATCCCCCAGTGAGGCTCAGCATCACAAAGTTAAACTAATACTAGAAATGAATGTGTAGTGTGCTGAATGTAATGTTCAGGGTTGTAATTCTCCCACATAAAATCTTCTCACAGGAGCTGCAAGGCACCCCAGTAGTGAGAATATTTATTTGATTTCTTTTTTTTTTTTTTTTTTTTTTGTGCCTGTGGACACATGCAGGAGTAGCCGTAACCATGGTAACAACTAATGGATGTAATAAACTCAATAAACCGTTTCAGTCGTAGTCAGTCAGTATGGATTAGTTGTCCACTTGTGGCTTTGAAAAGAAAGCGTCATACGGGGTTAAAATAGTTCACTCACAGCCTGCTGCTCTCTGTGGAATCATTACAGGTGTTCAAATACTTGAAGCCTGCTTCTACAAAATCCTGTTCTCCAAATTCATGACTGAATTATTTTCTCTTGTTTTAACCACAACCAGTAAAATGGGTTGCAGTTACACTGTGCCAATTATTTTTAAAATCTATTTTTATTGAGATCATATCACCGAGGATTACATTATCATCTCTGACTTAAAAGAAAAAAACATTTTTTCAATGAAAAACACAGTTTTTCCACTTAAATCAGTTTTACATAATGACTGCTTTCAGTTTATTCTCTTAACTTTCCAGACTACATGTCATGTATATATGGCTTTTTTTTTTGGCACAAAATGAACTCGTAAAGACATTTCATTTAAATGCATCTACTTTTATATTTCTATACTTTCAATAACATTACTGACGGCCAAGGCTGCCCGTAAGGGATAAAGAGGAGAGATTTATGGGGCCCATCCAGACGGGGGGTCCAGTGGAGGTCAGATCAGTGCAGTCCATATTTATTATCTAAGCTGAATAATAACCACTCTTACCAAGTTAAAGATGCTGGAGTACAATATTGCCTTTTTCAAAATGTAAACCCATTTTCTTAAAACAGATTTACCTGTTTTTTGGTGATGTTAACAACGTGTACGGGCACACTGAAGTAAACCATTTGGAAAGTGATGTCAGGCTTCATAGCTAAGACTTGGTGTACCCAAATGTCAGGATACCTGAGATTAAAGTACAAGAAATTAAGATAGCCTCAACTGAAAAAAAAGATTACTTGCAAAAAAGGCAAAATTGGCCAAAAAGTTGTAAAAATGCTTTAAGTTGTCAACAATTTGCCTCAAAAAGGCAAGAATGGGCAGTTTAAAAGGCAACAAGCAGTTAATAGTCGCAAAAATTGGTTAAAACTGGTTAAGAAGTGACAAGCAGATTCAAAGTCGGGGAAAAACATATTTGAAGTAGTAAAAATTGACAGTTTTCAAATTTGTCAAAAAAAATTGGTTAAAAGCAGTTTAAGGGTGGTGATAATTGGTTAAGGGGCTAAACTGGGATAAAACAACAAATGTGGATTTCTTAAGAGCTAAAGCAACAAAAATTTGGTGGTAAAAAATGGGCAAAAATGGGTTGAGAGTGGCAAAAATGTATTAAAAGTTCCAAAACTTGTTGGTAAAAAATTGGTGAAAAGTGGTTAAAAAATGGCAGAAATTTCTTAAAAGTTACAAAAAGTGGTAAAAATCGGCAGGAAAAATGATGAAAAATTGTTAAAAATGTGTCAAAGTTGCAAAGAATTAAGTGGTAAAAACTGAGTTTTCAAAACTGTCAAAAAAAATTGGTGAAAAGCGGTTTAAGGGTGGCAAAAATTGGTAGGCAGGGGCTAAAATGGGATAACACAGCTAATATGGACTTATAAAAGGCTAAAGCAACACAAATTTTGCTCAGTGTTAAAAAATTAGCAAAAATTGGTTGAAAATGGCATAAATGTATTAAAAGTTGCAAAACTTGGTGGTAAAAATGGTGGACAGTGGTTGAAATGTGGCAAAGATTTATTAAAAGTGTAAAAAATTGGTGGTATAAATAGTGAAAAGTGGTTAAAAAGTGTCAAAAATTGCTTAAAAGTTGCAAAAATGTATTTAAAATGGTTAAAGTTGGCAGTAAAAATTATGATAAATTGTTCAAAATTTGCAAAAATCAGTTAAAAGTTGCAAAATGGGCAGATCAAAGGATTGAGATGTAGCAAAAATCATCTAAAAGTTGCAACAGTGGGTTTAATATGGAAACAAATGTAGCAAAATGGTTGGAAACAGTGATGAAAAGAGGTTAAAGATGGCATGGATAAATAATTTGAACACCAGAACCCAATGATAGTAGATAAACGAGGCGACTATTGGCCAGTATGCTAGCTCCACTGAACAATGATATTTTCAGTATAACACAACTGGGGAGGGCCCATTCACCGGGTTTTCAGGGGCCCAGGCAGTTCTGATCTTACTACACATGAAGCCACTGAGGTCTTCAGAACATTTTATTTATGATCACAAATGTTTGTTTTTATACACCTGTGACGACGGGTCTGACTGAATCACCCGGCAGGTGTGGCCAAATACTGTTGTCCATTTTTTATTTGCAGTACGTTTTAGTTCAGTGTTTATTTTCCCCAATAAAATACTTCAAATGAAAGTGGGATTTTAAACCTGAGTGCATGCTCACACTTTTCTGTGGTTCGGTGCAGAGCTTGATTAGGGACGGAGCAGAATATGATAATAATTGTCAATATGTCCAACACTGTGTAGCTTCATTCAAAGAAGCGAGTGCCTGACCTCCCCGCCCACTACTTAGGAGACCTTCAATCAGAGCAGCAGAGGACAGTGATTTCATTAGCCGTTCTGTGGAGGGTGTGTGAGCACGCTGCTGTGCATTTGTGTGTAAATGTTAATGATAGAGGAAATAGAAGGCTGGCTAAATGAAAACCGTGTAAAATGTCAACTGTGCACATGTATGTGTGTGTGTGCATTTTTTAATTTTCATTATTGCTCCCGTCTCTTTCTCCCTCTCTCGCTGTCTGTCTCTCGCGCTCTCGCTTTGCAATTATAACCTCCATTAATTATGAATCAGGGCCCGGATGAGCAGGGCGAAGCCGCTGCCACTGTCGATCCAGCCAGCCAGCCAGGCGGCAAAGAAACCTGGCAAACTCCTGAGCTGTTGACGGCGCCTACGGAAGCTCCACATTTTAATTTTCCATTTATTAATTCAGGACGGTCTTGGTATGAGCTTGGAGTGGAGGGGTGGAGGAAGGAAGGAGGGAGGTGCTGGAGGGACAGACAGTGGTATATAGCTATAATTATCCCACATTATTAGTAATGATAATATTGCTGAGAGAGTGGAATTTGTTTGCCCCTCAGCCTTGGCTTCATCTCTGACTGTGGGCTGATGAATTCATAAAAAACTTTCCACTGACTGGCTGCTTGAGTGGCATGTGACATACACTTTCTCTCCTCTTGCTGCGTTCTCTCTCTCCGTCTTTCTCCAGGTGACTGACTCACTCTTTCCCTGATGAACCAGCATCACAGAGACCCGCTTTCAGAGGAGTGCATATAGGAAAGAGGAGTAATCAACAAAATTGAGGCAAAGCGCTGCACTTTGTCCACTTGAATTCACCGATGACGAGCCGTGTGCTTCCTGACATTTCCCCCGTTGGTGTGTACGCGGCTGTGAGTGCGTGTGTTCTCTGACAAGGTGACTGGCTGATAATCAGGGCAGAGAGTGCAGACAGGTCGAGCCGGGAAATGCCCGGCACTATCAGTCAAAATTTCATCACTAAATGCCGAGATCTGACACTAGATCACCTCAAATCACCCTAAGGAGTGCTGCTCGACTTGACAAATGGAGAGAGTCTTTCAGAGATGTTTATTACGGAGACATTGATGTCAATGATGAAAACATCGCCTGAAACAAGTTCCTGAAAGTCTCACAGGTTGATGATGCTTCTTTTTGAGCCCTGAAAGAAAAAGTTCTTTTACAGAAACTCAGGCATTAATGCTTCCCCAAGTTGATGGGAGAAGGAGCCTTTTAAGGTCAAAATGTTTTCCTAATTAAGTCCCAATCCAGTACAACACCCTGTTAGATTTTAAAAAGGCGACTTGTAAACGAGTCTCTCCCTCTCTGATGTGCTGCATGTGAATCGCTTTGTTTTGCCGACCAAACTCTGCCCTCCCCAGCACGGCGTCGACAGTGTTGAGCACAAGCCCGTCTTGTTCTGTTCTTTGTGAACCCGATGAAGCTTCTCTTAATGAGACACAACTATGTTTCCTCGTTACTCTTTAATTCAGAAAGGCCTTTTTTTTTTCCCTGTCAAGGCTTGTTATCCGGCACGTTCTCCTTTCTCCGCTTCACTTGTTCGTCTGTCTTTTATACTTCTCTCCTCTCTCCGTCTCCTTCCCTCCTGGGGCCGATAATGTTGTTACCTGTTGTTGTCATTAATAAAATGACACCTGCAGACTCGTGCACTCCCCGGTGGCCTCCGCTGACGGATTGGGTGCTCAGAGTGAGAGGAGTAAGCGAAAGCATTTAGCACATTCAGGTGCTCTGTGTTGCATGTCACTTTGATTATCTAGGCTCTCTCGCTAAAACTGAGAGGCTGTTCATTTTTTAGGGAGAGTGTTTGTGTCTCTTCCAGATGAAAACAAGTTTCCCCCTCTTGTTAAATAAGTGGAGTGGAAGAAACAGAACCATAGTTTTTATGTAGATCAGTAAGAAAAAGTAGCAAAGTGAGCAAAACACAACAGGTGTAGGCAGAGTTAGTCTCTCCAGTTGTAAGTTATGCTGATGTCAATGCATGTGTTGCATCATTAGCATTGGTGCTAGCATCCTGGTTAACAGTTCCCTCATGCTAGAGCTGAAATGTGTTGAGCTATAGTTGGGCTCTGATGTTCAGATTTTGAATTAGTGGTGCATTTGTCCATCCATTATTGCACATCTTTTTGCCTCTTTTTGCCCATTTCTGCTGCTATTTGCAGTGTTCCTCCTACTTTTGTTGCTTCTGGTCTTCTGGACATTTATGCACATTTCTGCCATTTTTTTTTTTAGTTACACTTTTTGACCCATTTTTCATTATTTGCCATTTTTTGCCCCTATTTCTGCTACTTTTTGCCACATCAGCAACATCTTTTTGCAACTTTTGTCTGTCTTTTGCTACTTTTTGCCCATATTTTGTCTGTTTTGGCTGCTTAACCCTTCTTTTTCCCACTTTTTTGCCAATTTCTTATCACTTTGTATCCATTTTTGCCCATTGATGCCACTTTTTTGCTAATTTTTGCCACATTTCACACAATTTTGCCTATTTTTGTCAATTTATGCCACTTTTTTAGAACTTTCCCAGTTTATTCCTATTTTTACCCTTTTCAACCAGTTGTGCCTCTTTTTTACTACTTTCTGATCATTTTTTCTTGCATTTTTGCCGCTTTTGGCCATTTTCTGACTCTTTATGCCTTATCTGCATGACCTTTTCGCAATTTTTGCCTGCTTCAACTGTCTTTTGCCATTTTTTGTGGATTTTGGCTGCTTTGCAACCATTTTTGCTACATGTTACCCTTTTTTTTTGTCAATTTGTGCTCTTTTTGCCACTTTTTGCCCATTTCTTTTTACTTTGTATCCATTTTTCCTATTGAGGCCACTTGTTTGCTGCTTTTTTGCCACATTTCCCACCGTTTTGCCTATTTTTGTTGATTAATGCCACCTTTATAGAAATTTTTCCCAGTTTTTTTCCCTTTATTGCCCATTTTTAACCATTTGTTCCACTTTTTCTTGCATTCTTGATGCTTTTTGCTCTTTTCTGCCTCTTTATGCTTCATCTGCAACACCTTTTTCTGCACCTTTGGCCTACTTTAGCTGTTTTTTGCCACTTTATTTCCACTTTGGCTGCTTTATACCCATTTTTGTTACATGTTACCTATTTCTTTGTCCATTTGTGCCTTTTTTGGCCCTTTTGCCCATTTCTTGTCTCTTTGTATCCATTTTTGCCCATTGATACCACTTTTATGCTGTTTTTTCCCGCATTTATACCACTTTGTGCCCACTTTTGTTGATTCTTTTTGCCACCTTACCCCATTTTCTCACTTTTTGCACCTTTCTGCAACTTCTTTTTAGCACTTTTTTGCCCATTCTTGCCATTTAGCCTGCTTTCCTCATTGAAAAGGTCATAAATTAACATTTATAATCACAATTTTAGTTGATGAAATGAAGTGCACTACACAGTCACGTATACTTCCATAGCTGGCAGTTACTCTGATGTACTTCTATGGCCACTTTCTTCCTTCTTTCCATGTCTTTTACAATTTGAAAAGGGGATTTTTAGCCTCTGTATAACTGGAGATAACCGTGGTTTAATGAGTAGATCACAGATTCAAATTAGGAATTTGAGGGCAATTCTGTATCCAAGATGGCGCTGCTCTGCTGGCGACATGGAGGAGGGTTCTAATAAATGAGCTGATTGCTCAGGATGTACAGACAAGACAGTTTGAGACCATGTGATGCTGAATTTGCACAGAGATGCTAGTATGCACTTTTTATCGGATCTGATCCTGTTGAGTACGTATTTTATATATTTTTATTTATTTTATTTATTATGCAATTGGTTGTTCTTTGACCACTTCTGGATGAATGAGTTGATGTGCCAAATGACCTTTATGTGTTGTCTGTGCAGCAGACCCCTCTGCCCAAGACAAATTTCTCCCAAGGGAGACCAATAAAGACACTTTGACTTTGACTTTTGATATTAGGGATGTGCATGGTTAAATGGATAAATGCATTAATTAACCAGAACCAGATTTAAAAGTGGATAAGAATAATTACATATTATTTTTTATAAAACCAGGCTTGTAATTCTGCTCTTTTAAACTCTGATGAACCTCCCACCACTAGAGGCCGCTGTAGCTTCAGTGAAGGGCCGCTGCCTTTCTGTCTGAGCTTTCCCCTAACACTTCAGCAGATATGAATATGAGAAGCTTAGCGGTTAGCATGACCAAATAAAAAGGCCACGTATCAAATGTACTTTGTTTTTTCTGATGATCATGGCCTTAAAAAGCCACACTTACTCTCCTCTGATTCAAGGTTGTTTGGCAATAAACCACCAGAGCATTCAGAGGTGATGAGCACATTTTTCTAAGGTAGCAAACTTAGCACCCGTGACTTCCATGTTCTTTTTCACCGCTAAGCTTGAGACACAAAAACCCCCACACACATTATGCAAAGAGACATTCACATTCTTGAAAGTGTGACCCACTGCTGCTGGTAGAACTCTGATCCTGGCTACAATAATGATTAGCAAGTCTAATGGTGCATCGACTGCCCTCGCCTCCTTTCGTTGGCTCAGCATCCTCTCTCTTTTGCTCTCCAGCATCACAGGACAGCCTGGTGAAGCGATCCATACAGTGAGGTCATCGTTCTCCGCCAGAACACAGGAAGTGTTTCATCCAAACCTGTTGCGGATTAAGGACAGTCGCACAAGATTAACGGGCGTTGCCACCGGCCCGCAGATGGCTACGCTATCGTTAGCATCTTAATCGTTGTGGCTAGGCTATCTGCTGCTGATGGCTATCAGAGCGTGGGCCAATCTCAGCAGCCAAATAGCCATCTCTTTTCACCAGCAGCGTCACGCTGAGCATAACAATGCCAGAACCATAGATGTATTAAAAGTGTATAACCTCCATCTCACAGCTATCGTGTTAGCATATCTGTGTGTGCATTATTGTGTGAATTTAAAACAAACTGCTCACACTAATGCAAGAAAGCAGCAGTGGTTATCCAAACAAGGTTGAGGCTGGCACCCAGTGTAATCCTATGAAACATGCCAGTCAAGTCATCTTATCAGCGCTGACATACCATCCACACAACACCTAATCCTGCTTATGTGCTAATGGAAATGTGCATGCACACTGTATCGCTGCAAACTCCCTGAAGAAAACAACAGTATTAAGATGGCTTAATGCTCTCATCTCTCTCTCTCTCTCTCCCGTTCTTCTCTCTCTATGTCCTCCTCACACACAACACCACCTCCGGTTCCGGTCGGAGAGGGATATTATTTAATGGAATCATGCTTTTTTTTGCTCTTATCGCCCTTTCCACAGACACCCTGTTCGCCCTGCCAGGAAAACAATGAGAGCACAAAGCCTTTTGTTAGGACGAGTACCCTGCATTTCCACCTCTGCCGCCCACCCGTCCCCTAAAAAACACAAACCCACACTGCATTCACATCTCCAAAATGTTATTCAGGCAGCATGCTTTTATTTTATTTTATTTTCCCATAGCGGTCAAGATGTACTCAAGATTTTGCTTATCGAGAGATGAGGAGGGGAGGGAGAGTGATTGAGGTTGTGTGGAGGAAAAAGATTTGCAGCAGGAGACTGAAAGCTGGAGAGGTGCGGGGCGCGCTGTGCAATCTGCCTGTCCTTATCAGCTTCTGTTAACCATGACATCAGCAGGATGGAAAAGCCAGATCGATGTGAAGATTGTTCAGACTGTCTTGAGTTTTTGAGTTAATGAAACTTAGTTGAAGTGCACAGCTGGTGACCAGAATCTGACTTTTTTCAGCCTGTTCAGCTGTTATCAGTGACCAGCTGGTTCTCATATATGAGTCTGTGCCAATCTGCTTAGTATGAAGCAGTGAACTTCTCTGTTTCTCTTATTTGATTTCTTAAAAACTATAAAAAGGAGAACTATGAAGTTTTGTATTATTTTGAGCAGGCCACAGGCCTTATAAAAACGTAACTTTTAGTGAGCTGAATTAGACGATGGCGGAACAGATTAGACTAGTCTAGGTCAGGGGTTCTCCCCCAAAATGAAGGTGCCAGAGACCGGGGACCCCCACTGTACCCTAAAGTGGTCGAACACAGCCATGAACATTCAAGAAGAGTCATGTGGAGACAAGGCCGTCCATGAGGGGGGATAAAGAGGAGAGCTTTCTGGGCCCAGCCATCAGGATCCAAGAAGGCCAGAAAAATCATGATCCATTGTAATTTTTTAGATTTTTAATTTCAGTCTTAGTTTTAGTCTTTAAATGAAATGCATTTTAGTTTTAGTCATTTCCATTCTTTTTAGTTTTAGTCTAGTTTTAGTCAATGAAAACTCAAACATTTTAGTCTAGTTTTAGTCCATAAAAAGCTGTCAAACATTTTAGTCATAGTTTTTTAGTTGTCAAAATTTACACTGTGTGATAGCCATATTTTGTGTTAAACCTGAATAATAACTACTCTTACCATAGCAACGAATATCTTTTATTGCAGTAAGAAACGTAAATCCCCTTTCTTAAAAGCAGAACTGAAACTGGTTATAAATGGCTAAGACTGATTAAAAATTGCAGCAATTAGTGGAGAAGGTGGTGAAATGGGATTTTAGAAATAGCAACATGAGCTAGAAGTTGCAAAGATTAGATAAAAGTGCCAAAAAATTGGTTAAAAAATGGCAAAATTGGTTTGAGTGGCAAAAGTGGATATAACTTAAAGTGAAATGTGTCAAAAGGTCATTAAAAAAGATGTTAAAAGGAGTTTATAGTAGGTCAGCAGAGGCAAAAATAGGTAGCAGTGGCATAACCATGTAGAAAAAAACAGGTGGGATTAAATTGGTAAAATAAAATGCACTGGGGGCTGCACAGGGGTGCAGGGGTTAGCGCTGTTGCCTCACAGCAAGAAAGTTCCTGAGTCGCTTATTAGTCAGGGCAGAGTTTGCATGTTCTCCCAGTGCATGTGGGCTCTCTCCGGGTACTTTCTCCCACCCCCCCGCCATGTTGATATAAAGAAATACTTACCAGTGTTTATTATTTAAATGAGTGCTGCACCAGTGTGGTCTGAAAATACGACTTTGGTTAGGAGTCAGCTGCAAAGAATAAAATCCAGTGTTTATACATTATGAGGTACGTAGGAGTGCATGTACAAAATGACTCACTAAAGTCCAGTGATCCCTGGTTAATGTGGCACTGTTTGGAGTTCCAGTCTAGTTGCGTGCTCTGTTACCTAAGTCAGAGATTTTCTTTGATTTCCTCTTCTTAAGATAGAGATGCATTATTTCACAGCTGCTTCAAATTAAACAAAATTAAGGTAGATTCAAAGTAATGGACAGCAGCTTGAACTTGGAAAAAAGAGCTTAGTATGGAAAGAAAAGTCAATGAAAATAGCTAACGGTGCTTCTGTCCACTAATGCAGGGTGGCTGGAAGATTTTCAAAGTGAAAGGTGCAGCAGAAACACACTGAGGAGAGAGAGAGAGCTATCCTGCTGTGTTACCTACAACAGTGGTTCTCAACCTTTTCAGCCCGCAACCCTAGATAACCTAAATAAAGGTGCCAGAGACCGGGGACCCCCACTGGACCTGAAGGTGGTTGAACAACCAGGAACATTCAAAAATAGTCATGTGCAGACAAGGCCGCCTATAAGGAAGTATAAAGGGGGGGGGGGTTTCTGGGACCTAGCCAAACTGGGGGCCCATGGGTGTCAACAAAACCATGATCCATTGTGAAGTTAAGCTGTGAAAACCATATTTTATATTTTACCTGAATAATAACAAAGGGGTGAAAAAAGGGGCTAACAGTGGCAATAATGGGTCAACAGAGGCAACGATAGGCAGAAAGTGGCAAAAATTGGTTCAGAAGTGGCAAAAACAGGCAGAAAAAAATGATGGAAAGGGTTTAAAATGGACAAAATGGGTTTTAAGTGGCAAAAATGTGCAAATATTGGCACAATTGGTGTTAGAAAGTGTTGAAAAAGGGTTAAAGTATTGGTGTTAAGTGGCAACAATGTTATCTTTAAAAAGTTCTATTTTTTAAGGCATCTGGGGAGCCAATCTCAGTGTCTCGCGACCCCAAAGGGGGTCTTGACCCCAAGGTTGAGAACCACTGACCTATAAGATAGCACATGCTAAATGCATGTAATACTTAATGTGTTCATTTGTGACATTGTGAGTAACACATACACTGACAGCCCTGGTCTCTGCCTGTCTTTCCTGACTGACAACTGTGCATGTGACTACTAATACGCCTCCCCACATCCCTCTCTCCTTCTTCTACCTTCTTTTCCATTAACGCCGCCATCACCACCAGCATCACCTTCGTCAATTTCCACCGTCTAACCGCGTCCCCACCACGGACACTGCCATTAAAACATGATTAATTTCCTCCAAACGGCTATTACAAACCTTAATCTCCCTTCCTGCACCCATTGTGGAGAGACAACGCGCTGGTATCATCAAGCCTCACATAAACGTGCACACATTTACAGCATGAGTTATAGAATTTAGAGATAACAAACCCTCATTACAATGTATAAAACCCTACATCTTCAGGGAGAAGGTTTGCGAATGTGATTCAGCTGCTAAATCATTAGCCTGAGAAGATCAGATAGAGGCAGGTTTGAGCGGACATGTAGCCTCTCCCCTTCTCTTGCATATGGTTAATGTCTGAGCCCTGCCACCGGCCATGATAAAGGACCATGTCTGAATAAACTTTCTATAATTACAAGCTGTGATTAGATCATTTCGACCAATCTGCTTCCATTCATCCCAAGGCTTGAGCAGACACTTTCACACATATACTCTCTATTGCCTATTGATTTAAAACCACTTTCATGAGCTGGTTATTAGGCAGCATAATGATGATTGTTGAGTATGTTTTAAAAGGGCGCTTCATTAATTCACTTTCTTCTTTTCTGGTCCTTTGCTAAGTAGTCCATGTCCATTGTTTTCCCTCTGTCCAGTCTCATTTCTACCACTTTTGTCCGTCTTTCTTTCTCCAGCTCTCCGTCCCTGCCTTTCTTTCCATCCGTCTGTCTGTCTCGTTTCGGGCCAATCAATCCCATATTCTATCTTTAATGCGTTCTATCATAATTTTCTCATTATAATCAGAGAATGATTGGATTCTGGGGGTAAATGAGGGATTCTGAGAGGTAATTAGCAGACTAATAACTCCAAGTTCTGACATGTTGAAATAAGAGACGGATGGAGGGACTTTGAATCTTTCATCCGTGAGAATGAGAGAGGAGGAGGAGGAGGAGGAATGGGGGGGAATCAGCCTCTTCTGAAAGCCTTCTGTACAGATCAGCAGCAGGCTTAATATTATTCTGTGGTAGAAGGAGGAAGGGACAAATGTGTAAGACTGAGCGGCTACGTTTGCAGAGCAGCAGGCACGTTTTGTCTGAGCATTTCCATCAATTTGTCTTCTTTGGGAGTCGCTGTAGCCGGGAACACATGCTAGAGCTTCTGAAACATAGAAAAACAAGACACAGCGCTGTTTGAATTTGGTTTTTACTGCAAATCACTGATGTGCTGAGGCAAATATCCTGCCGTGTAGGAAATGTGATGCAAATGAGACATTTATCTGACAAGGGTTTCTCTGTCACATTTCTTTGTTGCTGGTTTTGAGGCTGATCGTTTATTAGTGGGATCAGCTGATCACTGCTGATTAGATTTGGTTCAGTTAGTCCAGGGGTGTCAAACTCAATCACAGCAAGGATTCTGGATTTAGGTCAAACCTGAGAGCCTACTGGTGTCGACATTTAACCATGAACTGTCAACCTCATTTTCACCAGTGATAAAATATGAAAAAAACAAAACAACACTGATGATAAATCATTTAGAAATACAAAAAAGTAAAAATGATAAGTTTAAAAGCTCAAAATCTGAGATAAAAAGTCCAACTTTTTAGTTCTAAAGGTCACGACACGATATAAAAAAATAGAAAAACAATGCTTTTAAAGAGCAAATGTATGAGTAGAAAGTTGAAATCATAAGTTTGGAAGGTCAAAATATGAGATAAAAATTTTAAATCATAAGATTAAAATTCAAATATGACTTAAAATTTTAATTTGTGAGTCTGATAGGTCAAAATATGGGACTAAAAAGCCAAAGTTATGGGGTTGAAAATGTCAAAATATGAGCTAGAATTCAAAATAATGACTTGAAAAGATAAAAATATGACTTAAATTTAAAATTGTGAATCTAAAAGGTCAAAATATGATATAAAAAGTCAGAATTCCAGATTTAAAATGGCAAAATATGAGAAAAAAATTGAAATCGTGAGTTTAAAAGGACAAAATACGGGATTAAAAAGCCAAAATAATGAGTTGAAAAGGTCAAAATATGACTTAAAATTTAAAATTGTGAATCTAAAAGATAAAGCTATGACATATAAAGTCCAAATTAAGAGTTGAAAAGGTTAAAGTTTGAAATAAAAGCCAACCATCGTAAGTTTGAGTCATAATCTTGAGATGTAAAATTCTGACTTATCTAATTTTTCTTACTCTACTTTTTCTGATTTTTATTGCTTAAGGATATTTTAAGTAATCCAGGTTAAATTAACATTTTCATACTGGAGTAAATCTGCAGACCTCATACTGGTGGATCAGTTATAATAGAAATATCAGGCTATATGATCTTGTGGGCCAGGTATAACCATTTCACAGCCAGATCTGGCCCCCGGGCCTTGAGTTTGACACCCCTGGATTAGTCCATTTAGCTTTGTGGTGGAACTTCCTTTACAAGGTGATCCTTATCCAGTTGGCTGCATGCTTTTACCTACATATGCCTTAAAGAGCAGAACAAAACCGCCCAAGGAGAAATGCAACAATCATCCTAAAGCAGTGGTTCTCAACCTTGGGGTCGAGACCCTTGGGGGTCCGAGACTCTAAGAGTGGGTCCCCAGATTCCCTAAAAAATTATGAATATTTTTTAAATTACACTATTGCCACTTTACACATATTTTAACCCATTTTCATCCATGTAACAGCTATTTTTTGTCACTTTAAACCCTTTCAACCATTTTTTCTGCCTGTTTTTGCCACTTCTAAACCAACTCTTTCCATATAAGCTTAATGTTGTCTCTGTTGACCTATTATTACTGCTATTAACCCCTTTGAACCACTTTTTACATCCAGCTTTCCCATTTTTCCCACATTTCACATTCTGATATGCCCTTTATTTGCTGGTTTAGTCAATTTCTGCCAATATCTGCATATTTTCTCTTTCTCAGTTAACACATTTTTGCCAGTTTATATCAATTTTTCCTCCCATTTTATCAAATTTCCACATATTTTTGCTACTTTAAAGTCCAATTTCAGCCACTTTTTAAATCCTTTACCACTATTAATGCACATTTTTTCCACTTCATTCCCTTTTTTTACCATTTTTCTGTAATTGTTGCCACTTCAAACCCATTCCTGCTACTTTAAAGTCCAATTTCACCTCTTTTCCACCTCTTTGCAATTTTTAACCCATTTTGATTTTTTCTTTTTTTAACAAAAGGGATTTACATTTTTAAGGAGGCTATTTACTACACAAATGATTAAAAGATATCTGTTTCTTTGATAAGAGTTGTTACTATTCAGATTAAATATAAAACATGGTTTTCACAGCTTAACTTTATAATGGATCATGTTTTTACTGACCTCCATGGATCTCCAGTTTGGCTGGGTGCCACAAAGCTCTCTCATTTATCCCCCTCATGGGCGGCCTTGTCTGTACATGACTTCTCTTGAATGTACATGGTCATGTTCAACCACCTTCAGGGACAGTGGGGGTCCCCGGTCTTTGGCACCTTTATTTTGGGGGTTGCGGGCTGAAAAGGATCTAGGGCATAATTAATCCTGCAAAGAGCGAATCAGATAATATCCTAGATTATAGCCTTAATCAGCTCTCCCTTTCAATTTCAAATCCACAATTGAATTCTTGTAATTGTTTTTTTCTTGCTAACATCCATGTAAACAGCTCCTAGCACAAACATTTGCATGTTTACCAGTGGCCTGCATACATGAATCCATTACTGTCCCAGCACATTACTGCCCTGCCACAGCAGCGCTATAGGTTGGGTATATAATGTCACACAATGTTGCACACTCATCCTCAGGGATGTAGAGTACCTGTTACAGTTGCATGTGTCCACCGGCCTCGGGTGTGTGTGTCCCGGCCAGCGGAGCGCGTGATTAGCCAGCACTGCCGGCCATCCATCTTGGTAGGCGGAGGAGACGGGGAGGGGCTGGGTCGACATCAGACCTGGTTGGCTCGGCCCCAGGATACGACTGTGTCTCCATCCACCTATGAACCACACACACTCACAGTGGCAGCACCACCAAGCCTGCAGGTTAATGGCTTTGACTCCTGTCCACTTCATCTCTCTCTGTCTCCTGCTCTCTCTCTCTCTCCCTGTCATTTCTTTGTCCTAGTCAAATGTTTGCTCTCTCCGTCTTAATCGTTCCGTCTTCCTCGCCTCCATACGTCGTCCCATCCCATGCTCCTTCCGTGCCTCTCCTTTCCATTTCTCCATTTGTTACCTCCATTACCTTTTCCATCTCCTCATTACCTCACTTTAGTGTCGTTCTCTCCCCTATTCTCTCTCTCTCTCTGTCTTACCTGGAGTGTGCGTTGCATATGTATGAGGAACGTGACAAAGTGCTGCCCTCAGCGCAAACACAGCCAGCCATCCAGAGTGAAGCCAGTATGATGTGGAGAGAAGGATGGGGTGAGAAAGAGAGGGCGGTTGAGAGAAAGGTGAAGGAAGAAGAAGAGAGGGATGGTCAGCAGGAACCAAGCTTAAAAAACCCAGATCTGCAAAGACTTAGTCCCCTTTAAATCACCTAAATCCAAATCTGGATCCTCACCCACCGGTAGGTTGCTGGAGATGTTTCCAGAATTTCTAAGGTGACATTTATGTCCCCAGTGCACAGTAAAGCAACATGGGGAGCTCCACTCTATCCACCATAATAAAACACAGAGCAAGAGTCCTCCAGCCACTGGATGGCGGTAGATCTGAGGTCGCAAGAAACCGCTCAGGACCAAAGTGAGTCCAGAATTACCGCTAGCCAAGTTAGCAATAGACATTAGCTCAAACAACAAGCTAAGGCGGCACTGACAGCCAGAATGGTTTTAGTTTAGCCACGTTAAATTGAAAAAGGGGTTTTAAGCATTAATGGTCTGTGCAAAATCCCACCACAGCATCTCAATGAGATTTAAGTCCAGACTCTGACCTTACCTGAGGCCAGTGAGGCCTGCAGTGGCCTCCTGGTTGAGTCGTCGATGTGCTCTTGGAGTAACTTTAGTTGGCTGGCTGTCCCTGGGAAGATTCCTCGCTGTTCAAAGTTTTCTCCATTTGTGGATAATGGTTCTCACGATGGCTAGCTGGAGTCCCAATGCCTTGGGACTTGCTTTGTAACCATTCCCAGACTAATGGATGTCAGCGACTTTGCTTCTCATGTTTTCTTGAATTTCCTTACATCATAGCATGATGTGTTGCTGTCTGAGATCTTTTATCCTGATTCACCTTGTCAGACAGGTTCTATTTAAGGGATTTCTGGATTCAACAGGTCAGGCAGCAGTCATGTCTGGGTGAAAATGAACTCAGTTTAAAAAAAAATCTATTATTTTTGTCTAATACCAAAAATAGTTTGTTGATCCGAAACATTAAAGTGTGACAAATATGCAAAAAAAAAGTTAATCAGGAAGGAGGCAAATACTTTTTCACAGTATTGTATGCAAGGGTGCCCATAAGGGGGATAGAGGGGAGAGCTTTCTGGGGCCCAGCCATACTGAGGGGCCATGGAGGTCAGAAAATCATGGTTCATTTAAAGTTCTTTGGTAGCCACATTTACTGTTTTTGGTACTGTTAACAATGTGAATGGGCACAATGAACTAAACCACTTGTAAAGTAACATCAGACTTCATAGCTTAGCCATGGTGTGCACAAATGTCAGGATATGAGAGATTAACCCTTAGAGTCTGCTCAGAGCTATTTTTTCACCATCGTATCTCGTCTGGACTTTTTTCGTTAAAAGCTTGTAAAACATCAACTCAGTGGTGCACAGTCAAGCTCTAAACATCCTCTTTTTTCAGGACAACCTGGGCTTTAAGAATTCATCTACTACAGTAATGTCACTTGATTTTTAAAAAGTTGTAGGACTCTAAAAACAAAAGAAAAAAAACAAATCAGAATTTGAAAGTCACAGATTCTTATTGATAACACACAGTTAACAGTAGTGACTACACCTTTTCTTTGCACAGACTTGTTCTCACATCTCTGGGGGACAAAACAGTGAATAAATAAATATTCTGTGACTAACGGTTTTCAGAATATCTACATATATACGAAAAAAGTCCATGCCCTTTTTTGCAGTTAGATTCATTTTTGCCATTCCTTTAAGCAGTAGAGACAACATCTTGCTATCGGAGGACAGCCCCTCCCACAATGCATTGCATGTAAACATTGCCCTCAACAAATATGGCGCTACCCAGCGAAGAAAGCCAAAGTAAATGATCAAAAATGGATTAAAAATGGACAAAAAGACGTACTTTATCGGATTTCACGCCATGGATTTCATCTTTGAAGACCTTAAAAAGTCACCGAAGTTTACTAGAAAGGCATCCTTCAGGGCTATGGAGACATCGAGGGTATTTAGGGAGTTAGCCAAGTCCCGACCTCACTAGAAAATGTTCTGTAAGAGCTACGAATGCATGGAGGGCATGATTAGAAAGACACAACACAGAGCTTTCACAGGAAAAAACACGAGGTAGGGTCTGCGACTTACGGTTCCAATGTTACCAAGCAGTTTACAAAGGGGTGTGCCTGTGGCACAGATCCGTGATGCATGAGCTCTAAGGGTTAAAAGTAGAGGAAGTATAGATAGCTTTAATGGAAAAAAATGATTTAAAAACTGCAAAAGAAAGGTAAAAATGACTTAAAGTGTCAACACTGTGGCTAAACATGGTAAGAATGGGCAGTTAAAATCGCAAAAGCAGGTCAAAAGTGGCAAAGCATGTGAAAGTGGATAACAGGTGGCAAAAAATGGTTGAAAGTGGCTAAAATATCAGAAAAAAGCAGCAAATATGGGTTTAGACAGAGTAGAAAGTGGCAATAATTGGCTCAAAGTGGCAAAAAATGGGGTAAACATTTGCTCAAAGTGGTTTAAAAGGGGAAACAGTGGGTTGACAGTGGCAAGAGTGTACTAAAAGTGTGAAAAAATTGGACATAAAATTCTGAAATATTATTTTAAAAATGCAGAAATCAGTTAAAAGTGGCAAAAGAGGTGCAAAATGGGCAGCTCAAATAGTAATAATATTTAAAAGTAGCAAAGATTGTCTAAAAGTTTCAAAAATTAGTTTAATATGGGAACAAATGTGGCAAAATTGGTGGAAACAGTGATGAAAAGAGGTTAAAAATGGCCCAGTGATAGTTTGACACCTTTTCAGCCCCACAGTGAGGTGTCTATTAGCCAGGATGCTAGCACCACTGTTCCTGATCCAGCAAAACAAGCACTGATACTGTCAATAAAACATATGATGTAAAAATATATATTAATGCAAAATTAACATCTCTAATGATTTATACATCGGGCCAATTTGGGATTTGGTCGTGATGCCATGTACATCCTGATGATTAAATACAGAAATCAAAAGTTTCAAGTGAAGTAGTTTTACAGTTTTGAAGCTGTATAGTTTAAGTGATGAACTCCTAACTCCAAATCTCAAACATGCTATTAGTATTTGCAGAGCCGTCAGTCACCCTGTAGTGATAAAAATGTTAGGCACCTGTTCTCAGACCCAGCATGAACATTATTTTTAAAATCAGAGCGCTATCATCCAAATGCATTCATTTGTATCTGCCATGGCTAATTTCTCTCTGTGAGGCTCAGTAGTTGAAAGAAAACCCTCTTTCTGTCTACTTTCCTCCATGACAGGCCTGTCAGTGGAGGAACAGAGAGAGGAAAGGAAGTAGAGCATGAAACAGGTTGGAGAGGGTTGTGTTTGTGTTTGAAGGGGAAGGAGAATGGAAAAGAATGGCAAGAATAAAGAGGGATAATGGAGCGGTGAACACATAAGACATCAATATCAGATTTTATCCCGGGGTGGTGTATGTCAGAGTCAGATTAGAGGGTTAGCTGGCTCTGTTGAGCCTCAAGTCAGAGTTTTTATGTCTCTTTCCACCACAGTGACCCAGTCTAAACTCATAACCCAGCCTCGACCTGGTTAAATTCTGAGTTTTGGAATTGGAATGATACATCTATAATACAGAAGAATAGTGCTGTGCAGTTAAAGAAATGCATATGCCTTATCAGCGATTGCAAATGCAGTATAATTTCAAAATAGCCCAGGCTATAAATGCTGTCATGTATGGCAATATTTCCCCATGCAAAAAAAAAACAACCTAGGGCTGTCAGCATTAATACACTAATTGCACTGTGACTATGTAGTGCATTGTTTTTTAACACATTATTGCATGCTTTATTGTTCCATTTGCTGTACTTTGGTTAGGCCAATGCACTGTCTTCCTGCAGCCACAGTGAGGTAAAACATGCTCTACTGCACTTTTATGTCTCATTTCACTTTATAAACCTCTCTGACAGCTCAGTGGGCGAGTCAAAAGTCACACTTTTTACTGTTCCCTCTTAATCCACAGGTTTGTTTTCCTGTGGTTAAGTTCATGCCATAATCCTACCCAAAGTACCTCAGGGGAGAGCGCAGATCCTGCAGCTCAAAAGATCTCCAGATTGGGATGTTTTTTTTCAGGTGATTGATAATCATGCATGTGAAAGAGTGAACTGACTGATTTTTTATTATACAAATATGGTATAAACACAGAAGTTTCTACAGCCTGAAGCAGAAAGTCTGAGTTGTCAGAGGAAGTTCCTAGCAGCTTTGTGAAATCTGACATCCCTCTTTTCAGAGGCCAAGGGTTTTTAGAGTCTTTTGTGCAGAATCGGAAGAAAATCCCTCAAGGCGTTCTTGGAAATGAAGCCCAATGACCCTGATCTTTGATCTGCGCCCTTCAAAATCTATTGTCTATGAATCAGAGTAGTACAGATTTTGAAGAAAATCCTCTCTTGAGAGATCGTAACTTGGATGGACTAACATAGGCATGGGCATACTATCAGATGTACAAACCACCAGGTCGCGTCCTGATCACTAGTGCTAAGGCATAAAAACAATCATTGATACTGGGAATGCATGTGATTAGCCAACTAGACAGCCAAATTTGGATAGGAAATTAGCTGGTGCAAGATTCATGACTCAGTTCAACTAATTGTCTACCCCTGTTTTCTAAACACAAGCCTGAAATCCTGGGCAAACGCTCTTTGAAATTTTAATGAAGCCTCCCACCACCAGTTAGCGCTGTAGCTACGGTTAATAGCGCCTGGCTTCCTGCCAGAGCTTTCCCCAGGGACTTTGCTAGATGTAAACGTGAGAAGCTCCGCAGTTAGTGTGACATAGGAACAGTGTGGTACAGCAGTGTTCCATCCATCCATTTTCAGCACTGCCTTTTGAGAGTTGTTGGGGCCCTGGCACCTATCCCAGCTGTCATTGGGCGAGAGGTAGGGTGCAGCTACAGAGACGAACATCCAGGCACGCTCACACACTAGAGTCACCAGTTAACCTAACGAGCATGTCTTTGAGGAAGACGGAGTACTTGGAGAGAACCCACGCATGCAAGAGAAAAACATGCAAACTCTGCACAGAAAGGCCCTGGATTGGAAGCGCTAATCCCTGGGACACCGTGCAGCCCAGTGTTCTGAATTATATGTAGGCTGCACTCATGTATAACTACTTAACAAAAGTGACAAGTGGCATTATGCACAAAAGGAATCTACAAAGTGGAATTAATGCTGGCAGAGCTAATGGCTAACTTTAGCCACACTCCATGGCACGGCAGTCTCAAATCATATACCTGCTGACACAATGACTCTGTGATGAATTTGGCTGTTTTCTGAGCCATTTTTCTCTTTTGACTCATCAGTTAAACTCAGTTAAATGTGCATTTAAAATAAATTTGATCATCCTTAACTACATCTTATAAAATGGAATTGCATTGCTTATTTTAATTTTAAGTTAAGGCAAGTTTTTGATGCAAAAAGAAAATGCAGTTTTAAATGACTGGATCAAAGTTCTTGATCTACTGTAGTTGATTTTAAAGTAATCAGGTATTCAGAACAACAAGTTAGAGAGGAAATCCTGATAAATCTGAAAGAATTTAATGACAGAAACAAATAAAAGGGTAGAGAGAAGATAAATACTGAGAGGCGAGACAGGTCTTCATCCCCCCTTGCCGTCACTGATGTGCTACCTCTGGCCAGTTGCCAGGCAACAGTGAGCTTGACAACAGCAGAGGATAAGTTGATGTGGCTCTCCTGTCGCAGCAAAGAATCGTGGGTAGCCAATGTCAAACAACCTTCCCCTCAACACACACCCAAGGTCAATAAGAGGACACTCATCATTCTCCGCCAGGGGATGGTGGGAAAATAGCACTGTGTGCCCTGTAGTCTGGAGGGATCCACCTGAGTGTTACAAACTGACTGTCCCGTCAGAATACCACAACACAAACCTTCAGAAACAATACATGCATGTGCTGCTGAGGCTGTTTTACACTGATTTGTGTTTGTGGACATGTGTGTGAGCCCTCCTCTTCGCTGTGTCACGCTGCGTCCATGAATAAGTGAGTATCTTTGCATCCCGCTGCGTTGGAGCCCACCTGCCCGGGCTTTGTTCTCTTTTAGTCCCCAAGCAAACACCTTGATGGAGACCCACCACTGTTTACACCTGTAGCTTACGGTAATACAACCATTGATATACACACATAAAACCACACACATACACACCTAACGCCTGCGGTAGGAGTGGGAAGAAAAAGACCTCCAGTTGCTTCACCTGCAGGTGCATATGAGGTTTACAACAAGAAAACATAAAGGAATCTCAGAGCTTCATAACAAAAGACAGCAAAAGTTCATTTTAATTTTGTCTGATTTAATAGCAAATATCCCAGTTTAAAAAAAATCTTTTTATAGAAATACTTGGTCATGTTCTGAGCAGTTTCCAATACTGAACTTAAGTAACCACAAAAAAGTGTAATGATAACTTGTAAAGGATAGCAACCAGGCCTGTTAATATTAAAGGGTTAACACTCGTGATTAATCCAGAAAGCTTGACGCATTAAAAAAAATTAGAACGCAATTTAATAATATGACAAAGTTTTTGGAGGTCCTTTATCTTATACAGTAAGTTAAGCTTAAAAAAATAGTTTTCATTTCACATAGAATTGTTGAAAAAATAGCCATGGACCTCCACGAACCATCATATTGTATCTGGGCTTGTATATCCTTTATACAGGAGACGGCCTGAATGGCTCATAATAGAGAGAAAGAGAGACAGAGAGCCCGTGATGTGTGCCTCTGTGTCTCTTCAGACAGAAACCACATTAAATAATGGCTCAGATAGAGAGAACACAAAGAAGCACAAAGACTTTTTTGGGAATTGTGTGAAAATTTTGAATTTTTATTGTCATAGAGTGATTTTTTTTTTTTTTTACTTTTTGGTCCGTAAGACATGCGAGAACAAGTTTCCGCAAAAAGTCATCGTATACTGTGTGATTTTTTTCTTTGAGTTGTACTTTCTCTTTAGTTTTCTTTAGCCTTTTAAGTCCTATAACCTTTTTAATAAATTAAGTGACATGTCTGCAGCACATTTAAAGCCAATTTAAGCCCCAGCTGTACTGAAACAAAGGTTGTTTAGAGCTGGACTGTGCACCACAGGGCTGACGTTTGAGAAGCTTTTCCTGACAAAAAGTCCAGGCGAGACAAAATTGGTTAAAAATAGCTTAAGACTTGAAGGGTAAAATAAAGGAAAAAGTTAAGATATTTTTATTTGTGGCTTCTCCACAGTCTGTTACACAGTCTGATCTGACACTTCTTGTGTTTTTTATGACAGAAGATGAATTTTAAAAGTACTACAGCCTCTGTTTGGTAATAGCATTACTTCTCTAAGCGTTGCGAAAAAGATTCCTTGTTTCTCACTGGCGAATCCATCTTGCAAAGCTCCCATCTGTACCCTTTTTTGGCCCAGTTAGAAAGTGACAGGACCAATCAGCAACAAGGGGTGCAGCAAAGTCATGAGTGCAATTATGTTCGAAGACATTAGCGTGGATGCTGCTAAAGCATCAGTTCTATCAGAACTCGACGACATTTCTTTGTTAAAAGAAGAACAAAGAACAGCAGTGAGTTGTTTTCTTTTCAAAAACTACAAAAGTCATGTACTGACATGTCTACAGTCACCATGGTTTGCGTTATGCAGTTCTATATGGAGTTTATTCTTCGGTAAGTGGCTACGACGTCACGTGTTTCATTGCTCTGATCTGCCTGTAAAGATGTGACAGACAGTACGTTCATCCAATCACCCTCCAAGTTTTTTTTCAAAGGCTCTGCCCTTTCACAAACGCTGAATATCAAAGGTACCAGATGGATGTGTGAAATAAATCCATCTGGCATGTCAGGTTATCACTTCTCGCCTCTGCGCTGAAAAATAATAGATTGAAACATATTTAGATTAGATACAAGCTGCATGATATCTTATAGGCTATTCAGATATTAGAAATCCATTGTCCATCCCTATCACCTTTTTTACTCTTACACAGTTTGTTTTTGTCGTTAAAGTGCATTTTCTCTTGCTTATTTATCAAATATATAAATATAGATGGAGGTTGATAATAGTGCAAAGAAGCCCAGAGAGGGAGTTTAAGGTGAAAACCCTAAAATCTCTGTATTAACATTACCTGTATATAAAGATCAGCTTGCTTTACTAACATCCCTTCGTGCTGTCTCTGGTGGATGTTTCGCTCCTATGCGCTCCTCCTCTGACATGTCAGCGGTAACTAACGGCAGCAGAAGCAGGAAGTCCTCTGTTCTGCTCTGCTTAAGAGAAACGGTGCATTTAAAAACTGCGATAACACTTCTCTGATTAGCTGCCACTCACATGTGACTGCTGAAGGAGAAGACGGGGAAGAAGCACGCTTTTATTGGCACGTGTGTGCAAATATATTTGTCTAAGCTGAAGGGAGGGATGGGAAGGTGTGTTTTCCCTCATGTTTATGTTAATTTACAGCTCTGTGTTATCAGCGAACCTGCTGCATTATTGCTTGTGGTTTTGAGTGCGTGTTCACATTGGGAGTACTCACGGGAGAAGAGAAGTCAGTGTGTGTAGATGTGTGAGTAAACACATCTCTTGTGTGTATTTGTGTGGCATTAATTTACCAGAGCACTTGAAGCGCCCGGGCAGACCGGTCCGTTAGCGTAGCCGCTCTGCCACTGCTTATTAATCAACATGGCACACAGACATTGGTGGCGCTGCCCCTCTGCCTGCCAAATAGGGAGCTTGCCTCACTCTGATAACTTTCAACACACTACACTAGCAGCTCCAAGGCTGCCAAATTAGGAGCAACTCTGGCTAAGATAAGTCTAATAGTTGCATGCTGTAGGAGGGTGATAGACTGCAGCCAGCATAAAAGACTGATGGGTTTGGTTTTGGAGCTTTGGGGTGGGGGTGAAGAAGAAGAAAGCAAAGGTTGAGAGGAAGGCAGTGGGAGAAAACAGCAGAGCTGTGAGCCTTTTTTCCTGCTTTATCCTGTGAGACTTCAACCTGCTATGTTTTCAAGGAGAATCTGGAAGCGTTGCAGGAAGTATCCATCATGTAGGAAAAACCAGGTTGGATGAAAGTCAGTGTTAAAGTGAAGCAATTTCTCCTCCAGCCAGAAAGAGGTGATACTTATTTACAATTTTAATGCACGTGGCAGTCCAGCAGGAGCAAAGTCACTGCCAATATTTGCTGGCAAAACTTCCGCCGAGAAAAAAAAAGGAAAAGGCAAATTGATCATCCAGAGTGTGACTTTGGATGGGTCAGGAGATTTGATCCCCGGGCTCTGAGTTAAAGTGTAAATAATTGTGAAAACCTGGAGTGCAGCTGAGAGGACTCTGTGGGTGCATTTTTGTTAATTTGGTTCTTTTATGGTCGGCTACACTTTAGGACTTCACAGCTCAGGTTTAGATGAATGTTTTGTGGTGATTCAAAATCTGAATAATGGACATTTATGATGTAAAGAACCATAAAATGTGTAGTAAAGAAATATAGGAGGACTTTTGAAGACACCTTCTTGTTGCATGCATTATTCATTACGGCATCTTTCACATTAATCTGACTGTAAATCCAGGATATGCACACAGAGCTGGATGATCCAAAAACATTCCCTTTAATTTTGTTGCTGAATGGTGATACACAAAACACTTTCAATATATTCTACTGTAGGCAGGTAAAGAAATGGCTGTGAAAATATGACGATTATAAACCTAGAAATTACCTAACTAACATCCTCTCTGTACCATTCATTATGGGCCAATCAGAGGATAAGCCGAAATGTGGTGGTTGGTATGCACAGCTCTGTGAAGAAAGGCTTTTCTTTTGATAAAAAAAATGCCACTCAGTTCAGACTAAGTGGTGCTACACATCCGAGCTCATCACTACACAGGCAGCAGCCATTGCTACTGGTGTCCTGTTCAATCAAATCCTGTCTGTAGCTACCGCCTCGTAGTCCTTGGATGTTGCTGATTGGTCAGATCCGTTCTGAGACCTGGCACATTTGTTTCACGTTGGAGCTTTGCCAGATGGATCTGCCTGACAACAGACAGAGAATCTTTTTTTTTTACTAGATTAAAATACTATAGACTTCAAAGTGATAAAATATCCAATATTATCAATAAGACAATGTCATATTATACACCTTCTAAAGTGTGCAAATATGTGGGCAACATTTTGAAAAAGTTTCTTCTCAAAATGTTGCCGACATACACTATATTGCCAAAAGTATTTGCTCACCTGCCTTGACTCACATATGAACTTAAGTGACATCCCATTCTTAATCCATAGGGTTTAATATGACGTCGGTCCACCTTTTGCAGCTATAACAGCTTCAGTTCTTCTGGGAAGGCTTTCCACAAGGTTTAGGAGAGTGTTTATGGGAATTTTTCACCATTCTTCCGGAAATGCATTTGTGAGGTCACACACTGATGTTGGACAAGAAGGCCTGGCTCTCAGTCTCCGCTCTAATTCATCCCAAAGGTGTTCTATCAGGTTGAGGTCAGGACTCTGTGCAGGCCAGTCAAGTTGATCCACACCAAACTCTCTCATCCATGTCTTTATGGAGCTTGCTTTGTGCACTGGTGCACAGTCATGTTGGAACAGGAAGGGGCCATCCCCAAACTGTTCCCACAAAGTTGGGAGCATGGAATTGTCCAAAATCTCTTGGTATGCTGAAGCATTCAGAGTTCCTTTGACTGGAACTAAGGGGCCAAGCCCAGCTCCTGAGAAACAAGCCCACACCATAATCCCCCCTCCACCAAACTTTACACTTGGCACACTGCGGTCAGACAAGAACCGTTCTCCTGGCAACCACCAAACCCAGACTGGTCCATCAGATTGGCAGATGGAGAAGGGCGATTGGTCACTCCACTGCTCTAGAGTCCAGTGGTGGCTTGCTTTACACCACTGCATCCCACGCTTTGCATTGCACTTGGTGATGTATGTCTTGGATGCAGCTGCTCAGCCATGGAAACCCATTCCATGAAGCTCTCTACGCACTGATCTTGAGCTAATCTGAAGGCCACATGAAGTTTGGAGGTCTGTAGTCATTGACTCTGCAGAAAGTTGCCGACCTCTGCGCCTCAGCATCTGTTGACCCCACTACATCATTTTGTGGCTGACTTGCTGTTGTTCCCAATGGCTTCCACTTTGTTATAATACCACTGACAGTTGACTGTGGAATATTTAGGAGCGAGGAAATTTCACCACTGGACTTGTTGCACAGGTGGCATCCTATCACAGTACCACGCTGGAATTCACTGAGCTCCTGAGAGCAAGCCATTCTTTCACAAATGTTTGTAGAAACAGTCTGCATGTCTAGGTGCTTGATTTTATACACCTGTGGTCATGGAAGTGATTGGAACACCTGATTTCAATTATTTAGATGGGTGAGTGAATACTTATTTGATGTATTTTTCCTCTGACAACAGTGTGCAGGAGTTTATCTGAAATTTGTGATAATTAAAAACACTTCATTTCTCAGTATTGGATGTCTGGTGTGAGGGAAACTCTCCTTCAACAGTAACAGAAGTCTTTGTTTATTCAAATGCACGCATTGGGGAGAACGGCAGTGCAACCTCTCCAGAATGCCCCCCCCCAACACACACACCCATGGCATCACAACAGATGTACTCCAACAGATGGAGGAGTTTCTCCCCAATAAAACACTCATGAAAGTCATTAACCCCAGGCCACGCCATGGAAACGACCATAAACTTAAGAAATGATCATGAAGGAAATGATCTTTTTATACGCCTAAAGCTTCTACACTAGGACTTCCTTTGCCCTCTGTTTGTTACCACAGTTAAGAGTATGCTCTATCAATACTTATTTGGCTTGTATTTCTGCCTTGTCTCCATGTGGTCCCTACTCCAGTTTGAGCCTTTGTTTCACCGTACAGAGCACAGTAAAGCTTCCCACCTCTCAGGTTTTGTCACCTCGTCCATGTGCTCTGACTCCTAAGTAGGAGCCTGTTTGATGCTGACCTTTCAAGCATATCCAATAAGATTTCAGGAAACTCAGTGGTATTAACATGAAGGATGCATCTCTGAATTTCCAGAAATATAAACAAGTCTTGACAGCCTGGATTGCACGGTGCAAAAGTCAACATTTTAGGCAGGGCGGGAACTTTTCCTGTTAAGTGACACTGATGGTTTGTGGAGCTGATGTGAATCTCAAGGCATCAGGATGTCCTTGTTTGACCGTTTTATAGCAGAAAAACCTGACTGATTATTTTAATTTTCGGGCTGCTCAGAGGGTTCATTGTCACCAGCTGATTTCCTAATACTTCTTGATTTTGTGCATTCATTGTTTTAGAGCAGGGGTGTAAAACTCAATCACAGCTGGGACCAAATTCTGGATTTAGGTCTAACCTGAGAGCCTAACAGGGTCAACATTCAACCATAATTGTCAGCCTCATTTTCACCAGTAAAAAAATATGAAAAAAAACCAACAACACAGATGATAAATCAGTTAGAAATTCAAAAAAGTTAAAATGAGAAGTTTTAAAAGCTCAAATCTGAGGAAAAAAAAGTCCAACTTTTTAGTTCTAAAGGTCACAACACAATATTAAAAATAGAATTTGATTAAAAAGGCAAAATAAAGAGTTGAAAATGTCAAAATATGAGCTGGAATTCAACATGATGTCTGAAAGATCAAAATATGATGTAAAAAGTAAAAAAATATATATATTTAAGATGTCAAAATATGGAGAATAAATTGAGAAATAATGAGTTTGAAAGTCAAATTATGGGAATAAAAAGCCAAAATTAGGACTAAAACATGTCAAAATATGAGCTAGAATTCAAAATGATGACTTAAAAAGTTCAAAATTTGACTTAAATTTAAAATTGGGAGTCTTAAAGGTCAAAATATGATATAAAAAGTAAAAATAATTAACTCAAAATGTCAAAATATGAGGAAAAACTTTGAAATAATGAGTTTAAAAGTCAAAACATTGGATTAAAAAGCCAAAATTTGGAGTTCAAAATGTCAAAATATAAACTAAAATTCAAGTGATGGCTTAAAAAGTTAAGAATATGACTTAAATTTAAATTATGAATCTTAAAGGTCAAAATGTGATATGAAAAGTCAAAATTCCTGATTTAAAATGTCAAAATCAGGGAAAAATTTGAAATCATGAGTTTAAAAGGACAAAAAATGGGATTAAAGACAAAATAATGAGTTGAAAAGGTAAAAATATGACTTTAAATTTAAAATTGTGAATTTAAAAGATAAAAATATGACATAGAAAATCCAAATTATAAGTTGAAAAGGTCAAAGTTTGAAATAAAAACCAAAAACCAAAAGTTTGAGTCATAATCTTGAGATGCAAATTCTGACTTGTTATCTAATTTTTCTAACTCTTTACTTTTTTTATGATTTTTATTGCTTGAGGATATTTTAAATGATCCAGTTTAAGTTTACATTTTCATACTGGAGTAAATCTGCAGATCTCATACTGGTGGGACAGTTATAATAGAATTGTGATATGATCTTGTGGGCCAGGTACAACCATTCCATGGGCCAGATCTGGCCCCCGGGCCTTGAGTTTGACACCCCTGTTTAAGATGTATTTTGACTGGCAGGGTGGTTTAAAACAAACAAAGTTAACTGATCTGCACACATCTGATCACATATAGTTTGGTGTTTTGGTGCTTTTGCGTTGCATTTCAGACACGTATCATACATTTCCAGCCTTGCAGTGAGTTCTGACTCAGAGAGATGGCGGTGAGTCAGATGGAAATACAGAGATGAAATCTCCTCTGCAGTCTTGTTACCAGAGTTGTGATGTCAGCAGCTCCGGAACAGTCTTTGCAATCCCGCCATACAGAGCTGGACACGCACTCTAACTTCCATTACCACATGGGTTTGTCCGCGCACAGCTGGCTGAATTGGAAAGAAGAAACGTAACAAGGGAGAGATTCACAAGATAGAAGAGGGAGAGTGGTGGAAAATTGCAGGAATAGGTACACATTGCCTATCATGGTACACTATGTGCTGCTGCTGCCTGTCAGGTGCTTTTACCTTGTACCTGTTCACTTGCACATTGTTCAACTCTTAAAAATGAATTCTGCTGTCAGCGGGAACATGAGGATGTCTTTTTTAGATTTCTTACAATTTCTTACTGATATATTTAGCTTCTTTTGCTGCCATTCAGCCACTCTGCAGCTCTGATAATCATGGATGAGCTTAAGTGCTCGTATCAGGGATGAACGGTTGTTTAGCCAACTAAATTTGCCTCATTTAAATCAAGGAGTTATCTATTTTACTGCACATTTATATGTAAATGATCAGTTACTCCATCTATTTAACACTGTACAGTTATGTGCTAGCATCAAACTAAAAAACTCACATGTGCATGCCGGTCCATCCCTTAGAAGTCTAAATTACCTTTGCACAATTGCCAGTGGCTGTCAAAAAAGATATTTTTTAAATGCATGTCCATAGTTGGCAAATAATATTTGCAGATTTCTCTACCTGAAAATAAAATTTCTTACCTTGATGCACAGTGTCTGATCATTTCAAAGTGTGGTTGGAGCTGTATATCTGTGCACTTAGAACAAAAAAAAGTACATTTTTATGTATTACATAGTTGTATTTTTTAAAAATTCAGTCATATTCGTATGGACTGTGCAGAACGTTTAGGCTTGTTGGCAGGAAGCAGGACTGGCACAACCCCGGTTGTGCTCTGGATGTCCTTGCATGTCCTCTGCCCCCCGTCCCCTCCAGGCCCAGGTTTTGGCAAGTCAGACCGTGGGGGGCAAGGCACAGCTAAGAAACACCAGCTGATGACTTCAGTACTGCAGAAGAGGAGCGGTTCATTGATGTCACCTCAGATTCACTGATTTTATTTCTGTCCAAGTCCAAGACATCGTCTGCATTTTGGATAGGAGCGGAAAAGGAGTTCCCACAGCTGGGCGGGGAGCCTTTGCCACACTCTTTTCTACCTGTGTGAGAAAAGACAGATGCTGAAAATGAACTGAAAGTGTCCGTCTCATCTGCACTCAAACTCTAGAAGATCTGTAGCACGAAATAAGCCCACAGTAGTCACTGAAATAATGTCGAACTGGGTTTATAAATCTTAAAGATGTTCATAAGGTTTTATTTTCAAAGAATTGTTCATCTTTGGAGAGGGGTAAATAGGCATATGATGGAGAAATCTGGGTGAAAGTGGCAAGAATGGGTGCAGAGTCACAAAAATTGAGTTACTAATGGTCAAAGAGCTGCAAAAAAGGAGTGAAAAGTGACTAAAATGGACAAAAAAGGTGGAAAAAAAGGGGAAAAAGGGTTAAGTGGCAATCAAAATAAGTGAAAGGTGGCAAGAATGGACAAATAGTGACATAAAATGGGAGGAAAAGGGGAAAATAGGGATACTATGGAGAAAACTGGGTAAGAAGTGGCAAAAATGGTCAAAAAGCTGCAAAACATGGCAAAAAATGAGGGCACAGGGGCAAACAGGCATGCAATGGAGAAAACTGGGTGAAAAGTGGTAAAAATTGGTGCAAGTCACAAAAAATGAATGACTAATGGTCAAAATGCTGTTAGAAAGGAGTGAAAAGTAACTGAAATGGGCAAAAAAAGCTGTTTAAAGGTGGGAAAAATGGGGAAATTGGCATTTAATGTCAAAAGGCAGTTTAAATGGGTGAAAAATTGCATAGAAGCAGGATAAAAGTGGCTAAAACTGATGAAAAATAGCAAAAAATTAGATGAAAGTGACAAAAATGGTCAAAAAGTTGCTACAAGAGGTGATAAAAATGGGCTCAAAGCAGTAGAAATTGATTAAAAGTAGCAAATGCAAAAAAAAGGGACAAAAATTGCACATAAGGGCAATGGAAATAGAGAAAAAAATAAAGGTTGACAATTAAGTTGACCATTAAAACCAACGGTATAAGTTTTGGAAACAAACCAGTTAATGTGATGATTGATGGGTAATTTCTGAGGTCAAAGTTTCTATTTTTAAGGTTTTTGGGGGGAATATTGTTTCAAATTAAGACATAAAAGAGCCACAAACCATCACAAAAGAGCCACTCGTCAAGTATCACTGATCTAGAACATGGACAAAAGTTGTCAGAAGGTCGTGTCAAGTTTAACCGGCATAAATCAGAGCAATGAAAAACAAACATGAGGACTTCAGTCTACAAGGAGGACCAAAGGCTGCAGTACTGCTGCGGCCAGTTTAGCCACACAGCAGTCTGACATAGACAGTGCTTTGTCATGTTAAATAAATTATACTGACAGTTTTCAGAGCATTATTCAGGACGAGCTGAATAGTTAGAACTTCATGAACTCTAAAATTAGTCACTCAGGAACATTTCTCCTTCTTTATCAAGTCACAGGTCACCATTGCAGCATGCTGCCAGTCATAGCATACTGCATCACCACTTAAGCTGGGGCTATTACCAACAAAATGAGCATCACTGCTCTGAAGAGTAGACATTTACTGATGAAATGAGGGTCATTTTCTCATATGCTTTCATGCTTTATTTTGCAACCAGAGGAATCACTGCTGCAGGCGATGGGAAAGACCACGGGTGTCAGGAACTCTGCAAAGGCTTTGTTTGAAAAATCAAGAGATCACTGCCACTTCTTTGCAACGGTCCCCAGGTTGTTGATTGTAATTCGTAGTTTGAGGTCGTGACAATGATTTATAATACAGAAAGTACAATTCTAAAGCTGCTCAGACGCCTCATCATTAAACACTCTCTCAGACAGGAAAGGCTTAGTTTGTTCTGTCTGTAAATTTTAAATTGTCTTGCCTTGAGTGACCTTGGTTCTCCCTCTTCTTCAGACTGCAGATAAATCATCGGCTCGCTGTTTGAAGCAGCAAATCTAACAGATTTCACAGCTTGGGTTTACCTCCCCAGATGGACAAGTCTTGTGAGTTGATCATGTTGTGGCCTTCCTGTCTCTTAGAGCGATTTCATTCGGGGCATTACCTCCATGCATTCAGAGCAATGAGTGATAGGACAAAGACCCGGGCACAAATCATAAGGCTGACAAACAGTGTTATCTGCCTTCACACAGGGGAGCAGTGTTTTCCATTTGTACGTGATGGTGTGGGGAGAAAACACGGCCTGCAGCACGCTTGTTTGTTTGTCTTTTATTACATTCTGAAATAGTGGATGAGAGCCCGGCAGCCTTTGACCACTTCAGCACTCTGTGTCACATGCCATGTGCCCTCCTGTCTCTGTGATGGAGCCTTCACATTACGAGTGTGCAAGTATTGCAACTTTTACAAATGTATTAAAAACGAAAAACAAAAATCTAACATTTACATTTGGCAGCAATTACAGCCTCAAGTCTATTTGAGTATGATGCTACAAGCTCGGCACACCTATGTTTGGACAGTTTCTCTCATTCTTAGATCCTCTCCAGCTCCATCAGGTTGGATGGGGAGCATCGGTGCACAGCCATGTTCAGATCTGTCCAGAGATCGGGTTCAAGTCCGGGCTCTGGCTGGGTCACTCTTGGACTTTTACAAAGTTGAGCTGTGTGCCTTGGGTTGTTGTCCCAGCCCAAGTTCCAGAGTGCCCTGGAGCAGGTTTTTTACACCCATTTTTGCTCATTTTAACCACATTTCATTGTTTGATATGCCCATATTGACCAGTTCAACCAGTTTATGCTAATTTCTGCCTCTCTGTCTGCTCCAGTTAACCCATTCTTGCCAGTTTAAACTGCGTTTTCCCACTTTGAAGTCCCATTTCACCATTTTTTGCCACTTAAAACCCATTTCTGCCACTTTTAATCCCCTCTTACCACTCTTTGTGCCTATTTTTGCCACTTAAACCCATTTTTGCAATTTTTTCCTCTTTTTGCCACTGTTATCAAATTTATGCCACTTCTAACTCATTTCTGCTGCTTCTACAAACGAATTTAACCACCTTTTTGGACATGTTTTTTACTGATTTAATTCTTTTTTTTTAGAAAAGGGATTTACATTTTTAATATGATTATATACTATGGCACAAATCTCTTAAAAAAGATATCTGTTTCTATGTTAAGAGTGGTTATTATACAGATTTGATAAAAAATATGGATATGTAAATCTAGCTAGCTTTACAATCGCCATTGATTTTCCTGACCTTCATGGTCCCCCAGTTTGACTGGGTCCCAGAAAGCTCTCCCATTTATCCCCTGTATAGGTAGCACTGTCTGCACATGACTATTCTTGATATTGCATGGCTGTTCAACCACCTTCAGGTACAGTGGGGGTCCCCGGTCTCTGGCATCTTTACTTTCCTTGTGCAAAGAGAAACCAGACTGTTGTTATGAGCTGAAGTATTTCCTCCACCCAAACCTTTTAGGTCATCAGTATTAACTTCCATGTTGACATGCATTTTTCTCTGGACAGCATCAGAGAGACTTGACTAGAGCGCACTCTGCTGCCTTCTTACCTTATCCTCCTGATCTGCTTGGCAAACACACACATACTACTGTGTAGGCGATAAAGTGCACGCTTCTCCAGAGCACTGTTTATCTAAATTGTTTACTCAATATACATGCAAGTGGAAGGTCAGAATAATCAGAGCCTTCCTGAAGTGCGTGTGTGTGTGTGTTTGTGTGTGTGTGTGTGTCAGAGGAGAAGCTGGCGTCCACACAAATATGAGCGAGCAGAAGTCAGATCGGTTTCCTCGTAGCTGCAGATAAAGCTCAGGATTGTTTTAGTCTCACACACACACACACACCCCCACACACACACACCCATGTCATAAACACTTTTGATGGGAAGCATCCTTATCTGACACTAACCATCCAATACTGAAGGCATCCAGCATATCCCACACTGTCACCATCAGTCTGAAATGCCTTTTATCATTTCATTTGCATATTTTAATTAAAGGGGGAAACATCAGACGTCTTTGTGAATGCCTGTTATGTTGTTTGTGGTTGTGATGACTGGATTTCATTGTTGATAGCTGTGCATGTGTAGGTGTTTCACTGATGTTTACACTCAGTTAGCTGTGTGGTGTTCATAATGCAGTGGATAGAGTGTGCTTTTAAATACTGCCAGATCAAAACAAAACAACTGCAGGACACTCTGGATCATGATCTTTGTTATATTATTTACTGCAGTCAAACATTGATTTAAGACAGTGATACTCAACGTGTGGCTCTGGAGCCACATGTGGCTCTTTCATGTCTACATTTTAAATATTATTCCCTAGAAAATTTTAAATAAAGAAACTTTGACCTCAGAAATTAATCACGTTGATCAGGTTGTTTCTCAGACTTATACAGAGGGCTTTAATCGTGAAACTTCATTGTCCCATTCATCCCATTCTTCACACATTTATCCCATTCTTTCCTTTTTTCACAATTTTTGGCCACTTTTCACCAAATTAATCTGCCTTTGCCATTAAATACAACTTTTTTCCTAATTTTTGCGCCCATTTTTGCCACTTCTTGTTACCACTTTTTCCCCATTTTTTGCCACTTTTTGCCCATTTCAGCTACCTTTTCGATTAAATACCACTTGTTTTGTTTTTTGCCCATTATTACCACTTCTTTTTGCCATCTTTATCCCACTTTTGCCCCTTTTTACTATTTTTTGCCACTTTTTACCCAATTAACCTGCCTTTGCCATTAACTACCACTTGTTTCCTCCTTTTGTTGCCCATTTTTTGCAACTTATTTTCACCACCTTTATCCCATTTTTGCCCCTTTTTACTATTTTTTGCCACTTTTCACCCATTTAAGCTACCTTTGCCATTAAACCCACTTGTTTCCTCTTTTTTGCCCATTTTTGCAACTTCTTTTTGTTACTTTTCCCCCATTTTTGGCCACTTTTATTCCATTTTTCCATTCCATTCCATTTTTGCCACTCTTGACTGCTTTTGCCCATTTTAGTCACTTTTCTCTTATTTTTGACATGTTTTTTCCACTTTTGGAGCATTTTTGTCATCTTTAACTTATTTTTGTTGCTACTTCAAGCTGTTTTTTCCACTTTTGAAGCATTTTTGCCATCTTTAACTTATTTTTATTGCTACTTCAAGCTGTTTTTGCCACTTTTCACCACTTAGATTTTGGCTCTTGCAAAGGTATTTTTCAACAATCTGGCTCATTGGTTGAGCAGAGTTGAGTAACGCACAACATTCCCTCCTTTGCACACAAGTGTTTCCGCAGACAGAAACCATGAACAGAATGTGGCGGACAGTCTGGGAGGCGATCACCCAAAAGTATGTTAAACTCATGCAAGCCTCCACTATTTCAGAGTGAACTAAAAAGAGAGCATTATCAAGTGTTTTAAATGTGCAAATAGAAAATTATCAGTGCATTTGCACAATGAGGGATGACTAATAGCCAAAGAAAATGATCCCAAAAAAAGCCGGAACATGGTCTGCTGAATAAAATCTCCTGCTCAGCTGAATTGCACCTTGCTGGTTGTGCCCAGCGCCATGCAAACCAAGTGCTGCACGAGGAGGAGTTACAGTATGTAGGCCAGCACAGCATGGGCTCCGTTTGAAGTATTGCAGCATTTTGCCAGCGCGTAGTAGAAGAGCACAGGTCTACTTTTAGATCTGGAGCTGCACAGACACAACAGCCGTTCATTTCTCCTGCAGAGTGGATGATGGCATGCATGCGCACATGAATATACAAATGAAGGCACCATAAACAGGAAAGCATACTCAAAGACTCATGCACATCCGCAGCCACACACCCCTGCACACCCACAGTGTGAGTTTATTCATCTATCTTTGCTGCTTGTTTGTTTTGCTCAGTAAATTCTAAGCACAGTTCAAATGCAGAGGCTGTCCCTGGAACGAGCACGGACAGTTGTTTGGGTTTCATTCGCTTCGATTGTGCCTTTGCTCTCCCGCCTTCTCTTTTGTTTCCTCCAACCCTCCATTCATGCTCAGGAGCTTTAAATAAATAGAGACTCAAATACTATTAATGCTAACCTAACTGGCACCACAGCGGAGTCTTGGACACATATTTCCTAGGGTCATGTAAGCCAGGACTTGGGTATGGTTTTTGATTCAGTTTGTGGCTTTTTTGGAAAATATAGGATCCAGTGTTTTATTGTAGAAGTGGATCTAGTTTTTCTGACTCTGCTGCAGGTTCAGCTTCAACCTGTGTTCCTAAACAAGTTTTCAAGGACTGTGGAAATCACCAAACATGCCAGCATTTGCCTTCAAATTCAAATGGTGATAAATGAACATGTGTTAACATCACCTTGAGTCAACCAATCCCCATCTTTGATGCAGAAAAAGGAATGCACTGATGCCAAGGTTAAGCACTCAGACTGGTATTCATAAAACATTGAATATACTAATATAATGTCAAATTACAGCATCATGTTAGCCCATTATGATGCATGCATGTTCAAAGTTGGAGTCATGCCTGCAGTTTAGTGACATTTCTGCATAAATGAAGATAACAAAAATAGAGGAGAGTAACTATGCACTGATAAATGGTCAAAAGAAGGGATGAAAAACAACTGATAAAAATGAAATGAACTTTTAAAGTCATTTTAAGAGCAGTTATTAAGTACTCATATTTATTGTCGGTATCAGTGATTACCCATATGTAAGTAGTCAAACTTGTACTTGATCTGGACAAACGCAGCATTATTAGGACTGTTTTTTTTAGGCCTGTTTCCTTTTTTCTCACTGGTGAGTCCATCTTGCAAAGCTCTCGTCAGAACAGTTTGATTCAGAAAGTGACAGGACCAATCAGCGATGAGGGGCAATAATTTCAGGTGTGACGGAGTCGTGACGTAAGCAAGCAGCAACAAGGGGCCGGTGCAATTATGGCAGAAGACATTAGTGTGGATGCTGCTAAAGTGCCAGTTTTATCAGAACTTGACGACATTTTGTCATTAAAAGAAGAACAAAGAACAGCAGTGAGCTGTTTTCTTTTCAAAAACGACAAAAGTCCTGTACTGACATGTCTACAGTCGCCATGATTTGTGTTATTCCTCGTTAGCTGCGTCACATGTTTTGTTGCTCTGATTGGTCCATAAAGATGTGACAGACAGAACGTGCATCCAGTCACACTCCAAGTTTTTTTTCAAAGCCTCTGCCCTTTCCCAAACGCTTGGTATGTCAGGTTGGTATGTCAGGTTAGGTTAGGACACCAAAAGTTAAAAGATAAGCACCTCACCTGCAAAACCCACTAACGAGACTTAGCAGTCTACTGACGGAAAAAAGCTTTTAACTCACGAAAACACTGTAATGCAGCTAATGTAGCTAAAGCTAATGAATCTACGTAGATAACGTAGCTTCAGCTAATACAGCTAAGTTAGCTTATATAAGCTAATGTTGATAAAGCTAATGATGCTCTGTTGGTTTACATAGTAACGTTAACTTGCTAATAGCAATGTTAGCTTTGCAACATAGCTAAAGCCAACTTAGCCACCATTTGCATAAGTACCTCTAAAAGAGAACTCTAAAAACTACTTGACCTCTGTCCTGACGGTGGTGGTGCGTCTGACAGTAGTGGTCTGCAAGAGGACTCTCAAACTACTCATCAGTACTAAGTGTTCCTCTCTCACTGGCCCACATCCAAAATAAAAGCACTAGATGCCATTCTGTTAACAAAGGAGGCCTCAAACTCAGAGGGTGTGTGATATCTGACACTATGCATGTTTTTAGGACATTGTTAAGCCAAAGGTGCATCACTTCCTGTTTGGATAGTAATAAGGAAGTTGTTTCAACAGCAGAGCTGGTGACCATGTGAAAAGTAGGCATTCTAAAGGACAGTGTAAGAGCAGGAAGCTGCTGAAGTGACAGCAGCTAAAATGACAAAATAATGTGCAATTACTAGAATTAAAGACTTTTAATGGGTTAATTTCAGAATTTAATCTCATTGAAATTACTTTATTCAAAGGCGTGCATGCAGCCTCTATAAACAATGCACTTATATTTCTCACTTGTGGCACTATAAGCCTCATAAATGTTACACAGATACAGCAAGGATGACAGATTCCTCATCTTTAAAGAGCATCAGGGGTGTTCACAGCTGGTGTCAAACACAGCAATGTCAAAAAACAATTACTGTGGATTTGTACAAATGCTCCCCATACACCTGCATGAATTATGCCATACATCCTGTCCGATGTGGCCTGTGGCACCCCTATTTCACCCACCATTACCCTCTGACTGGAAAGAAGCCCCCAGGGACAGCAACACCCAGGGGAGTCGAATGATGGATCAACAGGGTAGGAGGGGAGGGAGGAGGCAGAGGAAGAAAGGGCAGACACGTATGAAACGGCTCATGATGGGAGTGTGTGATCAGGCCAGTGAGCCATTGTTCATCTAGGATATAAAAGTGTTCACAGGGCAACAAAACCTGATCGATAGACACAAACCAGAACTCTATAAAGACTGTGCTTAAAGAAAGAGGAGTGAATAGACAGCACTCCTTCATTGCATCCCTATGGAAACACCTGGTAATGTATCATCTCCTTTCCTCTCACCATGTTGGTCCCTTTGTGACTCATTCTGTCTCTGTCAGCCGCTCTCATCCTTCCTCCTCTCCGACACTCTCCCTCTGCGTACATGTTGGCGTGCGCGAGTTTCTCTGCATCTCTGTGACACATTTGGACTGTCCTGTGACAAAATAAGAGCAATCACACAAGCATGCATGTGCAGATTGAGGCTTGCAGAAACACTTGTGTGCACACGGTGGTGCTCTGCTGGGAGCTGGCCTGATTTCGCTTTCACCGGCGTCCACACAACATTTTCTCTCTTACTTTGGTGCTATCTCTTTTGTTGTTGTGCCACCCAAACCCAGACCATACAGTGTGACAACACAAAGGGACATCAAAACACAGCGATGCAAGCCCACACACAGAAGCGAACACAGCTAGCCCACAAACTTCTTCAAAGGCCAAGAGAGAAAGTGGCAGGGCTTTAAGGAGAGTATGGAAGGCCTGGAATAAAGAGGGAAAAATGGAGCAGAAAAAAGGGAGATCAGTAAAGACAGAGAGGGGGTGATGACAAATGCAAGTATGGTTTTTAGAGTTTAGATTGTTAGCTTTGTTGTCATCGAATGCAAACGCTTGCTGAGCAGTGACTTATTCTGAAATCCAATAGCACTAACCAACATGACAGCCGTTGCACTTACACTGACAGCTTCAAAATAAAAGCCAGCCCATGTTTGCCAGAGTAAAGCATTTAATAGAACGCAGCAGAAGTTACAAATGAGGATGACAAAATACAATTATAGGTTATTATAATGTTAATTCATGCATTTCTTTACATTAACGTCTTTCTCTTGGTGTTTTTGTAGCCATGTTAACTGATGACCTCCAGGCAACCGCATTTTTTGGATTTAAGCTGGCTTTTTTTAGAAAATAATAACACTTCAAAAGTGAAAACAAATTTCTACAGTTGAATAAAACATACATGTGTCTGCATAAATTATCACCCCTAATTCAACAGGGGTCCAGCAAATTGGTGCCAGTAGTCTAACAATTAGAGACGGGTGTATCTGCAGGCTTTCAGGCAGCAGATTCAGGACCGCAGATTCAGGACTGCAGATCTAGGACTCTGCTGGCGCGCATGTGCTTTAAATACAGATAGCTATTGCTATTGCTACTAAGGTTGTTCCAATTCTGCTACCAGAATCGGAAATACGTCGTTGGGGGGGCGTTAAGCAGCGGACCTCTACGGTGGGGCATTCAGCGGCGGACCTCTATGGTGGGGCATTCAGCAGCGGACCTCTACGGTGGGGCATTCAGCAGCAGACCTCTACGGTGGGGCATTCAGCAGCAGACCTCTACGGTGGGGCATTCAGCAGCAGACCTCTACGGCGGTGCGTTCAGCAGCAGACCTCTACAGTGGGGCGTTCAGCAGCGGACCTCTATGGTGGGGCGTTTAGCAGCAGACCTCTACGGTGGGGCGTTTAGCAGCAGACCTCTATGGTGGGGCGTTTAGCAGCAGACCTCTATGGTGGGGCGTTTAGCAGCAGACCTCTATGGTGGGGCGTTCAGCAGCAGACCTCTATGGTGGGGCGTTCAGCAGCAGACCTCTATGGTGGGGCGTTCAGCAGCAGACCTCTATGGTGGGGCGTTTAGCAGCAGACCTCTACGGTGGGGCGTTTAGCAGCAGACCTCTACGGCGGTGCGTTCAGCAGCAGACCTCTACAGTGGGGCGTTCAGCAGCGGACCTCTATGGTGGGGCGTTTAGCAGCAGACCTCTACGGTGGGGCGTTTAGCAGCAGACCTCTATGGTGGGGCGTTTAGCAGCGGACCTCTACACAGTGGCGATGACAGTTGCTACTCTCAAGCATGACAGACGAGGAGCACAGGAACACATATAAATCTTTTTTAAAGCCTTTTTTTGTTTGTTCATTTGTTTGTTGGCCTAAACCAAATTATTTAATCTGTAAGAAAATGTTAAGTATTCAAAACAGAGTAACCTTTTACCCCCATGAGGATTACAAGACATGAGACCATCAGCTTTATGCAAAAAAAGTTATTCACACAAAAATATATACTATTTTACCACTGAAGTTGCAAAAAAATCTATAAATATTTTTATTTTTGTGAAAATATGTCAAGTTCAGTATGAGTTTTCAGTGAATCTCTATCGTTAATTTTGATCCTGAGCCGTTGTCATGTCTTTTTTTTAACTTTATTGCAATTATTGAAAAATACAAAATCTTGATGAGGAAATACAGAGACCAGAAACAATTCAACTGGATAACAAGAAATAGACAAGGCAACAAAAATAAGTAGGGGCGGTTTGAATACATATCAAATCTACGAGCCTTTGTTACTAAATGTTTAAGTTATGAGATGGCAATGACATCATTTCTATATAGTCCACTATTTGGTCCACTATTTAGTCCACTATATAGTCCACTATATGCTGCTCACTATATGGTGGATAGGGGGTAGGGAATGAGTGAGTGGTTGACCCATTATTGCTACTATTAACCCCTTTTAACCACTTTTTACACCCAGTTTTTCCCATTTTAACCTCATTTCACCATTTGATATGCCCATTTCTGCCAGTTTAACCAATTTCTGCCAATATCTGCCTATTTTTTCTTTTTCAGCTAATCCTTTTTTTGCCAGTTTATATTAAATTTTCATCCCATTTCACCAAATTTCCACCCATTTTTGCCAATTTAAAGCCATGTCAGCCATATTTTAACTCCTTTATACTACTATTTATGCCCATCTTTGCCACTTTAAACCATTTTTACCTTTTTGCCACTTCTAGCCCATTTCTGCCACTTTTAAAATCCAACTTCACCACCTTTTCCATCATTTTTGGCCATTATTGACCAGTTTAGCAATTTTTTAAACCATTTTATTTTGGGGGTTGGGGGCTGAAAAGATTGAGAGCCCCTGCTTTAATGCAGTTAATGGTTTATATTTGACAGTTCACATGCCAGACAGACTGAGAGCCCTGCTCAGTATGAGGATGTAAATCTGAGTAAAGTCACAGATAATGTGGTTGTCACAGCACGGCTGTAGTAAAAACAACTTAAGAGAGAGGACAATAAAGAGAGGAGGAAGAGTGCAGCGAATCACCCAAGGCCGAATGCTGCATCTAAGCCAGAGCTGTTTGTGAAAAAAGCCTCTTTTTAAAGAAAAAAAGGATGTTTCTCATTTCAAAATCCCTCGTCTCCTTTCCTGTGCGTCACTGGGCTTGACCCTTTAGAGATGACAGAGAGTGGAGCACAGCGGCAGGATGATAGTGTGGTCTTTAAATGATGCTCTTAGAGCGCATTTGAAAATGTGTAGCCTATCTAACAGGCAGGTGGCTTTCATCACCTGCAGGTCACAATCTGAGCTGTGTGTGCGTGACGCTGAAAACGCGTGTATCCCATACATTATTCACATGCTCGAAGCCGCCCACATCTGTTCGTCTCTCTGGACGACACACACTCTCTGTTAGACAATAATTACTATGCTGCCAAGAACACACACACGGACTCACACAAAGAGCTCTGGCACCTATATCAACCCCTAACAATGAATTCACACGGGATTTTGTGTTAGAAGCACTGTTTGTCATCCAGCAGCCCCTGGTGCTCACACACAAATCATAATCACATGTGTGGCTGCAGCCAAAGTCACAGATCCGTGCACCTCTGCTTACACGCACAAATCACACCGACACGTATGGCTGCGCACACACAACAAACCTGTGCAGAGCTCCGTAAGCATAATGTCACGGCTCTGTGATGGCACATAAAAGCCTCATGGCTGCTTCATTCACAACATACAGTCATGTGAAAAAGTGTTTACCCACTTCCTGATTCCTTTTTTTTATTTGCATGTTTGTCACACGTAAACATTTCAGATCATCAGATATTAGACATCACACTGGAATCTAACAAAATTAAAGAAATCCTCAGGAATAGAGCCAGCATTTCTAAGGCTTTGAGACCCCGGCCAACCATGGTGAGAGCCGTTATCCACAAATGGAGAAAACTTGGAACAGTGATGGACATTCCTAGGAGTGGCCAGCCTATAAAAATCATTCCAAGAGTGCATTAACGACTCATCCAGGAGGTCCCAAAAGAACCCAGAACAACATCTGAAGACTGGCAGGCCAGTCCTCTTCAGACACTGAAGAGGCCGGATTCCCAGAAACTAAATTTAATGAAATATTTGGTCCCAGTTAACATATAATTGTTTTATTATTTCCCCCCCTTCAAAAATGTGAATAATTTTTGCCTTTGGCAGTGAGATCAATGCCAGTCGCCTAAACTGCAGCTGCCACTAGGGGGCAATTGAGATATTTTGGCTTTAAATTTCTGGGGCTAGCATGTTGTCATCACTGGGTTTGATGCTAAAATGCTGTGTTGTGATTGGTGGGGGAAAGGTCAGGAAACCAGTCTATTATGGTGGTAGGAAAAAATTAACTAGGAGTGCCTAAAGTGGAACATTGACATGGAAAACAGCCGCTTTAATCAAGATCAAATTCACGAGTATGTCTTTATCATGTATCATATTCACTGATGGGTGGGTTTCTGTAAAACAGATCAAACATCAAGCCAACATTTAAAGCAGGGGTTTCAGACTCAGTCACAGCAGGGGCCGGATTCTGGATTTAGGTCTAACCTGAGAGCCTAACAGGGTCAACGCTAACCTTAAACTGTCAACCTCATTTTCACCAGTAATGAAATATGACAACAAAACAACACTGATGATAAATCATTTAGAAATTCAAAAAAGTAAAAATTAGTTTAAAAGCTCAAAATCTGAGATAAAGTCCAACTTTTTAGTTCTAAAAGTCAGAACACAATATCAAAAATAGAAAACAATGCTTTTAAAGAGCAAATATCTCATGAGAAAAATGAAATCATAATCAATTTGAAAGGTCAAAATATGAGATAAAATTAAAAAAATCATAGGATTAAAGTTAAATATGACTTAAAATTTTAAATTTTGAGTCTGATAGGTCAAAATATGGGATTAAAAAGCCCAAATTAGGAGTGGAAATATGAGCTATAATTCAAAATAATGACTTTAAAGGTTTAGAATATGACTTAAATTTAGAATTGTGAATCTAAAAGGTCAAAATATGATATGAAAGTCAAAATGCTGGATTTAAAATGTCAAAATTTGAGATAAATTTGAAATCATTAGCTTAAAATGACAAAATATGGGATTAAAAAGCAAAAATAGTGAGTTAAAAGTTAAAAATATGACTTAGAATTTAAAATTGTGAAGCTAAAAGATAAGAATATGACTGGTAAGTCCAAATTATAAGTTGAAAAGGTCAAAGTATGACATAAAACCCAAAAATCATAAGTTGAGATGCAAAATTCTGACCTGTTATCAAATTTTCTTACTCTTTACTTTTTTGTATTTTTATTGCGTAAATGATCCAGGTTAAGTTAACATTTTCATACTGGAGTAAATCTGCAGATCTCATACTAGTGGGCCAGTTATAATAGAAATACGATATGATCTTGCGGGCCGGGTATAACCATTCCACGGGCCGGATCTGGCCCCCAAGCCTTGAGTTTGACACCCCTGATTTAAAGCCTGTTGGGATGTTTTGAAGTAACATACCCTAAATACCCACAATACACATTTTTCCTCTGCACATTTGCCGGATGGAAAGCCGTGGGGGGCCTGGTGTGGTCCCCGGGCCGCCAGTTGTTGATCACTGCTGTAATTGATGGAAATATGAATTCTGCTCTCTATCAGAGAAAATTCCTCCATCATTTTGTGACCTCAAGCTCAAGCACACTTGGGTTATGTAGCATGACAATGATCCAGAGCACACCAGCGAGTCCACCTCTGAAAACAAACAAACAAAAAAAAAAGATTTTCAAGCGTCCTAGTCAAAGTCCAGATTTTAATCTGACTGAGAGCATGCTGGTCATGCTTGAAAACTCTCCAGTGTTGCTGAAATTAAACAATTCTGCATAGATGAGTGGGACAAAATTTAAAATCAGTGTTTAAAAACTGCATTTTGTATTTACTGTGATATCAAAATGTCTTTGGTGACCTGAAACATTTCAGTGGGACATAAAGCAAGAATTCAGGAAGTGAGTTAATACTTAAACATGACTTGGAAAAGGACAGGAATCTTAGCATGCCTGTGTTTACATGTGAGGAGTCGAGAAGGGATGAGTGTGTGTTTTTGCATTATTCCTCTCTTTGAGCTCACATGTTGTGATCATCCGTCTGTCTGTGTGTGGAAGAGAGAGAGAGAGAGAGGGAGTCTTTTCTGTAGTGTCAGCCTTTGATCAGTGTCCCTGCGTGGTTGTGTGTGTGAGCCAGCCCCTGGTGTCTTGGAGGCAGGATGAAACACTGTGCCTCTATCCGGGACTCACAGAACACCCACTATCCTTCTCTCCTACTTCTTTACTCCCTCTCTCCCTCTACCCATCATTCCTTACCACAGCCATTTTAAAGGCTATTCATGCAGAGCTGCGCTTTCATCTTGCATCGCGGCATTTTAACCAGCTCCACTGTTTTTTTCCAGGCTTTTATCAGATTATAGAGGAAGAGGAGGACGGGTGAAGTGGCTTGCTGTTGTGCACCGACTCACAGTCGGATGTCCGCAGCATGGAGGTGCAGGAAAGACAACAGCTTTTGTTGTACAAAGATACCACTCTCTTTGAGTACACCTCACTGGTTTGTCAGAGTAGTGCCTAAAAAGCAAAAATAAAGCAGTTTGTAATAAGCTTTGTGCATTTGCACAAAAATGAGCATGCTTCTAATTTTGTGCAGAAAAACAACGCTGACATAGAAGGATTGTTTTATGTAGATTTAATTAGCTTTATTAATGACCTCATAAGCATAATTGGTTATGTTTAATATATCACAGTGATTACAGTAGGGCATTAGGCAGCTTATTTGCCTTGTTTGTGTACGGCTTAATTAATGGATCCAACCATGCATCTTATTTATACGTGGTTAAAGAAACAAGACCAAAGCTATGCATGATGTGCATTCTGATATGAGCTGTTTTCATACATCTTCTTACCTCTAATTTCTGCATACTCTGCACAGCATTCTGCATGCAAAGTGCTGCCTTTCTATTCAATCCTTGCAACTCCACTGCATGTGCTACGGTCCGTCTTTCCAGAAGCTCCACTCTGCTCTGCTGGAGATACTCACCAGGTCTATTTTCAGCGCTGGCTGATGCCAAACATAGAAGGCATCCAGTCAACTTCAGAATGCAATACAATGCTGGGACCGATAGTAAATCATCACTATGTCAACATTATTGCTCGTCCAGTGGGACAAGCAGCAGGTCAGTGAGAGATCAGTGGGTCACACTGCACCACTGATGAAGAAAAGTTAACTTTTCAGGTTGAATTTGACATGAAAAAAACACATCCTTTGTTGAAAACATTAACTTTTTAACCCTTAGGCATCCCTTTAAACAACTCCACACAGATATCCCTAGAGCAGTGGCTCTCAACGTTGGGGTCGGGACCCCATTCGTGGTCGCAAGAAGCTGAGAGGGGATCTCCAGATGCCTTAAAGAAACTAGGAATATTTAAATACTTTACATCATTTTTGCCAGATTTCAACCCGTTGTCATCACTTTTTCCCACCAATTATGACAACTTTAACACATTTTTGCCACCTAAAACCCATTTTTCGTCAGTTTTAAACCCTTTCCACCACTTTTTTTTTTTTTGCCTGTTCTGACACTTCTAAACCAAATTCTTGTAATTTTCTGCCTATTGTTGGCTCTGTTGTCCCATTATTGTCACTATTAACCCCTCTTTACCACTTTTTATACCACATTTGACAATGTAATATGCTCATTTTTGCCAATTTAGCCAATTTCTGCCCATTTCTGCCTCGGCTAACCTTTTTTTTGCAAGTTTATGTCAATTTTTCATCCCATTCCACCAAATTTCCACCTATTTTTGCCACTTTAACACCATATTAGCCACTTTTTAAATCCCTTCTTACCACTTAATATGCCCATTTTTGCCACTTTTAGCCAATTTTTAGCACTTCTTACCCATCGTCTACTACTTTTAATCTCCAATTTCAGCACCTTTCCCACCATTTTTTGCCATTATTAACCCATTTTAGCTATTTTTAATGTATTTTAATTCTGTTTTAAACAGAAGGATTAACATTTTTAAGAAGACTACTTACTGCACAAATGAATTACAATGGACCATGATTTTGCTGGCCCCCAGTTTGGCTGGGCCATTGTTCCCCCCTAATGGATGGCCTTGTCTCCACATGACTCTTCTTGAATATGCATGACTGTGTTCAACCATCTTCAGGTACAGTGGGGGTCCCCGGACTCTGGCACCTTTATTTCAGGGGTCGCGGGCTGAAAAGGTTGAGAATTGCTCTAGAGCTCAGTCAGAGTGACCACCAGGTTCTTGGTCATCTCTGTTACTAAGGTACTTTCCCCCCAGTTGCTCAGTTTGGCCTGGGAGCCAGCTCTTGGTAGAGTCCTGGTTGTGCCAAACTTCTTCCATGGGAGAATTCTGGAGGCCGCTGTCAACAATCCTGTAATAATTCCAGGTTTACTTGCAGCATACAGAAATCCAGAGATACACCTAAATAGGTGCAGTGCTGATGTGCAGCTTGTTACATCACATTAGCACATCATCCACATCTTGCCCTGATGAATGTGTAATATACTCCATGCCATGGCTATGTGAAACAGTCCATCTTGCCTATCAGCTTAATTCAGACTTACTCATTTAAATTTACCTGTCCTGTCTGCACCACAAACTTGCATCTCCTGAGACGCCAAGTTACCAGCCTGTAAAACTGGCCTTTATTAATATCTTTATCAGAAATAATATCTAGCTGATGAAGCCCCACAGAGAAAGTCATCTTCCCCACCACCTAAACCTTTTTTACACTTTAATTAGCTCTGAGCAGAGGAATAGATGTATGGCTAACTGTTAAGTACCTGACTGTAATTTGGCTCTAATTGGAATTCTTGATAAAAGATCTTGAAGCTAATTTGGCGCCCTCAGCAGACAACATGCTGTTGCCGAGCGTAACAACAGAGCCCAGTATCTAGCTGTATACAAGTGTTTAACCTCTACTGTATCAGGCTTAATGGATGACCTTTGCAGTGCACCTGACTTTAATAAAGCTCTAATTAGGAGTCCCATTAGGATCGAGAGGCTTCCTGTTAATGGGTGCTTAAATGGAAAAGATTTAAGTCTAGGGTGGAACAATCGAAGATACCGAGGAGTAATCATGAGAGGTAAAATGTCAGCTTAGAGTGGAGAGGGTGGAATTTAGAACAATGTTCTGGTAGATCAGAGGTGTCAAACTCAAGGCCCGGGGGCCAAATCCGGCCTGTGGTGCAGTTTTACCTGGCCCACCAGATCATATATTTTTATTCTAACTGGCCCACCAGTATGAGGTCTGCAGATTTCCTCCAGTGTAAACTTTGATGATTTATAATATCCTTGTTGAGTCAAAAGTTAAAAACAAAAGTAAAGAGTAAAAATAATTTAATAAAAAAGTCAGGAACGTGGGGTAGAAATGTGTGTTTTCTCTATATTTTCAATTTTGCATCTCAGTTATGACTTAAACTTGCAATTTTGACTTTTTATCTCATATTTTAAACTTTTAGATTTATAATTTTAAATCTTAAATCCTATTTTGACCTTTTAAAGTCATGATTTTGGCTTTTATCTCATTTTTTACCTTTAAAACTAATGTTTTATAATTTTATCTCAGTTTTTTTGACCTTTTAAAATCATAATTTTAACTTTTATCTCACGTTTTGACCTTTTTCAACTCCTAACTTTAGCTTTTATCTATTTTTTTACCTTTAAAACTTATGTTTTTTAATTTTATTTCATATTTTGACATTTTAAACTCATGATTTCAATGTTTACCTTGTATTTTGACTGTTTAAAATCATGATTTTAAATTTTATCTCACTTTCTGACCTTTAAAATTGATGGTTTCAGTATTCTATTGTATATTTTGCCTTTTAAAAACCTTGTTTTAACTCTAAATGTCATGTTTTTACCTTTTAAACTTAAAAGTTTGACTTTTATCTCAAGTTTTGAGTTTTTAACTCATCATGTTCACCTTTTAATCGCAAAATCATTTATCATAAATGCCAAGTTTTTTACCCCCATAATTCATTTCTGGTGAAAATGAGGTTGACTGTGTCTAGAAGGTTCAGTCACTGGGTAATCAATCTTCATGGCTGCCATTGTACCAGGAAGACAAAAGAACACTCCAAGCAACCCAGAGAAAATGTTATGGAAAAGTCATTGAATGGGTACAAAAGAAATTCCCAGGCACTGAGCATCCTCCAGAATTTCAGTTAAATCCACCTTCAAGAAATAGAGGGAATACAGCACATGTCTAAATCTGCCTCGTCTGTGCAAGAAGGAGACTAGTGAGAGAGTCCACCAAGACACCCATGACTACTCTGAAGGAGCTCCAAGCTTTAGCAGCTGAGATGGGGGAGACTCTGCCGGGTTCTTCACCAGTCAAAGCTTTATGGGAGAGTGGCAAAGAGAAAGACACTGTTGAGGAAAACTCAGATTCAATCTGGACTAGAGTTTAACAGAAGGCATGTGGGAGACTCCATGGTCAAGAGAAAGAAAGTTCTGGGTGCTTTTGTCCCTCAGACAGGACGGCAAACTCTGCACATCATCACAAACCCATTATCCCTAATGTGGAGCACGGTGGTGGCAGCATCATGCTGTGGGAATCTTCTCAGCAGCTGGCCCTGGAAGGCTTGTAAAATATAGGAAAATCCAGGAGGAAAATCTTATTCAAGAGAACTACAGCTTAGTAGTAGATTGATTGGGATCTATCCAGACTCTACTAAATACTGGCTTGAAGGGGGTTTATATTTATGCAGTCACTTTTTTTTTGTTTATTTGACCTTACTTTGTAGAAACCCATTTTCTCTCTGAAATTAAACAGGGTTTTTGGTCATTTCTTCTGTCTAAAAAGCAAAATTAAATAGACTATGATTGATTTATAAAATCAGTAAAAGTGTCAAACATCCAAGGGGTTTTGTGGGTAATGTGCCTACTTCACATCTCCATATTTCTATGCAAAACTCACCCCATTACAAAAGTGATAAAGAAGGAGGAATTACAAATGAAGGAAAACTGTACAATCCTGAATTCTAGGCACGATTAGTCGTCACTTGTAATCCAGTTAGGGTGTGATTCAGATTAGGGTCACCTATATTTCTGAGAGTGCAGCCTGCTCTACTGTAAGTGGCTTTGTGGACTCCCTGCTCGATTCCATTAGACAGAGTAAACGTCATTAAGAGAGGAGCTGAAAGAGCAATTTTGTGTCTCACTCCCTCTGCTTTCTCTGTGTACCGTCTGTCACTCCTTTTCATGAGTGATCGTGGCTGCACACAAACACAGGCTCAAACACATTACAGGAGAAAGTAGGGAGCATTCGCCAGACGGCTGTAAATACAAGAGGGACTCATACTAATATTATCTCTTCTCTTTGCTTCCAGGCTTCCTTAGTACCGGAGATCAGTCAGCTAAGGGGAACTACGGCCTCTTAGACCAGATTCAGGCTCTGCGTTGGCTCAACGAGAACATCGGCCACTTCGGCGGCGACCCAGAGAGGATCACCATCTTCGGCTCAGGAGCTGGAGCGTCGTGCGTTAACCTCCTCATCCTCTCACACCACTCAGAGGGTAATCAAAGACTCATTTTTTTCTGATTCTTCTGAAACACTTCCCTTTTTCCTTCAAGCAAAAGGTTCCCACTGGACACGGGATTCCAGAAATATCCTGGTCTTATTTTTGTATCGGTAATAGCCCGGATCAGACCCTCTGAATGACTCATTAACCACACATTTGTTGGTTAATGGGTTGTGGCTGCTTACATGAATTCCACCTGATCCAGTGACATTTCAGAGCCAGCGTCTGATCTTATACCAGAGTAGGCACAACCTATTTTCACACATCATTCTAGTGTATTTAGTCACCATTTTTATTTGGTAGTGATGACACACATGTCCGACTGAGCCTTTAAAAAAAGAACAACTGAAGACTTCCTTTAAATCAGTTCCTGATTCACAAAGCAGGCCTATTTCAGGATCTGCTCCAGTCTGCTGTGCACCAAGCTGTCAATGATATTTGACATTAAATGCTATATTAGGTTAAAGGTGGCTTTCACACTCGGGGCCTGGTCCCAGATCTCAGTGTCCTTAAGCCCGAAGTCCGGTTCGTTTTGGTCAGTGTGAATGCTCACTTGGAGAGAGGATCTCAGGTGGACTGGCATATGAATGTAACCATGCCCGGTTACAGGACAGAGCGCCCTGACCCTATGATGTCATCGTGGAAACAAAACATGCAGTTTGTCCCTGTAAATGAACAGAGGTTGGAGTCAATGAGATGAGATGTAAAGGCAATCAAAGGTTCCTGTGACCTCAAAAACCGCTGTGTCCACTCAGCGCAAGCCCATTTAAGCCTCTGAGCTGCACGTAGATGTGTAGATACGAAGAGTGACGTTGCCGGCATCTCAGAAAGTGATTTTAAAGGTCACATATTATGCAAAACACACTTTTTCAGGCTTTGAAAAACATATGTGTCCCTGGCCTTTCCACAATCAGCCCAAATGTGTGCTGAAACAAGCTGTTTTTAGATTTTCCCCTCATGATGTCATGTAGGGAGTTAGCTCCGCCCCCAGGTTTGGTTGGCCCTCCCCACTTGGAAGAATGTTTCGCCCTCCTCTCCTGATCCTTCTCTCCAGGACTGCCACATCCATTTCCTGAGAGGGGCGGAGTCAGGTAGCTCATTGACATTTAAAGCTACAGACACGGGAACAGCTCGTTCTGAGCAGGGCTGAAACAGAGAAGTTTTTAGACATGGGAAAATCAATACTGGAGTGTTTTTTCAGCAACAAATTTCACGGGCATGTTTTGGGGACCTCTGAGACCAATTTTAACTTGCCTTAAAGGGGTAAAACATGTGACCTTTAAACAGCAGGATGGCCTTTTTTGCTGGGTTTAACCCACTGACTGTAAAAAGAATTGGATGAATCGGCCGTTTGATTACAATAGGCAGACTCAAACAGCTTTTGAAGCCACTCCCCCACCATATTGAAATCGCTGTCTCAACCCAACTTTGGATCAACCTAAGAGCCCGCCCACTGAGCTAGACTTCCTGTCTGCTGAGCTAGCACTAAAGCTAGCCTTCTGGCAGCATCTGCCTGTGCTAGATGTCAATCAAATGTAATAAAGTAATAAAAAAGAGATAAATTAAGGCATTAATGACATTTACACTCACTGACACAGCTACATATGCTCTGAGATTTATTTTCATTCATCCTTCAGTTATGTAATGATCCATAAAATCGTCTTTTTTGAAGTGATGACCATGCCTTCTTGGTCAGCAAGCAGCACTCAACCCAGAATCTCTTCAGCTCTGATGTTCGTTTGACACATCTACCCTCAAAGGAAAACACTTCTTGTCCTTTGAACTGAAGAATTTAAGCGGTCATGTGGCTAATGAGCGAGTCCATGTTTGATCCTGGTTTGTCTATGCAGGATAAAGGACATTAGAAAGCCAACATTACCTCACATTACCTGACATGACAAGAGCCGCTGGCTGTCTTAACATTTCTCCACCACTCTGCAGCAGAATCCTGCCCGCCCCCACTTACCAATCGGAAACCTACATCCATTTGACCTCACGCTCCCCATTACCAGCATCACCCCTTGAGGGCTCCGTGTTAACATTGCTCCACCGTAAGAGAGGGGCCTACGGACCAATCGACTTTGATCTGAAGTAAGATCAGTGAGGCTGGCGACCTGCAGCCAAATGGCCACACACTCGCTCGCCTTTGATCGCGCCGTTCTTGAAGCTGTCCTCTTCCAGTCGTAGCTTGTCGGTTCCCGACGCTGCTCGAGGACTCTCCTTCAATATCTCCCTCCTCTGTTCAGTCTCTGTGTTACACACAAACCGCCAAGGACAGGAACAGGGAGAAAATGGTGGGTGAAAAGAAAGGCAGAGATTAGAGACAGTGTGTTCACACAGCTACACATCTGTTTCAATCAGGACTCTGTGCCTCTGCGTGCGTGTGTGCCTCTTTCTGTGTAAGTCTGACAAACCAAAAAGACGTCTGACATGTCTCTAACTCTGTCTCATTCTGTGTGGAGAGATGTGCCTTGAAAGCAAATGTATATCTTCAAAGCGTGAGTGAGCATCTGTATGCTGTTGCCATGTAACCTTGTGCATTTAACACCACCTCTGCAGCTGTCACTGATGTCTGTTAACTCTTCATGCTACACAGGCACACCCAGCCTTTCTCCCTGGCATCATGGTAATGTCCACACTATGTGAAGTTGAATAAAAAAGCCCTTTTCTCTTTGATGCGCTCCATACTGGAGTGAACTGGGCTATGATGGGAGTGGCGGCCAGTATTCTGGGATAATTCCCTTTAGAAGTATGAACCCTGCAATGCTTTAAGCAGTGAGGAATATTTTTTATCAAAACTATTAAGGTTTTTTTTTGGTAAGCAGCTAAAACAGTGTTGGCTATGCATATACACTATATGGACAAAAGTATGTGGTCACATCTGTCAATAATAAAAGTCAGGTGTTTTAATCAGACCCCTTACCAATCACCTAATGCCACAGATGTTTGGCACTTAGAATGTTTGCTGTTATAAAATGTATCCAAAATTTGTCCACATTGTAACTCAAAGGTAATCAGGGACTCTCAGTTTTAAGTAGGGGTGACGTCTTTTTTGTATTCATCACAAACTACCACAGTTCGGTGCGTGTTGTCACATGACGGATAAGTCTGAACGATCAAGAAAATGAAAAGAAAAGAAATGTGACCGTATTTACCCATCAAACTCAAGAGTACCTGGATGCATCCGAGGACCTCCACTTACACCGTAAGTTGGAAAATCGCCTCCATATCTCGTCTTCTAATACAAGAAGTCACTTGAACTGAACCTCTTCTTCATTGTTTTCTCCGTGTGTCGCCGCCATGTTAATAGAGGTAAGTCCTCCAAGTAAGGAAATACAAGTAGACGAAAAATGTGCAAGTTTTTGGGTGAACAAGCACAGCGATAACGTTACATTAATTTAAATGAATCCATTTATGATCCAAATTCACATATCACTGAGCTTAGACTTAATATGTGACAGGAGATTGGCTGGCTGGACATCGGCGTCGCCGCCATGTTGCCAGAGGCAAGTCGCAACATCATTCAATACAGTAGACAAGGAGTGTGCAGGTTTTTGGAATAAAAAGCCCAAACGATGAGATAGCATGGATTTTAATGAGTCATTTATAACAAATGATCCATGTTAAAATAATATCTGACAGGGAACATAATAGCAGGATACGCTTTCTTGTACTTTTTAAATAAAAAGATGTACTCCATGATTTAAAATAAAATATTTTTTATATAATACAGTTTCGTATATGTATAGATATTTTTTATTTTAAATCCATATTTAAATATGTATATATTAATCTGATCGTTTGAGCTTTTTATTCCAGTAACTTGCATAACATGGCCTTTTTCACGCGTATACGAAGTACATCCAGTTCAGCCAGTTTGTGCCGGACCACTTCCACCAAAATGGACCATCTGCACGATAAAGCCATATATGACTTCTTTATACATACTTATATTTCACTATCAGGTATTATTTTTATATGAATCATTTATTGAATGATTCATTAAAATCCATGTAATCTTGTCGTTTGAGCGTTTATTCTGCAAATGTGCGCAATCCTTGTCTACTGTATTGAATGACATGGCGACTTGCCTCTGGCAACATGGCGGTGACGTCAGCATCCGGGCAGCCGAACTCCCATCGCATATTATGTCTGTGCAAAGTGATATTTGAATTTGGATCATAAATCAAATTAGAAAAATCAATGTAATGTAATCGCTGTGCTTGTTAGTCTGAAAAGTCATATATTTTTCCTCTACTTGTATTTCCTTATGTGACGAACTTGCCTCTATTAACATGGCGGAGATGCAGAAAACAACAAAGAAGACGTTCAGTTTAAGTGACTTCCTGTATTAGAAGAAGAGATATGGCAGCGCTTGTCCAACTTCCGGTGTGAGGTGGAGGTCCTCTGATGCATCCAGGTCTCTCCAAAATTAGATGAAAAAGGGCAAAAACTGGTTTAAGTGGCAAAAATGGGCGTGAATAGTGATATAACGGAGTTAAAATGTGGCTGAAATGGCTTTAAATTAGCAAAAAAGAGTTAACTGAGAGAGAGAAAATAGGAAAATACTGGCAGAAATTGGTTAAACTAGCAAAAATGGGCATGTCAAATGGTGAAATGGGGTTGAAATAGTAAAAATTGGGTGTAAAAAGTGGTAAAAAGTAACCTTGCAAAGCAGATGGAAATGCCCGTTTCCTTGTTTTTCACTGGCGAATCCATCTTGTTAAGCACCCGTCTGAACCGTTTGGGTCCGGTTAGCCAGCAACAGGACCAATCAGCAACGAGGGGCAGTACTTTCAGCAGTGTCGTTACGCAAACAAGCAGCAGCAAGAGCTGGTGCAGTTATGGAGGAAGAGATTAGCGTGGATGCTGCCAAAGCGCCAGTTTTATCAGAACTTGATGACATGTCTTCATGAAAAGAAGAACAAAGAACAGCAGTGACTTGTTTTCTTTTCAAAAACAACAAAAGTCAGTACTAATATGTCTGTAGTCGCCATGTTTCGCGTTAATCCTTGGTAGCAGCGCAAGCCGCTAGACTGCTGCTTCATCACGTTGTGTTGCTCTGTTTGGCCCGTGGAGATGTGACAGACAGAACGTTCATCCAAGCACACTGAGTTTTTTTCAAATCCTCTGCCTTTTCTCTAACGTTTCCTATTGAAGCTTTCCCAGATGGATGTGTGAAACACATCCATCTGGCGTGTCAGGTTAGGTAAAAAGGGCTTAATAGTAGCAATAATGGGTCAACAGAAGCAACGTTAATGCTTAAGTGGCAAGAACTGATTTAAAAGTGACAAAAACAGGCAGCAAAAAGTCATGGAAAGAGATTAAAACAGACAAAAATAGGTGTTAAATGGTAAAAATGTGTTAAAACTGGTGTAAAGTGGCAACAGTGTAATTAAAAAATATACCTAGTTTTTCAGGGCAACTGGAGACCCCCTCTCAGTGTCTCCCCCAAGGTTGAGAAACAGTGCTGTACAGTTAAGACATGCTTACTCCTCTAAAAGAGGCAAGTCAACACTGTGTTAATAGGGCTGCACATGCTGTTTCTATTCCAGGACGCATGCACTACCATTGGAGGTCACTGCACTCGGCTCAGCAATGAAATAGTCTCTGCATGGACAGCCCTTTTAAGGTTAACAAAACAAGCTATCAGCTAGCATTCTTAAGAGTTTTACTCTAACATCAAGAGGGTCAAGCTTGTCCTCTTCAACGCTTTAGCCCTCGTTGCTAAGCTAAGGTGAGCTGACTATGACCAGCTTGAGCTCTTTGCTTATTTCTGATTCTAAACGTAGAAGTTGAACTATTAAACCTTCAGTTTAAGTCATTTTCTTTTCTCTTTTAGCCATTTTTTCTTGTCTGTTAATGTTGGCATGTGAGCTAGTATTGATGGTGATTAATTATTGTATTTCTGGTGAGCCCACTGTAGCAGCAGAGGGACCCTAAAGGTTGGGGAAGCCTGTATTAACCTCGTGTTTCCTGTTGTTGACAACCAACCTCTTCACACTGCCATCTGTCTGTTCTCGTGTATCTGCATTGTCATCATCTCGTCATCATCGTCCTCATCTTCATCAGCATCTAACGGTGTAACATCAGCCCTCTAGACGCCGCCTGTCTGTCATGCCCCCCCCCCACTTCTTCCCCGCCAGGGATGCTAGGTAAGGAGTCTGTCATCCCAACCCTTAAGGGACACCAATCATGTCAACAACACAGCGTCACAAATCAACCCTGACAGCAGAGACGTGCAGGATGGATGGCAGGAGGGATGTGGCAGACAGGGTGGAGGGAGGGATTGTAAGTGATCTGATATGATGAAGGGCGGGGGGCAAATAGAAGGGGAGACAGGAGCCACAGATAAGTTTTTAAGAGAAGAGAGGAGGTAGAAGCACTGTTTAGTAAGAGAAACATGTAGGGGAAATTGGAAAAAAAAAGCTCTGAAGTGGCCAAAAAGAGGAAGGTACTGAGCAGGGAAGGCAAGAGGCACTTAGGGAGTGACAAAGAAACTGATTTTGAAGACGAATGAAACACTACCTACCCCCCATCTCTCTCTCCCTTTCATTCCTTTCCCCCTCTGCTTCTCTCACTGCAGATATGTAGGTATAGCTGTTTCCCAGCTACTTCTTCCTATAATTGATTTCCCAGGGAAAGGGGGGCTCTGCAGCTCTGCTTAATAATTAACTGACCAATCTGTAGCCCAGGAGAGGAAAGAGAAGGGAAAAAAGGAGCGCGAGAGGAAACGAGCGAGGCAGGCGGCCCCTTAACGAGCCACTTGAGTGGTTCAAATGGCACAGGACAGGCAGAGCTAAGAAGACAGAGAGAGACAAAGTGGAGGAGAGAAAGGGAGAAACACAGCAAGAATCAGTGTGAGAGAAGAAGCAGCCAGCGCAAGACAGAAGAAAATGGCGTTTCTGACGTCTCAGATAAACTTTTCCCCACTCCTGCTTCTTATTTTTGGAATTGCAGGCATACAGCATGCTCTGTTTGAGAGTCTGTGTCTGCAGTCTAATCCTGTATGCACCAGCTTAGCTCAGGTGAAATGATAAGTGAATATTTGGAATATTTTCCCTGAGAATAAAACCTTGAGTTGTAAAAAAGAGAAAGTGATATCCTCCATCCTGCTGTTAAAAATGCCAAACACTGACATGAGACCAGATTTTAGAATGTCAGAAGACAAAATTTGACTGTAGATCAGGAAATTAATTGCTCATATCCTCCATTTTACCTTCCAGGTCTGTTCCACAGAGCTATAGCCCAGAGTGGAACTGCCATCTCCAGCTGGTCCGTCAACTACCAGCCTCTCAAATACACAAAGATCCTCGCCCGAAAGGTCGGCTGCACCTACACGGAGACGGCTGACCTGGTTGACTGCCTCAGGCGCAAAAACTTCAGAGAGCTGGTGGACCAGGACATCCAGCCAGCCCGCTACCACATCGCGTTTGGACCTGTGGTGGACGGAGACGTGGTGCCGGACGATCCTGAGATCCTCATGCAACAGGTGAGGATCCTGCAGTAGGCAGCCATGTTGGTACTGGATTTATTGGGCTTAGAGGTGCTACAACAAACTCCTTCAAGTTCAGTTAACACATGCAGGTAATGTGGTTGAAAACCGATGTACTCTTACATGTCAGTTGGACCCAAATTGGATTAGGTGTTCTGTGAAAGCTTCACAGTTTAGTAGAGTCATCTGCTGCAATCACAGCTCTGAGTCTGTGTGGATGGGTCTCAATCAGGTTTGCACATCTGGACTTAAAATCATCTCTGTGTAGCTTTCTCTGTCGGATCTTAAAAATAAACTTCCCCAAGCTGTAGTTCTCTTCCACACTGAAAAAGGTTGCCTTCCAGATTGTTCCATATTTTTGCCACCTTCATTTTACCCTCTACCTTTCCAAGCCTTCCAGGGCCGGCTGCCTAGAACCATCCCAACAGCATGATGCTGCCACCACCATGCTTCACAGTGGGGATGGTGTCCATCCCCTGACTTTTACCTTTTCTCTGAGTTGCTTGGAGTGTTCTTTTGTCTTCATGGTGTAATGGTAGCCAAGAATACTGATTAGCCCCATTTCACTAATTGTGAGACTGTTAGCACCAGTTGGTTGGACCTCTGTTGAATTAAGTCAGTCACTTTAAAGGGGGTGAATATTTATGCAGTCACTTATTTTACATTACAGATTTTTGTTTGACGTTCTTTTTTAAAAATCTGTTTTCACTTTGACAGTAAAAAGGGTTTTTTTGTCAAAAAAGCCAAACTATATCAACCATTATTAATCTATGAAATCAATAAAAGAGTGAAACACCCTATAGGGGGTCACTACTTTTTATGGGCACAGTATATAAGGTCAAATTTCACACACATTTTCATCTTTTAGACCTTGGAGTGCACACACTAGATGCCTTGGCCAGACTCTGAGACCACACACCTGCCTCACGTCTGTCATAACAGTCTCACTGTGAGGATTCCCACTACACGAGAGCTCACAGATTATCAAGTGAGCAAACGGGATGTCCGAAAAACCAACACAGAGGATGATTGAAATACTCAGCTGTGTAACAGTTGAAGCAAAAATAAAAAAACGAGTGTCAGAATAAGAATAAAGTCCTGGCTGAGATGAAGATGAAGTTTATCTTGTGTTTTTGAGCTGCAAAAATAGTTTGCAGTAGTTTGAAAAGGTGGTTGATAGAGCTACATCTCATCCAGTAACAGGAGTATGAGGTAGACAATAAGCACAACTTTTTCAGCACCTTTTTTCCAGTCTATCCTCTTAGTTCCACTTCAAAAAAATCACAATCTGTAAGTAATAATAAGAGGTGAGCATCAAAGGTTTTTGGCTTATTTGATGGGAGAAATTATCTGCATTACAAAGAATAAAATTGAGCTTTTGTCGGGATGTAATTGACAGCACTGATTTTAAAAACAACAGAAGTGTTAACAGGTTTAGCAGCTCTGTTTTTGTACTTTTGATTTGAAAGCCTCAAATGAAAGCTATGAGATGCTTTTGAAGTAAACAGACTGCAGTGAAACAGACAAATCTCTTCAGCTGGTGTTGTACAATATGTTTTAGAGTGTTCTTCAGAACGGTTGATTGGAGAAATATATGAACTACAGATTTATTGTTTCAGATATTTGTTTTGGTTTTTGATTCACAAACATACACAGAGACTGAAAACCTGTTCAGTTTAATCACTAAAACTGTGTTCCCACTATTTCTCCACCAGGGGGAGTTCTTAAACTATGACATCCTAATAGGAGTGAACCAAGGAGAGGGGCTGAAGTTTGTGGATTACAGCGAGGACGATGAGGGCATCTCTGCAGCAGCATTCGACTACACCATCTCTAACTTTGTGGACAACCTATATGGCTACCCTGAGGGTGAGAAGAGCCAGCATTTGACTCCTTCAGAGCTTTCCAGTGTCACTGTTGCTTATCATTGCCCCCTCCTATGTGCATGGCATCATACATCATGTATTTTCTGTATTAGAATGAGTCTTTCAAATGACTATAGGTGAACATTAAGGAAAGGGAAAAAGACATACTGCTCATGAGCAAAGCCCTATCATCTAGATCAGTGTTACTCAACCCTGCTCAACCAAAGAGCCAAATTGTTGAAAAATACCTTTGCAAGAGCCACAATCTAAGTGGTGAAAAGTGGATGAAAGAGGTAATAAAAATAAGTGGAAGCTGGCAAAATAGGTGAAAAAGCCGCAAAAAAAAAAGTGGCCAAAAATGGGTGAACAGGGGTAAAATAAGCAGAAAAGGGCAGGGTGAAAAGTGACAAAAGATGTGAAGGAAAAAGTGGCAGAAATGGGTGAGACAAGGCAAAATAACAGATTACAGGTGGCAATATTGGTGAAAAAAAAAAAGGTGGCAAAAAATGAGTGAAAAGTGGGAGTGCAGATGGCCGAGTGGTTTAAGGCGCTACCCATGTACGCAGGCAGCCCGGGTTCGAATCCGGCCTGTGGCCCTTTGCCCCATGTCACTCCCCACTCTCTTCCAAGTCCTTCCTCTATCAAATAAAGGCATAAAAAATGCCCAAAAATAAATCTCTAAAAAAGAAAAAAAAAAAAAAGTGCAAAAAGATGGTAGAAAATGGGATGTAATGGCAAGAAGCACCTTAAATGGACAAAAGGTGGCAAAAAGGGAAAAGATGGGGAAAAAAATTGCAAATAAGGGCGATGAAAATATACAGACAACAAATAAAGGCTGAGAATTAAATTTGACAATTATGGCCGCTGTTTAAGTGTGGGAGACAAATTGCAATGGATAATTCTGAGGTCAAAATTTCCCTTTTTAATGGTTTTCTGGGGGAATCATATTTCAAATGTAGACATAAAACAGCCACATGTGGCTCTAGAGCAGGGTTCCCTAATTACTTTTTCCCAGGGGCCAAAATATTTCAAGGACAGAAAGCCGAGGGCCAGACATTTAAATTTTTTTTTTTTTTTTTTAATTTGGACAACATTAAAATTTCTTGGCTTTTCGCATATATATATATGTATGGATGTATGTATGTATGTATGTATGTATGTATGTATGTATGTATGTATGTATGTATGTATGTATGTATGTATGTATGTATGTATGTATGTATGTATGTATAGATAGATAGATAGATAGATAGATAGATAGATAGATAGATAGATAGATAGATAGATAGATAGATAGATAGATAGATAGATAGATAGATATGCTGTCATTGTATCAGGTGGCAATTTTTTCTAACGTTTCTAAGAGTGGAGTATTCACTATAAATACATATTCAACATGACTGTTTTTGGCTTTAAAACGACAACCTGTTGTCCACAATATCTGATCTGATCTCCAGATTATTTCACCTGACCTGGGATCAGTGCACAGAGTCCAGAAAGAGAGAGATAGGAGGATCCTGCTAAGATGTTTCCCTGACTACTGCGCTATTACTGCTCAAAGAGCTATAAATCCTCACCTACTGAGTGAAAACTTGACCTAGAAGCACATGTCTGAGCCACAACAGTCTTTCTTCTCCATGTCTGTTCTCTCTGAATCCCCCTGACTTTCCTGCCTGTCATGAAGTGCCGCATCTCCGTGTGTAATTATGTCTTCTAGCGCTGCAACAAGACCAAAAATGCTGACTTCTCATGTCATATTACAGCCTGTGTCTAGGTTAGGATTACATTTTTAGTTACAAAAAATTTGTCCTTTCATTATGAGAGTATTTTCCTTTCTATAATTATAGAAAGATCACTATAAAGAGTGAAAATGTGTATTTTAAACACATAAAAAGGTAAATATCAACAATGAGTATATTCTTAAACATTTCCATCTTTTTTTACAAATGTCTCACGGGCCAGACGACACCTGCTGGTGTGCCAGACGTGGCCCCGCGGGCTGCCATTTGGGGATGGCTGCTTTAGAGCCACGCGTTGAGTATCACTGTTCTCGATGATCTTACACTGCAGTCGGCCTCTGCCTTTGGCCTTTTAGGCTCTGTGGGCACTGATGTAGTTTCCCATCATCCCCCAGGCAGCTAGATCCCAACCCCAGCACTGCTGTTTCAAACAGATCAGCCTGCAACCCTCTCATAGCGGGCTAAGGTCTAAACACATTTAAACAGTAGGACCCCACTTCCTCTCAAGAGCTTGTCACTCAGCTGTTCTGACATTTGATATCTAATTTTAAGCTTTTTGTTGTCTATTCTGCAGTTCCCCTTCACACATAGACGCCATTATTAGTCGTTCCACTTCCTCATGTCTTCCTCCACTCTCTTGTCCCATCCCTGTCATGAGTCTTTTCTGAGCTTGTTCTAAATTTCTTTTTCTAAACAGGCAGAGACATCCTAAGAGAGACCATCAAATTCATGTACACAGACTGGGCAGACAGGGACAACGGGGACATGCGGAGGAAGACCCTGCTAGCTCTGTTTACTGACCACCAGTGGGTGGCGCCAGCAGTGGCCACCGCAAAACTCCACGCAGAGTTTCAGTCCCCGGTTTACTTCTACACCTTCTACCACCACTGCCAGACGGAGACACGACCAGAATGGGCCGACGCCGCCCACGGAGATGAGATACCGTATGTGTTCGGCGTGCCTATGATCGGCGCCACTGATCTGTTCCCGTGCAACTTCTCAAAGAATGACGTGATGCTGAGCGCCGTGATCATGACTTACTGGACCAACTTTGCCAAGACTGGGTAGGTCTTTTCATGATTATTTTCCATTTTCATATTGGTTAAAGGCAAATCATTATTCAATCAACTAATCAATCAGACTTTGAAAAATTAATAAAAAACTGTTATTTCAAGATACTTGAAAAAGAAGGCTGTTCTAGACCGTACTCTGTGTTGTAGCCATCATTAATAATTAGTATTATAATAAAGACTGTTAAAAAACTGTAAAAGACACTTAACCCCAAGTTGCTCTCATGACCTCGTCACATATGCCTGCAGTGTGTGAAAGGGTGTAAACAGGTAAGTTTGACCAACGTTTTTTGGAGCTTTGAGTCGTCAGATGACTTGAAGTGCTACAATAAGCTTAAGTCTGACAGAGGGACATCTGGGTCCACCTGTCAGAAATTCCCTACCCCCTGTAGGATGCATGCACTAGCCACTATACTGCTAGTACCCCTCCAGTAATCAGGTTGAACTGTTTTCAGTGGTTTTACCCAGTTCACTGGAGAAATGTTACTATGCAAAGTGGACCTCATAAACAAAATGTTGGAAATGTTGTTAAAAATGAAGGCTGTTAGCTCATGAATGAAAACTTAGAGCACAATATACGGGGCCGTATGCGATTTCAAATGTTATGAATAAGCCCTCAATGAGAAACCTTCTAACATTGCATCTTTGTCCTCCACCAGGGATCCAAACCTACCAGTCCCCCAAGACACCAAGTTCATTCACACAAAGCCCAACCGCTTCGAAGAGGTCATCTGGACCAAGTTCAACTCAAAGGACAAGCAGTACCTCCACATTGGCTTAAAACCTCGTGTTAGAGACAACTACAGGGCCAACAAGGTGGCCTTCTGGCTAGAACTAGTTCCCCACCTCCACAATCTCCCTGACCTCTTTCCCACCACTACCCGATCACCATCAGGCCCGGGCCCTGGAACCCATAGACCCTGGCTCAGAACACCCGGCCCTCGCACCACCCGCCATCCTTACCCTACCTTCCCCTCTGATCCGGAGCCTGAGGGTTCAGAGCGTCCACCACAGGACCTCTTCCCCGGAGACACCCGGGACTACTCCACTGAGCTGAGCGTCACAGTCGCCGTGGGGGCGTCGCTCCTCTTCCTCAACATCCTGGCCTTTGCCGCTCTCTACTACAAGCGTGACAAGCGGCACGAGATGCGGCGCCACCGGCTGTCTCCCACACGGGGCGGACCCGCCAATGACCTGGCGCACAGCCAGGAGGAGGAGATCATGTCATTGCAGATGAAGCACTCGGAGCACGACGCCCACCATGACATGGAGCCGCTCAGGCCTCACGACATCCTCCGGCCCGCCTGCCCGCCTGACTACACCCTGGCACTGCGCCGCGCCCCGGACGACGTCCCGCTGATGACCCCTAACACCATCACCATGATCCCCAGCACCATCACCAGCATGCAGCCCCTCCACGCCTTCAACACATTCCCCTCCACCGGCCACAACAACACCCTGCCCCACCCCCACTCCACCACCAGGGTATAGTAGGGACTGGCCCGTCACAGCGCCACCTAAGGACCAGGAGGACTGGCTCTTTATCTGGAAGGGAGGCCTCTGGATGTGGGCCTTTATTCTGCTCTCGTATTCTTTTGTTTCTCCAAAAAGAACTCCACTTCCTTCGTCATGTGCTGTCAAACTTAGCAGCTCCACTGGTGGCATGTGGAGACGTGAACTGAACTGCATGACAGCAGATGATCAGTCTGGGGCTGATTTAGATCTTTTAAAGATACTCTTTTCAAAAGTCTGCTGTTTCCAGACTTAAGCCCCCATGACATTTGTCAAAGGGACGAATGCTTTTCGCCACTTGCTGTTTTCCCTTTTTTACTATGGCGTCTTCTCTTTTTTCTCTCCCTTGTGTGTTACGTGCATATATCGTTCCCTTTTCTACATCTGTGTCTTATCTCGGCTTTGTTGCTCTCATTCGACATGTGATTCTCTCCCTTTGCTCTGAGGATTAATAAACGACTGAGCTGTAGAAAGGGGCATGGGGTACATGCAGTTATCATATAGCTATGAGAACATCGATATCTGACACTTTCATTCTACCAGCATTCTTGGTGCCAAGTACGTACTGCTGTGTTTGCTTTCTCATCAAGGGAGAAAAATCTAGAGATAATTCTAGAGTATTCCTATTTACTCTCAATTAACAGATGCTGTGTGTTCTCATGACAAAGTGCCAAACTGGCCCTTGATTGTGTTTTCATTTTTTCATTTTCTGTTTGTTTTTTCAGGCATTTGTTTAATCGTTGTTTTTTTGTGGAAAGATTTTCTTTGCTGAAAATATAGATATAGAGAAATGATATTATATATAGTTCTATATAAATGTGTACAAAGGAGAAAGTATATAAATGGGTTTTCTCAGTGGGGGATCTATGCATGAATTATTTTTTAAGGTGATGATGGGGGAAAGGACACTGTATCTGTCAATGCACGTTTCCCAAATCTAATCAAATCATATCGGTCCAGTCTGGATGTTTTCTTTATTTCTTTTACGTCACACTGGAGAGTGACGTCACGTAACGTCACACCTGAAGTCATTGCCACAAATCTAAAAAGATGTCGGGGTTAAATTAACATTCTCCTTCATGCTTTCATTCTGGAGTACCATTTTTATGCATCCGATTGTTTTTAGGGTACCAAATCTGTCGTTGCAGCCTGCCTGCTCAAAATTATTTTTATATTTCAGCGAGCAAAGCGGAGACAGGCAGCCTCTGCTCTTTCACGCGCACCTTCCTCCGCCTGTCTGCAGCCCTATTTCCAGCACATGCATATTCTGTTTGATGTGTGCCTGTGAGAGAATGTGTGTGTGTGTGTGTGTGTGTGTGGAAGTGCTTCACATTGGCGTCTCTAATTAGAGAGCGCCGAGATAGAGAGGCAGACAGGCGGGATCACAATCATGCCGAAAACTAAAGACTCCAAAAAGAGCTTTGTATCCAGACATTCTCTTCTCTTCTCTCCATCTGTACACTTACTTATGTTAACAGCTGACACTCACAGTGTGGTTAACTCCCCCCGCTACCCCACAAAAAACATCAGACATCACAGTGTCAGCACTGCTCTACACAATTTCTGACCTCAGTTTGGCTCTGCTTTTATCCTCGCATTCAAAGGTTAGCTCACGAAGCTTGCAGCTTTGTGTGAGCTCATCAGATGTAAATTAAACTCTAAGCACACTGAGGGTAACCTGTGGGCCTCTGCAGCCTGCAGATGAAAAAAGGGACTTGGATCTCCTAAACAGGGTAAAAGCAACACTGCAACAAACTGCTGTTTGTGATTCTGCTCAGATAGAGATGTGCAGGTCTACAGCTCAGTCATGCCCCCCTCTGATTCTCCACTTTGGATCTCGAAACGTGGATTATGGGTAATAAATAATGTTAGCTGAGCTGGTGTGCTGTTGTTCGAGCCCACAGGAACGCGTAGTAGCTGACATGGGAGAAAGTTAGTCACCGGTGCTGTCTTTGCTTGTGCTCTAGCTTTAGCCTGTTTGTTTGTTTTCTATTTTATTACTGCCTAACGGGATGGTAGGGGAGGGCTGCTCCTGTCCGAGGTTTTTTAAGGCCACACAAAGGGAAATGTGCACAATGTAGAGGACAAAAAGACTGATGGAAAAGATGACAGTGGACAGTAGAGCAAGGAAAGGGGCACACTGTGGAAAACAGACTCTGGTAGGAGAACGGGAAAAGACTCACAGCCTTAAATGTTGAAATCAAAATCAAACAAGAGGACAATGAAGAACATTCAAAGGCCGTCTTTCTACCCACAATGTTTCCCAGAAGGATACCTGCTCAGAGGATCCGATCAGATCCATGTGAACCCTTTTGTACTCACTCCTGTGCTTATGGAGCCAATGAGGGACTGTGAAGAAACCTCACAACAACATAGCCACAACCACACCACTGGGCGTAAGAACAGAAACAAGGTGTCGAGTTTGGTCTGGTCTTTTTCCTTGTCTATTTTATAAGCTAACACTAGAGGGCGCCATTGTGACAGATTGCAATCTGCACACTGAATGAACTGGATATGAGAGTAATCCCACAGTGGGTGGCTGAAAAGAGACACACAACATCTGGAGGAGGATCAAACTGTACATTTTTAAGTGTAAGAATCAAACAGACAAAATATTTGTAAATATTAAGTTTCTTGTTTGTTTATCTTTTTTTTTGAGTGAATGAATGAAATGCTTTTTTTGTGACAAAAGACAACAGGTGCAGTTTGCTGGAACTACGGCCACTAGCTTGAGGATTTTTAAATTCATCAGTGAGTAAAACCTGCTTAGCTTTTAAACTTTCCATGCCATGATCAAATAATCATCAGAATCAGCTTGTTCTCTTGTTGCCCACTGATAGTATTAGTGGGCTTTGTGTAGCATTATTATTTCTAACCAGGAAGGTCACTGTAGCAGATATTCATCCCCCAATGAGAGTGTAAATGCTGTTAGCATTTGCTAATTCCCAACAAATATTAACATATTCACCTCTCTATGTCTGTTTTTCCTCCTTTTATTTAAAACCAAACCTGATCCAAATATACTCCTGATAAATCAGCTGCATGATCTGTGCAACTTTAGAGTACTTGTGGGAACATCAGAGAGGTTCAAAAGCCAGTTTTCAAAGCTAACTGGTTTACTGAGACACTAAAAGTGCAGTCATGTAAATATTAGCCCCCCTTACATGTAGCAGTGTTTACATGTAGCCACTCGATCACATGTGAGACAGACATGAGGGCTTTGATACCATAAGATGCCTCAACTCCTGGTGTGAGATCACCCTGCTGGTCTCGTTGCTCCCTCCACACACTGTGCTACGTCGGGGTCACGGAGCTCGCATTGACCTTAGAGTCAGGTGATGTAGCAGTGAACAGTTAAAATCCTTTCAGACTCTGATTGTGTGTGTTGAACGGTGGATCCACCTCTCTAAGATGAACCCGTATCATTCTGGTTTTAGACCCTGACTATGACAAATGACAAATACACGCTCGAATCTTCAGCTTGGTCTCCATTGAAAAGTTGCACCTGTTGTCTTGTTTTTACATTCTTTGTTGAACTCAGAAACCCAAGACTTGAGATGAAGAAAAATGTTAAATAATGGAGTTTTAAAAAAGATGATTATTAAAAAAAGTATAGTAAAACTATATAAATAAATGAGGTGATGATATTTCTGTTTACTTTAGAAGTTATTATACACTGTATGCTGTGATTCTGATCTGGGAAACATTAAAGACATTCATAGCCAGTCTGATGATTCTGCCTCTTTATTTTTAACTGCAATTAATCTCAGGATGTCTGAAATTAATCAAAATCAGTTGCACTTTTTATACTGCATTTTAAAATTCTAACTTTTGCATTCAAAACTGTTCATGTGTCATTTGCATTGATTAAAATGGAGGTTCACAACCTGCTGTTTAGATACAGACCTGCTTTTATACAATTTATACAACAGTGAGGCCAATTCCTTTAGTTTTTTTTTTTTTTTTTTTTTTTTGTAGACTGAAAACATTTAAATTTGACACAAAAAGGTGAATATGAGACTAGAGGTCAACATTTCATCTTTTATTTCCAGGTATTTACATCAGGATCTGATGCACAACTCAGCAGATATCATTATTTGTAATGGAACACCAAATTTTTAGGTGAGCAAAAGTATTGGAACAGATAGACTTGAAACAGATTAAAGTGAATAAGATTCAATATTTAGTTGTAAATCCTTTTCTTGCATTAACTGCATAAATCCTTAAACAGGCCATTCATGTGCAAAAACCCTCCAGTGTGGCTGAGTTAAAACAATTCTGTAAAGAAGAGTGGGCAAAAATTCCTCCACAGTGATGAGGAAGACTCATTGACAGTTGTCATGAATGCATCCAGCTGTTGAAGGGTGAAACAACCAGGTATTAAGTTAAGGGCGCAATGTCTTTTCCACAGAGGACCAGGTATACGTTCTTATGTTCTGAAACATTTCAGTGTGACAAATGCTCTGTATGTCATTACATACACTATATTGCCAAAAGTATTTGCTTACCTGCCTTGAATGGCATATGAACTTAAGTGACATCCCATTCTTAATCCATAGGGTTTAATATGACATCGGTCCACCCTGTGCAGCTATAACAGCTTCAACTCTTCTGGGAAGACTTTCCACAAGGTTTAGGAGTGTGTTTATGGGAATTTTTCACCATTCTTCCAGAAGTGCATTTGTTAGGTCACACACTGATGTTGGATGAGAAGGCCTGACTTTCAGTCTCCGCTCTAATTCATCCCAAAGGTGTTCTATCAGGTTGAGGTCAGGACTCTGTGCAGGCCAGTCAAGTTGATCACACCAAACTCTCTCATCCATGTCTTCATGGAGCTTGCTTTGTGCACTGGTGCACAGTCATGTTGGAACAGGAAGGGGCCATCCCCAAACTGTTCCCACAAAGTTGGGAGCATGGAATTGTCCAAAATCTCTTGGTATGCTGAAGCATTCAGAGTTCCTTTCACTGGAACTAAGGGGCCAAGCCCAGCTCCTGAGAAACAAGCCCACACCATAATCCCCCCTCCACCAAACTTTACACTTGGCACAATGCAGTCAGACAAGAACCGTTCTCCTGGCAACCACCAAACCCAGACTCGTCCATCAGTTTGCCAGATGGAGATGGGCGATTGGTCACTCCAGTGACAGCATCTCCACTGCTCTAGAGTCCGAGGCAGCGTGCTTTACACCGCTGCATTCCATGCTTTTGCATTACACTTGGTGATGTATGGCTTGGATGCAGCTGCTCGGCCATGGAAACCCATTCCATCAAGCTCTCTACACACTTTTCTTGAGCTAATCTGAAGGCCACATGAAGTTTCGAGGTCTGTAGCCATTGACTGCAGAAAGTTGGCCACCTCTACGCACTATGCGCCTCAGCATCCGCTGACCCCACTCCGTCATTTTATGTGGCCTACCACTTGGTGGCTGAGTTGCTGTCATTCCCAATCACTTCCACTTTGTTATAATACCACTGACAGTTGACTGTGGAATATTTAGGAGTGAGGAAATTTCACCACTGGACTTGTTGCACAGGTGGCATCCTATCACAGTACCACGCTGGAATTCACTGAGCTCCTGAGAGCGAGCCATTCTTTCACAAATGTTTGTAGAAACAGTCTGCATGCCTAGGTGCTTGATTTTATACACCTGTGGACATGGAAGCGACTGGAACACCTGATTTCAATTATTTGGATGGGCGAGTGAATACTTTTGCCAATATAGTGTCTCCCAGGCCCTTCATTGTTGCAGCTACCAAGGTGCACAAAACAAGCGCACCTCTTCAGCGATGCCGTCATTCCCAGGGTAGTTATGAATGAACAGATTACCTGAGGGGCGGGGTTTATACATTTACTATATTTCTGTTTCTGAAAAAAATCATTCAGTCATGTAAATAAACATGCATAAAGATCAGAAAAGATTCTGTCTTCTTTAAAACTTCAGGTGTAGCACAATATTCATCATAGAGTTCCTTTTCCAGGAAGTGGCCCCATTCCGAACTAATTGATTAGCCCTAAAATAGTGTTTAAATGGAAGGGAGAATCCAACCTCCATCTGAGGAAACAAGCTCTAGTGTACGCTACAGTTGTAGTATCATGTTTTTATTATTAGCTGTCTGCCATTACCACACTGTAATCCACTATCATGGTGATTTGATCTCTCTATACACGCTGGATCTACCTTCATATAATTTGCTATGCTCTGAAAACATCAGGAGCTTGGACCTACTGTGGGCCAGGAATCCTCCCTAGAGAATTTTTTGGACCATCAAATTCTTTTTTGATGCTGTTTTATGCACCTTTTCACATTTCACCCGTACTCATTTCAACATGCCTCGAGGTATTTTAGTGCACAATGCCCTAGGCAGCCATGCTTTATGGTAAAACCACCACCGCTGTTGATGACTGACTGAAAGTCATTAGTTACTTCACAAAATCTGACCAGGATTTATTCACTATCTACATGTTTACTTCTGATCAGGCTATAAAATATCTGAGTCACTTATCCAAAAGTCACTCTATTCATAATGCATACTCGACAAATCTAATGAGTTACCCATCCTCTAGATGTTAACTTGCAGTTAATCTCACATTTGTTCCCTTGTAATTTTGCCAGATTTACCTCAAAATAAAGAGTCATGTGTTTCATAAACCTTCTGCCATCTTAGTGAAAACACGCCATACATGGAGTAAATGTTTGTTTGTTAGTTTCCCTTATAAATAGAGACTCTTCACATCTCCACTCACCTCAAGCTTAACACAGAGAGGTCAATATTCAACTCATTCATTGTGTACATGGAGTTTTTCTTTCCTGAGGTAAGCCTGCCATCTACTGGCACTGTGGAGCAAAACTCAAACCTCACAAACACATTTCACATCCTTATAACCACACAAAACTGTCACTGCAGCTAAAAGACTAAAGAAATACTAAAACTTGGTCCATCCTGTGATGTTTTCTTTCAGTTCTATTATTTTGTTTTCTCCATTTGGTGAAATATTTGAGGAAAAAGGAATCATGTGACCCATTGGGGAAGGGGAGCATTTCAAAATAAAAGCCTCCATGTCAACACAAGAGCCATCCATTGTGTTTTACAGTATGATAATAGGCCAGATTGCTCGAGATACAGTGCTTAACAAATGTATTAGACCACCTGTCATATTTGTCTCAGAGACCATCCAGCATCATGAAGTGCTTTAACGCGGACTCTTTCATTTTCACTGAGCTCTCCAGGTTTTACCATTTTGAACAGGAATGAGGGATTTCAAACTGAATTCACCCAAATTTGAGTCGGCTCACTGGGCTTCTCTGAGAAGTCAGAAATGAATCAAGCTTAACATTCAACCACTAAAACTTATTTTTCTCTTCAGGAACGCAAGTAAATAACTATAATTTGACATATTATTAAAGAAATAATGTGCTTTACTATTTTTTATGTTTTTTTGTAAATCAGTAAATTTGAAAATTCATGGATAACAATAATAATTATATTTTATCATTAAAAATATCATTTGGGTTAAAGAGCTTCTACATATTGGTGTATTAACCATTGCAGAAACATAAAAAATGATTTTGGTAATTACCAATGCTGTTAATTTAGGGCAGCTGTGGCATAAACCTTACTTTGGTTAGGGTTTGGGTGGTCTAATACATTTGTTAAGCACTGTACATATATGAAAAATGATGTAATTGTTTAGTTCCCAGGCATGTTTTAGTCTCTTTTATCCCAGACTAAGTCAGAGTAGAAGCATCCTGGATAGCTCACTGGGTTACAACACTGACTCTGGTAGAGGAGGCTGGGGGTTCAAATCCCACTCAGGTTAGTGTAGGTGAAAGTTCAGGTACTTAACCAGCTAGGGTACAACAATGCTGGCAAGGGGAAGCCAGGATGCCAGGTCAATATGAGGGTGAGTTCTTCATCACCCCCACTCACTGAGTTTAGTAGGACAGGATGATGAGACAAGAGCAGCTGACCTGAGAGAGAAGACTGTGGCGTCAGTGACCTCCTGAATTGTACTGTACCCGGAGGGTCTAGTTATTTGTTCTCTTGTGTTAAGGTCCGTCCTATTTACTGGAGCACTGAACTATGTTGACATTCTCTGAGAACGTTACAGGATTTGAAGGATTATTCCAGTTTTTAGTCAAGCCCTCAGGCATTGCTAGGGAAAAGGAATTGTTGCTTTAGTGAAACTTTCTATTTTGATCACAAAACATATAAAATGATAAATTTGTGTTTTTTTTTTTTTCTTTTTTTGCAAGTGACCATGGCATAAAGTGATTTGATTTGGAAAGTCATACACACATCTCTGTAGAAGACCTCCCAGCTGACAATGCATATCAGAGGAAAAACCAAGACAGGATTGTTGTCAGGCACAGATCTGGGGACGGCTACAAAAACTTCTGCTGCACTGAAGGTTCCCTAGAGCTCAGTGGCCTCCATAATTCTCAAGTGGAGGAAGTTCAGCACAACAAAGAGTCTCCAAGAGCTTTTTATTTATGTGCTAAACTTTTCAAAACCTGCTGATGTCACATGACAAACATGTGCACACACATATGCACATAGATCTACATAAGAGTTTTACTAAACAACAAACTCCCATCTGGGTCATAAAAATTAGACGAATCCAAAATTAAATTCATGATAATTAAAGTGAAAATTTGATTTCAAAAACTAATCCAGTCACCAGAACAGACTAAAATATTATAAGCCAAATAAACTTTTAACCCTAACTTACCCTGAGTAGGAGGTGATGAGAGCAGGAGCAGCAGAGACAGGAGGACGTGAATGTGCTTCCAAAACTCACTCACCAAATCTACATGTACATGATCAAACACTGATATAAGACAACAGGGGGAGTGTTTATGCCTTCTGAACACCTCCATAGTTCATCATCATTCTGCAAACAGAAATGTAGAAATGATTAGAAGAGCTGCTATGCTAACATTTGTCCACTAGATGTCAACATTTCTAATAAAAGAGCAGTTCTGACTGTAGTAGAGAAGAAACATCAGAAGGACCTGCAGCACATGTGAATGTATCTGCTGAGGGCTACTGAGCTCAGCAGTTTGTGTTTATATGAAAATCAGACAACAGTGGAAAAACAAAGAATTATTTCTTAAGCACTCATTTTGTGACACACTTTAACTAATTAACTGAAAACACCTGCAAATGTTTCCTGAGTCTTTAAATGGTCTCTCAGTCTGGGTCAGTAGGCTACACAATCATGGGGAAGACTGCAGACTGGACAGATGTTCAGGAGATGATCACTGACACCCTGCACAATGAGGGAAGACACAAAAGAAGCTGGTTGTTCACAGAGTGCTGTATCCAAGCACATGAATGGAAAGTTGAATGGAAGGACAACATGTGGTTAAAAAAAAGAAGCACAGGCAACAGGAATAACCGCAGCCTTGAGAGGACTGTGAAACGAAGCCCATTCAAGATGACACAGAGCTTCTAGAGCCACCACAGGACAGAAGAGACTGGGCCGTTGCTCAGTGGTCCAAAGTCCTCTTCTCAGATGAAAGCACATTTAGCATGTCATTTGGAAATCAAGGTCTCAGCGTCTGGAGGAAGAGAGTAGCCCAGTGTAAAGTTTCCACAGTCAGTGGTGGTTTGGGGAGTCATATCATCTGCTGGTGTTGGTCCACTGTGTTTTATCAGGTCAAAGGTCAGCGCAGCCATCTACCAGGAAGTTTTGGAGCACTTCATGCTTCCCTACGCTGATACAGGAATCCTGATTTCATCTTCCAGCAGGACTTGACACCTGCCTACACTGCCAAAAGTTCCAAAACCTGGTTTAAGGACCTGGTGTCCCTGTGGTTGATTGGACAGCAAACTGGCCTGACCTGAACCCCATAGAGGATCTATGGTCTGTTGTGAAGAGGAAGATGAGAGACACCAGACCCAGCAATGCAGACGACCTGAAGGCTGTATCAGAGCAATCTGGTCTTCATATCACCTGAGCAGTGCCACAGGCTGATCACCCCCATGCCACGCTGCATTGCTGCAGTAATTCATGCAAAAGGAGCCAGACCAAGTACTGAGTGCTGTACACGTTCATACGTTTTAGTAGTTCAACATCTCTGTGTTAAAAATACTTTTATTGGTTTTAAGCGATATTCTAATTTTCTGAGATACTAAACTTTGGGTTTTCATTATCTGTAAGCCATAATCATCAAATTAAAGGAAATTAACACTTGAAATATATCAGTCTGTGTGTAATGAGTCTATGTATGAGTTTCATTTTTTGAATTGAATTACTGAAATAAATCAAGTTTTTGATGATATTCTAATTTATTGAGATGCACCCACCAAACATTTCCTGGGAGAGGATCCCTAAAACCCCAAATATGAAATAATCTAATGTCATTATTTAACTTTCTGTCCCTGTAACTTTAATAAATGTAAACATCAGAGCTTCATTGCAGTTTGTAAAATATATTTTCTTTGGAGATTCTGTTAATACCAATTTTTAATATAGAAGTAGTTCATTTCAGGGCCCAGCTTCTTTTCTCATTTCTCTAGTACTACTTCTCTTAAAAAGGCAAAAGTGACTGATTAAAAAGTGCAATATTTCTTATTAGAGTACTCGATTACAAAAATAATCTATTACTGCAGTCCTACTTCTAACCCACTTCTGCTACTTTTAAAATCCGATTTCACCACCTTATCCACTCTATTTTGCCATTATTAACCCATTTTAATTCTCATTCTGAAAAAAGGGAGGACTACTTACTACAAAAATGAATCAATAAAGATATGTGTTTCTTTGATAAGAGTGGTTGTTATTCAGGTCATATATAGAATGTGTTTTTCACAGCTTAACTTCACAACGGACCATGGTTTTGCTGAGCTCCATGGGCCCCCAGGGTGGCTGGGTCCCAAAGACCCCCCTTATGGGCGGTCTTGTCTGCGCTATTCTTGAAAGTTCATTGCTGTGTTCATCCACCTCCAGGTACAGTGTGGGTCCACGGTCTCTGGCACCTTTATTTTGGGGGTCGCGGGCTGAAAAGGTTGAGAACCACTGCTTTAACCACATGATTGGTTTGAATATTTCTCCCTTTTTAAAATAAATGTTGGGATATGAAGTTAAACAAAGCATCCTTGTGTATTAATTAGAGCTGAATGATTTTGGAAACTAATCTAATTGCATTTCTTTCCTCCAATATTGTGATTTGATATGTGATTATTCCTTAACTCTTTTATTCCTAAACAAGGGCTCAAGAATTATTTAAAATATCTTATTCTGATGATTTTGACTCATATTGCAAATTGTATATAAATTGTTGCATTTAAGGGGTATTGTTATTCTCAGATTAAAAAAGAAAAAAAGTAAAAAAAAATGAAGGTAGGATTTTTTACAGACTATTTAAAAAAAATGGCACATAAAAGTTTCTATTCTGACACAAATTCCAGGTCAAACAAATATTGCACCTTCTGCGATTTCAAAATTGTAGCAGGCCACATTGTGATTGAATCTAATTTTACATTCGATTCAGGCAAAACCTCTAAAAGGCTATAGGTCTACTACAAAGGAGAACATCCTCCCAATTCAGAGCCACAAGGAGAAGGTGCAGTCCTTGTCAACATGTTCTTATTCATATTTTTGTTTTATAGGATAAATGAGTAAAGGTATTACATCTGTCAGCAGCTGTGTGAGCAGCAGACTGATGGGTGGGTTAGTGGTGGGGTTCATGGCGGACTCTGTTTCTTTAAAACAGCTGTTGTTTTGGACTGAAACTCACCTGGTGCTGCTCAAAAGGGAAAATACTCTGTCAGTTGAAGTTAAAGTGATCCTGAATGGCTCTGTTTGCTCAGACAGTTTTCATGATGCTTTGTCTGTTACAGAGGAGACACTCTGAGCACATGCAGCCTGGACCATTAATGCACCTCAGTAACAGAAGACCTGTCAAAGTAAACATCTTATGACTATTTTCACTGTCAGCTACTGTTGGGGCGTACAGAAAAATTATGGTTCAGTATGTACCTCGGTTTGGAAGTCAATGATCGATATGTTTTCAGTACGATAATTGAAGCGTATATTTTTTTGTTTTTAAATTAAATTGGATTAAAATAAATAGGCTGAATAAATAACATTTAGATTATCAATAATACTGCAACCTCCTTCCAAAAGGTCTTCAATTAATACAAATAATAATCAATAAATATATTTTTGAATTACCAGGTTATTTTAATTGACATATTTATAGCCGTTCTTTAAACCCTAAATTTCCCAGCCAACTTGAATGCATCATCATCATACAACTGTAAGTTAGCTTGTTAAATATGCAAAGTAGCATCTTTCCTGTTGATTTCAACATGGGCTTCAGCACTAGATTACTTTTTTTTGGGGGGGGGGGGGATTTTTCATGCCTTTATTAGAGAGAGAGGACAGTGGATAGAGTCAGAAACAGGGTAGAGAGCGGGGAGAGACATGCAGGAAATAGTGCCACGGGCCGGATTCGTACCCGGGTTGCCTGCGTACATGGTGCGCGCCTTGACCACTCAACTACCGGCGTGCCCCAGCACTAGATTACTTTTTTAACCAATGGGACCTACTACAAAGTTTAGAAGAACTTTTCACGGCCCATCTTGGTGGATAAAGCAGTTAGAGCCGTGTGCAATCTGAGGATAACTTTACCTATGATACAGCTGCAGACATGATGGAGTCCTCTCTCCCTCTCCTCCGAGGCTGACAGTTGAAGGTAGAATTGATTGGATTCAGAGCCAGAGCACCACTGTTATACTGAAAATGATCTTAAATAATAGGAAATTCATAACCGGCTGGTGAGACTTTGTTGTTCCTCCTCGTTACAGTGACATTCTTGTTTGAGTGGTGCGTTTTGAAATGCTCTGATTGGTCCGCTGGATGACATGCTGTCAGTGACACAGTTCCTGAATAATGTCAGCACTACTGTCGTTGTCTTTGTCCACTGTTGTATTTTACTGGGAAACAAAGTGTTCCTAAACAGGACACTTTTATCTGGGAATATTCAGGCTGTTGCTGTCATTTGCTGTGGTTGCCAGGACAGTGTGACAGCGAGCTTTGATCCACATGTATCCATTCGGTTCACGTCTGTACCGTACCGAGAGGCCCGTACTGAATCAGTATGGTATGAATACACATACCTTTACACCCCTGGTTACTGCATATCAGTGCTTCGCATCCATTGCTCCTTGAAACAACCCCTATATGCGCTAAAGAAGCAGAGACCCCCAGGACTCAAGAGAGAAGAAAATATGACACTTTGCTGCCAAAAACCAACATAAATTTTAATTTTTTCACCAACAAAACCCTGAAAAAAGGCCTGTGCATGCTTTTCTTATCAAAAGACCTTTGTATAAACTACTTAATAACTGCTTTTTTATGGATTTAGTCAATATTTGTCAGTCTAATTTTGGCAGCCTCAGGAGAGACAAAGCCTCTCGTGCAAACTCGACATCAGTTTGTGTCTCACTCTTTTTTAATGCTCTAAATTGTTGTGTGAGTAATTTTATCATAACAGCTCAAATCTTAAACACTATTTGAGAATGATTTTACACATATGGTCTTTTTATTGACATATGCTGTTCTTCCCTAAGAACAAGACCAAAACCATCAGGGCAGAGGAGATCGTGAGCAAGGTGGAGGAGCTGCAGAGGGCCCCAGACCAGGAATTCTGGGGTCAAGTCTGTAACGAGCTGGGGATACCACAAAATCAGAACGCTTGTTACAGACTTTAGAAAGCCTTTGCAGCTCATAAGGTTTGTGTTTCATTATTTAATTTTTAAACAAGAACATATTAAGATTGACTACTGACAATTACTTTAAATTTATTGAAGTTTGTCGTTTTTCTTATACGTACTTGTTTGGTGTTACATGTATTTATTCAAGATTAACCTAAATTGTTGCCTATATGCCTCCGGCACCAACTCATATGCTCGAGGCCGGCCTCCTTCACAGTTTTATAGTTGGAACTTTGAGCAACAGACAACAAAGCATCACCAAAAGAGGGTTTTTCTGTGAGACTAAATCACTCCGTCACAGAGTCTTGCTTCCAAAAATCTGCTTTTATTTGGGATCAAGTTTCCAGCAGACTATCGTAAGGAACGTGTGCATGAGGGGGACGGTCTCACCGTTGTTCCCTGGTGCTCAGAGTCGTAAAGAATCTCTACCTGATATGCTTAAATCAGGACAGAGCAACAGTGGGGTAGCTGAACATGTGGTTCACCTGCCTGATCTCTCATCTGTGTCAAAGACTGAATGTGTGAGGAGTCGAAGGTCTGCTCCTTTATCTGTGTTGCGTAAGAAGGTGATGCCAGTTGACAAGGTCAGAGATGTCGTACAGAACAACGTACAACACAAGCATAACACTGTTGCTGATTCTCTTTCATGCACCCCGTAGAGTGGCTTAGGGTGTTGTCTTTGATGGTACCCTGTTTGGATACCCAAGTTATTTTAATTCTTTGTAGTTAAGTGTATTTTTTGTGCAGGTGTATTTGAAATTTTGGTATCTGTGATCCCTTTGGGACTCCCGTCTTTGGGGGTGTGTGTGATGTCCATGACATCATGTGATGTTTGGTATTGTCAGCCTGAGTGTGTCCAGCCTGTGTCTGTGAGTGCAGCTCCTTGATTAGAGTAATGTCACACACCTGGGCCCAGTGTGTTGAGGTTATTTAAGCTCCTGCAGTCACACATTCACTCTCTCTCTGACCTGGCCTCCACAGGTATACCACACTTTACTTATGTTAGATTAGGTTGAGCTTTAGTTAAGTTTGCATTTTACAACATTTACACACATTATCTTCACTCATGCACATCCCACACTGCTGACTTTACTGACTTACAGACTTCATGCTGTAAATATTTAATTTGTTCTAATTTGAAGTAACTAACCTTTAATTCGCATGCCATGATATTTGGGCATAAGATAGTCGAGTAATAATCTAGTTAAAGTGTTAGTGAGCTAACGCCGCCCACTTAAAGATTCAAAAAATGCACAGGAAGTGAGCAGTTTGGTACTGAGAGGAGAGAGGGGAAAAGGATAGGGTTGTTCAGATACTGTACCAGTATCTGAATTACATCCACATTACATCCATCAGTTAATGCACTGATCCAATACCGTTTGGTTTAACTTTATATTTTGCTTTTTAGCCATGCTAACTGTTAGCGCTATAAACCAGAAATCTATTCTTCTTTGCTGCCACTGTTTGAACGAGCTTCTGTTTTTAATGCAGCTGCAGTGAAGAAAGAACCAAGAGACCTGCTGCAGCTACAACAAATGTTGTCTGCATGACAGTTTTTCTCAGTGTGATCATAAAAATGCCTTTCAGACCGGCGCTGTTAACAAGAAAAGAAGTGACAGTTTACAAAAAATGATATAACTTTTGAACCACAAGTTGTTGCCACTCACCTGTTTTTCCTCTTGAAACTAACCGTTGTGTTTTCCCATTGACACTATTATGAATGACTTATCCCTCACTGCTCCAGTATGGTATAATTAAACATAGAAGAAACATCACAGAGGTTTTAGAGCATTGCTTGGTGTTTGAGAAGAATAAAAGGTTCTTAAATCAGCTTGAATATATTCCCATAAGATCCAGCAGCAACAGGAACAGAGGCGTCAGACAGAGACGGCCCAGCTGGATGATGACGATCAGCCCTGGGGTCAGGGAGGAGGGCCTAGCACGGGGAACCTCATAGGTACGCATCAGACTCCTGTGCCCTTTTCAACAGTACATAAAGAGTTTATCCAGGACCCATGTGTATCTGTTGACGAGCGCTGTTATCTCAACCTGTGCAGCTGTTTGAGATTTACGGTGATCTAATAAAACCAGCTCTTCAGCCTCTCTTGTCATAACAGAATCAAAACACATTTTTAATGCATTTAAGTGTTTGAGCATATTTGGGTTGTGACTTTTCATTAACCCTTTACAAGCAACCATATATAGTCCCTTTGAGTTTGAGTTTCAATAGTGAAAAGAACATCTATGGGGACAGAAGTTTTTTTATTTATTATCCCTGTTTTGACGTAGATTGCTGAGAAAAAAACAATGAAAGGAGCGGAAAGGCAAAGAAATCGCCGGCAGAAGAGGCTCTCCTGTTGCATGGAAGACATGTGTACATGAGAAATGTAAGTAGAGGCTGATTTATGTCATAACTAAAGTTAATGCATCCTGGAAATTATATGTAAATATTCCTCTGTTGTTACTACAGTTAGCTAAGTTGGTCATTAGCTTGTGCATGCTGGTTAAGCTAGCTATGTGCTCCTGATTTATACTGCTGATTTATGATTGAAGGCATTTATGTCCTGATTTATATTTCCTCTTGTTAATTGGATATGTTGATCATAGTCTATGATCTTTATATTTGCATTATATGAATATCATGCTTCGTGTGTTATCACTTATGCAGTTTCATGTGCGTGTTAATAATTTATTAACATGCCATACATGTACGGTTGCATTGTATTTACAGAACCATGTTCTTCCAAAGTAAAGCTCATATAAATCCTGAACTGCCTCCGTGACTCTTTAACTGGAGTCACACTCCCATAGTGTCACCGGCTCTATTCAGCGCACCCTGTTGAGATCCTACACCTCTTTCACTCAGGTTGGAGGCTGGAGTCGGTGACTCTCCTCTCCCTGTGCCAAACAGAACGGTAGGTGTTATGAATACATGTTCGTTTATTACGTGTGTTTTTTGTTAAAGTTATTAAAGGAAAATTGCACATATTCATAGCGAATGAGTGAACCGTTGGTAACATGGGTCACTACTTGTGCAGTAATGTCACCATGCAACATCTGTACAGTATCTGAGACCAATGCAGTGCAATAATATGTTGCTTGTGGTACAGTGTGCCTTATCCTAATCAGTCTATATTCATTTATTTATTTCAGCTCCTGAGTTGCAAGAGGAGCCAGTAAGCAGCAGTGGTGGTGTCCAGGCAACTGATGAGGATGGTGCTGCATCTCCTGCCCCAGCCCAGCAAGGCCACCTGTGAGGATGAGGACATCATCCTCAGCCTTCCTCCAGACATTGTTCTACACCACAGCTTCAAACGAAAAGTGGTAAGCTTTCTCCCCATTATATTTTTTAAATTTTTGTGTGTGACATGAATGTGCTTTCATGACATATCTGACAGTCTGATCATATTTCAGTCTTATCTGCAGTAAAGAGAAGAAGGCACGAGATGGACCACATGCTGGAGACGGTGGATGAGGTGAAGGAGATGTGTTTGAGGATGGACGGTCATTTCAAGCACCTCCTGGAGGCTCAGAGAACAGAGGCCCAGGAGATGACCACACTGGTGGACATGTTGGAGGCCTGCCATGACCAGAGAGAGAGGGAGAACCAGGCCTTCAATGAACTGTTCAGGAAGAGCATTCAGATGGTGGCCAAGGCTTTCAGTGGCCAGACTTCTGGGAATCAGGACAGTGGACTGTTGGACTGAAATTTTTGTGTGTGGACTGGACAGTTGTTGCCTAAAGTGCTTTTCTTTTGCATTTCTTTAATGAACCTTTTTGTGAAATGACTTATCTGTGCTTTGTGCATTACTTCTGTCACCTTAGAATTTGCAGCTGCTGACATAGTATAGCAGTTTTTGGAGTGATTTCTCTAAGCCTTTTGCCACTGCATGGACAGAAAATGCCACCAAATTCCATGTCACTGTAGTTAGGGGTTGACTAGGATGCTTTAACACTGGTTAAATGGACAGAACGACGTTATTGCAGTAACATTTTGGCCTCAAATATGTGTGTTGTACATTGTAACACACTAGGTTTCTTGGTTTAATAAAATCTATCAAATTGTTTCCTGTTACTTTCCCCCTCAAGAAAACACAATTTTTATAACAAAGGTCACTAATGGGGAAACTAACAAAAACTGCATGAACAAACCAAAATGGGTCTAGGATTTCTAAAAGGTGGTGAGGATTATGTCTCCACACTGCCACCCACCAAGTCTGTCAAAGTGATAGAACTGAAAATTTGAGCCATAAACAAAAATAGGTGGGGGTCACTGAAGTTAAGGTGAAACAACAAGACTTTCAACAAGATTTTCTCTCCCACACACAAACAAAAGGCACTCAGAGTCTTTTCTCCATTCGAACACAAAGAGAGCCAACTGATGGTGTTGACCCTCACACACTCACAACCCAAACAGAACTGAGCAGCAACCTGCTCCCTATGTAGCCTCCCAGCCCTGCTGATTACCAACAGCTGTCAGCTGGGAGCAGACACCTCAGGTGCACCAAGTTTCCCTAAACGAGCAGGGGGAATTTTCACTGAGTTTTTGTGGGGGAAAAAAGTCATCCAGCTTCTTAAAAATCTTATTCATAACATCTCCCCCCTTAAAGACAACAAATCTAGCAGATGACAAATACAAAACAAACTCCCACTCTAATATATAAAAAATGAGGAAATGTTGCTGACAGCAACCACATGGCTCTAGATGTTTGAACAAAACCATATAATGTTGAAAAACATCAACTTAAATAGCCATCATTCTAGATTACAGCACAGAATTAAACTTTCCGACTTTTTTTTCACATAGTGGTGCACAAATCAAGCCCTCCAGAATTTATGTCAGCTCCTAGTACTGTAAGTCCACTGTGTGAAATACGAGGGGTCTAGGGGGGTCTGAGACCCCTTAATTGACACAAGACACCCCTTGAAACCCTCAACTGCAAAATTTTGGGGGGGTCTCTTGAAGTATTTATAACGTCATTTCTTCACTTGCTATTGTCACTACAAATGCCATTTGAAAGCACGTCATGTTTGTTTTAATTAAGTTCATTGTAAAGAATTTATAAGAACACAGTAGAATAACGTCTCTGATAAAGCTTCCAAACGTGGGGGGCGCTGTTTCAAATGCTCCGCAACAATGACCTCGCGTAACCCTGCCATACAGCTTGTGTATGTCTTACCGCTTTGGTTACTCTCCTGAAATTGTGGACTCAGTGTGCTTAAATTCAGCTAAATATGTCAAAGAGAAAGCAAAGTTCTTTGCTTTAAAACTTTGGATTCACATCTAAAAGACTAAACCGAAACAGTGATGAAGATGGAGCAGAGACATCCCGAGCTAATTCTGGCGAGGCGGCTGCTAGCACATCTACCGGTGAGTTGGGGTCTCCAAAAAAATCTATTAAACTCAGACTTAATTAACTGATTGTGATAGACCTGCTGTGCTTCATATTGAAATATATATTTAGCCATACATCGGTTGGCTGGGTTCATATGTGCACGTATGCGTGTGTATGTGTGAGCGCACACCTGCGCCTCTAGTCATAGAGCAGAGTTGTGCTGTGGTCCTGCAGCTGTGTGCAGCTTTGTTGGTAATGATGCTAGACTGGGTGATGTGTGTTTCATGTGCGTGTATGCATTACTTGTGGTCCTGTACACTGCATGCTGTGTAAGACTTCAGCCTGATACTGGAGCACTAGTTAGGGTGGACCCCCCGATCGAGGCCGGGTATTTCGCACACTGTGTATGTCCCTTTACTTCTCAAAGTTTAGACTTTTTCTGAGAAAAGATTGATGTCTGATAAAGATGTACAGTTATAATCCTTATGTTCTGTTCCTAGTATGGCCTTCCTTTATTCATTATTTTTTAAACAGAGTTTTAACATTCAGACTGCTTGGCGTGAGTAATTTTATCATAACAGCTCAAATCTTTAACACTATGAGAATTATTTTTACACATATGTTCTTCCTATTGACATCTGCTGTTCTTCCCTAAGAACATAACAAAGACCATCAGGGCGGAGGAGATTGTCCAGAAGGTAGAGGAGCTGCGGAGGGCCCCAGACCAGGAATTCGGGGGCAAAGTCTGTAACAAGCTGGGGATACCACAAAATGAGAACGTTGTTACAGACTTCAGAAAGCCGTCGCAGCTCATAAGGTTTTTGTTTCCTTATTTAATTTTTAAACTAGAAGATATTAAGATTGACTACTGACAGTTACTTTATATTTATTGGTTTTTCTTTGTTTTTCTTATACGTACTTGTTTGGTGTTACACATTTATTCAAGATTAACCAAATGAAACATCATTTCAAATAAGCAGGACACAGAAACAAGCTAGAGTAGTCAGTATAGGTGGTTGGATTTTGTGTGTAATTATAATAAACCATCAAATTAAAATGATAAAGAATGTAATGAGAATGAATTGTTTTATTTACTCCACTGCCCTTGTAAACTGTGCTTTGTCAAATTCTTCAGAAATAAGGCCAACATGTATGTTGTCTGTGTCAGCAGCACAACTGTCTGATCATCAACAGTACTTAGAAATGAGCTGTCAGTACACAGTCTGAAAGCTGCACTTTCAGCTGAAATCCATCATTTTTGTCCCAGCAGGATGTGTCTGAGCATTGATGAGAGGAACTGATTAACTTGATTGTGATTTCATTTCACAGTTTAATTCCCATCCATAATTATCGGAACCATTACAAGTGGTCACCGTCTGTCTCAATGACTCCTTAAAATACATTCATTAAAGGCAGCTAAGGCAGGTTTATTATTAACCATGTAACTTTGCTGTTACCTCCTCATTAGGGGCAAATGTTGGCCCTTTGGAGCACGTTGGAGGCTCATGGTAGACATTGTAGGTGTGCATCATATTAGCTATATGTGGCGTCATCCCGGACGAGCCTTGGGTTTCTAAAAGGTGGCAGAGGATTATGACTTCACACTTCCATCCACTAAGTCTATCAAAATGATATGAGAACTAAAGATTTGACCCAAAATAAGGATGTGGGAGTCGTTCAAGTAAGGGTTAAGTGAAATAAAAATGTTTCTGATTTTCTCCCCCAAGCTCAAATTTATTTATTTTTTCTTAAATTCAAACACAAAGAGAGCCACCTGATGGTGTTGACCCTCACACACTCACAACCCAAACAGAACTGAGCAGCAACCTGCTCCCTATGTAGCCTCCCAGCCCTGCTGATTACCAACAGCTGTCAGCTGGGAGCAGACACCTCAGGTGCACCAAGTTTCCCTCAACGAGCAGGGGGAATTTTTCACTAGCTGCGGTTACATGAGCATTTTTTTCACAATCATATTAAATTCATTCGGATCAGAGATTAAAACATCTCTGAAGATCCAATCCGATTCAGACACGTGTGCTCAGGCATCTCAATCTGATCTGAATACTAATTTTCTGACATGCACCTTATCTTCCCACCAGTTAAATCTACCAACAATTTGCCGTGGAAGAAATTCTTTATCTGCACCTGTAAACAAACCGCCTGACTTACATTAGTCATCCCCAAATGACAGCCTGCAGGCCAGGTCTGGTGCCAGCAGGTATCTAGCTATAACTATAGCAAGGACAGGTCATAATATGATGCAATAGCCTAAATGATTTAAATATGGTACATTGAACCTTCTTTGGAGCAGTGAGGATCATAAAAAGATGCACAGCAACGCATCCTCTAAGCACTGCTAACATGCTCTCTAAAAATAGGCTGATACAGACTGCATGATTTTTAAGACTGAAGGACATTCATTTATTTTGTCTTCTTTTGATTTTTTTATTTTTAAAAATGAAGAATTTAACCACCATGCACAGCTGCAATTTTCTCTCTCATAGAGCTCAGTCCTGTCTGCACCTCTGACTAGTTTTCTGCATCTCTAGGCCTTAACAAATATCAGAGCCAGAGGTTTTTGCTTTTTAAAACCAAACTTTGTCTGTGGGGGATTAAAACAGCTGCTCTCATGATAGCAAACACTTTCCCTGCGTAACAGTCCGTCAGCCACAAACGCAGACATCGTATCTCACTTTGGTGAGTGATTCGGTTCAATGTCAGCCTGATTTAACCCTTGTACCCTCCTCTGGCATTTTTTGGCCATTTTTACAACTTTTTTTTTTAAATTTGAGAACGTTTTTCTCAGTTTCGGGTGGAAAAAAAAACAGTGTCTGGCCCTCGGCTTTCTGATCTTGAAATATTTTGGGATAAAAGTAAGTTACCCTGCTTTACACCGTCAGATCGCTCACTTGTTTTTTTCAACTCATCCCCGCACAAAAATATTGGTTTGTACACTCACTCATGTTCGTACTTTATATGATCTTTATTTCTACTTTACTGTACTTAGAAATGGACCTTAATCGTGTGCTGCAGACAGTTCTGAAGTTTCTGAACTTCCCGTTAAAGCAGCAAGCTCAGCGGTACATACTGCTGCAGTCCATTCAGAGGGGGAGAATAATGAAGCGTGTCACGTGGGGCAGACATGCGCAGTAAGACAGAAGCACCCCGAACGGGGGGAGGTGTTCAGCTCAAGTGTTTCCATGGATACGGATCCGAATGAGGATCGACATAAACCACCCCTCTTGTTCGGAATGAAATTCCATTCTAAATGCGCCAGATCGGAAGAATTCATTCCAAATGGAGTGTGTATATGAAGCATTTAATTCCGATCAGGCATTTATCCTGATTACAAGTGGTCCATGTAAACATGCCTAGTGTCTACATTATGAATTGGAGTGGAGAAAGAGCACTGGTTCCTGGGCCGACAATATTTTCATCTGCTAAAGGGGGTCCTGGCAGAAAAGTTTGGGAACCACTCAGTGTTAATTCTGGCAGCTGTTTTTAATTTGACTCTTAGTTTTTACCTCTAAATGGAATGCATTTCAGTTTTAGTCACATTTTAGTCATTTCTGTCTTTTTAGTTTTAGTCTAGTTTTAGTCCATAAAAAGTCCTCATATTTTAGTCTTTACTTTTAGTCCAAGCATTTATACTCTTGCCTAAATCTGGTACCAAATCATAGTAGTGAGTTCTCTGCACCCTGTTAAACCTGGGGTCCCTGCTTTCTACAGCTGAGGGGCAGAATAGATACAGCTGCATTGTTTTTTTACAGATTTACCCACAGTGGAGAAAAATCACAGATTTTGAATGTCTGACGAAAACAACACTACATTTAAGTCCAAGAGTACCTGGATGCAGCAGAGGACCTCAACCCCATACCAGAAGTCAGAGAATCGCCACAATATCTCATCTTCTAATACCAGAAGTCGCTTGAACTGAACGTCTTATTCATCGTTTTCCCATGTTTCCGCCATAAGTCCGCCACATAAGGAAAATCAAGTAGATGAAAAATACCTAACTTTTCAGACCAACAAGCGCAGTGATTACAGAACATTAATTTTGATAAATTGATTTATGGTCCAAATTCATATGCGACAGGAGATTGGCTGGCTGGACACTGATGTCGCCCGCTATGTTGCCAGAGGCAAGTCTCTACATCATTCAATACAGTAGACAAGGATTGTGCCAGTTTTCGGAATAAATAGCTCAAACAACGGAATGACATGGATTTGAATTAATCATTTATAATAAATGACCCATACTAAAATAACAACTGACAGTGAAACATAAAAGCAGAATACAATTTGTTGTATTTTCTCAGCTAAATAAAAATATTTACTCCATGATTTAACATAAAATAATTGTTTATAAAATACAGTTTCAGTATATATGTATACATAGATAAACCAAATATTCTCCATATATATATTTTTTGTAGGATGATGGAGAATTAGGAAGGCGGTCCATCATTTTTACGGACTGGAATAATGAGGATGAACCTGCGTTTCAGGACATGCACACAGATGCATAGACCTTTTCCATTTTGTACACATGGACTATCAAAGAGGAGATTTAATCTTTTAAAAAATCTTGCAGCCAGTGGTCTCTATCACTGACTTCGACAACATAGATTAGTGAAAGCACCGAGAGGCTGCTGCAGGTGTCTTTGTAAGTCACAGATTCAGGTCGGCATGCAGATTGTTGAGCGATGAGTACGCTGCATAAACTGAAGACATGGTCTCATAAACGGTGGCTCTAATTTTAGATGAAAGAAATGTTTTCTTATGATTTCTTTTCTGCACATCTGTGAGCGACCGCTTTAAAGAATCATCAGTAGACAAGGCAAAGCATTTACAACTATTTATAGGAAATAGTGTTGTCTTTATATACTATTAACCTTATCACAAAAAGAATGACAGCCTCCTGCACAGTAAAAATGATTATGAGAGCAGCTGGTGAGCACTGTAGTTTTATGAGCTCATACAGTAAACTTTAGATGAAGTCTGGCTTAATTCATAATGCTTAACCTAAATTAAGTTCATTGAATTCATCTTTTAGAACTATTATTAAAATAGGACTTAAATGATGATGTATCTGAACAAAGTCTGTTATATTACCATTATTATAGGAGTTAAATCTGGCCAACGTTGTTGCATGCATGTTTGTAGATGGAGCCTGTGCTGGAGGAGTATGTGATTGTCATAAGTTGTCCTTTCTTGTTTCATTATTATAATTCAGCCTGCGGTAATGATAGAAATCCTGTGAAGCAGACAAAATGCGCACGGCCATATTATGTCTGTGGTTAGTGATTCTTTAATTCGTATCATAAATCCATTCATTAAAATTAATGTTATGTAATCGCTGTGCTTGTTAATCTGGAAACTCACGTATTTTTCGTCTACTTGTATTTTCTTATGTGGCGGAATTGCCACAAAAAATGAAGAAGACATTCAGTTCAAGTGACCTCAGGTATTAGACGACAAGGTCCTCAGCTGGATCCAGATCCCTCTCTTTAAGTCTAGTTTTAGTCATTTTGATGAAAACTAAACAGACTTTTTGTTAGTTTTAGTCTAGGTTTGTTATGGAAAAAAAAGGCTGGCGACAAACATTTTTAGTCATAGTTTTATTCTACAAAATTAACACTTGAGCCACTGGCATGGCCAGAAAATGGGTCAGGGGATTGTAGAGCACCATCCTCTTCTGGCTGCTGTTGAGGCTGTGAGTGAAGATGAAGGACAAAGACAACCAACATGAGTAAAATAAAACTCAGAGACTCCAAACTAGGAGAAAATCCTGGATGAACACAGAAGACTGACCTGGCTGGGGGATTGTGGAACACCATCCTCCCTCTGGGTGTCTGCTGGCTGTTGAGGCTGTGAGTGAAGATGAAGGACAAAGACAATCACATGTTGTTTCTCTGGCTTGAATCTTTTTTGCTTCTTTTACACAGAGTGCAGGTAACTGTTGTAAACACATGGAGTCTAATTAGATAACCTTTTCTATCTTCATACACTGTTTGCACTCTTATATAATGAAATGTTCTGTACAACTAACTTAAGGCTTAATTCTTCTTTTTATAAACTCAGTGGTTGGAGTTGAATGTATTACCTAAATGCAGATTTGACTGTCTGGATTGATTTACAAATTATGCAATAAATTTGAAGTTTGCTTAGATGTCATAGCCGTTGAGGCTTTAAATGTGGTTAAATAAGAAAAAGCTTCATATTCATCATCTTAAGAATATTTAGCCTACTGGTGTGAAATAAAAAACAATTCATTCTCATTAAATTTTTTCTGTCATTTTAATTTGATGGTTTATTATAATTACACACAAAATCTGACCACCTATACTGACTACTCTAGCTTGTTTCTGTGTCCTGCTTGTTTGAAATGATGTTTGATTTGGTTTATCTTAAATAAATACATTTAACACCAAGCAAGTACGTATAAGAAACCTAGAATGAAAAAACAAGAACAAATTTCAATAAATTTAAAGTAATTGTCAGTAGTCAATCTTAATATCTTCTTGTTTAAAAATTAAATAAGGAAACACAAACCTTATGGAGTCCATATGCTTTTTGAAGTCTTGTCACAGGTGTTTTTTTTTGTTGGGAATCCCAAGCCTGTTAAGAGATTTGACCCCATTAGCATTCTTTATCTGTGGCCTCTTGGAGCTCCTCCACCTTGTTCACGGTGTCACTGATATAAATGGTCTTGGTCTTGTTCTTAGGGAAGAACAGCATATGTCAATAGAAAGCAATAGAAAGAACATATGTGTATAATCATTGTCAAAAAGTGTTTCAGATTTGAGTTGTTATGATAAAATTACAATAATTTAGAGAATTAAAAAAGGCTGAGACACAAACTGATGTTGAGTTTGCACAAGAGCAACAGAGTTTGAGCGTTGGCATCAATCCCAGGATGTAAAGGATTTAGATGATTTAAAAAATCTGATCCTATTGGAGCAGTTTAAACGTTGTTCATGAGAGGGTTGCAATGTATCTTAATGAACATAGAGGTCTAACTCTTGAAAAGGCTGCCGTCCTGGCCCACCAATTTACTCTCACCCACAAGTCAACATTTGCACCCAAGTCACCAAGCACCAACACCAAAAACACAATCACCCCTAAACCAGGTTCTGCCCGGACTCCAAAATCAGCTAGTCAAAGTCAGATTGAATGTCATTATTGCCACAACAAAGGTCACATGGTTCGTGACTGTTAAGCCTTACAAAAGAAAAATGAGAAACCTAAAGCAGTCGCCTTACTGGGTAGACCCATAATTAGTAAACCTTTATTTGAGAAATTTGAACCTGTCAAAGACGTGCCAGATAAATTTAAGCACTTTACCTGAGAGGGATTCGAGTCTTTTCCTGGAGATAACGCTAACAAGCAACCTGTGACGATACTGCGTGACACGGCAGCGTGACAGTCCTTCTTGTTGAGGGGTGTGTTACCCTTATTGGGGTCAACATTAGTTATTGTGAAGACAATTCAATGTATCGTGATGATGAGAGATCTCACATTTTGGTTGTTTCCTTTTAAAAAAACAAACTTTTGGCCTCGGCTCCTGTGTTGATGGCTCCTGATTTTAGTCGTCCTGTTGTCCTATACACAGACCAAGTGATGTGGGTGTAGAGGTCAGAGCTTGTTCAGGCAGACCACAGTGGAGTTGAGCATCCTGTAGCGTTTTTCTCAAAGAAACTGAGCCCTTGCCAGGTGTGCTATTCCACTATTGAGAAGGAGACACTAGCTTTGGTTCTGTCTTTACAGCACTTTGACATCTATGCCACAACCTGGGATCCTTTGGTGGTTTATACAGACCACACCCCTTTGTTGGTTCTGCAGCCATCAGTTTTTGCTCACCGTAGGTTACTCAGGTGGAGTTTAGCTTTGCAGGAACTACCATTGGAAATCCAGCATGTAAAAAAAAGGACAATTTAGTAACAGACTGTTTATCCTGAGTAGTAGTGGTTGATTAAACCCATTGTACATTTATTTTTTGTTGAGAGTGAATCATTCTTTTTTGAATGTGCTTTTGTTTTAATAAATCTGAGTTTAGAAAATGGAGCGTCAAAGTACCTGAACTGTGTGAAAAAGAGTTAAAGTTTAATTTGGTGCTGTAATCTAGAATGATGGCTATTTAAGTTGATGTTTTTCAACATTATATGGTTTTGTTCAAACATCTAGAGCCATGTGGTTGCTGTCAGCAACATTTCCTCATTTTTTTATATATTAGAGTGGGAGTTTGTTTTGTATTTATCAACATATCTGTTAGATTTGTTGTCTTTAAGGGGGGGAGGTGTTATGAATACTTAGATTTTTAAGAAGCTGGATGACTTTTTGCTCGTTTAGGGAAACTTGGTGCACCTGAGGTGTCTGCTCCCAGCTGACAGCTGTTGGTAATCAGCAGGGCTGGGAGGCTACATAGGGAGCAAATTGCTGCTCAGTTCTGTTTGGGTTGTGAGTGTGTGAGGGTCAGCACCATCAGTTGGTTCTCTCTGTGTTTGAATTTAAGAAAAAAAAGAATCTGAGTGCCTTTTGTTTGTTAGTGAGGTAGAAAATCCAAAGTCTTGTTATTTCACCTTCCCTTAACTTCAGTGACCCTCACCTATTTCTGTTTATGACTCATATTTTCAGTTCTTCTATCATTTTGATAGACTTGGTGGGTGGCAGTGTGGAGATATAATCCTCTGCCACCTTTTAGAAATCCTAGACCCATTTGGGTTTGTCCATGCTGACCTGGTCAGTGGGTCTGCTGGCTGTTGGGGCTGTGAGTGAAGATGGAGGACGAATACAATCATATGCTATTTCTCGGGCTAGACTCTTCATTGCATTCTTTTTTTACATAAATCTGAAGTTTGCTTGGATGCCATAGCCATTGAGGCTTTAAATGTGGTTAAATAAGAAAAAGCTTTGTATTTCATCATCTTAAGAATATTTAGCCTGCTGGTGTGAAATAAGATATAATAGATGGACCTCACTGGGTGGGAGAGAAATGCCTATTGGAGACAATGTAGATGCCAACATCTCAGCTCATCTCTACCAAATGCCTGAGGTCACAAGTTAGTGACAGCGGACTGTTACTGTAATAGGTATAGTTGGAATGGTTCTGATAATTATGGATGAGAATTAAACTGAAATGAAACCACAATCAAGTTAATCAGTTCCTCTCATCAATGCTCAGACACATCCTGCTGGGACAAAAATGATGGATTTCAGCTGAAAGTGCAGCTTTCAGACTGTGTACTGACAGCTCATTTCTAAGTACTGTTGATGATCAGACAGTTGTGCTGCTGACACGGACAACATACATGTTGGCCTTATTTCTGAAGAATTTGACAAACCAGGGTTTACAAGAGCAGTGGAGTAAATAAAAAAACAATTCATTCTCATTACATTCTTTATCATTTTAATTTGATGGTTTATTATAATTACACACAAAATCTGACCACCTATACTGACTACTCTAGCTTGTTTCTGTGTCCTGCTTGTTTGAAATGATGTTTCATTTGGTTAATCTTGAATAAATACATGTAACACCAAGCAAGTACGTGTAAGAAACCTAGAATGAAAAAACAAAACAAACCTCAAACAATTCAAAGTAATTGTCAGTAGTCAATCTTAATATCTTCTTGTTTAAAAATTAAATAAGGAAACACAAACCTTATGAGCTTTGAAGGCTTTCTAAAGTCTGTAATGAGCGTTCTTATTTTGTGGTATCCCCAGCTCGTTACAGACTTGACCCCAGAATTCCTGGTCTGGGGCCCTCTGCAGCTCCTCCACCTTGCTCACGATCTCCTCTGCCCTGATGGTCTTGGTCTTGTTCTTAGGGAAGAACAGCATATGTCAATAGAAAGAACATATGTGTAGAATCATTGTCAAACAGTGTTAAAGATTTGAGCTGTTATGATAAAATTACTCACACAACAATTTAGAGAATTAAAGGGTGAGACACAAACTGATGTCGAGTTTGCACAAGAGCAACAGAGTTTGAGTGTTGGTGTTAATCCCAGGATGTAAAGGATTTAGATGATTTTAAAAATCTGATCCTATTGGAGCAGTTCAAGTTACGTTGCAACCCCCTCATGAACAATGTTTAATGAACATAGAGATCTAACTCTTGAATAGGCTGCTGTCCTGGCCTACAAATTTACTTTCACCCATAAGTCAACATTTGCACCCAAGTCACCAAGCACAAACTAGGGATTCGAGTCTCTGCCTGGAGATAACGCGCAGGGTTCACTTTTTAGACTGAAATCTGTTTAAGAATTTAAAGACAAATTCATGACAATAAAAATGTTAAAGATAAATGAAACTAGAGTCATCAGAAAAGGAGAAAGTGGTTCAGGAGAACTTGTTTCATGTAATATGATAAATTCAATTAGTAAAAAGTGTGGAATAGTGCTATCTGTAGGAAGTCAACATGTTTTACAGGCCTCTAGATTTCATCTCTCTGTTTAAATACGCGGCCCAGTGCGGTCGGCGTCCAACTTCTTAGAGGGACAAGTGACGTTCAGCCACGCCAGATTGAGCAATAACAGGTCTGTGATGACAGTTCATGTATGGGCAGCATGAATGGCCAGCCAAATTTGCTTAGTCACGCGTGCATGGATTATGGCCCATCAAATTCTCCCTGGAGGTGCTTTAGAACTGTGTTATACATCAAATTAAAGCTCTAAATGCACTCTTTAAAACAGTATAAGACTCATCTATCACATTCTGGCCCAGAGTTTTGGCCTGATCTCTCAGGTCAACTACAGGATCTGGAATTTTGTAACCTATCTATCACATATGCATCTATCTCGAGATTTCGAGATAGATGAACTTTTCGAGAACTTTTGTTATTGGCCTGCTTATTTCTCTAGCAACATGCTAGTGCCATACATCAAATTAAAGCTCTAATTAGGTATGTTGTAACTGGTTAGCTCAGTGGTTTACTTTGGTGACTGTGATATGGGAGATGGGGGGGTTTAAATCTCAGTGACAGTATGTTTCAGACAGCCCCATGCTTTAGCTGTCTTTCCAAACTTGATTTAAGTTTTATCTGTTTTTCAAACAAGACCATTCAGTTGGGCAGAAGTATACTGTCAAGAAGATGTGTTTTTGGGTGCCAAGAAGAATATAATTGACTGCTTTGAATCATGTACATAGCATTGTTACTTGAAAAAAAAATGTTACTTGTCATTTAAAGTTATCTATACTCAAGTTAAACTGTTTTAAACTGTTTAAATGTAAAGTGATATATTTAAACAGGGAAAAGGTACAAGTTATCCTTTAATTACTACTGTATCTAAATGCATATAGTCTCATGTGTAATGCAGGCCTCCACATTTGACCTCTCCCCAGACCTCATGCAGCAGCCCTTTGGGGGATGGGGGCAATTTGCACCATGTTACAGCTGTCATTCAGAACTTGATTTAAGTTATACCTGTGTTTCAAACAAGACCATACACATAGACACAGTTCAAGTTTAAACACACCAAATTTAGGGTATAGAATTTCACAACCCCTGCATCACATATGCAGCATACTGATGCCTATAGGGGATGGGTGAATCTGCTCTCCCTGCTGGGTCCAGCATAAGGGGGGGCATTTGCATTACTGACACATGAGAAGACCTGTGCATTGTCTGGCTCATAGTATTCAGTAGAACCTGTGACTGGGTAGTCCAGTGGGTTATATGGATGGCCGTGGTGTGGGAGGTTGTGTGTTTGACTCCAGGTCAGGGTTAGAGTTGATTGTTTTAGAGATGGTGTCACTCCACACACACACTTTGTATATATGTGTAAATATTGTAAATAAAGTGTAACTTTACACACAAACTTTAACAACAATATTTGCACACATATATGGGTCATTGACGGATAAGACTTTTCAAAAGGCAAATTTTAAAATACTAAAAATAAGGATATATTTGGCCATTGTTCAAACATTTCGAATGTAATGTACACATGCATTTATGCAAAAAAAACCCCAAATTAAGAGATTTTAGTGTTTTTAAAGTTGAATTAATAGGACACAGCCCTAAAAAAAGTCATTTGGGGCGACCGTAATTAATAAATTAATATATTTCCTCAACATTAATAATAGTTTAACAAGTATCAGTAGTTAAATTAACAGTTTTAGAAGGCCAGGCTTGAGTGCCCTTTCATTTTTTGTAAACCATGATTTTATAAGTTTATTCTATAATGGCAGTATCTCCCTCATAATGCAGTTACAATACCAAATTTTGCTCTAAAACCCATAAAACTGATTTAAAATGTGTACAGATAGTATCCACTTAACCATAGTATACCATTGATTATTATTTGAGCCAAAACTGATGAATATTCTGTTTTGAATTTAGTACAGTTATTGCCAATCACTGGTTACCCCACATGACAGATGGTCGCCCAAAATGATGAGAAAACTGCAGGTAGTTAAAAGTCTATTTAAATTTTACACAATACAGTTCAGACAAAAGAAAACTAAAAACACTTTTTATTGAAACATTTCATTCACATTTCAACAATTCAACATTCAGTTTTAACAGTTCATAACATTTCATTCACATTTCAATAATTCAACATTCAGTTTTAACAGTTCATAAGAAAATACGCATTTAAAAAGTTTAAGTGCAACACATAACATGCTTCAGGAACTTTCAGTCAAAAAGTAAACAGTTGTATGTATGGAATAAAAACAAAACTTTTTCTAGAGTCAATCAACAATAAACACCAACATAGATGGATGAAATCAACGTTAAAGGGTTAGGTTTTTTCTTTTCTTTTTCTCCTTGAGAGTGGCACTGAAAGAGTGCAGATCTCTGCCCCAGTGCCCTCCCTCCTCTACTATCTCTCCATTCCCCACCTCTCTTCTACTACAGTTTGATCAGTTCACTGTATATGACCTACATTTCTTTAACCCCAGGTATTTCTGAACTTTACCCAGTCTTGGCAAGTCAGCTTCGAGAAGCGTGAGGTTGCTGGCTCAGGCTCTCAGATTACAGCATGCACATCTTTCCTGTAGTAGAAAATTACATCGAGAGTTTGTGGCCACATGAACAGGTTCTTGTCACCAGACTGCCGCATGCAGCTGACCTGCACTTCCTCTCCTACAACCTTGAGCACCTGGCCTACATAAGGAAGTTCATCGTAAATGACAATTACAAACTTGCCACACAGATCTAGAACACTTTTCTGTTCCCTTGGTGGCTCAGGAGTAGAGCTTGGGGGATTCTCAGTGTGGCCCACACTGTTTCTCAGGTCTACTGTTACTGGCTTGTAACAGGGGCATGGACTCATCTCTGAGTGCTTGCAGAAGCATGACACCTCCCTGTGAGTGATCTGTGCAGGCTGTGAAGACAAAACCTGGTGTATTTTAAACGTGCCCCTCACAGCCTCCAAGCTGCCAGGAATAAGTTCGTCACACTTTTCGATGCTCTCTCTGCTTACCCAATAGTGAGTGATACTTGAGCCTAATCTTTTGTTCAGCATCTCATACAGATCCTGTGGCATCTGAAGCTCACCTCCTCTGTGAACGTAGAGATCCGCTTCTCTCTTTATTGCCCCACCAATCCCATCTGGGGCCCCCTTTCCGTGGGATTTTTCTGAGTAATTCCAGGTCACCTTTGTGAATCCAGAGAGGAAAGGCACAGTACTGAGGAGGTAAAAGTTGTTTTTGTTACGGTACTGTGTAACTGGCCCATCACTCAGGAAGTGGAGAGTTGTGATCTGTGGGTAGGTTCCACAAAGCTCTCCCAAGATGGGTTCTAGATGTGCCCACACTGCCCCTTCGTCATGGCGCAGGCTGTCAGACAGTGTTGCATAGGATTTTGTTCCATGGACAGTGTACGGGACTGCTGTGTGGATAGTAGCCTGCTGTCTGCTACCTCCAAAGTGAAATGCCTGGATCTCTGTGCTAAGCTTGCAGGCATAGTTCTCGGAGAAGTCAATGTGCAGAACAGCTTCACACTCTGTGATATTTTGTTTGAGGAAGCGAAACTGCTCTGCCTGGTGCAGCCAGTTGAACTGGTGTATTGCCAAGCCTTCTAGCTTCTTGGAGAAAAGCTCTGTCAAGTCCTTGATGGTTCCGGTCTGGGTCTGTTTGACCATGTTGGCAAACACTTTGTCTCCATTTGTGGAAGTGACCCTCTTCCACTGCTCCCAGGTGACTTCTGTGCTGCTCTCTGTCTCAGGGAACTGTACCTCCTCAAAGCAGCACTTTGCACAAATGCGATCCATACAGTCTTTATTTTTTGGGTCACAAACTATCATACCCAGGAGCTCAGAGATGCTCTTTGTTTTCAACAGCCCTCTGCTGCAGAGCTTATTGACCAGCAGGTGCACATTTTCATGTTCCATGCATGCACATGTGTCCCGATCCTTGGCCTTTGGCTCAGTGACATAAAAGGGGCGTCTTCTGGCAAACTGCCTGTAAGATAGGCGGAGACTCTTCTTCATCTCAATGTTGTACAGCGCATGGAGCTCTGTGAGTGGCTTTGTGAGAATTCTTCGTTGTTCTTTTATTTTTTTTTTGTGACAGTGTCTTTCTTTCCTGGTAAAAGTCGACTGTTTTCGTCTCTTGTCAGAAAACTAACAACAGCTGGCTTTCTCTCTTTTGCCAGTTTCTTCCTCCCTTTTGGCTTGAACCTTTTACTCAGGCCTAACCTTCTTTTTGCCCTCATCTCACTTTTTCTGGCCCTTTTCATTTCTTTTCTTATCTCTGCTAGTTGTTGCTTCAGACGTATGTTCTGCTTTCTTAATTTACACTTCTCAGCCTGCAGTTATTTACAGCGTTTATTTGCTTTATTCTCTCTCTCTTCTCTCTCTGGTGTGGAGGACACTGGTGGTTTAAAAGCCTCATTTAGAGGTAGAGGATCCAACACAGCCTGCCCTGGACTCTCCTGCTGCTCTTCCACTACTTCTACACCAGCCGGATCTGGCGGAGTGTTCTCTATGGATGGTGGTGTCAGGTCCAGCACCACCTTTTCCATCTTTTTTCTCTCCCTGTATCTTCTGGATGCAGCCTTCCACTTGTCTCTCAGTTTTTTTTTCTCCCTCTCTGATAACTCATCTGGCTTCACATATGAGATCTTGCTCTCGTACTTTCTTCTGTAGTAGCTGAAACAATAGTGTATAGAGCTGTCTCATTCTGTAGCTCAGTGGTGCAATGAACAATTATCCAGATTTCTCACAACTGGAAAATTTGTCAATATTTTGATTGGGATGAATGTATATGATCTTAAGTAACTTTCTAACAGGGCTAAACATGCTAAATAGTGGACTCCTCCTTTAAGTCCAAAATATTACAGAAAAGGCCCTAATCCTACGAACATGACAGTTTGAAATCCAAATATATAAGATATACTGTATGTTACCTAGAGTTTTTTTGTTTTTTTTTTACCTTTCCCTTTTCCTGGCAAGATATTCTTCTCTTGCTGCTGGGTCTGAGTTGATCCGCTGCCTGTAGCGAGCCGTCTTTTCTTTGCTTGTTAATGGTGCCATCTAGAAAATAGGTTAAACTAGTTAAACATGACTAATACATGTACAATTACCTAAATGGAATGTCATGCTATACATTTTTTAAAATTTATCTCATAAGATTGTACAATAATCAAAAACAAATAGTTATTCCTAAATGGGAATGGAAAATGACTGAATTTAGAAAAATACATGTTAAAGTACACAAAAAGTTATGCTAAAACAATGAACTTTATGTGTATAAAACATGTATGAAATACAAATATACAGAAACTACAAATACAGGACATATATTTATCATGAAAAACACTCAGCAGTGGTCGCCCCGCATGATACTTGGTCACCCCAGATGATGTTTTCAAGTTTACTCAAATATTACAGGCTAACGGTTAGCTACAGAAACCAAGCTAGCTACTTTTTATGACATGTCATTATCAAATTTATCGTCAAAATATAGATTTGCAGATAAAACTTATTATTCACAGTTTTGGGGCGGTTGCCCCACATGATATCCAAAAGTGGCCACTACATTACAGCAGTTAAAAAACAGATTTTTTTGCAAATATGAGAGAGACTTACTAACCTCCCAGATGTGTTGCTGGGTCCCCCAGATGTGTCTGGCTGATGCAACATCCTGTCCTTCAGGTGGTTTCAAAATGAAAGTCCCAGAATTGTGTTTTCTTGATGGTCGCCCCGGATGATATTTCATAAAATGAACATATGGGGACAACATTCGTTTTGATATTATGATGAAAAAATATGTGCAAATGCTTCATAATTTCTTCAGTGAATGCAAAACATGTTAGAAATTATGCAAAATAGGGCAAGGGATATATTTAAATTGATTTAAAGTGATTTTAAACTGGTTGTTCAAATAGAAGTCAAGGGGGGACGGTCGCCCCACATGATGTTTTGACACTTCAGATAGCAGAAAAATGACCAATAACTAAAATTTTTGGAGAAGTTAGAGTGGCTCCATATATGGGAAAGGTACAAGACATACATGTTATCTTTTTATGTATTTTGAGGTTTTTTTTAATAGAAAAAAGTCCGTGGGACAGAAAAAGTGAGCGTCACGTCATTGACCCATATACTCCTCTACACTACTCCTCCTCTACATCCTCATCCTATCCACTTCCTCTTCTCCTCTTCGTCCTCCTCCTCCTGCATGTGTAAAGCAGACAGAATTATCACAGATTTTAGTTTTCACTTAGTGTCTAATAAAAGTCCTAAACTGATTTGGATCACTAAAAAACATCCTAATCTAGTCTCTTATACACTCACCTTGAGATGTTTTTCTTTCCTCGCCCTTTTTCTTGGAGGAGGAGAAGATGGTGCCTGGCTACTGGGCTCCTGGCTCCTGGGCTCTTGGCTTTGGGCTTGGCTTGGGGCCTGGCTGCTGGGCTCCTGGCCGCTTGGCCCCTGCCCCCGACCCATCAACAATGGAAGCTTGAGCTGGGACTTTTCAAAAAACTGAAGTGACCATTTCCATATTTGGTCAGTTAGTTCTGTCAGTAATGGAGGCGAAAATCCAAAAACAAAAGGCAAAGGACCCAAAATGCAGATGAAAACTCAAAGATTTAATTAAAAAGTCCATCAAAGTAAGGAAAACCATGGGAGGCACGAGGAAACAATCACAAGGAGCAGCACGGGGAGAAAATTCCCAAAAACAAGAACACTGGACAAGGAGGAAAATCAAACATGAGACACTAGGAGGGAGCAAACACAAACAAGGATTAATCTAAACAAACACAGGAAAATAACTAAACATGAAACACAAGGAGTAAAACTAAGCATGAGACACAGGAAATAACTAAACAAGAAACAGGGAGTAAGCTAAACAAAATAAATACCAGAAACGAGGAATTAACAAAACATGAAACACAAGGAATACTAAACATGAAAATATACCAATAAACACAGGAAAACACAAGAAAACAGAACATAGATCATGACACTACTCTAGCTTGTTGCTGTGTCCTGCTGTTTGAAATGTTTCATTTGGTTAATCTTGAAGAAATACATGTAACACCAAGCAAGTACGTATAAGAAACCTAGAATGAAAAAACAAAGACAAACTTCAATAAATTTAAAGTAATTGTCAGCAGTCAAATCTTAATATCTTCATGTTTAAAAATTAAATAATGAAACACAAACCCTATGGGCTGCCTAGGCTTTAAGAAGTCTTTAACCACTGTTCTTACTGTTGGGAGTCCCCAGCTCGTTACAGACTTGGACCCATGAGGAGTTTTGAGGGGTCGGCCTGAGCCCCTCCAGCTTATTCAGGATGTCTGGGATGTAAACTGTTTTGTTCTTAGGGAAGAAAGCATATGTCAATAGAAACCAATAGAAAGATCATATGTGTATAATTATTCTCAAATAGCGTTTAAGATTTTAGCTGTTATGATAAAATGATGGACTCTCTTTGCTAGCTGACTGTTGTTGATTGCCTGCTCATATTTCCTCTGCTTGGTGAGCGTTAACAATTCATATAACATGCTAGGTGGATGTACATGCTGCCTTTGTTCAGCATAGCAGGCTAAGTTTCACTAAACTGTACTTTCTCATTTGGTAAGGCTTTACTTTTTCTTTTACAGAGAAATTTGTGATTCTTCATGTAAAATACAGTGAGTTTCTCTTTTCTCTGTACCTCTTCCTTCATATCATCTGCTCATGTAGTATTTTACCTCCTAGTGCACGGACCTTTTGCTGAAATGGAGCTGTTATCGTTTCCTGGTGGCCACTAAGGAAAGCAGCTGTCAGTTGGACTTCATCCTGGACTCTCTTGAGTAAAACAAGCCCATTTTAACACATGACTTTTATTTTTCTGGCCTGTAAGGCTTTTAATCAATAAAACTGCAATATGTCCTACTGCAACTTTGAAATCACGGTTGACGTAACATTACTTTGACCTGACAATGTGTTTCAAAATACCAATTTAGAACTTTGTTTAGCAGCAGAGATGTTATAACTCGACACATGCAAACACTGAAGTGTCCATTTTTTTAACAGTTTGCTGAAAATCCTGCTTCTCTAGTTTTTGTATACAGACTGCTAAAACAAGAGAGCTAAAATCATCATTCTCATAAATACAACAATTCACAAGGATGCATGATATTAGATTTTTGCTGATATTTACAAATAAACTGCAGCTGATACAGGTGACAATACTGATAGTTGAATGTAGCTCAGACTTCAGTCCTTAAATCACACAATTTAACATTTGAAGATAAACTAACAGATATCTGTCCTGAGAAACACTTTAAAGAGTAAGGAATAATAATGAATCAAGAAAAAGACTTCAGCTGACGTCGGTCTGTTGGTCCAGCCTAAAACTAAACTGACTTATTTATTTTATGGCCAACATTACAGCTGCCACTGTCAAAATACAGATACTGATACCATCCTAATAATAATGTGCATTACTATCCGTTCATGTTGAATTTGCCTTTAAACCTTATTAGATTTTTTTTATTATTATCAGATGTTGTTATATTGTCCAACCTTTTTAAATCTACCAAATACTGCATTTGTTATAATATTGAATAATTTATTGCTTGTTTGTTAAGAAAAACACAACATGAGGAACTTAAAAATTGAGGGCATATTAAATCACAATCGCAATACCCGTTACAGACTTTATTCCCAGACTTCCTGGTCTGGGACCTTCTGCAGCTCCTCCACCTTCTGGATGATCTCCTCTGCCCTGACGCTCTTTGTTTTTTCTTAGGGAAGAACAGCATATGTCAATAAAAAGAACACGTATGTATAATCATTCTCAAACAGTGTTTAAGATTTGAGCTGTTATGATAAAATTACTCACGTCAAACAACTTAAATGTTAGAATTCTGTTAAAATTTAAAGAAAAAGGAAGGCCATATTAGGAACAGAACATAAGGATTATAACTGTACATCTTTATCTTTATTTTCTCAGAAAAAGTCTAAACTTTGAGAAGTAAAGGGACATACAGCAAGGTAATCTGCTTTCTGCTATTTTGTATGGCGTCACGTGATTATGAAACAACCAGCTATTGGCTGACAGACACTCACAGCGACAAACAATATGGTGGTTAGCATTCGAGCTAGCAGTAATAAATTATTGTTGTTGGAACAACCCCATCCTTTTCCCCTCTCTCCTCTCAGTACCAAACTGCTCACTTCCTGTGCATTTTTTTTTATCTTGTAGTGGGTGGAATTAGCTTTGAGCGGGGGGTTCACTCTAATCAGATTACTCAACTATTTTTTACCCAAATATCATGGCATACAATTTAACACGCTGTTACACTGCTAGTTCTATTGCTTGCATTGTGATTGCAATTGCACCTTTGTCGAAAAATGCCATGACTACTTTTTAGAAATCCCTGGAAGTAACGCTAATTTAGGCCTACCTCTCCCCCACCACAACATGCGTATTCTAAATTAAAATGCCATTTAGTTCTTGGCTTTACAGCCTGTTACACAATACATGAGAGTACTCACCCTTTCTGTTTCTTTGGCATCTTCCAGGCCTCCACTAGTTTTACTCCAAGAATGCGCATCTCGCCACCGCTTATCCTCCAGTTTTGATTCAAGAATGCGCATCTCGCCACCGCTTCTCCCCCGAGTGCCTACCTGGGTCTCTCCTGAGACTGTTTTGACTTTACCGCATCTGTGTCACGTGAATTTGGACACCAATCTTCTTCTTTTTCATTTCCGTTAGTGTACTGCCTTCCACTGGTCTCTCGCTTAACTAGATCTTCTTATGCTCTCCAGTGTCACGCAGGAACTGCAATACTGCCTTGGATATCATTTGATGGTTCTCATTATGGCTGAATAAAGAAAAAAATAGAGAAAACCTCCACTCCTAGCTCTGACATCCTTGCAAATAGATGGTCTTTCTGTGTTGTACCTATTGCATGCTAGGAACACATGCTTAACTGTTTCTGGCTGCCCACACTGACATAACCCTGTGTCATGTTTTCCTATTATATACAGATTCTGATTTAATCCACAGCGCCCAAGCCTCAGCCTGCAAAGCTTGACTGCATCTCTACGAGATTGGATGTTACAAAAGCATTTTCTTTTTACTTAGGTTGGACTGTGAATGTTATGCACCCGTCTAGGGGGAAGGTACCTAACATAATATTTTTAGAAAAGTGAATGTTCTTCCCAGTCCCCAAACTAACAGGCAGGATCCAAGGAAAAGGTTTAACACAGTTCATTTACAATAATTTAAATTGAACTGGTCACTCAATATAAATTCAAATGAAAGACTGGATCCAAACTAAGGAGGCGGTCTAACTCTCAAAAGTAAAATGTATACAAAAAAAAAAAATTACCAGAAAGGGACTAACTAGGACTACAAAACAAAATCAAAGCGATGAGATTGAGACTGTCTGAGCTGATCTCTGGTCAGTGAGGAGGCCAGGGCTGGGCAGGAACTTACCTAGCTTACAATCAGGTTGGGAGCCTAGAACACGAACTCCAGAGAAGCAGGATGCTCCAGGGGCCGCTGCACAAAAGTAGGATTCAGACATCCAGGATAAATGACTGAGCTGGGTTCAACGAATCCAAAACAAGAGCATTCAGGCTTAATTGGTTGCACAAAGACCAAGCCAGGATGAGCAGACATGGATTCATCAAGCCAGGTGAAACCAATCCTGGATTAGTGCGTACACGCGGCTTCCTCAAATAGACCCCGCCATCGATCACAGATTCACCAATTCACCACGGCAGCGAGAGCGGCGTACTTTTCCCCGTCAGAGGCAGAAATTCTAAAGGAGGCTTACGAGGAGGTAAAGGACCAAATAAAAAAAGGCAGCACCGCCACCGTTATAAAACATCGAAAGAAAGTGTGGCAAAGTATTGCAGATCACCTGAATGGGTAAGGCTGGCAACACACTACAGGATTTTAAGGCCGATTCGGGGTAAGATTTGCCTCCTCAAGATTGTGGGGGTGTATCCCAAGAGGATCCTCGTCGCAAATGACTTTTTGTCTGAATAATCCTCATGTGTATGGAAGAGAATTAGGGCCACTGAAAAAAAAATTTGAGACGAATTTTTTTGTTTGTTTGTTTTCACTTGAGGAAAGTCAGAATTCTGCCCTTTCCAGCCGTCAGAATTAGCTGAGCTAAAAAACATATATGGAGCTTTAATTTTAACCAGTCAGGCCTTAATCATGGGCCAGCTTGAACACATAGTTTTCAAGTGTCTTTTTTATGTCTGTCTATATATTCCCATTGTGTGTTTGATTTATTCTGACTGACATGTGATGCTACAAGTTAAAATACAGTCAGAATTTCAGTTCCATAAGTATGTTCCTTAGCTCAGTGGGTTACAACACCGACCTTGGTGCAGGGCCCGTCTGCATCTGTCCCTTTCATTCCAGTCCTTTTCCAGCTGTCAGTAAAATTCAGGAGGTCACTGACGCCACAGTCTTCTCTCTCAGGTCAGCTGCTCTTGTCTCATCATCCTGTCCTACTAAACTCAGTGAGTTGGGGTGATGAAGAACTCACCCTCACATTGACCTGGTATCCTGGCTTCCCCTTGCCAGCATTGTTGTACCCTAGCTGGTTAAGTACCTTAACTTTCACCTACACTGACCTGAGTGGGATTTGAACCCCCAGCCTCCCCTACCAGAGTCAGTGTTGTAACCCAGTGAGCTATCCAGGATGCTTCTGCTCTGACTTAGTCTGGGATAAGAGAGACTAAAACATGCCTGGGAACTAAACAATTACATCATTTTTCATATATGTACAGTGCTTAACAAATGTATTAGACCACCCTAACCCTAACCAAAGTAAGGTTTATGCCGCAGCTGCCCTAAATTAACAGCATTGGTAATTACCAAAATCATTTTTTATGTTTCTGCAATGGTTAATACACCAATATGTAGAAGCTCTTTAACCCAAATGATATTTTTAATGCTAAAATATAATTATTATTGTTTCCATGAATTTTCAAATTTACTGATTTACAAAAAAACATAAAAAATAGTAAAGCTCATTAATATTTCTTGATTAATATGTCAAATTATAGTTATTTACTTGCACTCCTGAAGAGAAAAATGAGTTTTAGTGGTTGAATGTTATGCTTGATTCATTTCTGACTTCTCAGAGAAGCCCAGTGAGCCGGCTCAAATTTGGCTGAATTCAGTTTGAAATCCCTCATTCCTGTTCAAAATGGTAAAACGTGGAGAGCTCCCTGAAAATGAAAGAGTCCGTGTTAAAGCACTTCATGATGCTGGATGGTCTTTGAGACAAATATGACAGGTGGTCTAATAAATTTGTTAAGCACTGTATCTCAAGCAATCTGGCCTATTATCATACTGTAAAACACAATGAATGGCTCTTGCGTTGACATGGAGGCTTTTATTTTGAAATGCTCCCCTTCCCCAATAGGTCACATGATTCCTTTTTCCTCAAGTATTTCACTAAATGAAGAAAACAACTAAATGGAACTGAGAAAAAAAGAAAACTTCACAGGATGGACCAAGTTTTAGTATTCTTTAGTCTTTAAGCTGCAGTGACAGTTTTGTGTCGATGCCATCGTGTGGCTTTAAGGATGTGAAATCTTTATGAGGTTTGAGTTTTGCTCCACAGTGCCAGCAGATGGCAGGCTGACCTCAGGAAAGAAAATCCATGTATGTATATGTATGTATATATATATATATATATATAACCATTTGGACGTGTTTAAAGGAGGACCCCCCCCCCCAGTATTCTACATCTATGTGATGTAAATTTCAGTCTGTTGACCAGTTCATTTAGATCAGCGTTACTCAACCCTGCTCAACCAAAGAGCCAAATTGTTGAAAAATGCCTTTGCAAGAGCCACAATGTAAGTGGTGAAAAGTGGCAATAAAAATAAGTTAAAGGTGGCAAATATTGGTCAAACGGTGGCAATAAAGGGCAAAAAGGGGCTAAGTAGGCATAAAATGGCAAAAGGTGGGTGATAAGTAGAAAAACAGGGAGGAAAAAGTGACAAAATAGGGCAGAAAGTGGCAAAAATTGGTAAGAGGTTACCCCAAAATGAGTTACAGGTGGCAAAAAATGAGTATAAAAGTGACTTAAATGGGCAAGAATGCTGAAAACAGTTAACCTGACACGCCAGATGGATTTGTTTCACACATCCATCTGGGAAAGCTTCAATAGGAAACGTTTGAGACAAGGCAGAGGCTTTAAAAAAAAACTCAGTGTGATTGGGTGAACGTGCTGTCTGTCACATCTCTACAGGCCAATCAGAGCAACAAAACATATGACATAGCCGCTATCGAGCTGTGCGTGCGCAGCTGCCGAGAAATAACGCGAAACAAGGCAACTATAGACATATAAGTACTCGACTTTTGACGTTTTTGAAAAGAAAACAACTCACTGCTGTTCTTTGTTCTTCTTTTAACAAAGAAATGTCGTCAAGTTCTGATAAAACTGGCGCTTTAGCAGCATCCACGCTAATCTCTTCCTCCATAACTGCACCAGCTCTTGCTGCTGCTTGTTTACGTCACATCTCTGCTGCACCTGAAAGTACTGCCCCTCTTCGCTGATTGGTCCTGTCACCTTCTAATCGGGCCCAAACTGTTCACACGATGGGAGGAGACTAGATGGGAGCTTTGCAAGATGGATTTGCCAGTGAAAAACAAGAAAACGGGCGTATCCATCTGCTTTGCAAGGTTAGAAAACAATGGCATTTAATGGCAAAACTCAGCTTAAATGGGCAAAAAGTGGCAAAAAACTGCTGGCAAAAAGGGGATAGAAATGGTAATAATGGGCAAAAAGAAATGGCAAAAGTGGGCTTAAGGTAATAAAAATGGATTAAAAGTGGAAAAAATTGAAAGATTTGTAAAAAAAAATGTAAATAAGTATTCAAACTGATTAATGTGACTTGCAATGAGTAATTTCTGAGGTCATAGTTTACCTTTGTAAAGATTTTCTGGAGGAATAATATTTCAAATTAAGACATACAAGAGTCACAAATCATCACAAAAGAGCCACGTGTTGAGTATCACTGATTTAGATGCTTTGGATTCAATAATGACACTAATTACAAAGAAAAATGAATAAAAACACACTCTAGGGCCCCTTCTTACTGTGGGCCTGGGTAATCAGTACCCTTTTTCCCCTGTGATATGCCCATGCAGACATATTGTAAATGTAAACCCCGCCCCTCAGGTAATCAGTTCATTCATAACGGCTGTGGGAATGAGGGCATCACTGAAGAGGTGCACTTGTTTTGTCAACCTCGGTAGCTGCAACAATGAAGGGCCTGGGCGATATGTAATGACATACAGAGCTGTGAAAAGCATTTCGCCCTTCCTGTTTTTTTTTTTTTTTTTTTTTTTTTTTTATATTTCTCACACTGAAATGTTTCAGAACATAAGAACCTACCTGGTCCTCTGTGGGAAAGTTAATGCCCCCTTAACCTAATAACTGGTTGTTCCACCCTTCAACAGCTGGATGCATTCATGACAACTGTCAATGAGTCTATCACATCGCTCTGGGGGAAATTTTTGCCCACTCTTCTTTTGATTAAGCCACATTGGAGGGTTTTGCGCATGAATGGCCTGTTTAAGGCCATGCCACAGCAATAAGGATAAAGTCCAAACTTTCTCCAGGCCATCCCAAAACCTTCTTTTTGTTGTTTTTTGTTTTAGTCCATTCAGAGGCAGACTTGCTGGTGTGTTTCTGGTCATTGTCCTGCTGTATAACCAAAGTGTGTTTGAGCTTTAGGTCATTAACTGATGGCTGTACATTCTCCATCAAGATTTTCAAGTAGACAGCAGATATCACGACTCCATCAATCACAGCAAGTGGTCAAGGTTTCTCTGGTCACACCGTAAGGCGTATTTACTTGTCAGAAAACGCTGGATATGGTCCCAGGGTACATATGCACTTTAGCATCGCTTCAAGCACAAACATTACAAGAAATGTATTCATGAAAACCAAACGTTGGCATTGTGTGAATAATTAATGTCAATGGACACACTTCAACAACAAAACACACCTGTCAGCCACATGTTCAGATACTTTTGCTCACATGAGAAGTTATGCATCAGATCCAGATGTAAATACCTGGAGATAAAAGCTCAAATGTTGATCTCTTGTCTCATATTCATCTTTTTGTGTCAAACCCAAATGTTTTCAGTCTACAGCAAAAATAAAGGAATTGTGCCAACCGTTCCAGTACTTTTGAAGGGGACTGAATATAAGGTATTTAATATTAGATACCCTACAGCCATTTTAAAAAACAATTGAGATTGATAAAAAATAGTCTGGATTGGTTAAATGTTTGATTCATTTTGCAATAATCCACCCGTCACCCATTGTTAGCATGATGAAAACTATGGTTTTGTTTCTACCTCAAGCGTTTTCCTGCCTGAGAATCAAATCTAAAGGTCATTTTATTGCACATTTTTCTCCAATCAGGGCACACCATATTAGCACCAAACTCAGGGATAGAGAACATAACAGCCCTGGAAATATTCAGCCAAAATAGCTCAACTGCCCCCTTGTGGCTGGCTATGGTATTAGGCACAGATCTTAATTTTAGCATCTAAAAATTAACACATTTAATCCATTTGAAATAAAATAAAATATTTTAAAAATATGTTAAGAATAAAATGTTTTTAATCTAATTTTATTTGAAAGTCCAGCCCCCAAAGCAATCAAAGGAAAAACCTGGCCCTTGTACAAATGTAGTTGATGATCCCTGCTATATAACATGCATTTAACCTGCTAAAGAGGAGACTGAAGGGAGAAATTCCCCCAAAAACGTGTGATGTCATTGTGTCACAGGCTTGATGCAGTTATTGCAAGAAAAGGATCTGCAACTAAATATTGAGTCTTATTCTCTTTAATCTGTTTAAAGTCTACCTGTTCCAATACACTTACCTAGACATTTGGTGTTCCATTACAAATAATGATATATTCTAATTTGTGCATCAGATCCAGATGTAAATACCTGGAAATAAAAGCTCAAATGTTGACCTCTAGTCTCATATTTATCATTTTGTGTCAAACCCAAATGTTTTCAGTCCACTAAAAACTAAAGGAATTGGCCTCACTGTTGTATAAAGTGTATAAAAGCAGGTCTGTATCTAAACAGGAGGCTGTGACCCTCTGTTTCAAACAATGCAAATGACACATGGACAGTTTTGAATGAAAAAGTTAAAATTTTAAAATGCAATATAAAAAGTGCAATTAATCGTGATTAATTTCATAGATCGTGAGATTAACTGCAATAAAAATAAAGAGGCACAATCATCAGACTGGCTATGAATGTCTTTAATGTTTCCCAGATCAGAATCACAGCATACAGTGTATAATAACTTCTAAAGTAAACAGAAATATCACCTCATTTATTTGTATAGTTTGACTATACTTTTTTTAATAATCCTTTTTAAAACTTCATTACCTAACATTTTTCTTCATCTCAAGTCTTGGGTTTCTGAGTTCAGCAAAGAATGTAAAAACAGGTGCAACTTTTCAATGGAGCCTAAATGTTATTGTAACAAAGTCGTTCTGTCCATTTAACCAGTGTTAAAGCATCCTAGTCAACTCCTAACTACAGTGACATGGAATATGGTGGCATTTTCTGTCCATGCAGTGGCAAAAGGCTTAGAGAAATCACTCCAAAAACTGCCATGTCAGCAGCTGCAAATTCTAAGGTGACAGAAGTAATGCACAAGCACAGATAAGTCATTTCACAAAATGTTTGTGATATGTCATGAAAGCACATTCATGTCACACACAAAAATAAATATAATGGGGAGAAAGCTTACCACTTCTTTTCGTTTGAAGCTGTGGTGTAGAACAATGTCTGGGAGGAAGGCTGAGGATGGTGTCCTCATCCTCACAGGTGGCCTTGCTGGGCAGGGGCAGGAGATGCAGCACCATCCTCATCAGTTGCCTGGACGCTGCCACTGCAGCTTGCTGGCTCCTCTCAACTCAGGAGCTGAAATAAATAAATATAGACTGACTAGGATAAGGCACACTGTACCACAAGCAACATATTTTTGCACTGCATTGGTCTCAGATACTGTACAGATGTTGCATGGTGACGTTACTGCACAATTAGTGACCCATGTTACCAACGGTTCGCTATGAATATGTACAAATTTCCTTTAATAACCTTAACAAATAACATGCGTAATAAACATGTATTCATAACACCTACCGTTCTGTTTGGCACAGGGAGAGAAGAGTCGCTGACTCCTCAGAGCTGAGTGCTGTTCATCCTCACCTCCATCTCCTTGCGTTTCTTTCCCAAACTCCTTTTGAATGTGAGCCCTCTGCTCCACCAGCCTCTTCTCTTGCTCGTTCTGTTGATTTCATTCCCTTTCCGCTGCTTTCATTTTTTTCTTCTCTCAGCAATCTATGACAAAACAGAGATAATAAATAAAAATTAAAGGTTACTTCAAATTAGAACAAATTAAATATTTACAGCATGAAGTATGTAAGTGAGTAAAGTCAGCAGTGTGGGATGTGCATGAGTGAAGATAATGTGTGTAAATGTTGTAAAATGCAAACTTAACTAAAGCTCAACCTAATCTAACATAAGTAAACCAAAGTGTGTAATACCTGTGGAGGCCAGGTCAGAGAGAGTGAATGTGTGACTGCAGGAGCTTAAATAACCTCAACACACTGGGCCCAGGTGTGTGACATTACTCTAATCAAGGAGCTGCACTCACAGACACAGGCTGGAGACACTCAGGCTGACAATACCAAACACCACATGATGTCATGGACATCACACACACCCCCCTGAAGACAGGGGCCCCAAAGGGATCACAGATACCAAAATTTCAAAATACACCTACACAAAAATACACTTAGCAAACTACAAAGACTAAAAATAACTTGGGTATCCAAACAGGGTACCATCAAAGACAACACCCTAAGCCACTCTACGGGGTGCATGAGAGAGAATCAGCAACAGTGTTATGCTTGTGTTGTACGTCTTACATGTAAGCTAGAGAAAGCTGGCACTACTGTTTGACTTCCACCTGTCAGTAATTTTTTTTTTCCCTTTGCTAACCACATGTACTGGGATACTCAACAGCCACCTTACTGTCCAAACCCCTCTGTCAGTCAGCACACACATTTGAAAGAACTAAATTCACAGCTGAAAATGCAGATAAAATCCTGCTGAGGACATACCTTTGGATTTCACACTGGGAGGCTGGTACCATGGTCCACCATTCTCCTCAACATTACTGTGATCAGCCACTCCCTGAGAGAAAATGACACATTTCTGATCATCTGATTCTCTACTGCATTTCTCAGCAAATATTTACAAGGTTTTATCTTTCACACTTAATGTCAAGAAAGCTCTGACTCTTAAAATCGACACTAAGAAGGGGACAACTCACCACGTGTTGAAAACTTTGAAGAATTTGTGCACCAGAATGGATGCTGATACGCTGGGGTACAATTGACAGATTCTTGCCACCATGATGCCTTCGGCCGCCACCCGACACACAAGGCACCCGACCTCTACGGCCCCTCCTACGGGTGGTGAGTCCATTGGAGGGGGGGCTCATGTTGCTTCTTCGGGCTGTGCCCGGCCGGGCCCCATGGGTGCAGGCCCAGCCACCAGGCACTCGCCATCAAGCCCCACTCCCAGGCCTGGCTCCAGGAGGGGGCCCCAGTGACCCACGTCCGGGCGAGGGAGATCGATGACTATCCTGATTCTGACTATCCACCATGATGGCCCAGGAAACTCCGAGGAAGCCCAGCTTGTTGGAATAAATCATACGGCCTAAAGAGATGCAGGAAAAGCAGGAAAAGGTCTGAGATGTGCAGCTCACTATGTTCTCTAAATAAAGAAAAGACTTGTTCTGATGTTTATTTAATCGCTGCAACTGCTTCCTGTGACTTTTGATATTTTTACGTCATAAGGAAAGCTGTTGTAACTCATAGCAGTTAATAACAAGAGTCCATCGGTTTGTTTGAAGACGGCCTATTTAGAATAAACACTTTCATACAGGGTAGCCACCGATGAATCTACTCTTACATTTTTTAAATTGACACCACATGGACAAATCTGCTGTGCTGATAAAACACTACACATAAAGTTGATCTCTACATTGATTATTTCACTAAAAGGCTCTGGCTGTTATGCAGATGTCACAAAAATGACTGAAATATTCAAAGACAGGGAATTACAGAGTAAAAGTGGCAATTACTGTTTCCTAACTTTGCAGTCTTCCTACACTGAAAATACCAGGTTGTTTGAATAAGAAAAATGTAGAATATTTGCATTGGTTGGTGATGTTTAACCACATTTGTTAGCTTTTAGAGCATCATATAATCCTTTTACTTTATATTTTAAATGTGGAGACGTGATATCTGCAGTTGTAGAGTGACACGATACCAGAAAACCCAACTATAACTTTCACATAACAGGGTTTATGAAAGTCAGTTATCAGTGAATAAAAATCACAGAGAAAGTCTATTTTTAAAACGTGGTATGAAAGAGGATCAAGGAATTCTACTTTTTTTTGACCTCATTGTGTGTGTATGCAGATGCTGTTACTGGCTTGTGCTTCTGTTGACAATGAAAGCCAACAAATCTAAATGTTTTTATGTTGATGATGAATCACTGTTCACAGGACTAACTTCAGAATAAGCATCAACATGTTCACACTAGAAAGATGAACTAGATGTAGCGCTGTAACTCACATTTGGCCCACATCTTGACAGCTCAAAGTCAGCCAACAGGTAAAAACACTCGGCACACTTCGGAGGATCTCCTCTGTGACCAGATAGCCTAAAACACACAAATAAGACAGAGGTTAATACAGAAAGCCACAGTAACAGGGTGGACTAGATACTCACTAAATGCTTCTACACTGCATTTGGTAACCAGGGCTTCACTGGATACTTACCATTAAGACTCCTCACACACTGCTTATCCATGGCCTTCACAAACTTGTCATCAAGGAGGTTTCTGTTCTCTGGGACGCTCCTCTGATGCACACAGGCGTACAATAGGTCCATCTAAATATAACACAAGCACAAACCAGTCACTACAACACATGCAAACAAAGACCTGAACTCATATACAGGTGAATACACATTTTTCCTTATGCTCCAGATAATTGACCTCCATTCCATCATAGGTGAGTCTGATCACTGGCATGAAGGCATCTTCAATTGCCTACAGAAACAGCATTTGTGTTAATAACTTGTACAAGGAAGGAAAGTTGCTTTGACTTGCATGGACTGAATTGTGTGTATGGCTTACCAGAAGGTCTTTGACCTCTTTCTGGGCTTTAAGTTTATCATAGGAGGAGGTGAAAAACTCCTTCCTTTCCAGGAAGCCAGGACCAACGCAGAGGGCGTCAATATCGGCACCTGTTCGAGAAGCAAAAACTCAAATGAATACAAAGTCTTTGGAATACTCCTTTTACTATCAGGCTCATTCTCTATTTTGCTGCACTTATTTTGGGGTTTTTACGCTTTGATTTGAGAAATAGCACAGCAGATAGAGTCACAAACTGAGGAGAAGCATGGATGGATTTGACTCTCAGACAGCAGCCTCTGTTTACAGGGTGTGCAGACATAAGTAGGGATGGGAGATATTATCAGCATGATATCAATCTCAGATTATGGCTGAAAAAGTCAGTTATTGAATCTGCAGATATTTTCTGCCCATACTTACAGCTGGTATTTTAGATATGAAAATCTGCCTGTATCAGTTCTGAATATTGGCTGTATGAACAAATACAATGATGGACCAACAGACTGACTTCAGCTGAAGTCTCTTTCTTCATGGGATGAAGGACAAAGACAGTCATGTTATTTCCCTGCCTAGAATCTTTTTTTGCATTCTTTTTTTTTTACATAAATCTGAAGTTTGCTTGGATGCCATAGCCATTGAGGCTTTAAATGTGGTTAAATAAGAAAAAGCTTCATATTTTATCATCTTAAGAATATTTAGCCTACTGGTGTGAAATAAGATATAATAGATGGACCTCACTGGGTGGGAGAGAAATGACTATTAGAGACAATGTAGATGCCAACATCTCAGCTCATCTCTACCAAATGCCTGAGGTCACAAGTTAGTGACAGCGGACTGTTACTGTAATAGGTATAGTTGGAATGGTTCTGATAATTATGGATGGGAATTAAACTGAAATGAAACCACAATCAACTTAATCAGTTCCTCTTATCAATGCCCAGGTACATCCTGCTGGGACAAAAATGATGGATTTCAGCTGAAAGTGCAGCTTTCAGACTGTGTACTGACAGCTCATTTCTAAGTACTGTTGATGATCAGACAGTTGTGCTGCTGACACAGACAACATACATGTTGGCCTTATTTCTGAAGAATTTGACAAACCAGGGTTTACAAGGGCAGTGGACTTAATAAAAAAACAAATAATTCTCATTACATTCTTTCTATCATTTTAATTTGATGGTTTATTATATTTACACACAAAATCTGACCACCTATACTGACTACTCTAGCTTGTTTCTGTGTCCTGCTTGTTTGAAATGTTGTTTCATTTGGTTAATCTTGAATAAATACATGTAACACCAAGCAAGTACGTATAAAAAACCTAGAATGAAAAAAAGACAAACTCCAATAAATGTAAAGTAATTGTCAGCAGTCAATCTTAATATCTTCTTGTTTAAAATTAAATAAGAAAACACAAATACGAGCTGCGAAGGCCTTCTAAAGTCTGTAACGGGTGTTCTTATTGTTTGGAATCCCCAACCCGTTACAGACTTTATCCCAGACTTCCTGGTCTGGGGCCCTCTGCTGCTCCTCCACCTTCTGGATGATCTCCTCTGCCCTGACGCTCTTTGTTTTTCTTAGGGAAGAACAGCAGATGTCAATAGAAAGAACACATATGTATAATCATTCTCAAATAGTGTTTAAGATTTGAGCTGTTATGATAAAATTACTCACGTCAAACAACTTAAATGTTAGAATTCTGTTAAAATTTAAAGAAAAAGGAAGGCCATATTAGGAACAGAACATAAGGATTATAACTGTACATCTTTATTTTCTCAGAAAAAGTCTAAACTTTGAGAAGTAAAGGGACATACAGCAAGGTAATCCGCTTTCTGCTATTTTGTATGGCGTCATGTGATTATGAAACAGCCTGCTATTGGCTGACAGACACTCACAGCGACAAACAAAATGGTGGTTAGCATTCGAGCTAGCAGTAATAAACGATTGTTGTTGGAACAACCCCATCCTTTTCCCCTCTCTCCTCTCAGTACCAAACTGCTCACTTCCTGTGCATTTTTTGGGAATCTTGTAGTGGGCGGAGTTAGCTTTGAGCAGGGGGTTCACTTTAACCCGATTATTACTCGACTAACTTATGCCCAAATATCATGGCATGCGAATAGACTGGTGCAGGAATGAGTCCTAAAACACAGAAGTTAGTTAGCATTTCAGCACTTCCGGTCCCTCGTCTGAAAGTCTATGGGAATTTTGAATGAGTTTTCGGTTAAATGCCTGAAATAAGGTCTGTGGTGAACACAAGTTCAAGAGAGTTTAACGTTTTATCCTACGACATTAAATACATCTGAAATGTGCCCCACCTTTCAATCGTGTATCTTTTCACGTCTTAATAAAGGTGGTTGCTAAAAGATAGCTAACAAGGACTACACATGCCATCATCTGAAGCGCGGCAACTCAGCCTGCTGTTTATTCTTTTTTTCACATATGAAGAATTTTTGTCACATTATAGAATACCTGTAACACCTGGGGATTTTGCAAAAGTGTTTGATGCCATAACCCTCTGGAGTATGTATGCTTTTTAAATTTCAACCTTGATCTGGTGGTCAACACCCGCCCCTATCATCACCAGTAAACACTCCAGTAGGTAAAATCTGTTTTTCCAGTCATTCTATTAGCAACAACAGATCTAAAAGCACACTGTTTCAAAAGGATATAACATCTTTACCTTGTGTCATTTCTTCCTGGAACATGTTTGTGGATAATGTGGAATAGAGGAAGGTTTGGCTCCTACCCAATAAGTATTTGATCACCAATAAAGTCAAGAAAGGCTCCTTCAAACTGATCAAGAGGTTTTACCCATCAAAACTTTACATTAAAAATAAGTTTAAAATTGATATTGATTCCAACTGTAGCTACTGCAACCTTTGTCCAGAAAATGTTGTACATTTATTTTGGTATTGCTCTCGTGTAAAGAAATTCTGGCTAAAACTCTGTGATTTCATTCACAAAAAAACAAAACCATTTTGTATTACTATGGAAGAATGTATTGCTTGGACTCTTGGGAAATGGCAAAAATGAACACAACTGTATATTCTTGAGAAAACTTATTATAATTTCATATGCTTAGATGTAAATTTTCAGGCAAAAGACCACATTTTAATACCTTTCTAAATGAGTTCAAGCAATATTTAATTCCACCAAATATTCTGAAAAACAAAAAGCAATTAAAACAGTTTCCACTTGTAATATGTTTGATATCACTACATAGACATTCATGCCCCCCTAGCCTGTTGTTCAATTGTATCCGCCTGTGATGACGTCAAATTCAGTCGACCATGTTGTAGTTCAATGTTGTAGCATGTTGTAGCATGACGTTAGCTTTTTACTTTCCACAGTTAGATTAACGAACCAGATATGATGCTCATATTATCAGTTTGTGAAGATTATCTTTATGAACAAAACGTGTACGTTTTATAAACTTTTATTGAACACAGAGCTTATTTTCAGCAATAATCAAAAAACCCACTGAAAAATTCCCATAGGCTTGACGCCGAGGGAACCCATGCTATGCGAACTTCCAGATTGCCTACAAAATCACGTCACGACTGCACCACTGCTGTTACACTGTTACTCCTATTGCTTGCGTTGTGATTGCAATTGCGCCTTTGTCAAAAAGTGCTATTACTACTTTTTAGAATTCCTGGAAGTAATGCTAATTTAGGCCTACCCCTCCCCCACCACAACTGTACTTTCTCGCTTTGCATTTAGTCTCTGTAAACAATACAAACCGAAAATGAAAACATAAATGAAAATTACAATGGAAACCAACATGCCATAAATGAAAATACCATTTAGTTCTTAGCTTAACAGCCAACTCTTTTCTGTTTCTGCTTTTCCTCCGAGTGCCTACCTGCCTCTCTCCCGAGACTGTTTTAATTTTACCGTGTCTGTGTCACGTGAATTTGGAGACCAATCAGACATGCCTTACCTGCTCGTCCGTGTCACATGACTTGGCTTAGAGAAAGTGAATACTTGTTGATATATTTGAGAATGGCAATTTTCTCTCTTATAACAGGATGAGGGAGAAATTTAACTTAGAAGGAAAAAACACTTATTTCTTCAAAAGTAGAAATATAATTGAATCTCTTCTAAATTCCAGTAACTTCTTGTAAAGCACCAAAGTGGTATTAAATATGTCCATGTTTAAATAAGGGGATCTGGTAGAGAGATCTAGGATGAAACATAGGAGAGGATTCTCTCCAACAGTGGAAAATTTATTAGGGAAGCCAGGGGCAAATATATTCAATTTAAGATATGTAACTGACTCACACAAAATATTTGGTCACATTTTGTTTGTTTTTTGAATTGTGGAAATTATTTTCTGTGTAAAAGAACACAGTAATTTGAGTCTTTATGGATGGTAATGTGCTTTATAACTGACCTGATAACTAAAAAATGGGCAATTAAATATGTGTCATGTAGTCTGTTAGTCAAATTGCGGTGATGAAAACAGATTAAAAGACAATTCTGAGATTACAGATGCTTAGCCTTTAATTGAATAATTTATATAAAAATGGGGTTGTGCATATACAGTATATTTAACCATCCCCACATGCTTTATAAAAACCTTATACTTACACTTTTGGATTAGAGGGTGGTGAATGCTGTGGGTGATAAAACCAAACATGCATAGCATACTTTACCAGACAAGGAAAGTAACAAAATACTTATTACTAATACTTTCTTACTTACAAAATACTTCTTATGTTCCTGCAACTAAGTAGCTTTTGTGTACTTGTACTAAGTTACAATATTATTTAGCAGATGAGTTATCCAAAGCGATGGACATCTGAAAGGTACACAGGTGTTCCAGGAGTCAAGGACCTTACCCAACAGCCCAAACTGGATATTGATTCTGTACTGACTGGGAGTTGAACCATCAACCTCCCTGACAAAAGTCAGTGGTGTAGATTATTTATTATATTTATTTATTTTTATTTATTTGTTTTTTTTAATATCTAAATGGCATCTGTTGAGTCAAAATCATTAGTCAAAAGAGAATGTCCAAGCTGGACAGGTGTTTGGCATGTTATAGTTGTAGATGCATGACCAAATGACTGAGGAAAACATACAGTGAGAGAATTAATCCACATTGTATTAAAAAAGGTGCTTTTTCATTCCTCCTCTTATACTAGTAAATGTGTGCCTTTAATTAAACTTACTAGTTTGGAGATTCATATTCTCTTCTGTGTGTTTGCCCTGCGCGTAAAGATACCATTATTTTTTACAACTCAAACTTTCTGGTTTAAGGTGACAACTGATTACTCAGTACTCAAAGTAGATTTGAAATTATTTAGTTTAACTTCAGTAGGTTTATAGACCATTGGATTTACTAAGTAAATTTTTTTCTAAGTAACTGTGCTGGTACTTTTTGTCATCTTTTTCTTGAGGGTGCCATTATACGCATTCACAGCCGTTTCCCCACTCTAGGGGGGTTGTGTGAGAGGAAAAGACCTGACTGAGCAAGAAGACAAAGGTAGACGTTTTTTTCATTTTACTGTAAGGATAAAGAGAAAAAACAGTTTTCATTTAATAAGTGCATTTTCTTTGCCCTTTTTCTGACTGAATAAATTAAAGACCTATTGAGTAACAGAGGCAATGTCACAGTTTGCACAAGACAGTTGCATGACCTGGTTGTGCAATTTTAAAATCTCGTGTTACCATGTGGCCATTTGTGGCTTCATTTTTCTGTCCAGAGAGCCTGAGATGATTTATTAGTATCCATTATTCACAAATAACCTAAAATATTGTCAGTTTGAGGTTTTCTTGCTTGTTGGTGTGGAGGTTGTAGTACAAGATCAGAGAATTGAGTAGTGATTCATGGTCTGGAAATCTGAACTGATCACAGAATCCTGGAAATATATTCCATGATGAGTAATTTACTTAAATAAAACTATTAACACAGAGAAAAGGAAGCTGAAGCTAATGTGCTGATTATGATCTTTATTGGTAAATAGACTTTCGCTTGTATAGCACTTTTCTAGTCATCAGACTGCTTTAGTAAATCATTTCCCAGGAAAATATATATGCTATGCTGACAACACTTCATTCAACATTACCCAACATAAACTCATCAAATTTCAAATGCCAAAAAACGCAATATTAACCAACAAATAAAAAACAACAATAAAGTGTAAATTCTGAGATAAAGAGTAATGACGATAGCTCTGATTTGATCCAGATTTGATTTACTTCAATTTCTGTCATGAATAAATGTTAACATCACCAAATGTAAAAGACAGAGATTTTCACAGAATAATACATGAAGAGATAAACATAACAATCTGTAGTTGTTGTACACATGCAGACTTTTAAGATGATTTTTAAAGGGTAAATAATAGGTTTTCATGAGAAAGATCACACAAGAAAGGAAAACCTGATCACAGATGAGAGACAAACAAACATTGTGTTGTATACAAGTATTGTACATGTGTTATATACTTAAGGACCATAACAAAAAGCAACTTGAAGTATTTTAATATGTTAAATCAGATTGAAAGACATTGCCTTGCCCTATAATGACAGTTATACACATATTGAAAGGAACAGAACAGCAAATGTGAAAATGTGCTTTTGGTTTCTGCAGAAAAATCCATTAAAGAAAAAAAGACATAATCATAGGTAAAGTTCTTTTGGATTATTTTATCACATTTTATTAGCTGAGTCCTTTTAGCTGACTTATTGCAGTGACCAGGTCACACAGACTTCAGGTTGTCTTAAATCAGTATGGAGCCCTTTACCATGATTGTACTGCATCTTAGCATGTACATGGACACCTATAAACTCCCGATCAACCAAAAAATGAGTCAAAAAGTCAGTCTCTACTACTGTTGTACTACTGACATTTTTCGCTTTCTCTTTTCCTAAACACCACGTCCGTGTTTGTTGCCACCTTCACATAGAAGTCCATCTTTGCATGCTGAATGTAAGACAGCAAGGATGTTAATACTGTCTTATTTCACAGTAAATGACTTTTTCAGTCTCTCTTTTGCAAGTTCTGGTGTGATGTCTTTCCAAGTGTCTGGGATCTTTGCACGCTTTGCATTATATGCTTCAGCAAACTCTCTGTTGAACCTGTTCAGTACATATTTCCAGTAGTCTGAAGCCTGAAGGCTGTTATCTGGAGCAATCCGCCAGTCAGGGAAGATCTTGGTGTACTCTTACTAAGGGTGACGTTCAGCATATGTGGCTTCACAGCAACATGAGTGGTCACTGCTCACCAATGAAGAGCATATATCCGTGACAAGTCTTTGTGGCCAGTGTTTTCTGAATCTGCACAGATCCTGTGGTCGGCGCATTGAAGTTTGGTGCTCCTTATGCTCAGTTCCTCCTGCCTCACAGGGTGATGAGCAGAATGGACACTGTTTGCTACATCCAATGACTCTTTTGAAAAGCTCATTCTCAGGATTTACATGAAGAAGAGGGAGCTTGGTTTTAGGGCTGGGACGATTCACTTTTCTCCCGATTCGATTTTTTACTATTTTTTAGGTGCCGATTCGATTTAAATTGCGATTCTACGATATTGCCAATTTTTGCAATCTTTAGTTAGCTTTTTAAACACCAATGAAAGAGATGAATGATAATGATGCCTACAGACTATACCAGGAAAAATACACATCACATGTGTATAACGATACATCACAAAATATGTCTGACTAGAGAATACAAAATAGTTATAAAATGGTCAAGTGCAGGATTTCTGTTTATTCACAACAATTTAGTATCAATTTCACAGAATTTGACACAGACTGAGCTAAATACTGAATATGAAGTGCATAAAGTCTATACATATGTGTGTAGTATATATATGTATAACTTATTATATAATTTTAAGTTAATATCGAATTTAACAATGTAGAATTAAGCTATTTAAAAAATATATAGTCCTGCATCATCTCGCATTTTACCTATCTTTGTTCAATCTGAAGATGAGGATTTTCCCCATTTGTTGCACTGATTTAAAATTCTACCGTGATTTTTTTTTTTTTTTTAAGAAAAGGGGAATAAATTATTATCGAGCGAATGTACTCCAGTCCTTTATATTTCATATTTTATCAGTTTTTTATGTCATCACATAATGTGTTTGTGGAGGGAGATTATGGGAGACGAGCTGATCGTCACGTCCAGCTTTAAGACTGATGGACTGTGTTTTGCGGAGGGCATGACGTGACAGGCCAGTATTTCTTTCTTGTGTTACCGAAGCCGTCATTCTTAACGACACTACATGGGACAGGTCCTTACAAATAAAACGACTGTGATTATGGTTGCATGAGTAGAGACCAGCGGTAGCTTCAACGGGCTTGTTTGTTGACGTTAGCCGTTAGCTGTAGCGCTAACACGATGATGCCTAACTAGTAGATTCGTTGTGTTGTCTCAGTATTTTACTCTGGCGTGGCATATCTTGTGGCATAACTGTCTAACTCCTGTCTAAGTTTGTGCTGTCTTTAATGTTTTGGAAGCCAAAATAAGTCTACACATCCACTATGAATGCAGCAGAAGTCGCTCTGCTGGGTAGGTACAAGCAACCAGCTCACGCAGACCGGAAGTCTTGCGTGATCTCGTTGTCTCGTAGCAATGCCTGCCGCCAACTAGCGGCCAGGGGGTGAAATTACACCACAAACTACCACACCAACAAAGTGAATAATTAGCTAATTAATTAAATATAGATACTGCATTTTAAAATATCGATACAATATCGCGTCAGGAAGTATCGAGATATTTCAGTGTATCGATTTTTTGTCCCACCCCTACTTGGTTTTGATTTTGGTCTTTTTAATTGCTTTCCTAGAGCTTATTGCATGTCCTTCACACACACAGTGAGCCACTGAGCAAACTGTTCCTGGTTGACGTTGTTCAGGATCATGAAAGTACCGAGAGCATCCTCAGAAATGACCAGTTTATGACCAAGTTCCTGACGGATATCCTGAATCACTTCCTGCAGGTTGTCACTTTCTTTTGCCCGAGCTGTGCATATCGCATCATTTATGCCCTTGATACCTGACCTGAGATGCCGGTCCTCAAACTCTGACATTTTATCAGACTCATTTGTCAAGAATTTTAACATCTTGTCACTGATCCTTTTTTTAAACAAACTGCTCATATGAGCAGATGTTGCTGTGGTAGTCTTCAAAGTTGTCCTCTGAAAGCAGATCCAGTAAGACTGAGTACTGGAAGAACATTCGTGTGCTGAATTGGAAGTTACAAGGACTTTATAAGAGCTGGAAAATTTAACTTTGCACAGCTCCACTAAGACCTCGTTCTAATGGATCCCAGTCCAGTCCACATTTCTGACCAGTTTCTAGCAAATTCCTCTGAGAGAGAGGATTTTTTGGATTCGGAAATACAGCTGCTTCCTTTGATTGAGTCGCAAACAGCATTTCAAAGGATAACAAACACCTTTCATCCTCTGTGCGTAAAGGAGAGTGCCAAATACGCGGACAAGTGTGTGCAGGGGTTAATCTCACAGCTGATTTAACCTCTCTTTATATAAAATTATAATGCCAAACCATCATCCACTGAATTAACTTAGCTCTAACTCTATTTCATGTCACCAAGAAGTGAAATTGTGATCTTGATCACTGATGTTTGAACAAAACATTGTTTATTAAGCCTGTGGTGTTTTCATTTCCAGCTCTCATCACAGTAAAAAAAAATCTTTTAACTGCACATTTAATGCTGCTGTGGACACAGGCTGTCTATGATATGAGAGTGTGTTTGGTGCAGCAGGCTTCCAGAATTAAGCATAGAAATGGCATAATGGAGTGCCACGGGGATTCAGATAGTAGCTACACGGACACGCAGAGGAATGACCGTAGGGGATCATACAATTAGAAAGTCATTAACGGTGGACACTTCGTGTGATGACGTGTGCATGTGATGTATCCATGCCCAGGCCTGGATGTGTTGAGCAGTGTGAGTACAGGCCAAAGGGGGAACAGGGGAGGGGGTCAAATGGGCTTCGGCATGATTAGAATATGGCACGGTACGGATGGCCTAGTGTGAGTGCACCCTCAGTCAGCATTTCTCCAGTGTTATCAGGACCCAATGAACAGCTGATAAGGTCTACAACAGCTGGTTGCAGGCAGTGATCTGTGAATTCTTTAACATTCTTCTGTCACTGGTTCATAGAACTCATCCTTGAAGTTAGCACGGATCCTCTCTTTGTTTTGATTGAGACATCTGGAGGGATCATTCCTTTGAATGAAATCTTCATGCATTTTCTGAAACTCTCTGGCTGCATTTGCACAGATGTGCTGTTTCAGAGAAACCTCAAAGTCGATTGTTATCTTCACATCCTTGTGGCTTTTCAGTCCCTCATCGATCAGGTGAAGGATCTCCTGGATGAAAGTGTTGTAGTAATTGTTCTTTCTTTCCACTTTTTCCTTCACAAAGTGTGTGCAATCACCTATGATACCATCAGCTACTCTTTGTAGCACCATTCCATGACCTTCAATGCTGAAAAATTTGCTGACTGAGTGCATTATTTTATTTATTTGTCCATCAGCTGTGTATTTGAAAGGCATTTGTCCACAATCCTGCAGCCTTTTTTGACTTAACAATTCGTATGCAAGACTCCCCTTGTGTTTTAGATTGTCTCTTAGGTAGTAGGCTACATTTCCCATGACATCCATGGTCTTTTGTTTGTAAAGGACTTGTTCCCTCAACATTTTATTCCACATCTTGTCAAATTCTTTATCCAACTCTTCCTCTGTCATGTCCACTTTTTTCTTCCTGCATTCTTCAATCAATGCTCTCACTTTCTCTTCTAATTCTTTTGTGTGGTTCGCCTTGATTCTGTCAAGTTTTATCATTTCTTTTCTGGTTTCTGCTGCAACTGTGAGTTGGTTGTATACAGAGCTTTCTATTTCTCTACGAAGTCTCCTTGCACTATTTGCAAAGTCCTCTCTGTACGCTTCAACAAGACTGACATGACCCTCAGTTTGCTTGAAGTACTTCTTCAGATTTTTAAGAAGCTCTGTCTCCCATTCAGACAGCTTGAGGCATGCTTCACTTTTCAAAGTGGTTAGTAGTTGTTCCATGTCAGAAACCTCAGATTTTACCCTGCCAAAGTTAGAAATCTTAGTCTCTGCTGTTTTTGTCCATGAGTACATGTCTTTTCTGAACTCCCATTCCCATTTATTGAATTCTGTGCAGAGCCTCATGTATGCATCAGCCACCAGGCTGTTTCTGAAGCTGAAGATGAAGTTCTCATGTTTGACAGAGTTCCACAGGCTTGTTATCCACTCTGTAAACTCCAGGAGATTGTTGGAAGAAGACTCACAATTTCCCAGGACTTTAAGGATGTTTTTCTTGAGCTCATAAGTGACCTCACTGTACCCTGCATTAACTGGTGCCATTGGTGGGCTCCCATTCCAGAGTCCTGGGACGTAGCAGTTCCCAGTGTCTGGACTGTACTCCATCACATCAGTGAAGCTCTTGTACTCCTCCTTGTTCTCCATTCTGGCAGCTGCCTGGGTCATCTCATTTAACTGTTCCAGGAGCAGTTCTCTTTCTCGTAAGTTCTTCTCAGGGGCTGATACATCTGCCACGTTCTGGTGAACAAACTGACATCTGGGATTTTTTCCCACAGATTTCATTCTGAGAAAGGCGTGCACAACTGTCTGCAGGATGTCCTTCATTTCTGTGGAGTTCTCCATTGCAATGTTGATGATAGTGATGTCACTCAACCCCACAACAAGTGTTGCCAGCTCATTGTCATGCTCATAGCTGTTGTCTAGTTTTGAAAGCTCTGGTGACTTTAAGCCCTCAGTGTCAATGATCACCAAGAAGTCACAGTTGAGTTCTTGTTTGATGTCTTCATTGACTTTGATGAGCAACATGAAGGCACCTCTGGTGCATCGACCACTGCTGACTGCAAACTGTACTCCAAACATGGTGTTGAGGAGAGTAGACTTCCCTGTACTCTGAACTCCAAGAACTGTGACCACCAGTATCTTGCTCTGAGGAGACACCAAGTCATTGAGCTGAGTCAGAACATCAGTTACCCATCTGAGAGGAATGTTTGAAGCATCACCATCTACTAGCTCAAGAGGAAATCCATCAAGCAAAAACTCTGCACACAGTCTGGGCAGAAAACCTAACAGTTGACGTGACAGGTTTGTTTGTGGGAGAGAAACTGAGGCTTCATACATCTGACCCATTTCACGGAAGAAGTGTTCAATCCCAAGCGAGCTGTTGGAGAGTTGTTGGTCAATTTTTTTGATGTCATCTTTGTTTTCAGGACTTTTGTTTTTGTTTCTGTAAGCCTGTCTGAGGCCAGACAGTTTCTCTCGAGACAGATTATCAAGGTTCATCCTCATCCATTTCAGGAAATAACATCTCTCAATACCTGGTCTTGATATTAATGCGTTTATGAAACATGTCATGGCAATAGACATGTCAGAAGAGTTCTGTTGTGCTCGAAGTTCTTTTTGCTTCTTCTGAAGATCACTTTTGTACTTTTCTATGTTTTTTGACCCAACTTTTCGAAGCTGGAACATTTCCTTCTCATTGCTGGTCAGTTCCTTCCATATTCCTCCCTGCAATGGTAGCTGGTCTTCTTTGTATTTCTGGATATCTTGAATTTGTGCAGTGATGGCATCTGCATTTTTCTTTGCTGTCTGACACTCTTGACAGTCTTCATCAACCCAGATTCCCAGTTCATGGGCAATGTCAGCCATCTGTTCAATGCTCATCTTTTTCTCTGAGTTCTCCACCACACTGTTGACTGTTTTACGTAGATTTTTGATGAAGTCTGCATCATTCATTTGCTTAGTCTTCAAAAGGATGTTGTTTTTAGTCAGGTTCAGCTGGTTTGCCACCTTCTTCAGAGCTTCCTTATTGAATTGCTGGCTCTGATGGTTTCCCACCAGGAAGATCTGAGCCTTGTGGTTTTTGTTTGTGAGCAGGTTGCTCTCAGGGTCCAGATTGTCAAAGAACACAAAAACTGCTGCAGATGTCTGACACAGAAAAGAAAACTGTGTCTCAAATGAATCAATGTCTGCACGAAGGTTAGCTACAGCTACGGGCTCACTGAAAACATCCATCTTTTTGTTCCCACAAGGTAGATACCAGGTAACTTCAGTCAGTCCATTAGATATTCTTCTTGGACAGTCTCCATTTTCCATGTCACTGTGGATGAATGTATCATGGTACTGCTGAGAATTACTCAGAAGCTCATTGAGGATCTCTGACTTAGACAAGGAGCACTCACCCAGTCTCACAAAGGAAACCATTGGAAGTTTAGAGACAACAATCCTGTCTTCAATAAAGCCCTTGGATTCTGAAAGTGATGAAGGTCTGTACTTTTTCACTATGTCTCTCATGGCCCAAAGCATTAGTGTGCACTGCCCTGTGTCACAATTAGGAAGTAGCAGAGGCACAGAAAACTGACACATGGACATTTTGAGGGCCATTTCTTGTTGTACAAAACCATCAGAACACAGAAAGAGAGCTGTGATTATGTCAAGAGGGTTCAGCTTGTCACCTGACTGCAGATCACCAAAAAGATCATCAATATCTAAATCTGTTCCTTCTGATTCAGCATCACAGGCAGATTCACATTCAGATGTAAACTCTACATTCCTAGCTTTCACATTAACCATCATCAGTTTCTTTAGAAAATACCATGGAAGATCTGAATTACAGCTGGTGGGTTCATCAGTGATGGTCTTCTTATTGATCTGGAGTATTTCACTCAGGGATAGCTTCTCCTTGAAGTGATGCTCCAGTCCCAGATCCTCCAACAGGCTCTCCAGTTGTGTCTCTGTGGAAATTAACATGTTAGTTAATTGAAATCAATATGAACATATTAACAAATACATGAATCCATGTTTCATTAACTCATCCAAGCAAAAAGGCTTCACAATAAATCAAATTTAAATACCAATCATAATTTTGGCCTTCTTGTTATCAAAGAAACATGACTACAGGCATTTTTATTCTGTCAACTGCATGCTACACTTAGAAAAACCTCTGTAGTCATCCACTGAGATAATTCATCAAGTATGAATGCCCATGTTCTTTTTTATTAATAAATATACATGCATGGCTGATAGTGGAAAAAAAATCCTGAGCCTGAACTTTTTCCCGGGTGGGGGACGTATACATAGGAAGGACAATAGTGACAAAAGTACTGGATCTGACTGCAATATAGTAAAAGTTAATGGTCACAATGTTATGGGGGCATGTGAGGCTTCTTCTTGCTGTTGTACAATAACATTTGATTAGCAACCATTCACTAAAGCAGGGCCGTAGGTTTACTTTTTTTGATGGATTTCTTGGAGGCCAATTCAAAAGGACCAAGGGCCACAGTTGGCCCATGGGCCATAGTTTGGACACCCCTTATAAATTAACTGATACTCCAAGTAATAAAAAACCCATGTCTAACATTATTAGAAATTCATTAAATGCTGTTAGAGTTTGGTCCATATTGTACTATCACACTGGGGTCTGATGTTTATAAAGCTAATGTAAATGAATAAATCCTTCTTTTCTCTTTAACAGTATAATCATAACAACAGTAGTCTACTATTGGAGTTAAATGGCAAGTAAAACAAAAAAATCTATCAGCAAAACATGGTTGGTATGTTGAAGAGGAGAGGTGCTCTAATCCCAAGTTTTTAAGGCACGTAGGCTAGACGACGTTAAAAACGAGCTAGCTTATTTCTCCGTTAGCCTTGTCCTTTCCAATTATGCACGCATGGCCGCAGTGAATTGGCCGTCAGTGAGAGGACAGAGCACTCAGTGCGCGCTAACTTCTGATTAAAGGTTAATGTATAAAACGATGCATTTTCTCTTCACTAATATCATAGCTGTTGTGTGGTTAACAAGCCATCACGCATCTGAATGTAGCACACAGGTCCGATATGACACAGACAGACAGCAGTGTGACGTAGAGATGAGTCAAGTCAAACTTTAGTTCTATAGGACATTTCATACACAAGGCAACAAAAAAAGAAAGCAGAAAGTCAAATAAGTACAACACACCCATCACACATTTGCCACACTGATTAAAGTGTACAAAAACATACCTACAGTCCCCCCCCCACGCACACCCAAACACACACATACAACCACACTGTAAAACAGGCAATAAGATCTAGCCATAAGCTGATGCTGTTGGAGCCTTTCTCGGGTCTGCAGGCAGGGCATTCCATTTACTTGGTGCATAGAAGCCAAAAGCAGCCTCCCCTGCTTTGGAATAGATGCGTGGTATGGACAGAAGACCACTGCCCACAGACCTGAGAGTTCTGGCTGGTGCATAGCTAATTAGCATGTCTTTAATGTACTGAGGCACCGGTCCATTCAGTGCTTTATAAACAAGATCTTTAAATCAATCCTAGTTTGGACCGGGAGCCAGCGGAGGGACTTGAGGACTGGCGTGATATGTTCAGATTTTTTTGGTTCTGGTGAGAACTCTTGCTGCAGCATTTTCAATGAGTTGAAGTCTCTGAATAGATGATTAAGGAAGGCCAGTCTAACTTGCTTGTGATAAATGCATGTGCTAGTTTTTCTAAATTGGGTGTTGACAGAAAGTTCCTTATTTTTGAGATGTTTTTTAGGTGATAAAATGCGGATGTTGTGATCTGATTTATGTGACTTTTGAAATTTAGATCACTGTCCATGATGACACCAAGATTTTTTGCTTCTGTATGGCATTTTAAGGATACTGAACTGAGATGAGCAGTGATTTTATGTCTCTGAGTTTTGGAACCAAATCTGAGAATTTCTGTGGAGAAGAGCACTTTGTTGTTGTTGATGTTGTCATTAATGATTTTGGAGAAGTGGGATTGTCTTGCTAATTTAATTTCTTTGTTATGTTTTCAGTGTATCCTTATAGATATCATAGTGAATCTGAAGCTTTGATTTTCTCCACTGCCGCTCTGCCTGACGGCACTGTCTCTTCAGCTGCCTAATGGCCACTTAAGTCCTCCATGGGGCCTTTTCTTTTTGCATGATTTTAGTTTTTACAGGTGCAATATAATCAATAATGTCTTGTAAATTTGAACAAAAGCTTTTTACAGGATCATCCATTGATGATGCAGGCAGCAAAGGTGACTCAATTACAATCATCTTAAAGTTGTCAATTGTGCTGTTATCAATAAAACGTTTTTTGATGATTTTAGCAGTTTTGTGCTTCACAGGGGGAGCAGACACATCAAACAGTACACAGCAGTGATCGGAAAAGGCCACATCTCTTACAAACGGTTTGGAAATGTTAAGACCCTTTCATATAACAAGGTCTAAGGTATGTCCTTTATTGTGAGTGGGTCCAGACACATGCTGAGCAAGACCAAAGGAAACTAACATGCTCATAAAATTTTTGGCAACAGGATCATCCTTATTATCAACATGTAAATTAAAATCACCACAGAAAATTCAACAATCATAATCCGTCAAAATATTGGACAGAATTCAGAAAACTAACCAATAAAATCATTTTTTGACTTTGCTGGCCTACACACAGTGATTATTAGGGCTTTGCTTGCACAATGTAATAATATAGCAAGATATTCAAAGGATAGAAAATCCCCAAAATGAACTTCTTTGTAAGTGTAGGAGCTGGAGAAAACAGCAGCTATCTCACCTCCTCACTTATCTGTGCGAGTTTTATGGGTGAAGCTTTATGTGTCCCAGCTGGGCTCTGCAGTGCGGGGGTGGTTTCCTTCCCCGGCTGCCCTGCTGCCTCTCAGTGGGCACCTCCAGAGCTCCTTTGCAGGATGGCCTCTTTGAGAAGCCTGCGGCGGGCAGAGGAGGATGGCTTCACCTCTGGCTGCTGGAAGTCACGCTCGCAGGGAGGAGGAAAATCCTTGCTCAGGGCGTCAAACCTGTTGCTCAGTGGGATGGCTGTAGGTGAAGAAAGGGGAGATGGAGGTTTTGCTCGATGTTTGTCTCTGCATGCTATGGACCACAGCTCTGGCTGTCGTGGAGTGAAGCTCATCGGAGCCTCCACTTCAGCTCCACCACTGCACACCTGTGCCTCCGCGGTTACATGGCAGCGAGACGGTTCTGCTGTAGTTTTTGGTTTTGCTCCCAGGTGGACCCACGGATCCTCTAACAGGGCTGAGGCCATCCCCGGCTCTGGAGCACCAGCGACTGTGGAGCCAAACCATGGGATGGTCATGTCGCCCACCGTTTCTGGAGCTACTGTTCCGGAGCAGCGAGAAACACAGGCTGTGTTTCAATATCCATGACTGCTGGCACTCAGGATTGCAAGGTGCTTGGCCTGGGTAGTGACAACAGTGGAAAACTCCACAATGAGCTTATTTTTCTCCATTACACGAAGCACATCCAGATGAATTATTTGCCATTTTAGCCCTGGAGTGGCAGGCTTTAAAAGTAAATGAGTCTCGACTTCCAGCAGTCCGTAAAAGTAATAGAAGAGAGTAAAAGTCTGTTACTCTTAAGTCTCTTAAGGGGCACAGAGTGGTTAAAAACAGTAAAAAGAGGTGTTTTGGCCTGATAGCTGCCAGATGCCGGGCAGCTGGTGTTTCTCAGTCCAGTTGACTTCCATGTTAAAAGTGGTGAAAATCTTTTAAAGGAGCAACGGATTGCTGAAGTCTTTAGTCTGGTTAAAGAGTATAGATGGCTACCTCAGACTAAGAACATTCATTGTGAAACATTTACATCCAAAACTTTCACAATTCTGTTTTTTTAATGTTCTGAATCTTGACTCAGTGTTACTCAAAATACAGTCGCTAGAAAAAGTATGTGAACCCTTTGAGATTTCTTGGATTTCTGCAAAAATTGGTCATCAAATGTGTTCTGATCTTCATCAAAGTCACAACAATAGACAAACACAGTCTGCTTAAACTAATACTGCACAAAAAATGATATGTTTTCATGTTTTTATTGAACAAAACATGTAAACATTCATAGTGCAGGGTGGAAAAAGTATGTGAACCCCTAGGCTAATGACTTCTCCAAGAGCTAATTGGAGCCAGGAGTCAGCCAACCTGGAGTCCAATCAATGTGATGAGATTGGATGTGTTGGTTAAAGCTGCCCTGCCCTATAAAAACACACACCAGTGTTGAATTTGCTGTTCTCAAGAAGCACTGCCTGATGTGAACCATGCCTCGCACAAAAGTGCTCTCAGAAGACCTACGATCAAGAATTGTTGACTTGCATGAAGCTGGAAAGAGTTACAAAAGTATCTCTAAAAGCCTTGATGTTCATGTGTCCACGGTAAGACAGACTGTCTACAAATGGAGAAAGTTCAGCGCTGTTGCTACTCTCCCTAGGTGTGGTTGTCCTGTAAAGATGACTGCAAGAGCACAGCGCAGAATGCTCAGTGAGGTGAAGAAGAATCCTACAGTGTGTGCTAAAGACTTACAGAAATCTCTGGCACATGCCAACATTTGTGTTGACAAATCTACAATAAGTAACACATTAAACAAGAATGGAGTTCATGGGAGGACACCATGGAGGAAGCCACTGCTCTCCAAAAAACACATTGCTGCACATTTGAAGTTTACAGAAGAGCACCTGGATGTTCCACAGCACTACTGGCAAAAAATTCTGTGGACAGATGAAACCAAAATTGAGTTGTTTGGAAGGAACACACAACGCTATGTGTGGAGAAAAAAAGGCACAGCACACCAACATCAAAACCTCATCCCAGCTGTGAAATATGGTGGAGGGGCCATCATGGTTTGGGGCTGCTTTCGCAGGAAAACTTAAGACCATCTGTCCGCCAACTGAAGCTCAACAGAGGATGGGTGATGCAACAGGACAACGACCCAAAGCATAGAAGTAAATCAACAACAGAATGGCTTCAACAGAAGAAAATACGCCTTCTGGAGTGGCCCAGTCAGAGTCCTGACCTAACCTTGATTGAGATGCTGTGGCATGACCTCAAGAGAGCGATGCACATCAGACATCCGAATAATATTGCTGAACTGAAACAGTTTTGTAAAGAGGAATGATCCAAAATTCCTTCTGACTGTTGTGCAGGTCTGATCTGCAACTACAGGAAACGTTTGGTTGAGGTTATTGCTGCCAAAGGAGGCAGTTATTAGCCTAGGGTTTCACATACTTTTTCCACCCTGCACTGTGAATGTTTACATGTTTTGTTCAATAAAAACATGAAAACATATCATTTTTTGTGCGGTATTAGTTTTTTCTTTTTTTAAGATTCATTTTTGGCCTTTTCATGCCTTTATTGGATAGAGGAGGACAGTGGATAGACTCGGAAACAGGGAAGAGAGCGGGGAGAGACATGCGGGAAATGGTGCCACAGGCCGGAATTGAACCCGGGCCCGAGCGTACATGGTGCGCACCTTAACCACTCGACTACAGGCGCGCCCATTGTGCGGTATTAGTTTAAGCAGACCATGTTGGTCTATTGTTATGACTTTGATGAAGATCAGAACACATTTGATGACCTATTTATGCAGAAGTCTAAGAAATCTCAAAGGGTTCACATACTTTTTTGAGCAACTGTAAGTTAAATCATGAGGAACAGATAACCCTGCCTGCATGGCTGAATAACCTCGCCGCTGTGCTAGCACTCTAGCTGAGGGAGAGAGAGACGCAGAGGATTATGTATGGCGAGAGGAAAAAACATTTCGCTTGAATTAAAATCTGCCAGAAATATATACTAAATGGACTGGGCATGAATTTCAAATTTCAAATCAAAGTGGAATGAAGTTTTTGTGGCAACAAGTATAACCTAACATCTTATCTGCGTGCCTGGCATGCACGCACCTCTGTCACTTTGTCATAGCACCTGTGCGATGAGGAGTGACAAGCTCTTAGCACAGACCAATTTTCTTGTAGCATTTGCGACATATATGTCGCACTGTACAGCCCTGCTTCTGATTCGCTAGTAGACCTAGTGTGGTTAATGGACACTGTCAGTTATTTTTATTGACTTGGGACTTGACATAAGGCTGTCCCGCATAAACAAGCTCACAAAAGTAGTTCTTTTTTTAACAGCAGTCAAACGCCGCCAAGCCGGAAATCCGGCACGGCGCTGGAACACTATCACCCCTGTATATGTTTTTGCATATTCTACTGTGGTTCAGCAGGTAGAGTCGGGTATTTCGCAATCAGAAGGTAATGGGTTTGATCCTCAGCTCCTGCAGTCACATGTAGATTTCTCCTTGTTATGACACTTTATAGCAATTTGCTCCCCTCCTGCTTTGTTAATGGAGTGAAAATGTGATGCATATGAATAAGATTAGCTAATCCTGATGGCCAATCTTCATAGCAACCTCTGCAATCAGTGCATGAATATGGAGTGAATTGGTAGGTGGGACTCAAAAGCGCTTTATAAGCTCTAGTCCATTTACCATATTTATTCATATTGTTTATCCATGTGCAGCTTCAGAATGCTCAACTTTCCTCCCTGTAGTCTTCTTCGACACACACACCCCCACACACACACACACACACACACCCACAGAGACCTTTATACCAGAATTTACACAGCACGTGCCCACAGGCATATATGACTGTAAAAAAAAAAAAAAAAACACTGAGCAAGACAGCTGTGTGCAGGTAGGAGCGCTCATTGTTATGATTCCTCTCTAAAAACTCTCTCTCTTTCTGCTCTTGGTCGTGCAGGGAGGGGCCGTCTGTGTCAGTCTACAGTTATAGAGGTGGAAAATAAAAGCATTTAGATTATTTTGAAAGTAATTTAAAACTGTTTACAACAGACTGAAATCTAAAGAGCTGCATCAGCAAAATATTTCTCATCCTCTTTAAGGACATCAATATTTAAAACACACAACATAAATATTTCTGTCAATAACATGTTTGTTTTTTTACAGTAGTTTAGAGAAATAGATTATTCTATCATTTCTTTTTTCTCATATGAGCTTTGACAGTGTTGGACATGACACACAGATGCGTGTCTGAGTTAATGTGTGTGTGTTGGTGAGCGAGTGTGTGTCTCTGCTCTGTCTGCTGTCAGACAACAAACAGGGAACGTTTAATTGGAGCTAGAACTTCACTTTTTGGAGCTAACAGTGGAATCTATGGTGCTCAGACAGAGCTTGTCATCGTGTTGCACATATAGCTTCTGATTGATGATCGTACAGCCAACAGCTGATGGATGTGTGACCGACAGACAGTGAGACGAGAAGGAGACATGAGGAAGCAGCGACTGAATCAAAGGGCTGGGACTTTATTGCATTAATTAAGATGAATCAATTACAGAAAAAATAATGCAACAAAAAATAAATAAATAAATAAATAACGCATTTAATCGCAGTTTATTTTTTGCACTCCAAACAGCGCAGAACGTTTCTCATTGTTCGAGTTCCCGGTATACCCATAATACTGAAGCACAGGACACAACACAAGAAACACCATGGAAACCGATGAGAAGTCATTGCTGGGTTTGGTGGGCGGAAAATTTAGTTTAAGAAAAACACCGGGCGGAAACCCTGATAAAAGCACAGTTGTGTGCAAATTGTGCAAGAAAGGATTAGCTTATCGCCGGAGTTCTTCTAGCCTCTGCTACCACCTCATTGCCAAACATGCTGCAGCTAGCACAGACAACATTCCTAGTTCGAGCAGGCAGTGTCGCCAATCCACACTCGACAAGATGACTGGGTTCAGAGCCAAAATGAGTAAGTCCACGACTGACAAATTAACACACTCACTGGTGAAATGGATTGCAGTGGACTGTCAACCACTCTCAGTGGTAGAAGATAAGGGGCTAGAAGCGGTGCTACAGATCGCGTCGTCTGACCCAACTTATTAACTTATGCAGAAAGATGATTTCAAACAATGCAATCATAATATTCCTTATTCATAGTGCACTTTATGTTAACACTCAGTAATGAAAATAAACACGATTTTGTTGTTAAGCTCATTTATGTCTATTCATTGATTCAGTCATATACCAAAATCCATTTCAATTGAAAAATGTTGCTTCTTGTGTCAAATATTGATATGTGATTAACTGAGACTGATTAATTACAAAGCCTCTAATTAATTAGAATATTTTTTAATAAAGTCATACTACTACTTTTTAAGTCTCCAGGGCATCTCGGTGAACTTCCAGTCAGGTATTGTTTTTTGTCAGGAGAGCTGCTTCTCCTGGTGTCTGGGCAATATTGATCTCGCGGGATGATTTTCACTTCAGTGAGACATCTCATGGCGTTTTGACCTCGTCACACCTCGACTAAAATGGGGAGCTGCCAAATATGCAAATTTATTTTGTTATCACAAACTCACATCTCAATATTAATGCAGCAGGTGGAGATGACACAGGTAAGCTAGCAGGACCAGGTATTCAACACATAACAGCAAATAGACGGGTATTTTATGTTTTAAAACAAAGTTGAACTTACTCCATGGATGGTCATACTTGCTGCCAGGAGCCATATCAGGTGGTCTGTCTTTTGACCACTCAGAGCATCGATCAAAACCTGAATCATCACTGGCTTCCTTCATTTAATGAGAATAACAAACAATGTAATGAGATAAATCTTCTAATGATCTCTGACTCATTGTCTCTGTAGATGATTTACTTTTATTTCACATCTTTGTAAGAAGAAGTTGTTTACCTCCATTGTTTTAGCACAGTCTGTCACTCCACAGTCAGGATTACTCTGACATCCGCTCACTGAAAGTAATGAGACAAGAGTTTTACCACATTGTACTTCACATTTTTCTAACAGTTTAAGGCTATCTGATTAGCATTTTTTAGATCTTGAAGGAGTCAGTCATGCAGTTAGTGGATCCATGAGTGAGGACTTAGTGACTTAGCTCTGATCACCTTCTGGGAAGAGAAAGAATACACTTCAACTGAATAAGTGAATACACTCTCACCCTTAAAAAACATCTAAAGTAAGACATTTTGCATGATTGCCAAACTAATTTTTTGAGAACCTGAGCGTGTGGCACCCCTAGCATTTGCCTGTACTGCCTGTGCCATGGCCGGCCCTGCTTGAGTTGCTGGCAGGGGGCGCTGGCATGAGCCCCAACTATTTTGAAAACATGTTAAACAACAACTGGACTGACAACCTCCCCATTCATCACCCTCCCTGCTTTACTTCTCTCTCTTCACAGCCCCCACCCCTTCTCTGATTTGCTCAATCTCTCTGTGATCACAGAGGGTGGAGGGAAGATTTCAGAGGTTCAGACTCTGTCTGAAAATGATCAACTAGATACACTGCCTGGGCAAAAGAAAAAGTCGCCAGCAAAAAAAGGTCACACACTCTAACATTTCGTTGGCCCGCCTTTAGCTTTGATTACAGCACGCATTCGCTGTGGCATTGTTTCGATAAGCTTCTGCAATGTCACAAGATTTATTTCCATCCAGTGTTGCATTAATTTTTCACCAAGATCTTGTATTGATGATGGGAGAGTCTGACCACTGCACAAAGCCTTCTCCAGCACATCCCAAAGATTCTCAATGGGGTTAAGGTCTGGACTCTGTGGTAGCCAATCCATGTGTGAAAATGATGTCTCATGCTCCCTGAACCACTCTTTCACAATTTGAGCCCGATAAATCCTGGCATTGTCATCTTGGAATATGTCTGTGCCATTAGGGAAGAAAAGATCCATTGATGGAATAACCTGGTCATTCAGTATATTCAGGTAGTCAGCTGACCTCATTCTTTGGGCACATAATGTTGCTGACCAACTGCAGCAACCCCAGATCATAGCACTGCCTCCACAGGCTTGTACAGTAGGCACTAGGCATGATGGGTGCATCACTTCACCTGCCTCTCTTCTTACCCTGATGCACCCATCACTCTGGAACAGGGTCAATCTGGACTCATCAGACCACATGACCTTCTTCCATTCCTCCAGAGTCCAATCTTTATGCTCCCTAGCAAACTGAAGCCTTTTTTAGGCCGGTTAGCCTTACTGATTAGTGGTTTTCTAAAGGCTACACAGCTGTTCAGTCCCAATACCTTGAGTTCCCGTCGCATTGTGCGTGTGGAAATGCTCTTACTTTCACTATTAAACATACCCCTGAGTCCTACTGTTGTTTTTCTTCGATTTGATTTGGCCAAACATTTAAGTGATCGCCGATCATGATCGTTCGGGATTGTTTTCCGACCACATTTCTTCCTGGAAGACAATGGTTCCCCACTATCCCTCCAGTTTTTAATGATGCGTTGGGCAGTTCTTAACCCAATTTTAGTAGTTTCTGCAATCTCCTTAGATGTTTTTTCTCTGCTTGATGCATGCCAATGATTTGACCCTTCTTAAACAGACTAACATCTTTTCCACGACCACAGGATGTGTCTTTCGACATGGTTCTTTAAGAAATGAGAAGTTACTCATTGCATCAGCTGGGGCTAAATAACTTGTTGCCAGCTGAAAGATAATCACCCATGCAGTAATTGTCCAATAGGAGGCTCGTACCTATTTGCTTAGTTAAATCCAGGTGGCGACTCTTTTTTTGGCCAGGTGGTGTATCTTCTAATTGTTACAAATCAGCATGTGAGTAAGAAGTTGATAATGTAACTACTGAGGCAGTGTTTCTTTAAAATTAACACTGATAATAAATGTGCAGTTGCATGATTACTTTCATTTATTCAGACAGACAGCTGCAGATGATGAAGAGAGACAGAGGGAGAGAAGATCAGCAGATGATGAGAGGTAAACAGTGTAGGCCTACAGACTACTGATGATCAAACTAGATCTAAATATGACTACAGAAAAAATTTTATAGTAGGACTAGGTGTTAGTGTCATGATGTAAACACATATGACCCAGGACACAAAATCACCAGATTTATTTTTAAAAAGGATGTAAAAGGTGAAAAAGATCAAAATGATTAATAAATGTGGTGTAAAAAGAATTTACTGTAAAATGAAGAAAATGTTTTAAATGTAAGCTGTAACTTATTCAACTCATAATGTCTTAAAATCTCAGATTGTAAAACCCAGAGATTGGTAGTAATGCGTTACATTTACTCCGTTACACATACTTGAGAAGTTTTTTTGTAAAAATCCTACTTCCGAGAGTAGTATTTGAGCAGAGTACTTTCTACTACTCCTCTGTTCCATTTGTGATTAAAAACTCTACTTCTACTCTGTTACATTGGGCATGCACTGGTCGCTACTTTTACTTGTCTATAATTTATTTTGATTAATTATATTTTTGAGGAATGACCCCTCCCCCTTAACAATCAATAGTTGGAGATAATGGCTGAAGATATGATACCTGCGTCTCCTTCAGAGGAGCATGTTCATCCCTTGTCCAACTTCAAGACTCTTTGTTTCAAACGACGAGGAACAACAGCCACATGATGAGCTGCCTACTGTATCTACCTAAAACAGTGGAAATCTTAAGCTCCAAAAATAGCACGTCAAATCTAAGAAAGCACGTTATGGTGAGTAAGATAAACAAGCTAATGACGGCACTGCTAGTTAGCTAAACGTATAAGTTCAAATCTCTGTTTTAACTTTAGACCGCAAAGACACAGCTGTGTCAGTGATAAATGATGTCACGTGTCCAACCACCTCTGCAACTCTGCAACAAATGTGATTTTACATGCCATTATTTAACGTTATGTCGTAGGTGATACTATTATCGTGTGTCTGTGTAACACATCTCTGATATCAGTGATTATACCTAACATGGTTATAACGTGGGGCTTGTGGGCCAAAGCTGTCTTTGGTTTAATAAGTTTCAGTTTGGCTTGCCAAATTTGTTGAGTGATGATCAGGATAAAAATTCATAAACTGGAGCTAAAAAGTAAAAATTAGATAAAAAGGGCAAAAAGTCAGAAATTAGGCCAGTTCATAAGATTAAGTTCATGAATATGAGCCAAAAATCATCAATACATGAAAAAATGAATAGAATTTGATTAAAAAGTAAGAACTGCAAGGTACAAATTCATGTATTTGAGAATGAAATCATCATGAAAATATAAGATAACTATTCTGAGAGAAAGAGTCCTTTTTTCCTCATTATATTAAATTTTTCATCCCATAATTGTGATTAACAAACATAACTTGACTGCTGCTTTATGTATAAAGTTTTTCATTTCTTTTACTTTTGGCAAGTTATGCTACTTTATTTATGACAATGTGCAGTTTACATTACTACCCCTGAATAATATGTCATAATGAAATATGTTTTAATAAATTACACAAAATGAAGTTATACATGAAGTTACTACTTGAGTAGTCTTTTAATAAAGTTCTTATTTACTCTTACTCAAGTACTTATTTTTCAGATTGCTTTTACTTCTACTTGAGTAATTATTAGGGATGCATGATATTACATTTTTGCCGTTATCCGATATGCCGATATTTAAAGATTCACTTTAGCCAATACCGATATTGATACCGATATTTAAATATGTACTTCACAGAAAGAACTTTCAGTCTTTTTTGGACACTTTAAGGTTTAAGGATGACCAAGAAAACATTTTTTTAGTCTTTAAAAAAAACATATAAATAAAGAAAAAGACCTCACCTGACATAGGTCTGTTGGTTCAGCGTAAAACTCCACTAACTTATTAGTATATATGGACAAAATTTACAGTCGATATATGCTGAAATACACAGGCAAAATATGGGAATGTTAATATTGGCAGAAATTTTAATATCTGCCGATACCGATATCAGAACGATAACAACGTGCATCCCTAGTAATTATTATTGTTAAGTAACAGTACTTTTACTTGAGTACTGTAACTGTACTCTACCCAACACTGGTAAAACCAAATCATTTTTTTTTTCCTGTTTTGAATCTTGGGCGGTTACGCCACCCAATTGTAGCTCACATGCAGGGTTTTTATCCAGGAAGTACCACACAGACATGGAGAGGCACAGAGTCGTCAGAGCAGCAATCGAGTGAGCTTAAACTTTGTTGATTTTTGTTATTATGCAAAAATTACGCTGTGTTTATTTATTTTGTTTCAATTTTTAATACAAGATAATTTTGATGAACCTTATTTCAAGTCTCCTGAGTTTTATTGAATATTGATATCAGTTTGTTTCTTTCTCCTTTCCAGTCAGTACTTTTTCAGAGTTAAATCTGCCTTATTCTTTAAGTTTGTAATGAGTTAACACTAAACTAAGTTTAAACTAAACTGAGTTTAAACGTAAACTAGTGCTACACATATACCTTTTTCTCAAACAAAGACTATTTGCCTGTATGTTTATTGACAGCATGTGTGTATCAATTGTCCATAAATTGATATATTTGGATGTAAATAATGGGTCCAGGGTGTATTACATTACATTAAAATAGACCATGTTACCTGAAAATGTTCTCCCTCAAAACTCCTCTCCACACTTTAATTTCCTAGGATCACATTATTACATCAGTATAATGTGTATCCTGATTACTGCATGCTTTGTTTTCAGTTAAGGAAAAAGACATGCAAGGTAATTTCAGATTCAAACAAATTTTAAGTTACAACTCAATCAGATGTACATATATATTTTAAAAAAATTCAAAGGCCACTTAGATGGTAAATAAATTATATTGTTCATGGCTACAGGGAGACGCTGTTGTGATGAAAGGAACAGAGTGGTGCAGTACTGACGTAATTTTGTAGGCAATCCCGGAAAATAAGCTGTGTCCAGTAAAAGTTAATGAAACTTACACGTTTTGTTCATAAAGATAATTTTTTTAAATTGATAATTTAAGCATCATTTCTGGTTCGTTAATCTAACTGACGAAAGTAAAAAGCTAACGTTATGCTATATCCCATAGACTTTCAGGTGAGGGAACCAGAAGAGATGATCTACGTCATAGGAGCGTGCACCCGGAAGGCAGAAGAAGTAGACCTGGTTGGCGTTAGGACTGAAAATTGTTTGGCGGTTTTGCATAAACTGTACTTTGACTGTAGCGTCATGTCCTCATCCTCAGGGGGGTAACAGTGAGAATGAAATGGAGTGGATGATTTCTAGATCTGCTAGAATGAAAAGAGTTGGTCAGAAGAAAGTGAAAATTCAAAAAGTCATAACAAGAAGATACAGACTTCTCCTAAAAAGCCAGGGCATGAGGAGCAAAAACAGAGAGATGAGATGAAAGTAATGATTGAATTTGATCGGGAGGGGTGTCACTTCCACCTGATCAAACTAACAAGGGCAGTTGAACAGGAAATAGACAAGATCAAATTAGCAAAGCTGCTGAATAAAAAGAGTGCTAATTCATGCGGTGAGCAAACAACAGCAGGAGAAGATCATTGAAATGACATCGCTAGTAGGGGAAAAGATGAAGGCCTATATACCTGGAGCACTTGCCAGGTTGAAGGGAGTAATCTCAGGGATACCACTGAGCGTGTCTATGGATGACATTAAAAAAGAAGTCAAAGGAGGGAAAGTGATTGATGCAACCAGGATTAAGAGCAAAAGGGATGGTATTCTGAAAGACTCAATGTCAGTGATTCTGCAGTTTGAGAACAGCATCCCAAAATCAGTGCAGATTGGGTACATGAATTACAATATGAGAGAGTACATCCCTAAACCAATCAGGTGTTTTGTATGTCAAAGAATGGGACATATTGCTAAAGAATGCAAAGGGAAACGAAAGTGTGCCCGATGTGGCAGCACGAGTATGGAAAATGTAGAAAAGATGCTCAAGTGAAATGCTGTAACTGGAGGAGTGCTGCATACGGAGGATGCATAGTACAGAGAGAGGCAAGGGAAGCTCAGAGAGTCAAAATAATGGAGAAAGTCTCATATGCAGAAGCTCTAAAGAGAGTAAGAAAGGAGGGAGCACATAGTATGGATGTCAGTGAAAAGGGACAGAGGGATACAGTGCAGAGAACAAGCACTCAAGAAAATCAGACCCAAATGCGAGTGCACTCTGTACCAGAGCAAAGGACATGCACACATAAATGTAAAGTGGATGACAGTACCATGGTAGTGAAAAAAGAGACCTTTGTGGCTTTTATCTGCTATGCCATCAATGTAGCAGTAAACATGAACAAGAAAAGTGATAAAATTAAGACAATTGTAGAGGCAGCAGGAAAAGTCCTTGACATGAAAGAAATTACAGCAGATCAGATACATACACTGTTGACAGTAGCAGAAGGAGCAGAAAACACAAAGACATGGCTTGATGCACTAATCATTGTTATACACATTCTTCAATGAAATGCCAGAAGTTTGCTAGCTAATAGTCAGGAGCTAAAAAGATATATTGATGATTTGGAAGTAGTTCCAGATGTTATTTGTGTTCAGGAAACTTGGTTGAGACCACAGATAGACTTTAGGATCCCTGGATTCAGTGCAGTTAGACATGACAGAGATGATAACCATAGTGGAGGAGGTTGTGCCACATTTATCAAAGATGGGTTGGCCTACAGAGAGATCACCTCACCTAAAGAGATAGAGTGTGTTGTAATAGAGCTCTGTAGCTCACGGAATGAGAGAAATTTGAAGATAATAAACTTCTCCATGCAGGAACTTATCATGTGACGTGTCTAAAGAAATATCAGGTACAGTATATAAGAGAAAAATTTGGTGCAGGGATTTCAATGCACATAACAGCTTATGGGGCAGTAATCTTACAGACAATAATGGGAGTGTAGTTGAGGAAATGATGGATGAGAGAAATCTGGTTTGTATTAGTGATGGAAAAGGAACCAGAATAAATGTAAACAGAGAGTCAGTATCAATACTAGATCTTACTCTGGTAAGATCTAGTGTAAGAAGACTGCACACATGGTTAACACTTGAAGGAAACATAGAGGAATGTGCTAGTGAAGTTATGGAGCATATCTTAAATGCTGCAAATCTTTGTATTCCAAAAAGAACAACAAAAGGTGAGGTAAGAGTAGTTCTGTGGTGGAATGACGAATGCAGCAGAGCAATAAAAGAACAAGGCTCTTAGAATGTTAAGAAAGAACATGTCAGTAGAGAACCTTGTAGACTACAAAAGTAAAAGGGCTGTGGCCCGAAGGATAATAAAGGAAGCAAAAAAGGAAACATGGAGAAACTATTCTTCATCTATAGGAAGAGAAATAAAATTACAAAATGTTTGGGCAATGTTTAAGAAAATGAGTGGGAAAAGAAGCTCTGTTAAAATCCCAGCGCTGGTCAGTGTTCAGAGGTCAGCTATAGCAAACAAAGAAAAGGCAGATGTGTGAAACATTTGCTGCTGTGCATAGTGGTGAACACCTGGGTGCTAAGCATAGGCAGCAAAAGGATCGAATACTCAGAGAACTTGGAGAGGTAAGGAAGAAGAAAGAAAGCTTTACAACAAGACTAGACATAGAATTAACAATGAAAGAACTTAAAGTAGTGCTAAAAGGTACTGGGTAGAACAGAAATCTCCAGCAACACTTTTAGTTTAAAGAACAACTTTATTAGACCGATGCGTTTCTGCATGTTGCCTTCATCAGGGTCATCAAGAACCATGTTGCAAGCAGCATTTAAATAGGGTAGTGTGGAAACAGAAAAAAATGTGGAAAAACTCAAAATGTTACTAAATCACATAATTTCAACCCAATCAGAAACAGCCACATATATATATATATATATATATATAACCAATGGGTTGGTTGACTGGGTAACCAATGGATTGGTTGACTGATCATATGGTTTATGACCAATGGACACTGCTAAAAAGGCACAGGGAGTGTCTGATTCACAGTCATGGCAAGATGTGCTGAAACAATACAAGGAAATGGCCACTTGGTGGGATGAGAGCAGTGGTTCTCAAAAGGTGTGCCTTGAGGCGAGTCTTGGTGTGCCATGAGATTTTTTGCTACTATAAGTCATATTTACTACTATTCAGCGACACATGATTGATTTTTTTTTAATTTACATTATCAGTATTTTATAAACATTTCTTTCCATGTACGGCTGCAAATTCTATTTGCCTAATTTAAAAATCCCAATAACACCTTAAAAGGAGCACCGTCTTTGCAGTTTGTTAAATCGTCAGGTAGGGGGATTGTTAGAACGACACACATCAAAGGGTCTGATTGACAGTTTTGTGATGGAGGATAATCGAGGGGAAATGGATAATTTCCTTGAGCTGTTAATGAGGAAGACCCACCAGAAAAAAAAAGAAAAAAAAAAACAGCCAGTAAACAATATCATGATAATTATTTGTCATTTGGCTTGTATTAGATATTAGATGACATAGTAATGAACAGATTAAGTCAATTTTAGGAAATGATTTTTTAACGCATGTTAGATAGGTTGTTTTGCATGGAAATAAATATGGTGTGCCTTGAAAACTTGGCTGGTTGTTAGGTGTGCCTTGGCCAAAAAAAAGTTTGAGAACTACTGGATTAGAGAGTATTCTGGGGTCATTTTAAAGTGGACTCAAAATTAACAAAAGATTTTTTTATCACATTCAAATCCAAAAATGTGATCTATTTGATGATGTGTCCCTGTAGTAAGGTTTATGTTGGTGAAACCTCTCGCTCACTTAGAGAAAGAATAACAGAACACAGGAGTGCCATTAAAAGAAATGACAAAACTAGTCCTGTTGCTAGACATTTTAATGAATTTAAGCATCCTATGTCTTCTCTAGTTTTCCTGGGCATAGAAGCCATTAAACTGAGCTTGAGGGGCAGCAACATACATCTTGCTAGGAAAAAAAGAGAAGCATTCTGGATTTTTTTTTATCTAAAAAGTTTATTTCCAGGGGAGATGAATGAGTATTTTCCTATCAATAAGTTTTTATAGTTATTTCTCAATTGCTTCTTTCAGGTTTCTATCTTTAAAAGCTTTTATCTCCCAACTTACATTCTATATTTTCTGGTTTTAAGACATACTGTTATCTGTCCCTCTATAGAGGTATTTACTGGTGTTTTTAACTCCTTCTTAAAATGCTTTTACCTAATGCTTTTATTTAAAATGTTTTACCTCACCCACAGATGGCACTTTAAAATGACCCCAGAATACTCTCTAACCCCACCTAGTGGTGATTTCCTTGTATTGTTTCAGCACATCTTGCCATGACTGTGAATCAGACACTCCCTGTGCCTTTTTAGCAGTGTCCATTGGTCATAAACCATATGATCAGTCAACCAACCCATTGGTGCTGTTACCCCATTGGCTGGTATATATATATATATATATATGGCTGTTTCTGATTGGGTTAAAATTATGTGATTTAGTAACATTTTGAGTTTTTCACATTTTTTTCTGTTTCCACACTACCCTATTTAAATGCTGCTTCTTGATGACCCTGATGAAGGCAACATGCAGAAACGTGTCGGTCTAATAAAGTTGTTCTTTAAACTACAAGTGTTGCTGGAGATTTCTGTTGTCTTCAAGACTCTCCTCATCCTCCATGCACCTTGGGAGTTGGTGAATTTGTGCCAGATTTACCCACTTCAGATCTCAAAAGGTACTGGGTACACAGCCCCAGGGGAAGATCAGCTCTGTTATGCCATGTTCCGGCAAGTCCCTGAAGTGTCATTCAATAAAGTGTTGAAATTCTTTAATAACATCTGGAGAGATGGAGTGGAATGTAGTTGGAAAAGGGCAATTATATTGCCATTTAACAAGCCAGGGAAAGACTTCACTAACCCTAGTAACTACAGACCAATAGCACTCACGTCACACCTGTGTAAATGGATGGAAAAGATTCTAGTGCACAGACTTTCATATGTATTGGAACAGAGAGAATTAATAAATGATATTCAGTGTGGGTTTAGAAAGAGTCAATCCACTACAGAAGCACTAGTTAGGGTAAGTAATGATATTGAAAAGGCATTAAAGATGAAAGAAATGATGGTAATTGTATTTTTCGACATTGAAAAGCATATGGTTCATTGTGGAGGGAAGGTTTACTGATTAAGTTAAATCAAATGGGCATTAATAGGAGAATGTATAATTGGATAATGAGTTTTCTCTCAGACAGGAGAATAAAAGTGAAAGTTGGGGCAGAACTGTCAAAAGAGTTTAGAGTGGAAAATGGTACCCCACAAGGGCATGTTATCAGCCCAGTGTTGTTCAACATAATGATAAATTATATTTTTGCAAATGTAGGGGAAGGTATTAGATCAGCTTAGTATGCAGATGATTGGGCCATCTGGATGAGGGGGAGAAATGTTTCTCATGTGAGAGAAAAAATAAAGAGAGCAGTTGAGAAAGTAGAGAAATGGTCATAAGAATGGGGTTTTAAGATTTCAGTAAGTAAGTCCTGTTATATGATGATCACAAGTAAGAGAAAGATTGAGGTGGAGAAGATAACAATGTATGGTCAGCCACTAGAGATGGTGGCTGAATTTAAGTATATGGGCCTATGGCTAGACAGTAAATATTCATGGAAAAAAACAATTTGAGTTCATGGAAACTAAATGTAAAAAAGTCATTAACTTGCTGAAAGCTGGGGCTGGATGTGACTGGGGGGCGGACAAACAGGCTTTACTTGACATGTATAGGGCACTCGTGAGGTCGACTCTTGACTATGGATACATAGTGTATGATGCAGCAACTCAAAAAAAGAATGGCGACTGAGTGAAGTGGGTGAGAGAACAAATGAATACCTAAGAACTAGGTATTACAACTATCTCAAAATATCTACAGTTGGATCTAAGAACACAAAGGGGTGTGTGGGAGCAGGGGTGTACAAACCAAATTTTGGAGTGCACATTTCAAAACATCTGTCACAGCAGAAATGGTGGCAGCAATATCAGTCTACAGTGGGTGGAGGAGGTCAGACTAGATAGGGTCGTGATATGCATAGATTTAGTTGCTATTTTGGAAAGTCTGCAGTCAAAAAGCATAATCAGGGAAGATTTGTTCATTGAAGCACAGCACAGTTTGTTCAGACTTCACAGGGGTGGAATTGAGGTACAGTTCTGCTGTGTGCCAGCTCACACAGGGGTGAAGGGAAATGAGGTTGCTGATAACCTAGCAAAAAGAGCTCTGGAAAAGAATATAACAGTTACAATACCTTATGGAAAAGGAGAGGGTAAAACAATGATGAGGACAATAGGCAAGGAAATTTGGCAGAAAAGATGGGAAGATTATCAGAAAGGAAGAAAATATCACAACATACAAAAATCAGTCATAAAAATTTTTTAAAGAAAGAAACAGAAGAGAAGAAACCATCATGATGAGGCTTAGAGTAGGTCAAAGGGGTTTGAATGACACAATGAATTTAATAGGGAAAAAGAATACTGACAAGTGTGAGAGACGTGGTGTAAAGGACAATGTGGAACATATTTTAATACACTGTGTAAAGTATGCTTCAGAGAGAGAGGGGCTACAGAGGAAAGTCAGAGCAGCGCAGCAGGACTGGAGTATGGCTGGAATTCTAGGAACAGAAGGGAAAGAGAAAAGGTCCAAGATGTAAGGAAAGCATTATTCAGTTTTCTGAAAGAGACCCAATTGATGGGTAGAATCTAAAGGTGGGGATATGATGCTACACACTCTTGTGGCGGTATGCACCTGAACGTTGTTTGCGATCCGCCATAAAACGAAAGAAGACGACAAAGCGGGAATCGGAAGTGCTAATATGCTAACCCACTGCCGCGTTTTAGGACTTATTCCCATAGACATACGTATATAATGGCTCAATCCCAAACCGACCCCTGCACACTCTCCCTACACACTAGCCCTCCGTTTGCGCGCTCTCGCGGAGGGTCCGCCATATTGAGAGCCGTCCCAAACCACGTAATGCGGAGGGGGAGTGGACCGTTCAGCCCTTAAATTGCGAGTCTGCCTAAATGGAGGAGGAAACAACATATAAATTTAAGTGCTGCATGTGTCCAATATGTTCCCCACACCTTTGTCACACTGACAGAAAATCACAAAAAGCATGGTTTAAAAAGATTAAACAAAACAAGCAAATCTTACTCTATGCTGACATTTGATTTGATTGTAGCCCTGGCACCTTAAAATGTGAGCACAATTGGCAGCATTAATTCATTTGTTTGATTGGAAATGTCAGATGGTAATAGGATTGAAAGACATGTGGAATCACTTAAAATTATTTGAAGTATAATGTAGCTGCCGTTAAATGTAGAAGGATCTCGCAGAGTTATGTACTATCAAATATATCAAGTTAACGAAATACACAGCGGAGCAGCATTTACCTTTTGCTGATTCAACAAAGTCAACAAACGCTGAAGACACTTGTGTCTTTTGCAAGCAGCAGCGATCCTAGCAAGTTGCAATCTGTGCCACAGCGTAACAGCCATACACGGGGGGCGTCTTTCTGTTGCCATGGCGACAAGGTCTTCCGTTTTCCGGTGAAGTGAAGCAGGCCTCTCATTCCTGCCCGTCATATTTATACCCTCCCCCTTCAATTAAAGTGCCCTCCACAGCTACGAGTGTGACTTCATTTGGAGTGACACTCGGTAAGTGAAGGGGTAGTGTGTAGGGGGCCATATGGGATTGAGCCAATGTCTATCCTCATAGACCACCACTCTATGAGTAAACGTCAGCCACATGTTAACATATAAAGTAAGGCTCTTATTGACAAAGCACTCAACCCAACAAAGCTATTTTAAGATTGCTTTAGTTATAAAATGGGCTGTAAGATGAGATATTCCTTTATTAGTCCCACACGAAGAAATTGCAAATATAACAGCATTTAAAATAAACACTGCCAAAAATCATGACCTATCTACACATCAAGATGCCATGGATGCTTCTAATTTTGATGTTTAAGTTGTTTTATTACTCATTTAGCTGACGGCACATCAAAACTTTAGGTCTGTGTGAAATGTTTCAAAACTGTATTGTAGCGTCCCAACAGGACGAGTGCTTGAAGGATTGGCAAAAATAAGTTTTCCAACCATGCATTTATTGAACAACTGCACCATGGATGAAATTTTGATTTCAGAGGTGGGGGGGATACAACTGGTTTTCACCCTTACATTTGTCACAATGCTCAATCTCATGACTAACATATCTTTATTCATTCAACCTCACCTGTGAGCCTCCAGCCTCTCCTCCTCCATCTTCTCCAGCCTCTCCTCCTCTACCTCCTCCTGTATCTCCTCCTCTACCTCCTCCTGTATCTCCTCCTCTACCTCCTCCTGTATCTCCTCCTCTACCTCCTCCTGTATCTCCTCCTCTACCTCCTCCAGCCTCTCCTCCTCTACCTCCTCCTGTATCTCCTCCTCTACCTCCTCCATCTCCTCCAGCCTCTCTTGCTCTACCTCCTCCTGTATCTTCTTTTGGATTTCTATTATCTGTCACCTGACCAAAATATTTTGATGGATGACATATGAACAGTGGGACAATTTGGGATGCAACAATCATTGATTTTGATGGTATAGTCTGAGGAAAAAACTCAGTTTCTCAATTATTATGTCTAATTTATTCACAAACAATATGGATGTATAAAATCACATTTGTAATCCAAGGTTTTATTTTATTTTTCCCACAAACTTTCATTGTTAGTGTTTTTAAACAGTTGCTGCCTTTCAATACACAAATAATACATGAAAAAAAAATCAAAACGTGTATCTCTTTGGCTTTAAGTATACGCTTTTTTAAAATCTGTGTTGTTGAGGCTCTACAGTAATAATAATAATAATAATAATTATAATAATATTTTATTTGTCAGCTCTTTCAATAAAACTTAAAGACACTTTACAAAAGTAAAACAATTACATAATATGAACATATAAATTGCAATACATAAGTTTATCATAAAGTTAAATAAAAGAATATTTAAAAAAATACAAGTAATACTATTACTATTTCTACTACTTCTACTTCTACTACTACTACTACTAATAATAATAGGAGGGGAGAGAGTCTGAGTTTCTGATGGCTGAGGGGAAGGAGTTTGTGGTGTAATGTGTTCCTCTGAGTAACTTACACTTTGACTTCTAAAGAAGTCTCTTATATCCAGTTTTCTTTTTTCGACATCTTGCCACCTGGCTGCGCCTAATTACCAAACACACATACACATGCACGCACACACACAGACACACATTCAGTGTTAATGTAAATGAAGTGGCAGATGAACGTGGACTCATGGTCAACTAGCTAAACACCGGTGTGCTCATGTGCTATAGTCCTGGCCATAGATATATATAGAAGAGTAGATACGACACACCCCTTTGAGCTGCGTGCCTACGGCGAGGCTAAGCTAGTGGGGGCAAAAGTGTCAGGACATTCCATGGTTGTAGACACGAAAACTAAAATAATAAGGATGCCTGCACATTGTGCTGCATACGGTTGCACACTACACCGTACAGTTGAAACAAGGAAACTGGAAATAACCCTTCATACGTAAAAATAGTTTTTGGCTCTTTTTTCATTATTAAATCTTGTTGAGAGCTTCAGTAAATATCTGGCTACTAGCAAAACACTAACCTGAGCTAGCAGCTTGACAGCTAAATACCAGACAATTAATAGTAGCTGTAGTACAGCTGTACAAGCAGCAGTAGTAGTATAAGTAGCCTTTAGAGTCGTAGAAGTAGTATCAGCATTTGTAATTGTATTACCAGTTGTAGTAGCAGTGCCAGTATCAGCAGTAGTGGTTGGTGTAATACCACTTCTAGTGCTAGTAGTAGTTATATACATTATAGTTATATGTATAGTTATATACGTTATTTAAGTCCAAGGTGAAGTGTTACTATTTATTCAGTGACACGCACAACAATTTCAACGTACCCGTTTCTAACTTGTACAAATGGCAATAAACTATTCTTTTCTATCTCCACAGAGTGTGTTTGTTTCTATATATATATATATATATATATATATATATATATATAGAGAGAGAGAGAGAGAGAGAGAGAGAGAGAGAGAGAGACAAATTAATATTGATGATTATTTGATTACCTTTACAATTAAATCTTTCGATCTAAAAACATTTTGTATATATGTATATCTTTATCTTTCTATTTTTATACATACAATTTTATGTCTATGTATATACATTTATAAATATTTAATGGCTGAACATAAACGATTCCCAGACCTCTGGACTTAAAGAGTAAAATAACTAAAATTGTAGGCTACATTAGTAGAAAACCTTATTCCGTTTTTTCTTTTAAAATCAACTGTTCTGTATTAATAGCACATGTTTTGACGTTGACAATGAAGCAAACCGGATGAAAATCGGTTGTGAAATGAGCAAGTTATGATTTATTTTCAATGTACATTCATTGCCTTTAATGAGAACGTCGCCCCCGCCAAGATGGCCGCCACGTAGGCACGTCGCTTAGCGGGCTGCTGCAGCGCGCTGGCGTATCTAGTGTTCTATACTATCTATGGTCCAGGCGCTGTTTACAACCAGATGGAGTGACAGCGGCGACGGCCAATCACACGTTAACAAGAAACGGCAGAGCCAATCGATGAGCTCTAAAGGGAAACAGGCTTCAGCTTGAGCAGCCGTTTTCCGCTTGGTCCTAGTGCTCAACTTGTCTCCATTTAATATAGCGCAACACTGTTTTTGGATGGTAAAAACTGCAGGGGACCAAAAAGCTGCCTTTTTAAAAAGTGCAGAGGACATGCAACCCCCCCCCCAAATCACGTCCTAGAACTGCACAAATGATCAGTGTCGGCCGTGACCACGCTAAAATAAAGAATGCTAACCGCTAGCTTTTGTGCTCTCGTTCCTTCTCAGTCCTTTTTCCTATCCAGCTACCCACAGTCCAGCTAGGCCTCTGTCGCTACTCCCCATCAGGCCAGCCCTTTCCTACCAGTAACAGTTCTGGCTGCACATAAGCAGCATTAGAAACAGAACAGAAAAGGAGAATTCACAGAACTTGTATGTTTCTTAATAAATTACGACAAAAACATTATAACAGATCGCTACAGTCTGTTAGAAGTAGTACGGTTATGCAGAAAGACTGCAGACTTGACAGTCCTGAAAGTCACTCACCTTTATAGATGAGGTGTGGAGATTGTAAACAGCATTCTTGATTTCAGGAGTTTTGTTCTCAGTGCAGCGTCTGAGCTTCAGGAAATCAGCCTTTCACTGCCACAGCCCTGCATGCACACTTATTTTTTACTGCGCAGTAAAAATCTTACTTTCGGTTTCAGCATGAGCTCCTTTACCACGTGATTATCTTACTAC